>NW_027228754.1:1200000-2400000 GCF_037783145.1 Equus przewalskii
GTAGGCAGATCCCAGGAGCAAGAGGTTGTATGATACATCATCAGTGGAAGCTAATACAGTAGGAGGAGGGCTGGAGGAGACCAAACCAGAGAACATCTCCCACATCAGCACTCTTTAGTGGAGAGCCCCCCACCCCTACCAACCTTCCAGTGGCCCCTAAAGCACTGGCTCCCATGTTCCACAAAAGAGCCAAAACTCAGATGTCTGTCAGAGAAGGCATCCACAGTGGATCAGTATTAGCCAGAGACACAGATAACCAACAGCAGGCCTGGTAACTAAGAAATAGGAGGCCCTCGCCTCCCTGCCCTAAACCACTTGAGAAGCAGGAACAAGATGACATAAAATAGGAGAGGGAAAGATTAGACCATACCTCCCTCCCTATTATAGATTTCTGGACCATGAGACAAGCCCGAGCTGGAGTGACAGGAAGAGGTTCAAGGGGAGTTTTACATTGAACTGTACTGTTAAATTACTAGAAGTGATAAAAACGAAACTGAGGGATTTTCCCAAAGCATCCTTAAGAAATGGAAGGCAGATTTGACGTAGTCCTGATGCAAATGGGGGAAAAAGGCATTCTTTCACGTTAGCTCCCAACTAATCAAGTTCAGACCATTAAACAAATTGATTATTTGTATTTATGAAGCAGCTGCTATGAGTCAAACATCGTTCTAGATTTAGCAGTAAGAAAGACAGACTCAGTTCTTGCCTTCATGCAGATTACATTCTAGTCTGGAAGACAGCCCCAAGGAAAATCAGTAATTTAGTTTCAACTGTGACAATGCTACAGATATCAAATATGACAGCTGCTAGATAGAAGAGCTAGCAAGGACTGAGCGAATGTGAATCAGGAAGATCAGATCTAGTTTTGAGGATCAGAGAGAACTTCCCTTTGGAATTAGAGACTGAAAGATGAGCAGGCTTTAGCTAGGTCGGGGAAGAGTGTGTGGAGGAGCCTTCAAGAAAGAGGAAAGGAACATGAGGCAGGGATGCTCTGGAAGAAAAAAAATAACCTGATTGCTGGAGAGGTTTGAATCAAGAAGTATCTGAAGAAAGCTATCGCCACATTTCTAGATGGCAATTAGAGAGCCATCTTGGGTGCTGGCTCTTGAAAACTAAACCAGTTCTCCAAGAATAGAATGCTCCTTAGCATAATAATTCTGGCTTTAATTTCACAAGGTCAATGAGAAAAGTCTCTTTTTCCTAATATGACTGAGGCCTGCTTCATTCTTAGGAAAATTAGTAAGAAAATCAGCTGCAAAAGTTCACGAGTCGAGAGACTCAATTAGAATGGAGTGGACCCATTTTCTCTCTCATCCTTTGGGTTAGAGTGTAGCTTTTACCACTCCAAAATCAACCTGGATTGAGCAAAGGAGAATTTCAATCAGCATCAGGTCAAAGCCAGGGTGTTCGTATTTACAAAAGATGAGAAACGATTGAAAGGGCAGAAATTGTGCCTCCTGTATCAGCTGGTTGTACGCAAGATACTCAAACAAAAAAGATGGGGAGAATTTTACCGGAGGGTTTTGGAGTAACTTGAAGAATTAAAAGAAAAGCTAAACACTGGCATCTACATAGCAAGATTTAAGGGGCGACTTTTTAGGGTTCCCCATGAAGGTGAATCAGCTCCAACAGCTTTCCAGACTTGTGACACTATGCTTCTTATGCAAGTTCCTGTAACCACTGTTTCTTCTAAAGTTCCTTGGGCTTTTGAGATGTATTGGATAATTCGGTAAAGAACTCTATATACATCCATGGTGGAGTTGGGTGTTCTTTTTCTGAGAAAAAGAAAGAAAGAAAGGCAGGAGTTACTATGAAAAGGACCAAGAATTTCTCCAATCTCTTGTGAGGGCTCTGGAGAGGTAAGGCTGGGGAGAATGGGCCCTGCCCTCTTATGAATTTCCAAGTAGAGTCAAAGAGAGTTATTGGTAGCATCAGACAGATCCACAGGCCAGCACCTAGAGATACTGCCCTAATTCCCATCTCCCACCTCCTCCTGCCTTGCATCAGTACTAAAGATACAAACTGAATTCAGGAAACTCTAATTCAAGGACAGGAGGAAAAGTTTGCCACTTCTGATATTCAGACTGAGAAAAGGCCAGCGTGACCGGGAAAGCTAGAGAAAGCAAGGCAGGAAATGAGATCAGTGGGGTAGCAGGCGCCATATCATGCGGGTCTTGGGATTTTTATCCTAAGAACATCGGCAAGTCACTGATGGGTTTTCAGCAGGGAAGATGCATAACCGGATTTGTAGTTTGGAAGATCGCTCTCACTCATGTATGGAAACTTGCAAGGATGTTACAAGTGTTGATAGAAGTGGTTCTATGTGAACTTTCTGCAGGATGAGGAGGCAAGTTAGCAAACTGAAATTTGAAATATCTCATTGAAAAATTCTGAATAGTAATTTGGTTTTATGATTTTTTTTTTAGATATAGGATAATTAATGTAATGCAATACCGAGGTGTTAGATGTAGACTCATGAGCCTCAGAAATGATTCTGGGAAATATATATACTTATAGAAATTTATTATATTTATATAAGATAATCAAATAAACATAAATGTACTTGCATCTTAAATAATTGTATATTTCTATGTAAAGGGAAGAGAAAATAGCTTCAAAGTCTTGTGACTCAAATGGAGACAACTAGGAAGGATTTGAAACAAAACCTTAAAAGCCAGTATTTTCTCACAGCTGCCTTTTATCATTTTCTTTACTGGAACATTACATATGTACAGAAAAGTATACGATAAATTTCTACAAAGTAGCCATACCTCTATATTTAACATGTAGATCAAGAAACTTATGGTTAATTTTTAATAAACGTGAGGGATAAATTCTACAGTGACACTGTTCTCAGAGAAAAGAAGATGAGCACATATGTTGGTAGATGTCTCCCTCCTTCTCCTTGACTGCTAAGCACATGTGCCTGCAAGCACACACACATCCACCTTCTTCCCATACATCTGATTATAAAGATGCCCGCTCTTACCTGATCAAACCATTCTCTGTGTGGCAGAGGCTCCTAATTGCTTATTAAATAAATATTTATCTTCCCTTTTTTCTCAAATTAACAAACCATGATACTTAGTGGGACATGCTGCTATTCATCTAAAGGCTGCCTTTCCCAACTCCTTTACATGTAGCTCAGTTTTAGCCAATACTATATAGGCAGAAATTGTGTGGGATTTCTAGGAACAGATGGGAAGGGATTTTCCATTTCTTTCTTCATCCTGCTGCCTGGGACAACAATGGATGGATGGAGCTTCAATAGCTGTTTTGGACCCTGAGGACAAAAGTCATAACCTAAGGATGATAGAGTCACAATATGTTAGAGATACCCCAGATATCTTAGAGATAGCTGAGGAATCACCATGCTGAACTAGACTGTATACCTCTTGTCTTCTTCTAGTTGGGAGAATAATAAACATGTATCTTGTTTAAGGCACTCTTTTTCAGGTCTCTTAAAATAATCTAATCCTAATCCTAACTGATTGACCATGTATAGCCTCAAATGGATTTACCTATTCCCCAGTAGGAGCCAGCTACACGTTATACCCGACTCTTGCACATAGGAGTCATGCTATAGATACAGTCTTCTCTGAGTTCAGGTTCCAAATGGTGGCTACTCTTCTTTTAGTTCTCTGTATTATAGGCCAATCTCACTTGTGAACACAACTTCTAAATAAAATATTACCAAATCGAATTCATTAACATAATAAGATATATTATAGGGTTTATCTCAGGAAGGCAAAGATGGTTTAACTTTTACAAATACATTTTCGTAATTAATCATATTGGCTAATTAAAGGGGGAAAAGCATACAGGCACTTCAATAAACGAAGAAAAAAATGTAAAAAATTTATGACAATTTTTTTAGTCAACCTAGTAGATGAGAATTTCCTTAACCTGATAAAGAGAATTTCACCCAAAAAACCCCAATAGTAGATGTTAGCAAAAATGGCAGAGTAAGGACCTCTAAAAATTCTCTTATCCATAAAAGCAATGAGAAAACTGGGGGAAAACCATCAGGATCACCTTTTTCAGAATTCTGGAAATTAACCAAAGGCTTACAGCAATTCAGGGAGTGTTTATTTAAGAAAAATGGCTGAATCCCAGTAAGAACAGTGAGCTTTGTGGCATTTTAACTTGCCTTATTCCCATCTCACTCTCTCCAGCCTTTCTCTTGCCTTTAAAACCAACATCCCACAATCATCATAAAAGTCAACAGCCTGGCAGCCACTGGAGGGGCAGAAAGGGGTTATAGTTCCTTCAAAACCTCATCTCCAGAGAACTGTCATTATTTGGTCTATCTGGTGGTTTCTTGAAAGACCCCACTTACAAGCCTGTCTTTATTGGACCTAACTGGGAAATCACACAATGTGAAAGCCTTTCCCTCGGGGTGTTTATCAAAAACAATTAGAGGTAATCAATTAATTTTACAGCTGTCTGAGGTGGTGAATAACAGGTCTCTTTTTATTATTTTTCTGCTGAATCAATCAAGAAGAGAAGAAAGCTTCCAGGAGTAAGAAATAGGTAGGGGTTACAGGTTGGTTGTGGCTCTGCAGGGCTCTGCGCCATGAATATCTTTCCATTCCAGTTTCCAGGCAACAGGGAGCAGCTCCTTTCTCTGCTGTGATTCTCTGGCGGAAGGTATGAATATAAAACAAGGGTGTTTTTAAAACACAGGTTTGACTGTGACATTCCCATGCTTAGAAACTTCAAGGATAGGCTCTTTAGAGGGCATAAAGGCTACTACTGATCCCTGTGTGACTTGGCTTCTGTGGATTTCTTCCGTCTAATTTCTAGCCTGGCCCCTCCCTTGCACCAAATGCTGCAACCTTCCCGAACTACTTGCAGTTCCCCAAACTCACCCCAAGCTTTTGCATTTCCTGGAATCTCTCCTCCCCCTCCTTGTTTACCTAAAAAACTTCTACTCATTTGTCAAGATTCAAACTAACTGCTGCTTTTCCAAAGCCCCAAAACCACTTCTTAGGGATGAGACCCTCTCCTTCCCCAATACATCACCTCTTTCCACCCTCTGCATGATAAAGATGATTATTACAGAGAAGACCTAGAAATCATCAGCAGGGAAGCCCATAAAATTTGCGTTTCCCCATATTTTCTTCAATCTTGGAAGACTAAAAGAGGGAAGTGGCATGCCCAAGGCCACGTAACAAGTTACTAGCAGAGTTGAGGCTGGAAGTCAAAGATGCTTTCTCCTTTCTTTGGGATTTGCTGATGCCTACTGGACACTCCCTGGGGCTTGACCCATTACTGATTTTACGTTCATAAAGATCTCCTGGAGTCTCTCAAACTGAGACCACTTAGGGCCTGCTAAGATGGCAACATCATAGAGCTTGTTGGCACCTAGAGAAAGCACTGCGATGAGCATGTTTGGTCTCCAAGCTTAAACATAACACCTAGAACCACAACAAAAAACTCGGGAAGGCTGCATGATGTGAGTGAAAGAACATAACCTTTGGGCCCAGAAGGTCTTGAGTTTGAGTTCCAAACCCACCAACTACCGGTTTGAGAACCTCAGGAAAATCTTAGTTTTGGTTTACTCATATGAAAAAAGTGGATGATCTTTTCATCAGGAATAAATGAGATAAACTCAGTAAATTATCCAGAACAAAATCTGGCATACAGTAAGTGCTCAATAAGTACCAGTTGCCTTCTTCTATCTCATGCAGCTCCCTGCTTTCTGCAAGGCTCAAAAACTTTCATTCTACTGAATCAAGACAAGATCTCTTAGCCTAAGTTTCTCCAAGTGTAAAATAAGCGGAAATTGATTACATGGTCTCTGTGCCCAAAATAATACCTTCTTTCTATTCTTACTTTTATCAACCTTCCCGTTCAGGTCTGCGGACTCAGAACAAAGCCTACCCATGGGTGTGACCTGAGCTTCAGAGGTTTTGCTCTCAAAGGAAGTGAGATGAGTTGGGAAATGCAAATTTGGTGACTAAATAGGACTTCCCTGGGTCTGATGATTTCCAAGATGCCACTGAGATATAATTCCAGTGATGATGTGGAGAGGGGATGCCAGCCATAGCTAACAGAATGGTTGTAATTAGTATGTTCATTCCACAAACACTCGTAACACCTACTGTATATTGGGCATTGTTAGACTGGGGAAACATGAATATAAATAGAGCAAAATGAAACTCAGTCAAGGGATGGGTACCCTGACCTAGACCCAAGAGACATGGTTTCTGATCATGGCTGTATAAAACTGGCCATGTGGCCTCTGGCAAGTCCCTCCAAGATGTTAACCTCTAAGTCTTAGCTTTCTGAGAGTGCGATGAGGGAGTAGGAAAAGTGGCTTCTAAGATTTTTTTTCCCTCCAAATTATACCTTTCCTCTGAAATTCAGCTTTATGTATTCAAGTACTCCCTGTAAATCTCCATCTGGATGAACCATAAATACTTCAAATGAACATATTCCAAGCCAATAAACTAGTCTTATACCCTGGCTCCCAGTTTTTTTCCCAAGTTATCTCCACCTCCTATACTTCCTATCTTAGGGAATGGCATTGCTATGTGTCTGGAGACTACACCATAAGTTGAAAGGCCATTGGACACAGGTCCCTCTCCTTCACACTCCACACGCATTCAGTCACCAAACTCTACCAAATTCACCTCTAAAATAAGACTCCAGTGGGCCTTCTCTCCCACCTCATTGCCACTTCCTTAGTGGACACCGTTATTTCTTCTAATCATCTCCCAGTCTCTAGTTTTACCTAAATCTCTCCCACACTATGGCCAAAGTAATCTCTCTAAAGTAGAAATATGACCAAGTGATTCATCTGCTTAAAACTTTTGGTGGCTCCCATCAAGACGATGAACAACTTTCCAAGAATGCGTTTTACAGAAATCAAAATATATAACGATGTACGCCAGAAATTTATATAACATTATAAACCAATGCTACCACAATAAAAAAAAAAGAAAGAAAGAATAAAAACTAGAAATAAAAAAAAGAATGTGTTTTGCTATTTGTGTATGAAAAGAAGTTTTGATCAGGTGGGAGGCGGGACATTGCCTCCCGTTGAAAGGTCTAGGTTCACAACTTTGAGTATCCTTAGGAATGACTGGAAGACAAAACTACGAGGAACAGAAGGGAATTACAAGAACTGAGTGCCCATGCTATATCAAATACTGTACTTTCTATATACTGTGTTGTTTTAACACTCAAAAAATGTATGAGATATTTTAGGTCACCTTCCCTCAAAAAATAGACACAGATGGAGATTTGTGGCAGGAGGTTTATTGAGAAGCGCGTGCGGAATCAACACCTAGAGAAATGAAGGACATAGGACTGAGCAGAGAGAGAATTTGAACTCTGGATGCAGCTGACTCCATGAGGGGCCCTGGAGCTGGGATACCCCTTAAGGGCTGGCTGTTCCAAATTGAGGCAAAAGGACTGGACTTTTATATCCTTTCATTGACCAACTGACCAGTTGTTAGATGTGGGTGGCCCGCAGAGAAGGAACTGGTGGAGGGCAGTTCTCGAAGAGGGACTCAGCTGAGAGCTGTCAGCCACCAATGCTTCCAGCAACTGGGGAATGATTGCTTTGGTTCTCTGAGATCTGAGCAGCACTTCACGGCATCCATTACATGAGGTAACTTGCAGTGCACTACTGTATAGTTTAAAAACTGAGTTTCTCCAACAGTGTGGCTTCTCCTGGGTCATACAAGTAGTGAGTGAAATCCCTATAGTTCTAATTCATATTTTTCTGACCTTATGCTCCTTCAGCTACATAGACCTCTGCAATTGGAAAAAATTTCATTAGCGTAAGGTCGAACTTGAACTCTCAGATACTTTGGGTGGCAGTACAAGCTGTTACGCACAGTAAATCTTAAAGGAAGAATTAGAGCTAAGCAATAGTGGGGCCAAGCATTTAAGATCCTAGATAGAGATTTCTGAGAAGAGATAGTACGAATATCAGGGCCTGTGGGGCCTCAATGTAAAATTCAAGACCAAGAGAGCAGGACCATGCTTACGGCAGGCCTGGGATGATTCTTTACAGAAGACTGGCAGCTGGAAAATCCAGCAAGGCAGCCATCACAGACCTGGGTCAGGGGCCAGAAAGCACCTGGGAGCTAGAGAGCTCAAAGGGCTGATGCAGAAGGAGGGGGAAAAGAGAGAGCCCGAGGTCAAAATGAAGACAGTTCCTAAGAAGAGGACAGGAAACTCTAAAGAAGTCAACAGTCAAAGATGCTTCATGATAACTAGATTAGGACATGGGGCACAGAGCCTAGAAAGAATGTGATAGCACAAGCACCTAGGGCCACAGCTATTCTTTGCGCCAGGTCTCTCCTTATGTGGCCTTCTTACCCTTGGATATTAAGGGCTCTGATAATGGCTTCGCTAGCAAGCATGTGTCCCTGGCCAGTGTGGCAGGAGGTAGTAGAGCTTATACTCAAGTGCTGGCCCTGCCACTTATTTACTGTGCAACCTCAGGCGAGTTATTTAACTCTCTAAGCCTCAGTTTCCTCCTCTGTGACTTGAGGATAATAATAGCAAGGTCCAGACCTGGTGCAGGGCGCATGTGAAAGATAAGCTGTATCTGTTGTAGAATTCTCATATTCTTACATGCCCATGACCTAACCCCCCTGTGTGGACCAACCAAATTTACAACCCAGGCACTTAAAGTAGATTCTTGTATTTTAAAGAGGTTAGGAATCAACACGATTGCCTCTCTTTCTCCTAGCCTTCCCTCCCAGTATGGAATTCTGCCCCAGGAGGAATCGTGAGTGCTGTGGGATGCAGGGAGAATGTCTGCCGCACGGTCTAGCTGGAGGGAAAGCTGAGAAGGACAGCCGGGTCTCAGGCTGCCATCTGAGCCTGCAGGATGTAATATCCCAGGCACTGGGGCCCAGAGGAGACCAAAGGCCAGCATTTTCACGACCTTCATCCTGGTTCTGTCATTAGAACTGAGAGTTGTGAACCATCCTTCTTAAAGACAACACAACAGGAATAGAGGCCTCCTCTTAGTTGACTATTCTCTCCTAGAAAATGTCTCAGGGTGGGACCTACTCCTTATTGTTTTAACTCTGTTATCTTGCTTAACAAAGCAAGGTTTAGAAACAGCAAAACTGAAGAAGGAAGCCTCTGTCTCTGGGTACGGTCTATACTTCTTTTACTCCATAGACTGACTGCCTTCTAAAACTTAACATTTTAAACAGTCTCGTGATCTTTATTTGCTCTCTTTTTATGGCAAGATAATTAACATTAGATTCTTTTTTTTTTTTTTAAAGATTGGCACCTGAGCTAACAACTGTTGCCAATATTCTTTTTTTTTTTCCTTCTCCCCAAAGCCCCCCAGGACATAGTTGTATATTCTAGTTGTGAGTGCCTTTGGTTGCGCCATGTGGGACACCACCTCAGCATGGCCTGACGAGCGGTGCCAGGTCCGTGCCTAGGATCTGAACCGGCAAAACCCTGGGCGACTGAAGCAGAGCGCGCCAACTTAACAACTTGGCCACGGGGCCGGCTCCAACACAATATTCTTTAAGAAATCCCTGTTCTTAAGATAAACAAACACATGGACAAAGAGAACAGATTAGTGGTTACCAGAGGGGAAGGGGTTTGGGGTGGGCATAGGGGTAAAGGGACATGTGTATATGGTGACAGACAAATAATAATGTACAATTAAATTTCACAATGCTATCAACAATAGTGACCTCAATAAAATAATTTAAAAAAAGAAATCCCTGTTCTTAAAACTAGGCAACAGCATAGAATAATACATTTTATGTATTACGTTAAATAAAAAAAAGAACACAAAAGTGTGTACACACCAGTCGTTTTAGTTATAAATGTGCTAACAGAATGCGTAGCCCAATGAGGCAGGAAGAAACTTCACCTCAGCCGCTGCTCGGTCAAGAGCGTTGCTCGCACAGTCTCCACTCTGGGTACCAGCATCATTTTTTCTTTTTAAAGATTGGCACCTGAGCTAATATCTGTTGCCACTCTTCTTTCCTTTTTTTTTTTCCTTCTTCTCCCCATAGTCCCCCGGTACACAGTTGTACATTCTAATTGTGAGTGCCTCCGCTTGTGCTATGTGGGATGCTGCCCCAGCATGGGCCTGATAGCGGTGCCATGCCAGCGTCCAGGATACAAACTGGCAAAACCCTGGGTCACCGAAGCAGAGCACGCAAACTTAACCACGTGGCCATGGGGCCGGCCCCGACACCAGCATCTTGACTGTGATTATAATTTGGAGTTAACTCAATTATCAGACATTTACTTATGGTGATACCTAGAGGCATTTTTTGACTTGAAATTTCATAATATAGCAAAAGAACAAATTGAAGTGACCAAACCCACCTCACAGAATAAGAGCCCTATAGATATTTTATGCCGTTACAGTTAAAATAAACGGTAACTGCAACTACCATACTGTGTGATTTTGATCTTGACTTCAAATCCCTCCACAGGTGGCTTTAGAGAAACTGAATCAGGTGTGGCTAAGGGTTCTCTTCAGATTTTCATTCTGTTTCACATTTTCTGTTCTGATTCATATTTTATTTTATTGTTCCTGTTCTGTTTTATATACTGATTTTTTCTTTATGAAGTGTGATAGTCTACACCAAGAATTTTCCATTCCTTTATGACAGGGCTGTTAAACACCATTGCAGAAAATCCACCTGTCTGTCTTCAGTTGCTAAATTGGCTCATCCGGGGCTTCATCTCTAATTTATGCTGCAAATTACCATTGCCTTCTATGGAGAAGCCCAGGAATGGTGTTCATTTCTGGTGTGCCTCAAGTATTGTTCCAGGTCTCTGAGGATTGTCCCTGATCTTGACCACAAGGTAGTACTTCCTGTACATCACCAGCTGCAGCTACATGAGCCTCATCATTTAATCACTCATGCTCACCTTCAGGAAGCAATGAAAATGGTAGACACCAGATGCAAAATGGCTACCACACGCCAGGCAGTGCCCTGAACACCCTACTTGGACTGTTGTCATTTAGTTCTCCCAACAACCCTATGAGACGATTCCTCATCTTAACTATGTTACTGATGAGGACAGAAAGGCTTAGAGAGATTAAATAACCTGCCCAAGGTTGCAAGATTTATAGATAACAGACTGGGGACTTGAACCCAGGTCTCTCTGACCACAGAGCCAGAGTTCTAAACCAGTCTATTCTAGTGCCTTATAAACAAAGATTTCTAGAGGATTTGCAAACTTAAAAGCAGTTCTGAAAAAGTTAGGAAACTATGGGAGATTTTCTCATTTCCTCTTTCTAAATTTTTTTCAATGCTGTATTGCATTTACAATTTTAAAACAGGAGGACAGAATCCTAATATTTAAAAATCTCATTTTATAAATACCCTGCTCTTAACTAGAAATGTTATCTGAGAAAGTCATTCAAGTGGTTGAAATTAAATGTGTTAGTCTTTGTATGATAACATCACTGAAGGATGTTTAGAGTCATATTTTAACCCAATGGAATAGTTCTCTCATGGTTAGTGCTGCAGGCAAATGGATGGAGAAGAGAAAGTTATGGGACTTCCCCCACCGTGCTCCATCTGGGGTTAGTCCCACAATTCATCGCTCTCTCCAGTGATCCCAGCTAGAGTCCTTCATTGAAGCTTTCAAGTCTATAGCTCACTTTTCCAAACTGCTCAAGTATTAGAGCTTTTCCCTCTTCCCTGGACTCACTTCAGTTCAGCCCACTACATTGGAGGGACAACACGGGATTCCCTATTCTGGGTTGTGTACATGGCCCATGAGCATCTCAGAGAATTATTGAATGACCTCATGGAGCATGCAGCTCCCACTTCCCCAACTGCCTCTGTCTCTCAGAGAAGCCACCGTTTGCTATGGACTGGAACTACTTAGAGAGAAAGGAATGAATCCTGTTCCTCACCAGCCTTTGCAGAAAGAGTACTTAGTGGACTTGCCAAAGAGCCTTCTAGAACTGCCAAAGAGGAGGCCTTAGTTCAAGCGTTGTATGGAGGGAAGAACAAGGCTGACAGTGGTTATCCAGGGTTTCCAGGGTACTTCGTAAATTATCATCATATTTACCACTCTTTCTAAGAAAGTGGATCAGAGTTATGGGGGGCAGTTTTTGGTGCACAGAAAAGGTCTGCAGCTGGTGACTCAATAGCCACTGCTACTGGTTCCTAAACCCTGTTCCTTCCTAGAAAGAGTGGAATGGCATGGGCATTTCCCTCTTTCTAGCAGCTTATGCCAGCAGAAAGCAGGCTAGCAAACTAAATGACTGCCCTTTAGGGTAATTTAAGAGCTCCTAGGAAGCACCCCAACCCTACCAAGAATGCTTCTCAAAATGCAGGAACATGAGAAATTCAGGGCTAGTCCAAAGAAGGCCCCAGAAGGGGAAAGATTTCCACACGTTGACTTTGGGGTCTGGAAGGATGGCAGGAGCATGACTGGAAGTGACAAGAATTGGGGGAGGAAATCCTCAGGTTACAGATGCCCATGGATATCTCTCCTCAACCTCGAGACTCTAGTGCTCTGAAATGGATCTGAATGCTGGAGCAGGCACTGATGTGGGAAACCTGGAGAAGGCCTTGGAGTGGGCAATCTCAGCACCACAGACTGAGTAAGGGCCAGAAGGCACTGCCAGTGGGCAACTTCACAAGCCACACTGGGCCATGTTCCCAGCTCCTCTCCCAGGGCCTGGATCACTCAACACATCCATCTGCTCAGGAAGGTGACTGACTGACATGAACACTCCGGGTAAAGATATTGGATAAAGCCTGGGCCTATGTCTAGGCTAGAGGCACGTCATAGCCTAGTTTCCTCCCCTGTCTCCCCTTAGCCCCTCTAGCCCCAACCTACAACAGGGCTGTCCGGTCGACTGGTCTGCTCAGCTCCCGTATCAGACACCTGTCCCCGTGGGCTTCCTCATCTCATGCAGCAGGGCTGACCCCAGGGTGTTTTTCCCAGTGCTTTCCCCAGGCCAATTTTAGACTCTGCAATCAGGTCTCCTAGGAGATGTTTCAGAGTTTGGGGGAATTTTGTATTTTCATTTTGTTTTTGTGGGGTTTTTTTACTTATCCAGATAAATGTGCTCATCATGGGCTCCAAGCAGCCAAGTGATCTGGCCTGTCCCTCAGTGACCCTTCCCTGTGGGGCTGGCTCATGTTATAGAGACCTCTGGTCAGGGGTCGTGATGAAAATGGTCATTGGTTGGGAAGCCAGGATGCTCAGGGGTAGCCCAGCCCTAAGCACCATTAAGCATGTCATTTTGCCACCCTGAGCTGTAAAGTGTCAGGACAGAGAGTAGCAAGTCGTAAGGGGATATTACACCCTCCTGTTTAAGAGTAGGAGAGAGCCTCATTGTGCAGCCCACCTGAGATTGTTTGGGGAGGGCTGTTTTCCACAGACATATGGTCCTCCTCACTCTCAAGGTGGGGATCCACATAGGTAAAGGGAAGGAAGTGGTGCTTTGTCACAGGTGGTAGAGGCGAGGGACAGAAAACGGTGCTCACCCAGGATTCTCCTGTTGCCCATGCCTTCATCTGTGCCAGAGGCAGTGTCCTACGGATAAGGAGCTATTGGCCAACATGAGCCTGAAGACTGGCTAAGGTTCTTGCCCAGCATAATGCAAGTGGCAAGTGGATAAAGTGCAGACTCTGGAGTCAGATAATTTGAATCCAATCCTTCTATTTTTTGCCTCTGAACCATTAGACAAGTTATTTAGCAGCTCTCTACCTCAATTTGTAAAATGGTGATAACTCCGTCTGCTTTTTGCTGTTATGAAGATTAATGCAATAATGTATGCGGAAGCCACAGGCATGTAGGGAGTTCAGTTGGTGGGATTTCCTTCCTCCTCACCCTCTTGCATGTTCGTGGGGATAGAGTACACTCCAGGGAAAGAGAAAGAGGTCTTGACCCAGAGTCAGCTCCTCAAGTTTGGTCCAGACCCTGTCTTATACCACTACCAGCTCTGCCTCCTTCATAGGGCTGTTGCAAAGATCAAATCAGACAGTGAATGTGAAGACGCTTGAAAATGGCTTTGTAACTACAAGGCATTAGCACCTGTGTATCTTTTGCGGTTGGTCTGTCAAAGTCTGTTCTTTATAGCTTTATAGCTGGTAGAAGCAGCTTGGTGTAACAGGTTCAATAACTGTAAACTTCCGGCTAGTCACGTTGCCCTTCAGGTCCTGTATTAGTTTCCTGTGGCTGCCTTAACAAATTACCACAAACTTGATGGCTTAGCTGTAGGTTTTTGTAGATAATCTTTATCAAGTTGAGGAAGTTCCCCTCTATTCCTAACTGATCAAGAGTTTTTATCACGAATGAGCGTTCAATTTCATCAAATGCTTTTTCTGCATCTAATCATATGATCATGTGATTCTTCTTCCCTAGTTGATATGATGGATTAATTGGTTTTCGAGTGCTGAACCAATCTTCATACCTGGGATAAAACCCACTTGGTCGTAGTGTATAATTCTTTTTTTACACTGTTGGATTCAATCTGCTAATATTTTGTTGAGGATTTTTCTACCTATGTTCATGAGAGATATTGGTCTATGGTTTTCTTTTCTAGTAATATCTTTGCCTCGTTTTGATATTAGAGTGAGTTAGAATATAGAATAGAATGAGTGAGGAAGAATTCTGTGTACTTCTATCTTCTGAAAGAGATTGTGGAGAATTGGTACAATTTCTTCCTTAAACTTTTAGTAGAATTCACTGGTAAGCCCATCTGGAACTGAGGCTTTCTGTTTTGGAAGGTTATTAATTATTGATTCAATTTCTTTAATATATAGGCCTATTCAGATTGTCTGTTTCATCTTGTTTGAGTTTTGGCAGATTGTGTCTTTCAAGGAATTGGTTCATTTCGTCTAGGCTATTAAACTTGCAGGCATAGAGTTGTTCAAAGTATTCCTTTATTATCCTTTTAAAATCCATGGTCATGGTAGGGATAGTCTTCTTTCATTTCTGATATCAGTAATTTGTGTCCTTTGTCTTTTTTTCTTATTTAGCCTGGCTAGAGGCTTATCAATTTTGTTGATCTTTTCAAAGAACCAGCTTTTGGTTTTGTTGATTTTCTCTATTGATTTCTTGTTTTCAATTTCATTGCTTTCTGCTCTAATTTTTAATTTCTTTTTTCCTGCTTACTTTGAATTTAATTTACTCTTCTTTTTCTAGTTCACTAAAGTGGAAGCTTAGATTACTGATTTCATGTCTTTCTTTTCTAATGTATGCATTCAATGCTATAAATTTCCCTCTAAGCACTAATTTTGCTGCATCTCACTAATTTTGACAACACGTGTTTTCATTTTCGTTTAAAATATTTCTCTTAAGACTTCTTCTTTGACCTTTGTGTTATTTAGAAGTGTGTTGTTTAGTCTCCACATGTTTTGGGGTTTTCTAGTTGTTTGTCTATTATTGATTCTAATTTAATTCTACTGTGGTCTGAAAGCAGATATTGTATAATTTCTATTCTTTTAAATTTGATAAGATGTGTTTTATGGCCCAGACGGTGAGCTATCTTGGTGAATGCTCCATGTGAACTTGAGAAGAGTGTGTATTCTGCTGTTGTTGGATGAAGTCATCTCTAGATATCCATTATATCCAGTTAAGTGATGGTACTGTTGAGTTCAATGATGTCCCTACTGATTTTCTGCCTGTCGGATATGTTTATGTCTAAAAGGGGTACTGAAGTCACCAGCTATAATAGTGGATTAATCTACCTCTCCTTGCAGTTCTATCAGTTTTGCCTCATGTATTTGAAGCTCTATTGTTAGGCACATACATGTTAAGGACTGTTATGTCTTCTAGGAGAATTGACCCCTTTGTCATTATGTAACATCCCTCTTTATCTCTGATGAATTTCCTCGCTTTGATGTCTGTTCCGTCTGAAACTAATATAGGTATTTCTGCTTTCTTTTGGTTAGTGTTTTCTCTTTCTTAGCATGTTTTCTCTTTCTCTATCCATATACTTTTAATCTACATGTGTCTTTATACTTTAAGTGGGTTTCTTGCAGACAACAAATAGTTGGGTCTTGTTTTTTAATCCACTCTAACAATCTCTCTCTTCTAATTGGTTCATTTAGACCATCTACATTCAAAATGATTATCAATATCTATCATAATTGTTACTATTTTCTATGTGTTGCCCTTCTTTCTTTTCTTTCTTTTTCTGTGAGGAAGATTAGTGCTGAGCTAACATCTGCCACCAATCTTCCTCATTTTGCTGAGAAAGACTGGCCCTGAGCTAACATCCATGCCCATTTTCCTCTACTTTATATGTGGGACACCTGCCACAGCATGACTTGAGAAGCGGTGCGTAGGTCCACACCTGGGATCCGAACCAGCGAATCCCAGCCACCAAAGCAGAACGTGCAAACTTAACCGCTGGGCCACAGGGCTGGCCCTGTTGTCCTTCTTCTTTGTTACTATTATTGCCTTCCACTTTTTTTCCACCTTTTGTGTTTTCAATGAGCATTTTGTCTGACCTCATTTTCACTCCTTTCTTAATATATCAGTTATACCTTTTTTTTTTACTTTTTTTTAGTGGTTGCCCTAGATTTTGCAACATAAATTTACAACTAATCCAAGTACACTTTTAATAACACTATACTCTTTCATGGGTAGTATAAGTATTATAACAAAATAATCCTAATTCCCTCCTCCTGTCCCTTGCATCATTGCTGTCATTCACTTCACTTATATATAAGCATACGTAGGCGTATAATGTACATAAGATATATACATAAGCACACAGAATTGAGTACACTGTTGCTGTTATTATTTTGAACAATGTGTTATCTGTTAGATCAAAATTAAGAGTAAGAAAAATAAATATTTTTATTTCACCTTCACTTATTCCCTCTCTGATATTCTTCCTTTATTTATTTAGATCTGTTGCTGACCTGTATTATTTTCTCTCTTTCTGAAGAACGTCTTTTAACATTTCTAGCAAGCAAAACTATTGGCAACAAATTCCCTCGGTTTTTATTTTTCTGAGGAACTATTTCTTCTTCACTTTTGAAGGATAATTTCACAGGAAAAAGAATTCTAGGTTGGTATTTTTTCCCCTCAATACTTTAAATATTTCACGCCATTCTCTTCTTGCTTGCAGCCATTTTTTTTATCTGTTTTAAGTTAAAGAAATGTGAAACATCAAAGTCGTATATTGCAACCTCACTTACTTGTCAGTGACACTAGTGAATAAGATGAAAGTTTTTGAATAAGATGATAGCTTCAACTACCGGAAAAACATTTCCTCAATTTTTTTATGCTCCTTACAATGTAAAGGCTACAGTCATGACACATTTTTAAGGTTAATCTGCATCACTTCTGTTTCTCCATCACTTTCTTACATCTAGTCAGTCAACAAAACAATACATCAAAGCTCCGATTTATATCATTTGCTAATTTTCATGATATGTATAGTCCCATGCTGGTTGATTTCAAGCTACCAACATTGATGTCACTGAATGCAGAGCTGGGAAGAGAGGTGCAGCAGCACATAACCTGGTATTTTATTGCCACCACAGAGATGCAATTGATGCAACTGTCCTCAAGAGTGTAGATAATAGTAAAATGTCATAAAATAATGAGGAAGTAATGAGTTTTGAGTTTTATTCCCTCTGTTCTCAATATAATTTATTTAATTTTACATTTCTATAATTCAAATTTTAATAATAGTAATGTTTATCAACCAACCAGCCCATAAGATCCCTGAAAATTTGGTGGTTAACTCTCATGAGGTGAGAGGCTCCAGCCCACCACTGGGTAGTGTTGTGGGGAGGATGGTTGGGTGTCAGGTGAGGGAGCGGGGAAAACAGTGAGGATAAAGAGCAAGTTCACATATACCACCAACTCTTATTACTCTGCTCCCCTCAGGGAAGCTCATTGGAGAGTGCCTTTGACCTGTTAAAATGGACTTTAAAAGCACTAGCCTAGCCTTTCAAAGTCTCTTTGTTAGCACTGGTAATGGCATCTTTCCGGTGTTTTATTCTTACAGTTTAACTCATGGAAAAACACGGGGTCTTTCTTCTGTGCATTCTAGTCCCTTCTCCTCAACAAATAGTTGAGCCAGCTCTGATGGCCGAGTGATCAGAGTTCCGCGTGCTCTACTGCGGCAGTCTGAGTTTGGTCCCCAGGTGTGAGAGCACACCACTCATCCGTCAGTAACCATGCTGTGGCGACAGCTTGCATAGAAGCACTAGAAGGACCTCTAACTAGAATATACAACTATGTACTGGGGCTTTGGGGAGGGGAAAGAAAGAGAGAGAGAGGAGAAGATTGGCAACAGATGTTAGCTCAGGGCGAATAAAAAAAGAAGTTAAACACAAGCTCTAAAATAAAGGTGGCCCATCCAAACACTGCACGGGGCTCACTGAATTCTGCCACATTGTACCCAGCAGGGAAATTGGGTTTCTGCCAATGATCTGCCCTTGCCCACTCCACCTCTCTTTGACCTTGGCACCAGGACCTGATTGCACGTCAAGGCGTTCTCTGAAATTATGCAACGAGTCAGAAGTAAGAGGTCCATCAGCTCAGTAAAGTTCAGTGTTCAGTCATCCAAGTTCAGCTTTGAACTGACTGACCAAAATTTGGAGGGGGAGGGGTCTGACAAAACTCCATTTTTCTTTGCACCCTAAGAAGAGTCACCAGACAAGAACTGCCCAGAGAAGCTCAGCACCCCTTTCCTGGAAACAGCTCAGAAGAGGAAGAGGGGAGCAAATTTCTGCCCAAAGCTGGGGTTTGGCCGAGGTGACTACACAGCTCCCTTCCCGGCTCTTGTCGTCTCAGCACCTGACTCGGACTTCTCGGGAACACGAAGTGATTTAAGGCCTGAAAAGAAATGAGCAATCCTCAAGACCATAGGCAGAAAAAGTCCCCGTGAGACAGGAAGCCTGCTGGTTCCTGATGCTTAAACTAGACAGTAGAGGCAGCACTGCCTAATACGGAGCTTGCTTCTGCTGTGGCGTCTGTGAGCAGCTGCCGGGCTCCTCGCCAGGCTCCCTTCCCTCTCCTCACTGGCTGATGGATCCCAGGGGACTCCTCTCCTTGAACTTCCTGCTGTTTCTCTTCCTGGCTTTTGAGCTGAGCTGCGGAACAGGTGAGTGTTTATCTATTAGAGGGTTCGAGTCCTGTGATCACCTGCCAGGAATCAGCTAGCCCCATGGATGGAGAGACGACGCAGGGGCTGGAGGCTGTGGTTCGTCTGTCTCTTCCTTAGGGGCTGGCTCTGAGTTTCGCCTCCCTCTTTCAAAGAGGAAGGAACATTGTGAGTTCCTGGGCCCCTGGGTTCCAAGGCTCAGCCCCAACAATCCTAGTTTCCAAGGAAACCAGGAGCTCTAAGCCAAAGGCTCTGGTCACGTTCTAAACCAGCCTCTCACAGTGAGAGGCTCTGGACAAAGTCTTGATTGAGTGCTTGATTTTGCATGGGTATCATTCTGGCAAAGATCCAGGCTGAGGGACCGAGCTCGAAGGACAAAACTCTGGGCGAAGATTACTCCTACACCCCTGCCCTGGGAGGGAATCCTCACACATGCAACAAGCGGACAAACCAGAAACATGGCCCAACAACAAGGAAGGGCTGCAGTGAGAAGAGAGGGTAGAAGTGAAAACCCTAGGAGTTTGGTTGAAAACAGAGAGTGGCCACAGTGTGGTCATACTGGTGGCTACTTTCCTGGAAGAGGTTTCAAGGCAGCAAGAGGAGGAGAGACCAGGATTTCTGGAGCCCAGGGCTGATTACAGTAAGTGGGACATGCAAATCGGGAACCCTCAGTGTCAGGACTGCTCCCGTGTAGGGCCAGACACACAACAGAGCGTTTGGAGCAAGGCTCTTCTCCTGTCTTTCTGGCTTGTCTGCCTCGGAAGGTAAGCTGGTGTTCTGTGTTTAGTAGTATCAGGGCTGTGAGAAAAGGTATTTGGGAGAGAAAAGGCCAAGCAAGAAGTGGACTTTGGGCTCACTGGGGAGCGGGGTGAGAATCTCCTTTCTGCTTAAATGCCTTGGGACTTTGGTTAGACTGTGGGAGGCAGCCTGGAGCAGAGGCAGCATTAGGGAAGGGGGGAAATCCTGAGGCTCCGGTTGTTTTGCGCTTGGGGTTTTCAGGACCACAAATCCATTATGGACTTTTCCAGGAAAAGCCCAGAGATAGGCGAGGGATGTCGCAGGGATTGCATGTGGGATCTGTCTTTTGCCAGACTCCTGGGTGAAGAGGCCCTTCCTTGGCTCCATGTTTCCTCGGAATAAGGCAGAGCCGTGGCTCTTGCTTCACAAGGTCTAGGAGAGGAATAATTGAGCTCAGGGCTTAAAAAGCCAAACTGAACCATTTTAAGCCATCACAGAGAGAGCCAAGCCTTCTTGGGTGCACCCCACTTGTGACTCCGCCATTTTTGGAATACTTCTTGGTGACTATCAGGAGTGATGGGGCAGAACAGTGGGCTGGACTTTTCCATTTCTGTGCTTGCTTATCTCCTGGCCAGCCTGGCCCATGGTGTCTCCAGTGCCACTGACAGCCGCACCACTGAAGGCTTTGGAGGTCACGAGTGAGAAAGAGCCCAGCCCCATGGGGTGTGTCTACCCAATCATCAGCAACTCCCTTCCTTGCATACCATCTTCTCTGAAATATGTACCAAATTTTTACAGTGTTTTTATTTTTAAACATGCACCCTTTCGTGAAACCCCAATAAAACCCAGACGGAAATGCTTTGCAAGTAAGATAGGTCAGCCATGACAGATTTACCCAACCAAGAAGCCCGATTCTTGTAAAATCATCTCTCCTCAGTTCACCTTCCAATTCCGTCAGAATCGTAAAAATCAAAAAGTCTATGCGTCCCTTCCCCTAATAAAGTGAATTTTCCATTTCCCCCAATGATATTTTTTAATAGACTTTATTTTTAGAGCAGTTTTGGGTTCACAGCAAAATTGAGTGGAAGGTACAGAGATTTCCCCCTACCCCTACACATGCATAGCCCCCCCATCATTATCATCCTCCACCAGAGTGGTACAGTTGTCACAATTGATGAATCTACCTCGGTGGGATTTTTTATTCCTCCATACAGGTTTTCCCCACCTCCTTCACACTTACGTGGGGAGACATGAGAAACAAGTGAGTGGGTTCTAGACTTGGCCCAACCATGTGTGTTCATGGGCCCATTTTATCCCAAGACGTAGATCTAGGCCCTTCTATTTCTCAAAAGCTTTAAAACTGTGATGTAACAACATCACCTTCGCTGTCTCCAGCACTGGACTGGAAATCAGAAGATTAGGGCTATTTTGTTTTATCCATAGACTGACTTTGTACAATCCCATTCAGCAACTATCTATTAGGGACATATCATGCGGCAGGCACTATGTGAAGTGTGGGTAAAGCACAATAAATAACCATAGACTCTGGCCAGCACGCTACACAGTGTCTGGTACCCGAGAGCCTTTCCACAAATGCCTGTTGGATTAACAATGTTAGCACGTACACCATCCCTATGAGACATGTGTTATTATTATCAACATTACAATTTTATAAAGAGGAAAAGGAGGCACAGAGTAGTTTAATAATTTCTTTGTGGTCACACAACCTGACTCCAGAGGCCCCAATGAATGAAATTGCATAAGCTTATATTTAGGGAAGGAGGGAATGCTAAAATTTGTGTCCATGACCTATGGTAAAAATTAGAATATGCTGTCTATAAGTAAAGCATATGATTTGATTTTAATTGAATTGAAATGAATTGAAGTATGGGAATTTTCAAAAGGTGAGAGAAGTTGATAAAATCACCAAGAAGTAGAATGCCCATGGAGATATTTGGTCTGGAATTTGGAAAGTGAATAACTTCTCTCACGACGTGAGTTTTCATTTACCTTTTTGCTAGCTAGTTCGTTTATTGAAAGAGTATCACATGAACGTCTGCAAAACTTTAACAATAGGAAAAGGTACTGGATGGAGGCAAATCTCCCTTCCGTACCCTTCTCTGGAGGCAATTACTGTTACCAGTTTCTTGCATGTCCTTCCAAATATATATGTCTGGTAGGTTGGATTTTTATAGGACTTGAAGAGTATTCTGAATGAAGGCACAAATGCATGGGTGAAGAGTTGTGAGTGTTGAGGGGGAATGGTAAGTGGTCTGTTAGACCTGAAACCTAAGGTTCATGACTAAGGCACTTCCATCTCTTCACCTGGCAAGCTGAGAGAAGGGTTCCCATCATATCCCTCCATACTCTACCCCTTAGGGATGTAGCAAAGGGAAAGAAGAGCACATTCCAACTTTGGAGAGAGGAGAACTTAGACTCTGTGTTGTCGTTTGTCCATTCATTCATTCATTCATTCATCCCATTTAGTTTTTTCATTCTCTTGGGCAACAAGGATTTGTTGCGTTTCTATCACGTCCCAGGTGGCTGTTAGGATTATAGCAGTGAACAAAATAGAAACAGTCCCTACTCTTGGAAGCTTATAATTGAGGATTATAAGGATGACAGACAGTGAACCAGAGTCAAAAGCGTGATGAGTGATATGACGGAGAGATGCAAAGTGCATTAGAAGCACGTGGTAGGGAAACCTAATCCACACTAGGGGTCAGAAGCTGAGACCTGAAGGATGGAAGGAGTTAGCCAGGCACCTAATGAGCAGTAACAGCCTTTCAGGCTGGGGGACGGTAAGTGCAAACACTCTAAGATAGAAAGACCCAGCAGCTTCGAGGAATGGGAATAGGAGGACGGCCGGTGGGACTACTGTTTACAAAGCAGCCTTAGACAAGTTCTCTTTTCTTTCTGGGCCTAGATTTGCCATCAGAACTGTGAGGCCTATAAGTTCTGCCTCTTCTTTACCTGAAAGAAATGCTGTAGCAGATGCAACAAGCCCATGTGAAAGGATCAGGGCTGGGCCGAAAAACCATGGGGGATGGGAGTGTCATAGGTAGAATCCCTCTTGTGAAAGGGTTTGCTACATTCTACCAATTTCAGGAAACTATCCAGCGACCCGTGTGAATCACTCTACTTTGTAAGTAGAGTTACCCCTGAAGGGAAGTGAGTTGGTACTAACAGCTACGAATGTTTCCTCTAGACTCTTTCAGTAAACAGGGGCCGACTGAATCACAGCCCCACTGGAAAACACTCATCAGGAGGGCAGACGTTTCAAGAGCAGGGACTCCACTTGCGAGGTTTGATGAACCACTTTAAAGTCCCCACTCATCTTTCCACTCCTGCTTAGGTGGCAATGATTTCAAGCAACCCCTCTAGACCCAGCCACTCGCACGCGCTCAGTTGTTACGTCATCATTCTTTATGTGGGTTGTGGGATGTGAGGGTTTCTTCCTGATGAAGTTTTGATTCCACTCCCCATGACTGAGTGTTCACGAGCTGCTCAGCCTGTCCTCTTCTTCTGCCCCTTCTTTTCTTTCCCTCTTTCCCCTCCTATTTTCTTTCTTTTATTTTCTCTTTGATTTTTTTTTGACTACTTCCTACCTCATCCTATATCCCCTCTTCCTCCCACTCCCAGCTAATTCCAAGTCTGAAAGCAGCTACAGTGCAAAGAGTCTGTTGGGTTAGTTCAGGGAGGGGCACTTGGGGGACAAATGGGAGGGTGGAGGGTTATGATCTGAGAAGGAGGATCATTTCCATTTCTTTTTTCTCTGTATCAAAATTGGTCTAAAATGTCAACAGGATGATAGTGATTCTTAATCTGGTTTTGAACCTCAGATCCTTTTGAGAGATGACATTTATGTACGTGCTCCCAAAAAGTGTATGTATGCTTATCTACACAACTTTTTGTACACAATTTCGGGGTGCTAGTGCACCATATGACATTTCTACTAGCACATATGCCTCTAATTTTCTGTTATCCCTTCATATATAGACGTTTAAGTTCAGGATTCAAGAGGTTACTCTCTTGGGTACTGTACCTACCACATTCTCTGGACAGTCAGACATTCATAAGTGTGACTGGAAGAAAGTCCAACATGCTTCCCACTTTATCTTTGCAAAAACAACACTACCAGGGCCGGCCCCGTGGCTGAGCGAGTTCACATGCTCCACTTCTGCAGCCCAGGGTTTCGCTGGTTCAGATCCTGGGCACGGACATGGCACCACTCATCAGGCCACGCTGAGGCAGCATCCCACATGGCACAACCAGAGGCATTCACAGCTAGACTACACAACTATGGACTGGGGGGCTTTGGGGAGAAGAAGAAAAAAAAAAGAAAATTGGTGACAGATGCTGGCTCAGGTGCCAATCTTTAAAAAAAAACACTACCACCAACAGCAGTATTCCTCATCTAATCAATTAAGCAACAAGGGAGAGCATACTGTTTTAAGCGTTGATGTATTAGCGATATTTAAAAGAACAGATGCCTAATTGCCTTTCTCACTTTTCCTTAATAATTATGAGTCTCAACCACTTTAATCCTGATGTTAGCCCAAGTAGACTGCTTTTCTCTTGTTCCCAGTCTCTGACACTCTAGTCTGATGTCAACTGGACACTTCCAGGACAGTGCTGGGATTTCAGGGCATTCTGGTCTCAAAAATATTTTGACCTGTTAGCCCAATTTTCCAACAACCCATCTTAACCGTAAGTTAATTGTGTCTTTTCTAGGTGGCTGTATTACTTAATCAGACGGTTTTATTTACTCTTCTGATTTTCTTATCGACCAGAACAATCTATGCTGTCTCTGAGTCACAGACTCTTTCTTGTATGAACATTAGCTGATGGTTAAGTTCAGTTATTAAGTTCGGTTACATATGGGGCAAAGCTAAATAAGAGAGATTTTAGATAATACGGCTTTCGGTGTTCACAAATTGAACAGATGTTTATATGGCTTACTATATGCCAACCACTGCTGAAGGTTCTAGGGATAAAACAGTTAAAACAATGAAATTCTTCCTCTTGAGGAGTTTGTGTTCTAGTGGGGGAGACAAAAATAAAATAAACAAAAATACAATACCACACAGTGATAAGTGCAATGAGAAGCGGGGTGCTATTTTAGTTAGGATGGTCAGAGCAGGTCTCTCAGAGGAGATAATTTTTTGAGCAGAAACCTAAAATAAAGTGAGAGAATGAGCTATTCAGATATCTAAGGGAAGAGATTCCTAGAGAGAGAGAAGACAGCAAACACAAAAGCTCTGAGATAGGAATGTTCTTGATGAGTGAAGGAACAGCTGGAGCCCGTGTGGCCTTGGTGCAGTGAGAGAAGGAAAAAGGGCTGGAAATAGAGTTGGAGAGGCACCGAGGACTGGGTTATTCGATCTCTGAAGCCATAAAGAGGACTATGAATTTTTTCTCTATGGGTGCTGGAAAGCCCTGGAAGTTAAAAGCCAAAAAGAGACAAACTCTGACATAGTTTGTAAGAGATTATTCTGTCCATTGTATGGATGCAGGGAGAGTAGTTGGAAGACAGTGGCAGTGCCCAGGCCTGTGAGGGTAGAGATGAAGGAGGTTCGAAGGGCTCGAGTGCCAGATCTCTTCTGAAGACAGAGCTAACAGGATTTGCTGATAGACTGCATGGGGAGTATGAGAGAAAGAAAGGAGTCAAGGATGATTCCAGTGTTTTGGCTTGAGAATTTGGGGGAATTGTAAGGTTTGCAGAAGGGGCTATGGAATCAAGAGTTCATTTGCTAAGTTTGACGTGCCCTTAAGACCTCCAAATACTGATCTGTGTAGGCAAGTTGGAGTACAGTGAAGGGTTTGGGTGGGAGATGTATCTCTGTAAGCATTCCAGAAATATGTTAAACTATGCAACTGGATAAGCATGACTGGGAAAGAGAAGAGGTCGGAATACTGAGTTCTGGGAAACTGCAATATTTAGAGGTATTTAAGAGCAGAAGTTTCCAGTCAGAGACTGAGAAGGTGCAGTCAATGAAATAGGAAGAAAACGGAGAGTGTGGTGTTCCAGTAGCCAAAGGAAGACAGTGTTTCAAAGAGGGAGTGATGAATTACGTCAAGGGCTTCTGAGAAAGCAAGATGAGCACGGAGAATTGACCTGGTCTCATGGAATATCCGGTGACCTTGACAAGAGTGTTTCCAGTGACCAGTAGGGAAGAATGCCTGTTTGGAGTGGTTACAAGGAAAAATGGCTCAGGAAATGGGGACAGAAAGTATAAACACACATTAAAGGACTTTTCAATCAAGGAAAACAGAGAAATGGAGATGCAGCTGGGAATGGAC
Source organism: Equus przewalskii (assembly GCF_037783145.1). Classification (NCBI taxonomy): domain Eukaryota; kingdom Metazoa; phylum Chordata; class Mammalia; order Perissodactyla; family Equidae; genus Equus; species Equus przewalskii. The sequence continues at coordinate 1,226,099 of NW_027228754.1, forward strand.
CTGGGATCAGGCGAGGGATTTTTAAGATGAAGGAAATTACCTGTTGGTGTGTTGTGTGTTGATGGAAATAACCCACAACATGCTGTGCCAACAATAAAGCTAATGATGCAAAGGATGGGGACAATAGCAGGAGCAAAGCCTTGATGTAGGTGACTTCTCCATGAGGGGAGAGGCAAGCCTTAAATGGGAGTATAGACTATTCTCCCAAGTAGGTAGGTTGATTTGGTGGTGGTTACAAATAGAAGGGTTTTTTTTGTTTCTTCTACTTTTTCAGTGAAATGAGAAGCAAGGCTATCAGCAGAGGTTTGGGGTTTGAGGAAAGAGGAGGTGTTAAATTGTCAGCAGTAGGATTCCTTACAGTGGTTTGAAAGGTTTTTGGTGAGGTTTTTTGTTTTTGGTTGTTGTTGGCTCAGCTTTTTTGAAAAAGAGAAATAAAATAAGTTCTCACCCTCAACATTATTAACTATCTTACAGTGTTTTGGAGAGCCAGGATTCCATAGTTTGAACACTGAGCTTACAACCTTCCTGACTCCACATCCCTCAGATTTTCTCTCCTCATCTTCCAAAATGATGCTTCTATAACCTTGGTCCTCTGGGCTCAAGAGCTCAGAAACACTTTCGATTGTTCTCCATCTTCATACTATATACCTAATGGTGGTGAGAAGTCTGGTCAAGGAATTAGCTGACCCAGATTCTAGTCCAGTTACTAGTTATGTGACTTTAGAGAAGTCACTTAACTTCTCTATGTCTTAAGTGCCATAGCTATAAATCTGAGTTGATACAATTCCTTCCCAGATCAAAGAAACCCAGTGTCCTAGTTAGTCTATACAGTTCTATCAAAGCAATTTTAAAATTTCCATTGGGATTTTAGAGACTGAGAATGTAGTGGGACGCTCATGACAGTCCTTATCAAATACTAAGGACCTGACAACCCTAGAAATAATCCAAGAGGAGGTGGGAGAGCCTCCAGTCTGCCATTCCTGATGCACAGACACGATGTGATTCTCAAAGGGCTCCGTAATAAGAGATTTTCTTCTCCTTCCTCCCACAGGTGAGGGCTTGATGAATTGCCCAAAGATCCTCGGGCGGTTGGGAAGCAGTGTGCTGCTGCCCCTGACATCTCAAGGGATAAGTAAGAGCATGAACGAGAGCATCCACATCCTTGTCGCAAAGGCAGAATCACAGGGAAGTAGCGTCAAGAAGAAAATAGTCTCTCTTAGTCTGCCGGAAGGAAGCTCTGTGGGCTATCTGGAGGATGGTTACAAGTTTCATCTGGAAAACCTGAGCTTGGAGATCCCGGAAAGTAGGAAGAAGGATGAGGGCTGGTACATCATGACCCTGGAAGGAAACATTTCGGTTCAGCACTTCTGCCTGCAGCTGAAGCTCTATGGTAATGGTGGGTTCCCCCGAGATGGTCCCTTGCCTAAGAAATTTGGCCTCTCTGAAGCAAAGGGTCTTCAGAATTGGAAGCAACCTGAGAGATCATCTAGTCCAGGGGTATTTATACTGAACTTCAGGAAGAAGTTTTAGAAGTTCACAAATCTTTTTTGTCCAAATTGCCCATTGGTGGGAGCTGATGAGCACTAGGAACCCTTACCCCATTTCCCCAAGAAAAGAGGCCCAGCTGCCTGTGAGCTAGAAGACCTGGAGCCCACGAGTCTCAATTTGCAAATAAGACTTTGTTTGAAAAAAGTTGGGGTTTTTTTCCTGATTTTTAAAAAGTTTGAATGCCACTGATGAAGCCCAACCTCTCTTTCATAGAGGACACTGAAATCCAGAGAGAAGCGGTTTGCACATGTTACACACATCTGTGTGGGTGGTTCACTGCACTAGGAGTCCTGGGGAAAGGAGAGCTGAAACTCAGCCCACGCACCACTCACCAAGCCCTGCGCCCTGGTGGAAGAGGCACCTTTTCCTCATTTAAACAAAGGCTCTGGTTTGTAGTCGCTTAGTTGCAGAACTTAAACTAGAACCTAGGTCTATCTGAATGTAAGGCCAGTGCTTTATTGAGTCTCTTGAACTGCCAACCCCTCTTGAGTGCATCCAGAGGCTCCCTGGAATTCCTTGGAATCCTGAGAGCCACGTGGGCTGTCCTGCTTCTTCACAGTGACTTCCTTATGTCTGAGGATGGGACAGAGAGCCAGCATTTCTTTGAAATCCTTGGGTACCTACTGGAGAGACAGTGATACTCTCCCTGCTCTTCACTACCCCTAGCATTCCCTTTCCTCCAAACAGTGGATGCAGAATTCCCACAGCCTTCCACCAGGTACCAGGGAGTTCTGACTAGTCCAGCTGTGGCCCCGGGGAAAGGCTGCCATGAGCATGGAGATTATGCATCACACGTTTTCCAGAACAGGTCACTGCCTTTGTCATATCTTGTGATTAAATTCTTACCTTGGAAAATATGGTCTCTGCAACCATGATGTTCTTCTCAAGTCAAAGAAAGAGGCTGGATTTTTGGAGTCAGACAGACCTAAGTTCAGATCTCAGCTTGGCTGCTTAGAAACTGAGTGACATTATGGAAGACACACTCTCTCTCCAGGACTCAGTTTCCTCATCTATAAAATGGAAATAATTATAACTAGTGTTATAATTGTTGAGAAGATTAAAGAATATGATGAATGTGAAATTCCAAAATTGGGCCTGTCCTATAGTAGTTGCTAAATAAATAAAACTTTCCCCTTTCCCTTGTCTATTTCATGACATTAAAGTGAGATAGATTACTGGGGGCTTGTGACTATCCCTACTCCAGACACACTAGAGCACTTGCCACACACACACACGCACACACATATACACCAGATAAAATTCCACCACTAAAAGTCATTCTTTTAGGTCTAAGAGGTAATACTTTATTTAGCCAATGACAATTAAAAGACAAACTCCACGGATAGAATTCAGGAGGTCAGAAGCACCAGGAAGGGCAAGTGGAGCCCTCAAAGCATTCATAGGAGGAGGCTAAAAGGCGAATTTTTCTTCTCTATTTTATCCCAAGGTGGTACCAGAAAGGAGCATAAGGGGAGAGAGGGACAGTGCAAAGCAGTAGGTCCCCACCAGAAATAAATCACACTGCGGACACACAGAGAGGGAAAAATATCATTAGGCTGCATTTTCTTTTAACACAAAGGTTAAGTCAGAATTCCAGGGGATTCATTTCAGTAATGGCTTCCTTCCTTCCCCTCCTGACAGAGCAGATCTCCACTCCAGAAATTAAAGTGTTGAACCGGACCCAGGAGAATGGGAACTGCAGCTTGGTGCTGGCCTGCATGGTGGAGAAGGGGGACCATGTGGCTTATAGATGGAGTGAGGAGGCGGTCACCCACCCACTGAGCCCAGCCAACGGCTCCCACCTCCTGTACCTCACCCTCGGCCCTCAGCATGCCGACAAAGTCTACATCTGCACCGTGAGCAACCCCATCAGCAGCTACTCCCAGACCTTCAGCCCGTGGGCGGGATGTAGGCCGGATCCCCCAGGTGAGTGCCCTGGTGGCAGCTAGCGTGCCACATTAATGATGTGGGTTCAGTCCCCACCTGGACCGATTGCTTTGCTTCCATGGCCATGGCTCTCACCTTGGTAAACATGCTTTATATTTTCTGTATGGCTTATGAAAGCCTCTCACGTGCATTCAGTGAGTGCCCTCTGCTCATAATGACCAGGGTGGCATTATGACACTGAGTTCACGCTGAGGAAACCAATATGAAATGATGGAGCCAGACCCAGAGCCCAGGTCTCCAGGCTGTGACCCTTCCTCTCCCCTCCTGCCTTGGTTCCAACATGCAAGGGCGGCTGGGTGAGGGAGTGCAGGCGGCAGGTCCTGACCCTCCAGTCCAGCTTCCACTAATGGTAGAACAGTCCTACACCATTAGTAAGTATTTATTGATCACTTATGCTGTAGGAAATTGGGAATAGATACAATACATGAGCTCTGCTCTCTAACAACGTGTGGTAAGGATCAGACATGAAACATTTGCTCAGTAATGAAAAGCAGGATATAATGAAGGGCCACCTTTTACGGCATGGACTGTGAATCCTATAGCAGGTCAGAGAGCCAGGGGGGTCAGCTCTCTATGACTTGGACTATGAAGCTGGCAATAATGATAAAGCAAATAACACTTTATTGTTGGCAAAGCACTTTCAACTGTGTAATCTCTTTTGATCCTCACAAGAACCTTGCCGGATAAGAATTATCAGCATCCTCATTTTGCAGATAAGGAACTTGAAGCTCATAGCATTTAAGTGCCCTCCTCAAGTTTCTTCAGCTTGTAAATGATAGAGTCAGCACCTAACCTTAGATCTTCTAACGGCTCTTTTTGCTGTTGTTGAGGAAGATCAGCCCTGAGCTAACATCCGTGCCCACCTTCCTCTACTTTATATGTGAGACGCCTACCACAGCATGGCTTGATGAGCAGTGCCACGTCTGCAACCTGGATCTGAACTGGCGAACCCTGGGCCGCCAAAGCAGAATGTGTGCATTTAACCACTGCGCCACTGGGCCAGCCCCTGACGGCTCTTTCTCTATAAAGAAAAGCATCATTATTCTGTTAACAAAAGGAAGGGAAGGCTCATTAAGTCAGGCCATCTAACCACTTAAGGTTGGAAACAAGATAGACCACTGAATCTTTTCACCAACTGATCTTGTGGCCACCCCTCAGATAAGTTCGGGGACAAAAGGACCAGTGTGCTGGCCCTGCAAGGCATTACTAATACCCTGACATTCTCCTCTGTGTCCACTGTGAAGAAATAGGAATCATTCCAAGGAGACTTGTGTACCATAGTCTATGAGGAGGACTTTTCCAGATGACAAAGGATGCGGGGACAAGGGAATCCAGCCAGGTTATGCCCTTCAGCATAGCACCTCTAGTCAGAGACTCCCTGCAGGTATTCCCAGATGGACTGCTGGAAAAATCACATCCGGCCTCCAGTCTGCATCTGAGAGTTCTTTGGTAAAGCTAACCCACTGCATGTTGCCTCTCCCATTCACAGCAGAATTAGTCACCTGTCCACCCACTAGATGTGTCTGGCTGCTTGTCCCCCTTGCGTGCAAACCACATTCAGAGGCTGTCCTCCAGTTCGGACCTCTTTCCCTGCCCACAGCCAATCAGAACGTGCTACCAGGACCAAGAAAGCAGTGTCACATCGTTTAGAGTTTACAGAATGTGGCCCTAGAGATCCTAGATCCAATTCTACCCTTTCTACTTACAAGGATAAGTCACTTAACCTGTCTAAGACTTAGATTCTTTATCCAAAGTAATAACAACTGACAGGTCTTCATTGTTTGCTATATGTCAGTTACATGGCACTTCATTTAATCCTCACAACAACCAAATAGTATTAGTATCGACTTTATAGATGAGGAAACAAAGATATAAAAAGGTCGTACATAGAAGGGCCACCACAGTGGCGTAGTGGTTAAGTTTGCGCACTCCACTTCGGTGGCCTGGGGTTCACAGGTTTGGATCCCAAGTGCGAACCTAAACACTGCTCTTCAAGCCATGCTGTGGTGGCATCCCACATACAAAACAGAGGAAGATTGTCACAGATGTTAGCTCAGCAACCATCTTCCTCACCAAAAAAAAAAGGGTCACACGTAGAGCAAGTGGCAAAGCTGAGCTGTCTGATCTTGGAATCCTCATAGGTACTGGTAGAAGAGACAATTCACTTTAAATGCCTTATTAATCATAATAAAAATGTGGGTTTTTTCTTGGGGCTGAGGAAGCAGTAGCCCCTCCCCCTGCACAGCCCTCTCTGATCATAGCAACCCTCTTAGAGTAAAGACAGGGCACAAAGGTATAACCTAGTCTGTCTCAAAAAAGAGGGAGAACTCTCTTCATGCTCCTCAATGTGATTTAACAAGAATTTAATTAGTGCATTCCAAAGTCTTGGTAGGCCATAAAGCTTACACTACTGCACTTGGCTCATGACATTCTAAAGAAGCATGTAAGGATGCTCTTACTCACCTAAGCCACTTTGAGAACCAAGTATGCACTAGCTTGACCAGATTTATTGGGTAGAGAGCAGACTCTTGTGAGATATGGAGGGACAAGAAGCAGAATCATGGCGCCATGGTAAAGCCCTGTCAGGATCTCAGCTCAGTCATTAAGAGAAACGCCTGTCACAGGGCAGAATTTCACTTTCCTGGCCTCTGTTTTATCATCTGTAAAATGAAAAGGGTGAACTGGTGAAGCTCTTTCCAGAGTTGATATCATATGATTAAGTTTGTATGTACATTAGTAAGAAGTGCTAATAAAGGGTTACCAAGGTGTGTGAGTTTGCTAGGGCTGCTGTAACAAGGTACCACAAACGGGGTGGCTTAAACAATCCAAATTTATTGTCTCATAGTTACAGAGGCCGAAAGTCCAAAATCAAGGTATCAGCCGGGTTGGTTTCTTCTGAGGGCTATGAGGGAAGGAGTTGTTCTGGGCCACTCTCTTGAGCTTGTAGACGGCTGCTTTCTCCTTATGTCTGTTGACATTGTCTTCCTTCTATGCATATCTCCATAAAAATTTCCCTTTCTCTTAAGGATGCCAGTCATATTGCATTAGGGCTCACCTGTAATTAGTTTGCTAGAGCTAATATCAGCCCTGTTGGTCTAGTGGTTAAGATTCTGTGCCCTCACTGCCACAGCCTGGCTTTGTTTCCTCATCAGGCAACCACAATACCCATCTGTCAATTGTCCTACTGTGGAAGCTGCATGTTGCTGTGATGCTGAAAGCTATGCCACCGGTATTTGAAATACCAGCAGGGTCACCCACAGTGGACAGGTTTCAGCAGAGCCTCTAGAATAAGATAGACTAGTAAGAAGGCCACCCACTTCCAAAAAACTGGCCATGAAAACCCTATGAGTAGCAGTGGAGCCTTGTCTGATACAGCGCAGAAGGCGTGAGGATGGCACAAAAGACCTGGCAGGGTTTGTTCCACTCTGCTATACAAAGGATCACTAAGAATCAGAATCAACTCAACAGCACTGACAACAACAAGGGCTGTCATAACAAAATACTACAGGCTAGGTGGCTTAAATAATGGAAATTTATTTTCTCACAATTCTGGAAGCTAGAAGTCCAAGACCAAAGTTTTGCAGCATTGGTCTTTTTCTGAAGCCTCTCTCCTTGGCTTGTAGATGGCCGCCTTCTCGCTGAGTCTTCACATGGTCTTTCCTCTGTGCATGTGCATCCCTCATGTCTCCTTCTGTGATCATATTTCCTCTTATAAGGGCATCATTAAGATTAGATTTGGGCCCATGCACCCTAATGACCTCATTTTAACTTAATCACATCTTTTAACACCTTATCTCTAAATACAGTCACATTCTGAGGTACTGGGAGTTAGGGCTCCAACACATGAAGTTTAGGGAGTGGGGACACACTTCAGCCCATAACACCACTCTAATGACCTCATTGTAACTTGGTTAACTCTGTAAAGATCCTGTCTCCAAATGAGGTCACATTCTAAGGACTTCACCATATGGATTTTGGAGGAAACACAATTCAACCCATAAGACAAGTAGAGATACCTTTCGCTATCTCCAGGGATGGGGGACCATAGCACGTCAGAACCAGATCACACAGCTGGTTTGTGGCATGCCATTTCCAGTACACCAGGTTGCCTAAATACAGAAAAAAGAGTTTTATTAGTTCATTGGTTTGTGTTTGCAAATGAATATTACTAGTTCTTAAAATACTGTGCTTAGTTCAACAAAACATTTATTGAGGTTCTACCACATTTCACCATTGTGCTAGGAGCTAAGTACACAAAAACAAGAAAACACATGATCTTGCCCTTAAGGAAGGAAATAGTTCTATAAATAACTCATTATCCTTGATTGTTTGGCGTGATAGGTGCAAAACAGAAGGATGTGCAAGGTAACGAGAGGAGGGAATGATTGAGACTATCTCAGGGAATCAGAGAGAGCATCACAGAGCATGTGACATGAATCAGGTTTTGAAGAATAAGTAGAAATTACCTAAGCAGATAAAAAAAGACATTCTAGGCGGATCCAGCTGGGTCTTGTTCTGTACTATCCTGTAGGTGACGGGAACTAATCAAGAGTTTTAGATGGAGGAGTGACATGGTCAGCTTTACATTTCAGAGAGGAAATTCAGTGGTGTGAAGAAGAGACTGGGGCAGAGAAGAGGCATAAGAAACAGAAACTAGTTGTGAGGAGGCACCATCATTGCAGTAATTCATCAAGAGATGATGAAGCCGAGCCAAAGCAGTGACTGTAAACAAAGTCTTCATAGAAGGGGAATCCCAGGCCTGGGATGGAGTGTCGGAGTCTGAGGTTTATTAGAGGTCACTCCATCATCTGCAATGAGAACGGTGATGTTAAGACATTTTTTATTTTCATTAATGAAAAACTCAGAACGGTTGATGATGTGATGAGACCAAATGTGATGTGATGTCAGTACTGTCTCTTGTTAGGACTCACTTAAATTAAACTGCACAAGAACATATTTGGCCCTAAAAATCTTCTTTTCTAATGACATTTGGCCATGCTCTTGGTCATGTATTCATCCTTATTTCAATTGTCATTTTAGTGTTTTACAGTAAGAAACACCTTAACGTCTGCAGTTATGAAGGATCTTTTTTGCCAAGTTCAAATCCTAGGGTGCTACAAAGCACTCTCACTAGGTCATGCAAAGCGTGTTGATGTGGGTCAGCTCTGGACAGTCTGTGACTTGCTGCTGTCCTTCATGACCATGTTCTGAGATGATTATGTCTATGCTAGAATGAATAATACAAAACCTTAACTAATTCAACTAAAGGGGAATGCCCCTGAAAGCTCATCTTGAAAAGAGGACCCTTTTCGGTAGATTAGCTAAAAGCTGGCTCAGCAAGTCTGAGTTAGCTCAGTGGAAGAAAAAACTGACACCTGCCAGGGAGCCCCAGGGGCTCCCCCTTTCTAACAAGGCCATTTCTTCAAACAGGGAGCTCCCATTGTTAGAGTTACCTAGATGCTCCATAGACAGAGGCAGGTCCCTCTTCAGGGCACTCCCAATACAGCATTGGTAGACAATGTAACAACAATGGTAGAAGGATGGAATTTGGGTACCTCTCATGGACCAGAGCCTTGTAACACGGCCACACTTGCTACAAGGGAAGCTGAGAAATGTAGTTGTTAGCTGGGCTGTCATGTGACTGGACGAGACTTGCATTGCCACAGAAGAGTGGGGGAAATGGTGCTGGGGACACAGCTGGTAGCCATTGCAACACAATGCTGGGTGGGATAGGCAGGTGTAAGTGATTTTTCTGAAGCTATGAACTCTGTAAAAAGTTCTATTTGGATGGCCCCAGATCTTAAATTAGTACATGATTTGTGAGCATCCCTCCCCCACCCCCAATTCTGAGTGGAAACCGCGGCCAACAAGAAGATATCTCTTGGAGATGGTTGACTTCTTCAAGTAGATGTGTGCCGTGTAGGCAGCCTTGCTGACAGAACCACATGAAAGGCAGGAAAGAGAACTGGCATTCTCAGACCGTTATATTAGCATCTCAGTGTCTCCTGGGTCGGACTGCATTTGCTTCTCAGATTCTTTTTTGTTTTCTTCTTTATCTCCCTTTAAGAAGAAGGGTTGGAGACTTGAGGAGACAGAGAAACTTTTGTGTTTCTGTGGCGGCAGACTTTCAGAGATGAAAAAGGCCCTTCAGCATTTTCCTTGGAGGCATGGTTACATGCCAAGTTATCTTGTTTAAACCACAGCCAATAGAGTAGAAGACCAAAGGGTGGAGACGCATGCAAATTACTTTTCATAAATGGCACTGGAGTTCTCAACCACTCTCCTCAGTTCCCTCTAAGAGGTTCCAGGGGGGAAAAGTCCCAAACCTCCTGTTCAATATGGCTTCCTTGTGAATGAAGACTGGGGTCTGTGGATCCCAGAACAACGCTGCTCTGATTTGTGAGCACTGTCATCCCTTTAGGCCTCGCTACATGATTGAGCAGAAAGAGGGAGAGCTAGTTTCTGCCACAGGAAATGGTGGTTTGAAAATGGAGAAAAAATTTAAAAAGAAAGAAAGAAAGAAAATGAGAACACAGGTGGTGCTAGGAGAACAGACATGCATTTTCCTCCTGGTTACACACTGCTATTATAAAGCATATGCCAAGTAGGACATTGCTTATTCTCTTCCACTCCTGCCTTGGGCCATTCAGAAGGCAACTCTGCATTCCTTCTGAGACCTTCTTATACTTAGCACTCTGATAATTCTTAATAAAAGAGTACATGACAGTCTTCTCCTAGCTTCCTTCTATGGCTTATAATTTAATTTAACTTAGGTCATCACACATATATTGAGTGGCCCCCTGCCCTACATTGTATCAGGTGGAATAGGGGATGCAAATAAAGCACAAGGTATAGGGTATAAGTTCAAGGAATTTACAATCTAGGTAGGACTGCTATACCTTAGTAAGTGGAAAAATATTATCATATTAAAGAAACCGCTGCTAGAACTCCTCTCTAGAAGGGAAGTGTTTGAAGAGACAGTACCTTAATAAATGCTAGAGGGCAGAAGGTAGGACCTCCCTGCAAAGAATGTGGGTTAGATGGCTCTGTCTGAGAAAGGGGGAAGACGTTGCTTGTGCAGACAGAAGAAGAGAAAGAGAGGCTCTGAGCCTGTCAGATGGTGGAAAGCTGCCTGGTTCACGATGGAATCTGCTCCCTGTGATGCTTCAAAGCTACGGTAGAGGATTCAAACCCACAGAATTCTTAGTGCAGGTTTTGGTTTTGGTTTTGTTTTTTTGTGGAAACTGATGAAGGCACTGAACCTTTGCCCAGGAAGGCCCAGACTAGAGCAAGTGGAATCGCAGGAGCAAACACTTAGAGGATCACAGTGAACCTATTGCCAGAAATTACAGAAATCACAGGCAACCTGACCCCAACAAGCCATAAAGTAGCATTTTTTCTGTATTAACCCAAATTCCTGAGAGTAGAGTCCCTGACCTCTGGTTTCCATATAAATATCATCATTAGATAATAGCACCACATAGATGAGGACCAAGTGCAAAAATACTTGGGCCTGCTAGTCAGATAGGGAAAATAAGTCATAAGCTAACAACAGGATGGGGCTGAAGCATCTCCAAACGTCAGTGAGGGGACTCCCCCGGACTTGAGATCAAACCTGTTTCCTTGTCCTTCCAATCAACCAAGAATTTACCGAGGATCTATTACTTGCCAGATACTAAGAGAGCTGCAAAAGGAGTAGAGAGATGGTCTCTGGCCTCCAAGAACCTAGCAGCTAGTTAGGGAATTGAGCTAGTGGAAAGAGCTGATATTTATTCACCAAATGCTGGGTTCCAGCCATTGCTCTGGGCACTTTCTATACATTCTTTCACTGATTCATCAGGACAACTCTGTAAACTGAATATTGTTGTGCTCATTTTGAAGATGAGGAAACTGAGGCCCCAGAGGATATGAGCAGCCCATTTAAGGCCATAGATCTATCAAGTGGTAGACCCAGAACTTGAATCCAACTTTCTAGCTCCAAATGCCCTCCCTTAAAATGGTCTCCACAGCAAAGATAGTGTTGCCACAATTCAGGTTCTAAGATGCATGTCATAAACCAAGGTGCTGGCGAGTCTGTGGGAGAGGGAAGCGTGGGAGCTGGAATGGTCAGGAAAAGTGACACAGTGGAAGTACGATTGGCCTGGGGGTCAAGGCTGAGCAGACCTTCTGGACAGCTGAAGGTGCAGCGAGAGGAAGAGTAGAGGGGCAGAGCATGGGGGCCGGAATGGGCAGGGATGATGACGGGATGAGTCGTCATCTCAGAGAGCTTTTGACTCATGAGGTCGCCCAGGCATCCCAGCCTGCTGCTCTCCTTGTAGGGGTCCCATCTCTGCCAGCTAAAACACAAACTGTAAAGTCTACAGTTCTCATCTCATTAGCTGCCGTCAACTTCTTCTGTGACTCTAGGGACACTTGTCTGAGTCTCAGTTTCCTCAACATAAAATTAGAGAGTTGGGTGAGATAAGCGCTATAGTTCCCTAGGGTTAAAAAAATCTATGGTTTTGAAAGTACGTATATCAGCCATGTATACTATCTGTACACTCAAGAGATATGGTTAAATAAAACTGGAAAACAACATCTTCTATAGAAAACTGATCCCATATCCTCTAACACAACTTTTTAGAGATTAAGAAACATTCTTTTAAATAAGCAGTTCTCAAAATATGGTGCCCACACCAGCAGCATCAGCATTATCCAGGAACCTGTTAAAAAAACGCAAGCCCTACTGCCGACCTACTGAATCAGAAACTCTGAGCGTGAAGCTCTGCCATCCACATGCTACCAAGCCCTCTGGGTGATTCTGATGCATGGTAAAGTTTGAGGACCATTGTCATAAATAATCCTGGATTCAACTTCAAATCGTAAATAACAGCCATTTTGAGTACACTCATAGATTTGAGTATATACATAGATTTATTTAATCCCTCCCCCAACTACCTTATGAGGTAGGTACTTTCATCATCCCTATTTCGTATTTGAGGAAACAAATTAGAAACTTGATCAAGTATTCACAATGGTGAGTGGTGAACTAGCATTTAAACCTGAGTATTATGACTGCAGAGCCCATGCTCTTAGCCACTAGAAGACTCTAGTGCTTCTCTCAATTTGGGGGATGGAGCAAGAGTTAAGCAAGATAGGAAATAATATATATATATATATAAAAAATTAGAATTTTTGTAAGGAAATAGTATACAAATAAAGGAGAAAGACAAATGATATACAAGGGAAAAACTGGCACATAACAAAGCATTAACAGTCCTAATATATAAAGAGTTCTCACAAATGAATAAGAAAATGATACTACATTAAAATGGCCAAAGGATATAAACGTAACTCATAGAAGAAGAAATGTAGATTAACAGTAAATATCTGAGAAGATATTCAATCTCATTAGTAGAAAAGAAAGTTGGTATTAAATTAAAGCAAGATTATTGTTTTTTGCCCATCACTGTGGTAGAAGTGGAAAGAAAACAGTGACATCCACTACTAGCTGGAATACAGAGAAACGAAAGCAACCTCTCAGCCCATGTACGGGCATGAGAGGATTGAGGTGCTGATGAGATTAAGATACAGGTGCTGATAAGATTGAGAATTCCTACAGCCTTTTGGAAAGTATATGTTAAGGTTTAGTAAACATTTTGAAAACTAAAAGAAAAATCTATGATTTAGTAACTTAAATCCTCAAAAAGATCTGTATTACTTTGTGTTCAAAGACTAGGAGAAAAATTAGGGCTTATGAATTATCTTTCAGGACCATGGCAAGGTTGCCTCTCAGACCTGGCTGGACTGGCAGAAGCTGGTCATTTATGTCACAAGACAAGGGTAACAGATGGTTTTCATCCTCCTGAGACCCTAGAAAAGAGAGGGCTGGCATTATTGTGCCCTCTGGACCTCAGTAATATGAGACAGTCATTTTTAGTTTATGTGAGTAGATAGGTGGCAGAGCTGTCACAATAGGTACGCAGGGACAGGAGAAAGGCTCACCTGGCAGGCGTAACTGGTAAAGTTTTGTCATCTGCTATTTTCTAGTTTTAGAGGCGCCACCTTGTTTGTTGGTTTTATTTTGTCTTTCTCTCAAATGAAATTTGAGAGAAATGTTACCTTTTAAAATGATTTAAATGGTTGGAGGGTTTCTCCTTAAACTAACTGTTTTAGAAGGTCCCAAAATACAACAGAGAAGAAGAAAGAGGAAATAGTCTCAAAATAGTTAGTGCTACTATGACAGTCTGCTGGGCAAGTTCCACGGTCTAATGAAACATTGTGGTGCTTAGGCTACTGGCTCTTCTTCTTCTCAGGATTTGGGAGGTTTTTTCATGGGTCCCTCGTGTTGGCAACATAAACCCTGAGTTATTAATCATTAGCCACTCTCTTTCTGTCTCTGTCTCTGTCTCTCTCTGACACACACACACACACACACACACACACACACACACACACACGCACCTCTGCACAGAGGGTTCTCAGCAGTCATAAGCCGTTCAGAAGGGTCATTTGGAGTGGAGCTGCTCACAGGGCAGCTCCAGCCTCAACGGTGATTCCATACTCAAATTTCATGCTTTATAGAAATTCGAGAGTCTTACTACAACTCTCTGCTTGTCCCCGGTCATATGTTTTTGATCCGGTCATATGACTCTCTGCTGAAGTTGGTATCTGAGAGGTTCAAACATGTTTAATTTAGGAAAGAGTATCTATAGTTCGGTGAGATTGCTTGGGATGACTTGATGTGTGAAAGGCCTAGGAAGGAAAACAGAATCTTTTCAAAGTCAGGAGGCAGCTTCTGGTTAGCTATCAGGCTGAAGGCCCACTTGGATCTTGGTGCGATGCCTTTTATCAATTCATTGAGACTTCAGTCTGTATCTTTGGTTAACTCTGTAAACACCTGAATTGTGTTTATAAGCACTCTGCTCCTTTGTAACTCACCTACTTCTTCCTTTTAACTTCTTTCCAAAAAATCCATCGCAGTTTCTACAACAAGCAGGCTGATTCCACAATCATTTTTATAAGTTACTCTTACACATTAATGTCAATACCTAGTATTATACTATTTAGAACCTTAATGCTATTACTTCACCTAGAACCCTAGTGCCTCAGGTTGACCCCCACTGTTAATCACCCTGGTTAACTTACCCCAAGCTTATAAGTCTCTCTGACTCTCCAAGAAGTCTGTCTTACATATTCAGCCATGTTTCTACTCCTAGACCAAACTCTAGTTCTTGAGGCTCTCCTCGTTTGCTTCCTTATCCATAAACTAAGAGTAATGAGAGTACCAACCTTGTAGGATTGTTGTGAGGATTAAATACATTAATTAACACAATGCTGCACTAAAAAAAACTACCTGGCCCATTGTAAATCCTCGATAATTGTCTATTATCTTATTCAGCCCAATGTCTTGTTTACTGAGGCAATAGGTCTCATTCACTGTTTTCCAAAGTTCTGCTCCTGGTTCAGGATTTAGTAAAGTACATTAAGGAGGAAAAACAATAAAAATTGGCTTTGTGATTTTGAGGCTGGGGGATTGGTACTCCAGCAGAAATGTTAAACATGGGAATCACTGAGAGGGAAAAATACATGCTTCTCTTTCAGTTCAGGTCTAGCGAATTCAATAGTTATTTGCATGGAAGGACGATAATAGCACTATTGTGTTTATTTAAGAAAAACAAAAGTAGATCTCTCTTCCTCCCAGTGTCTCATGAGAATGGCGTGGGAGTATGGGGACAACACGTGGAGCTGTCATATTCTTTTTAAGAAAATGGATACAAAACACAGTAGAGATTTAAAAATAGAGAAACTGGACAAGGAGTTGACTTAGGAGAGGCAAGGATAAGTTTAAATTTAGATATGTGGTCTTTGCGATGAAAATAAAGCATTTAAGTAGAAAAATCTTAATGGAAATTAGGAATATGAATGTCAGGTATCAGGAGAGAAGTTAGGATAAGAAAACAAGTACAGAAATCTTCAGTGGTCCAAAGCTGATCTCTAAAATCATCAGAGCAAATGTCTTCCTTGAGAAGAATGTAGAAAGAGAGCATGAGGCTCAGTCTCCCCACTTCCGTGTAGGATGTTTTTAAACTCACAGTACTTTTGAGATTGCCCTTTGACTTTTCTTTCAGTATCAAGACAATGGGGACTGTATGCTGGGCTGTGCTTAGGGGGCATCGCTGGTGTCATCATGATTCTCACAGTGGCAGTACTACGGTTTAGAAGAAGAGGTAGGTGTCTGACAACAAAGAGATTCTTATCAGACTCTGTGGTAAGCAGGGGACCTGTCACCACTTTGGCTCTCTGCTGGGAGCACCTTTGCAAAAACACTAAATGAACATATTCTGGGATCTCACTCAGTTTGGTCTAATTCAACATGTCTCGATCCCCTATGTTAGGCTACGGGGATAAAAAGAGAGATGAGCCATAGATATCTAACGTGGGAGACCTTACACAGATAATTATGTCCAACATGACCAGCACTGCAGCAGAGGTACGTACAGGATGCTGAAGAAGTTCAAACAAGAGGCTTAACAATATTCACTAGAAGCAAAATTCAGGGGACTCTCTTGGATCTCGTTCAAGAGAAGTTATGATTACTGACTAATAAAAGATGATTTCACCCAAGGGTTGAAACCTTTCTATAATTTCCTTTTATCCTTATGATATCCCTCTGAGAGAAATAGGTAGTTGTTTTTATGTGACATAGCAATGGGGTAACAGAGACACAGAGAAGCTAAGTGACTCGTGCAAGGTCTCCCAGCTAGTTGATGAGGGAACCAGAACTGTAATTATGTCTCCTAACTACCAGGTTGTGTTCCACTGGGAAGGCCCACAGGTAATCAGAAGACAGCTGAGAGAAAACTCTTTACTAAGATTTTAGCATAAATTCTGACTCAGCTTGGGAAAGTATGTGATTCGTGAGGTTGCTTAAAGCCAAACTAAATAGTATGGAAGTCACCCAGGGTAGACCAAAACCATTAAGGCCCAATTATTCCCTTGAAGTTTAAGTGCCTAGAGGCAGTATCCCTTGACCTCTCCTCTAGATTATCCTAGGATTCAATATCTCAGGGCAATGTGCTCCCCTCGGCCACAATGTCCACCACCCAGACACACTAAAGTCAGAAGGTCCTGCCCCATGACCATGACAGATCCCCAAGCCGGTCTTCCCATGGTGAGGATGGAATTTGCTCCTTACACCACCGAGGTGACGGCCCATCTCATTCTCAAGTAGAGCAATGTTCTCCATATGTACCCTTTTGGGAAAAGCCCTTACCTCAGCACTCTGATGTTGGTTTTGCTTATACAAGAAAATCTAGAGCATGGCACAGCCGCCTACTTTTGTCTCATTTCCTCCACCTAAGAGTTAGCTGGGGAGGAGATGAGGGGGTGGGGCGATTCAGACAGAAATCATGATGAGGGCCTAAGAGGATGGGGCAAGGCAACCACATTCGGCTTGCATAATAAGGAGCAGTGAGATACCGGGGATGAGAAAACGAAGATTAACACTCCCGCCTTAACCTAGCTCATGAAGGTCCTGGGATCCGAACCCACATCTTTCCTCAGCTACATTCCACTCATCACATGGCTGTGCTATGAAGGGAATAGTGCTCCCCATCCTACCACAATTCCCTACCACCTTCCCCAACACAGACACCCGCCCTGGTTTCTAATCATGCGTTCCTTATAAGCCAGGAACACACAAAACCTTGCCTCAAATCCGTGGAGAAACCTAGACTTAATTGCTGTACCCTCCTCAAGACTTTGCTCAAGAGATTCTGTTGGCAGCTTCTAATGGTGTCATCTCCAGAATGCAGCCTGAATCTGAAGGGTTTCAAACGGACTCTCTGGTAATTTTGTGTCCAGGAGAATACACTGGTTAAGAACATAGGCTTGGCATGAGACAAACTTACATTCAAAGGCAGATTTTGCCACTGACAAGCTGTGTGACCAAACAAACACTTTAACCTCTCCTCTGCAAAATGGGGATAATATTATGTACTTCATGGTATTGTTGTGGGGATCCATGAGTCAGTACACAGAAAGCACTTAACATAGTGCCTTCCATGGATAGATAATAGATGAAAGATACACACATACATTCATACAAACAAGCATACATACATACATACATAGAAAGACACATTTCCTAACACAGGCAAGTTAAAACAACAGTGTTTAAATCCTATGGCCAGCAGAGGGCAGCGCTCGAAGCATCTGGGAACTGTACCTACAGCAGATTTAAAGGACTTGAGGTCATGGTAACATAAGACAAATTTATGCCTCAGGGGAGAGCTTACAGAGACACTAGACAGTTTACCCCTTCATTTTACAGTTATGGTAAGAGAAGAAATCCATTAAGATGACGTGTTTTGTCAATGCCACAAAGCTCATGAGGGCTAGAATGTAGGTGCCCTAATTCTAAGGCCAAGACCTTTTTCATTAGACCCTAAGGCCTCACTGACTGAGCTGAGTTGAGAGGGCTCCTGAAAATCTGTTCTTGTACTGGAAAAAAAAAAGTATGAGGCTAGGTTATCTTGATCCTCAGTCTTTTTGAAATGCAACGCTTAGCCTTAATTTTTCCGTCTGTCTGACCATTTAGGACTGTCCCCGTAATTCTAAATTTCAGCCTGAACCAAAATGAAAGCCTGATAGTCCTTAAGAACTCATTCCCTACACTATTTTTTTCCCCTAAAGCACCTAGGATAGTTCTGGGCGGGGGCTTCTAACTTTGCCAGCTCTCATGGATTTGAACCAAAAGGATATATTTCACAGAACTAACTTGCAGCCACTCTGTTACCACTTCTGATCACCACAATCCCTATCCTCCATTCTACACACACACACACACACACACACACACACACTCCTCAATCAGTATTAACTCTGACCAAAAAAGTGAAGTGGGAACCACCAGGCGCTCCAAACCCACACCACACAAGAAAACCATCCATTGACATTCTTTGAATTCTTTGAGCTTTCCCAGTAGCTGCCCGTCATCTCCTCCCCAAGGATCACACCCTCGTGTCATGTTCCACAACCTTCACCATATACATTCATACTAGGCCTTTCCCTTCCAAATAAAACTATACCTCTCCTAAGTGCTATTCCCTCAGAGACATGCTCCTAGTTTTAAAGAAGATAAATTAATTGATGTTAAAATAGGTCTACCCTAAGACATGTGATTTCCTCCGGGTCAAGCATCCATTGCTTCTGCCTGGACTTCACAATAGTTCCAAAATAGGCCTCCCTGCTTTGGTCTGTTACTTTCCCTCCATCCTCTCGCTGCTACATGACACATGCGATGAGTACTATGAAACGTTAGAAAGAATGAGATGGGTCTACTGCACTAGCACGGAAAACGTCCTCAACACATTGGAAGTAAAAAGACCAGGTTACAGAGAAGTGTGTATAGAATGACCCTATTCTATATAGATATAAAAAATATATTAAAATATATATAAAAAATCTGTCTAGCAAATGTCCAGAACTGCACTGCCTAATATGGTGGTCACTAGCCACATATAGCTGTTTAAATTTAAATTAATTGGAATTAAATAAAATTTAAAATTTAGTTCCTAGTTGCATTAGCCACAGTTCAAGTGCTCAATAGCCACGTGTGGCTTGCAGCTGTCATATTAGACTACAGATATGGAGCATTTCCATCATCACAGAAAGTCCTATTGCACAGAGCTGGTCCGCAAGGTCAGACATCAAACAGTTAAAAGTGATTACTTCTGAGAATGAAATTGCATTGGTTAAGCACGGAGGAGGGTGGACATACTTTTTACTCTATACAATTTTAACTTTTGTAATGAGAATGAATTATTCCTATAATTTAAAAACTAGTTAAAAATTAAAATGTTCTAGAAGTTATTAATTTCCAGAGACCCTAGGCTCTGAGCAAAAGTTCCAGATGGAAGGTATTAGAATGACATTGTAGCTTTATTTTCCAAATAATCTCAGGTGGATCGTTCCTCTTACACCCCCCTATACACACACCAAGTCCCCCAGAAACAGGGAAGTGAGAAAACTGTGAGTGAAGCAGCATGCTATGAGCTGGAAAATGCAAAAGAGATGTAAATCACTTGCCCTTCCCTTAAAGAGTTTGGAATCCTATTAGGAGACCAGATATGTACATCAAACAATAGAGGTGAAAATAATTGAATGGCATACCAATTACACCTAATACATATTGGGAACTTACTATGTGCCAGGCACTGTTCTAAACACTTTTCAAGTAATATCTCATGTAATCATCACAACAGCCCTGTGAGGCGGGTATTCCAATTCCATTTCACAGATTGAAAAATAGCCCCAGAGAGATCATGGACCTAACCTAATGTCATATGACATATATGCAGGGGGATTGGGACTCAGTCCATTGTTCCTATGGTACTCTTGGAGAAGATGGGTATACAGTGAGGGGCAAAGACCAGACAGGTCTGGGCAGAGAGTTTATGTTGGGGACCAGAGGGACATAACCACTATGGTTTCTTTTCTCCAGGTAAAGCAGACCATTACCGGCCAACAAAGGAAGCAAAAAACCTTACTATCTATGCCCAAGTCCAGAAATCAGGTGTAAGTTCTATGTTTTCTTTTTCTGGGGTGGACCTGCCACGTTTCCTACGGAATTCCTGGCTAATCTGCCTTGCGTGTCTGACATTCATGCTTCTGCATGGGTTCTGGAGCAGAGGAAATTAGGGAAGCAGAAGTCCAGAACAAGAGCTCTCTAGAATGACATCAAACTTCAGGGGCAGATGGAACTATTTATTATTTGACATAATGGAAAACACTGGGTAATCTTCTGGTCATCTGTTTCTTCATAGGAAAAAAATGAGGAAGCTAGAAACATGACTTATGACTCCTTCCAGCCCTGGAATTCTAGTAGGCTATGGTTCCATGTTATCAAACTCTCTACTTCTCTAGGGAAATGGGTGCTGGCTTGAGGAGAGAGGGAAAGATTTGGAAAGGCTATCGTGTGACATGTTGGTATGATCTAAGTTTAGGAGTTTGCAAAGTCCCGAAGAGACAAGGAAGGAGGATCTTGAGGATTCTGACTAAAGAGTGGTTGAAGAGATGGAAGAAGATATGTAGGCTGGAGATGAAAGAAAGCAAAACAGTGATGGAGTGATGACTGGCCTGACACAGAAGGGAGAGATGAAAAAACTAGAGTCATGATGAAGTTGAGGAGCAGATATGTTAGAAGTAAGAGGAAGGCTAAAGGGATTATGGTTAGATATGAAGATATTATAGTTTTTCAGACATAAAGGCAATTCTAGGTGATGAATCTGGCCATTCAGGGTGTAGGGGAAGGCAAATCCTGGAGTAAAGGATGTGAAGGTAAAGAAGGTAAAGCTTTGATTAGCACCCTGGAAAACTGCATCAGAGGACAATAAATGCATTTTTGATAACCAGAGACAGATCTTTGGACCAAGCTCTTATTTCTGCTGACCCCTAGTGGCCTGGAAGGTTTATTTACACAGGCCATGACCACTGCTCAGAACCAAGCTCCGTTTAAATATATGAGAGTCCCAAGAGCAACCTCCACCTTGCATTTACGCATTTAGGTAACCAGGATCGCATTTACCATGGCACCTTCCCTAGCTACTCGATCCCATCCCTCTTTTTACTGTAAAGTATGACATATATACCAAAAAGTGCACAATGTATAAATGTCAGCTCAATGAATTACCTCATCTTGATATCCAGTAAAGCACATCTTCCCACCTTGTTTTTCTTCAAGAGATTTTGACTATTCCTGTCCTTTTGTACTTTCATATGTGTTTTAGAATCAGCTCAGATTTCACAAAAAGGAAAAAAATATCCTATTAGGATTGCATTGAGTCTACAGATCTATTTGAGGAGAAATTACATCTTTCAGTGTCGTGTCTTCTAATACCATAAAACTACCAACCGGATGAAGAAACAGAACATTGCCATCATACCCAGAAGACCTCCTTGTGCCCCTCCCAATCATTATCCTCTCTCTTCTACCCAAAGATATCACTATCCTGACTTCTAAAGATATAGTTTAGTTTTCTCTCTCTCTTTTTTTGTTTTTTTGGACTTTATAAAAATGGAATCCTATGGTATTTTTCCTCTCGTTTCTGGCTTCTTTTGCTTAATATTACTTTTATGAGATTCATACATGTCCTTCAGCTTAGATATAATGTATTCATTTTCATTGCTTTATAGAATGTCGGTATATGAATATACTAGAGTTTATTTATCCAGTTGATATTGATGGACATTTGGGTTATTTCCAGTTTGAGGCTATTATGAAAATTGCAACTATGAATATTCATCGGTACGTCCCTTGGTAGATATGTGCACATAGTTTTGTTGAGTATATACCTAGAAATAGAATTGCTGAATCACCGAGTATGCATATCCTCCAATTGACTAGATAAGGCCAAACTGTTTTTCAAAATGGGTGTATCAATTTATTTTTCTACCAGCTACATATAAGAGTTTCAGTTGCTACACATTCTAATCAAAACTTGGTATTATCAGTCTTTTTAATTTTAGTCATTCTCTTGGATTGTCTTTTTATAGTTTTATTTTGCATTTCTCTAATTATTGAGGAAGTTGAACAATTTTTCATATGTTTATAGGCCATATTAACATTCTCTTTCTTAAAGTGTCTGTTTAATCTCTTGTCCATTTTCCTTTCAGTTTCAGGCTTTTTTTTGTGGATTAGAATAAGCTCTTTAAATATTTTTAGCTTCTTGGCAATTATATGTTAGCAAATACCTCGACCCATTCTGTGGTTTGACTTTGCAATTTCTCAGAGATACCTTTTGATAAAGAAAAGTTCTTAATTTTAGCGTAGAACAATTTAGTAATCTATTCCTTTATAGATAGCACTTTTCGTGTCCTGTTTGAAAAATTTGTCTCTACTCCAAGGTGGTGAAGATATTCTTCTATCATCTTCTAAAAGCTGCATGGTTATCTTTCACATTTATGTCTATTCTATACTTGAAAATGATCTTTGGAGTATGACATGAACTAGGTCGTTTCATTTTTTTTTGAGATGGATATCCCATTGACCATTTATTGAAAAGATTGTCCTTGCCCACCTCAGTGCCACCTTCATCATAGATCAAGGGTCCGTATATGTATGAATCTATTTTGGGGTTCTCTGTTCTACTCCATTGGTCTATTTGTTTATACTTGCAAGAGTACCATACTGTGTTTAGAAATCTGTGATTACAGATTTATTATAAGTTCGATTTCTGGTAAAATGAGTCTTCTCCTTTTTTCTTTTTCCTCTTCAAGAATTCTTGATCATTTTGGTCCTTTTGCATTTTCATACATATTTTAGATTCACGTTGTCAAGCTCCTTCTAAAAATCATGCTAGAATTTTAATTAGAATGGCATTGATCAATTTAAGGAGACCATACATATTTATAGTATTGAGTCTTTCAATTCACAAAATGATGTACCCTTTCCTTTATTAATATCTTCTTTAATTTCTCTAAATTATGTTTTATAGTTTTCTGCAAGAGGATTTGCACATCTGTAATTTATTGCTTGGCATTTGAGCATTTAATATTTTGGGATACTATCATCAATGTTATCTTTTGAAAAAATTTTAGTTTCTGTTTATTATTGATATATAGAAATACAATTAATTTTTATATATTAACCTTATATCTGCAACATTGCTAAACTTATTTACAAATTCCAGTTATTTATCTATAGATGATTTAGATTTTCTCTGTACACAATTCTATCATCTGTAAAAATTACTGTTTTATTTCTTAATTTTCAGTTCACATAATTGCTCTTCCTTTTTCTTGCCCTATTTTACTGGCTGAGATGTCCTACACAATGTTGAATAGAAATGGTCATCGTGGCATTCTTGCATAGTTTGAAACTCAAAGGGAAAGCTGTCAATATCTTACCATTAAATGTAATTCTTGCTGAAGGTTTTTTGTAGCTACCTTTTTAACTGGTTAAGAATATTCTCTTCTAGAGGCCAACCTGGTGGCATAATGGTTGTTTGCATGCTCTGCTTTGGGGGCCTGGGGTTCACAGGTTTGGATCTCGAGCGCAGACCTACACCCTGCTCAACAAGCCACGCTGTGGCAGCATCCCACATACAAAATAGAGGGAGATTGGTGCAGATGTTAGCTCAGCAACAATCTTCCTCACCAAAAAGAAAGAAAGAAAGGATATTCCCTTCTATTCCTGCTTTGCTAAGACATTTTATCATGAGTTGATGTTGAATTTTATCAACATTCTCTCTGCATCTGTTGATATAATCAGGATTTTTGTCTTTTTCTAAATTTATCTTTTTTATTTATCTGCTGAACTATACTGATTTGTGAAGATTAAACCAACATTACATTCCAATGTTACATAGAAGCAATTTAGTCTGATCCTTTTTAAATATTGTTGGGTTTTATTTGCTGATATTTTGTTAAGGTTTTTTTTCTGTTTATGTTTCTGAGGGAAATTGGCCTATAATTTTCCTTTCTTGTAATACCCTTGTGAGGTTTTGATATCACGATTATGCTACCCTCACAAAATGAGCTGGGGAGTATGTTAGTTTCCTAGTGCTACCATAACAAATTACTACAAATTTGATGACTTAAAACAACAAAAATGTATTCACTAACAATTCTAGAGCCCAGAAGTAAAACAACTTTTTTCTATTCTTTTAGTTGCTACCCTAGAAATTACAAAATGCATCCTTATCAAAGTCTAAGATTTATTCCCTTCCTGGATAACACTCTAACTTCACTTTAACTTCACATCCTGATTTATGTGCCCTTTCTGTTATTATATTAAATTCGTATATATTTTAAATATACAAAACATAATTATAATTGTTTTATATATCAGTATGCATTTGGACTTAGCCACATCCTTGCCGTTTTCTTTGTTCGTATTTGCAATGCCTATACGATTTCATATAAAAACTGTAATAACATGGACAATTATTCAAAAATCAACATTTCCTTTGTTCTTATTTGCAATGATTATCAATACCATTAAATACTATAATAACATGGAAAATTATTTAGCAAATATTTGCTATCTGCTACAGAACTCTTCTAGGTCTTATCAGGGCTACCACTTTGTGTGATTCCAGGGGACACCATTCACCAAGAATATGTGAGAATAATGCCCCTGGAGTTTCTTGTCACTGATGCTCCCTGGAGTTGTGCCCTAATTGAAGGCACCAAGATATGAAAATGTACTAAATTATTACAACTATGTTTAAAATAATTCCATATGCCTAAACAAAAATCCTGTAGGGAAATCTAATAACAGGCTAACCATATTGTGTTGAAGTGATAGAACTGTGGGTGATTTCCTTTATACTTTTTTCTCCTTTCTAAAACTTCTTAATTAAATGTTAAAAGTATAAGTTATTTGCCGTTTTCCCCATGGCTCTAAGCCAGGTCATACAAAAGTCCTCCCAGACAGGAAGACAGGAAGAAGTTGCATCTGTTGATAAACATCTCTTAATTAAATTGTTTCACATTCTCCTCGTACATCCATTATTACAAGTAATTCTTCCTTAAATTCATTTTCTCCAAAATACAGTATCTACGAATTGTATGGGATCTTGAAAGTCATCTATTTGAACCACTCAATTACTGCTTGAATTATCTTCTACGACATTACTTCCAAAGTATTAGCTAGCTCCTTTTTACTAAAATATAGTCTGTGAATAAGGAGCATCGGGACCTGGGACCTTATTAGAAATGCAGAATCTCAGGCCCCACCCCAGATCTTCTGAAATAGAACCAGCCTTCTACCAAGATTTCCAGGTAACTCAAATGCACATTAAATTGTGAGAAGCCCTGGTATACCCCAAGCACTTCCAGTAATGGGGGATTCACTGCCTCCCAAGGCAGTTTATCTCACATTTGAGCACCTTTTACTATTAGAAAGATCTTCATCATACTGAACCAAAATATTTCGCTAAAGTTCCAACCTTGGTTTAAACCTAAAGGACCTTGTGGAAAAAATCTAATTCCTCTTCTACATGGCAATCCATATGAAGAGAAGGATCATGTCCCACCTGGAATCTTCTTTCCTCCCATAAACTTTCCCAACTTCTTACCTCTTCCATCAGATGACGAGATTCCAAATTCTCTCTCATTAAAACCCATGTGCTTCAGTTTCAAGTCTTGCTCTTTACCCAGGAAAAGGGGAGAGTAGCATTATTCTACACCAGTGCTCCCAGAATGCATTGAAAGGATGGCTTTCCCGGCATAGGTTATGTCATCTCTATCTTACGGGGATGTGGTCTCAGTTTACCCCTACACTGATTTTGTCCTGGTATTGTGGATTTTAATTCATTCAAAGTAACATTCAACAAACATCAACTGAAGGTTTTCGTGTGCTCAGCACTGTTTTGTGGGGAATACAAAGAAATATAGGCTGTTTCTCAAGGAATTGATAGTCTATTTGGAGAAACAACGTGTGACTATATCAGAATGTTTTAAATACAGTGAACAGATAAGTGCTATAATGTGTGAATTAGATTTTAGGTGAATTAGATTTGAGGGATTTAGGTAAAGGAGAGGTCATTACAAATTGGGGCAACCAAAGACAAATAGTATGATGGAAAGAGAATTTTAAGTTAAAAGACTTTGGTGGAACTCCTGGCCTTGATACTTCTTGCATGTGCACAGTAGGAAAGCACTAAACGTTTCCTGGCTTTAGCTTCCTCATCTGTAAAATGTGAGTAACAACAGTATTTAGCATATAGAGTGGTTGTGAGACAAATGAGAAGACATATGTGGAGAACTTTGTAAATGTTAACACACTTACATATGTGTTGTTATTATTAAGTTCAACATTTGGGCTGGAAAGAGAAGTAATGAGAAACCGTGTTAGAGTGAGGAATAGCAGGAACAACAGTGTGGGAATGGAATGAACTCTGCGTGTTGTGGGTGCTATTAATGAGACTAAAATACTATAAAGACCTCATTCCTTTCAGCTGCCCTGGTAAGAGCCATATCAATTTTGATTCACTGTGAGGAAGACCTTTAAAACATCTAGGAAGTGTCAATGATGATCTAGGCTGCCTCACAAGGTTGTGAGCTCCAAGATGTCACATGGGGGGTCCAAGCAAAGCCAGGAACATTGAGTTCCAAGGAATTTGGGGGAGAATTTCTACCTAGGAAGGAGGTTGGAACAAGGACTCTAAGGAGCTTTCTAACTCAAAGCTTCTTGACTCTGTGCTTTTCCCTGGGGAGAGTTGGATGGTAAATAACTCTCTGCTCAGCTAATCTGCTTTCCTTGCTTCTCTGACAGTCTTTTCAAAAGAAACCTGATGCCCTGCCAGCTCAGGATCCCTGCACCACCATTTATGTTGCTGCCACAGAGCCTGTTCCAGAGGCTGTCCAGGTGAACCATCTCTCTGCGCCTTGCCTCCTCTCTGTAGAGAGGGAATAGTTGGAGGAGGGGAAAGGGTGGCATCTGGGTAGAGCTGAAATGAAACAGAGTCCTGAAATGGACAAGGCAGGCATAGCAAGCTGGAAGCAAGGAGCATCTGCAGCCTTGGTTGCAGGACTTCCGGGAAACCCATGAGGGCTGCTGATACGGAGTTATAGTTCACTCTCTGCTCACTACAGTTTCTCTGTTGTCCAAGGACCACATCAGAATCAGCTGGCATATTTGTTAAAAACAAAGATGCCTGGGGCCTTCCACCTACGATTCTATTCAATTAGCACATTTACGGCAAGTAGCCAGGTTATCTACATGTTAAAAAACGTCCCCCAGGTGATCCTGTTGCACATTTAAGTTTGGGAATAGCATATCGAATCCAGGACTTCTCAAGTCCAGCTGCATAATGGAATCACCAGGGGAGCTTTGTAAAAATACTCATACCTAGGCTGCATCCAGCCCTATTCAAACAGAATATTTAGGAATGGAGCTCTGCATAGGTGTGAAGCCTAGAACAGAATATGATGTGCGGCCCAGAATGAGCCTTACCTATTCTACTCCATTGCAAGATCAGCGTGGATTAAGTTTACTTGACAGAAATTTTTTCTTTTACTAAATAGACAGAAACAAATTCTGGGCTGAAATCTTGGCTCCAGTTGGGCTCTATTAAATAAAGCATTTTAGGAGACAACTGAGGAGTAAAAGGCCACAGAAGTGCCTCCATTTACCCCTCTTTTTCAAAGCTCCGACTGTATGCACCCCCAGAGATGCCTGGGAGGATGTCCTGGCTTCATCTTGAAGTCTATTCTCAGAACACTGTTCTATCCGAGGGGGAGGTAAAAACATGAATCTGACTTCAAAAGCTTTAAAAAAATAATGTAGATTTTTAATGAAGTTTTCTTGGGAAGAAAAACAGTATATTTCACATTTTACAGCGCGTTTTACACGTTTTACAGCAGAACATGTTCCTGTCTCTTTCTTTCTCTGATCCTAGAATTCCATCTCTGTAAGAGGTTTTTGCTGACAATCCTTGTCTCTCCCCGTTCTTCTCTCCTGCGTGAACTGCTTCTTCCTTCTCCTTTGCATCTCACTAGCCCTTTTCAAAGCTCAGTAATTTAGAACTCTCTTGGCTTCTCCAAACTGTGCCCCCGTGCTAACAGCAAAACCAATGGTTTTCCTTACAAGGCAAGGGAAGGGAAGAGAGCAAAGAGGGAGGTGGGGCACTGAGTGGCGGTCCTCAGACCACTGGGACAGGTCTCCCTGTCTCCCTGATGGCCTGTGTATGCTTAGAAGGGAGCTGTAGCCTGTCTTGCAGGCAGGGCAGGCAGTCTGGGGACCTGAATGCTGCTTCCAGCAATGCCCGACTGTGACAGACCTTGAGCAAGTAAGTTTCTAGGCGGCATGATTTCTGAGACCTTTTCCTTTTCCTAAGCAGCCCTGTCTCCATTTGTAGCCTATGAAGCCAGCGCCAGTCCCTTCACTCACAGACTTCTTCTGTTTTGCTCCCAGGAACCAAACTCCATCACAGTCTATGCCAGCGTGACACTTCCAGAGAGCTGACACCACAGACCCACTGAAGGGACTTTCTGAAGGAATACGGAGGAGCCAAAATAAACACTGAACTTGGCCCCAGGTCCCAAGTTCCCCATGACACTCCACACATCTGTACGCTTCTCGGATCAACTCCCTGGTGATGTTTTTTCCACATCCACCTGTGAAATGGACAAGGAAATGAGGCTTCCCAAGCACGTAGCCTGCTCTGCAGGGCACAGGCCCAGAACAGAGAGCTGTTGGATAGAGCTTTCCTCTCTGGTGTAGCAGACGAAATGGATAATGCAGGCCCCGTGAGTCCAGACCTTCAGGTGTCTTGCTCCTTGCGGGGAATGGATAATAAAAGCCAAAGCAAGAAAGCCAGGACGTCTAACACCTATCTCAGGCAGCTGACCACCAGCCACAAAGTCTGGAACAGTTCACATTTTGGCTGCCTATACTCAGTTCTGAGAACTGATCCTGATTGCATGCAGACGTGATCAAGGCTCTGTGCCTCAGTTTCTCTCTCTGGATGGGCGCTGAAGGGTGAATTCTTTATTATGTGTAAAACACTCTCAGATTATTGTATAAAAGAAGCTAATAGAGTCAGTACTTTATTTGCAAAACCCAGAAACTAAAGCGTTAATAAACTGAAAACTTTGACATCTCTGAGCTTTGAATAACGGAAGGAAAATCATCTAAGATTCTTAAAAGTATAGTTCTGTGCAAATGGCATTCAGACTGAAATAAAAGTGGCAAGTGTTTGGTGATGCTGTTATAAAGAAACTTGTATAACTCATACCAGCGTGATTTTTCACTTCCCAAAAAGATATTTCAATCCTAGTTCTCTGTTTACTCCATTGAACAACAAACCTGGAGCCTCAGCTGAGACTCTCCAACCTGATTCTGAACTCATTTTCTATCCATGGCCTCACATGGTCAGGGTGTTTTCCAGGCCCTTCCTTATCCCTGCGTACCTCTCCTTACTCAATTTATCCTGAAGTAGAAAATTAACGTATTTCAGCCAATAGCTTAAGTTAATTGAATGCTTCATAACTTCAATTGCAGGCTGCAGACAGAAAGAGCCTCTTTTAGTAAAGTACTATTTTTGGCTTTCAGACTGACCCTCTTCTTCTTTCTGAGAGGTTCTTACGTGACCTCAGTGAACACTTTCAGAAATCACCAACCATCTCACAACCGTGTAACAACAGTCACCAACTTTCCAGCTCAAAACTCTGAGGTCCGCATTGCCTGGTACCGGACCTCCTCTACTGAGTCCGTTCCCATTTTGGTTCTGCTGCTTGGTGCACTCCGTTTCCTGGTACCAATTTTGGTAATAGTGTTCTTAGTTGCAATCAACAGAAACCGCCTCTGGATTTTTTATGTAGAAAAGGAATCCACTGTAAAGATCCTGGATAGTTCAAATAACTTCTGGGTGGTTCTGTAAAACCATGCTTTGAAAATAAGCAGAAAAAAGAGAGACTTAGGCTGTGGCTAGGACCACAGCCCAAATCACAAAACCAGCCCACGGTTGATGATGTTGGGCACCAGGTGCACAGCCATTGTCCTCCCAGCACCAGACCCAGACTCCACCACTATCTCCCTGCCTCACCTGGACTTAAAAATTCAATATTGCTGTTACACTGTCTGCACCAAAGTGACTGCTCCAGGGTCCCTTCTTCATCTTTTCGTCTCTAGTTTCTAATTCAGAGTCTGGGACTGAGTGGCCAATTCTAGGTCCCATGTCCATGTTCTACCTCCAAAGGAGGCTGGAAATTGAATATGTGTCATCTTCCGCTTTCAGAGTAGTTGGTGGGCTCTGCCTTAGAGTGGTTTGGAATTCCACAAACATAAGCAGTGGGATTCAATGCTGGGTAGGCAAAAAAAATCCAAAAGGCAAATGTCCACCACACTGTTGTATACCTGTAGGCTCATTAGCTGTCTACTCTCACAAACTGAGAGCACCTACCAAGGATCTGTAAACCCTGGGGTTATAAGCACTCACTCCTTTACTACAGCTCACATTGTTCTAGCAGCTCAGTTCCCAACAGTTGGGTTTTTCCTGTGGCCCAATTCTACCTGGTGGAAGGGCAGAAACAAAGCGGGGAAGACAAGGCTATCCCTTCAAAATTCCCTAGGCTCCAGACCTCACTGGGGAGGATGGCTGTGTCTTGGAGACTGTCGGGCCATCCCTCAAATGACATCTGACGTTATGTCCTGCACCACCAGGCACCGGACTCAAGTGGGAAAGCAGAGAACTCCTCCAAGTATACGCTTCTCCCTCTCCAGTGTCCCCCAAAGGTACTGTGAGTGGGCTGAAGCTTTCCTTTTCCTTAGGCTTACAAAAAGAATACTGAGACCTTGGAGTCTGGTTTCCCCGTGTTTCCTCTCTAATGTTTTCTTTTGACTGAGCATATCTGAATTCTGGAGAACTCAGGAGGAACAGACTCATTCTCGGTTTTAAGGGACTGGTGTTCTGAAACACGACTGGGCGTAGGCTCAAGCCTCGTTAGGACACTTGCTCTAGGCACACAGCTGGGATGTGATGGGTAAAGGGAGCACATGCTGACTGAGAAACCACTGATTACAGTAAATTACCTCTCTCCCTGAAATTTTTGTTTCTACCTCCCAGAGCTGAATACAATACAGACAATCCACCAAGGAGATTGCACTTTTGTCTCATGTTACCTAGAGGATTCATAACATAGCCATACGGTAAACCATGTTTCAGGGCCTTGTGTCGCTATGGCTATGGTTATGAATCACTGAAGGGGGCTGGTTTAATTTGATGAGCTGTGAGGTTGTCCCTTTCCTACGCTGTGGGCAACGCTTGGTTCTGTGACTTCTTCACCAAGGTCAGGAGCTACCCTCCTCACAGACAAGACAGCTGTGTTTAAAAGATTGTTAAATTTTTGTCACAGCCAAAGTAATCGCCATTCCTCAACTTCTCCAAATTCCCTTTGCAGAGAAAATCTAAAGCAGAGTTTTTCAACCACAGCATTATTGACGTTTTGGTCCAGATATTGTTTGTCATGGGGACTGTCCTGTGCATCATATGATGTTTAGAAGCATCCCTGGCTTCTACCCACTAGACGCCAGTAGCACATCCTTTGACCCTGGTCATGACAATCAAAATTGCCTCCAGAGGGCCAGTCCTGTGGCCGAGTGCTTGAGTTCACGAACTCCACTTCGGCAGCCCAGGGTTTTGCCAGTTCCGATCCTGGGCATGGAAATGGCACCGTTCATCAAGCCATGCTGAAGCAGTGTCCCACACAGCACAACCAGAAGGACTTACAACTAGAATATACGACTATGTACTGGGGACCTTTGGGGAGAAGAAGAAGAAGAAAGAAAGAAAGGGATTGGCAACAGATGTTAGCTCAGGTGCCAATCTTAAAAAAGAAAAATGCCTCAGACGTTGCCAAATGTTTCCCTACTAGGAAAAATCTACCCACTGATTGAGAGCCACTAAACTGAGAACCACTGATCTAGAAACATACTAGCCCCCTCGTCATTTTGGGTAAACTAGATATACTTCTATATACCAAGAAATACGTCTATCAAAAATCATATTTTGAAAGTGGCCACCTGGTCACCTAAGCATGGCCCACAACTGCCAATATTCCCAAGGTTATCTAGATATTAGAGCTACCTGGGTAGCTTTTTAAAAATACTGATGTCCAGAGTCGACCCGGTTGTGCAGCGGTTAAGTGCTCACGTTCCGCTTCAGCAGCCCGGGGTTCGCCAGTTCGGATCCCGGGTGCGACCATGGCACCGCTTGGCATGCCATGCTGTGGTAGGCGTCCCACATATAAAGTAGAGGAAGATGGGCATGGATGTTAGCTCAGGGCCAGCCCCAGCAGATGTTAGCTCAGGGCTAATCTTCCTCAAAAAAAAAGAAAAAGAAAAAAGAGAAAAAAAATACTGATATCCAAACCCTACCTCAAACCCAAATGAAATCTGAGTTGAGATCTATAGAACCACTCACTGACTTAGAGCTATACTTATAACCAGAAAGGATTTGTGAAGAGTTCCACACAACAGCCACAAGAGGGAGATGTAGTCCACCCTACTCCAGCATGCCAACATCACTTCTCTCGCATCTGAAGGATGCGGATTTAGTCACAACTCACTGAAACTGTGGCTGGATTCGCATCAGTTTGCAACCCTTACAGGCTGGAGGGAGAGTCAACCCCTCTGCTTAGGGATAAGGAGGTGCAATGTGGATTGATAATGATACCGAACCTGAAGTAAGTTCGCTCACCCATTGCGCAGCAAGCCAATCTCTGACACCGGGTGTGGTGGAAGAAAGTAGGAAGTTTATTTTTGCACAGCGCAGAGCAAGGAGAGAAGGCAGCTAATGTTGAAATCCCAAACTCCCCAAAAAGCTAAAAGGAAGGGTTTTTATTTGGGGTTTTAGGTAGGGAAGGGGGAGCATATGGCCTCGCTGGTCAGAGCTTTCCCACCAGCCTGTCTTTGGCCTTGAGACACTTGCAGAGAGTATAATGTATAAATAGTAATAAATTTTATTTTACCTCTATCAATATGTCTATTTTTAGAAATAATTTTCTGTTTGAAAATTTTTTTAGGGTATTAAACACACATTTTTAAAAATTTTTTGTTGAGTAACGTTGGTATACAATATTATATAAATTTCAGATGTACATCATTATATTTCGATTTCTGTGTAGACTGCCTTGTGTTCACCCTCTAAAGTCTAGTTGCCATCCATCACTGTATACACGTGCCTCTTTACCCCTTTCACTCTCCCTTTTTATAAAACTACTTTACCAGTTCACCATTATAAGAAAATTTATCTAACATATTAATATTTCAAAAAATAAAATAGTATTAATTAGTTAAGTGCCCGCTTTTAATTTCAAACATTTCCTGATTTGGATGATAAATTATACAATTATTCTGGAAAGAGGAGAACAAAGAATTGACCGATAGGGTTCACAATGTGGAGATCATTGATAAACTTGGCAGGAGGAGTTTTAGTGGACTCAGGAGACATATTGGAGAGAGCTGAAATAAGAAAATAGAGTAAGGGAACAAAGACAATGAAAATATATTCATAATTCAATAAGTTTTGCGTTTAATGGGGGAAGAAAATGAGATGGTATATGGTAGAGGACGTGAGGTCAGGATACCATACGTTGGGGATTAGGTTGTAAAGTATATTTGTGTGTTTGTATTGCTGTCCAGTGATGAGGTAGAAACTGGTGATGCAGGATGGAAAGAGGGAAAAGGACATAGCCCAAAGAACAAGGGAGAAGAGGGGCTTTTCACTCAGAGCCACCGTATTGTCCCTCTGGTAGATACATTTGTTTTTCTCTTCTTTAATCTGCTTAATTCTCAGGATGACTTGTCATTTTTGTAAGCACAGAAAGTTACAGAAATAAAATAATTATTCCTGGTACATAGTCACAGAATTCATTAGTTTTCCAGTTGTATTCATTTCTAATTCTAGGTTACCAGAATTTTTTAGAAGAGTGCATTTTTTCAACTAACATTGGTTTTATTTTAAGTTAATTCTCCTATCTTCTCTTCAAATCATTTTTGAAAAAAATAGGAGTAAAAAAAGAGGAAGTGAGAGGAGGAAAGAGGAAGAAAAAAATGAGTTGTATTTAAAACTTGAGGATCTCGTCAAGATGGTGCTGTGAGCACACGTTGAACTCACCTCCTCCCATGAACACAACTAGGTTACAACAATTTTGGGAAGAATCACCCTGGATTGAAAACTGGAAACTGGATAAAAAGAACCCCCACGACAAGGGACAGTCCTGACGAAAGCAGAAGAGGCAGTAACTCTGGCTGGAGAGGAAAAAAGCCGCCTTTGGGAGCAGCGGAGCTTCTCAGCTGGCCAGGCGGGAGCCACCCTAAGGTACGAGCCCTCCCTGGAGGAATGAGGTCCAGAGCGGGGGCAATACTGCTATAAGCATCCTTCGGACTCAGCCCAACTGAGATGGGGGGGTCTTACTGTCTGGCTTTGCTGGCTATTAACTGCAGTGAGGACACTCCCAGAAAAGCTATCGGCTGAAAGCCGAAAAGATCCACGTCTTAAAGGGCCCACGCACAAACTCACTCATTGCAGCAACCTAAAATCACCAGAGAGAAGGCTAACTGTCCTTTGGTGAAACAAGACTCACCTGGTGGGCTCTGGGGGCATGTTGGTGAGAGGAGGGTCCTCTCCAGAGACTGAGACATTGGTGGGGGCCATTGTTCTGAGCTGGTCCAGGCACGCTGATACAGACACCAGTGGGGGCCATTAGGGTGCATCCCTTGGGCTATTAGCCCAGGGGTCTGCCACACCCACTAGAGCACAGATTTAATCCAGTCCAGCCAGGGCAGGCAACCCACCCTAGGGACTGGCCCCACCTAACAGCAAGCCCTCAGGCTACTTTTCAGCCTGCATTGACTGAGTGCCTTGATCCTCTACAGGCAGGCAAGGGTGTCTGCCTCTGTGGGGCAGGGCTTGTGTGAGGACCAGGGGAACTTGGGGGGCATTGGGGCAGAAGTGGGGGACTCTGCAGTATGGCGTTGGGGTACGGTCCAGGGGGTTGAGAAGTGTGCATGGACCAGGACTGTGTTGACAGTGTATGTGGTCCAGTGGGGGGTGAGGCTTATCAGTGGCAGAACTTGTGCTTCACAATTATCCATTAAAAGGATCAGCCCCACCTTCCAAAGCCTGAAACAACTGAGTGCCCCCATGCCAAGAGCCAGCCCCACTCGGCTGCACTCCTAAGAGAACTGACAACAGCCTTGTTGGCCTCAGGCCTATCACAACTGTATGCTCCTGAGCCTAGCAACCAGCTACACTGGGGACAAACCCAATTAAGAGGACAATTGCAATAAGAGTGTGCTGATAGACTTTGTAGCCAACAGTGCTGAGGCCCCTCCAAACCAGATTTACAAACAGCTGGCCAGGGAAGGAAAGATCAGGCTCCCTGGGTGCCTGCAGTGGGAGCAACCCTGCACAGCAGAAGAACACAAGTAGCCCACAAAGGGGTCACTTCTTGTTCTTATGGTCTGGTGACGAGAGGGAAGCACACTGCTGGGCCTCATAAGGCATCTCATACATAAGCCCATTTCTCCAAGATCAGGAGACATAGATGACTCACCTACTACAAAGAAAATAGCACAGAGAAAGAGGCATAATGAGGAGGCAAAGGAATACTTTCCAAGAAAGGGAACAGTACAAAACCCCAGAAAAAGAACTAAGTGAAACAGAAACTAGTGACCTCCTCGACAAAAAATTCAAACAAAATATAATGAGGATGCTCACAGATATGCGGAGAAGAATGGATGAACACAGTGAGCACATCAGCAAAGAACTGGAAGATTAAAAAAAAACAATCAGAAATGAAGAATACAATACTCAAAATGAGAAATTCACTAGAGTGGCTCAATAGCAGAGTAGAGGAAGCAGAAGAACGGATCAGCAAGCTAGACAAAAGATTAGAGGAAATCACCCAAGCAGAACAGAAAAGAGAAAAAAGAATTAGACAGAATGAGAACAGTGTAAGGGAACTCTGGGACAATATCAAGCGTGCTAACATTCGGATTATAGGGGTCCCAGAAGGAGAAGAGAGAGACAAAGGGGCAGAAAATTTATTTATTGAAATAATAGAGGAAAATTTTCCTAACCTGAGGAAGGAAACAGACATCCAAATTCAGGAAGCACAGAGAGCTCCAAACAAGAGAAGACCAAAGAGGCCCACACCAAGACATATTATAATCAAAATGTCTAAAATTAAAGACAAAGAGAGAATCCTAAAAGCAGCAAGAGAAAGGCCACAAGTGACATATAAAGGGAAGCCCATCAGGCTGTCAGCAGACTTCTCAGTCGAGACCCTACAGATGAGAAGAGAATGGCACGACATCTTTAAAGTGCTAAAAGGAAAAACCTACAACCAAGAATACTCTATCCATCAAGGCTGTCATTCAGAATGGAAGGAGAGATAAAGAGCTTCCCAGACAAGCAAAAATTAAAGGAGTTTATCACCAAGAAACCAGTTCTACAAGAAATGCTGAAGGGACTTATTTAAGTGGGAAAGCAATGACCACAAATAGAGAGAAAAGAAAAAAAATTATCAACAAAAACCAAAACAACAACAACAAGAAAAAACAGGCAATAAAATCACTTGTAAGGTAAAAGCATAGTAAAGGCAGCAGATCAACTACCTGTGAAGATAATATAAAGGTTAAAAGACAAATGTACTAAAATCACCTATTTCAATGATAAGAGGGTAATGGATAGACACACACTAAACAAAAGACTATATATGATGTGAAAAACATATAATGTGGGAGGAGGGGAGTGAAAAAGTAGAGCTTTTAGAAAGAGGTCAAGCTAAAGAGTCTATCTACTCAATATAGACTGTTATATGCATAGTATATTAAATAGGATCCTCATGGTAACCACAAACCAGAAACCTATAACAAGCAGGAAAAAAAGTAAGACAGAAGAAATCAAACATATTCCTAAAGATAGCCATCAAACCACAAGGGAAGAGAGCAAGAGAAAAAGAAGTGAACAGAGAAGAACTACTAAAACACCCCAAAAGAAGAAAAAGTGACAAAATGGCAATAAATACATATTTATCAATAGCTACTTTAAATGTCAATGGACTAAATGCTCCAATCAAATGCCATAGGGTGGCCAACTGGATAAACAAACAAGATCCATGTATATGCTGCATACAAGAGACACACTTCAGACCTACAGACACTCACATACTGAAAGTGAAAGGATGGAAAAAGATATTCCATGCAAATGGCAAAGAAAAGAAAGCGGGGGTAGCAATACTTATATCAGACAAAATAGGCTTTAAATCAAAAACTGTAATAAGAGACAAAGACGGGCACTACATAATGGTAAAGGGAACAATCCAACAAGAAAATACAACACTTGTAAATATCTATGCACCCAACATAGGAGCACCTAAATATATAAAGCAATTATTAACAGACATAAGAGGAGAAATAGACAGTAACACAATAATAGTAGGGGACTTTAACTCTCCACTTACTCCAATGGATAGATCATCCAAACAGAAGATCAATAAGGAAACACTCACCTTAAAGGACACATTAGACCAGATGGACTTAGCAGATATATACAGAACTTTCCATCCAAAAACCACAGAATACACATTCTTTTCACATGCCCATGGAACATTCTCCAGGATTGATCACATATTAGGCCACAAAACAAGTCTCAATAAATTTAAGAAGATTGAAATAATACCATGCATCTTTTTGAAAACAAAGGTATGAAACTGGAAATCAACTACAGAAAGAAAACCAGAAAAGCCGCAAAAATGTGGAGATTGAACAAAATGCTACTGAACAATGATTGGGTCAATGGAGAAATCAAAGAAGAAATTTAAAAATTCCTGGAGACAAATGAAAATGAGAACACGACATGCCAAAATCTGTGGGATACAGCAAAAGCGGTTCTACGAGGGAAGTTTATAGCAATT
Source organism: Equus przewalskii (assembly GCF_037783145.1). NCBI lineage: Eukaryota > Metazoa > Chordata > Mammalia > Perissodactyla > Equidae > Equus > Equus przewalskii. Next base: position 1,264,007 of record NW_027228754.1, read on the forward strand.
CAGGCCTACCTCAACAAAGAAGAAAAATCCCAAATAGACAATCTAAAAGTGCACCTAGGGGTACTGGAAAAAGAACAACAAACAAAGCCCAAAATCAGCAGAAGGAAGGAAATAAAAATCAGAGCAGAAATAAACAAAATATAGACCAAAAAAAAAATAGAAAAAATTAATGAAACCAAGAGCTGGTTCTTCGAAAAGATAAACAAAATTGACAAACCCTTAGCTAGACGCACCAAGAAAAAAAGAGAGAAGGCTCAAATAAAATCAGAAATGAAAGAGGAGAGATTACAACAGACACCTCAGAAATACAAAAGATAATAAGAGAATACTATGAAAACCTATAAGCCAACAAATTGGATAATCTAAAAGAAATGGATAAATTCTTAGAAATATACAACCTTCCAAAACTGGACCAAGAAGATGTAGAAAATTTGAATAGACCGATCACCAGTAAGGAGATCGAAACAGCAATCAAAAACCTCCCAAAAAATAAAAATCCAGGACCAGATGGCTTCCCTGGTGAATTCTACCAAACATTCAAAGAAGACTTAATACCTATCCTTCTCAAACTCTTCCAAAAAATTGAAGCGGAGGGGAGGCTTCCTAACTCCTTCTATGAAGCAAACATTATCCTGAAACTAAAACCAGACAAGGACAACACAAAAAAAGAAAATTACAGGCCAATATCACTGATGAACATCGATGCAAAAATCCTCCACAAAATACTAGCAAATCGAATACAACAATACATTAAAAAGATCATACATCATGATCAAGTGGGTTTCAATCCAGGGATGCAGGGATGGTTCAACATCCGCAAATCTATGAACGTGATACACCACATTAACAAAATGAAGCATAAAAATCACATGATCATCTCAATTGATGCAGAGAAAGCATTTGACAAGATACAGCATCCATTTATGATAAAAAAAATCTAAATAAAATGGGTATAGAAGGAAAATACCTCAACATAATAAAGGTCATATATGACAAACCCACAGCAAATATCATTCTCAATGGAGAAAAACAGAAAGCTATCCCTCTAAGAACTGGAACCAGACAAGGATGCCCACTGTCACCACTCTTATTTAACATAGTATTGGAAGTCCTAGACAGAGCTATCAGACAAGAAAAAGAAATAAAAGGGATCCACATTGGAAAAGAAGAAGTGAAACTGTCACTCTGGCAGACGACATGACTTTATATCTAGAAAACCCTAAAGAGTCCACTAAAAACTTTTAGAAATAATAAAGGAATACAGTCAAGTTGCAGGATACAAAATCAACGTACAAAAATCAGTTGCGTTTCTATACAATTGCAACACAAAGAATAAAATACCTAGGAATAAACTTAATGAAAGAGGTTAAAGATCTGTACCCGAAAACTATAAAACATTGTTGAAAGATATCGAAGAAGACACAAAGAAATGGAAAGATATTCCGTGCTCTTGGATTGGAAGAATTAACATTGTTCAAATGTCCATACTTCCTAAAGCAATCTATAGATTCAATGCAGTCCCTATCAAAGTTCCAACAACATTTTTTACAGAAATAGAACAAAGAATCCTAAAATTTATATGGAACAACAAAAGACCTCAAATAGTCAAAGGATTCCTGAGAAAAAAGAACAAAGCTGGAGGTATCACACTCCCGACTTCAAATTATACTACAAAACAGCATGGTTTGGTTACTATGGCACAAAACAGACACACAGATCAATGGAACAAAACTGAGAGCCCAGAAGTAAACCCACACGTTTATGGACAGCTAATATTCGACAAGGGAGCCAAGAGCATACGATGGAGAAAGGAGAATCTCTTCAACAAATGGTGTTGGGAAAACTGGACAACCACATGCAAAAGAATGAAAGTAGACCATTCCCTTACACCATACACAAAAATCAACTCAAAATGGATTAAAGGCTTGAATGTAAGACCCGAAACCATGAGACTTCTAGAAGAAAACATAGACAGTACGCTCTATGACATTGGTCTGAGCAGCATATTTTCAAGTCCCATGTCTGACTGGGCAAGGGAAACAAAAGAAAAAATGAACAAATGGGACTACGTCAAACTAAAAAGCTTCTGCGCAGCAAAGGAAACCATCCACAAAACGAAAAGACAACCTAACAATTGAGAGAAGATATTTGCAAACCACATATCAGATAAGGGGTTAATATCCAAAATATACAAAGAACTCATACAGCTCAACAACAAAAAAAACAACAATCCAACTAGAAAATGGGCAAAAGATCTGAACAGAGCTTTCTCCAAAGAAGATATACAGATGGCCAACAGGCATATGAAAAGATGCTCAGCATGATTAGGTATCAGGGAAATGCAAATCAAAACCACAATGAGGTATCACCTCACTCCAGTCAGAATGGCTATAATTAACAAGACAGGAAACAACAAATGTTGGAGAGGATGTGGAGAGAAGGGAACCCTTGTTCATTGCTGGTGGCAGTGCAAACTGGTGCAGCCACTATGGAAAGCAGTATGGAGTATCCTCAGAAAACTAAGGATAGATCTACCATATGATCCAGCTATTCCACCGCTGAGTATTTATCCAAAGAACTTGAGAACACAAAGGCATAAAGATACTTGCACCCCTATGTTCATTGCGGCATTATACATAATAGCCAAGACTTGGAAGCAACCTAGGTGCCCATCAAGGGATGAATGGATAAAGAAGTTGTGGTATTTATACACGATGGACTACTACTCAGCCATAAGAAATGACGAAATCCAGCCATTTGTGACAACATGGATGGACCTTGAGGGTATTATGCTGAGTGAAATAAGTCCTAGGGAGAAAGTCAAATACTATATGATCTCACTCATAAGTAGAAGATAAAAACGACAAAAAAAAAAAAAAACACATAGCTTTGGAGATTGGACTGGTGGTTACCATTGGGGAAGGGGGGAGGGGGGAGGGCAAAAGGGGTGATTAGGGTCACATGTGAGGGGATGCACTATAATTAGTGTTCGGGTGGTGAACATGATGTAATGTACACAGAATTTGAAATACGATGTACATCCGAAAAAAATAAAAATTAAAAATAAATAAATAAATAAAGTAAAACTTTACCTCTCCCTACGCACTGAAGACATGGATTAGATGCTAACAATAGACTCTGAGCAAACAACTTAAGGAGTGTGAGCACTTGTGTGTGTGTGTGTATGTATAGAGGGCTTACCATTCTCCTCATGGTTTTCTCCAAATAACTGGAGAGAGTGCTATTAAGCTTTAGCTAATGTTTCATGCGCTCTCTGATCAATGGTTAAACACAAAGCGTTTTTGTTTTTCATGACCCCAAAATAGATTTACATATGTTGTTGTAAAGAGTGATTAGCTCCTTTCAATTCAGCTTGCACGCTGAGAATATCAAAGTTGCTGCTGAATCTATCCCCTCCTCCACTGATACTTATCATCTCAGGTTACCCACATGCTGCTGCTGCAGCTGGTTTTTTTAAGCCAGCCATGACAACAAAGTCTAGTAGATAAACTACCTCTAAATTCATGGCCCTACACACCACGTAGCTGGGAGGATTTCATTAAGAAGGAAACACAGAATTTTAAAATTTTTGTTTGGGGACATTCAAGATTCAACCACACAGTGAGAAATTCTCACAATAATATCCTTATCAGGGGTCCATCCAGTCTTGGCTTGAACTCCTCTCTCCATTGTGAAATGACTACAATTGTTAGCGGGGGAAATATTTACTCTGAATCGAAGTCGGCTTTCCTGGAACAAGATGCATGGTGACCAGTTCTGCCTTATGGAGACACCTTGACTCTGTTGTCCAAACTACAGCGTTTCAAATAGCTGGCCATAATTATCACAGTGTCCCACTCACCGCCTTCATCCCAGCCCCCTCATCAGATTTTCTCTTTTCCAGGCTAATCAACTGCAATTCCTTCAACTGTTTCTTATATAGAAATGTTTAACAGAGTCCTGGAAACAAACTTGGCACTCAGTAACTGATAATTATTTTTCTTGGTGTTCTAGTGGTTAAGATTCAGCGCTCTCACCACTGGGGCCGGAGTTCATTTCCAGGTCAGGGAACCACACCAGTTGTCATACTGTGGCTGCTGTGTTGCTGTGATGCTGAAAGCTCTGCCACCTGTATTTCAAATATCAGACGCTGATATAGGACCATGCTCCACTGCTATTTGTAGGGTTTTCATGGCCAGTTTTTTTTCAGAAGTGGGTGGCCAAGTCCGTCTTCTTTGTCTTAGTCTGGAAGCTCTGCTGAAACCTGTCCACCAGGGGTGTGACCCTGCTGGTATTTGAAATACCAGTGACATAGTTTTCAGCATCAGAGCAACACACAGCCACCACAGTATGACAACCAACAGATGGGTAGTGTGGTTCCCTTGCCCGGGACATGAATCTGGGTCACAGCAGTGAGAGCGCTGAATCTTAACCACTAGACCACCAGGGCTGGCTTTTCTCCCAAAGGAGAAAATTGGGAGATGTTAATTCAGCCCTATGGAGAATAGCTTCAGATATTTCAATAGGAATTTCAGGAAGAACAAGTAGAGAGGCCAGGAAAGAAGCAATATTCAAGGAGACTGAAGAAAATTGTCTTTTGTTGGAGAAAGATTTGAGCCATCAAATCGAAAATACAAACAGATACCAGGCAGAAATATATAAAGAAAACACACCTGGAGACATCCTGGTGAAATTTAGAACTCCAAGGATAAAGAGAAAATCCTAAATGTTTCCAAATAGAGAAATTAAAAAAGAAGAATAAAACTAGCATACTTTTCTGGTTTGTAAGATGGAAAAGAGGGAGCCTATAGACAACTTTATAGGAAAAAAAAAGACGAAGCTCATAGTCAGCTAAGTTATAGAAAAAAAGATGGAGCCCATAGCCAGCTAACTTATTTACATAACAGAGCAAAACAAAGACATTTGCAGATATTTATAGACTCAGAATATATACTTTCTAAATAAGTTTTAAAAATTTACTCAGGAGCATACTCTAACAAAATACAAAGCAGATTAAAATAAGGATTTCCAAAAAAGAGGGAGGTTATGGAACTCAAGGTATACTGGTGTGCAAACAAACCAATAATAGTAAATTTCAACAATGGTTGACAATAAAATTGTTAATATAGTGTATTCCTAGGAGAAGATTCTTAGAACAGAAAATGATTTCTTAAAGTAAAAAAGAAATAAAACTTCAGCTTGTTTCAACAAAATGAAGAGACTGAGAGAAATAAATGCTAATATTTCATCTTACTAGGAGGTAGGTATATCATACTAGTTAATCCTTATTACCAATAGGAAAATATAGATTTGTATATGTTTCTTAAAATGTAATTTGTAATCACTAATAGAACAGATTAGTTTCAAGATTTAACCCAGTCTATTAAGACATTACGACATATTGGTGAGAGAAAGAACTTGGAAGTAGAAAAACCAACTTCTGGCTAACCTGTTTGTGGCTATGTTGCTAGGTAGCTCCCCCAGAAAGAACTTAGAAGAAAATATTGCCGTGAGCTGGACAAGTGACACCATCATGAAAATCTTAAGTGGCCATGTTAATTGAAATAAAAAGAAACATGACTATCCTTCTGACAAATTCTATTTGTATGTCAAACAATTTTTGTTTCATGAATGTAAATGTTGTGTTGTGAGGTACCTGAAGTTTTATGATCACCACATCTTTTAAGCAGATTGTGTGTACATTTTATCATTATACATTCTCTTACTCAAACCACATGCTACAATGTGCTTATTGCACCAAGCTCACACAAAAAGGAGATTTAGGAATTATGTGAGAGGTTTGGTGACATCAGCTGTCTTGACTACTTGACATAAGTTTGAGGACTTGGAATCACTAGATGATGTGCTATCCACCATTCTCCAAGGAGAGGTGAAACTAATTATCTAAAATGTCTAATAGTTATATTGAGAGTATGACATTTGGGGATATTCAGTCAAACCTGCATACTTACAACAAAAATTGAACTTAGTGTAAATTAAGTTTCAGGTCCCAAGTTGCTCTCTACTCAAGGGAACAGGTGTAGGAGACTCCAAAAACTCTTTGCTTAAATGTGTGCATACATATGCTTTTTACATATGTATACACCATGAAACAATTACTACACTCAAGATAATGAACATACTCATCACTGCCGAAAGTTTTTTTGCATCCTTTGTTATCCCACCCACCCATCCCATCCTGCCCCCCAACCAGGCAGCTGTTGATCTGCTTTCTATCCCTGTAGGTAAGTGTGTATTTTCTAAAATTTTTTGTCATTGGAACTTAGAGTCTATTTTGTATCTGCCTTCTTTCACTTGGCATAATTATGCTGTGATTCACGCATGTGGTCATGTGTTGTATTAATAGTTCATTCCTTTTTCCTGCTGAGTAGTATTTTATTGTATGAATATAACACAATTTGTTTATGCATTTACCTGTTGATAGACATTTGGGTTGTTTCCAGTTTTGGCTATTACAGATAAAGTTTCAATGAACATTAATGCACAAGTCTTTGTATGGACATACGCTTTCATTTCTCTTTCATAAATACCTAGAAATGGAATAGCTGAATTATATGGTAGACATAGTTTAAGTTTTTAAGAAATTGCCACTGTTTTCTAAAGTGGTTCTACCATTGTCTTGGTCTACTCAGGCTGCTATAACAAAATACCATAAACTAGGCAGCTTATAAACAACAGAAATTTATTTCTCACTTTTCTGTAGGCTAGGAAGCCCAAGATCAAGGTGCCAGCAGATTTGGTGTCTGGTGAGACCCCTATTCCTGGTTCATAGATCACTGTCTTTTTACTGTATCCTCACATAGTGGAAGAGGGGAGGAAGCTCTCTGAGGCCTCTTTTATAAGGGCACTAATCCCTTTCATGAGGGCTCCACCTTCATGACCAAATCACTTTCCAAAGTCCCCACCTCCCAATACTATCATACTAGGGGTTAGGTTTCAACATATGAATTTTAGGGGGACACAAACATTCAGTCTATAGCAACCATTTTATATACATACACACCAGCAATGTATAAGAGTTCCAGTTCCTCCATATCTTTGCCAACATTTGGTATGGTAAGTGTATTAGTCAGGGGTCTGCAGAAAAATAGAACCAATAGAATATATACCTATATAGCTGGAATGAGATTTATTATAAGGAACTGACTCACATGATTATGGAAGCTGAAAAGCCCCACAATCTGCTGCCTGCAGCTGGAGAACCAGAAAAGCCAGTGGTGTAGATTCCAGTCCAAGTCTGAAGGCCTGAGAACCAGGAACACTGATGGTGTGATCCCCAGTCCAAGGGAAGAACAATGATGTTTCAGCTCAAGCAGTCAGGCAGAGAGAGCCAATTCAAACCTCCTCTGCCTTTTCGTTCTATTCAGGCTCTCAACAGTATGGGTGATGCCCACCCACATTGGGGAGGGCAATCTGCCCTCAGTCCCCCAATTCAAACGTGGGTAAAGAAAATGTGGCATACATATACAATGGACTATTATTCAGCCATGAGAAAGAAGGGAATTCTGCCATTCATGACAACATGGGATGATCTTGAGAGCATTATGCAAAGTGAGAAAATTCAGACAAAACAAATACCATATAATATCACTTATATGTGGAATCTAAGACTAAAAAAGTCAAACTCATAGAAACAAAGAGAAAACTGCTTGCCAGGGACTGAGAGGTGGGAGAAATAGGGAGAGGTTGACAAAAATTCTGATAAATTTTCAACCATAATATGAATAAAGTCTGATGAGCTAATGTAAAACATGGTGACTATAGTTGATAACACTGTATTGTATAATTGAAATTTGCTTAGAGAGTAAAACTGAAATGTTCCTACCAAAAAAAAAAAAGATAAAAAATTATTTTAAAAAACGATAGAAGAAAGAATAAAATAATTTCCAAAATAAAAGGCATAATGCAAATATTTCAGAAACTAGTTTTAATTTTAGTTTTTGCCATAGGTTTTCTCAGCAACATATAGTAATCTTCACAGTGGTTATGAATATCTAGGCTATAGTAGGGTCTACAAGTTTGTAATTGTGACTCAATATAGTTACAGTATTTTATTTTATGCATACTGAGAAATTTATATACTAAATAAAACAATGTTAAATTCCATTGTATAGAATGTTTAACATTCCATTGTATGGAATGTTAAAAAAAAAAAAAAAAAAAAAAAGCCTGCTGGGATTTTGAGTGAGATTGTGTGGAATCTATAGATCAACTGAGAATTGACATCTTAACAATGTTCATACTGATCAACAATATTGATGAACCTTCCAATCCATCAACAAGTATTCCTCTCCATTTATTGGTAGGTTATATTTAATTTCTCTGAGCTAATTTTTCTAGTTTTCAGTATCTTTTGTCAGATTTATCCTTAATCTTTTGTCACATTTACCCCTAAAGCTCTCATAGTTTTGACCTCCTTTCTACTTCAGTTTGGACAGTTTTTATTGTCTTTGATGTTACTGAACCTTTCTTCTGTAGTGCCTCTTCTGACATTAAGTACACCTAATTCATTTTTGTTTCATGTTTTATATTTTTACATTTTAGAATTTCCAGCTTGTTCTTCTTTGGAGTTTTCATTTCTCTCCAGAAATATTCCATCTCTTCAAACTTTCAATATTTTTGCCTGTGAAGTCTTCAAAATATTTATAACAGTTGTTTTAAAGTCTTTGTTTGCTATTTCCCAAGCCAGATCAGCTGTTGTCTGCTTCCATTGATTTAGATTTCTCCTGATTATGAATCAAATTTTCTTGCTTCTTAACATTTCTAATAATTTTCATTGATTTTAATAGCTGTATAGAAAAGAATAGTATATATACAAGTATAATATTTTTTGTATTGTTTTACTTTATTTATTTACCTGGGAATGTAATTCCTTCCCTCTGCCTGGCAATTTGAGTGAGTAGATGATCATTAATATTCACCTTATAATTAAATCGAGGTGATGTCAGCATCATGGGAGAGTGAGCTGTTCCCTTAGTCTCTCCCTCATAAGATACAATGAAAAGGACATTCATTAACCAACAGAGGATGTCCACACAGCACAATAGGAAGTCTGAGAGATCCACATAGCCATACATCTGAAGGTGGGGGCACTGGATCCCCAGCAAGCAGTGTAAGGAGGTAAGCAATTTCCTCCTTCTCCCCAGTGGCTGGCAGCAATCTAGGACACAGGACCTCACAAAGCAGCCAGCATGTGACTTTGAGAGGAGACAGGACAATACGCAGCCCTCTGCAGGAATGCTTTCACTCTCAGAGTTGCTTCACAGCCCGTGGGAACACCCCACACCAAGGTAGCTCAGACACCATGTGGGCATCCCCACCCAGCCAAGCAGCCCAGGTGGGCTGTCAGTGAGTGCAGAGCAGGATCATGCAGGATCACACATGTGAAAGAAAGTGCCCCTCCCTCACCCCACCTGGCACACCAGAAAGGCCAGTGAGTCATGGCAGTGGATCTGCAGTAGAGTGCCTGCACCTGTGTATGCAAAGCAGCAGTGGCCAGCAGGAAAACTCAGAGAATCATATTGGCACAACTTCCAGTGGATATGGGGAGTTCAGAAAACACAGCTCCTGCCCCGCCCCCAGTGGTGGCAGGTGGAATCTGTGACCAGATACTACCACTATGCAGTGACAAAGGTCCATTCCATGAAACACCATGAAGAACTGTGTTAACACTCTAGAGCAGAAGGAAAATGACAAGTCTCAAGAAACTAGCCCTGAAGTCACAGAAATCTACAATCTAAATCACAGAGGATTCAAAATAGTTATCATAAAGAAACTCAATGAGATACAAGAAAACTCAGAAAGACAGTTCAATGAACTCAGGAATAAAATTAATGAGCAGGAGAAATTCCTCACAAAAGAGATTGAAATTCTAAAAAACACCATACAGAACTGCTGGAGATGAAGAGTACAATGAATGAGATAAAAAAAACCAATCTAGAATACTTAAAAAACAGAGTGATATCATGGAGGACAGAATTAGTAATTTGGAGGACAGAAATATAGAAATGCTTTAGGTGGAGGAAGAAAGAGAACTAAGATTAAAAATAAATGAAGAAATTCTCTGAGAAATATCTGACTCAATTAGGAAACGCAACATAAGGATTACAGGTATTCAAGAAGGAGAAGAGAGGGAGAAAGGAGCAGAGGGCTTGCTCAAAGAAATACCAGTTGAGAGCTTCCCAAATCTGGGGAAGGAACTAGAATTATAAGTGAATGAAGCCAATAGAACTCTTAATTACATCAATGCAAAAAGACCATTAGTAAAACTGGTAAAAGCCAATGACAAAGAAAAAATATTAAAGACAGTAAGGCAGAAGAAAATACCTTACAAAGGAACCTCTATCAGGCTTTCAATGGACTTCTCAGCAGAAACCTTACTCGCTAGGAAAGAGTGAAATAATATATTCAAAATACTGAAAGACAAAAACTTTCAGCCAAGAATACTCAATCCAGCGAAACTATCCTTCAGATACAATGGAGAAATAAAAACCTTCCCAGATAAGCAAAAGCTGAGGGAGTTCACAGCCAAAAGATGCCCCTAAAAGAAATTATCAAGAAGGTGTTCATACCTGAAACAAAAAAGGAAAAGGTTTATAAAGCCTTGACCAAGGAAATAAATAGACAAAATCAGAAAAGTACAGCTCTCTATCAGAACAGGTTAGTAAATGCTTAACTATAACATTAAAGATAAAGGTAAGGAAAGCATCAGAAATAACTATAAACACTTCACTTCAATCACAAACTCACAACACAAAATGGAATAAGTTGTGACAACAGTAACTTAAACAGGGAAGAGGAAAGGGATGGAACTTCTTTAGGTTAATGAGATAAGAGGCTATGAGAAAATGGAATATCTCATCTACAGGATCTTTTGTACAAACCTCATGGTGACCACTAAACAAAAAATCAGAACAGAGACACAAACAATAAGTAAAGAGAAAAGTGAGAAAACCATCATAGAAAATTGCCAAACTGAAATGGCTGTGAGAAATACATGTGATGAGAAACAAGACAATTATAGAACAACTGGAAAACAAGCAATAAAATGGCAGTATTAAGCCCTCATATATCAATAATCACTCTAAATGTAAATGGGTTGAATTCTCCAATCAAAAGACACAGAGTGGGTGGGTGGATTAAAAAACAAGACCCAAAAATATGCTGCCTCCAGGAAACACATCTCAGCTCTAAACACAAACAGAGGCTCAGAGGGAAAGGAAGGAAGACAACAGTCCAAGCAAATGATAAATGAAAGAAAGTAGGTGTTGCCATACTTGGACAAAGCAGACTTCAAGATAAAAAAGACAATGAGAGACAAAGAGGGGCAGTATATAATGATAAAAGGGCCATTCCACCAAGAGGACATAACAGTTATGAATATATATGCACCTAACACGGGAGCATCAAAGTAAGTAAAGCAGCTATCAGTAGACCTAAAGGGAGAAATTAACAGCAACACAATAATAGTAGGGGACCTTAATACCCACATATATCAGTGGATAGATCATCCAGACAGAAAGTCAAGAAGGAAATAGTGGACTTAAATGAAAGACTAGACCAGATGGACTTAATAGGTATATATAGGCCACTCCAACAAAAAACAGCAGGATACACATTCTTCTCAAGTGCACATGGAGCATTCCCAAAGATAGACCATTCACAGGGGAAATTCACAGCAATACAGGCTCACCTCAACAAACAAGAAAAATCTCAAATAAGTAATCTAAACTACACCTAACAGAACTAGAAAAAGAAGAGCAAACAAAGCCCAAAGTCAGCAGAACAAGGGAAATAATAAAAATTAGAGCATAAATGAATGAAATAGAAACCAAAAAAAGTAGAAAGGATCAATGAAACTAAGAGCTGTTTTTTTGAGAAGATGAACAAAATTGACAAATCCTTAGCCAGACTCACTAAAAAAAAAAGAGGCTCAAATAAATAAACTTAGAAATGAAAAAGGAGAAATTACAATGGATACCACAGAAATACAAGGGATAAGAGAATGCTATGAAAAACTATATACCAACAAATTGGACAACCTGGAAGAAATGGATAGATTCTTAGACATACAGCCTCCCAAAACTGAATCAAGAAGAAATAGAGAATCTGAATAAACCAATCACAAGTAAAGAAATTAAAATGGTAATCAAAAACCTCCCAAAAAATAAAAGTTCAGGACCAGATGGCTTCTCAGGAGATTTCTATAAAACATTCAAAGAAGGTTTAATACCTATCCTTCTCAAACTATTCCAAAAAACTGAAGAAGATAGAATACCTCCTAACTCATTCTATGAGGTCAACATCTCCCTGATCCCAAAGCCAGTCAAGGACAACACAAAGAAGGAAAATTAAAGGCCAGTATCGCTGATCAACATAGATGCAAAAATGCTCAACAAAATACTGGTGAACCAAGCATAACAATACATTAAAAAGATCATACACCATGATCAAGTGGGATTTATACCAGGGACACAGGAATGGTTCAACATCTGCAAATCAATCAATGTGATACACTAGATCAACAAAATGAGGAATAAAAATCACACGATCATCTTAGTAGATGCAGAGAAAGCATTTGACAAGATCCAACATACATTTATGATAAAAACTTTCAATAAAATGGGTATAAAAGGAAAGTAGATCAACATAATAAAGGCCATATATGACAAACCCACAGCCAACATCATACTCAATGGGGAACAAGACAAGGGTGCCCACTCTCACCACTCTTACCACTCTTATTCAACATAGTACTGGAGGTTTTAGCAAGAGCAATTAGGCAAGAAAAAGAAATAAAAGTTGCCCAAATTGGTAAAGAAAAAGTAAAACTCTTGCTACTTTCAGATGACATGATTCTATATATAGAAAACCATAAAGAATCCACCAGAAAACTATTAAAAATTATCAACAACTATAGCAAAGTTGCAGGGTGCAAAATCAACTTACAAAAATCAGTTGCAATTCAATACTCCTAATAACAAACTAACAGAAGAGCATTCAAGAATACAATCCCATTAACAATCACAACTAAAAGAACAAAATGTCTAGGAATAAATTTAACCAAGGAGGTGAAAGACCTATACACTGAAAACTATAGGACATTATTGGAAGAAGTTAAAGAAGACATAAAGAAATAAAAAGATATTCCATGTACATGGATTGGAAGAATAAACATAGTTAAAATAGCTATATTACCCAAAGCAATCTTACATATTCAATGCAATCTCAATCAGAATCCAAATGACATTCTTCACAGAAATACAAACAAGAATCCTGAAATTTATATGGAACAAGAAAATACCCCAAATAGTCAAAGCAGTCCTGAGAAAAAAGAACAAAGCTGGAGGCATCACAATCCCTGACTTAAAAATAATACTATAAAGCCATAGTATTCAAAACAGCATGGTACTTGTACAAAAACAGACTCACAGATCAGTGGAAAAGAACTGAAAGTCCAGAAATAAAACCACACATCTATGGACAGCTAATCTTTGACAAAGGAGCCAAGAACACACAATAGATAAAGGAAAGTCTCTTCAGTAATTGGTGTTGGGAAAACTGGACAGCCACGTGCAAAAGAATGAAAGTAGACCATTATCTTATGCCATACATAAAAATTAACTCAAAATGGATTAAAGACTTGAAGGTAAAAAGTGAAACTATAAACCTCCTAGAAGAAAATATAGGCAGCACACTCTTTGACATCAGTCTTAACAGCATCTTTTTGAATACGATGTCTACTCAGGCATGAAAAACAAAAGAAGAAATAAACAAATGGGACTACATCAGACTAAAGAGCTTCAGCAAGGAAAAGGAAACCAGGAACAAAACAAAAAGACAACCCACCAACTGGAAGAAAATATTTGTAAATCATATATCCAACAAGGGGTTAATCTCCAAAATATATAAAGAACTCATACAACAAAGAAGTCAAAAACAAGAAAACACACTCAACTGGCCCCGTGGCCGAGTGGTTAAGTTCGTGTGCTCCGCTGCAGGCAGCCCAGTGTTTTGTTGGTTCGAATCCTGGGTGTGGTCATGGCACTGCCCATCAAACCACGCTGGGGCGGCATCCCACATGCCACAACTAGAAGTACCCACAACAAAGAACATACAGCTATGTACTGGGGGGCCTTGGGGAGAAAAAGGAAAACATAAAATCTTTAAAAAAAAAAAAAGGGCAGAGGATATGAATAGACGTTTTTCCAAAGAAGATATACAGATGGCCAACAGACACGTGAAAAGATGTTCAACATCACTAATTATTAATGAATTGCAAATCAAAACTACCATGAGATATCACCTTATACCTACTAGAATGGTTATTACTACCAAGACCAAATAACAAACATTGGAGCGGATGTGGAGAAAAAGGAGCCCTCATACACTGCTGGTGAGAATGCAAACTGGTGCAGCCACTATGGAAACCAGTATGGAGATTTCTCAAAAAGTTAAAAATACAAATATATGTGAACTAGCTATCCCACTACTGGGTATTTATCCAAAAAACTTGAAATCAACAATTCAAAGAGACTTATGCACCCTATATTCATTGCAGCATTATTCACAACAGCCAAGACATGGAAACAACTCAAGCACCCATCAACTGATGAATGGATGAAGAAGATGTATACAGTGGAATACTAGTCAGCCACAAAAAAAGACAAAATCATCCCATTTGCAACAACATGGATAGACCTTGAGGGTATTATCTTAAGCAAAATAAGCCAGACAGAGAAAGACAAACACTGCATGATTTCACTCATATGTGGAAGATAATAAACACATGGATAATGAGAAGACAGTAGTTGTTACCAGAGGGGAAGGGAGTTGGGAGGTGGGAAAAGGGGTAAAGGGGCACATATATATGGTGACGGATTAAAATTAGTCTATTGGTGGTGAGCATGAGACAGTCTATACAGAAACTGACAAATAATAACGTACACCTGAAATTTCACAATGTTATAAACCATTATGACCTCAACAAAAGTTTTTTTTAAAGAATTAAATTGAGGAGGAAGATCCAAGATGGCGCCATGAGTAGTCCTCTTTGTCTCTCCCCCTTCGAGTCTACAATTATTTGGACACTCATTGCTTAACAAAGGATATCCAGATAGCATCTCAGGATGTCTGAGAGACCCACGCAACTATACATCGGAAGGCGGACGGACTTCCCTCCGGGGAGGAGGTGGAGATAGGTGAAAACTCTCCGGCCCCGACCGAACAGCCTAGTACCTGCAAGCGGCTTTCTTCCAACGGACACCCCCAGAAGATCAACACACACCTAGGGCAGGAGCGAGCACACACCAGAGGAGCGACGGTGGAAACAGGTGACCAGAACCCTACCTAAACTCCCCTCAATTACTCCTAAACACAGAGGGAAACTCTAGAGTTGCACACTTGAGCCCGTGGGGAGAGTCTCGCCCCGCCATTGGCAGGGAGATCCCACCTGGTGTCCACGGTGCCTGGAGGGTCCCAGAGAGAATCACAGAGGGCGTGGCGGCCCCCCAGCTGCCACTGCCTGCACAGCCGAGCAAGGGATTGCTGGAGATCTCTGAGAGGACTGGGGCTGGGTGGAGCTCCAGAGGCCAGCTCCGCGGCCCAGGGGGGAAGCTCCAGAGTTCCGCCCGGGCAACAGACAAAACTCTCTGTCTGCCATTAGCGGAGGGGCCACACCCAGCACTCACAACTCTGGGAAAGTCCCGGAGAGAATCCCAGAGGGCGAGGCAACCCCCAGCTGCCATTGCCCGCCCCATGGGGCAAGGGATTGCTGGAGATCTTGGAGAGGACTGGGGCTGGGTGGAGCTCCAGAGGCCGGCTCCGTGACCTGGGGGGGAAGCTCCAGGGTTCCGCCCAGGCAGCAGACAAAACTCTCTGTCTGCCATTAGCAGAGGGGCCACACCCAGCATCCACAACACCGGGAGGGTCCCGGAGAGGAGAATATCAGGCAGGGCAGCAGCTGACCAGCTACCACTGAAATCAGGATCTCCGGCTATCCCCCAGTCAGGGCAAAGGGCTCCCCAAGTTCCTGGGGAACAGGACTGGGGATGGGTGGAGTTCCAGCGACCCAGCTCCATAGCCTAGGGGGAAACCCTACAGGCTCACAGCAGCCTCAGTGAAAGCCTCTGCACAGCACTAGTAGAAAGCACCCATCCGGCAGCCACAAGGCTGGAAGAACCTGGGACAAAAGTAGCATAGCTAGGTGAGCTAACCACAGACTGTAGAAGATGCCAATAGCTCTGCTGCGACCCATAGTGTACAAGTGAGATTTTGTGGGTGCCGACAGTGACAGAGCGGCAAATATAAGTGATCCTACCCCTGGCCACTGGAAAAGCCCATAACACCATTGCAGACCCCAAGGAGGGAGCACGTTTAGGTGGGCTGCAACAGTAGGCACCAGCAGCCTGAAGCCCCCCCATGACAGCCCCCACGGCAGAAGAGGGAATGCAAAGGACCACTGTGACTACGAGAAGGGGCCCAGGCCCAGTTAGCAACTGCGGATACGGTTCCTGGTTGGTGCAGTATAAACAGCTGCTCCCCCACCACAGCAGCAGAAACAAGTGGAAGGAGCAACTAATCTCTATCTCTATGCGGAGGCACAAATCTACAACATCAAGCAATATGAAAAAATACATTAAATCTCCAGAACAGAAGGAAAACAACAAATATACAGACAACAATCCCAAAGAAAATGAAATATATATAAGCTAAATGACAATGACTTCAAAACAGCCATCATTAAAATACTCAATGAGTTAAGAGAGAATTCAGATAGACAACTCAATGGGTTCAGGAGCTATGTCACAAAAGAGTTTGATACGATAAAGAAGAACCAAACAGAAATACTGGAAATGAAGAACACGATAGAGGAGATTAAGAAAAATCTAGATGCACTGAACAGTAGGGCCGATAATATGGAGGAAAGAATTAGCAACTTGGAAGATGGGAATATAGAAATGCTGCAGGCAGAGGAGGAGAGAGAAGTAAGACTAAAAAGAAATGAAGAAACTCTCCGAGAATTATCAGACACAATTAGGAGATGCAACGTAAGGATTATAGGTATACCAGAGGGAGAAGAGAAGGAGAAAGGGGCAGAAAGCCTATTCAAAGAAATAATGGCTGAGAACTTCCCAAATCTGGTGAGAGAGATGGATCTTCAGGTGACAGAAGCCAATAGATCTCCAAACTTTATCAATGCAAGAAGACCAACCCCACGGCATATAGTAGTGAAGCTAGCAAAAGTCAATGACAAGGAGAAAATACTAAGGACAGCCAGGCAAAAGAAACTAACCTACAAAGGAACCCCCATCAGGCTATCAGCAGATTTCTCAGCAGAAACTTTACAGGCGAGAAGAGAGTGGAATGATATATTCAAAAATCTGAAGGACAAAAACCTACAGCCGAGAATTCTCTACCCAGTGAAAATATCCTTCAAATATGATGGAGAAATAAAAACTTTTCCAGATAAACAAAAATTAAGGGAGTTCATTGCCACAAAACCTCCTCTTCAGGAAATCCTCGGGAAAACACTCATTCCTGAAAAATCAAAAAAAGGAAAGGGGCTACAAAACCAAGAGCAGAGGAGATAAGTAGAAGGACAACAACAGAGAGTAGCAGCTCTTCATCAGAACAGATTAAACCATGGGACGAGAAACAAAGGAAATTGAAGAAAACTGGAAAACAAGACATAAAATGGTAGTGGTAGGCCCCCACATCTCAATAATCACTCTAAATGTAAATGGATTGAACTCCCCAATCAAAAGACACAGAGTGGCAGGATGGATCAAAGAACAAGACCCAACAATATGCTGCCTCCAGGAAACACACCTCAGCCCCAAAGACAAACACAGACTCAGAGTGAAGGGATGGAGAACAATACTCCAAGCTAATAATGAACAAAAGAAAGCAGGTGTCGCTATACTAATATCAGACAAGGTAGATTTCAAAGCAAAACAGATAAAGAAAGACAAAGAGGGACAATACATAATGATAAAAGGGACTCTCCACCAAGAAGACATAACACTTATAAATATATACGCACCCAACACAGGAGCACCAAAATTTGTAAAGTAACTCTTAACAGAACTAAAAGAAGACATCAACAACAATACAATAATAGTAGGGGACCTCAACACACCATTAACACCAATGGATAGAACATCCAGACAGAAAATCAACAAGGAAATAATAGAATTAAATGAAAAATTAGACCAGATGGACTTAATAGATATATATAGAACACTTCATCCAAAAACAGCAGGTTACACATTCTTCTCAAGTGCACATGGAACATTCTCAAGGATTGACCATATTTTGGGAAACAAAGCAAACATCAATAAATACAAGAGAGTTGAAATAATATCAAGCATCTTTTCTGATCATAATGCTATGAAACTAGAAATTAACTACAAGAAAAAAGCAGAGAAAGGTGCAAAAATGTGGAGACTAAACAACACGCTTCTGAACAAACAATGGATTATTGAAGAAATTAAAGAAGAAATCAAATATTATCTGGAGACAAATGAAAATGAGAACACGACATACCAAATCATTTGGGATGCAGCAAAAGCAGTCCTAAGAGGGAAATTCATCGCAATACAGGCTCACCTCACTAAACAAGGAAAAGCTCACATAAGCAACCTCAAATGACACCTAACAGAACTAGAAAAAGAAGAACAAACAAAGCCCAGAGTCAGTAGAAGGAGGGAAATAATAAAAATAAGAGCAGAAATAAATGATATTGAAACAAAAAAGACAGTAGAAAGGGTCAATGAAACAAAGAGTTGATTCTTCGAAAAAATTAACAAAATCGACAAACCTTTAGCCAGACTCACCAAGAAAAGAAGAGAGAAATCTCAAATAAATAAAATTAGGAATGAGAGAGGAGAAATCACAACAGACACCAATGAAATACAAGGGATCATAAGAGAATACTATGAAAAACTATATGCCAACAAATTGAACAACCTGGAAGAAATGGACAACTTCCTAGACTCCTACAACCTCCCCAAACTGAATCAGGAAGAAATGGAGAATCTGAATAGGCCAATAACAAGTAAGGAAATAGAAACAGTAATCAAAAACCTCCCCAAAAACAAGAGTCCAGGACCAGATGGCTTCTCTGGAGAATTCTACCAAACATTCAAAGAAGACTTAATACCCATTCTTCTCAAATTATTCCAGAAAATTGAGGAAGATGGAGTACTCCCTAACACATTCTATGAAGCCAACATCACTCTGATCCCCAAACCTGACAAGGACAACACAAAGAAGGAGAACTACAGGCTGATATCACTGATGAACATAGATGCAAAAATCCTCAACAAAATTCTGGCAAACTGAATACAGCAATACATCAAAAAGATTATACACCATGATCAAGTGGGATTTATACCAGGGACACAGGGATGGTTCAACATCCACAAGTCAATCAACGTGATACACTACATCAACAAAATGAAAAACAAAAACCACATGATCATCTCAATAGATGCAGAGAAAGCATTCAACAAGATCCAACACCCATTTACAATAAAAACCCTCAATAAAATGGGTATAGAAGGAAAGTACCTCAACATAATAAAGGCCATATATGACAAACCCATAGCCAACATCATACTCAATGGACAAAAACTGAAAGCCATCCCTCTGAGGACAGGAACAAGACAAGGGTGCCCACTTTCACCACTCCTATTCAACATAGTACTGGAGGTGTTGGCCAGAGCAATTCAGCAGGAAAAAGAAATAAAAGGAATCCAAATAGGTAATGAAGAAATAAAACTCTCACTGTTTGCAGACGACATGATGTTATATATAGAAAACCCCAAAGAATCCATAGAAAAACTATTAGAAATAATCAACAACTACAGGAAAGTAGCAGGGTATAAAATCAACATACATAAATCAGTAGCATTTCTATACACTAACAATGAACTAACAGAAAAAGAACTCAAGAACTCAATCCCATTCACAATCGCAACGAAAAGAATAAAATGCCTTGGGATAAACTTAATCAAGGAAGTGAAGGATCTATACAATGAAAACTGCAAGACTTTCTTGAAAGAAATTGACGACGACATAAAGAGATGGAAAGACATTCCATGCACATGGATTGGAAGAATAAACATAGTTAAAATGTCCATACTACCTAAAGCAATATACAGATTCAATGCTATCCCAATCAGAATCCCAAGAACATTCTTCACAGAAATTGAACAAACAATCCTAAAATTCATATGGGGGAACAAAAGACCGCGAATTGCTAAAGCAATCCTGAGCAAGAAAAACAAAGCCGGCGGAATCACAATCCCCGATTTCAAAACATACTACAAAGCTACAGTGATCAAAACAGCATGGTACTGGTACAAAAACAGGTCCACAGATCAATGGAACAGAATTGAAAGCCCAGAGATAAAACCACACATCTATGGACAGCTAATCTTCGACAAAGGAGCAGAGGGCCTACAATGGACAAAAGAAAGTCTCTTCAACAAATGGTGCTGGGAAAACTGGACAGCCACATGCAAAAGATTGAAAATTGACCATTCTTTTTCACCACACACCAAAATAAACTCAAAATGGATCAAAGACCTAAAGATTAGGCCTGAAACAATAAGTCTTCTAGAAGAGAATATAGGCAGTACACTCTTTGACATCAGTTTCAAAAGAATCTTTTCGGACACTATATCTCCTCAGTTGAGGGAAACAATAGAAAGAATAAACAGATGGGACTTCATCAGACTAAGGGGCTTCTTTAAGGCAGGGGAAAACAGGATTGAAACAAGGAAACGGCTCACTAATTGGGAAAAAATATTTACAAGCCACTTATCCGACAAAGGGTTAATCTCCATAATATACAAAGAACTCACATGGCTTAACAACAAAAAAACAAACAACCCGATCAAGGAATAGGCAGAGGACATGAACAGACATTTCTCAAAAGAAGATATAAATATGGCCAATAGACACATGAAAAGATGTTCGTCATCACTAATCATCAGGGAAATGCAAATCAAAACTACACTAAGATATCACCTTGCACCCGTTAGGTTGGCAAAAACATCCAAGACCAAGGGCGACAAATGTTGGAGAGGTTGTGGAGAGAGGGGAGCCCTCGTACACTGTTGGTGGGAATGCAGGCTGGTGCGGCCACTATGGAAAACAGTATGGAGATTTCTCAAAAAGTTAAAAATAGAAATACCCTATGACCCAGCCATCCCATTACTGGGTATCTATCCTAAGAACCTGAAATCAGAAATCCCAAGAGTCCCTTGCACCCCTATGTTCATCGCAGCATTATTTACAATAGACAAGACGTGGAACCAACCTACATGCCCAGAAACCGATGATTGGATAAAGAAGATATGGTATATATACACAATGGAATACTACTCAGCCATAAAAAAAGACAAAATTGGCCCATTCGCAGCAACGTGGATGGACCTCGAGGGTATTATGTTAAGCGAAATAAGCCAGTCAGAGAAAGACGAACTCTATATGACTCCACTCATAGGTGGAAGTTAACATATTGACAAGGAGATCTGATCGGTGGTTACCAGGGAAAAGGGGGAGTGGGGGGAGGGCACAAAGGGGGAAGAGGTGTACCCACAACATGACTAACAATAATGTACAACTGAAATCTCACAAGGTTGTAATCTATCATAACATTAAAAAAAAAAAAAGAATTAAATTGAGCTGGTATAAGGCAACAGCTTTAATAATGGAATTCACCTGTTATTAGCCTAACCCTCAAACTCCTTCCCCGCCACTGTCTCTTAGATCTAATCAATATTTGAGGTGAGAATAAGTTGGGATGCAATTTCAGTATTTTTGGTTTACTTTTATATTAAAACTCCAGAATCCAACAGTTATGAAATATTCGGTACCATAAAATTTGTCTCTGCTTTCCAGTCCCTTCTCATGCCACTTTCTCAACAAAATTCTGGAGGGAATGGGAATTGTTGGGCAAAACCATTGGTTTTTCCATTGAAGGTTCTTCCAGATTCCAGCCGGTGCTGTCAGCCCACACTATCAACTAAGTTTCATCTAATTTGTCCTTCTTCTCTAAATTTCTGTCTATGGTAGCCTCTTTTCTGCTGTTCCGTATCCTAAACCAGCCTCCTGCCCCAAGTCTTGAGCTATTGCCTTTCCGCTCATCTACAAAGGGCACATTTCTTTCTGGAATTTAGTCTATTGAGGGTGTTTTGCATACACCATTCATTACATATCCCATGGAACAGTGATTTTTATTTTGGCTTTGTTGTTGTTACCATGGAATGAAAAGACTTTCATGTCCTTCTATATCATATCAAGAGAAGAGGTCTCAAAAGGTAGTGTCTTCTTGATAAAAAATACACCAGTTTTCTGGCAATCTAAGGCTGAAAGACAGAGATAAGACACTGGTCCAAGCTCAACAAGAGATAAATTCTTGAGTAAGCTAACAACCTAGGATTTCTAAAGACGTAG
The DNA here is from genome assembly GCF_037783145.1 of Equus przewalskii. Taxonomy (NCBI): domain Eukaryota; kingdom Metazoa; phylum Chordata; class Mammalia; order Perissodactyla; family Equidae; genus Equus; species Equus przewalskii. Next base: position 1,286,495 of record NW_027228754.1, read on the forward strand.
ACATGAGACCAAGTAAGAGTTTTAAATGGCAAAGGAAGAAGGATTAGAATGAAGAAGTTAAAAAGAGAATACAAAGTCAGGTTTTCAGCAGCTCTTGACAACTTCATATTCTTTCTTTTTTCTTCCTTCTCTGTGCAACTAACATGTGATAGCTGTGTGTTTTTGCACATGTAGTAATTATGTATTTCAGGAAGACACGCTTCCTAAAAATGTTAAAAGTAATATAGCTTAATCTTGTGAAAGGAAATAATTGGGGAAATTCCATTTTTAATTTCAATCCTTCTTTGGTCCCAAACAGCTGCCCCATTCACTATATGTACAGAAAGGCACTCAACCACTCAATACTGAACAAGTATATATGAAGAATGATGAGCAGGATTGTTCAGGAAGTGACTCTGGAGGCGCAGGTTGCCTAGAAATGAGCTAGCTGGCTAGGGACTTCTCTCAGTGGGAAGGGCTGTGTACAGTTACTTCCCCAGGTCTCAGGGACTGTGTCCTTAGCTTTCCCAGCACTCCTCAAAACAGCTGGGTCCAAATTCAAACTGCTTGACTTCTAGACCCAAATATTTATTCTCATCACCACTCCTTGACACCCCCACACATGCAAGGCCCCTGTTTTTCTTCTAATGGTGAGTAGCGGGACCTCTACCAGAGAATAATCCTGTGTTACATCTAGCTCAATCACAATATAATTATAATACTTAAATATAATATAATATAATAATTAGTTATATATAATAGATAATATACATACTATATAATAGAGTTATACTTAATTTTATTATAGCCTATCATATATAACTATAATTATATAATATTAGTTGCTACTATTTGTTAAGCTCCTATCATGTCAACACATTCTTCCTATTCCCTATCTCCCACCACTTTCCTCCTAATAACGCTAACTTACTCTTAAGATCTGTCTCAGCTTGCTTGTCGTTGTCAGTTCCTTCAGGAAGCTTTCCTTACACTCCCCTAGCCTGGGTTAGATGCCCTCGTTGCTCTCCCAGCTCCCCATATTTTCTCTCTTGCAACATGTATCACCCTGTATTGGAATTGCCTGTTTAATTGTTGATCTCCCTGACAAGAATACGAGTGAAGCCGGGTACCTGAGGGTTGCTGTAGATATTCAATACGCAGTTTGCTTTTTCCTGTTTAACTGGGGCGGTGACACGGTGAACTGGAGGATTTGTGTGCTTGTTTTGCAGATTCATGAGCTTATTTTGCAGAAGAAAGAGAATGCCTTCGGGGAGGTTGTGATCTCCTGGATGGCCCGCCCCCAGCAGCCATTGAAGCCAAGAAGTCAGATTGCCCGGGGGCTATCAAGAGCGACTCCTTCGTTTCTCCAAGGCTCCTCCTGCCGAGCCCCTTAGCGCTATAAAACCCCCTTGCTTTCTGCTTTTGGGAAGGCAGATTTGAGCGCACCCATGCTCCCACCTTCTCGTTTTGTTCAATTTGCATAAATCTTTCTCCAAACACCAATGTCTCAGTGTTTGGTTGACTGCACATCAGGCACACGAACTTGAGGTTAAGAGGTTTGGTATCATGAGCACCACGAAAGGAGGGAGAGCAATTGCTTTGTTGCTCTTTATATTGCCAGTACCCAGAATAGCACCTGGCACATAGTAGGCATTCTATAAGCATTTGTTGGGTAAATAAATAATTAATGCTATGTACTTTATGTTATGTAATAGGAAAAAAATCTACCATCATGATACATAGACCAAGTTTCCTAAACAGTTAACTCATACTTCCTTTCTTACACGCGGTTCTAAAAAGGCAACTTGCGTGAAACAGACTCTCGGCTAGAAGAGTGACGTCCTCCTTGCCCGAAGATTATTCCCCTGGAGAAGATGGCCCAGCACCGCCTAGGGATTTTGCTCCTTTGCCTGCAAACCTGTGAGTTCTGATCCTTGCTGATCCCCTCCTAGTTTTCTGTTAAGTTTTTAAAATTGCCCTTAAGGAAGACATTGAAATGCCCTTTTGATCTGTTTTAAAAGGGGGTCCCAAAAGAGATCCAAGTGGCTGAGGAGAGACTTAAGATTTAAACGTAACTATTTTTCAGCTTTAGAGTTTGTATTTCTGAATTTTTTCTGTGTCCAGTCTCCAAAGGTCTGAGACAAGCCCTTCTGCTCAGGAGAAGATAGACCCACCCAGAAAGCCTGGCAAAAGAATAAATAATCCCAAACATCAAATAACTCAAAAGCAATTTCTTTTTGGCTTTTATAGTTTTTGGTTACATATAGTTTTGGTTATACAGTTTTTGAAAGAGACCTGCCCTCCCCAATTATATTTCATTACTCTAGCAGATTAGAATGATGTATGACTATAATTGTTATTGTAAAAACTTCATCTCTATAAGCTCCCCTTATTTTCAAAGCACATCAGAGCTATTACCCTGCTTATACCCTCCCAAAACTCTCAAAAATAAATGAGGAAGAGATTATTATCCCTATTTTACAAATAAGGTAAGTCTCAAAAAAGAAATGGAGAAGTTGAACTAAAAATTCTGTTTCTCTTACTTACAGCTTAGCAGTAAACTATAAAGGACAAAATGAGTATTGATTGTTGTTAGTACAAAGAAAACTATGGAACAGTAACGTAGCTCTGGGAGTGTTTTGTCATTGTATATATCATCTCATGAAATTCAAGCAATTGCCTTGTTTATACAAAAATTGACTGCGTTTGGCATTTCTAAATCTACTTAAGATATTTCTTACCAGCTCTGAAAATGCACTAGCAAATTCCTGGCATGAGTTAGAACACAGAGAATCTAGGGAGTTAGGATTTCCTGAAAAGGTAGAATCAATGCACCTTGCTCTCTCTGTTTCCGGACCATTTAAAGCTGTGGCTCCTCTTTTTTGAGCTTCATGGAGACTGCAACCACTGGGCAGGCTAAGTTTTCAGAGCTTATGCTAGACACCCTGACATGGCAGATATAAAATGCAAGCAGAGGGGGAAAAGAGTTGGATAGTACCTAAATAGAAACCTAGGGATGTCCCCAATCTTCCAGAGAAGGCCTGGGCAGGGTGACATTTGATACCACTTAATTTGCAAAGCATTCTACAATTTTTTTGCCTGTATTTTTATGTTATCCATGCTAAAACCATTGAAGTAAGCAAGATAGATATTATTAATCCCATTATGCAAAAAAAAAGAACAAGCATAAATTAAGATTCAGGTTAAACGATTCACCTGAAGTTTCAAAACCTGAAATTGGTACAGCTGGAATGGACGTTGGTTCTTCCCGTCCCAAGACTATAGCTCTGTTTACTCTACATTCTTTCTGACCTCCTCACTTATTAAGTTTTCAGATCCTTGATGCTCTTCAAAGGGCGAAGCACATGCTAAGATAAAAGGCAGTTCTAAGATACACTTGTCTCATCTACTGAATCTGAAATCAAAAGTTGTTGGCTCTGCTAGTAATGAATCGTTTATCCACCAGCTTTGTGACTTTGGGGAAGTCCTACTAGCTCTCCCTGTTGTTTCCACTTCAAAATGGAGAAACTGTTAGTGCAAGAGGGCTGTTTAGAGAAGCAAAATGATAATTCTTGTGCAACACTTGACACAGTGCTGAACATAGCAAGTGCCTAACAAATATTAGCTAATGCTGCTGTCGTTTTTCACACTTGCTTTTCACGTGATATTAGGAAAAGTTGGGACTTTATTGCACAGAGATCCTGGACAAGGCTCCTCTGTTTGGGATGGTCCGAGGGATGTAAGCAGGAGGAAAGGTGGTGGGAGTTTGAGCTGAGGTGTAGGCTCTTGGGGTTCTAGGAGAGAAAACCAGGGGTGAGATATTTATTTTGTCAGGGACCCATGAAATGGAGTTGGGGCTTGTTTTTATAGCAGTAAAGCCAGAAGTGCATTCATGTACCATCTGCCTTTGCTGCATGGATCTGTTTGCCTCATAAAGATTATTGCACAGGCATTTCCTGCGTGCAGAAATATACCTTAAATTCCTCCTGCTGCTCTTTCTGGCAGAGGTGGTCCCTCATTTTTAGCATTGGGCTTACTAGTTAACACTGATTTTATTCATTTCCCTGGAATTCAGAGCAGTTGGGGCAGCTGAGAAGCCGTGGAAAAAGGAGATTAGAAATCCCCATTTTCCCTTGAAATCACTGAAATAAGAGAAGTCTGTGTGTGCAAACTCGTGACTCCTTCATGCTGGAAAAGTTTTCTCTACGAACCAAGATTCCTAGTCATACTCAGACCTCAACTTACTCATCATAACTTGTGAACACTATGATTCTGACTGTTCCTCCAAGTGGCCAACTGGCCACACCCCCTCTGGGGTAGAAGAGAGAAGAGTCTACCACATTTGCTGCATGCCCATTTCCCTCCACATGTTCTCCCCCACATTCTTTTAATGCTTCCTTTTCTCCTCACCTGTCTGGCCTCACTTTTGTCAACCCCTCCCCTTGTTCTCTTCTCCTATCTCTCACAAATAATAGTAATAACCAACCATTTATGGAAAAAAATCACTACACATCTGGCATTCCTCTAAGTAGTCTACATTTATTATTTTGTTTAATCCTCACAATACTCTGAGATGAGTACTATTGATATATTCCAATTTTACAGATTAAAACATTGAGACACAGAAAATTAGAGATCATTTAGCCAAAAAGTAGAGGAAGTAGGATTTGAACTCCAGTGTCTTACACTTAACCACTGAGCAACGCTGCCTTCACCAACTTTGAGGCTAAAGTGAAATAAAATACTGTCCTTACTATTGGTCGTTACCACATTGTAGGAATTGTTAGCGAAGAGTGGTGTTTTATTCTCAGCAAGACAGGATTATTCAGGCAGAGGCTAAGCCTGTCTCTAAACCCACTTGTAGAGGAGGGTTGGGTTTGGTGGGCAATCTTTTGCCAATAACGAAAGTTTAGGCAGGCCAGCAAGGCAGAATATCCAAGGAAAATACCATATCCAGACATAGTTCAAGCACCATTCTCATCAATCTGATTTTGGTTGACTTGAATTAGCTTCTTCAGAATAAGCAAAAGTCCATTGTCAACAGTCTTCATATCCTGTTGAATGTAGAACACAGTCATGGGGCATTCCAACAGTTAATATTTAGAAGTCCAAGAGATGAGTGGGCTCATCTGGATATCTGCCCATGAATAAGTAGGCCCCAACCACCATCCTGGGGGTTAGAGACAGGATTTCATGCCTGAAGAAGAGCCCTGATAAGAGCCAAATTGCCACTGGTCCAAAGTCCTTACAGAGAGGAGCCTTCAAGATAAAGACAAAGGCTCTGTTCTAGAAAGAGATTTGAGCAGACTACTGCCACAGACACTCAGAAAGGGTTCAAAACCAGAAGCTCAATTATAGAAATGGAAAAATATGTTATGAATGGTGAAAACTGGATACCAGGACATCAGCCCAAAAATCTAATTTCCAAATAGAGGCTGGGACACTCCATCCCTGCGATAACACAAGACTCCCTCAGAGGGAGTAGAGGCCCACCTTGTCAGCCTGCTCAGCTCTGGAAATCAATCTGGTGACCGACAAAGCAGCCAGAGTACCGTCACAGCAGGTGCCCAAAGGTCATGCAGGGTCACTCAGGCTACTCAAGTATTTCCTGAATCAAACCTTTCTTGTATGGAATCTTGGAGAGGGAGGAATTTGAAAGTTTGTGGGTAACCAGGCTCAGCTATGTGGAAGCTGGAAAAGAAAAAGGTATAAGCAATCAGTCGGGGTACCAATGTTGGTGGAGCTGTCTACGTACCAGTATTTCCTTTGTTATACTCAATTTTTGATTATGTGCTAGTGGAGGGGAGTGGTGGTAAAATCAATGGTTGGCCAGGATCCTATCTCTGTTTTGAGAACGTGTGTGTGATTGTTTCTGCTTGTTTTGAAGAAGTGGATTCAAGTCAACCCAAATCTCAATGAAGATGATATCCAGTAAAAAAAAAAAAATCCAGCAGAAAATAGTATACTGTAGTATGGAAGTGGTAGCTTCCTTTTTTAAATCTCATGACCAAGGAATTTCCACCCACAAAAAGAAAGACACAAAATTCCTGCTCAACCCTTTGCTTCCTCTTTGCCCTCTACTTCCCTTCACTCAGTATAACTGGTTACAACCATCTCTCGTTTGGGTGCCACAGGGTACAGCTACCTCTAGTCACCCTTCCACACCTGAAATATTCTGGGAGATTCCATCCCCACTTATTGATCAGGAAGGCAGTGGAAGGGAAGAGAGGAGGGGAACTTGAACTAGTTCCAAAAAAGAAAAAGAAATGCTTATTTGAAGGATCCCAAAGAAGCAAGGGGGTTTATGTAGCTGTTAAGCATCAATACACTTCCTTATTTCCACTCTCATTAATAGCTACATGTTGACCTTCTCTAACATCTCTCCAATATGCCAACTCTTCTTTTCCCTTCATTTTTGCCTGGGGATGTTATTTTCATCTCTGTAACAATGCTTCCGTGTTTTATATAACAAACATATACAGTGCTTAGTGTATGCCAGGCACTTTTCTAAGGGGTTTACAAATACTAACTCATTTAAATCTCACAACACTTCTATCAGGTAAGTGCTATGAGCTTCATTTTAAAGCTGATAAAACTGAGGCACAGAGAGGTTGTTGACTTTCCCAAGATCTCATGGCTGGTACCTGACAGAGCCAGGATTCAAGCTCAGGCAGTCTGGTTGTTCATCACTTAGTCGTGATGCCTCACACGGGGTAGACAAGGTGCTCCTCATGGCAAGACTCCCTTCGGAGTCTCTCTAGATTCTTCTCCATTGGTATACACACTTGAGAATGCTCTCATGTCATTTAATCCTTATAATTCCTCACAGTGGCAGGGCGTGTCTTTTTTATTTCATTTGCCAACCAGAATCCTGAGACTTAGCAGGAAAATGACTTATGCATGGTCATTTAGCCAGTTGACAACAGAGCCTTGACTAGAACATATTTCTTGATCCCTAGTTCAGGACATTTTTACTAATCATGCTGTGAAAATCCATCATGTACATCTATGCATTTTTTTTTTTTTTTTGCAAGCAGTGTGAGATATTGGAGTGGAAAGGAGTTACAGTTAGCCAACTGCTCCTTATTAATCATTTTATATCTTGGATCTTTCACACCAAGATCCAAGAACCAGTAGAATTCTCTCTTGCCCTCATTTTCTCTTGCTATGAGTTTTTCTATCTTGCTTTTTATTGCTGGAAAAGGGGTAACTAGGTAAGCAGTCAAAAAACTATTCATTCTTTCAACAAACATTTGATAATCATCCACTAGTTGTTAGGGAAATAGTAGTGACCAAAACAAAGACTCCACTCATGGCAATTACATTCTAGTGGGGGTAGGGGTTGGGGAAGATAATAAATAAATGTGGACATTCAATGCTTTAGTAGTGATGATTGCCATGAAGAAAAACAAAGTAAGGCAAAGCGATAGAGAGCAATGGAGCGGGGATTGCTGCTTTAACACAGTGATCAAGAAAGCTCTCTCTGATGAGACGACGCGGGAGCAGAGTTTCGCAGTGAGGGAATACTAGAAAGAGACTTGTAGAAAAGGACAGCAAATGCAAAATCTCTAAGGCAACAGCAGGTGTTCCTGGCCTGTTTGAAGAATGAGAAAGCCAGTATGGTTGGAGTGAGTGAGGGAAAGAAGAATAGGAGATGAGGAGAGAGAAGGAGGGGCCAGAACAGGCAGGGCCTAGTAGATGATGGCAAAGTATATGAAAGGATACTAGAGAGCCCCCCAAAACCCCAAGTGTATAGTCTCTTTGTTTTTAATAGAATCTAAGGAAAATTAATTGGTTTTTAGATCTAAGTGCCCTCTCCGTTGTCATCAATTTTTGATATTTTGAAATCTTTTTGGATTCCACTCGACACTTCTTTAGTAAGTTTCTCTTGCTCACCTCTGAAGAATTTCCCTCAAGCCAGGTAAAGTCCTCCCACTCCGTCAGTCTTTCTAACCCAGATGAAGTTCTGATGCTGTTTTTCCCCAAATACCTTTCTTTTTCTCGTAGTCTCTTTTACTTTCTTCTAGTCAGTGATTTTTGACACCTACTTTATCATGGAAAGTACATTTGTAAAGTCCACCCACACCCATCAGTTCATCCGGGGAAATAGGAGTTGTCACCTAACACACAGAAAGGCATATTAGGCAGGGAAAGGTGCTCAGCTTCCCTTCCATGAGGGGAAGGCCACGTCCAATGATCAGCCTGTCCGCAGTGCTATCTGTCGAAGCTGGTGTCATCCTGCCCTTGGAGTCCCAGGTTCCCTCTTCACCAGAGCTACCTAGGGGTCACAGCAAACATATTTTTCTATCCAAGTTCACCCCAGAGTTCCAGCCTTTTCTTGCCTTTGATTCTCCTCTAGAGATATTGCCAAATTTATTTCTTGCTCATGTAAAAAAGTCAGGAGTCGGCAGTTTCATTGGTAGAATAGTCCACAAGGTCATCAGGGACCCACACTTTTTCAATCTTCCTGCGCCATCATTCTCAGCACTTGGCTTCCTCTTCTTTCCCGATACAAAATGTCTGTCTGAGATCCAGCTGTCATGGTATTCCAACCTGCAAGAAGAAAGAAAGAGATGAAGAAAGCACTGTGCTCTCTTCTTAAAGACGTAGAAGTCATATACAACACTACCACTTTCATCGCATTGGCCTGAACTTAGTCACATGACCAACCGTAGCCGACAGAAAGCTAGTATTCTGGGTGATCATATGCCCTGCTAAAACTTGGGGATTGTTACTAAAAATGAGGGAGAGAACAAATATTGTAAAACAACTAGCAGATTCTGCCACAGCTCCCCAAACAATACTTCAAGCCTATTCTCCCTTCTTATCTCCCATCCTTTCAACTGCTTACTTAGATGGTCCACCATCGTCTCAAATTCAATATTTCTAACACTACATTTGTCTTCTCCTTTTGACTTCTTTCCATCTGAAACTTAATCAGTTTTCTATATCTATCAGTTTTCCACTGACACAAAGTAGACACTCAAAATACGTTGTTGAACAATCAAATCCTATTAGATGCCTCCTTATTCCTTGCCTTTCTTTGTGTTGTCTCTCAAATTCATCCCTTCCTTCCCATTCCCATTATCATCCCCTCATCATGCCCAGATGGCTACAAAAGCCTCTGAAATGGTCTCTCAAGCCCAGCTTCTCCCCCCTACACATCGTTATTATATTACTATGACCCTAAAACATCATTTTAATCTTTATCCTCAAAAGCTTTAATAGCTCCCCTCTGTGTGTGGTATAAACTTCAAACTCAAGGCTGTCCCAAATCCAAACCTAATTTGTAGCTTCAGCCTTATCTCTCTCTACTCTGCTACTCAAATCCATATTCATTCAACCTACATCACACGTTCTCCTGCTTTTAAGTGTTTATTCAGGACCTGAGGACGGAAGACACCCATCCTTTCCCTTTCTAGCCAAGAAAATTATATTTACTCTTCAAAGTCCTCCTCAAATTCTGCTTTCTCCAAGAAGTTTTCTCTAACCACCACAGCTCCAAGTGATCTCTCTCTTCTTTGAATTCCTACTGCAATTACTATCTTTACCATTCACTGGAATTTATCACCTACTACCTCATACTACAAAGGAGAGTTATGTGTATGTGTGTGTCTTATTTCCCTAACCAGATAGGAAATTCCTTTAAAAGGCAGGGAATTTCTTTTGGTCATAGACTTGCATAGTGCATTTCATAGTAAGTCTTCAAGACATTTTTGTGCCACAATTTCTCTGTGAAATTGAGTTTTCCTTAGGTCCCCTCCAACACTAGTATAACGTCTGAATCCCTTCAGCACCTAGAAAAATAAATATTGGGGTTGGTTGATGTGGACATTCTTTTTTAAAAATCTGAAGTCTTTAAAAGAAGAATAAAGTCCCCTAAGTGGAGTGGTACCTAAAACTATCCCTCTGGGCTTTACTTGAATTAGCTATTAATAATGGCTTTTCATACATTCTTCAGTATAGCCCTCGTGTCACCAAGGCCATCATCGAGATGGACTAGAGAAGCCCTAAACGGCAGGTACCAATTATTAAGATGATGGGTGGTTCTCATCCTCATCATTATCATTATCAACCTTAGAAATGACTAGCATTCATTTTGCCTTGATGGTTAACAAAGCAATTCCACTCATAATATATAATTTGTTGATCACTAATTAGATACAGCGAATTTTATAGCTATTATTTCCATTCTATGAATGAAAAAACTGAGACTCAGAAAGGTTTTGTGACTTTATTAAGGTTGCCCAGCGCATAAGTAGAAATACTAGCACCTACGTCTCCAGCCTGCCTGTCTTTCCACTACACGCTATGGTTTTGCAGCTGCTTTCCTCAGACCACAGTCCGAGTGTTTAAAGTAGTCAGAATCCTATGCCTGTGCAAGCCCTTTGCCTTTTCTCAGCAGGCCCAGGATTCTCAACAACACCAGGAGCACAAATAGCAGCAGGACCTCCCCCAGCATTGCCTATCTGCCACCCTCAGTGTTTCATCACCCTTTGCTACCCCCAGCACCATTTCCTGAATGACTTGCTATGGGAAATAAGATACGCTTCCAAAACAGCCACACACTAACCGCCTGTGGCACAACCGCCCCAATGCTAAGCAGGTGTCAGCCTTAGCAAACGGCCTACACACTTCCTGGGGTTTAACAAGAGAACTCACCAGAATTGAGTCTATGGAACCTACATCCTGTCCATCATCTCACACCTAACCTGAATCTAAAGAGTGGAATGGTAATTGGGAGCTGGGGCTGAAGTCAAAAAAGCCTTAAGAGATGTGGGCGATCTGGCACCAAGACCAGCTGTAGAGTTTGCAGAACCTAGTACAACATGAATATATGGGGCCCCTTGTTCAAAGAATATTAATAATTTCGAGGTGGCAACAGCAGCATTCAACCGAGTTCAGTGTCCTTCTGAGCTCAAGGCTCTATGCAACTGCACAGGTCACATGCCCATGTCTAGAACAGCCAGGGATTCAGGCTGGGACACTCCAAGGGTCTCTCTACCAGACCTCATCAACCCAGTGGAACAGTTTATGTGGAGAGAATTCATGTTCAAGGAAATAGATTTTGTAGACTGACTCCTGCCACTGAAGGCAAGTTTAGTCTCTCTTTCTGTCCCCTCAACATTTGTTCCTTTTGCTCTTTTCATTTAGCACTCATCACATTGTATTATTTTTCACTTACACACACCTGTGTTATTCTCTGGGCTGTGAGCTCCTCAGGACCACAACCATATCCTATTCATCCTGAGTTCCTAATACAGCATCATCTGACATGTAGTTAGCACTTAATAAATGATTGTAGATAAGGGCCCTTAGTTTCCCCCTTCTCTGCACGCCCCACCCCCCCAGGCCTTGCCTGGGATATTCCTCCTAAAGGAAAATCTTGGTTGGTCTGAAAGGAAACAGGTTTAGACTAGCAGTCCCTGGGCTCATTCAGGAGTTCCCGGGCTAGAAGGGTGCCATAGTGAGACAAGACCATCATGTTAACAAATCCCTTTGCTTTTCTGACACTTCAAAATAACTTGTATTCCCAATGACCTTTATTCTTGCCCTCTTTATGCCAAGCCCTGGATAAACTTAAGAGTCAGCCTGAACCCACTTATGTGGAAACTTACATCCTGCTCTTTGGGGGAACATGCAGCCGTTACTCATCAGAACAGCCCAATAATTGTTCATGGCTGATGCCTTTTCTGATTGGCCAGTGGTTGTGTCTATTGGTTATTAAATATTTTGAATATCATCTATGCTGCCTCAAAACACCGTCTCTCATTAAATAGAGCTCAGTGAGAATAACAGAGTAATGAAAGAAGAGGAGGAAGAGAAGAAAATAACACCTTATAATTATACTCTTTTATTTTATAAACTGCGTAATAAACCAATTTTCTTCATAAGGTGATGGAGGAGAAGAAAATAAACCTTTTATTTTTTCCAATGTTAGATTTCAAAAACACTCATCTTTCAGCTTTTACTAGAAAGCATTCCTGGATTCCCAGAATAGATCAAGTCCCCTTGCCATTCTCTCTCAAATCACCTTAAGACTTATATATTTCAATCTAACCATCTGTGGTTATCTGATCAACACTCATTTCCTTCTTTAACTGCTAAGTTCCGGAGAGTGGAAACTCTATCTTTTTTTACTCACCATCGCGTCCCCAGTTCCTTGTATCATGCTTAAAAGAATAGATGCTCAACAAACATTTGCATTACAAATTAAATTAATAAATACCTGCCATAGTGTCCAGAACAAAACTGACCCTGAATAAATAACATGCGGTCATTCATAAATGTTTGGATCAATAAACTAACTTTGCTTACTTCAGAAGTTGTTCCAAAAGATTCTAGGCAACACATAGGTGAATTCCATTTATCAATTCTTTCTGCAGATATTATTTCCTAAGCACCCACTATGTTTCAGATACTCTTCTAGAGACTGGGGATATAGTAGTGAACAAAAAAGACCCCATAAATCACCAACTTAGGGAATGTTTACTCCAGAGCCTCTAAGGCAGTCTCTGCCTGTATCTCCCAGGAATAGTGGCATAAATCGTTTTTGCAAAGACTGCAGTAGCCATTCCAGACTCTTGTCCCAGCTCTTCTACCACTTGGGAATATGACCTTGGGAAAGCAAGACGTTTAATGTCTTGGACGTCATAGAAGTCTATGGTCTTCATCTCTCGAATCCCTTCTAGCTCTCAGACTCGATGTCTAGATAAACATGTTTGTAATGAGATAGACCCCTTGAAATTCACTGGGAAACTTAGTTCTTAAGTGAGAATCCTTTTGAAAATTTAGCCATCTAACATATAAAATATTCCTAGAGTAAAATGCTCAAAAAACAAAAAAATCCTCAAGAAACTGGATGAGCTGCACCCACGGCAGCTCCTTAGGGAGACTCAAGCCTGGGGGGACAGGAAACTCTAAAAGGTGCAACTGTCAAATGGCTATGGTTTTCTATGTATGTCCTCAGGTCTGGAAGTATCTGGAAGCAACACAGACATCATCACAGTGAATGGGATTCTGGGAGAGTCGGTTACTTTCCCCTTAAATATCCAAGGATCACAGCAAGTTAACAGCATTGCTTGGACTTCCAAATCGTCAGTTGCTTCTATAATACCAGGAAATTCCGGAACACCACCCATAATTACTGTGACCCACCAAGATTATTATGAACGAATAAATGTCTCAGGTCAGAACTATAACCTGGAGATCAGGAATCTGAGGATGGAAGATGCAGGGACCTACAAAGCCGACATAAGTTTAAAGACCTCTGAAAAGAAGATCACCACCACCACCAAGCACTTCAAGCTTCAAGTCTATCGTAAGTTGTGGGAAGACAGAGGGTTTGTTTTTTATTTTTACTTTGCAAATTTGCTATCAAAAGAACACGTATACTTCTGACACTTGGGTTCCCTAAATTGTTTTATGCTTACAAATACTTATATAAATATACCGATACTTATAAAAAGGATGTGGCTTTGCTTGTTTTTAGCTCTGTAATCAATCTCCTATTCGCAGTTTGTCCCAGGGCCTTGTTTTTTTTTTTCTATAAAATGTGAATAATCATAGTATTCACCTCCCCTAGTTATTGTGAGGATCAAGTAAGATAGTGTTTGCAAAGCACTTTAAAAGTTTTTGTTTATTTTGAAGTGATTACAGATACACAGAAAGGTGTAAAGAAATATACAGGGAGATTCTGTGCCCACTTCACCCAGCCTCTCCCAATGGTAACATCTTACGTGACTGTAGTACGAAGCAAAACCAGGAATTGACATTGGTACCATCTATAGAGCTCATTTAGATTCCACTGGGTATACAGGTACTCATTTATGTGTAAGTATATGTGTAGCTCTGTATAATTTATTCCCATATGTAGCTTCACAAAACACCACCACAGTCAAGATACTTAACTCTACCATCACCACAAGATTCCCTCATCCATTATAGTCACCCATTACTGCCCCTTTCCTGTCCCAAACTGCTGGAAGACATTAACCCATTCTTCATAGCTATAATTACATCATTTCACAGGTGTTACATAGATGGAATCATGCAGTATGCATGCTTTTGAGATTTGCTTTTTTCACTTAGTGTAATTTCTTTGAGAGTCATCCCAATTATTGCAAGTATCAATAGTTTGTATCTTCTTATTGCTGGATAGTATTCCACGGCATGGATCCACTAGTTTGTTTTAACTATTCACCTACTGAGGAATATTTTAGTTGTTTCTAGCTCGGGGCAATTACAAATAAAGCTGCTACGAACACTCATGTACAGGTTTCTACATGAAATAAGTGTGTGTTTCTCTGGGATAAACGCCCAAGAATGAAATCATACAGTAAATCCATTTTTCTTTTTTTTCTTTTTTATTGTGACAAAATATACATAGCATAATGTTTAACATTTTAATCATTTTAAGCGTGCAGTTCAGTTGCATTAAGTACATTCACGTTGTTGTGCAATCATCACCATTATCCATCTCCGGAACTTTTTTTTTCCCTTTCAAATAGATTGTACTTTTTAGAGCAGTTCAAGGTTCATAGAAAAATTAGGTAGAAAGTTCAGGGAGTTCCCATATGCACCCTGGCCCCACAGACATGCATACCCTCTTCTGCTATCAACATCTCCCACCAGACAGGCAAATCTGTCACAATCAATGACGTACATTGGTGCATCATTATCACCCAGAGTCCATAGTTTATACTCTTCCTTCTCAGAGGTAGTCACTGTCACCAGCTTATTTTGTCTCTTCTATAGATAATTAATGTGCATACAATCATAGATAGATAATGATAGATTAGATAGACAGATAGATGGATAGATAGATGAATAGACAGACAGATGGATAGACACATGAATAGACAGACAGAAAGACAAATGGATATTAGAGTAGTCTTTAATAATAGCTCATTTAATCCACGTCAATTCTAGCAGGAGGAAATTGTTATCCTCGTGTTATAATTGAGGGATCTAAAGCTCAGCAAAGCTGTATTCCTGCTCCACCATTCCGCAGTTAGAGAGTTGTGGAGCCCGGATTCTGAACCAGGCCGCCAGTGGCGTCCACACTCTGACTTGGGAGGATGAAGGCCTGTCAGCCACAATCCTGACCTTCTCTGCCCAGCAGCTTTGCGCAGGTAACATCTGTTCCTGCTGAGAAAAATGAAGTGGGATCCTATTCTTCACCGCTATCCCTTACCTTGACACCCACCAAAAAAAGTCTTTTTAAAAATAAGTAAATACCAACAGAGACTCAAACATTCTTGTAAATCAAGTTTCTAAAGAAGTACATACACACACACACAATTTGGTCCATTTTTCGTTATACGTTGTATCTGTCAGTGTTACAGTTAATCAAAGTCTTTGGTCCAAACTTGTTTGGAAGTCTTTTTGCCAAGTCATCACTAATGCAAATCTGGAATCTTAGATCCCCCTAAGAGACTCTTAGGACCAGAGTTTCTGGCTAGGCTGGAATCAAAGACCTTTACAGCATCTTACTTCTCATGTTCTGCTCCCTCATGAGAACAGACCAATAGTTCCTATATTTACATTCCTAAATACACTGCCTTTATAGACACCACATTAACTAGAAAGTTGTGTGCCAGTTCCTTCTGACTCCTCGAGTGCCTTCCTCACATGGCTATAGTGGAAGGGACAAACCCCATCACAGCAGCCCTGGCAAGATGAACTAGATTTATCAACTCTGAATGTGGCCATTTTCTCATCTCCCGTTAGAGAAAAGAACATCCCCTTCCTTCTTTTTTTTTTTTTTTTATTTTTTTTTTTTATTAATGTTATGATAGATTACAAGCTTGTGAGATTTCAGTTGTACATTTTTGTTAGTCATGTTGTGGGTACACCACTTCCCCCTCCGTACCCTCCCCCCACTCCCCCTTTTCCCTGGTAACCACCGATCAGATCTCCTTCTCAATATACTAATTTCCACCTATGAGTGGAGTCATATAGAGATCGTCTTTCTCTGACTGACTTATTTCGCTTAACATAATGCCCTCAAGGTCCATCCACGTTGTTGTGAATGGGCCAATTTCGTCTTTTTTTATGGCTGAGTAGTATTCCATTGTGTATATATACCACATCTTCTTTATCCAGTCATCAGTTTCTGGGCATGTAGGCTGGTTCCACGTCTTGGCTATTGTAAATAATGCTGCGATGAACATAGGGGTGCAACGGACTCTTGAGATATCTGTTATCAGGTTCTTAGGATAGATACCCAGTAATGGGATGGCTGGGTCATAGGGTATTTCTATTTTTAACTTTTTGAGAAATCTCCATACTGTTTTCCATAGTGGCTGTACCAGTTTGCATTCCCACCAACAGTGTATGAGGGTTCCTCTTTCTCCACAACCTCTCCAACATTTGTCGTTCTTGGTTTTGGATGTTTTTGCCAATCTAACGGGGGTAAGGTGATATCTTAGTGTAGTTTTGATTTGCATTTCCCTGATGATTAGTGATGATGAACATCTTTTCATGTGTCTATTGGCCATATTCATATCTTCTTTTGAGAAATGTCTGTTCATGTCCTCTGCCCATTTTTTGATCGGGTTGTTTGTTTTTTTGTTGTTAAGCAGTGTGAGTTCTTTGTATATTATGGAGATTAACCCTTTGTCAGATAAGTGGCTTGTAAATATTTTTTCCCAATTAGTGAGCTGTTTTTTTGTTTCAATTCTGTTTTCCCTTGCCTTGAAGAAGCGAACATCCCCTTCCTTCTGCCAGCTCCAGATCTAGCTACAGCATTACCTCAACTTAAATATAGTTGTTCTTTGATAACCCTTTACTAGCCTACAACTTTTTCAGTTTACCTTCTGATTGCTTTAGTAACAAGATTTCTCAAAAGGAACTTTTAAAGAGGTTTTAACTTTCATCACAGGCACTTCAAAACAAAACAGAAACTTAAAGAAAACCCACATACACTAGAAAACAGAACCAGAAAAAGTTTCTTAAAGGTTGTTTCATGCAGAATATGTGCATACACACATCCATATATGTCAGAACTTCACTTGTTCGTCAATGACGTGAGCAACTTCTTTGCTGAACTGGATAATGGTTTTGATGTAGCGGAAGAATATTTCCTAGTTTTTTTGTGCTATTCACAGTGTAATGGCTACAGAAAGGATGCCCTTTTAAGTTTAATCTCCTTTAGTAATCTTTCTTCCATTGCTTTCTTAAGTCTAAAGCAATAATCAACAAAATAGTAAATCAAGCCCTAGTTTGTAGCATTTGCCAATTTCTGTGGTGTAAACACTCCCACTGTGGCTTTTTTTTTTTTTTTTTTTTGCAAGGAAGATTAGCCCTGAGTTCACATTTGTTGCCAATCTTACTCTTTTTGCTTGAGGAAGATTGTTGCTGTGCTAACATCTGTGCCAATCTTGCTCTATTTTGTGTGGGATGCCACCACAGCGTGGCTAGATGAGCAGTGCTAGGTCCACACCCAGGATCCAAACCTACAAACTCTTGGCCTCTGCAACAGAACACACGAACTCAACCACTACTCCACCCGGCAGGCCCCTGTGGCTAATTGTAAGACATGCAAAGTTGCGAAGACTTTGTACATCCTTACAAAGGGCAGCTATAATAGATGTCAAAAAAACAGAAAGTGATGAGTTTTAAGTATTTATTAGCTTTGTTTTTAAAATTATTTTATTGTAGGTTTTTGTAATTTAATTTTTCATGATGGCTCTGTTTAATAACCATCTTGAAAAATTTCTGAAAAGTTAACAGTTGGCTCTCACAAGCTCCAGCTTACCACTGGCTCACATGTTTTCCCCTCCCAGGTCGGCTTGGGAAGCCAAAAATTACTCAGAGTTTAATGACATCGATGAACAACACCTGTAATGTCACACTGACATGCTCTGTGGAAAAAGAAGAAAAAAATGTGACATATACTTGGAGTCCCCTGGGGGAAGAGGGTAATGTCCTTCAAATCTTCAGGACCCCTGTCAACCAAGAGCTGACTTACACGTGTACAGTCTGGAACCCTGTCAGCAATAATTCTGACTCCATCTCTGCCCGGCAGCTCTGTACAGGTAACCAGCTCTGTCTGTCTCTCCTGGAGTCAGCAATCCCTCAGAAGAGCTGCACGGCCTGAATTTGAGGCTTGTTCTCCAGGGAAATGTGCCTCCCTTAGGCCGGGCGTGGTCCCCAGGGGCATCTCCTCCCAGGAAGCCATGGAAAAGAGTCCAAAGCCTTCTGAGAGATGCCAGGCATTGCAGGGTGTTCTGGGGCAGCCCCTGCTCTCTGTCTCAGTTCTGAATCTTGACCTGTAATAGTAGATAGTAGAGTTTCTCTCAGAGCTTTGGCAGTCCTCTGGAGGGCACCCAGTTTTGATAGTGCCCCTGAATGTGGACAAGCCTACCCGGCCTCTTGGGCCTATTTCCCAAGAGCTCAGTGACACTGCATTTTCTATTTCCAGATGTTGCAATGGGCCTCCATACTCGCCGCACTGGGCTGCTGAGTGGGCTGGCTGTGCTCTCTCTGTTTATGCTCATTCTACCTGCAGTGCTTCTGTTCCTTTTCTGCAAAAGAAGACAAGGTAGGATTTTCCCAGAAGGTAAAATTTGGAAATGCACCTTCCGTCTTCCGGGGACTGAAGTCATTTATCCAAGGTGGTGTGGAGAGGTTTTTATTCTAGGGTATCAGGCTTCCTACAGGCCCCGTGCCACCCCACCACCTCACCATCCCCAGAATAATGGCTCTGAGGACTATATGACATTACCCTGAATGGTCTTCAGATCTGTTTCTGGGATCACCAGTGTCTGCTGGGCCCAGAACTTGGGTTTGAGTTTAGCGCTGCCATTAACAAGCTGTGCTTTACTGAACACGTGTCTTTACCTCTCTGGCTCAGTGTTCTCACATGTGAAATGGGGTTTGGACTAGAGGGTCTCCGGGGTCACTTCCAACTATGTTGTATTTTGACTAGGACTTTCGGAGAGTCACTGAGGGACATGTACTAATTTTGTATCCCGTGATTGTCACGAGATCCCTCTGGATCCTGCTGTAATTGTGCCATTCTCAATTGAGGAAACTGGATCTTGGGCCCCTAGGGGGTCATTACATCCTCCTATTCCTCCTAACCCCATGTCCACCCAAAGCCCTCCTTTCCCACCAATCATGATAATGAGCCTGGATGTAGAAAGGCTCTGCTTGTACTTCCACGTGCCTGATTCTCCTCTGGGTCTAATTCCTCAGGTTCCTACTCCAAGACCTTCAGTAAGAACCCTGGTAAGTTCTCAGCCACAAGTTTCCCCGGATGACAACTGGGAGAGATGAGTTCACAGCAGAGTGGTTAAGACCAAGCTTGTGCTTGCATTGCAGGCAGTCTGGGGTGAAGGTCCCAGCTTAACCATTTATACCTACCAGTCATTTTATTACTGTAAGTCTGTTTTCTCGGTTGTAAAATATGTACAATAATAGGCTGTGCTGCATATGCTTAGTAAGTGGACTAAATGGAATTACACATATAAAATACTTGGCCCAGTGCCTGGCACATAGTAAGTACTCAGTAAATGTCAGCTACTGTACTTAAAATGGACGGGCCTGGGCTTAGCTAGAGAAAGGCATTCTAGAGGAAGAGTTTGTGACACTAACTATAACTCAAATGGCCTCACGATGGGGAGAAGTCACACAACTTGCTCAGGTCATAGGTGATCTTCAGGGTTTCTCAAAAAGACACCTGTCTTCGATCCCTCACACTCTTGGGAAGAAAGAAGCGGTCCTTTTTCACCAACAAATGAGGTAAGAGCAAGCACTCGATCTGGCTTACTTGCCACGTCTGGGGCAGGGGCCGAGACAGGACTGAACTCTGAAACGTGGGAACCCTGTGATATTGCTCAGTCAGACCCGTTATATGTGTTATATGTTGTTTGTGCCCTGGATTGTGAAGGTCCAGAACTCTGACTCTCTCTTTTCACCTTGACCCTAAAATGTTCCATGTTAGGAGTGAAGAAAAGGGGTATGCTGCAAGGCATGACTCTACCAGCCCATGAATTCTTAAAAGAAGGGACTTACCTCCCCTGTCTTTGCTGCTCTGTGGCCTCCCACAGAGCCTGGCACATAGAGGGAGCTTAATACATGTTTGACTGTGTGAATTGATCAAGCAACAAACGTTTGTGGAGCATCTACTATGTGCTTAACATTGAGGAGGTAAAGGAAAGTCTGCACCAGAAGAATCCAACACAGTGTATAACTGGATAGAATCAATCTTGTTTAAAAACTAAGACCCTCCATTAAAAGACAGCTAGCCATGCAAGGCAGTCAGTGCTAAGTTCCAGAGACATTAACTAAGACCCTGGGTGGAAGAGCTACTTTGACTGCCCACACAGGGATTGGGGAGAATCTCTTTAGCCTACTGCAGACTGTAGAGTGGAAATGAATTCCCACTGTCCTCTGGGTGGGGCCTGAGCCAGGTGGTTCCCATTCCACACACAATCCCTAGATAAGGGAGAGACGGTCCAAGGATCCAAGAGGACTGGGAGCCATTTAACCTCTTGGGGCTTCATTTCTTCATCTTAAAAAGAGAACATTACAATAGATCATCTCTAAAAATTCATCCACCTTTCACATAGTATGGTTGTATGTTTATTTGTGACACAGATGCTGTCTCAAAGAACACAATATACACATATATTACAGCTTCAAGAAACACCCAGCAAGCAGAGTCCAGAATCTACGATGAAATCCCCCAGTCCAAGGTGAGTTGATGCTACTCATGGATCCCCATCATCACCCCCAGGACAGGGAGTCACAGGCAGCAGGCCTCTGCTTCCTGTTGCCTAGACAGCAGCCACAACCAAGAAACTGGAGGGTCCAACTAGGAAATATCATGTCAGGGAAATGATACCACAAGTCTCTCTATGAGGACAAGAATGTGACTGATTATCACCCCATGGCAGCCTCCAGGAGTTGAGGCCCTAAGCTTCCACATGGAGGCCTGGCTCTGGGTTAGATGAGAATCATGACTAGGAGTGACGCACCTTCTACAGAGACATATAACTAGGGAGCCCCTAGTGTGAGGTGAGGGCTATATGTGGCCTCAGACATGTGAACAGGTTGCTAAGGGGGCTCCAAGGGCACAGAACTGAAAAAGGTCCCCTTGAATGCGATTTCCTTGTCTGGCTGCAGCAGCAGCTTGCTTTCTTCAGGCTCAGAGTCGCTCTGTCCCACACCCTCTCCTCCCACCTGCATTTTACCTGCCTGCCCCCCCCCCACCTCCACCCTGGATCAGGCTTCTTCATGGTGTTGTCTTCCTCTGTGCCTTCACCAGCCTGCTCCTCAGATACTCAGGTCTGCTGGGTCAGTCTAGCACTGTGCTTGGACTGATAGGGTAGCTAGGTCCATAAAGCCCGTGAAAAGCTAAAATCCTAATTGAGCAAGACTCGGTTTGAACCACGCAGACCCCTCCTCTTGGCTCCCGAGGTTTTTGCCCAACTGCTACCTACTCTCCCACCCACACCCCCACCTGACCCTGATCCTCTCCAAAGCCCGATGGGACCAGAGCTGAGGCCAGGAGAGGAGGCCAGCTAGTGAAAATGGGACCAGGGAGGGTCCCATTGGGCAGGGGCAGCAGTAGGAAGGGAGACTCATAAGGTTTTGCCTGGTCTCCCTCACTAAGGGGAACATGGGTGTTTTACAGGTGTTCCCTGCCAAGGAGGAGCCAGTGAACTCAATTTATTCCGTAGTGCAGTGCTCTGATAAGGTAAATCCTATCTGACCTTTTCTGCCAGTTGCCCCATCTCTTCCAGCCATTCTGCTCTACCCCAGCCATCCAACCAGGGGCCAGCTGGTTCTCTTGGACTCTTCTCTGTACTTCTCAGGACTGACTGCTGGGAGCTTTGGTATAGGTACTTGTACACATGCACAGAGCCTTGCTCCTAGGTCCATGGCCATCCACAAACTGGCCTGCTTGGGATGCTGATCCCACCCTTTAAATGTAGGACCCCCTAGGCCTCTGAACTACAGTGAAAACTCGAGCCTCTATAACACCCAGGGCCACTGCTCGCTCACAGTGTGAAAACTAGAAAACAGGTGCCCTTCTCCCACACCAGGTGCACAAACTAGCAAGTAGAACACAGGCTGAATTTCAGTTCCTGTTTGCTCCCTCAGCTGACCTTCACAGTACACAACCTCCACAGCTGATTGCAGTGGTCTAGTGGCATTCACAATTCCCTGTGCCTCAGTGTCCTTCCCTGGAATATGCAAAGAGGGAAGGTAAGTCCTGTCACAAGAGTTTGGGGGAGCTGGTGAGGGTCTGTCACTGTCTGCGGGTCCTCGTTTCTGCCACGGTCAGAAGGACAGCTTTGGGTTTTCTTGGAGAACGAAATGTTTTTGAAGTGTTCCTGTCTAATAGCTAGCTAATAGGCAGGAAGCCAATCACGAAAGATAAATTTGAACCTAGGAGTCTAGGGGAAAGGGAAATAAGGATAACAAATGAATAGTGGGAGGAAATATTGGGAAGTTGAAATGGAATGCAAATAAATCCATGATTAAGAATTAAGAGCTAATTCTCTAAGGCATCTGTGAGCTGGACGAGCCATTTCCTTTGTAAAGGGACTTAATGCACAGGTCAGTTTGAATGTAATGATGAGCCAAGTGTCCTGGAGAATGAGACAGAAGAATATTTACTTCCTCAGTGATCAGGGAAGGGA
Organism: Equus przewalskii; assembly: GCF_037783145.1. NCBI lineage: Eukaryota > Metazoa > Chordata > Mammalia > Perissodactyla > Equidae > Equus > Equus przewalskii. The sequence continues at coordinate 1,309,132 of NW_027228754.1, forward strand.
AAGAGGGAGAAGGAAAAGAAGGGGGTAAATGAGGAAAGAAGAGGAGGAGGAGGAAAGGATGGGAGAAGCAAGGCATGAGGGGCAGGGTCCCACATGTTTGAGCCAGGGTCTGAAGGAGAGTGGGAGGAAAGAGAGAAGGAGATAAAATTGGAAAGGACCAGATTTGAAGGTTTAATCAGGGAGTCCTGGATGGAGACATCTCAAAGTAAATCAACTAGACAGTTGGATGACAATTATTAATTGGTTAGTATGTAATTTTAAACCTAAGACTTCTCAAGCCTTTGGGAAGATTGTCTGCGGTACTCTCAATAACTAGAGCACGTCAGACACTAGTGGGGGTGATTCGCAACTATGTGTACACAAAGGTACAGTTATTGGGGTACAGAAGGAACTAGGGCTCAACCAGGAAGAAGGAAGGCAGGTAGCTTGAGCCTGGATGTTGCCTCAAGCCTATAATCAAAATCAATGCAAACACCCCCATTGCCTCCTGCTGCTTTCTTCTGGGCTAAGAAGTTGACTACCCAAGGGCTTTCAAATAAGGTGACTGGAGCGGAGGCAGCAACTCAGCAAAAGAGAAGGCTCTCCTACCCTAGATTTCCCCAGCATCACGGGAATCTAAGGCATTTCCCTGTGCCATTTGCAGAACTCTCCTGGGTACCTCGTGGGACTGGAATTCCCCAGTAACAACTTTCAGTTAACATGTCCTCTGTCTCCCTCTTGTGCACAGGAGAAAATCAGCACACAGGACAGCAAACCTCCTGGGACTTCAAGTTATGAAATTGTAATCTAGGCTCCCAGCCAACATTCTCCCTGTGGAAACTGAGCTACAACCACAGACGTTGGCAGATGCCCCAGACCCAGATTTTCTCTGCCCAGTGCTTACCTGGAGATTGTAAATCACCACATCACAAAATGTAGGCAAAGCAGGAAACTCTCTGCCACTAGGCATAGTTTGTGCCTAGATAGACAAATGGACACGTGCCCTTTCTGAAATGGCTCCCTTCTGGATGAATGACAAGGCAAGTCCCCAGGCACAGTGCTTCTCAACCTTCTTCACATCATAGGACATGGATAAAATAATATTTTTATGGCACAATGTGGTAAACAATCAAGATTGCTCACGTCTGAGGTTGCATACGGCTAGAGGCTTCTCATGACTAGAGGTGATGACCCTTACCAGCAACCCCATATATGGAGAAGATCAATATTTTGCACACCTGTAATATGCCATGGCACACCATCTAGGATGCTCGGCTTACACTCAATACATGTGAGGAGCCCTGGCACACAACCTCACCAGTCCACACAGCACCTTGGGCAAATTAGACAAAGGCACCCTTTTCCTCGTGCAGATGCAGCCCCTCACCCAATCACATGACTTGAAGAGTAGAGTGTAGGCTGCATTTCAGCCTCTACTTGCCCCTTTGCATGGGAACCTTTGTGCAGGGTACCACTGGCTGGACTAGCCCAACCACACATGACAGTGTCACCTGGGAAGCCATCAGAGTTGTGTCTCTCAGCTGTGTAGACACACTCTCCAAACGCACAGTTGCAAAATGCTCTTTCTGTAAGGACTAGACTGCTGGGGCATTTTTATTCAAGCTCTACTTCAGAAGCCTCGTACGATTTTCCTCCTGGCCAACATTTCCTTCATATCACTCTGTGATGGTTAATTTTATGTGTCAACTTGACTGGGCCATGAGGTGCACAGATATTTGGTTAAACATTATTCAGGGTGTATCTGTGAAGGTGTTTCTGGAAGAGATTAACATCTGAACTAGTAGACTGAGTAAAGCAGATTAATCCCCCACTCCAAAGGGAGTGGCCATCACTAAATCCATTGAAAGTCTGGGTAGAAATAAAGGCAGAGTAAGGGAGAATTCACTCTCTCTCTCTGTCTGACTGTCTTTGAGCTGGAACATAGGTCTTCTCCTACCTTAGGACTCGGACGTGGACTGAAACTTACAGCATCAGCTCTCCTGGTTTTCAGGCCTTTTGGACTAGACTGAAACTATACCATCACCTCTCCAGCTTGCCGACTACAAGATCTTGGGATTTCTCAGTCTCCATAACCACGTGAACCAATTCCTTATATTATATATATTTGCTATTGGTCCTGTTTCTCTGCAGAACCAGACTAATACAGATTCCAAGCAGCCTCAGCAAGAAGACGAAGCCATACACAGCACCTCCATTCTCCAAAAGGAATTAACCAGTTATATTTCCAGCACTTTAGGGGAACTGAGTGTAACCCAACCATCAAAACAAGAGACCTTGAAGGAAGCAGAGGCACTCTCAGAGGGAACTTGGGAGATGATGGTGTAGATGATAAAAGTGGCTTCACCCCAGTTCCTTAGGCTTAACCCAGAGAGTCGCGCAGTTCAAGTGAGCTTAGATGCCCCTCCCCGTCCCCCTGCCAGCACTGAGGAGGAATCATGCACAGCTGAGCAGAAGATTTAAGCGAGCATTTGAAGAACTGTTTCCCTGATAGTTTAGCAAATGTAACCAGCTAAATCCTAAATCCATGAATAATCACAGACTGGACAGCAGAAATAAACTCTATTTAAGTAGAATGAAGGTGCTAGTCTCAGAACCATCTATTCCCGACTACCATTAGCACTTTTTTGGCCGCTGCAAGGTCCCCAAAGTATAAGATGAGCATCATGTCTGCTCTAGGCTAGCTGAGGAACCAATTCCAGCACAGACGCTACATTTAAATCCTGAACTATATGCTGCAAGGAGTGGCATGAGCTAGTGCAGTCAGAAAAGACCTTACGGAGAAGGCAGGGCTGAAGCTAGGCCTTGAAGGATGGATGAGATTTGACAGAGAATGAAAAAGGAGACAGAGGGCATCCAAGTGAGTAAAGCATGAAAAAAAGCAGAAGCCTGGATCTGTGTGGTGTATTTGGGGCAGCTACCCATACACCATGCATGTTCATAGTCCCTTCCCAATGTGTGACACAGTGCCTCAGCTGAGCGCCCTCTCTCCCTGTCCATTTACACATCTTTCAACGTCCAGCTCAGATGTCACCTCCTCTGTGAAGCTTTCCCTAGTATCACTAGTCAAATTAATTATGGTTCTTTTTGTACTCCTTTTTTTTTCTTTGGTATTTCTATCCCTATAAGTCATTTCATTCTGCCTTCCAGAGTAGATAATTATTTGTTTCCCTCTACACTGTACATTACTTAGGGGCAAGATCCATGACTTCACGATCACGAAGAGGTAGTCATGAGAGGATGCACCTCTGTATCCACCACCAGCCAACACAATGCCTTGTAACCTGCTTATGAGCAATAAACACTGTTGAATAGACTAGAATTGAAAGGGACCAGCCAGCTCGAACAGAAGGTACATGTTGGAAGTATTGCTAGATAGAAGCCAATAAGCATAGTGGAATCAAATTATGGCAATCATCCAGGATGCAGACGTCAGAGGCTATTCCCAGCGTAAGGGCATTTTGGAGGGAGAAGACTTTCAGAATTAGACAGACCAACTAAGACATCACCTGAAGCAATGAGCCAGGTGTGAGGAGGTTGAAAGGCAGTCACCCCAGGGAAGGACATGAAGGAAGAAATAAAGAGCCTTTGTCATAAGAGATGGAGAAGTTCCACAGTGACACTAAACACACTGGATTTCTCCTAATATAAAAGCGCTCCTCACCTTTACGTGGGTAGAGGGATCACTCCTGAACATCCTCGTTCTCTAACCCATCCCTGCCTTTCCCTGATGTGCTCACTCAGTGAAATCCTAGTGTCCTAATACCCCAGTAGAAAGTTGAGAGGCAGAGGAGAAGGAAAAAGAAAGAAAGAAAAGAATCCGAGGGAAGAGTTCTCCAGGTCTTCCAGGAGAACAAACCTGGGATGGAACAAGCGCACAGGAATTCTTAAAGTGGCTTTGGGACTCAGGACCACTGTGCCCTTGTCTCTCACTCTTTCTTCTCTATGAATCTTCTGATTTGTGAAGATGTAACCTACTCACCCCATTCCCTAGGGCTCAGCTCTTAGATTCCCCTTCAGTAAAATGAGAGTGATCCTATTTTCCCCTTCACAGCTTTCCAGACAAACTACATTGTGACCAACAGCTCTATAAAATCTAAGTATTCTTTCAATGGAATAGGAGCTTGAATCAGACCAAGATGTGCCAGTTTTTTAAAATACACATTGAAACTGAAATCTTAGGGGGCAGGGCTCTCTGATAAGCAAGGGCAGTCCCTCTGCATGCAAGTCAGTGTGGACTCCACCAGGGAACTGAGAAAATGAGAAATGTTGCAGCTAATGTCTCTCAGGAAAAGAAAGTGAAGCTGATTTCAAATGTGATTCTTAAAAAGCTACAGAACACTCTGAACTACAGCCCACAAGAGAAGAGCTTGACTGGGCCATCTCCGGAAACTGGGCATAGGGAGGAAGGAGGCGGACTGGTCCAGGCTGGGTCAACAGACAGCGCTTCTTAGGCTGCATCTGGAAAAAAGAAACAGCCTGGCTGTCTCACCTCCCAGATTCAGTACTTTTCTGCTGTTTGACTTTTCCCTAAATTTCTCTTAATTTGTGCAATTTTCTCAAGTATAATTAGTGACAGTCTCTGCTGGCTGTAAAATGAAGCTCGAAGAAGGAGACAATAGAAGAAGTGTAATGAGTGGTCGCAAATGCGGGCTCTGATGCTAGAATGCCTGGATCTGAATCCTGGTTTCTTAGTCATATGACCTTGAGCAAGTTATTTTAACCTCTCTGTGCCTCAGTTTGCCCATCTGTAAATAGGGGAGAATGATAGTTCCGACCTTGTAGGGCTGATGTGAGGATTAAATGCCTACACATAGAAAAGCCCTGGGTCATTGTATTCACTGTTATAGGCCTGAAATCTTCATAAGATGCTAACAATCTTACGAAATAAGGTTCTTGCAGTAGAAATGTATCTGATATTATGCTAAATTAACATTGGATATCAAACTTTTACCTTTCAATCCTCCTAACTCAATGTCTGTTCCTTCTATGATTTCGCTTTCCACACTATACTCTAATTACCTGCTCTATCTGTCCCTCCAGCTAGGCTGAGAGAACAGGGGCTATGTCTGAATAATAATAATGGAAATAGAGAGCTCCTTGAGGCCAGGGAGGCTGTAACAATTACTGAGGGCCAACTTTGTAGACCGACTGCTATGCTAGATGCTTTGTACATTATTGTTGATACTCACAGCAACCCTGTAAAGCAGAAATTAATTCTTCTAGGTTACATTAAGGCTGAGGGAATAAATACCTTAGCAAAGTCCGGAAACTTGGGAAGAAAGGCTTTGAACTCAAGACTCCTTGTCATCAAGAGCCATCCACTGGCACTCTACCATGCTGCCTCTGTTTACCTGCTGTGGATTCCCAACACCTAGAAGTTTGCTGAGGTATAGCACACACCTTTCTTCCCCTTCTGTGTCCACGGTGTCTAATGACACTCTGATCCTCAAAAGATGTTTATCGGATTAGTTAATTAAATAATATGAACATGAAAATTATGCTCACTACTAGTGAATGCCATTAAACCTATTTCAGAAGCTAAGTGCCATGTTTGTAACAGGGTATCTTATCCTCTCTACATGTCATCTTAATTTCATGCATTTGTAAATTTCCATCAATAAAGTATCATCCAAAAATTTTACCTTGCAAAAGCCTAAGTGAGACTACAGGCTCCACTTCAGCAGGTAAACACAAAAAATATTTGATAATACATTTATTCTTTTTGTGTCTTACTTTGTTTTCAAGAAAAGAAGAGATAGAGTAAGTAGCTGAAACCCCAAAGGCTCTACCAATGACATAATAAATGCTCTGTGCAGTCTGAAAACTCAGGCCCTGAGTAGACACAAAGAGATCAAGGGATTGAGAGTAGGAAGAGAGAGAACCGGCAAAAGGAAGTCTGATGTGAGAAAGAAGACCAGGACCGTGAGAGAGGGGCGAAGAGCTAGAGACAGGGAGGACCGATACTAGAACCAACAAGAATGCAGAGCACCGCAGAGGCACACGGCTAGAGGCGGAGCAGGGAGATCTGCCTTGATATCCCAGAGACAGGGAAACTGGGCATTTTAATCACATGCTTTGGGATCCATCTTCCCCCAGGACAAAACATTTATCTTAGTCATCTTTTTTTTTTAAAGATTGGCACCTGGGCTAACAACTGTTGCCAATCTTTTTTTTTTTCCTGCTTTATCGCCCCAAACCCCCCCTGTACCTAGTTGTATATCTTAGTTGCAGGTCCTTCTAGTTGTGGGATGTGGGACGCTCCCTCAACATGGCCTGGCGAGTGGTGCCATGTCCGCGCCCAGGATCCGAACCCTGGGCCACCGCAGCGGAGCGCACGAACTTAACAACTCGGCCACGGAGCCGGTCCCTTATTCATCCTTTAGTTCACAATACCCATCATAGAGGCCAAGACCTAGAGGAGCTTGATAATATTTGTTGAACTGAACTCAGATTGGGACCCAGACATTGGGAAAAGAAAAGGAGTCCTAGAAAACACTTTCAGAGTCTGGGTCTAGGGAATTGGAGAGTGAGGATTGTCTGTGTCACCCACAGTGCCACTTGGAGCAAAGGAACAAAAAGGACTGGGCTTTTCCTTGTTTTGGGTTTGTTTTTTGGTTTTATTTGGTGAGGAAGAATGGCCCTCTTTTTGCTTGGGGAAGGTTGTCCTTGAGCTAGCATCTGTGCCAGTCTTCCTCTATTTTGTTGTATGTGGGATGCTTCCACAGCATGGCTTGATGAGGGGTGTGTGGGTCCACACCTGGGATCTGAACCCCGGGAACCCCAGGCCACCAAAGTGGAGGACACGAACTTAACCACTACACTGCCGGGCTGGCCCCAGGACAAAAAGGACTGTGTTTTTCAATAAGGAGAATGAGGCTGCAGTTTCCTAAGAATCACCAGTCCAGGGCCTCAGGATTTTTCATGAAACCCCGAAGGAGAAACGACTTGCTAAGAGGTAATGTACAAGACAAATGGAAGCTTCTACATCTGAAATCAATTCCTTTGGTCCTTGCTTATCAAAGAAGCCCCAGATGCTCTACTCCAAGCAACTCTTTGCAGATGTGCTTGGGCTCCCGGCCCCGCCTCCTCCCCGCGCCCCCCCCCCCCCCCAGCTGTATCTCTTCATCCTTTTCTTTTTGGGCTAAAATTGAACCATTACCCTGAATAATTTCAGAGCCCCTTTCGAGGAACTCTGTAAGCAGATACAGGAACTACTTCAGAAGATTAAAAAAAAAAATGGTAGTGTTTTTCCAGTGCCCTCTGAGATTCCAGCACATTTTATTTAATTTAATCTACACATTAGCCTTAGGACTCTCCCTCCGCCTGAAATCCTTCACCTCCCTTCTCCTTTCTCTCACTACCTCCAATACACAACTTCACTCAGTGATGTCCACTCACCCCTCAGGGCTCAGCTCAGAGGTCCCTTTCTGGGGGAAGTCTTCCCTGTTCCTCCAGACCGCGTCTGATGTTCATATTTTGCTTTCATTGTACTACATCCCCTTTCTTCACAGCAGTTTTCAAATTTTCTCTTTAAATATTTTTCTTTGTGATTGTATGATTAATGCCTCTCTTTCCCCACTAGACTGTGAGCTCCATGAGGACACAGCATGTTTGGTTTTGCTCCCCATTTGTATCCAAACTGCCTGATCCCGGGTAAGTTACAGAGGAAGTCCTCAAGGTGTAATATTTTGATTAATTAATGAAGATGCAACAGATTCTGCAGTCTTTAACTGCCTTACCTGGAATATGACAATCCTTTATGTCTCAATAACAAAGCTATTTACTCCTGAGTATATTCCCTTGATAAGTTTCCAACATTTGGATGGAAATGCAGTAGAAAAATACTGACTTTACAAAAAAACATAGTTAACAGTTAGAAAACACAGAAAAGAGTTAACATTGTAAGCCTAAGACTACTGTCCTTTGAAACGTGTGCTTACAAATTTCGTCCTTGGCTGGTGTCTGGGAACTTGGATTTTAGGAGAGTTCGAACATTCTCTGATAAGAGTGGTTCACTGAGCTTCAACTGTTCGTACAAACCATTTGGTTTGTTCTCCTACTTGCTTTCCTTCTGGGATTCTGGAATTTTGGTACATGTTAGGTAGATAGTGCGTACATTAACGACTGTTGATAGAAACCCTGGAATCCTAGGCTCAGGCAAGCTTCCCTAGCAGGCAACATTTCACTTGTGTTGTCACAAAATGTTGCTAGCGGAATTATACACATCCTTTGTGACTCCATTGGGAGAAGACTCTTGGAAGCTTGTGCCTGGTTTCTTCTGGACATCACTCCATGTACCATTGCCTTTTGTTGATTTTCCCTTATATTTATCCACTGTAATAGACCATAGCCATGAGTATGACTATGTGCTAAATCTGATAAGTCCTCCTAGAGAATCACTGAACCTGGAAGTGATCTTGAAAACCCCTGACACACCTCCTGAATGTTTTTACAGTCCATCTAACTTTTCTTCTTTCAACCACCAGTAGCGAAAGAACTCTAAGCCAACGCCATCTCTCTCCTGGACAACAGCACTTTACCTCCTGCAGTTACACTTCCCCCAGTCCAATCTATTCTCTACACCACAGAGTGATCCTTCCAAAACACAAATGTGACAATGCCATCTAGTGACAGGAAGAACCTATGGCTTGCTCTGGTGTATAGCTTTATATCTATGATAGTAAATAAGCCAAAAGTTTATAACTAGAACTTCTTTAATCAGAGAAAAATGGATAAAATATTCAGTGGATCCCCTTTGTGCCATCCAGGTCCCTTGCGTGAGTGATTTAGTCTGTGGTGAAGCATCGGGGCGGCCAGTACTCTTGAAAGCAGCAAGTGGAGGTGCTGCCCTAGTGGCCAGGACTCTGGACTACGGCGGCTAGTGATACAGAACGAGATGGACTAGCCCCAGAAAAGACATCCCCAGATAGAGATAAGAAAAGAGCAGTCAGATGTATATGTTTCTCCTAGAGTCTCAAAACATCATTATTCAAGATCACAATCAAGGTCAACGGAAAGAAAATGAAAGGCAGATATTGAAGGAAGAAGCAAAGAGGCAAGAAGACATGAATCCAAAGATAAATCCTCTAAGAAACACAAGTCTGAGGAACATAATGACAAAGAACATTCTTCTAATAAAGGAAAAGAGCAGCTAAATTCATCTGAAAATGGTCAGGACAGACACAAATGCAAAGAAAGAAAGTCATCAAGAGGCATAAGTCCCTCAAGATCTAGGTCTTGTGAAAAGCATGATTGTAGTAGAAGCAGGAAGTGGCAGAAATCAAGATCCAGAAGCAGAGAGAAAAAGAAATCACAATCCAGAAGCAGGGAAATAAAATGTCGGATCTGATCTTGGTCCCACTCAAAATCAAGACACAGGCCTAGGAGTAGAAGCAGGAGTAGGAAAAAGAGTAGTCCTTTACTCTTTTAAAGAGAAAAAAACAAGAAGATTTAGTAGAAGTTTAAGCCGAACTCCTAGTCCACCTCCCTTCAGAGGCAGAAATACAGCAATAGATGCACAAGAAGCTTTAGCTAGCAGATTGGAAAGGGCAAAGAAATTACAAGAACAGCGAGAAAAGGGAATGGTTGAGAAACAAAAACAACAAGAAATAGCCTCAGCAGCTGCAGCTACTAGATGTTCCGTCCTCAATGTTTCTGCCCTGTTGGCATCAGGAACGCAAGTAACTCCTCAGACAGCTATGGCAGCTCAAATGGCAGCCCTGCAGGCTAAAGATTCGGCAGAGACCCGAATAGCCGTACCCAGCTATTATAACCCAGCAGCTGTGAGTCCAATGAAATTTGCTGAACAAGAGAAAGAAAAGAAAATGCTTTGGCAAGGCAAGAAAGAAGGGGACAAATCTCAGTCTGGTGAAATATGGGAAAAATTGAATTTTGGAAACAAGGACCAAAACATCAAATTTAGGAAATTAATGGGTATTAAGAGTGAAGATGAAGCTGGATGTACTTCGGTTGATGAAGAAAGTTACAAGACTTTGAAGCAACAGGAAGAAGTATCTAGATGCTCAGGATGAAATAGCAAGATGACAAACACACACACAAAGAGACACGGGATTGGGTTTCACATCATCTACATGAGGAATGGATGCAGTTTGAAAAAGATCACACTTAATGTTTGGGACTTTATAGACTTCTGGTTCTGATGTCAGTCCTTGTTCACCAAACAGCTAGCATTCTAGCTTGCACAGGTGTTGCACTGACTTTAATTTATTGAAAAATATGACTTTTTGTAAATTTCTCATCAGTGATACTGGGGGTTAGTGTTGTAATCAGGTTAAGCCCACTTCCATTAAACTTGACAGGACTATAGAAGGACAATATTTCTTAGTTCAGGAATTCTACTTTTCAAATATATAAAAGCTGCAGGTGGGATGAAATTCATATGTGGATTTTTCGTGTATGTTGTCTTGTGTACTTTTGTACTTAACCTTGTACAGTTATTTTCTGCTCTTGAAACATGAAAGAAATGTTATCTAGATGTTCTTTAGAAGATCCGGCCATTTGGTACATAATCCAGCACAAATAAGCTGGGTGGTGATGATAATAATAATAGTTTCTCAAAACTGGTGTTAATTTATCTGGAATTCTTATTTAAATTTGTTTTATGGTTTCTGTAGCATTTCACAATTGCTACTAGAAAACACTGACTAGAAATTCCTTTTTTTTTTTTTTTGAAGAATAATTAACTATGCTATAGGTGATACCATGGTGAGCAGAAATGTAAAAGGAAGTTGAGAGGAGTAAAATTTATTAAAATAATACTGTTTTCTTACTATTATAAGGGACAGAATAGGTACAGAGTATTTACTAAATATTCCATATGTTGTTCAGGAAATAGATTAATACATTAAAGGAATGTAAGCACTTTTATTTTAACAAAGTGCCTTATAACAACAACAAAAAAATTCAGTGATCTAATTCGCAAAAATGTACCACACCTACATGGCTTTATGAACTAGTTCTACCACCTTCAATGAAAGGATAATTCCCATGTGATTTTAACTGTCCCAAAGCATGGAAAATGGTGGGAAACTTCAAAATTCATTGAGCGCTATTAATATAACACTGATTCCAAACTAGATGAGGATGATTTCCCAAAAAGTGAATGTAGACCAGGAGTCAGCAAACTACAGCCTATGGATAAGTCCAGCCCACCAAGTGTTTTGATATGGCCCGTGGGCTAAGAATGGTTTTTACAATCTTAAAAGGTTGGGGAAAAAAACCCAAAAGAAGAATAATATTTGGTGACAGGTGAAAATTATTTGAAATTCAAATTTCAGTGTTCAGAAATAAAATTTTACTGGAACACGCCCAACACTCATTTGTTTATGTACTGGCTATGGCTGCTTTCATGCTACAAGAGCAAAGCTGAGTAGTTGCAATGGAGACTGTATGGCCCACAAAGTCTAAAATATTCACTATCTTGACCTTTACAGAAAATCTTTGTCAACTCCTGATATATACCAATCTCACTTATAAATAGAAATGGTAAAAATCTTAATTTAAATTTTAGCAAATTGAACTAAGCAATGCAATAAAAGAAAAAAATGCAACCAAGTAGGGTTTATCCCCAAAATTCAAGGATGATTTATCTTTAAGAAATCTTTTATTGCAATCTATTGCTTAAACATATTAAGGAGGAGAAAAACATAATCATCTTGACATATTCCAAAAAATATATTTGATAAAACTCAACACCCACAACTGATTACAAAAAATAAAAAATTAGCAAGCTGAAAATAGAAAGTGTTCCAGTCAATGTCCAATCAGAAAATACGAAACCATACTAGATTTTACAAACCCAGCAAATTGAATACAGGAAACTGAATACAAAAGTGATGGAAGGGTATGAGGAGTAGAACAGAGAAGATGAGGTTACTAAGCAATTAGTAATTCTAGGAAGTTGTTACCACTCCTAGGGGAATTTGCCTTTGGAACCAGTGCTGCCCCACTGAAGAATGCCAGGAGTCCATATTCTCATCAAAACTACAAGAACCTGGGAAACTAAGGTCACCCACCATTGCAGCTGCCACCATTGGAGTCAGAGCCCACAAATAACACACTGCCAAGACTTCTGGAATGACCGCTGGAACTGCATTGTTAGACTACAAACCCTGGAGCTGCACTCATTTTCCACTATCACTGCCATTGCTGGAGACATTATCAGAAACCAAGATGAATAAAAAAGATTCATTTCTCCCTCCTCCCACCTTTCAGCCTTTCACCAGTACCACCCATTGATAAAACTACATAACAATATCCTTTACAAATATTGACACAAAATTCTCAACAAAATGCCAACAAATCAAACTCAGCAGCATATTAAAATGGTTATACATTGATTTATTCCTAGAATGCAAGGATGGTTCAACATACAAACACCAAGTAATGTAATAGAATGCATGACGGAATAGAGGGAAAAACACACATGATCATCTCAATTGATGCAGAAAAAGTATTTGACAAAATTCAAGACTATTTCCAAAATTAAAAACAGCCAAAAAATTAGGAATACAAGGAAATTACCTCAACGCAACAAAAGCCATGCATTAGTTTGCTACGACTGCTGTAACAAAGTACCATAGACTGAGTAGCTTAAACAACAGAAATTTATTTTCTCACAGTTCTGGAGGCTAGAAGTCTGAGATCAAGCTGCCAGCAAGGTTGGTTTCATTCTGAGGTCCCTCTCTTTAGCTTGTAAATGGCCATCTTCTCCCTATGTCCAACACAAACCATACTGGATTAGAGCCCACCTAAATAATCTTATTATAACCTAATTATCTCTTTAAAGGCCTTATCTCCAAATACAGTCACATTCTGAGGTACTGGGGATTAGGACTTCAAAACATAAATTTTGGGGGGACACATTTTAGCCCATGACATTCTGCACTCTGCACCCCCAAAATCCATTTTCTTCTAAAAAGCGAAATAATTCACCTCCATTGCAATGGCCCCAAAAGTCTTAACTATTCCAACATCAATTATAAGTCCAAAATCTCATCTAAATATCATCTAAATCACATATGAGAGAAACTCAAGATATGATTCATCCTAAGGGAAAAATCCTCTCCAGCTGTGAACCTGTAAAACCAGACAAGTTATATGCTTCACAAAAACAATGGTGGAACAAACAAAAGATAGACATTCACATTCCAAAAGGAGAAATAGAAAAGAAGAGAGTTTTCACAGGTCTCATACAAGTCCAAACCCTAGCAGGACAGAATTCTACTAGATTTTAAGACTTGAGAATAATCCTCTTTGGCTTCATGCTCTATCCTCTGCATCTACCTGGGTGGCCCTGCCTTCTGGGCACACCGTGCCTATCCTCTAAGCCTGTGCAGTGGTCTTACCTCCCTGGAACTGAGAATAAATCAGCTCTGACCCCTGAGCCTGTGCCCCAGGGCCCATGGTAGCAGTATCAGCCCTGCCAACCTCTGAACCACCTTTGGGATCATTTCTCCTTTTTCTTGAAGGATAATGCATATTTGCAACTGGATAGCTCTATTGGCCTGTCCTGTAAAATCCCTGAAGTCTGATGGCCTTCCTTCATCTAGTCTTGTCTCTGTCTCCTTCAGTCCAAGCTGACAGCATTTCTGCTGGTATAAAATTCTCAAAAACCTTGTCAATCTCCCATGCAATTCAGAGAGACCCAAGTCGTCAGACAAGAGGGTCATCCACAGATCTTTCCTGGATAACCCTATGTCTATTCCTGGCTTCAGTTGAAATGATTGATTAGATCCTAAGTCACACACCTGTACTTCAGCCCTTAAAAGGCCACATATGACAAACCCACAGCTAACATAATACTCAATAGTGAAAGACTAAAAGCTTTTCCCTTAAGATCAGGAACAGGACAAGGATGCCCACTTTCACCACTTCCATTCAACATAGTATTAGAAGTTCTAGCCAGAACAATTAGGCAAGAAAAAGAAATAAAAGGTACGCAAATTAGAAAGGAAGAAGTAAAATTATCTCTGTTCCCAGACGACAAGATCTTATATATAGAAAACCCTAAAGATTCCACGAAGAAAAAAACTATTAGGGCTAACGAATGAATTAAAGGTGCAGGGTACAAAATTAACAAGTAAAACACAATTGTTTCCATACACTAACAATGAAAAACACAATCAGGAAATTATGAAAACAATTCCATTTACAATAGCATTATAAAGAACAAAATACTTAGGAATAAACTTAACCAAAAAGGCAAAAGTCTTGAACACTGAAAATTACAAAACATTACAGAAAGAAATTAAAGAAGACAAAAGTAAATGGAAAACAGACCATGTCCATGAATGGAAAAACTTAGTATTGTGAAGATGACAATACTACCCAAAGTGATCTACAAATTCACTGCAATCCTTATGAAAATCCCAACACGGTTTTCTGCATAAATAGAAAAACTCATCCTAAAACTCATAGGAATCTCAAGGGACTCTGAATGGTCAAAACAATCTTGAAAAAGAACAAAGTTGGAGGACTCACACTTCCTGATTTCAAAACTTACTACAAAGCTACACTAATCAAAACAGTGTGGCACAGGAATAAAACAGACATAAAGATCAGTGTAATAAAATAGCTCAGATATAAACCCTTAAGTACATGGTCAAATGATTTTTGACAAAGATGCCAAGAGCGTTCAATAGGGAAGGACAGTCTTTTCAAATAGTGTTGGGAAAACTGGATATCCACATGCAGAAGAATGGAGTTGGGCCATTACCTTACCATATACAAAAATTAACTGAAATGGATCACAGACCTAAATATAAGAGCTAAGACTATAAAACTCTTAGAAGAAAACATAAGAGAACATCTTCATAACATTGAAGTTGGCAACGATTTCTTGGATATGACATTAAAAGCACAGGCAACAAAAGGAAAAAATAGATAAATTGGCATTTATTAAAATTTAAAAACTTTTGTGCATCAAAAGACACTATCAAGTGATACAACCACTGAATGGAAGAAAATATTTGCAAATCATTTGTCTTATAAGGGATTAATATCTAGAATAGATAAAGAGCTCCTACTACTTAATAACAGCAATAACAAAACCCAAACAAACAAATTTTAAAAGAGACAAAAGACTCAAATAGATATTTCTCTAAATAAGATATACAAATGACCAATAAGCACATGAAAAGATGCTCAACATCACTATCGTTAAAGACATGCAAGTCAAAACTGCAATGAGATACTACTTAACATCCACTGGGATGGCTATTATTCAAAAAACAGAAAACAGCAAATGTTAACAAGGATATGGAGAAATTGGAATCCTTACACATTGCTGGTGCTAATGTAAAATAGTGGAGCCACTATACAACACAGTTTGCTGGATCCTCAAAAAGCTAAACATAGAATTACCATATGACCCAGAAATTCCACTCCTAGGTATATACCCAAAGGAGTTGAAAGCAGGGACTCAAACAGATACATGCTCCAATGTTCATTGAAGCATTATTCACGATATGCAAAAGGTGGAAACAACTGAAGTGTCCATAAACAGATGAATGAATACAGAAAACGTAGTATATACAAACGATGAAATATTATTCAGCCATAAATAATAGAATTAAATTCTGATACATGACACAACATGGACAAACCTTGAAGACATTATGCTATGTGAAATAAGCCAGGCATAAAATGGAAAATGTTGTATGATTCCACTTAGATGAGGTATCTAGAATAGGAAAATTCATAGAAACAGAAAGTAGATTAGGTTACCAGGGGCGGAGGGAAAGGGGAAATAGGGAATCATTGCTCAATGATTACAAAGATTCTGTTTGGGGTAATAAAAGATTCTGTACTCAATTCCAATGTTGGTCCACACCAACAAGGAATTCTCTGACACTACCTGGGTGTCCTACAATTCAACTTGGTTCTGACACTACTGGGAGACATCATCAGGTTCCACAGGTTAACGTTCAGAGTCACAAGGCTGTCCCCACTCCCCACTACCACCATTTCAGATGCCAATCACAAGTGCAGATTGTCACCTGGGCTTCTGACCAACTGGCTATAGATCAGAGGTTCCAATGACCCCTCCTTGGGTTCAATTAATTTGTTAGACTGGTTCACAAAACTCAGGAAAACATCTTACTCACTAGATTACCATTTTATTATGAAATGATATAGCTCAGAAACATTCAGGTGGAAAAGATGCATAGGGCAAGGTATGGGGAAAGGGCATGGAGCTTCCATGTCTTTTCTGAGGGCACCACTCTCCCCAAATCTCCACTTGTTCACAAAACCAGAAGCTTGCTGAACTCTGTTCTTCTGGGTTTTCATGGAGGCTTCATTAGAAAGCCATGATTGAATGGCTGTTATTAAAAAGACACAAAATAACAAGTGCTAGAGAGGATGTGAAGAAAAAGAACCCTCATAAGCTGCTGGTGGGAATGTAAATTGGTGCAGCCACTATGAAAAACAGGATGGGAAGTTTGCAAGAAATTAAAAATAGAAATATCATATGATCCAGCCATTCCACTTCTGGGTATTTAACCAAAGAACACAAAAACAGTCATTCAAAAGATATATGCACCCCTCTGTTCACTGCAACATTATTCACAATAGCCAAGACTTGGAAGCAACCTAAGTTCCCATCAACAGATGAATGGATAAAGAAGATGTGGTATACGTGTACAATGGAATACTACTCATCCATAAAAAAGAGGAAATCATGCCATTTGTGACAACATAGATGGACCTTGAGGGTATTATGATAAGCAAAATAAGTCAAATGAAGAAAGAAAATTACTATATGAATTCACTCATATGTGGAAGATAAATAAACAAAGACATAGATATGAACAACAGATTGTGGTTGCCAGAGGGGAAGGGGGCAGGGGGAGGGCAAAAAGGGTTAAGGGGCACATGTGTATGATGACAGATGGCAACTAGACTTCTGTTGGTGAACATGATGCAGTCTATACAGATGTTGAAATATAATGATGTACATATGAAATTTATATAATGTTATAAACTAACGTGACCTCAATTAAAAAAATAAAGTAAAGTAAAATTTAAAAGATATGATTGATTAAATCATTGGCCATTGGTTACTGATTCAACTTCTAGCCCCCTCTCCCTTTCTCAAAGGTCAGGAGGTGGGAATGTTCCCCTGGAAACCAGCCCCCATCCTTAGATGTGGTCCAAAAGTCATCTCATTAACATAAACCCAGTGTTGGTGGAAAGGGCCTTGTTACGAATAACAAGACACCCATTTCACTTTTATGGCTTTGAAGAGATTTCATGTATTGAGGACAGGAGACCAAACAATATAACAAAAGATGTTCACACTGCTCTAATCACTCAGGAAATTCTAAGGGTTTTGGGAGCTGTGAGCCAGGAAACATGGACAAAGACAAAATACACATGAGAAATACATTTTGGTCATTTGAATGACCAAATATATATTTCCTATATATCACAATATCCCAGGTAATGAAAATGTTTTGGAAATGGACAATGTTGGTGAGTACAAAACACTGTGAATGTAATTAATGCCACTGAATTGCACAGTTAAAACAGCAAATATTAGGTTACAAAACCACAATATGTAATTGTGGTTGTTTTACCACAGTGAAAAAATACCCAAAAAATGAAAAGAGTGTATAAATAAAAAGTGAAAATTCCAATTCATATTGCACACAAGATTTTGCACTTTGCTCAGAAAAAAGTACATAGAATAAGAATAAAATTAAATAAGGCCTGTTAGTAGGGAGGAGGAAGATCTTACCACGCCTCTGAGAGGAAGGGGAAGTCTCAGTAAGAAGCAGTTTCAATTTATGGCAAAAACGGCAAGAATGTTGCCTGCTTTGAGATCTCCAGCACCGGTCCCTACTCCAGAGAGCATGATCCAGCTGTTCCAGTTTCTCACGCTTGTCTTCTGCCTTGGCCCAGGTAAATGCCGAAGTGGACCACTGTAGTCACCAAGTGACTCTCTGGTTTGCGCAGCTTGCTCAATTACCTCTACAGAGGTGTCTGTCTGACTCTGCCAAGGGACGGGTGGAGCTCACAGTGGCGCCTGATAAACTGCCACCTGCTCTCAACTTAGAATGCTAAATGCCTGAGATGCTTCAGAGTTAGCAACTTCAACTGTGTCTGTATTAAAGGAATTACTGCTGGGGCATGTGAAATGAGGTTTTCTAAGATAAGATTTTTTCAGGTTTATGACGAGCATGTTGTGGTATAAAGAGTACTAAGATTAGGAAAATAAGTCCTCTTACCAAAGTAGTTACTATCTTGCTGTGTAAACTCAGATAGGTTATTTATTCTTCTAGAGCCTCATTATTCTCATCTAAAATATTGAAAATGTTTGGTTCAGTTTAGCCGAAATTTCCGGGTCCAACTAAAACACTAGAAATAGTCCTCTTAGATTTCGCTGACTGCAAAAAAAAAAAAAAAAAGAGGACCCACCCATGGGCGAGTGGTTACAGTTCTCTGCTTTGGCAGCCCTGGGTTCATGGGTTCAGATCCTGGATGTAGACAGACTCCACTTATCAGCCATGCTGTGGTGGCATCCCACATACAAAGTAGAGGAGGACTGGTACAGATCTTAGCTCAGGGCTAATATTCCTCAGGCAAAAAAAAAAAAAAAAAGAGTTCTCCAGCTCTCCCTTCCTCTCACGCAAATCATGGGCTAGCTAGTCCAGCAGTACTTTATATGATAGAGAGAAAGGAATTAGCTGATCCTCCCTGCTTCTTGTTTCCTGCCCTCCATTACATGGAAAATATGAAGGTTCATGTCATGTTTGGAGAACCACAAGTGGTCCGTTGGGGCCAAAGTAGAAGATTCAGGGACAAATGGCACCTTTTACACTCTTTTCCCTTTGCACACGGTGCCCCATTTGCCATCTTGAGCCTCTCTGGTTTGGACCACCAGGTGGTTTGGCCACCTAGCAATGCTCTGCCTTGGTGCCTATAAGCAAGCACAACTTAAAAACAAAGCATTAGACATGTAAAATGTTTTAGGGACTTCTCTGAGTGACAAAATCCCTCCTTTGACTTTGTCCTGCTCCTCATCGTTGAGGGGCAATGGATGAAGTTCCGTCTTCCGTAACTGCTTCCAACTGTCTAGGAGCATCATTATAACGTCCCATAGAGGAGCAGAACTTATCCCTAGCAACTTTTAGATAAGTTGGTTGTCACCAAGTTGGACTCCCAACCTCTCATATCCCTGGGTTAATACTATACAGATTTTAATAGATTCTAGTCTTTTCCTAAGAAAGGAACCCAAACAGTTTAGGATGAACGGCTCAAAGAGTAGAAGAAGCAGAACAGCCACCAGATGCCAAAAAAAGTGGCAGAAATCAAGTCAGGCCAGGAAGAGCCTGTTTAACCCCATTCTAGATCTGTCTTTTTGGGTCTGGTTGGCCTTTTTCATTTAACCAAGTAACCTCTTTTTGTAGCCTAGTGGCACTATTGATATAGGCACTCCAGGGGGAGCACAAGTCAGGGTGAGGATAAGTATAGTTATGAGACATGACAGAAGGAGGAGTCCCAATACCTCCATGGGGGTGGGATGTCAGCCCACCAGACTTATCTTTGTGTCTCCAGAATAAAAGCTTTGGGTCTGAGAGAGGCTCACAGGAGAAGTCAGGATGCCTTGGAGTTTCCAAGTCTTTGAGCTCAGACAATCTCTTGACTTAGGTATAGTGTACCCCAGGGGTGACTCCCTGTAATTTTAGGGCAGAGTGAGTGGTTAGAATCACCAGATAAAGTCTGTTCCACTTAGGAGTGAGCTGGTCCTATGGGCTCCCAGGTTTCATTTTTTTAGGTACACCCAATCACCAAGCTAGAAGGGATGGAGGGCCAGGTCCATGGGGCTTGGCAGGACCTGGTTGCCATATGCTGTGAGTGCCTCCACTGTTTCCCCTACCTGAAGGGCATACTCTTGTTGTTCTATGTGCCTCTGGTATTCCCCAGTTAGCTTTTTGACCAGGAGAATTAGAGTGTCACATGACAACTGGCATGGCCTGATGAGGCCTTGACCAATCAAGTTCTTTATGACAGGGCCATGCCATTTAGGGCATCTTGTCTGACAGGATATTGTTTAATATTTGGGAACTTGTGCCCAAGTTTTAGTTTGGCAGTCTTGGTGTCCACTCAGAGAGCATGTCCCACTCTTCCTTGGGCCCAAAATCAGGGATTTACCTCTGTTAATTCCATTGTTTCCCTTTAAATCTTTTGACTCAGTTGCTTTTGTCAGGAGCAGAATCAGCTGGTGACCAAGGCTAAGGGGACATTTACCTCCAATTGGTCCCCTTTCAAACAAATAGAGACTGCTAATTTATGTAGCAGCTACCTTCCTAGCAAAGGAAGGGCATTCTGGCATGTATAGAGAGGAGTGGGTTAACTGTTTTCTACCTAATTTTTAGCGTAAAGTGTTGGTAAACCTCTTGTTCTCTGGGGCCCCTGATACCTCCACTATATTACATCTCTGGTTAGTAAGTTTGGAGATTTGTAGCCAGATATTTGAGGAAACTAGAAGAATTTAAGATCCAGTCCAGTTTACAGGGAGAAAACAAAAACCTCAAAGATAATTAATAGAACTAGAATCTAATATCCACAATTGTGTATTATAGTTTCTACTGAAACATAACCTTTTTCTCTAAGATCACCCTCATTTTTTACCAAAAATAGCCAACTTAAGACTAATTGGTTTGTAAAATAGGTCTAGTTGCAGTAAACTTGGACCAATTATTTACGTAAGAATAGCAATTGATCATGTAGGCTCCTTTAAATCTGCTTTGCTGAAACATTTTTAAGGAATCTCAGATTGAACTTTAAAGGCCTCTTGCAGGAAAGCAAAGCCAAAGACTTGTCATTAGACTCCACCTGTAATATCTATAGATTTGGGTAGATTCCTCTCTTCTATTGAGGTTCCCAAAAATATCCTGAGGTTCCTTTCACCTGCCAGGGAAGTGACCTTCTTTACTCCCCTGGTAAGTTTATGGGAACCCTGTAAACAAGGTACCTGGCCAATATTTCCAAGTGGCTTTATTTCATAAAGTCCAATCTTTGTTCCTTAGCTGCCTAGTCATATCTGAGTCTTTCTCTCAAATATGTCATTCCAGTCAAAGCTTTGGTAATATAAACAATGTTTCCAATTGTGTCCTGTTATAAGAAGGACAGATTCTTACTGAACTTAGGCAAATAATTATATTGCCATGAAAATAACAATATTCAATCACTAAGAGTTTCTAAATTCTGGAAGGATCAGGAAGGGAGAAAAATATAAATGTTTCAATTCCACCTACAAAGGTATAATTTACCAAATTGCTATAAATCATAGTTAGCTTAAGAGAAAAAGGTTTCCTTAAACCTGAAAAAGCAACACATAAAAAAAATCAGAAATATTTCAAACAAAAGTTATAAAAATTATAATCATCCTCATCAGTTCATTTAGTCCTGTGTGATCAACTTGAACTTTTCTTAGCAGTTTCATGAAGTCATCAATTTCCCCATTAGAGTTCTGTAATTTCTTACCCAATGCAGTCTTATGATCTGAAAGTTTATGAGAAACCTGTATTCTGGGGTAAGTGCCAGAGTCCTTCCCATGAATCTCTCTGAAGATGAAACATATTTGCAAAAGCATCAGAGTAAAACAACTGTCTATAAATGATGAAAGACTTAAAAATGGCAAATGACAAAAAAACTTGGCTATTTCTGTGACATATCACAGTTCAAGATAATAACTAGAATTATGACTGACAACCAAGACAGATCAGAATGTTATATAATTTTTAAACACTTATATCAATAACATTTACCAACATAATATCATAGGTTCCTATGAAACAATGCTTAGTGATCCATTTAACCATGATAACAATTAAAGATTTTCAGGCAAATGCAGAAAATTAAATAGTTGTAAGAAAAACCTCAGCACCTATGATTAAAGACATGATAAAAATAATATGGGAAATTTATTTTGATGAAACATAGAATTACTACCCTTCTGGTAGACTACTCAAAGAAAAAAAAAACCTTTCATAATCTCTTTATCAAGAGCAGACTAAAAGTTCAAGAAAATTATCCTATTAAGAGAGGGAAAAAACCCAAATTCTAGTTTTGCACCAATTTACTTTTGATATTAAAACTCATTTACTAAATTAGATTTACTTCAATCTTAGCCAATTTAACCGTGCATAAAACCCTTTTCTCAGGGTTCCTCTTCAACAAACCTCTACAACTTTCTTTTTACATTCAGAATTTGTCCCATGCCTTCTTTCTTCCCTCCTAGTACATCAGGACAAATTTATCTTTCTTAACAAAACAAACAAAAACATTTCCATTTTTTATACGTTCTTTACTGAAAATATATATCTTACTTTCCTTAAGTACAACAATGTTTTCCTTAGTAAATTTCAGTAACTTTAATCACATATTAGAATTTTTAACTCTCATAGACCTTAATTTTTGGTGAAAACTGACAAGCAATTATAAACTATCTCTTATGTTGGCATTCTGTGGGTTGGCAAGTTTATAAACACTTTTCATAATTTCTAGAAACATGTTACTTCATAGTACAATTTTTAATAAAATATCAGAAATGTTTACTAAGAGACCCAAATACATTTTAGTTTGTCTAATAAGAAGCCAAAAGTAGGGGCTGGCCTGGTGGGGTAGTAGTTAAGTTCACAAGCTCTGCTTCAGCAGCCCAGAGTTTGTGGGTTCAGATCCAGGCATGGACCTACACATTGCTCATCAAGCCATGCTGTTCCACATATTAAATAGATGAAGATCGGCACAGATGTTAGCTCAGTGACAATCTTCCTCAAGCAGAAAGAGGAAGATTGGGCAACAGATGTTAGCTCAGGGTCCAACTTCCTCACCAAAAAAAAAAAAAAAAGAAGCCAAAAGTAGATAAACTTAGACACATTTGGTAATAATGTTTCAATATTTTATCTTATTTGAAAATGTCCTAGATATTCAATGAATTTTTTATCATTTAATTTCACCTAGCAAAACTTCAAAGTTTCAAGTTACCGAAGAGATTTTGGAAGTTATTTTAAACATATATGCTATAATGTATAATTATTGCTAATAAGTGTGCCCAAAAATCTTTATCTTTTTCACATCTATTTAGTTTACTTGTTCCCAGTAATTATTTAGATTGCCTATAAAATTTCATGAAACATTAGACAAAATTAGCTACAATTTTAAGTTATTATTTTTGCTAACCAGTTTTATAACAGAGATAACATGAGCTTATCTGACTAATAAAGCCTGCACATCTGCATCATATCCAATGCTGATAATTTTGAGGACATGCCTATTTTAATCAAACTGAAAAACTTACATAAATTTTATTTCCCAAAGATTATTTCATATCACATTAATGCGAAAGACATTTTGGTTACTTTCTATCACATTTAGAAATAATTTATGTAAGCATTTACTTTAAGCCAATTAAACAGAGCTCTTAATTTTGGCCATACCATTCATAAGTAGAAAAATATCTCATATTTACATTATATTATATTATATATATATATGTTATGTATATATAGACATACACATAAACAACAGACAGATGCAACAAAAATTTTATAGCCTGTTTAAAAATTTTTCCTTAGATCTTTGGGCAAGGGTGATTTCATAGCAATCTACATCTCCAAAAGCTTCTTTCTCTGTTTTCTTCCCTCCCACCCCCTTTTCTTTCAATCTTAGGAATTTGGGATAGTCTAGATAATAGCTCCCAGAAAGGTCACACATTTTTGAGATTAATAGGGCGGGTGAGTTACTTATCAAAGGACTATCAGGATTAAATATCAGCTTCTAATTTGGCCAAATTTCTGATCATAAGTTACTAAATCCTTTAAAATATCTTGTCAAGTTTCAGCTGGGACAAGCGGTAACTATTTCTGACAGCATTAAACTCTATTAATTTTTTTATTTTTAGTTTCCCCTTGACTGTTTAAGGGTAGCAGTTTCCCAGAAAATCTCTCAGAGTCTTGTTAATCCTGAGAGGGGCTCATATTGGGTCCTCCCTTGAAGGTAGATTATGGAGGTGTCTGTAAAAGCCATGATTTAATAAGTGCACTTCTTAAATGATCTTACCTAATTGGAACATTCCTTCTAATAGCCAATGTACAAGTTTTGGAGGCTCAAAGGTGCCCCAAAGTGGCCACTATAATTTTAAATTATCCCAGGTTATATTAATCCAAAGATTGTTTTCCTTTTGAAGTAAGGATGCTTTTAATAGCTGTTTTTCGAGTCAGTTTGACTATTTTAAAGCGAGAGCTCCTTTACCATGCTTAATTAACATTGCCTGAAAGGTGGATTTATATGCCCTCACAATATCAGGCAAAGGAAACGTTTCCCAGTGAGACACAACATTTATCCCTACAACATAATTTAAAATACAATCAACCATAAGAAATGCAATGACTTTTATATAAAGCCCATCATTCCCAGCTGGTCATATTGGAAGCTTAGTACAAAGACAAAAACAAAATAAAAACTCTGAACAGCTGTTCTTACCTCATTCTATTTCCTCCTCGAAACCTCCTGCTGAGGTGTCTTGGCCACAAGGGTTGGGCACCCCCAACTGTGACCTGGGTGATGAGGCATTCTTGATCCCTGGCCCAGTTTGTCCCTCATGGACTGGTACTGGTCCTCCAGGGAGGGGCTCCATTAAGGGACAGATGAAATCATTCCCAGGGAGGCTCCCTCAGTTCTTTCCTGGGGAGATTCCCCTCTGCTTCCTCAGTCCTGCATGCATGCACACACCCTGTTCTGATGCTAAAACAAAGGTAGACTTTATGTTGGCTCACAGGAGATCCCCCTTGACACAAACAAATTGGCAGAAGACAAAAATCCAAGTATGGCCTCAAGTGCTGTTTGGTAAGAGTCAGTTGGAAGAGTCCTGTGGCCACACACGCAGCAGGACAGGCCTAGTCCCCATCCCATTCAAAAGCCTCTGGCAACATAGGTGATTCATTGAGGGATGAATTACCACAGTCTGTTGCTTCACTCATTGGGAGCTGAGAGGCTGAAATCAAGGAGAGGAGCCAGCGACCATTCCAGTCCCAGCAGGGTTGTCATATTTGTTACCAAGCCCAAAGGGACCAGGGACCCACATGTGAGTCCTTTTGCTCAAAGCCACTCTCGCCAATAGAATGAGACTGGGTTCGTAATAGCAGAGCAGAAACTTTACTCATTGATCAATGAAAGGAGGACGCAGAGCTCATGAGCTAAAACACCTTCTCCCCAAAGGGAAGGTGAGCAGAGTTCTTAAGGGATGTGAAAGGGGAGGGGCCTTCCAGTCATCATTCATGGGGGGAGGCTTTTCAGCATGCGCAGATCTCCCCTTTTTGCGCACAGCACCTTTTGCACACATTTCCCTTTGCGCAAGGCACCACATCACCCGCCATCTTGGACTTCTCTGGAATGGACCAGTTCTGTGGTCTGGCCACCTAGCAGTGTTCTGCCTTGGTTCCTATAAGCACCGTAACTTCAAAACAAAGTATTAGACATGCAAAATATTTTAGGGACTTTTCTGGGTGACGATATCCATGAGGAGATTTCCTGGAAGCAGCTGGAAATTTAGGACTGGAGGTAGGGACGAGGCTGGAGGCTTGGAAGTCACAGCAAGAAATAAGTGAAGCTAAGGAGAAGAGTGGAAGAAGGGTCTAACCTTGGGAAATATGTATGAGAAGTAGCAAATTCATTTCTACATTCAAGAGCCACTATCTAGCCTGGGAGCAGAGACCCATGTCTTTGCCTCACTTTTACCTCCTTGCAAAATTGAACCCATCTCTAGAATTAAATATTCTGAATGTTAAATTACCCTGACCGTGTGAAATATACAATACTCTTATCCCCACTTCAAGGAAGAGGAAGTAAGCCACAGACACTTATGTAACTTGCTTAATGTCACACATTTGAGGGGATGAGGAGACTGTGGGTAGCACAGAAAAAGAAACATGCTTGCATGTGTTTGCAGGTATTCTGAGGCCCCAAGGAGAGCAGTGACTGCCAGGGTTGGGAATCGGGGATCCTATCTCCAGAGTCTGTGGTCATAACCACTTCACTATGCTACTTAGTTTACACATAGGTACATATTCACATGAATGTATATATAATTACAAAATGTGATGATAGGATGAAAATAAGCAGGGTACCATGGGAGAAGAAAACAAGATAATCTTCTGTGCGTGGGGTGACATGGAAATAATTCTCTGGAAAAGTAGCATCTCATATGATATTTAAAGGGTGTGAGAAGTCACACAGGAGAGAAGTCTAATGAAGAAGCCTTCTAGGCAGAGGGAATCACATGTGCAAAACCCCTGGTCCAGGGAAGAGTCTGGAGTGATTGAGGATGGGAAAGAAAACTACTGTGGCACAAATGAAATGAATCTTGAAAACAAGCATGAAGGAAGATTACTCATGCCAACCTACGTTCTTTCAAGTGGGTCAGACACCATAACTTGCTCCTTTTAGAAAATTTAGCTGAAAAGATAAATCATGTAGAGAAATAATCCCAATAGGTACAACTGAAATCAGGCATCATCATGCCCCAGAGAAAGTGAATCTCATTTGTTTCTCCATTTTATTCTTTCTAGATGGGAACTTGTCCAACGTTAATGTACATATGAATTACTAGGGAGTCCTATCATAATGATGATTCTGGGAATGGAGACTAAGATTCTGCATTTATAACAAGCCCCCAGGTAACCCAAATGCTGCTCCATGGATCACACTTTGAGTAGCAAGGCTCTAGACTTCATGGGACCAGTCATAATGAGGTTGGAAGGAGGAAAAATAGGAACTAATTCTTTGAGTGTGTTTTCAAGAAGCAGATACAGGTATCAGAGTCCAGGAAAGAGCAGTGGTTGGAAACATAGGCAGAGCCAGTACATGTGGGCTAGCCAAATGACTCAGAGGCTTTGAGTCAAAACCTTGTAGGCTCTTCTGCTAAGAGATTGTACTCCAGTGACTCCTCTTCCCCTGAGCAGCATTATCTACTTCTTATCAACCACCCACACCTTCGATGCTTCTTATTGCTCACCACAAGCAGAGAGTTGTTCTACATTTTGTCATTATCCTCAAGGACAACTGTGTCTTTCTACCTCTCAGAATCTGCTGTCTGTCCCCACTGTGACCCTCAGACTTCCATGCCTCTCAGTTTTCAGTCTCTCACTCTAGGTCTAGCCTCAGTTATGTCTCCATCCACACTCACTCAGTCTCCATCCACACTCCATCCACACTTTCTTCTTTTTTATTAAGGTGAAATTCACAAAACATAAAATAATTTTAAAGTGTACAATTCAGTGACATTTAGTACATTTACGATGCTGTGCAACCACCACTTCTATTAACCAAGATTTTCATCACCCCAAAATAAAATTCTGCACCCATTAAGCAATCACTTACCATTTCTCCCTCCCTCCCAGCCCCAAGCAAACACCAATCTGCTTTCTGTCTCTATGGGTTTACCTATTCTGGATATTTCATATAAATGAAATCATACAATATGTGACTTTCTGTGTCTGATTTCTTTCACTCAGCTCAATGTTTTTGAGGTTCATTCATGTTGTATCAGTTAACAGTATTTCATTCCTTTTTATGGCTCAATAATATTCCATTCTATGTATGTACTACATTTCATTTATCCATTCATCTATTGATGAACATTTGTGTTGTTTCTACCTTTTGGCTCTTGTAAATCGTGCTGCTATGAAGATCTGTGTACAAGTATTTGTTACAATACCTGTTTTCAATTCTTCTGAGTATATACCTAGGAATGGAATTACTGAATCATATAATTTTATGCTTAATTTTTTGATGAATCACTAAACAGTTTTCCACAAAGGCTGTTCCAGTTTATGTTCTCACCAGCAATGTGTAAGTGTTCTAAATTCTCCATATCCTTACCAAGACTTACTTCATGATTATTATTTTTTATCATTATTGTTCTTATCACTATCCTAGTAGATGTAAAGGTATCTCATTGTGGTTTGAATTTGCATTTCCCTAATACTAATGATGTTGTGCATCTTTTCCTGTGCGTATTAGCCATTTCTAAGTCTTCTTTGGAGAAATGTCTGTTCAAGTCCTTTGCCCACTTTTAATTGGATTATTTATCTTTTTGTTGTTGAGCTATAAGAGTTCTTTAAATATTCTGAATACTAGACTCTTATCAAATATTTGATGTACAGATGTTTTCTCCCATTCTGTATGTTGTCTTTCCATTTTCTTGATAATGTCCTTTGATGCACAAAAGGTTTTAAGTTTGGTGAAGTCCAATTTATCTATTTTTTTGTGGGCTCTTCATGCTTTTGGTGTCATATCTAAGCATCCATTGCTAAACCCAAGGTCATGAAGATTTACTCTTATGTTTTCTTCTAAGAGTTTTATAATTTTTGCTCTCATATTTAGGTCATTGTAACATTTTGAGTTAATGTTTTTTGTATAGGTGTGAGGTAGGGGTCCAACTTCACTCTTTCCTATGTAGATATCTAGTTGTCCCAGCACCATTTGTTGAAGCAACTATTCTTTCCCCATTGAATGATCATGGCATGCTTGTCAAAAATTAATTGTCCATAAACATGCGGATTTATTTATGGATTCTCTATTCAATTCTATATAGACATCTAGGTATCTATTCTTATGCCAGCACCACAGTGTTTTGATTACTATAGCTATGTAAGTTTTGAAATTGGGAAGTGTGAGTCCTCCAACTTTTTCTTTTTTAGTATTGTTTTGGCTATTGGGGGCTCCTTACAATTCCATATGAATTTGAGGATTGACTTTTTCATTTCTGAAAAAAAAGTCAGAAAGTTCATTGGAATTTTGATAGAGATTTCATTAAATCTGTAGATTCCTTTAGGTAGTATTGCCATCCTAATATTAAGCCTTCCAATCCATGAACATAGGATGTCTTTCCACTTACTTAGGTATTCTTTAATTTCTTTTAGAAATGTTTTATAGTTTTCAGTGTATAAATCTTTAATTTCCTTGGTTAAATGATCCTAGATATTTTATTCTTTTGGATGTTATTGTAAATGGAATTGTTTTTTTAATTTCCTTTTCAAATTGTTCATTTCTAGTGTGTAGGAATACAATTGATTTTTGTATATTGATTCTGTATCCTGTAACATTGCTGATTTATTTATTAGCTCTGATGATTTTGTGTGTGTGTGGATTCTTTAGGATTTTCTGTCTGTAAGATCATGTCATCTATGAATGGGAGTAGTTTCACTTCTTCCTTTTTATTTCTTTTCCTTTCTTTTCTTTTTTTAATTTTCTTTATTTCTTTTATTTCTTCCATTTTATTTCTTTTTCTAGCCTAATTGTTCTAGCTAGAACTTCCAGTAAAATGTTGAATAGAAGTGGTGAAGTCAAACATTGTTGTCTTTTTCTTAGGTGGAAGGCTTTCAGTCTTTCATCCGTGAATAGAATGTTAACTATGGGGTTTTCAAACTGCATTTTATGAAGGTGAGGAAGTTCCCTTCTATCACTAGATTCTTAAGTGTGAAAGGGAAGTGGATTTTGTTAAATGCTTTTTCTGTATCACTTGAGATGATCATATGTCTTTTTTCCTTCATTCTATTAATTTGGTGTATTGCATTGATTGATTTTCGTATGTTGAGCCCCTCTTGCATTCCTGGGATACATACCTCTTGGTCATGGTGTATAATCCTTTTAATGTACTGCTGGATTCAGTTTGTTAGTATTTTGTTGAGGATTTTTGCATCAATATTCATCAGGGATATTGGTTTGTAATTTTCTTTTTTGTGTGATGTCTTTGGATTTGGTTTCAAGGTAATTCTGGCCTCAAAAGATGAATTAAAATGTTTTCTTCTCTTCTATTTTTGTAAAATGTTTGAGAAGAATTAGCGTTAATTATTCTTTAATAATGGGTAGAATTCTTTGCCAGGAGGTTTTTTGTTGTTGTTGGTTTCATTGTTGATTTTTTTTTTTTTTTTGGTAAGGAAGATTGGCCCTGAGGTAACATCTGTGCCTCTTTTCCTCTATTTTGCATGTGGGATGCTGTCACATCATGGCTTGACAAGCAGTGTAGGCCCACATCCAGGACCTGAACCCACAAACCCCAGGCCACTGAAGCAAACTGCACAAACCTAACCACTATGTCACCAGGCTGGCCCCTGCCAGGAAGTTTTTGATTACTGATTCAATGTCTTTACTTCTTATAGGTCCTCTCCGCTTTTCCATTTCTTCTTAAGTAAGTCTTGATAATTTGTTACTAGAAATTTGTCTATTTCATCTAGGTTACTTACTTTGTTGCCAGACAGTTATTCATAGCATTCTTTTATAATCACAGTTTATTTCTATGAGTTCTGCAGTAACATCCACTCTTTCACTTCCAATTTTAGTGGTTTGAGTCCTCTCTTATTTTCTTAATTATTTAGCTAAATGTGTGTCAATTTTGTTGATCTTTTCAAAGAATGAAGGTTTGGTTTTGTTGATTTTCTCTATTGGTTTTTTACTCTCTATTTTGGTTATTTCTGCTCTAATCTTTAGTATCTCCTTTCTTCTGGGGCTTGGGATTATTTTGCTCTTCTTTTTCTACGGTATAAATTTAGCTTATTGACTTGAGATTTTTCTTTTTTAATGTAGGCTATAAATTTCCCTCTGAGCATTGCTTCTGTTGCATCCTGTAAGGTTGGTATGTTGTACTTTCATTTTCACTTGTCTTTCTCAAGATTCTGCCCTATGTCTCTCTTCTCTTCTTTATGAAATCTCTGGAGAAATCAGCCCTTACCCTGCTTCTGAACATGTTTCATACTGAGCTGATACAGCCTACTGCAGTCATGTGCTGCATAACCACATTGCGGTCAATGACAGATCACATATATGACAGTGGTCCCATAAGATTAGTACCATATAGCCTAGAGGTGTACTAGGCTATACCATCTGGGTTTGTGTAACATCACTCTATGATGTTCCCAAAACAATGAAATTGCCTAATGACACATTTCTTAGAACATATCCCATTGTTAAGCAACACATGACTGTATATCCCTCATTCCTACCAACAGGCTTAAGCCAGTCCCCTAAGTTAGAAATCCCAAAGTTTCTCTGATTTTTATTTCTTTTTTGCAGGATCAACTCAATCCTACCTTTTCCTCTGTTTCCTAAAATACTGCTTTCTTTATATCTTCCCATTTCTCAAAAATATTACGTGTTTCCTAATAACTTTCAAAAAAACATTCCTCCAGTAATCAATCAAGACACTTCACATTCTAATCTCAATCTACTTAGCATTCACTGAGCTCCCTGGGCCAGGTTCTGGGGGCATCAAGAGCTGACTAAGACATTTATGCTCCCAGAAGCACATCATCTAATGGATGAAATATGTAAACAATCGTACCCAAATGTCTGCTGACTCAACATCCTCACTAGAAGATGGACAGGACCTCAGCACCACCTCCTTGCTCCAAGTGGTCCCCCAGGGACTTATAAAGGCCCCCCAAAGGGATGCTTCCCATAGGCCCCCAAAGCAGCCTCCAGTCACAGTCATGAGGCATCCTCCTAATTCATAATCTCCTCTTCTGGTTCTAGTCTGCCACATCTGCTGCCAGCAGAACTACTTACAGAAGGCCTCAATGCCCTGCCTAACCCAAGAACATCAATATGCATGCCAAGGATGCTGGCCCAGGACATTCCCAAAGCATCAGTGCTGATTCCAGGCAGGGTAGAGAAAAGGGCCTCTTGTGCCCCGTGGGACACATCTCATCACTTGGGCCCCAAGCAGCTCAGCTTGTGTCCAAAGTCTCACAGAGGAGATTTTTGAACATTTTCAGTAATTTCTGACCTCTTCCCTAAGCAAAATGGCTCAAATCCTTTTTTTTCCTTACACCTGCAAGAAACTATTTCCACCATCTCCTTCTCTTCCTTCTACCACCTTCTCCTCTTCTCCCACCACAAACTCCTTTCTCCTCTCCCGGTACCAATGCAAATCCCCCACAAATACAAGCAGAGGCAAACAGAATAAGGGTAAATAGGAGCTCACCAGGTGGAAAAGGTGGGGAAGGGCATTTCAGACAAAGGGAACAACAAGGCAGAGAAAGAGCAGGACATTCTTGGAAGAATCACGAACAATCCATCAATGGAGAACTTCTTGTTCTTATTCAAAACCATGCTACAATATTATCTCCTCTGTGAAGCCTTCCTTGACAACCCCCAACTCTCCCCAGCCCATCATTCTCACTATTTGTGCTCCTATTGAGCACATACCTCTATCAATTCAACATTTATTGAGCTCAAAATCATGCACAGTGCTAGGAATACAGAGATAATAAGCATAATCCCTACCCAGAACATTATGGAAAAGAGAGGAGAACAATCTTGTAATTATAACAAAGAGAAAGAAGTCCCTGATATTGAATGCACAGGATACAATTAGTGCTACGAGGGTAATGCAGGGGCAAGCACTATCCTAGGTCAACGCCTACCTCATCACACCATAACTACTGGTTTACCTGTCTGGCTCCTCTGCCACATGTGAGTCCAGAGGACTGACATGTCTTATTCATATTTGTATTCCCAGTCTACAGCCCAGAAACTGGTACATAACAGGAATCTAATAAGTATAGTCTGAGTGCCATGGTTTCTAAGGTGTTACTCACTGAATAGGTATAAAACTGAGCAAATAGAATGAATGACTTGTTAAATAAATGAATAATTGCAATCTATAAAAGCAAAGCAACTTTAAAGGAATATGCTAGGTATGGGAGGAGCAGTTCCCGGGGAGTCCTTGGGCCACAGAATATGCCCAGAGGAGTTAGTCCTTAATATCCTGGATAGATAACCTCCAAGAAAAGGAATGGAGACGTGTTCACTCACTCGACAAAATTCACTGGATGCCTACTATGTGCCAAGCACTGTTGAATGGTATTCACAATGAGGAACAAGACAGACAAAAATCCTTTTCATGGAGCTTACATTCTAGTGGACGAGAGAGAGAATTAAAAAAAAAAGTATGCAAATTACGAAGTACACTAGGTGGTAAGTATTATGGAGAAAAATAAATTCAAAGGCAGCTGAGTGTACAGGGGTGAGAGTTGGTGGTAAGGAAAGAATGGTCCCAGAGGGCCTCTCTGAGAGGGAATGTTTGCATTAAACACTTTATGCAGATGAAAGAGTGAGCCACGTGGACACCTGGGAGAAGCGCATTCCAGGCCGAGGGAATTGCAAGCCCTGTCCTTTTCAAGGAATAGCCAGGCCAGCATAGTTTGAGCAAAGTGAATAAAGGGGAGACTTATAGGAAATTAGGTCAAAGAGAGAAAAATGATCAAGTCATTTCGGTCCATAAGGACCATTATAATTAGTTGGTTTTGATGTGGTTTTTGTTGTTATTTTAACCTTTTTTACTGAAATATACCATACAAAGAGCAAGCTGTACAAATCCTGAGTCACCTTAATGAATTATAGCAAAATGAATAAACCTGTGTATCCAGACATGGATCAAGACATAGAACATTACCAGCACCCGCAATTCCCCCGTCCGCTCCCTCCTCCTCACTGCTCTTCCCTCCTCTCAAAGGTAGCCGCTATCCTGACTACTCACAACAGAGATTTGTTTTGCCTGTTTTTTAACTTTAAATAAATGGGATCATACCATTGTATCCGATTTGTATCTGGATTATTTTTTGCTCAAGATTTTGCTTGTGATATTCACCCATGTGATCCCAAGAAGGAAGAAGTGCCAAGATGACAAATAATGGCATGTCAAAGTGCTAATGGGAAAGATACAGTGCAGAGGGAGAACTGATGATGGCAGTGTTCATGTGCCTGGCATCCACATGACAATTCAGCAAAGAGAGGAAGTAGGAGCTCCGCCTGGGAGCAGAGAGTCAGGAACCCAAGAGATCCTTCCTCCCGTACTCAGGTCCTCTCCTAAGAATCAAGAGAGCTCTAGAAGGTTGGGGTCATGCTTGTGGTTATTTATTCATTGATTCACTCAAACATTTCCAGATCCTACTTTTTTGTCAGGCACAGTGCTGATGTACAAAGATAATTAAGGCATGGTCAGTTAGACAAACAAGTAAATAGGACTACAAAACGATGTGATAAGTACTAAGTATTTGGCAAAGGAAGCATCTTCTTTGAGAATCCTTGTGACCTTTTCACCTTTTTTGCTCAAACGTTAATGTCTCTGAGATAGTCTCACGAGACTATGGCCGTCACATGTTCCTTTGAAATTATACTGGTTACATTTATATTTGTCAGTTTTATCTCAACTACTAGACTATAATCTTTTTGAGAACTGAAAAGATATCTTTTGGTATTATGAAAAGAGCACAAAGTAGTTAGAGTCAAAGTTGTTGGGTTTGGGGGCCAGCCTGGTGGCACAGTGGTTAATTGTGCAGGTTCCGCTTCTCGGCGGCCTGGGGTTCACTGGTTCAGATCCCGGGTGCAGACATGGCACCGCTTGGCACGCCATGCTATGGTAGGCATCCAACATAGAAAGTAGAGGAAAATGGCCACAGATGTTAGCTCAGGGCCAGGCTTCCTCAGCAAAAAAGAGGAGGACTGGCAGTAGTTAGCTCAGGGCTAATCTTCCTCAAAAAATTTAAAAAATAAAAAGTTGTTAGGTTTGAATCCTGACTCTTGTTCTTTAGCTGTGTAACCCTGGGAAAATTAGTTAACCTCTCTGTGCCTCAGTTCCTTTATCTATAAATAGAAAAAATAATCTCCATCTTACTTACCTCACAGAATTGTTGTCAGCATCAAATGAAGTAATGTGTAAGAAGAACTGTAAATTCCTATTGTTAGTCCTCTAACTATCACAAGCCTACTATGTTGGACATGCAGTAGGAAATAGTAAATGTTGGGCTTTACTTATACTTGTGGTTTCTGGAGTCCGTGCCAGGGAGTTGATATATTTCCCTGTCCCCCTCCACCTCACGCCCAGAGAACTCAGAGTCTGGGGTCTGATAGTGTGGCCATGACCCAGGAGTGACCAGCCAGTCTGGGAGGATGGACTGAGCCAACTGCCCACTAACCAAGAGTGCCAGACAATTTGGGGGGGATGGAGCCTTTGTAACTGCCCGTCTTAACCCTTTGTCTAACCCTATTCTCTTGATCAAATCTCTGGGCTTCAGTATCAGCGAGCTCAAACAGACTGGCGGAGTTCGAGGGAAAGGGCGTGGGGAGCCCCGGGGGAGGGCAGGGGCACTTATAGCAGTTTCCCTTCTGTGTTTACAGGGAACACAGTTTCACAGACCAGCTCAGCCCCGTTGATGGTGGATGGGTTTCTGGGGGAGTCGGTAACTCTTCCCCTGAAGCTTCCTGCAGGAGAGAAGATCTATTCCATCACCTGGCTTCACAACGGAACATCTATCGTCTTCATAGACCCAAATGACGCACGAATCCTGGTGACTGCTCGCAAACGGAAAGATGCACTGAACGTCACCCAGTCCTACTCCTTGCAGCTCAGCAACCTGACGATGGCAGACACAGGATTTTACAAAGCCCAGATAGGCACAGAGAACTCTTCAGTGTTTTCCTGTTACACTCTGAGGATCTTCAGTGAGTCAGACCATGGGGTTTAATCACGGATGGACTAAAAAATTTTATAGTTCAAATCTATGTGACTGCAAGTGTGCACTATAGCCTAGTGGTAAAGAGTACAGCATTTGGGGGCCGGCCTGGTGGCACAGTGGTTAAGTGCACACGTTCTGCTTCTTGGCGGCCCCGGGGTTCGCCAGCCCGGATCCCGGGTGCAGACATGGCACCGCTTGGCACTTCATGCTGTGGTAGGCGTCCAACATATAAAGTAGAGGAAGTAAGGCACGCATGTTAGCTCAGGGCCAGGCTTCCTCAGCAAAAAAAGAGGAGGAATGGCAGTAGTTAGCTCAGGGCTAATCTTCCTCAAAAAAAAAAAAAAAAAGAGTACAGTATTGGGAGTCAAACCAAGGTCCAGCGTGGTAAAGCACCTTGATGGCATTGAATAGCCAGTTAGTGACAAAGCTGAGAATAAAATCTAAGTCTTGTGATTTCCAGCCCAGAATCACCCCTGTTCCCCTCAAACAATAAACTGGTCCCTTTCAACCAGAAAGTTAGCAGAAGTAATGGAAATGAAACATCTATGATTCTGTTACCATGTGCATTACACGTATTTGTCATGTAATCCCCAAAAAAGCTCAATGAAGTAGGTAATATCCTTACCCCTGAGACATAGCATCAGTCACAGCAATCTGCCTCCAGTCATAGCGATAGTAAGTGGCAGAGCTTCCCACGTAACTACTTGGCATGATATCTGCCTTTACACAAAGGCTAGGAGGACCTGATGGAGTGGTCAGTGTACAGAACAATGGTCAACCTAGAAAGTGCTCTATAAGGACGAACTAATCAAGAGAAATGTCTTTTCTATCAAAGTTATTTAATTTCTAACAATATTATCCCCAGATGGCTCATGTTCTCAACATAAAATTATGGAAACTAGAATGAGACAGCTTATGAACCAATATTAGAAAAAACAATCCTTCTAGCAATCAGTGACGTTCAGAGATACCATGAACGGCCTTAAGAGAATCACTTAGCAGGAATGTTGTACAAGAGATTCTAGCATTAAATTGGCAACTTTAAAGGCCCCTGAGATTCTACAGTTCTTTTCTACTAGAGAGCTTGTAGTGTCTAAAATTCACCCAGAATCCTTTGAGTTAAAACATAGTATCCAAAAAAGCACTATTAAAATAAAATGTCATCACAAATAGGTTACACGCTAACCTTTAGTATCCCCTGAATATTTGGCAGACTTACATGTTAGATGAGTCAAACTCGTGTCCCTGCAAGAATAGGACAGAGAACAGGTAAAAGTGATGGGAAAGAGAGGATGTCTGGAAAAGTTCTGAACAGGGATTCCAACCAAAGGGGCCAAATCACCCTGGGGCAGTGTATTCGTTTCCTGAGGCTGCCAAAACAAACACCACAAAGGTGGTAGCTTAAAACAACAAAAATTTTCTTCTCTCATAGTTCTGGAGGCCAGATGTCCAAAATTAAGGTGTGGGCAAGGCTGCCCTCCCTCTGGAGGCCCTACAGAACTGTCTCTTCTTTGACTCTTCCAGTTTCTGGTTGCTGTGGGCATTCCTTGGGGTTCCTTGGCCTGGGGCTGTATCACTCCAATCGCTGCCTCTGTGGTCACATTGTCTCCTCCGCCTCTCTGTGTTTTTTCCTCTTCTGTCTATCTCAAATATCTCTCTGCTTTTCTCTTACAAGGACAGTTGTCATTGGGTTTAGGGCCCAATTAGATAATCCAAGATCATCTCCTCAACTAACTTAATTACATCTGCAAAGACCCTTTTTGCAAATAAGATTCTGGGAATTAAGACATGGAAGTATCTTTTTGGAGGTCATCATTCAATCCAGTACAGGCAGAATCACCCTGGGTGACCAATGATCATCAAGGCAGTGCTAGGACCCTGGGGAGAAGAGAGACACATCCATTGGAAAGTCTGAGAACAGACCCCACACCAGGCTCCATCACACTTGTTGAGACAATTTTCTTCTGCCACTATTCAGAAGACA
Source organism: Equus przewalskii (assembly GCF_037783145.1). Classification (NCBI taxonomy): domain Eukaryota; kingdom Metazoa; phylum Chordata; class Mammalia; order Perissodactyla; family Equidae; genus Equus; species Equus przewalskii. The sequence goes on from NW_027228754.1 coordinate 1,346,662, forward strand.
AGGTATGACTTCTTCTGCAACAACCACACACTTAAGGCTCAGTGCCAATCGTTTCTCAGGATCTTTTGGAGCACCTCTCCTTCAAAGGCACATACACAAAGAGATGTGCAAAGAGATTGTAAAACACCAACATGTTTTACCATAGTGTAAAGGAATTTCAAGGTATGAAGGTTTTTTAAAACATTGACCAGTTACTCTGTATGTACCAGGCTAGAGATGGCAAAGATTTGATCTTATGAGACAACATCAATTAATTTGGAGTAACTGCCTAGAGTTCAGTGTTAAGAAAGATGTTGAGGCTTAAGTTTACTCATTGGTCAATATTTGTTAACCATTGACAATGTACAAGACACTGTTCTAGGTGCTTGGAATATAGCAGTGAGCAAAACAGACAAACATCCCTGCCCTCGTGGAGCTGACATTCTGGGTGGGAAATAGGGAGAGGTAATAAACAATACACACAATGTATAGACAAATGACACAGTATGGAAGAAATCCATGAGCTCTATGGAAAAAAAAGCAATTAGAACAGCACAAGGAGTATCACGGGTGACAGGGAGCAGTGGTCAATTTTAAATAGAGTGGTCATAGTAGGCCTCATTGAAAAGATGCCATTTGAGCCAAGACCAGTTGGAGGTGAGGGAGTGAGCCGTGCAGATATCTGGGTGAAGAGCCATCCAACACAGGCAGTCCCCTGTGACTAGCATGCTCAAGGGACATCAAGGAGTTCAAACATCAAGAAGCAGAGTGAGGGGGACAGTGATAGGAAATGAGATCAGTAAAGATATAGGGGACCACTTCATGCAAGGCTCTGAGAACCATCAAAGACTTTGGCTTCTACTCTCAACGAGATTGAGAACCATTGGAGGGTTTTGCAGAGGAATAATATGCTTTTTTTTTTCAAAGATTGGCACCTGAGCTAACATCTGTTGCCAATCTCCTTTCTTCTTCTCCTTCTCCTCCTGCTCCTCCTGCTCCCCAACGACGAGCACATAGTTGTATATTCTAGCTGTCGGTCCTTCTGTTGTGCTCTGTGGGACTCCACCTCAGCATGACCTGATGAGCTGTGCCATGTTTGTGCCCAGGATCCTAACCAGCAAAACCCTGGGCCACCGAAGCAGAGCATGGGAGCTTAACCACTTGGATGGGCCAGACCCCAGTAATATGATTTGACTTACTTGTTTAAAGGATCCCATCGGCTGCTCTGTTGAGAATAGACTGTAAGGGACAAGGGTGTAAGCCAATGTACCAATTAAGAGGCCATTGCGACAATCTGAGCAAGAGATGATGCTGGCTTGCACCAAAGTGGTAGCAGTGCAGGCAGTGAGAAGTGGTTGGATTCTGGATATATTTGTTTTTTTTAAGATTTTATTTTTTTCCTTTTTCTCCCCAAAGCCCCCCAGTACATAGTTGTGTATTCTTCGTTGTGGGTCCTTCTAGTTGTGGCCTGTGGGACGCTGCCTGAGCGTGGTTTGATGAGCAGTGCCATGTCCGCACCCAGGATTCGAACCCATGAAACACTGGGCCACCTGCAGCAGAGCGCATGAACTTGACCACTCGGCCACGGGGCCAGCCCCTCTGGATATATTTTTAAAGTAAAACCACAGGGATTTCCTGATGTGGTGATATGAGATGAAGAAATAAGTCGATGACTCCAGGGCTTTTGGCCTGAGCAACTGGAAGGATGCAGTTGTTATCAATTAAGGTGGAGAAGGCTGCAGACTAAGCATGTTTTGGAGAGGAAAACAGGAGTCTTTTTGAACATTTTGAGTTTTTGAGACACATTGTATCCAAGTGGGAATGTCAAGTAGCCAGTTATATATTCATTAAGTGGAAAAAGGTAACAAGATAGATTTTTCAGGTCAGTCATGGACATAGGTTGAGGGAGATGTGACATTCTTGCCAAATATTTGCCACTGCTATGTTAGGCACTGTCTCATTTGATCCTCATAATTACCTAAGAAGTGAGTTTTAATGCCCAATTTTACAGATGAGGAAACTGAGGCTTGGAGAGATTAAAAATTTATCCATGATCATGGAGCCAGTAAATGACACAGCTATGATGCTAACCTAGTCTTCCTAACTCCAAATCCAACACTCTTGCCATTAGGTGAAAGCTCTGTTCTAGCAAGATATATTCCACCACTCCTACTCAGTTAACTAAGCTTAAAGCATTACTCAGTCTCTTCTAATCAGACAGTTGGAGTCATTCCGTTCTTTATCGGGTCATCTTTACTTCAACCCTGAGGCCAAGTCTAGGTCAGCAGCCTTCTCTGTACTGCTTCATGTCCCATGTATTCACTGCTACTGACATCTTACTAGGCAATATTTTCTGGTCTCTGCTCTAAGAAACTTCTGCATCACATGTCTTCTCAAATGTCTGAATATATTGCACTTCTTTGCTCCGCAGAATTGCTTGCTCTCAGTTTCTTCACTTCTTCTTTCACTAATACTTTGGTTCTCAAATTTTCCCTTTCTGAGTAGCTGACATTCTGCATTACGGTTTCTTTGTCATCACTGGAGCCAGTGTCAGATACACTGAGGACCAGGATTCTCACAGATTTTTGGGAAGTGTGGTTTCCCAAGGAAGTTAAGCATCCATCTTCCACCCCAGCTAGGGAATTCTGATGATGGAGGAAACAGGGCTCTTCTACCTAGTCTTTTGGTTTCTGACCTGGCTAAGGTAGGGCTGGCCCTCAGCTTAGTCTCCAAATTGTCTTTACACAAGGGACAGTGACCAAGGGCTAGAAAAGAACCCAGGAAAAAACAGGGGCCAGAAAAGTAAAGTGGCCAGCCCAAAAATACACAACTAGTTGGTGGCAACCCCAGTCCTTCACTTCCCTACTACTTCTCCTCTAGCTACTCTGTCTCATACTGATGTCCCTCATCAATTGATCACCCCAGATACTGGTCTCATCAAATAGGCAATACAAGCAGAGTTATTTACAGAGTATACAAACCATAACATGCGGCAGAATGTCAGGTGGAATACAGAAACACTGAGGTGGATGTTTTTCACAGAGGGCTGGGCCAAGCCATTTGTCCTCAATCCTGCACTTTTGTTTGCACACAGGACGACTGAGGAACTTACAAGTTGCCAATCATTCTCAACTGTCTGTGAATGGGACTTGTGAGATCCACCTGACCTGTACTGCGGAGAATCCAAATGACAACATCTTACTCAAGTGGCAGATCTCAGGAAACACATCTCTAAATGAAGCCAACATCACTATCTCCTGGGACCCCAAGACTTCCAATGAAGAGACCTACACCTGCATAGCTCAGAATCCTATCAGCAATTTATCCTTCTCCGTCTCTGCCCAGAGTCTATGCAAAGGTAACAGTCTGTCTCAGGTCTCTCTGAAAGCCTTGAGCAGCTGTGGGTTGTGGCATGTCCCTCACGCCCTACGTGATTCCCAAAACAGCAGCCCAGTGGGAGGAAGCCAAAGGATACTGGAAGAGAACAGACAACTTCTGGAGCTCTGTGCCTCTCACTACCCCCAGAGGTCTCTTCTTCCTCCCTCCTCCACCCCCAACTCCTCTTCCAGCCCACTCAGGGGCCAAGAGTAAAAGTCCTTGGGAAGGCAGGGTTGCTTCCTCCCCCTGACTATACCAGGCTCCACCCTGCCCTATCTGATACATGGGGCTCCCACTCACAGAAAGCCTGCCCAGAGCCCCAGAGCCTCTGGGTATGGATGAACCCACTCAACCCCTGAAAGTGGCCTAGGAGAGGCTCAGTAGAGGCTCTGAGAAAAATACTCTGGGCCTCGTTCAATGTGTCTCAAGTGCGACTTTTCTTTTTTCAGGTGTTTTTAATCAGAAAAATCAACCTCTGGATATCAAATGGATTATAACTATAACTATAATTATAATTGGAGTTCTTCTGGCATGCATATTCATCTATGTTTGGGGGAAAAAAACAGGCAGGTTTCCTTTCTTCCTACTTGTCTCTTCTCCAAGGTTCCAGAAACTTAGAGTCTGGGGCCTCCCTTTACCTGTTGTGGAAGAGGGAGGGTGCAAACTCTGGCTCAACTAGTCCACTGGGACCCCTGGGGTGTGACCACACACCTGCTAATCTCCTGGGGAAAGTGTCCTACTGGGAAATGAATGAGCCAGCCTTATGGCCTGCCTGTCCTTCCCTTTTGGGTCCCCTCCCACCACATCTTCTAGAGAGACACCTTATGGGGGTAGGGTGTAGAAGACCTCTCTCACTACAGTCACAAGTTTCAATTTCCCTGATTTTATTTTTCAGGTTCCTTTTGTTCCTGTACTCAGCAAGGCCAGAGTCCTGGTGAGCTTCCAGACTCTTAACTTCCAATCATAAAACAGATGGCAAAGCTGAATGGAAGAGGAAGGGGGCAGGTCAGAGGGTTGGATAAAGAGAGAGGAGGGAGTCAGAATGTCATTACTCAGATGGACCAGATGGTGCAAGAGGAGATGACTGGTAACTATGCAAGTTTGTCGCCTGTGGGACTACAGGGTCCCTTACAAGCATGTGAACCGGTCACTCACACAATTTCTTGGAGTAGGATTAGGGTCGTTCTCCACCCTACTGAGGGGAAGCTAAGGGCCAGTGAAAGGGCTCATGGCCTGCCCACTGTCACCCAGCAAGTCCAGGGCAGAGACAGGAGTAGAGCACCAAAGGCCCTGACCCCGTGACTCTCTCCAGCCAGGGTTTGGTCACTGAGTAGACAGAGTCAAAAGAAAAAATGTGATAATATAGAGACAGGAACACAGGCTCTAGACTCAGATTGGCGTTGAGTCTCATTTCATGGGTGGGAGATATATGACATCATGTGTAGAGGACAGGGTGTGAGGTTTGGAGTCAGAAGGCATGCATTCAAGTTTTTGTTTGGTCATTTCCTGTTTGACTTTGTGCCAAGTCAACTGAACTTTCTGAGCCTCCAGTTCCTCATCTCTAATATAATCAAATCCACCTTAAGGACCTCTGAAAAGTTTAATTAAATGATATATGTGCAATAACAGGCTCCTTTATGCTCACCATTGTGGTCCTTTGGCTCTTGTGTAGGCAGTACTATTTGGGCCAGGAGCTTGCTGGCCCACATGTGTATCTGGAAGGAGCCTCTGAAGCTTTAGGGCACCTCAAGACCATGTTCCCCCAAGAGATGAGGTCAGAAATAGATCACATGATTGAGAAGGTTCTGGTTCAACCCAGAAATGAATGAAACCTAAGGAAGGGTAATGCCTCAAACAACTGCTTCTTTGGGACCAGAAAGTGTCCTGAAGTAGGCGAGGTCCTGGGGAGCAGACCCAGAGGCCTTCTGCCACTGACTGTGCCTTCCTGTATCGACAGCTGAGACCAGAAGGAACTTAGACTATGATTCAGTCTCTCCGGGGCACACTGTGTATGCTCAGGTCGCCACTCATCCAACCAGGGTGAGTCCTTTCAGCTTTATACTTTATCGTTGTTATTATTTTTACAGTCATTATTCAGAAACTTGTCACCACAATCTTCTGACTAATCTAAACGACATACACCATTGAGGAGAGGTGACAGCAGCGACGAGAGCTGCAAAGTTTTGTGCAGAAACTTTCTAGCCCCTCCTGCTCTCAGCCCAGTGGAATGTTTCCTCAGACCCTGCTTTACGCTGTTCTCTAACTGCTTAAGGCAGCAGTAAGTGTTGTCCCTTCAGTTGAGTTACAAGCTGCCTGAAGGTGAAATTTACGTCTTCCTCTCTCTTCCCCTATGTCTTAACCTGATGCTACTTGCTGAATGGATCAGAGTTCAACTAAGCTTGAGATTTTCCAAAAGGGACAATTCTGTAGCAGGGGGCTTCTCAACCTAGTTGTAGAGGAAATAGAGGAGCTCAGATGCAGTCTTTAAAGTGGGGAAGAGGGGCGAGAATTTGCAACCCCTCTGCAGTAGAGGACGCTAAAGGCATGAACAGCCCTCAGTCTTCCCCTCCCCTCTAGCAACATAACAGGATGGCCTTGGTCAGGCACCAGAAACTCCCCTGCCATGCATCAGCAATCCCCCACCACCCCAAAATAAAGCACCTGCAGGTCGGCACATTTCTAAATAGCACCATACATCCTGGGAGGCCAGTCTTCTGAAAAACAAGCCAAGAGAACTTGGCATTCCCCCAACTGATGGAAAGCAATGGTCTAGCTAGAAATCTTGAATTTCCCCAAGTTAAGCTCCCTTCACACAGCCCCTCACAGATATTTGCAAAGCAGGCTCCTCAAAGGGAGGGGACAAGAGAGGGTTCTCTCACTTATTCAGATATTTCTATTGCCTCCTGAAGATAACATGAATCACTCTTAACAAACCAACAAACCAATCTCCAGCAAATTTGTTAACTCTTTCTTTAGCAAAAAGTTATACTTTGGAGAGTTTCAGAGGTCTTAATCACATCCTAAATGTTACTTAATTAATTTTAAATGTCAAAACCCATATGGATGAGTGACTTCTTCTGTTATTGCTTACTTTGTATTCAAGCAGAGCCACTCTTAAGACGTGGTGTCCGTCCTACTCTACCAGTTCCCCACACTGGAGGAGAACCCAGTGAAATGATGAGCAGGCAGTTAGAATCACAGGGACAAAATGGAGCAGGCAATACCTCCAGTTATAGCTAGTAAAGATCTGAGACAAAAGATATAATACAAAAACCATCTAGAATGTGTTAGTTCTTAAAAATGAAAGGAGGAGAGTACAGTTGGATGCAAAACAAGAATGCTTCAGGGGCTGGCCCCGTGGCCGAGTGATTAAGTTCGCGCGCTCCGCTGCAGGCGGCCCAGTGTTTCGTGGGTTCAAATCCTGGGCACGGACATGACACTGCTCATCAAACCATGCTGAGGCAGCGTTCCACATGCCACAACTAGAAGGACCCACAACGAAGAACATACAACTATGTACTGGGGGGCTTTGGGGAGGAAAAAGGAAAAAAATAAAATCTTTAAAAAAAAAAAAAGAATGCTTCATTTCCTTCATACCACCTGCCAACAAGGTCATCCTGTCTTTCTCTGGTTCTTGAGCCCACTGGTTTGCGGGCATGTTGTGCTTCTCTTTGGGACTCAGGAAATGCCACTAAACCTCCACAGGTTTGAGAGCTGGTGGTGTTTTGTCTCCAGCTCCTCTTGCTAAACCCTCCCTAGCCTTCCTCCTGGAGAACTTTGACATCATCCCTCTTTTGTCACACTACCTTTCCTGAGAATATAAATAGGCATGAGTATCTCTTTGTCTGTGTGAGCCAAATGCACATGATTATTTTTTACAGGAAAGAAACATCCCAACGCCTGCGGAAAACAGTGAGTCCACCACAGTTTACTCCACAGTTCAACAGCACAACGAGGTAAGCTCACAATTACCCCATGTTCTTACATTCTTACCTCTCTCCTCAGACCTACGACTTAGCAAATAAAATGCATAAGACATGATTTTACAGATGCACGAATACCAGCAAGATACAGAAAGTCTCAGGACATCATCAAAACATGTCTAAGAAGTTATCTTGTGTTAGGATCACCACGCATAACTGAGTTTTCAGCCTACTTGTTTTTTAATTTAACCCTGCCTTATGCTATCAATATTCCTATCTGCCTGTTAGTACTCTCCAGACCTCCTCTGTAGCCATGAGGGGTGGCCTGAGGCTCTGGTCCATATTAACCTACTTCATTTTCCTCTTTTTCCCATTAGCGTAAAACTATTTCTTCCAGATCAACTGCCCTTGACGATGTCATCTAAGTTGCGGAAAGGTCTCAAAGGAATTCAGGGATGACATGTCTTCTCCTGATCCTATGGGAGAGAATACAGCTTCACTTCTGCCTGGCAGCAGAATCTGAATATCTAGGATTATCATTTCCAGTCATTCAGATTTGAAACTCCTTACCCAGGTCAAACATCTAAGGAATAATATCATTTCCATCATGTGGTCCAAATAACATTTTCTGATCTGCTCCAGGCTAAAACATGCTTCAAATAACATGCCTGGATATTGACTTTCTCTTTGGTAACTAAGAAAATGGAGTTATGATTGACAGAAAGCTTATAATCCAGAAGACAACCACTTTTCTCCTTTTAGAAAGCAGCAGGATTGTGACTCATCGGGAGAGAGTACAGTGTGTTGGTTACGTGTATGGTCTCTGGAGTAGGATGGGCCCGTGCCTAATTCTTTTACAGCATTTACTAGACATACCTCCTAGGACCTACCTAACCTCTTGGAGCTTTGGTCTCCTAGCCTGAAAAAGGAGGACGATAATACATCAGCCATGTGATGTGAATCAGGAACTCATATGACCCCTGACATCAGCTTCCCTATCGCCAGGCCCTTTGGATTCAATCTCCAAATAAATATCTTTGACCTATCCACTTCTCTCCAGATCTTCAACCACCATCCTGTATCCAGCCATGATCATCTCTGACCTGGAGTACTACAACAAATTCTGAACAACTCTCTGCAACTGTTGCTCGTTTTTCCTTCCAATCCATTCTCCACAAGACAAGACAATATTACAACAGTAATATTTTTAATATAAATCAGATCCTTCGCTTGTCTGCTTAAAACGCTGCAAGACTTCCCAGTGCACTCAGAATGAAACTGAGTCTCCCTGGCCCTGGATGGTCTGACCCATCTCAAGCCTCAGCTATCATCACTCTCCCCGCACTATCTCTATTTAGCCTCCCTGAGCTTCTTTCAGCTCCTCTGTTAGAGGAAAGAGTTCTCTATGTCACAGTTTTTACATCTGCCTCAAGGCCTTTCCTCTGCCTGCCTGGTTCCTCCTTTTCTTTAGGTCTCAGCTTACATATGTCACCTTCGAAGACAGACCTTCTCAGACCATTCCATCTAAAATGGATCCCCTTATTATTCTTTCACAACCTCCATGTCATTTGTCATTAAATATTTATTTTTATTTTTTTAATTCTGTTTATCCTACTATACCATAAGATCTCCAGGAGCAGGAACCATGGTAATTTTGTTTATCACTGTATCCCTAGCACCTGGCACAATATATGAAAGTTCAATAAATATTTTTTAATAAATAAATTAATATGTAATGCAGTTTTGTAGAATCAAATAAGACAATGTACGTGAAGCCCTTAGCATAGTGCTCAGCGCATAAAAGGAATCAATAAACGTCAACTCTCGTTGTTATTATTATTATTACTAAATTACATTCTCCTGGGAGCCAGCTCCGTGGCCAAGTGCTTAAAGTTCCACACGTTCTGCTTCCACAGCCCAGGAACGCTAGTTCAGATCCCAGGAGCAGACATACTCCACTCATCAGCCATGCTGTGGAGGCATCCCACGTACAAAGCAGGGGAAAACTGACACAGCAGTTAGCTCAGGGTAATCTTCCTCAAACAAACAAACAAAAAAAACAGAGAGAAGAGGATTGGCAATGGATGTTAGCTCAGGATGAATCTTGTTCACACACAAAAAAAATTACATTCTCTTGAACTGACAGAATCTTCTCACAAACCTTCAGCACAAAAAGAAAGGAGAAATGATACGTTGTCTGTGCCCGACCTCCACTTCATTTCCTACCTTTTCTCAGCTCAAATTTTTGAATTCATTCTTTTACCCTATATGAGAAATAATGTTCCTCTTCCCTTAGGAAGCATTCCCTGATTTTTTGTAGGTTTGAGATATTTTTTTAAATTTTTCTTAAAAAGCAGTTTATTGAGGTATGATTGACAAACAAAAAGCTGTACATATTTAATGCATGCAACTTGATGAATTTGGAGATAAGTGCACATTCATGAACCCATGACCACAATGAACACCACAAACATATCCATCACCTCCAAAAGTTTCCTTCACCCTCTTTATTTTTTTAATTTTTAATTTTTTTGTGATAAGAACATTTACCATAAGATCTACCACCTTAGTAGATTTTTAAGCACACAATACAATATAGTTAACTATAGGCACTATGCAGTACAGTAGATCTATGGGACTTAATCCCCTTGCATAACTGAATTTTAGACCCTTTGAGCAACGCCTTCCCTACTTCCCCTCCCCCTATCCCCTGGTAACCACCATTGACTCTCTGCTTCTATAAGTTTAACCATTTTAGATTCCTCATATAAGCAGGATCGTATAGGATTTGTTCCTTTGTGTCTGACTTATTTCAATTAGCATAATATCCTCCAGGTTCATCCAAGAATTTTATTTCCTTTAGATATATACTCAGAAGTGGGATTGCTGGATCACGTGTTAGTTCTATTTTTAACTTTTTGAGAAAGCTCCGTAACGATTTCCACAGTGGCTGCACCAATGTACATTCACACCAAGGGTTCCCTTTTCTCCACATCCTCACCAACACTTATCCTTTAATTTTTTTATAATAGCCATCCTAACAAGTGTGAGATAATATCTTATTGTAGTTTTGATTTGCATTTCCCTGACGATTAGTGATGTTGAGTACCTTTTCATATACTTGTTGGCCATTTATATACCTTCTTTGAATAAACATCTCTTCAGGTCCTTAGCCCAACTTTTAATTGGGTTATTTGGTTTTTAGCTATTGAATGGCCCTGAATGGCCAAAAAAATCTTAAAAAGAACCAAGTTGGAAGACTCACACTTCCTGACTTCAAAACTTACTACAAAGCTGCAGTAATCAAATCCGTATGGTACAAAGATAAGATGAGACATAGAGGCCAATAGAATAGAATAGAGAGTCCAGGATAAATCCTAAATTAATAAGAAACCATTATTTTGTTTCTTATATATTTTGGATATTAATCCTTTATCAGATATATGGTCTGCAAATGTTTTCTCCCATTCTGTAGGTCATCTTTTCATTTCATTGATTGTCTTCTTTGCTGTGCAGAAACTTTTTAGTTTGATGTAAACCCTTTGTCTATTTTTGCTTTCATTGCCTGTGCTTTTGGTATCAAATCCAAGAAATCATTACCAAAACCAATGTCAAGAAGTTTTTCTCTTATATTTTCTTCTAGAAGTTTTAGAGTTTTAAGTTTTATGTTTAAGTCTTTAGTCTATTTTGAGTTGATTTTCTGTGTACAGTATATGATGAGGGTCCTATTTCATTCTTTTGCATATGGATATATAGTTTCCCCAATACCATACATTGAAGAGACTATCCTTTCCCCATTGTGTATTCTTGGCACCTTGTCAAAGATCATTTTACCATACAGTTTAGGGTTTATTTCTGGGCTCTCTAGTCTATTCTATTGCTCTCTATGTCTATCTTATGCCAGTACCATACTGTTTTGATTACTGAAGCTTTGTTGTAAGTTTTGAAGTCAGGAAGTGTGAGTCCTCCAACTTGGTTCTTTTTAAGATTGTTTTGACCATTCAGGGTCCCTTGAGGCTCCATATGAATTTTATGAAGATTTTTTTCTGTGTCTGCAAAAACATTGTTGGAATTTAATAAGGATTGCATTGAATCTGTAGATCGTTTTGGGTAGTATGGCCATTTTAACAATGGCAATTCTTCCAATTCATGTAAATGGTATGTCTTTTCATTAATTTGTGTCTTCTTTAATTTCTTTTTGCAATGTTTTACAGTTTCCAGTGTACAAGTCTTTCACCTCCTTGGTTAAATTTATTCCTAAGTATTATATTCTTTTTAACACTATTGTAAATTGAATTGTTATCTTGATTTCCTTTTTGGATAGTTTGCTGTTAATGCATAGAAATACAACTGATTTTTGTATGTTAATTTTGCATCCTGCAACTTTACTGAATTTGTTTATTAGTTATAACAGTTTTCTGGTGGGTCTTCAGGGATTTCTACATATAAGATCATGTCATCTGCAAACAGAGATAATTTTACTTCATCCATTCCAATTTCAATGCCTTTTATTTATTTTTCTTGTCTAATTACTCTGGCTATGACTTCCAATATTACGTTGAAAAAAGTGTCAAAAGAAGGCATCTTTGTCTTGTTCTTGACTGTAGAGGAAAAGCTTTCAGGTTTTCACCATTGACTATGATGTTCACTGTGAGGTTTTCATACATGGCCTTTATTGTGTTGAAGTAAGTTCCTTCTATACGTAATTTGTTGAGGGCTTTGATCAGGAAAGACTGCTGAATTTTGTCAAATGCTTTTTCTGCATCTATTGAAATGATCATGTGATTTTTATCCTTCATTTGGTTAATACGGTATATCCTGTTGATTGATTTTTATGTGTTGAACCATCCTTGCATTCAGGGATAAATTCCACTCGGTCACAATGTATGATCCTTGTAATGTACTGTTGGATTTGGTCTGCTAACATCTTGTTGAGGATTTTTGCATCTATAGTTTTCTTTCCTTTTGGTGTTTTTGCCTGGCTTTGGTATCAGGGTGATGCTGGTCTCATAAAAATGAGTTCTGAAATATCTCCTCCTCTTACATTTTTGGGAAGAGTTTAATAAAGATTTCTATAATTCTTCTTTAAATGTTTGGTAGAATTCACCTATGAAGCCATCTGGTCCTAGGCTTTTCTTTGTTGAGAGGTGTTTTATTACTGATTCAATCTCCTTATTCATTATTGGTCTGTTCAAGCTTCCTATTTCTTCTGATTCAATCTTGGTATGTTGTATGTTTCCAGGAATTTATCCATTTCTTCTAGGTTGCCCAATTTGTTGGCATATAATTTTTCATAATAGTCTTTTATGATCTTATTGTTGTGGCATCAGTTGTGATGTCTCTGCTTTAACTTCTGATTTTATTTGAGTCATCTTTTTTTTCTTAGTCTAGCTCAGCATTTGTTGATTTTATCTTTTAAAAAAACAAACTCTTGGTTTTCTTGAGTTTTTCTATTTTCTATTTCATTTACTTCTGCTTTAATCTTTATTATTTCCTTCCTTCTGCTAATTTGGTGCTTAGTTTATTCTTCTTTTTCTCGTTCCTTCAGTTGTAAAGTTAGGATTTTTATTTGAGATTTTTCTTTTTTTTAATGTCAGCATTTATGGCTATAAAATTCCTTCCTAGTACTGCTTTTGCTGCATCCTGTAAGCTTTGGTATGTTATGTTTTTATTTTCATTTATCTTGAGATATTTTTTAATTTCCCTTTTGATTTCTCCTTTGACCCAATAAGTGTTCAAGTATGTGTGGTTTAATTTACTTATATTTGTAAATTTTCCCATATTCCTTATGCTGTTGATTTCTAGTTTCATTCCATTGTGGTCAGAAAAAGATATCTGGAATGAAGGCAATCTTCTTAAATTTGTTAAGACTTGTTTTGTGACCTAACATTTGATCTATCCTGGAGAATGTTCTATGTGCACTTGAGGAGAATGTGTATTCTGCTGCTGTTGGGTAAAATGTTCTATGTCTGTTAGGTCCATTTGGTTATAGCGTTTTTCATGTCTACTCTTTCCTTACTGATTTTCAGTCAGAATATTCTATCCATTATTGAAAGAGTGCTTTCAATTTATATAATAACTTTCATCATTTTACATAACTTTCTTTGTCTCCTGTAACCTTTGACTTGAAGTCTGTTTTGTCTGATATAAGTAAAACAATCCCTGCTCTCTTTTGCTTACCATTTGGATGGAATATCTTTTTCCACCCCTTCTCTTTCAACCTATGCATGTCCTTAAATCTAAAATGAGTCTCTTGTAGAAGGCATACAGTTGGATCTTATTATTTTATTTATTCTGGGACTCTAAGTCTTTTGATAGGTGAGTTTAATCCATTTATATTTAAAGTAATTTTTTTAAGATTTTATTTTTCCTTTTTCTCCCCAAAGCCCCCCAGTACATAGTTGCATATTTTTAGTTGTGGGTCCTTCTAGTTGTGACATGTGGGATGCCACCTCAGCATGGCTTGATGAGTGGTGCCATGTCCATGCCCAGGATTCAAACTGGCAAACCCTGGGCCACCAAAGCAGAGCACGCGAAGTTAACCACTAGGCCACAGGGTCAGCCCCTAAAGTAATTATTGATATGAAAGAACTTACTACTGCCATTTGGGGTTTTTTTCTGTCTATTTTGTAGTTCTTTTGCTCTCTTCCTCTCTTCCTTTGTGATTTTATTATGGGGGTTTTATTGGTAATTATATAATTTGATTCCTTTCTCTTTTTCTTTTATGTATCATCTTTAGGTATTTACTTTGTGGTTATCCTGAGGCTTTTATAAAACATTTTATAATTATAACAGTCTATTTTAAGCTAATAAGCTTAACTTCAATTGCATACAAAAACTTTGCTTTTACTTCTCCCCCTTACACACATTTTTACATTATTGATGTCATGTTGATGTTACATTTTTTAAATTGTGTATCCATTAACAGATTTCTGTATTTATAGTTATTTTAATACTTCTGACTTTTGTACTAGGGTTAAAAGTGATTTATGTACCACCATTACAGTATTACACTATTCTGTATTTGCCTATATATTTACCTTTGTGAATGAAATTTATATTTTCATATGCTTTGTACTGTTGTTTAGCATCCTTTTGTTTCAACATGAAGAACACCCTTTAGCACTTCTTGTAAGGCAGGCAGGTCTAGTGGTGGTGAACTCCTTCAGCTTTTGTTTGTCTGGGGAGGTCTTTATCCCTGTTTCCTTTTTAATGGACAGTTTTGCTAAGTATAATATTCTTGTTGACAGTATTCTTCTTTCAGCTCTTTGAATATATTATCCCACTCCCTCCTGGCCTGTAAAGTTTCTGCTGAGCAACCTAGTGATAGTTTTATGGGGATTCCCTTATGTGACAAGTCATTTTTCTCTTGCTGCTTTCAAAATTCTCTCTTTGTCTTTGACTTTTGCCAGTTTAATTATAATGTGTCTTGGTATAGACCTCTTTAGGCTCAACCTATTTATCATCCTTTAGTCTTCATGAATCTGGATATCTATTTCTGTCCCCAGATTTGGGAAATTTTCAGCTATGATTTCTTTAATTAAGCTTTCTGCCCTCTTTCTCTTTCTCTACTCCTTCTTGGACTCCCATAATGTATATATTGGTTATCTTAATGGTGTCTCATAATTCCCATAGGCTTTCTTCACTCTTTTTCATTCTTTTTTCTTTTTGTTCCTCCAACTAAATAATTTCGAGTTATCTGTCTTTAAGTTCACTGATTCTTTTGTCTGTTTGATCAAATCTGTTGTTGAAGCTCCAATTTTTCAGTTCAATCATTGTATTCTTTAGCTCCAGAATTTCTATTCAATTCTTTCTGTGATTTCTATCTTTTTGTTGAACTTCTCATTTTGGTTATGTATTGTTTTCCTGATTTTTGTTTAGTTGTCTGTGTTATATTGTAGCTCACTAAGCTTCTTTAAAGATGATTATTTTTAATTCCTTTTAAAGCAATTTGTATATCTCAATTTCTTTGAGGTTGGTAACTGGAGATTTATTTTATTCCTTTGGTGGTGTCATGTTTCCCTGACTCTTTATATTTCTTGTAGCCTTGCAATGGTGTCTGCACATTTGAGGCAACAGTCACTTTTTCCACTCTTTACAGACTGGTGTCAGGAGGGAAAGATCTTCAGTCAGCTAGGCTAGAGACTCTGTGGGGTCTCTCTTTTTTATGGATGTGTCCCCTCCATTCTTCTCACTCTTTTCTAGGGGTGAAATCTTAAGGACTAAGTGCCTTCTCTCAATTCTGCAGAGCTTTCCTGGGTGCTAGAGCCACCCACTCTTTTTCTCTAGGGCAGTCTTTTGAAATGCCAGGGCATTGAGTACAGGCTCCACTTCTCTCCTTCCCTCTTAAAGAAGACGTCTTATGATTATGTGTCTTCTCTCTACTCTGCAGAGCCAGGCCAAGTGCTTAGTCACCAATCCATTTTCCCTAGAGCAGTGCACATAGATGCCAGGATAATGGGTGCAAACTCAATTTTTCTCCTTCCCTACTGAAGAGGGAGTCTCAGCATTATGTATCTTCTCCCAATCCTGCAGAGTCAAAATGGCTGCTGAGACTCATACTGGATACTGAGATCTGTGTGCTGTTTGCAGGGGCATGCATGAGGTGCTGTCTGTGGGGACATGTATGAGGCACTGTCTACAGTGGCATATGCAGGTCAGCTGCTAGGGTCCACCAGTGGGCCCGCTGGCTGGTTGGGTCCACAGGCCAGTTGTTGAGATCCACAAATCATTTTCTGTGAGTCTCAGCCACTTTTCTTTGTTCTTAGCTGCCCCTCAATGATCCAGGAATGTGAATTTCCTCAGCATTCTGGGTGAGGCAAGACGGAAACAAGTCTCTTGAGCATCATTCTGAAAGGCTGGGGAAGAAGGACATTCATATCATTCTTTATTTCTCCTGTGGGAGAAATCATGGACTAAGGGAGTCTCTCAGCACTGAACTGTACCAGCTTGGGGAAGGGATCACATGAGCAAAGTGAAACTGTTCTTGCTCTTTTCAGTGTGGCTGTTCTCAGATTTTGTGCTCCACTGGGGTACTAGGAACTCTCAACTAGACTCTGAAGTTCTCAGAAAGATATTTTTGTCCATGAATGGCTATTAAATCAGTATTTCTGTGGGAGAACAAGAGCTAGGACTCTTATTTCACCATCTAGCTGATGTCAAGCTAATGTATCTCTTTTTAGTGTGGTTTTTTTTTGACCACAAAAACAATAAAAACTCATTGTAAATAATTCAAATATTTCACAAACGAAACTACTGAAAAAAATTTTATCCAGAAAGTAAGATTGTTCTTTAATGTTTTCATTGTAGAATAGAGGAAACTGCACCACTATTAAACTGCTTTGATTGAGGTGAGAATGCTGTGAGTGGCTGTATGGCTAGATAATGAAAAAGAAGAAAAACAATTCAGAGATCTATAGGGAAGATCATGAGACATAAGTTGGAGTATCTCACAGAGGAGATAGGTAAAAGGGTAGTCTAAAGTGATGGCAAAGGGAAGTCCAAAGACAATTGCCGTGCATCAGACATAGAAAACAACCAGCTCAGGATGGAATATGAGATCATATGTTCCAATAGGGATGTTTCTAGAAGAACATGAAGCTGATAAATTATTTAGCAGACTTAACTGGGTGGAAAATTATATTGAGAATCACTTTTACAAAGTTACTAGAGGGTGTGGTAAGATAGTCAGATGTTTGAGAAAAATCCTCTCCCCTTTTAAAAAGCCCCCAGTTACACCCACCAACAGTCTCAAACCTTTGGCATGGTCTATAAGACTCCTACTTACAACTCCTCTCCTTTCACAGTATCCCAGCCACACTGGCCTTCATTCAGCTCCTAGAATAATCCAAACTCTCCTTCCTGATTCTGTGCCTTGCACATTCAGTTTCCCTTGCAATACCTTCTACACACACACACATACATACACACACACACATACAAGTAGGCTAGTCAATTCCTATTCATCCTGCAGGACTCAGCTTCTACATCATTTCTTCAGAGAAGACTTCTCTGATATATTTACTGTCATCCCTAGTTAGATTAGCTAGCCCTATTATATGGTCTCATAGTTCCCTGTATTTCCCCAATCACTTATAAAAATTATAATTTTATAAGCATTTATGTAATTTTATGTTTGATGTATCTATATATCTAGGTATATCTCCACTGGACTCTAAGTTCTAAGGGAATAGTGACTGTGCCCACAGAACCCCACATGGTACCTACTTCATCAAAGTAGACACTCAATAAATATTTATTGAATGAATGAACAAACAATAGATAGAAACTAAATTTGGTAGATAGTGGTGAAAGTGGAAATTTAAAAACTAGGTACAGAATCAGGATACAGAATGAAAGGTGTTACAATTGTTAGAATACACTCGATGTTGGTGAATGCTGGGAACACCAGAGGGGGTTCTTTCTATTCAGAGAGACAGATCTTCAATGGAGTCACACCAGGATGACAAACCCCAAACTTCCCCATCACAATGGCCTGATCTGCCTCTGAAATCTGAAATTTGAAATTATCCCTCCTCCTCTTCTTGCACTCTCCCTATATTCACCAGTGTTTCCTCCCTCCTTCATACATTTTAAGTCACCTGGCCCTTAGTCCCTATCTGAGTATCTTTCATACCCTGTCCACAGATCAATAAAGTCATTAACACTGTACGTGCCATCCTCATTAGTTTTCTACTTTGCTGGGCCAGTGTTGAATCCAAAGGATTCCCTATCCCCCATCTTGATTTCCCAGTGACTACACTTTACCTGCAAAGTCCAGGAGAAAACCAATGAACCATGCAGCACACTACAAATATGTTCGATTTCTCTTTGGGCTCCATCAAATGACACTTCTATTCCCTCAGCTATTCCGAACTCTCTCACCATTCACGTGTTCTCAATAATATCTCTCATCTCACCTATCCATTGGTTCTTAACCCCTTGGTTGCTCATTAGAACCACCTGAGGAGCTTTTAAAACTACCAGTGCAGGACTCAACACCCAGAAATACTGATTTAATTAGTCTAGGCTGGGACTCAGGCAGCAGTATTTTTTAATTCCCTGGGTGATTCCAGTCTACGTAATAGAAGATAGAGTCACTTTTGCAAGTAAACTACATGGGGTAGTCTTCAAGAGGAGATTAATCTTCTTAGTGAGGTTATGTGTTTATCTTCAGGTACTTTAAGAGAAAACTGATAGAATCCTTGTGGATTTGGGGAACTGAACTAGAGTTGAAATAGCCCCAGTCTTTTCCCCATTCCTATCTATAGGGCATTGCCCTTTCCTCTCCTTCTCTCGGAGCCAGCAGATAAGGATGGAAGAGAAAAAAATCCAAGTCTAGTGAGTACCTGAGGAAAGGGGGCCCAGGACACTATGATGGGAGTGTTGTGGGGGTGGGGAGAAGCCAGTCACGAATCGAGCAGTGGGGAAAGTATTCCCTTGGCATTCTTTCTTAAGCCCTAAACCAAAAATTACATACAGTCAGCTGGAGACCAGGATCATATCTGCAGATGTTTGGCCCCCATAATGTCTTTCTTTTATCAGCAACATGAAAAATTAGGACAATTCACCTAGAGATCCTGATTTCCTACTTTCCTTTAAAAATGTTTTCCAGAAGTCTGACCACACTGGGACCCCATTTCTACAGGGCAGCAATTATCTGGTGCTGAATAGCATTCATCTTACGCTAAGTGGGGCTTGTACCTTACGTCTCATGCCTGGCCTGCCTTACCTACTTCACTCATTTATTGTATCTGCCTGATACCTATAAATATTTAAGTTTCTAATCTCTAGCTTAAGCTGTGAAGCCTTGCCTTACCTCATGTTGGTCAAAGGAGCAAATTAGCTAGTCCCAAAATAGCAGTGCTTGATCTCCCTTGCCCACTCCCATCCCACCCCCAAACCAACACTAGGACCCTGTGTGGCTTTAGGACATTTACCTGAAGTTTTTAGTAAGAAACCCTTTAACCTCCCTCAGAGTCCAGTGTATATGTTGATATGACGAAGATCTCTGCAAATGGATGCAGAACAGAGAGAAAGTAACCCTCAGCAGAGTCACTAGACAGACATTTCATTCTAAATTTCAAAATGACGAGAATGGGCTGAGAAGTGACTTCCAAACTAGAGAGAGAAGAAGTCTGACCTCTTGACTTCCCTCTTCTCAGAGGTTATCTACTGTCATTTCCTATGGGAAGGAAGGAAGAGGACATTATCATTGAACTATGACTACCAGAGCTTTAGGATGAACGGCTTACACCCAAATCTCTCACTTCCTTATATATAGCCCCATCACTCTTCTGAACCTGCACTCTTAAAAGGCACTAATATCCAGCGGCAGGGATCTTTTCTCTGCATTCTGGTGCTCTCTGCAGCATTTGACATTACAGAATCCTTCCCACCCTTAAAGTTTCCCTCCTTTCAACTTTCACTAAGTTGCACCATCCTAGTCTTCTGTCTTTCTGGCTGCTGCTTATCTCTTCTTGGCTTGACTTCTCTTAAGATTCCTGCCTCATAAATAGATTTGCTTCTCTAGTTCCTGCTGACTGGACACCTCCTGGATGTCCCATAATCACCTCAAATTCTGCTTTTCTCTCTCCCTTCGTTCATTTCTGTAGACTGATTATGAATAATACTCTTAGTGACCCACGGAAAAGAAAACACCTCCATCAAAGCCCCTCTCATGATCTGACAACAATCCAAATCACAGGGTAAATTCATGGCAATTTAAGACAAAAGGGAAAGTAACTTGAATATCTAACTTCTTAGAACACAGATTCTCAAGGGAGAAAGGGTACAAGAAAGGAGCTTTCTTATGGTAGAGAGCAGAATATGTAGTTTGAAAAGGCATAGTCAATATTACAACTTTATATTTATAAAACAAAAATTACCTCTTCAACAATTAATCCTCCAAATAATTTTATTTATTAAATAGTTGTTATTTAGTTATTCATTATTCAGTAAACACTTAACTGCTCATTGTGTGCCAAGTATGGACCTTTAAACAAGATAGACATGGCCTTGGTCCTCAGGAATCATGCAGATAACAGACATTAAACAAATATATAATAGATCTAAATAGGTAAACATAAATAAATATATGATTCCAGCCTGTGATAACTGCTATGAAGGAGGCCTTCAGAGATGTTGACAGTGTCTTTGAGTATGCCAAGCTGTACCACCCCCAGGGTCTTTACACTTGCTCTCTCTCTGCAGAGACCTCTTCCCCCAGGTCCTTGTGTGGCTAGCTTTTCTGAATCATTCATATCTACACTAAAATCTCGTCTCCTCAAAGAGGCTTTCCCTGATTTTCCCACCTAAAATTGCTCCCAGCCTCCCTACCACCATTCATTCTGTCCTGTTACCCTTTATTTTTTCATAGCACGGATCACTATTAGAAAATATACTATTTCTATACAGGTCTCTTGCCTGGCTCCCCAACTAGACTCTAAGTTCAATGAAAGTATGGATTTTTCCCCTTTTCTTCACTGTATTCCTAGACCTCAGAATAGTACCTGATACAAAATAGATACTCTAAATATTTGGCAAACCAGTGAAGGAACACTTAGGAAATAACAGAAAGAAGCTTACCGAAATAGGAAGGCTTCTCTGAGGTAGTGACTTTTTGGCAGTTTTCTACTTTTAAAAATTTGCAGATAATAAACTGCAACAAAAACTTCTGATCTGGTGTGGATACACACACACACAAAAAGAAAACAATTCTCAACCTAGAACATGTTCTCCCTTGGGGAGCCACGTAACCAAATCTCAGGGTGACGTGTTGGGGAATGGATTGACATTCAACATCCATTCCATCTTCCTTCTATGTGCCTTCTTGTGCTATAGAAACAGAAGATCTAATAAGCTATGTTTCCCAGACTTCCATGAAGCTAGAGCAATGCCTTTTTGTTTTTCTTCACCAACTTTTTGTTGTAAAGGCATAGGTTTGAAAAAGGCAAAGAGTTTGATTTAATCCATGTTAACAATTCAAAAATATAATTCGTAGAACAGAAATAGAATTCACAGGAATTGGTGACTTGACCGCATATGGGAGATGAGGAAGAGGAATGTGAATATGATGAGTCAAATATATCTTAGTGATTGAAATTCAAAAATAAAAAGAAGGAAGTTTAGACGAAAAGATAATTAATTCATTTTTGAATGAATTTAAACCATCTGATGACATCCAAATGCTATTCAGTAAGCAGTCAGAAATGAAAGAGTAGAGCAAGGGAGCACAGCTGGGGCTGGACCTACAGATTTGGGAGCCTCATACACTTGAGTGGCAGCCAAAGCCATGAGATTGGTGAGATCATCCAGGAAGTGTATGTACCGTAAGAAGAGAAAAGGACACATGGCGTGCCCTGGGTAACTAAGTTACCACTGAGGAGAATCCAAGAAATGAGCACAAAGGGAGTTGGTCAAGAGGTAAGAGAACCAACAGATCTCCAGGGTCACAACATTTCAAGTAAAAATTTCAAGAAAGTGGAAGTGATGACAAATTCTGCAGAAAACTTAAATAAAATTTTGGTAAGTTGGAGGTCATGTGTGACCATAAGATGAGCAATTTTTAGCTTTGAATCTCATCTATAAGACTATAATATCATTACTCTTCCTGTTACAGTCATCTGCTATCCTCAAGTTGCTGTCCCCTGTCCCTTGAAGAGTTTAGCTCCTGTCTGACTCTCACATTCTTCACACTTACACACTTAACACTACTCCTTTCATTATTGTTTCCATGTAGATGGTCCTTCCATTAACCTAGTTTTTCAGATCCTTGACCTCCTCTCCTCCAATGATCTCGTCCTCTACCCCTTTCACTCCGTTAAGCTTTCAGTTGCACCATTCTAGTCTTCTCCTCTGTCTTTCTGGCTCCTCCTTACCTCTCCTTGACTTGGCTTCTCTTATAATTCCTGACTCATAAATGTATTTGTTTCCCTGGATTCTGCCAACTAAACACTCCTATAGTCATACCCTTGTGCCAAAAGCTACAATCCTTCTATAATCTTAATTTCAACCATCCCACTCTCTCTAATCACCACCTTTTATCTTTCCATTTCACTCCTCCTTTTACCCCAAATCCAACAAAACTTTAACCTCCATCCCCAATCTATAGTCCATTGATTCAACCACCTTTCACTATCCCACATGCCCCTCATGTCATAACTTTCCTCCTTACCCAGTTTAAATTCCATGGTGAGTCATCATCGTCACTCCCTCCCATACACCCTCAACTCGCTTGTTCCATTTTGGGTTGTGTTTGTCTGGGGGGAAAAAAAGTCAGTACTGCTTAAATCCAACTCTTGGGCTCTTTCATGTCTAAATTTGCACAACTAAAGGTAGCTGGAGAAAAGCACACACCTATGCTATGATTAGTCTCACTTAAATTTGTGATTCCTAACTGAAATACTGCCAGGCAATTATATTTTATTTTCCTAGCTCGTTTTCTCACTCTCATAGACAACTAGGAGGTGAAGGCAGGGGCACCAATCTTCCAACGCTTCTTCACGCATCCTCACTCTCAGATTCCTCACAGAGAAAATAGAAGCCATCTGAAGAGTATTTCCAGATGCTTACACCATCCACCTGCCTAGCTTTGTATCCTACACTATCGTCTCTTCTTTTCTGTATCCTTCTCTGTCCTCCTGTTACTATGGATGAATTTAACTGTGTCAGGCAAGGGACAGTTCCTCTCCTTATGCACTAGAACCCATCGTTTGTCACCTACTCAAGGACATTGCTCCAGCAATTCTCCTCTTTCTCTCTCTGCTTTAACAAATTCCCTCTCTACTGGATCTTTCCCACCAGATTACAAACGTGTTGTTATTTCTCCCATCTAATAAGGAAAACAAAACTCTCTTGATCTCAGATTTCTCTTTAGCTACTGCTTTATTTGTCTCTTTCCTTTTACAGCAAAATTCCTATTTTTCTTCTCCCACTTACTTGACCCATTGAAACACTCAGTTCTCGACTTACTTGACCTATCAGCAGTATTTGACGTCGTTAATCCCTCTCTCCTTCTTGAAACATTTCTTTAAGCGTCTTCCAGGACACCAGACTCCCCTGATTTTCTTCCCACCTACTGGTCAGTCCTTAGTCTCCTTTACTGGTTCATTCTCATCTTCCCTGCCTTTTAATATTAGATTACTTCAAGGCTCAGTTCTTAGAACATTTCTCTTTTCTAATTAGTCTGATTCTACTGATGATCTCATCTAGCCTCATAAATTTAAATACCACCTATAGGATGATGATTCCCAAGTTTATATCTCTAGTCCCACTTAACCACTAAATTCCATCTTTTATCGAGCTGCCTTAAAACTTCTACACTTGAATGTCTGTCTAATAGGCATCTCGTATTTAACTGATACAACACTGATCTCCTAATCTTCCCCACAACCTGCTTTTCCCACAATATTCCCCATCTCATTAAATTGCAACTCCACCCTTCCAGTTACTCAGGACAAAAATCTTTGAGTCCTCCTTACTTTTCAGACTCCACATCCAATCTGCCATCATATGCGGTTGGTTCTTCCTTTAAAATAGATCCGTAGTCAGCTATTTCACTGCTACTACCCTGGTCCGGATCACCATTATCTGTCATCTAAATTATGGGACTAGCCTCCTAATCAGGTAGTGCCGCTTCCTATCTTGTCCTTTTCAACCTATTCTCAACACAAAGAGATTCTTTTAAAACTTCAGTCAGAACATATCACTCCTCTACTCAAACCCCTCCAATGGTTTTTCATCTCACTCTCAGTAGAAGTTCAGGCCATTAAAATGGCCTATGAGGCCTTATATGATTTGAGCCTCCCCCTTCCACCACTTCTCTGACCTCATTTCCTACTAATTTTCCCCTCACTCTCTCTGCTCCAGCCACACTGGCTTCCTTGCTGTTCTTGGAAAATGCCAAACACAGTCCCACCTCAGGGCATTTATATTTGCTATTTCTACTCCATGGAATGATCTTCTTCCAGATATTTGCATGGCTCACTCCTTAATCTCCTTCTGGTCTCTGCTCAAATGTCATTTTCTTAGGTCTGAACAAAAGAATGTGGTTGGAGCTGGAGAGACAGATTTGGGAACCATTTGCATCTGGGTGACAGCTGAAGGGATGGCATTGGTAAAGTCACCCAAGGAGTGTGTGTATAGTGAAAAGAGAAGATGATTACCTACACAGGCCTAAATAATGTCACTGAGGAAGATAATCCCAACGAAAGTAGGAAAAAGGAATCAACAGAAAGCTAGAAAAACCAGAAAATCATAGTGTCACAAAATTCAAGGAAAAGGAGAGTTCCAAGAAATTGGATTTGTATAAATAAATTCTGCAGAAAACTTAAGTAATATGTAAGTTTGGTGAGTAGGAAATCATCAGGGACCTTAGTAAGGACAGTTTCATTGACTGAAATTGGAGATTACTATCTTCAGAAGCTTGGTTCAGTAGAGAAAGAGAAAAATTAGTCAGTGGCTAGGAGGTGAATGCAGGTAAATGAGAAGGAAGATTTTGTTCTTTTGGAATGTTTGTCTTTTAGGGTGAAAAGAAAATCTTGAGTTTGTTTATAGACTAAAATACAAGAGGTAAAAGAGGGAGAAGTGAAAGATCAGCAGAGAAAACAGACAATTGATACAGCAAAGACCTGCAAAGAGTATTCAATATCATCCAACAAATATTTATCTACCACATGATGCCACGTGTTGGGATATAATAACGGATGAAATATACACCCAGTAGACTGTAGCATAATGGATACAAGTGAGGTTAAGACCACAGCTGTAGATTCTGGTTTTAAAACTGAAGGGACATAAAGAAAAGAGCGAAGTATTGGTTATAGGAAATTGAAGAACTATGGCCTCAATTTTCTCAGCAAGCAAGATACTGCAATCTGTTGAGAGTGAAGGGACTCTGAGAAGGGGGCTTAAGGAAGCTAGTGCAGGTTAAAGATTTGCAATAATAAAGAGAATGGGAGAGGAGGTTACTAAAACTAAAATAAAAAAGAACTATCAAACAGATCTGAATGGCTCAATAATATTAAACGCCATTAATTTGTAGAGATTCCATTCTCTACAATTTTGTGATTTTTATCCAATAACACTCAGCACTCACATACAGAATGGTTTGTAGAACTAGCCGATGGTTGGTGGCTTATAGTGCAGGTAAAGGGGTAAGTTATAGTGCTAGGATCCAGAAGATAATCCAAGTTGTCAACTTGAGATTGTCCATTTCCAACTCTTCTTTCCTTTGCCTACCTCTAATACACAGACAGTAAAAGTTAAACACTTAATTTCCCAGCTCCCTGGCAGCTAGGGGAAGCCATGTGACACACTTCTGGTCAATGAGACAGAAGCATAAGTCTGTAAATTATGCTTCTCCTATTTCCTCCTTCCTTCTGCCTAGAGCATAGTGATGAGGCCTAGAGAACCAGCAACCCCTTGGCAACCTTGAGGCAACATGTAGGAGGACAAAGTCAGGATGTTAAGAATGACAGAGCAGGAAGGCAGAAGGGACTTTGGCTCCTGACGGTGTTGTGGAGCTGCTGTGTCGGCTCTGCCTTGCCTCAGGATTCTTATTATGTAGGGCAGATAAACCCTTATTTATGTAAGACATGATTTTTGTGTTTTCTGGTGATTTGCAACCAAATGTGTTCATAACTGAAACAGAGGTCCAGGCTTTCTAAGTATGTTAGTCATGATGCTTTTGGTTGTAAAAAAAACAAAAATATTATAAAGCAGAATAAGGGGGGGGAAAGGTGGGAGAGGATGTAATGGCATATCACTGGAATGTCCAAGAGAGAGAATTGTCTGTAGGCCCAGCAGGACCCATGGTTCAAATAAAGTCACAAAAACATTCTCTCTCTTCATCTCTCAGCTCTGCTGCTCTCTGCTTGACTTCATTCTCTCCCAAATCTCTCCAAGAATGGCAAGACAATCTCCAGCAGCACCATTTTTGCATATTTCTTAGAGCTCATGACCCCATAGGCTGACCCTGGCCCTTTCTCTCACAGTGTGCATATCAATCTCCAGAAATCTGTCCAAGGATTGGTAGGACAGCCTGGGTCCACACCTATCATGGAAGTGATTAGGCCACATGACCAACAGCCCCACCAATACCATGTGGAATGAAGGAAGAGCAGACCCAAAAGATATAGGTGTTCAGCATACAGAAAAGCAATAGATCGACTATGGTAGAAAAACAAAGTGAGGCCAGAAAGGGGACAAGTAAACTGGGAACAAATGAGTGGGTCATTGGACTAGAAATATTTATGAGGCTTATAATTTGTGTGGAGAAATGACACAAGAGATAGAAGGATAAAAAGTTGTGATCAAAATGTAGTATATAGAAGTTTAATGTTTCAGACAGGTGGAGCAGTTCTAGATGATAACCGGCAGGGTCTAGTCTGTAAATATAGAACAGAGTGGTAAAAACAAAGATCTGAGTCGAGAAGATTAAGGTATTAGATCAAGATTATCAAGGATAGATTTATATCTTTAAGGCCTTAAACTAGTAAAACATTTATGGTACCTGTATTAGTTAGCTATTGCTATGTAACAAATTACCTCAAAATTTAGCATGTCTTGAAACGACAGACATTTGTTACCTCACACAGTTTCCAAGATTCAAGAATTCGAGAATGGCTTAGCTGGGTTGTTCTGGCTCAGGGTTTCTCATGAGGTCACAATCTAAAGATGGCAGCCAGGACTTCAGCCATCTGAAGGCTGGAGGATCCACATTCAAGTTCATTCACACGGTCATTGGCAGGTCTCAGATCTTCATTGGCTATAGGCCAGACACAGTATTTCTGGATCTAATGGATCTCTCTATAAGCTGCCTGAGTGTCCTCATGACATGGCAACTGGCTTCCCTCAGAGTAAATGATCCAAGGGAGAGGGTAGTCAAAGCCCTGATGTCTTTAAACTGAATTTTGGAAGTGATACACCATCCTTTCTGCATATTCTAATGATCACATAGAACAACTTTGGTACGATGTGAGAGGGACTACACAAAAGCATAAATACAAGAAGGGAGGGATCATTGGAGGCCATCTTGGGGGCTAGCTACCTCAGTACTTCAGCCATATATAATTCAAAATAAAAACAATACTAAAGTCAACCCAGGGTCTTGGATCTTAATCCTACTTAAAAATAGAGAATGAGGCCTTGTGGCATTTCAAGGTAGAGAGATGAAAATGAAAACCCCACATAAAGTCAGGACCATCCAATGCTTGTACTATGTGATGAGTTAGGGGGGAAAAAATCCATCCACCTGAACTGGGAGATGACAAAGAAGCTTGTCTATCTGCCGAGGCGCTGAGTGGAGGAAACAAAGTCTCCTCTGAGAATTCAAAGCCATAGGTCTCCACCTTATATTGGATTTAAGATTCAAATTTATACTATCCATATGGCCTTGGAGTCCTCAAATCAAGAAACTGACAGTAGTTGGTCGGACATATGATATCCCTCTGGAGCTCACACACATGCTCTGAAGGGATAGTCCCAAAACCCAGACCAGAAAAGGATTCTCATAGAAAAAATAATAATAACAAACATCTGTGAAATATGAGCATACAGTAAAAAATTCAAAGCATACAAGGAAACAATTTATTATGAGTAAAAGTCACCTTGTTAAAAAAAAAAAAAAATAGAACTAGGGGCCAGTCCCGTGGCCGAGTGTTTAAGTTCGCGAGCTCCACTTCAATGGCCCAGAGTTTTGCAGGTTCAGATCCTGGGTGCGGACATGGTGCCACTCGTCAGGCCATGTTGAGGTGGCATCCCACATGCCACAACTAGGAAGACTCACAACTTAAAAAAAAAAAAAACACAACTATGTGCTGGCGGGATTTGCGGAGAAAAAAGTAGAAAAATAAAGATTGGCAACAATTGTTAGCTCAGGTACCAATCTTTAAAAAAAAGAGAGAATTAGAACCTTCAAGCACTTAAAAGAATTGGTTGACAACATGAACTAAAATATAAAATATTTATGCTTAAAATTATTAAGAACATAAAGTGAAACAAAACGTAAGATTTTATAAAATTTAATTTCTAGAAATGAAGCATATAATCACTGAAATTGAAAACGCAATAGAGGGGCCGGCCCGGTGGTGCAGCACTTAAGTGCGCACATTCTGCTTCGGGGCCGGGGCTCACCAGTTCAGATCCCGGGTGCGGACATGGCACCACTTGGCAAGCCATGCTATGGTAGGCATCCCACATATAAAGTAGAGGAAGATGGGCATGGATGTTAGCTCAAGGCCAGTCTTCTTCATCAAAAAGAGGAGGATTGGCAGCAGTTAGCTCAGGGCTAAACTTCCTCAAAAAAAAAGAAAACCCAATAGATATTCGGCCTTAAAAGTAAGGACATCATGTGATGTGCTACAACCATGTCCTCACTAGGCACACAGTTACCGAGCCCTGAGGGATTGGTAACCCAAAAGTGAGTGCTTTTGCCCAGAGCCACTCTCGCCAATAGAACAAGACAGGGTTTGGAATAGCAGAGCAGAAACTTTATTCAGTGATCAATGAATGGAGGAGGCAGAGCTCATGCTCTAAAACACCTTCTCCCTGAAGGGAAGGTGAACAGGATTCTTATGGGATGTGAAAGGAGAGGGGTCTCTGCGTCATCACTGGGCATGGGGGGCAGTTGAGGCATGTTCAGATCTTCCCTTCCTGCACACTGCACCTTTTGTACATACTTCCTTTTGCACTCGGCAGCCCGTTGCCTGCCATCTTGGACCTTTCTCCGTTGGACCAGTTCTGCCATTTGGCCAGGTGGCAATGTTCTGCCTTGGTTCCTATAAGCAAGCACAACTTAAAAACAAAGCATTAGACATGGAAAATGTTTTTTAGAGACTTCTCTGGGTGACAACGCCACCTTCCCAGTACCTCCATGTGTTCAGCAAACCAAAGCTGGGAGTTTTATGGAGACTTCATCATATAAGAATAATCAATCATTAATTCCACATTCCAGTCCTCCTCCCCTTCCTGGAACATGGGTGATGGGGCTGAAAGTTCCAAGCTTCTAACACATTTACCATATATATGAATTAAGAGTTGGTGGGCTCTGAATGATGACCCAAGGAACTCCCTTACAGGGCTTTGGGACGAAGGCATGGTGGCAGCCTCTTTGGCAGCTTAGCTTTTCTTTGCATATTGTTTCTCCTGGTCAGATCATCTGAATGTCTAAAGTTTCTGGATATCTGGAGCAATTTTGTATTAATTTTGCTGGCATAACTTTTGGAACTTGGTTTTAGTACTGTCAAATGGCAAAACTAAAACAATATAGTAACGAGTTTGATGTCTTTTATTCAAGAGGAAACAGTCCATGGATTAGGGGGTACAGTGCCTCACAAGCAGTGGTGCACTCTTCCCAAGGGATTGTGGGCAAGAGGGAGTTTTATAGCGCATTAGAAGAGGCAGCAGGGACACAGGCATGACTGGCTAGGAGGTTGGGGATTTCCTTATAAGGCTGGCAGGTCCTATTTTCCAGGGAAGGATAAACCAGCTAAGCTGAGTTGGGGGACTGGGATTGGTGTTTGCTATGTTTCCTTGACAGGTGTTTTCCATAAGTGCAGGCCAATTTAGGTTTAGATTTGGGGGAACCTCCGTTTTGTGGGTCCCAACATGTGAATTAACTTTAGCAGTACACGTTGCCCTGCATCCCTATTGCCAAAAGTAAAATAGGGATGGGAAAGTCACCCCTCAAGTAGGAACAACTCTTCTTTTATCCACTACCCAAAGAAAATAATCAAGCCTTATCTCTTTGTGTCAATCTTATTGATTTAAAGCATTTTTAAAGTATTTCTTAAATATTTAAACCAAATGTTTCTAAGTCTTCTAGCTTTCTAGTGTCACTCTTTCCTTTAACATTTAACACCTCATAAAACACCTCAAGGCCCATCCCACACTCAGTTGGAAATCCCTATTTCTGAGGATTGCTAGATGGGTGGGAAGGGAGCAGTACTTATATTTGTCTGGTAACCTCTCACTCCAAATTACTGCTCCTACAGAGTTTTCAACATTTATTGTCATTTCATCTTCTATAGTTGTGTTCTTTTCACATTATTTCATCACTAGCATGGACTCTGACCCTCAAAGTACTGCCAAACACAAGTCTGTGTGTCTATCACACTTCCACTTAAAGATGTAAGGAAAAGGGCCAGAGTCTACAGCACAGCACAGAATAGGAAACAAATTAAAACTGAATTCTTTAAAGCACTGTCCTCAAAGACCTTTGGTCATCCCTGTGCGGGTATCATCTTCTTTAGGTTCTGGCATGTACCCTTCCTGGGAGCTCATTCTCTCTCTCCTCCTTTCAAGTGGCAGGGCCCCCAAAGCTAGTGGTCTCCTAAAACCTGCTCATACAGGTTCACATAAGTCAATTGTTAAAATTTCAGGAATTTTGCAAGCCTGTGTAAACACAGCCATTCCTAAAAACTAAATTATATAAGCTTACATTTAAATAAATTATATTTTTAAAAGGTAGTGTGTTCAAAATGCATTGCTTCCTAATTATTTCACTACCCTTTACTATTCTATGCTCTTGAGATAATTTATATCTATTGTATCTGTATAGTGGAAATACTATATAATGGTACACATCTTTATGCAAATTCTGCCACAGAAATGGGCAAGCACTATAAATCAGGGTTTTGTGGGGGGTTTTTGTTTATTGCTATTTTTATTGGAGAGGTGGTTGTTAAACATTTGCCAGCACACTACTCCTCTTCTCCCCAGGGAAAACTGAAACACACCAGTTATTCTATTATACAGATCAAGTTAAACTCTTTATCACAGTCACAGTCACAGTCACACAGTCTGGAGCCTAGATCTGAACAAAAGAGGCCTATTGAGGAGCTTTTCTAAACCCTAGAGACTTCCGTTTATCAGATGAGTTTTACCACGCCCACAAAATTTGCAACTGCTGCTGGTGTTTTTTTAAAATGCATTTACAAATCTCTGACCCTGTTTTCTTTCACAGCAAATACTGAACACAAGGATTCAGTATAAAGATGCTTAAGAGAAGTCAGTGAAAGAAGAAGGCAGGGACTTCAGAAAACCTGAATTTCCCTCATAGGAGGGAGTTAGGAGAGTCTGAGCTGTTGAGGGAAAAAATCCTAAAACCAAGCTAATGGAAACACTCCTGTCTGTGCGGGGGATAATAAAGGTGAAGGGAGCACCCCCTTCTACATTTATGAGTCATTTCCTATTTTAATTCTTCCTGTTTGTCCTTGGTTTTTCCACAAGAAATTGTTGAGGGGCCAATGGTGCAGCAGTTAAGTTCACATGTTCCACTTCAGTGGCCTGGGCTGGAGGGTTCAGATCCTGGGTGCTGACCTATGCGTCATGTCAAGCCATGCTGTGGCAGGCGTCCCACATATAAAGTAGAGGAAGATGGGCACGGATGTTAGCTCGGGCCAGTCTTCCTCAGCAAAAAGAGGAGAATTGGTGGCAGATGTTAGCTCAGGGCTAATCTCCCTCAAAATAAAAAGAAAGAAATTGTTGAGTCTACTTTCCACGCTTACCTCCCCTCTCAGGTCATGAAGCCACACCACAGCCCTAGTGCCAGGTGAATATGCTGGGGACTCTGAAGCCCTTTGATGTTGAAAGCCGTTAGAGAGCCAGAAATGACTTCTGAATTTGCAAACTTTCCGGTCGGTGGCTGTAAGCCTATCTGATTAAACTGTAGATATAAGCCCTGGACCTAGCCCTAGTCTAAATGCTTGCTTGCTTGCTCTCTTTCTTTTTTCCTTCCTTCCTTCACCGTCTCTCTCTCTCTGCTCGCCCTCCTCCCATCCTTCTTTCTTTCTTTTTTCCGTTTGTGTCGCTCTCAGTATTTTAAATGTATCTTGACTGGGAAGTGCTGTCACAAGGAGAGGAAGTAAAAGTCAGAGCCTACGATTTGGAGGCTCATAACTGAACTACTCTCAGTCCACCAGAGGCCTGAGAAAGAGAAGATAAGAGAAAAGAACAAAACAGTCTTCCTGTGAAAGAAGAACCATAAAACAAAACTTCTTAGCTTTGTTTACCTTTTTCCTAACAACATCACAGTCCCTACATCTGAGAATAATATCAGCTCTACCCTGGGCAGCCACTGACCTCTGCAGTGTTTGTTCAAGCAGCTGGAAGGAGCAGGGGCTCTGTTGTGGGACAACCCTGAGAGCATCTGTCCCCTCTTCACTGGCTCTTTGACCTCCATGAGCTGCTCAACCTCCCTAAGCCTGTTTCCTCAAGGCTGTACTCAGGCAGGCCTTGCAGGCACAGCCAAATGACTGTTACTGGCCAGTGTTATCCTGATTGGTCACTGACCGTGCTGCACCAGTTGCTAAACATTTTTAATCAATTCTGATTAGATCAAATAGTCGATGTAAAAAGTCTATCACAGAGTCTGCCCGGACATACATAGCAGTGTGTGTTCAATATACGTTAGTTCTATCAGTTCTTTTCCTACCCACCCACCTTCAAACCTCACCACCAACACAGGTCTGTTGGGAAGCAGTAAAAAAAAAAAAGTTACTATTATGTTCCACAGCTTACATAAAGGAAAACTCAGACACGGAGGTGAAGGGACTAAGAACATGATGGTGAGTCAGACACACCAGTCCTTGATCAAGGCTTCCCAGGCTTGATTCAGAGCACTAACCACAAGACTCTAGGCCTCCCTGGTAATCAATTAAAAGTTCTAAAGTGGAAAGAGAATAAACTGTGGTGTCAGAAAGATCTCGGTTCAGATTTTATCTCTGCCCCTTACTATCTATATGATCTCAAACAAGTCACATAAACTTTCTCACTGCTTTTTCACTGCGTAAAATGGGACCAATACACCCAAATGTTTAAGTGGGATAATGCATGTATAAAAGATGCTTAAAATGGAATTCTTTCTTTTTCAGTTTGGGCTAAGTCTCCAAAACCAAAAATAAAACAATAGATGCTAAGCTCTTCCCACATTACTAAGCGTGATACCAGCTCAACACAAGGTTGACATAAGGGAAGCCATATTGTAGAAAAGAAACCACATTTTAACTTTAAATAACCTCTGATTTACTAACCCAGACACACTCTGTAGATTTTATGGCTCCTCTCAGCTGCGATAAGATGATAACTTTGTCCTCTTGAGTTCTCTAGGAATGTGATGACTCTTGGGCAGAGCCTATACTGATAGCCATTGTCAATGATGACTGAAAGATCAGGGTATGGGGTGTTGCTCTGGTCTCTGATGCATATCCAGTAAAACAAAAGAACTATCAGGAACTAAGACCGATGTCTGCCCTGACCCAGAAACCAACCACCTCCCCCGACCTAGAAACCAGCCCCTATATAACTGGCCTATAGTCTTTGTTCTGTAAGATGATTCTTTCGGATATTAGTTGGCCATCTTCCCTCTTGCTAGCAAGCTGTAATAAAGAAACCCTTTTGCTCCTACCACCTTGCCTCCTGACTATGGGCATTTCTTGAGACGAGCAGATGACCCTACCTTGGGCGATAACAAGCTTGCTCACTTTTTCAGGAATTTACAAAGGAAATGACCAAAAGTTGGCTTTGTGGCCCTCAACATGTCACCTATATCAGGAGTTAAAGTTGAAGAGAAGGGGAAGGACAGAATTTCTTTGGAAAGAACTGTGGGAATGCTGTGTTCTACACAGCAGGGGAGAAGGGGACTTCCCCCTCACCTCAAACCAGTCAGATGGGCTTTAATAAAACCATAAATGGCAGATCTTCAGAGGGACATGTGTCCTCTGGAATTTGGGGTATATAAGGACTATAAAGAGAGGCTGTGGATACATGGGCCTGAGGCCACGGAGCAGAGAAAGAAAGAAGACAGACCATCCAAGATAGTGGCACAGGAATGTAGGAATGCTTCCCTAGACCGGACATAGGCTTTCCAAGATGGAGTTAACCTGGAGCCACTTTGAAAGCTCGTCACTCCATAAAGGTCTCCCATGAGAAACTTTGGGAAATTCAGCCTTGAGAGTTGAAGCTAAAACCAGCCAATCAAATAAGAGGCATCACCCACATCACAGGAATTGCAGTTAAAGATTACCAGCAGAGGAATTTTTGAAGAACCTACAAATATACCCCATGGGAAAAATGGTCAACAATCTTTAATTTGCCCCATTCCAGATCACAGGAGTACATACGATGGACTCAAACCTCCATTCTACATCCTTTGCCAATACAATGCCCTTTTTCATGGCATTGCTCTCATGGTCACTTCTGGCTCCAAATTCCTGCTTCTGCTAAATTAGTTCAGTTTATTGATCATTTGGCCACCTGTTTGTATTTCCTTCTACCTTAAACCTACGTGAGGCTCAGGATTCTTTCCAAAATTTCCACCTGAAAAGCCTCATTTACACAAAGCTGTTGCATGGTTAGAAGAATCTTTTGATTGTATGGAGAATTTTTGGAAAAGGGATTGGTTTACACTGAAGCAAAACGAAGTGGCAAGTATTATTTTTATCTTCCCTACAAGCATTTCCATCCTATTCTTCTGGTAATAGACCCTTTCCCCCTAGGCAAAAATGTCATCACATGATCTGCGTAAGGCATTTATAGTGCCCTATTTCACTGGCATTCATGATTTGTCCCAGGAATGGACATGTAATCCAAGCAGGCCTAATTAGAACACGTCCCTGGAATTTTTATAGGCATATGGGCACAAAAAAAAAACTCTCTTTCTGTGCTTGCTGAGCTGAGTCCTGCAATAACCATGTTTCCTGCCACAAGGCAAAGTCCTGTGTTCAGTAGGAAAGAGTAAAGTCAACATGGAAAGAGAAACAGAGTCACAGAGATGAGCAAGATGGGAAAAGAAGGAAAGGAGGGTAGAAGGGAGAGGAGAGAGATCCAGCAATGTTAATTCAAGTTTCTGGTTCCAGTTCCTGCAGCTTTGGTTTCTGTAACTCTCCTTAGATGCTACAAACTCTCCTGGTATCTTTCCAAACTTTGCAAGTCACTAAGATCGCTTTTTCATTTAAGCTTCTTTGCATTGGGTTTACATCACTTTCAAGCATAAGGCTAATTAATACAGCAAAAAAAACTTCCAATTAAATGTTAGAGATCTAGCCTTAAAAGCCCTTTTCCTATTCTACCCCCAGGAACGTCCCCCCTACGTATCTCTCTAATTTTATACTTTTTTTATTTTTGGTGAGGAAGATCAGCCCTGAGCTAACATCTGCCACTAATCCTCCTCTTTTTGCTGAGGAAGATTGGCCCTGAGCTAACATCTGTGCCAGTCTTCCTCTATTTTATATGTGGGATGCCTGCCACAGCATGGCTTGATAAGCAGCGTGTAGGTCCGCGCCCAGGATCCAGGCCTGCGAACCCCGCACTGCTGAAATGAAACACACAGACTTAACCACTACACCATCAGCCCAGCCCCATAGTTTTAGACTCTTTTGATGGCTTCACTCTTTTTCCTTGCTTTTTTCTTTCTTTCTTCTCTTTCCTGTTTCCTCCTGGAATCAAAATTAAGTTCCTTCCAAGGGGTAAAGGAACACATATGCATAGTGATGGATGAAAACTAGACTATTGGTAGTAAACAGGATGCACTCTATACAGAAACTGAAATATAACAATGCACACCTGAAATCACTCAGTGTTATAAACGAATACTACCTCAATAAAATAATTAAATTTACAAATTAAAAATTATTTTAAAAAAACTAAATTCCTTCTCTTTTGTATGCCAAAGAGTTCTGCCACTTTTTTCATTGTATTGGTCCTGAAATCCACGTCCTCAGATCACATCCTGTACCGTGAGTGGTTTATCAAGGTATTTTGTTAAGGACAGTTCAATGCAAGAAAAGTCTTGGGCCATTAGTTGGCTATTAGGAAAAGAATCCAATCCAGACATTCCCTAAGAAATTTTTGGATAATTGGTCAGGTAAATTACTTAAGTTTACTAACCCATAAAATTACATTTTAGAGTTACAGAATCTATATAGATGAGCCAGCCCAACTCCTTTAATAAGCTTAGAGGAGTTAAGTCACTTGTCTAGTACCAAAAAGGAGTTAGTATAGTGTCAGGGCTCCTGATTCTTTGTCTAGGGCCTCAGGTCACCAGACGAAAAACTAAGCCTCTATGACCTGACTATTGCCAAAATATAGGTTGATTTAGGTTTGCAACTCAATGCTCAAAAGAAACAACTGAGCTTCAGTCCAACTATTGTTTTTAGTGCCAATGAGCCAATTCCTACTCCTAGCAATCCTGTGTACAGCAGAATAGAACCCTGCAACGTCTTTTTGCACCATCCTTTCATCTTTTGGCACTATATCAGACAAGGCTCCACTGCTATTCATAGGGTTTTCAAGGCCATTTTTTCAAGAGTGGGTAGTCAGCTCCTTCTTCCCAGTCTGTCTTAGTCTGGAAGCTCTGCTGAATCCTGTCCATCATGGGTGACCCTGCTGGTATCTGAAATAGCAGTGGTATTGCTTTCAGCATCACAGTAACATGCAGCCACCACAGTGTGACAACCAACAGATGGGTGGGGTGGTTCCTGGACCAGGAAAAAAACCCAGGCCATGGCAGTGACAGTATTGAGTCTTAACCACCAGCCTACCAGGGCTCAACCATAAATGATGTAAAATAGATCACCAGTTCTCTAACACTTTTAGATCTGGAAACTGTTATTTAAATGAAATCCTATACTGACCGCAAATAAAAATAAAATAATGATAATAATAACTATAGTAGTTGAGATCCTCCAAGAAATAAGATGCCAAAGATTTATTGGAGGAGATGTCTATGACAGCAAAAGAAGAAGGTGCTGGGGAAGTGGAGAGACCCTCAGACCATGATGTAGATCTGACCCTTAGGAAAAAGAGAAAAAAGAAAGAAGGATTGCATTAATAGAGTCTCAGACTGCTGTGCAGTTCTAAGAAAGTTTCAGCTAGGCTGAGTCCTCAAGCCAAAGTCACCCATTAGAGGAGTCTGCATCTTGCAGAAAAAAGCTTGCATTAGTATTCGTATCACATCCAGTTTTGACTAGGAGCAGCCTGTGAAAAGTGTGGTTTCAGTACGAACATAACGGTGGGTTCAGAGCATACTGCTGGGGCCATCAACCAATTAGGCTTCCTGCAACAAAAGATCTGAGTGGTGAACTATTGTGGCTAGCTCAATTAAAAAAAAAATTTTTTAAGCACAAGTTGCATTTGCTTCTTTTCTATATCTTTCACTTCTCTCCTTATTGTGTTCATGTGGAAAGAAATGGAAGAAACAGAAAATAACCAAATGGAAACTATAAAGTTGAAAAATACAATATCTGATGTGACAATTCACTAGCTGGGCCTAACAGTTGCAAAAGAAATGTTCAGTAAACTTGATGACAGTAATAGAAACCATCCAAAGTGAACAACAGAGAGAAAAAAAACACTTAAAAAAGAGACAAGGACAGTACCTCAGTGGATTGTGGCACTATTAACCAGTATAAAAATACATGTAATCAGAGACTCAATGAGAGAAGAGCAGAGAAATATTTCAAGGAATGATGGCCAAAAATATTCCAAATTTGATGAAACTATAAACTCACAGATCCAAGAAGCTCAATGAACCCCAAGCAAGATACACATAAAAACCACACCAAGTAATATCATAACCCAATTATTGAAAACTGGTGATAAAAAGAAAATCTTAAAAGAAGCCAGGGGGAAAAGGAACACTACATACAGGAGACGAAAGATAAGAATTATTGCAGCCTTCTAGTAAAAAAAATTTGCAAGCCAGCAGACAAACAACATCTTTAAAATATTGAAATAAAAAACACTAAATCTAAAATTCTATCTGGAGAAAATATCTTTCAAAAAAAAAGATAGGCAAAATAAAGATATTTTTAAGAAGAAGAATGGAAGTAAATTAACTGCACACACAACTCAAAATTATTTAAAAGAATACAAAAATTTCCAATAACCTAAAATTCACAATATCCGATACCCAATAAAAAATTATCAGACATGCAAAGAGGCAGGAAAATATGACCCATAATGAGGACAAAAACAAATAAATATATAATTTCGTGAAACTTGGAAACAGAACTAAAACATGACACAGATGATAAAATGAGTAGGAAATGACATTTAAATACTATTATAAACGTATTCTAAATGTCCAAGAAGGTAGAAGAAAATGTGAGCATTAAGGAGAAACAGGGAAGATATGAAACAGACCCAAATTGAACTTCCAGAGATAAAAAATACAATGTCTGATACCCAAAAATTCACTATGTGGAATTAAGAACTCATGAGACATTGCACAAGAAAAGATTAGTGAACTTGAAGTCATAGCAATAGAAACTATTCAAAATGAAAGAGAAAAGACTGAGAACAAAATAACCAAAAATCATTGACCTTTCATGTAATTTCAAATGGACCAATATACATGTAATTAGAGTTCAGGAAAAGGGGAGGGGCAAAAAATTCAGAGAAATAATGGTCAAACTTTCCAAGTTTCACGAAATTATAAACCCATAGATCCGAGAAGCTCAATAAATCCCAAACACAAGAAACTTCAGAAAACTTTGCCAAGGTACATCATAATCAAGTGGCTTAAAACCAGTGATAAAGAGAAAAGCTTAAAAGCAGCCAGAGAAAAAAGACGTTATGTACAGAGGAATAAAGATAAGAATGACAGCAGACTTCTCATTGGAAACAATGTAAGCCAGAAGACAGTGAAGCAACATCTTGAGAATGAAGGACAAAAATTGTCAACCTAGAATTCTATACCCATTGAAAACAGCCTTCAAAAACAAAGCTGAAATACAGACTTTTTCAGA
The DNA here is from genome assembly GCF_037783145.1 of Equus przewalskii. Lineage (NCBI taxonomy): Eukaryota > Metazoa > Chordata > Mammalia > Perissodactyla > Equidae > Equus > Equus przewalskii. The sequence continues at coordinate 1,385,690 of NW_027228754.1, forward strand.
CTTACAAAAGCTGAAAAAATTCATAACCAGCAGATCAGTACTACAAGAAATGTTAAAGGAAGTCCTTCAGGAAGAATGATAATGATACCAGATGATTTAATTAGAAAAGGCAGCACACCTACTGTTCGATCCCTTTTCTTACCCCTCTGCTGAGGTGCTCCAGGTGGGGACTCTAGAGATGCTTAAGGATGCCTCAGAACCATCTAATTGATCTCCACAGGTCCTTCCAGTTCTCACCTTTCAAAATGACTTGATTCTGGATTGTGTGTTTTCCCTTGGGCATTTGACCTAATAGAGGAATGAATAGCCATCAAATAAATATTAGCGAGTGACTTACAGTTTCATGATGCAGAGAGTTAGGAATTGTAATTAATTTAATGTGATGGTTTTCCAAAACCATCCTTTTCCAGTGTTAGTGATATTTGCCACGTATTGTTCTGATCATCAGCAATCAGGTATGTGGCAGAGGAAGTACAAAGAGGTGGAATTTATGCTAGAACTGAGAGTCAGACAAAACCAATAGTAAAAAATCATGGTATATACTAGTTGAAAGCACACTGAAGCTGACTCTTAAGAAATGGAGTTTTAGGCCAGCTCTGCAACTGGTTACATAAGCTTGAGACTCACAATTCTCTTCTGGACCTCAGTTTCTGCATATTTATAGTTAGGGTGTTGTTTAAATGACTCTGAAACCTCTCCCAGTCCCAGCCGTGTGTGATTCTATGAGTGTAACTAAAAACAGACTAATCTCATCCTGTCTGTGACTATCACACCCTTTTCAATCTGACTAGTTATCAGCAGGGAAATTCCCACAACCCCGAAATAGCCATTATTTTTATAATTTAAAAATTTAAATTTGACAACATGGATAAACTTTGAGGGCATTATGCTAAGTGAAATAAGTCAGACAGAGAAAGACAAATGCTGCATAATCCCACTTATATGTGGAATCTAAAAAAAAGAAAAACAAAAAGAAAACTGAACTCATAGATACAGAGAACAGATAAGCAGTTGCCAGAGGTGGGGAATGGAGAGTGAGTGAAATGGTTTAAGGTGGTCAAAAGGTACCAGTTTCCACTTGTAAAATAAATAAGTCACGGGGATGTAATGTAACGTATAGCATGGTGACTGTAGTTAATAATACTGCATTACATATTTGAAAGTTGCTAAGGGAGTAAATATTAAAAGTTCTCATCACAAGAAAAAAATTTGTAACTATGTATGATGATTGATGTTAACTAGACTTACTGTGGTGATCATTTTGCAATATATGCAAATATCAAATTATTATGTTGTAATAATAACATGTAAGCCTCATGTAAGAGCCATGTAAGAGCCATGTAAGCTTCCTGGCTCTTCATAGGAACACATGTTCACAAAATGGTGGCATTACACCAATGTTACACGTCAATTATACCTCAATTTTTAAAAAAATTAAAATGGGTAATTGTTGTTTCAAAATGTTTTCAAAATTTATATATCATATAATGTCCTTGAAAAGGCAAAGCCAAAGGGAAAGAGAAGAGAAAGTGGTTGCTAGAGTTTGAGGGTGGGAAGAGGGGTTGACTACAAATGGGTACCACAAGGGAATTTTTAGCGTGATGGAACTTTTCTGTATCTTGAATGTGGTGTTAGTTATATGACTGTATGCATTTGTGAAAACCCACAGAATGATATACCACAAGGAATGAATTTCGCAGTATGTAAATTTAAAACTAACTAAATAATTTTTAAAAGAATAAGTCAATAGCTTTAGTTGTAATTCATATTCTTTTTTTAAGTTTACATCATTTTAATGTATCGTAGATAATTTTCCAAGCATTAAATTTAACTTCTTATTTGACTATCTAGTCTCTTAAAAATATCCCAATTCTTAGCATATACTTCAAACATACATAACGTATAACGTAAAATAAGCACCTTGTTTTAAAATATGACACGTATAGCCTTAAAAGACTTTTTAAAAACAGATTTATTGAGGTATAATTTACATACCATAAATTCATCCATTGTAAGTGTACAGTGTACAGTTCAATGATCTTTTGTAAATTTACAAGTTGTGCAAACATTACCACAGTCTAATTTTAGAACATTCCATCACCCCAAAAAGATCCTCATGCCCATTTGAAATTTAAGAGACTGAAAAAAGGTAGAAGAGGAGAAGTAATCTGGTAAGAAATTTGAGACACAGAATCCCAGACTTTCAGAGTTACAAAGCTCTGAAGAGCATCGAGCTCAAACTCCCACCCATGTTCAAATGCCTCTGTGACACATCTGGTGGGTAGTTATCCAACATATTTAGACAACATTCAGTGATAATTAAGTGGTTATCTTATTTAACAACCCATTTCATCCTTGGCCAGGTCTATTTATCGCACTTATTCGTTCCTTTAAAGCACTGAGCCCTTACATAGGCCAGCTCCCATATGCCCTAACCTTCAGCTCAATAACTTCAGTAATTCTCAACTCCAGCAGTCTTAAGATTGTAAAAACAAAAAGTATCTCTGTTATAGGAAAAAGTTAAGAATCTCTGGGACTGAGAATTAAATTAGTATCTAAGGAAGTTACCCAAGAAAAGTTTAAAACGAATTCTCCTTAGGTACTTAAGATTCAAAAAGAAAGCTGAGGTGAAAGAAGCCTGCAAGCCTTAAAGTAGAAGAGCAGGCTGAGGGAACTGAGCACAGCACTGGGCTATGGGCTGGAGCTGCAGGATGGCTATGGAGCATGTCTGGGGTAGAGGACTAGAAACAACAGAGGAAAAGGTTAGGTGACACCAGCAGAAAAGTGCAAGGGACTGTATAAAACCATTTCAAGGCAGAATTCTAAAGTCGACCAAGTCAAGAGAACCTGTCAGTAAAGTAGATCAAAAATGCAGCTGTGTAATTAAATATGAAACTAACATTAAGATTACTTACATTTGCGTATGTTACCCCATCCCATGAATTTCCTCACTTTCTTCTAGGTAGGTAATAACTTGCCTGACTGGTTCTTGTGTGTTGCACTGGACAAGTAAAAAGACTGGTGGAGGGGTCATAATCCCGTAAACCACCAAAGGATGCAAGGAGAGCAGATGTGTTGGATGCTGTGAAATTACCAAACCATCGGGGCTGGTTTTATGGGCTTATCACCTGTCCAATCACACACTTAGAAGGTCCTTGCATTGGGTTTAATACTCTGCTGTTGCCCTCCTGCAATTCTTAATAATTTTTTTAATAGGAGGCTCTGTTTTCTTCTTGCAACTGTTACTGAACCAGGCCTGTTTTGCCCACTGTGCAGTATATCGATCACCAAGACAACAAGTTTTGCAGCAGAGAAAGGGTTTACTTGCAAGGCAGCTGAGTGAGGAAATGGGAGAATAAGCCTCAAATCCGCCTCCCCAAAAATGAGAATTAGGGATATTTATGGGATAAAGGGGCAGGCTAGTCTGAAGTGTGGGGATAGATGATTGGAGGTAAGGAAAAGAGAGGTGATCAATGATCTGTGCAAACATGGTCAAGCTTCATGGCTCTTCATAGGACGCATGTTCACAAAATGGTGGCATTAGCATGATCTGAGGGTGGAGTTTTCAGCCCCCCTAATGTCAAAGGGTGACCTATCAGACACTCGCACAGGCCCAGTTGACGGGTCAGTGGTCTCAACCAACTCGTATTGGGCAAGGACTTGACTCTCAGTTCCTGAAAAACAACTTAAACGCCCATTACCATGGTGACCCAAGCATCAGAGATGTTATCTATATGGAACCCAGTGGGAGTCTGGTAATATATTGCTTACCTACGTGACTTTTAAGAATAAGCAGCATAGCTAACAATGGGTGGGCAAATAACTAAAAGCCACAATTAATAACAGCCTGAAAAAATAACCTTAGTTATTAGCTACCTAATCATGAATGGCTATCTGTCCACCAGTTTCACAACAGGCCATGCAAATTACATAGCTGATCCTGAAACTCACTCACACCAAGTACGGGGAACAGGGGGGAAAGCAATAACCACACATTATATTTGTACGGCCCATTAAGATTTCAAAGTCCTTTTTCAAATCTTGCTTGACCCTCATAATATCTTTTAAGGAGGCAAAAAAGATGAGGAATAGTGGTTTGTCCAAGGATGTAGAATCAGGGAAATTTAGAAGAGATGTTAGCAACTGTGTGGTTTATTTTTTCCTGAGTCATTTTACAAATAAAAAGCTCAGGTTCAGGGAAGTTAGAAGACTTGTTCAAGGTCACACAACAAGTACAACACCAGGAAGCAGGGCTTCTTGTTTCCATTCTGGTGTTCTTTCCACTATAGCATGTTGTCTCTGTGGAAGTTCTGGACTGCGAACTCCATGAGGGCTGGCATCATGTGTTATTTGTTTATGCCGGATCAGAGTGGGAACCCAGTGAATGCATATATAACTGCTTCCATTTAAAAAAATACTGTATTATTTGTATTTGTAATATCTCATTTGATCTTCCCAAAAGGTTTATAAAGCAAATGAGATAGGTATTAGTGTCCTCCTTTGCAAGTGAAGGAAACAGTTTCAAAGAGGCACATGTACGGTTACAGAGCTTTATTGTGACCCAGGAAACAGACCGGATGGGCCTTCACTCTTTCTCATAGACTTCTCACCAACTCTCACCACCTAGGAGACTTCCTTTCCAGTTCCTCGCTGGGTGTGTCAGTGCTGTTCTCCTCAAATGGATAAGAAATCAGGTATTTAGTAAGCACTCCCTCCAAGTAGGCGCTGCAAGAGAAACTGGAGCCGTAGAAAAAGAAACTAAAATCTACATATGTGTAGATACACATAGTCGCAAAGAAAGATGATGACAGAGTTCCATTTGAATTTAAGTGAAAGAGTCACTGGAGTTCATGTAGTCCCCAAAATAAGAAAACTGAGGTCACCCTAAGGTCACACAGTAAATAGTTACAGCAAGGACCCAGGTTTTCTTGCTTCCAGGGCCTTGGAAGTTGTTACATAACTTCTGCGGGCAGCGCTCCTCTGGTTCACTACCTTAATTCTTTGCTTGATGACTTGAATTATCCCTTTGTTCTCCCCAAAGTACCAAAGCCTGAGAGTCAGCTATTGACAAGAGTCACCACGCATGTAGCTCTGATCAGCGTGACTTGGGCAGGGCAGCAGATGGGGACATGCCATCCAGGAGAACTTACAAGCCCTCATGAATGGGGCAGTCGGCCTGGAACTGACTCAAGGAAGTTAAGAGATACTCAACACTGATTGTACGTTAGTATTTTCATACTACTACATCTGTAAAATAACCACATGGAAACAATAAATGGAAAGAGGAAAGAACAGGTACACAAAGTTAGTAATTCCATCCTTCTCAAATTTGAACAGAGGGCTTTAGTCACCCAGACTGGAAGAAGCGATGAAAAAGTGACATATAACAGAGGTGATGGTACATGTCAGCGGGAAAAGGATGGATTTTTTAAATAAATCACGCTGGAACAACTGAACCTCTCCTTCTCTGACACCATACACAAAACTCAATTCCAGGAGTATGAAAGACCTGAAAGTAAGAGGCAAAACATAAAGATTTTAAAAGACAATCTAGGAGAATATCTTCGTGATCTTGGCACAGAAAGGATTTCTTTAAAAAAGACACAAAAGCACTAATCATAATCATACATTAAAAATTTTTTAATCTGTTCACCTCAAAAAATCATAAGGAAAGTGAAAAGCCAAGCCACAAACTGGGAGCAGATATTACGACATGTGTAAGTGACAAAGGACTAATATCCAGAAACGTATCGTGAATTCCTATGAATACACATATGAGAGAGAGGGAACCAATAAAATAAAATAGAGGCAAAAGGCGTAAACGGGCATTCCCCAAAAGGCAAAGGGGAAATCCAAATGGTCAATGGAGATATGAGAAATAGTTCAACCGCTTTACCAATGAAAGAAATGCAAAATAAAACCACAAGGAAGTACCGTTACACATCTCAAATGACAAAAATATTAAGGTCTGAGAATACCAAGTGTAAGAGAGGGCAATGGAGCAATGCAAACTCAGTATAAGTTATACCTGCAGGGCCGGAGTAATTTGCTATCAATAGTTTAGTCTCATCTTCCACTCACTAATTCTACCCAAAGTGTACAGTCCTAGACTTGGAGGGACTCCCGCCACCTGCACCAGGAGAACCATGTAAGAATGTTTCTAGAAGCGTTGTGCTTATCACCTCAAACCCAGAAACAGCTCGAATGCTCCTCAACAGTAGAATGGATAAACAAACTGTGATTTAGTCATATAATGGAATATTATACACCAACAACCAACAAAACTGTAGCTGCATGCATCAATCTAACTCAATCTCACGAACAAGAATGAATGAAAAAAGCAAGTCACAAAAGAGCACCTGCGGTATGATCCATTTATAAAAAGATGTAAACAAGTAAAGGTAAACCATATTCTCTAGGGATGCCAACATCTCTAAGGTTTAACAGTTGTTAAACTATAAAAAGAAGCAATTCTCACAAAATTCGAGATAGTGTTACCTGGGCGGGGGGAGGGGACATGTGACTGAGAGGGGCACACAGAGCGCTATGTTCTGTTCTTTAAATTGGATGGTGGTTATACTTGGGTTTGCTTTAACTTTAAACTAGTTTATTAAATAGTATATACTATATTAAATCACAAAATTGTCATTTTTATGTGTCAAATCTGAGCAAATATTGACAATTTCACATGGCTCAATATAAAATATATGTGTGTGTGTTTATGCAATATGATTCATGTATGATATATTTCACAATAAAAAATGAAAAAAGAGGGCCCGGCCCCATGGCCAATGGTTAAAGTTTCCCACACTCTGCTTCGGCTGCCTGGGTTTATGGGTTTGAATCCCAGGTGTGGACCTACTCCACTCACTAACCACACTGTGGAGGTGTCCCACATGCAAAAAAATAGAGGAATATTGGCACAGAAGTTAGCTCAGGGCAAATCTTCCTTAGCAAAAAAAAAGAAAAGAAAAAAGAAAGAAAGATGCATTGGATAGGAGTCAGGAAACCTAGTTCCGAGATGAGTAATTTGGTTCCAGCCTGGGTTCTAAGACCACACAGGATCCTTTACCTCTGTTTCTACAAAGTAGCAGTGTAGACTAGTGGTTAAGTGCTGGGGTTCTGGAAACACGCAGATCTGGCTTTGAATCCCAGCCCTGCCACTTATGAACTGCATGCTTGTGACCTGATAACTTATTCAGGCACTGATTCCCTCATCTGTAAAGCAGCCGTAGCAGTAGTACCTACCTATCGTGTAGAGTTGTTATGATATGTACACATGAATTTAAATGAAGCAGTTCTAACAGTGTGTATAAATAGCTTAGTGCAATGCCTGGCACTTTGCAAATAACTGATGAGTGTTAGTCATGTTATTGGGTTTCATTCTCTTCTGTCATATTTTTTAGAGGGTTTCAGAAAGATGCAAAAGGAAAATTATGTGAATATCTTTTGAAAAAGCACAAGATTCCATGCAAGCACTATGACTGTTACCATTTTTATCCTCTTACGTGTCCACGTTAGTCCATTATCATATATCACAAAGGCAATGCTATCACCTTGACGCCGCTGAAGGCAAAGCAGCTACAGGAGTTAGGATAGACCCTCCACTGCCTTCCTTGCAGGGTCAGGTGTGAACGCAACACCTGAGTTTCTCAACAGAGAGTTAAACCATACTCTTCCTAACTCCAACCTGCCAGGGCAAGACTGAAATTCTTGAACTCAAGAGAATAAGTCCTTTCAAAAAGCCATCTAGAGGTCAACCGATCGAACCCCCTGATTCAGGGAAAGTGCCAAAGTCCAAAGAGGGGTCTAAAACAAATGCCAAGTCACCTTTCCAGGGAACCCAGCTGTGCCAGTGATCTCGATCAGCAGAGACTTCCAGGCTACCAGGAGCAGCAGCCCCTGAGTGTGCAAAGTCCCTTTTCAGACAGAGCCGCAAGCTGCTCAGACCCCCGTGGATTTCTGCCTCAGCAGAGCCAGCAGACAGCTTGGCTTTTCTACTCTGAAACTCTTTTTTCTTTTTAATTTCAAGTGTGCTATTTCTCTATAGAACATTAAAAAATAAATAGGAAGCAGGAGGTATTTGCCACGGAAACAGGATGGACTGTGCCAACAGTCCCCACTCTGCCCTCACCTTGCACCCTGGGTGCAAGAAAAAGAAAACAAAACACCGTATTAGTTCCTAAGAATTCTGAATGTGTAATCTGATTTTAGAGAAGAGCCATATTTGACAGAATTGCCAGGGGAATATGGTCAGTTGATAAAGATAAGAACAAAGATACCTCTGAATAGAAAAAGGCCCATAGCCCCGCTGTGTTATTAACCACACTAACCATTTTATGACAACCAAAACAGAAAGCAAGAAAAGAACTTCAGAAATAGTCGTTCATCCAGAAGTGAGAAACTCCTGTTTTTACAATTAATGAAGTACTCAAAAGATAGCCAGAGTCAGTCTAAATGTTAATTTTGAGAAGAATACTCACTCTGGTGAGGCAATGTTTTGCCACCTGGGCAGGATACACGGAACAAACAAACAAACAAAAAGGCTCTTAACTACCTCACACTGAGCATAGCCCACAAAATCAGAGGCGAATTTTCCTTTCTCTCAGCTGCTAGGTCCTCCCACCTCAATTTTGTACATTTTTTTAAATTCAGCGCACCTTTGTAAGGAAAAATATTCTCCTCCTGTATGTTTCTCTTTTACTCTCACATTACTACCACATTCACGATACTTCACTTCCGACACCACTCGTGTGGGTTTTCCACACGTCAAGCAATTCTCCATGACTCCAGCCGGTGACCTACAATTCGATTCAGCTCTGACACTATCTACCTGGAGTTAGCGTTGGATCCCACAGTTAAAGGCTCAGTCCCATGAGACTGCCCCCACTTCAGATGCCAATCACAAGTCCTAGGTTGTCACCCATACCTGGCTATAAATTCGGGTTCCCATGACCCTTTCCTTGGGTTCAATAATTCCCTAGAATGGCTCATAGAACTCAAGGAAACACTTACTTACATTTATCAGCTTATTACATAATAAAAGATGTCATAAAGGATACAGATGAAGAGATCCATAGGGAAAGGTCCAGGAGGTTCCCAAGCACAGGAGCTTCTGTCCCTGTGCAACTGGCATGCATCACCTTCCCGATACATGGATATGTTCACCAATCAGCTGTCCGAACCCCCATACTTTTGGGATTGTTAAGGAGGCTTCATCATGTAGGCATGATCAGTCGTTAACTCCATTTCCAGCCCCTCTCCCTCTTTGGAGAATGGGGGTCGGGGGGCTGAAAATTCCAAGCTTCTAATCTTGGCTTGGTCTTTCTGGTGACCAGGCCCCATCCAGGAACCATCCAGGGGCCCACCCAGAGTCACCTCATTAGAACAAAAGACACTGCTGTCACCCAGGAAATTCCAAAGGATTTAAGAACTTTGTGTCAGGAGTCTGGGTCATAGACCAAATATTAGAACAAAAGATGCTCCTAGTGCTCTTATCACTTAGGAGACTGCAAGGTTTCAGGTGTTCTGTGCCAGGAACCCAGGGCGGATATATAGATATAGAGAGAGACATATAGAGAGAGAGAGAGAGATACACTATTGTTTCTATTTACACATATACCACTTATTTAAATTATAACTCAATGTAGTTATAATTATCTATATTTAGATTTACATACTTTCAAATAATAGATAGGTATTTGACCTATAGGACAAGTATAAGGAATTTAGATAGTTTCATATAATCAGTTTTTTGTTAAAACAGAAACGCAAAGTTTTCAATTAATGAACATGCCATGTTTGCATTTTTGTTTCATGCTGTTGCAAGCAAGGAAAAAGAAGTAGCCATAACTTAACCCCAAATTCACAAAATAATTTTGTTCATTGCAAGGTTCATTTTGATTAGAAGTGTAAGTAAAATCTAATTTAAATTTAATTTTCTTGTTTTTATTCTATTAAGCAATGTTAAAACTTTCTAAAGCTTGGTTCAAAAGAATTTCTCCCAGGCTTTTAAAATTATAATTAGATCTTTTTGTCATTTTTACCTCTTTTACAAAACAGAGTTAGGCCTGAAACTCCTGCATTCATTTGTAATCAAATTTAGATTGATTGCCCCCTCCTTGGGAGCCTTGGAGATCCCTAGAGATTTGGCATAAGCTGGTGGCTCCTTGTGCTGACGTCCTTTCTCCATTTGAAAAGCAGTTCCTGGCTTGCTTCTGGGAGCTGGTTGAGACTGAATGTCTACCATGGGACACCAAACACAGCGCAACTGCCCATCGTGAGCTGGGTGTTAACTGAACCACCAAGTATAAAATTAAACGTGACTCACATCAATCCTTATAAAACACAAGTGGAATATAGCAGACTGGGCCTGAACAGGTGCAGAATGCACAGTAAGCTGCATAAGCAGGTGGCGTAGTAACCGTTCAAATGCTTTTCCATCTCTTCCCTCTTTCCACACCTGCAGCCTCAGGGTCAAGTCCCTGTGAACAATTAATGGAGGAAGAGAAGGTGTGGACCTAGAGCTGCACACTACACCAGCTCCAAACAGAAGCGTACGGCCTCCCCACTACAACTCCACTCAGTGGTGGCTTCAAAGTGGGTGAAAGAAAACCTCTCCAGTGGGCAGAACTTTGAGAAGCACATCTAGTCATCCACTTTGATTGGAAGGAGATGCCTGAGGTATGTATCTACATGACTCATGAACAGTAGCTAACAGGCTGGCTACCTGGTCAGACACTTAAAAGAAAAACGAAATTTGAAGATTGGTGAAAAGGAAGTCTGGGAAAGAACTATATGAAATGGTCAGAATGTGAAGATATTTGTGTCCCATGTAAATGTCCTTTAAAATATGGGGATTTCCTAAGCTCAGAGTTCCTCAGCGGTGACAGGAACCTACTGCATGCAAAGCATCCACCTGGACTTCTCTGTATCATCCAATGGGACTTGGAGGCAAGGGGTACCAATGCAAGCATGAAGCTTTTGCTGTCTGTTGGGCCATGAGTAATAAAGTCCTTTGTCTCTGATCCAGGAGTATTGTGTCTCTGTCAGCATCCATGAAACAGTGGCAGGCAAACTTGTTAGCTTTCAAGTGGGATAAAATCTCAGATCCTTTACAGTTGTTGACAGTTTTGGCAATGCACATGAAATGCTATCAGAGACATGGCTTTCTGTAAGAGGAAAGTACAAGGGCCCTTTGTGGCCAGGTTGGGAGATATGAAAGACTCCCTGGGATCCATCAGCAAATGTTCTCATCACAGTGATGCAGAAGAGCTGAGGGGTAAGCATCCCCACTATTCTACCTATTAATGAGGCTGAGAAGTGAGAGTGAAGATTGAGACAAGCTGTCCAAATGGTGTTTGATTGCTGTTCATTTTCCTCTGAGTGGGAGGAGGACAGGATGTTATTGTGACAATGCAACAAGCTGCCCGACAGCACCAGCCACAAGGCAATAAAGCAGTGGTGACTTAGTTGAGATATTCCCAAAGCTAAGACTGATGGTATCAGTATTGAGGAAATAGAGCTTTGGTAAACCAAAACCGGAAATTTGTTTCCTTGAGCCTGGACCACCACCAGTCACGTGAAACTGAAAGTCAGTACTTACTGACACAGAGCCATACTCAAGAGACTGGTTAAGTCATTGCCTCTGCTCCAGAGAGAAACACCATCTTCATCTTCCAAGGCTACTACAGGTTGAACTACTTTATATTAGTTGTTTATAGAAAGCCTCTCTATGAGGTAATATTAAGCTCATCTTTGAATGACAAGAGCCTAATAAGTGAAGATCAAGTGGTAAACATTCCAGACAGCACCTAATGCAAAGATGCTTCATTGAAAAAGAGCATGGCATGTTCCAGAAACAGATAAAAGGACTGAATGTGGGGAAAGAGAAAAAGAGAGGAAGCAAAGATAAGTCCTAAGTTTTTTAGCTTGAGCAAGTAGACGGATGGTGATGCTGTTTAATGAAACACGATCACCAGGGAAGAAGCAGATTTGGGTAGGAAATCAGTTCTGGATGGCTAATGTTAAGTTTGAAATGTCTCTTTGATACCCTTGTGAAGATATCAAATAGGCACGTAGATGTATGAATCTCGAGTTCTGGGGAGAAGTCAGGCCAAGAAACAGAGATTTGAGAGTACTTGGCATATAACTAACATTTATTGGGTGCTTACTATGTGCCAGGCACTATCTAAATAGTTTATGAATATTTTCTTAGTTATACTCTTAACATCCATATGGGGTTGGCACTGTATTATTACTTCCATTTTAAAGATGAGGAAACAGACAAAATTTCCCCAAGGTCACTCAGCTGGTGAAGGTAAAGCCAGAAGAAAAACCCAGGCAGGCTGACTGCAGAGCCCAAGCTCATTACTGCTACGCTATGCTACCCAGTACATGATGGTATTTAAAGCCCTGGGGCTGGATAAGGTCACCCAGGGACGGTGTGCAGATAAGAGAAAAGGGCACTGAAGTCTTGCAGAATTTAGTTATGTCCCTTCAGCATTCACAGTCCCCTCTGTCTGCATCTGTACTTCAGACAAGATGCTAATTTATCAATTGGATCTGTCTCATCAGGAATGTGCCTGTACAAATGACCAACCCCAGTGTCCAAGCTAGATCAACCAGCTCTTATAAATTAATAAAGTAGCATTCTTATTTATAATTGCTCCCTTATATGTATGGCTGGTTTGAGTGCATCCCCAGAACATTATTTCCCTTTGATTAATTGATAAAAATAGAATGTCCGGACCCGGAGTGACCTTCCAAGTCACTAGCACTCTGTGGGGTCCCACCTGAAGCACCCAGCAGGCTTCCCTGAGCATCTCTTTAGCCACAGTATGTGTCATACCAGGAATTCTGGAAAGAAGGGTTTCCATGTGGCTTGTTGAAAATTCCAGGGGAAATGAAATTCTGAACTGAACATGTTTAACTCAGAATCTCTCTCGAATACTACACGCTGTTTCAGGAGCTATTTACAAGCTTTGGCATGGCAGAGACGCTGCTCTCAGGAAGACCCATGGCAGCTGGGGAATAGCAGGGACCAGGTATGGGCTCTGTGGTCTAGACACGAGGGATTTCCACGAAGCCCTTCCTCGCCTGAGTTTTGAACAACTCATGTATATAACAGCAGAGCACAGAGGATGCTCCCTTTCTGCTCCCTCTCCCTTTCTATTTTATTTTTAGAACGAAAGATTCGTTTATAAGTTTTATCTCAGTTGCTAGCACTGACTTTAATAAAATACCACTCTCTCAGTTCTTCAGGAAACCTATTGCCAACTTCCCAAGGTCCAATGATTTTGATACTCACTTCTTAGCAATTACTTGAATACAGCATCCTCATTGAAGAGAAAGAGGTTCTTTCTGGTCAAAAAGGTTTTGTGCCCACCCTTTCAAGCAGAAGTTTCCCATGAAGCTGAAATGACATTTTTTCAAGGAAACCTTGCCTGACAGTCCCTCTTGGTTAAGTTCCTTCTATAAGGTCCCATAGCCTCCACATTCCCTCATTATTTTGATCACATTTGAAATTATGTGATCCATAACTGTTTGTGAACAAAGACTACATCTATATTATTCATTGCCATATCACCAATACCTAGTATAGTTCCAGGTACATAGAAGGTGCTCAACAAATGTTTGTTGAATGACTAAACGAGTGGAAAACACTGGACACAGACAAGGCAGCTTCCAATAACATCAACCACATGATCATTATGATCTTGAAGATTGCATAATGATCTTAACAACTTTGGCAAGGAAACCCGAGAAGGTATTTCTAAATTATTGACATATGATAATAGTTTACTTTCATTTCATACCCACAGCATTCTATACCCACATTCTATACCACAACAATTAATGTAAGTACTGAAGTACTTTAAGGCATCTTATCTGAAATTCTCAAAACTTGGTAAAACTCCTGAATTTCCTCTGTTCTGTTGGTCATGTCAGCAAGAAATGTATGGCCAAAGGTCATTTATATTGTAAGCTGCTTCTGTAATTTCTGTGACCTTTAGTGATAAAGTCTCACCAGCCTGGCTTTTTTATGTCATTATAAAATGTCTCATTGGATAAGTTAAGAGGGCCATTGAACTGGTTTTGCATAAACTCTTCACCTAAAGGCCATCTCACAACATATTATTTAAGAGTCACATAAATGATAATTTGATACAGATGGTGCAGAGGTACCATGTTAGCACATAGGTACAGGCAGAAGACAAGCATTCCTTAACGACAGGGGGTTTTTTCCTTTTCAGCTTTATTATGATACAACAGACAAAATTTTATATATTTAAAGCATACAACATGATGATTTAACAGATGTATACTCTGTGAAATGATCACCACGATCGAGTTAATTCACTCGTTCATCATCTCACAGAGTTAACATTTTGCATGTGTATCTGTGTGTGTGGGGAGAATGCTTAAGGTCAACTCTCTTCGCAAACGTTAAGTACACAACAAAATGTTACTAACTACAGTCATCACACTGTACATCAGACCCCAAAGCTTATTCATCTTACAATGGAAAGCTTGCACCCTTCAATAACACTCTTCACTGCCGTAAAAACTCTCCCAGCCAACCTCACCCACATTCATATATGAGAAAAGAAAACATTAACAGGAACTTAAAAGGAGTGAAAACCACAACCGGGGCAAGCCACGTATCTCTTGACACATTTAAGTCCATCATGCAAATTTTCTCCTGTCGCAGTGGTGACAGACCACCAGAACCTCCTCTTCCCCTTCAGTTGGCTTTATCAGATTTCCAGGCTTCACAGTGACACACGTTAAGGGATCCAGGAGAAACAGCATACACTTTCACTTTTTTAATTTTTTTGCTGAATTGCAAGTGCCTACACTGTTACTTTTATTACTAGATCTGTGCCTAGAACTAAGGTCATGCTTAGTTTGACATACTAAGCATAAGTATGACACATAGCACTGTATAAGTTTAAGGTGTACAGCATAATGATTTGATCTACATATACTGTGAAGTGATTACCACAATAATTTTAGTTAGCATCCATCATTTCATATAGGTACAAGAAGCAGGCTGCCCTCTCAGTGCCATCAGCAGCGTGTCAGTCTCATATAGGTACAAGAGGAAAAGAAAAAAGAAAAAAATGCTTTCCTTGTGATAAGAACTTTTAAGATCCACTCTCTTAGCAACTTTCAAATATACCATACAGCAGTGTTGACTATAGTCATCATGTTGTACCTTGCATCCCTAGTACTTATTTATCTTATAACTAAAAGTTTGTACCTTTTCACCAGACAACTTTTCAGAATAGTTTTAGGTTCACGCAAGGTTGAGCAGAAAGTACAGAGTTCCCGTTTGCACCCCACCCCTAACACACGAATAGCCTCCCCAAGTATCATCATCCCCCGCCACAGTGGTACATCTTTTACAATGGATGAACCTACATTGACACATCATTGTCACCCAAAGTCCATAGTTTACATTAGGTTTTACTCTTGGTGTTGTACGTTCTATGGATCTGGACAAATTTATGATGACATGAATCTATAATTACAGTATCATACAGAGTAGTTTCACTACCCTAAAAAATCCTAAAAATCCACACTTTCATTTTTAACCACATATTCGCCCTAGGTAAAGCAGCTGCATGGGCTAAGGATGCCCAAAAGCAAGCAGCAGGGACAGGACAAAACTGAAAAGCTCATACTCCTAATTTTTTACAACCAAAGTGGTCCCCCTTACAGGATATCAGAATATAGATGGTTCTTTTTGAGCAGTGACATCAGTTTGCCTATCAAGCTCAACACACTCACCAAGTGCCATCTGCAGTCTCTCTCTGCCGATGGTACTTACCAGCTCTAGATAATAGCTTTCTTCTTTGGGTGGCCTACAACAGGTGACAAAATAATGAAATTTCCCAGTTTCACTAGCCAAAGTCCCATGAACTCCTAGAGGAGGGGACAATGTTTGTATCCCACTGCATAGCACAGTGTCCCCCAAAAGCTTGCTGAGATGAAATGAGAGAAGTCAAGGCCTTGCCCAGATTTCCCAACTCTAAACCAGCACCTTCTCCCATTGTTCCATACATACTTAAGTTTGGCATTTGTTGTTATGAGTTCCTAGGATATCATGTCTGCCCTGTCCTTTGTAATAAGGGAAATGGACTCTATTCCCAGCTTACAGAGAAACCGGGGAGCTGGACAGGAATGAATGCTCCCCAAGATCTTTCTACTCTGTGGATGGTCATCTACTACATCTCTAGCAAGTTCCATGATCGTTTGTGCACTAACGCTGTCATAGTTCTCCAAAGGCTGACTTCCTCCCCCCCAGCCTTTCCAGTAATTGGAAGAAAATTTCTATCACATGCTTAAACTAACATATAAAAACCCAGGGGATATTTTAAGCAGCTGGTTTGCAGTTCTGCAGAAGCCACTGAACCGACCCCAAAAAAAGAATTAATAAAGATTCTCTAAGAACTGGGTCTAAAGATTCTGATGTCTCCTCACCAAGGGCCCCAGCCCCAGGTTTTTCCTTGGCTACACATCAAAGGTAAAGGCTGGAAAATCATCACATCTGGGCAGCAATGTCAAGAAGTCCCAGGCATGATCCTGACAATCCACCAGGCTGAGTCCCTGTCTTCAGTGGTATGGGCAGTGCTTCCATGGAAAACACACCCTTTCAGCCAACCCCCCTAAATACTAAACAACTAAATACCCTCAGTTACGTGGCAAATGGTTGGGATTATGACTTTTGCTTTCAGCAAAGCCCAAGAGAAAATATGATCCCATAAATCCAGTACTGAGACCTGGCCTTAAATCTATGAATTCCTGGGCCAAGGTTAGAGGAGGTCCATGAGGTTACATACAGACTCCAAAAGGACAAAGGTTGGCTCAGTGAGGGCGGGAACATATCCACTGTCTTTACCAACCAAAGCACTTCAGTACCAGGCTGGGAACATCAAAGGCACTGAATAAAGGCTTATTATACTGAAAGGTATTTATTATATTTGGCCATTAAGAGCAACAATAATTTTAGAAGCATGCTAGAGTAGAAATTTGATCACACTAAGCGAAAGTTGGCTGTGAGGTAAACTGAAAACAGCAAGTGAAGCTGTAAGCATAGTCACAAAAAGGACAGTCATGAGAATGGGGAATGCAGTTTCAAAGGGAGTTTTTTAAATTTATTTTCACAAGAAAGACTTGAGTGAAGTATCTGATCCCTTTGATATGCCCTTATTGTATTGCTTTTTGTTGTTGTTGTTGTCAATGCCGTTGAGTGGATTCCAACTCCTAGCCACCCTGTGTTCAGCAGAGTGGACCCTGCCTGGTGTTTTGCTCCATCCTCTCACCTTCTGGCGCTGTATCAGACAATGCTCCGCTGCTATTCATAGGACTTTCATGGCCAATTTCTTCAGAAGCGGGTGGCCAGGTCCTGCTTCCTAGTCTGTCTTAGTCTGGAAGCTCCACTGAAACCTGTCTACCACCATGGGTGACCTTGCTGGTATCTGAAATACTGGTGGCATAGCTTTCAGCATCACAGCAACATGCAGCTGCCACAGTATGACAACCGACAGATGGGTTGTAGGGTTCCCTCACCAAGAAACGTTTAACCACTAGACCACCAGGGCTGGCAGCTATACTGTTAGCTTCCTTTAATTCATTGTTCTTTCAATAGTTTTTTTTTATTGAGCGCCAACTACAGGTGAGGAACTCGTATAGATACTGGGAATGTTTAGGTGAACAAAACAGATAAAGCCCCTCCCTTCAAGAAGATTGTGTTATCCCTCTTGATTCTTAAACAAATTCTTTAATTTCTTGAAGGAAGGCTCCCTGAGCTCCTTGGAATTCAGCCAGGGCTCATCTGTGCTCTGCCTGTGAACACACCATGCAGCTTTCATCAGGTTATTTGGTCTGTCACCTCCTGTAGACTGGATCTTCCTCCAGCACAGGAACCTAGTCTCTTGTCTTCGCATCCTCAGAGCCTGGCAAAGTAGGGGGCTGGGGAGAGCAAGGCTAAATCCAGCAAATGAGTCAACTCCATCCAGGAAAGCTGACATTTGCTTATTTGTTTGTCTTTAACCTTAGAAGCCTGTTTTTGTGCTAAGCATTTTGCCCAAAGTCACAGAGAAGCTTGGGTTTGGGTAGAGCTGAGCCAAAGGCCCTGATCTCGTGATGATTCTGGTGCTTGATTACAAGCACAATACCAATGGAACATTTTCATTTTAAATAAATGACTATTGCTAGAGTATTCTTTTGTGCAGAGCCTGAAAGATAAGAGAGATAATGGTAGAAATAAGAAGATACTCAGAAACAAAAGATATGCTTCACGAATTTTTCTTAATGAAATGTGATGAGCTGTCACTGTTGAAATCAGCTATTCCCTGAAATTCCTATGGATCTACCCAGAAAGTAATTTTTCCTTCCTCTTTACCCTGAAAATCACCCTAGGGAACGGCTAAGTGAGTCCTCACATTCCTGCTTCTCTCTTCTCAGAATCAGGGTTCAGAATAAGCAGTTTCCTTTTTCATTCACCCTGAGGAAGGAACAGTGGAGTAACGATGAGCTCACACTGCCCCCTACCAGCCCAGCCACCTCCTAACAAGCAGCACATATCCACTCTTTCCTGACTCTCTTCTGCTCCTCCTCCTGTAAAAAAAGAAAAACAACAGAATGCCCCCACAAAAGTCAAATGTCTTTATTTTATATAAAAAAAATTTTTACAGTTTTAGTTCCTATGTTTAAGAAAAAAAATCCCTAAAATTGCCATAATGTTTAGATCCACTGCAAACTGTAAAAACAAGCTTTTTATATATTAAAAAAAAATTTACATTTTACAATTTTCTACATGCATGCACAAGGTCTCAGCTCTGTAACCCAAAAAAAAAGAAAAAAAAAATCTAGATCCAACAGTGGAAAATTCTACACTTACAATCTCACTTGGAGGGACTCAAAAAGCCCCTTCCTTTCGCACATAGAAGACATCACAACAATCACACACCAGACTGAATCCATCAGCAGACGCTGCCCCGTGGGGAGAGCAGAGGAAACAGATGACAGACAGATGGACAGACATGACGGAGGGGCGAGGGAGCTCGTCCAGGCCCAAGAGAGAAAGAGAGAAGCACAAACTCTAGGAAATGGATATTTCAGATGAGAGGGTTCCAGGATCCCAACATCTCAACACAGGTACTGTATCAGGGTTTACAACAGGAATACTGGGATGGGATGGGGAAGGAAAAACTAAGGGCTGAAATGGACGGGGATGGGGGAAAAAAAATGAGAGACTGAAAGAAAATACAGTCACAGGCACATAACGATGTTTTGATCAACAATGGACCACATAAATGACGGTAGTCTCATAAGATTAGTACCATATAGCCTAGGTGCATAGGAGGCTATACCATCTAGGTTTGTGTAAGTACATACCTAATGGCGCATTTCTCAGAACGTATCCCTGTCATTAAGCAACACATGACTGTAAACGAGAATAAACAGAGAGCATGAAGAGTAGTTTAAGAGAAAGGGACCAATGGGGATGGTGGCAGAGAGGCGAGGTAGGTGAAGGACTGAGGCACAGCGTCCTGGTGTGGAGGGAAGGACAAGCGGTCCAAGGCGATGAAAAGAAAGGCCTAGGAGGTATGGCAGGGACGAACTAGGATGCCATGTAGTTATAGAAAAAAGAACCCTAGAGAGACCCACCCACAGCATCCCCTACGGTGGTATGGGGGATCAGTGGGGACAATAGGTGGGCACACCCCCACAAGGGAAGAATGAGGAAATCCCGCACGTGATGGGACAGGCCTAGTGGAGGACACAGCTCAGAGGGACTGAGTCAGCTGCACACCCCACAGCAGTTCACAGCATGAAGACAACTTCCCATATAGGAGAAGCAAAAGACAAACACAGCCATACACTTGACGATCCATCCTGACATTTTAAAAAATAATAATAATAATAATCAAAGAAGACAAAGATACCACAGTTCTGACGCAAAGGACCAAAACACTACCATTCTCAGTCACAGCCCTTAGTGCTTAGAGAGAGAGTTTGGGGGGAAAGAATTTCTTTTTGTCTTAAAAAAAAGGAATGAAAAAATCACAGTGATTAAAAACATGGCAGGTTCTTAAAATAAACACTCCCCCGTCCCTAACCTAGGGCAGCAACTAAGATCCGAAATACTTTCCCTCTCCCCGCCCCAATTCGTTCCTCAAACCACACCACGCCCCACTCCTGCCCACAAAGGCAATCACCCCAATCACCATCCAGGCCCTCTTCTCCAGGATAGTGAGGTATTTAGAAACGTGACCCTGAAGGGACTCCTCTGAAACCAGGTCTTTGAAGAGAAGAAAAGATACCTTCCCGGGACCCCAGGACAGGATGTATTTCACTCAGGCCTATCCAAAACCCACAGCCCCAGCCCAAGGCTGATCTCCAGGTCCTGCCTAAGTCAGCCCCACAACCCACCCCTGTGGGACAAGGTAAACACTGGCTGAAGAGCCCTTCTCTAGTAAGTGGTGGGTGGACAGATGTGCTTTTTCAGAAAGGACAGAAGGAAAAACCCCAACCACTAGGCTCCATCATGCCCAGGCTGCCACTATACAGACAGGACGCCTCCCTGGTAAGAGATCAATGGAGATCATATCTCAGGGGGCACGCCACAAGGCAAGAGCCAGTGAATTTTTCAGGAGAAAGATCGGCCTACAAAGCGGCATTGTGAATTGTTTAGAGGACTGGGCCAGAGGCAAGCTCCAGCCCAGCCAGCAGAACCATCCTCCACGTGGATCCTGGCTGGAGGTATATGGGTGTTTCCCAGTTCTATTCCCCTTGGTTAAAATTACATAATTTAAAGGTGTCTGATTAAAAGGCTCAAATTTACAATGAAAATATGTATTAGAGGGTCAGCAAATTTTGCTCAAAATGAGACTTAAACTCTTGAGAATTCATATCGGGTGCAAAGACTACAGAAGCTAAATAGGTGAGGGGCTAAGTACCCACAAAAGGCAGCGATCCTGGTCCCTCACCTGGTACAGAGGGAGACCAGAGCCCAGAGAGCCAGGCAGGGAATGAAGACGAGGGGATCCTGGCCAGCCAAGGAAAAGAGACCCCTGAGGCAAAGAAGTGGACTTAAGGCAGGGGATGAGGAGGAGCTGCTGGCTCCCCCCCAAAAAGAGATGAGGCAACAGGTCTCCGGAGCTGAGAGAAGAGACAGCGGGACTGGGGGTGGCTGCTGAAAGAAAGAAAAACGTTTGTCTAAGACAACAATAGAGGTTAGGTCAGGGTCTGCAAGCCACTAAATCTGTACAGGAGTCTACATGCCATCCTTCACTGGGAAGGGAAACCTCCCCCACCAAGGCGGGAATGAAGGTGTGGGCAGGTTCAGAGGGTAGGGGTCAGTGATGTTCACAGGGGTCTCTCCTGCCCTTCCCTCAGAGGCTGCCTAGGAAGACCCAGTGGCAGAAAGGTACTGTCCCTGAAGGCCCAGGAAAAGTGGTCAGAGAGGGTTTCCGCCTCAGTTTGCCTGCAGTCACATGAGACCATACAAATAGAAACAGAGAGATGTCAGGCTTAAAGGATGGGATCTTCCCTTGCTCTGAATTTATGAGGATGGGGAAAGGAGGCTCTAACAGCTGGAAACAAATAACCCTAGCAGAGAGACCCATGACTCTGGGACTGTGTGGGAGGACACAGGAGTGCTGTCCCAGAACTCAGGGTTTGTTACAGGTAGGGTGAGTGGGCAAAAGGGGCGGATTCACCCGCTGTCTGGAGGCCGCGGCAAGCTGCTGCGCTGGAGGAGTTTGGCACCGTGGCTCTCTGGAGTCACATCTGTGCCTCCCAGAGACAGCCAGTCGGGGGCCATTGGAGAGAACTGCTACAAGAACTAGGGTTCGTGAGTGGGGGCTCAGGAGGGCCCTGTGCCCTTTCAGAAGGACTGTCACCAGGGCAAAAAGGGAGAGAGGCACTGATTCCTGCAGGACCTGGAGTGATTACAAAAGTGAGGGGGTTCCAGGAAAAAGAGAGGGAACTTCTCAGGTACTATTGATGGCAGGACAGTCTCTCCCGGTTCCCGTGGGGTCAATAAGGAAGAGGGGAGGAGTCAGGGAGGGGGATAAGTTAATTCAAGTAAAAAAACCAAGAGCAAGAGGAAGAAGGGCGGCAGGAATGTGGCCTGGGAGCCAAGCTCCCACCCACCACCCTCAGGAGCCCCCCGCGTCTCCCACTGCCCCTGCTGTTGCACAGTCACACCGAGGTCTCGGACTGCAGCCTCATGACAAACTTGTGCGACTTGGGATCCACAAATTCCTCAGAGAGTTTGAAGAAGGGGACCTTCTTGGTGCTGACCACCAGGCTGAAGTCCTGGCGTTTTAAGAGGAAAACGATGCCATCCTTGAGCCCGTTGGTCACCGGCTCCTCGCTCACCAGTGTCCACTGTTTGGCCAGCCAGCGTTCCTTGTGGTACTGGATGGTGGGTCCGGCTGCCAGGTATCGCTCCAGGAAGGCCTGGGGAGGGGAGAAGGGGCTGTGTAGGCATCTCTCCCACCCACGTGCCATCCTTCATCCTCCAGGGGCACCACTTCCAAAGACAACCAAGATGTCTGCATACGATCTTAGAATGTCAGAGCAGGAAGGGGCCTGAGATCATCTGCCTCCAACACTTGTTTTATAAATGAGGAAGCGAGAGCCCCCAGAGGTGAGGTGGCTCAGCAGGGCTGGGACTGGAGCACAGCTCTCCTGACCCCTCATCCTCTGCTCTTCCTCCTGCGCCATGCGGTGACCGGGGCAAGCCCCCCTCTTTCTTCCTTCCTCTCCATACAGCTTACACGGTTGGCGCAGAGCGGGTCTGCACCAGCAGAAAGCTAGAGGAGTCATGGTTCAAGTGCAACATCTTCAGTCCTTCAGTCACCAAGGATGGCTCAGGGGAAGCAATTCTAGGAAGCTGGTGATAGAGTTGAGGGAGGGTAATGGCTCGAAAAGAGCACAGAGCAAAGAACACCTGGTGGAGGTGAAGGGGGTAAAAGGTGGGGCTTGGGATCTGGAAATTCTAGAGATGAGAAATAGGTCTCAGCCATTCCCAAAATAGTCCTGAAGCTCCCCGTTCTCCACACCACCTAAGAACATGCAGAGATGGGGTGGATGGGTTAGGGATGAGAGAAGAGACTACAGGGAATTGGAGAGGAGACAGAGGGATGGATGGAGGGTAAGGACAGAAGTAAGAGAATTTGGGAGAAGGAAGGTGAAAAGAAGGGGCCAGACCTGGGGAAAGAGGAAGGATGCTAGGAGCAGAGCGAGCCTACCTTGGGCGTCATGTCATGCGTGATGCAGAATTCAAGGTGCTGCAGGATGCTCTCCATGGTGTGGTAAGGCTGCTGCTTGGTGGTCCGGAGGTACTTCTGCATGGCCCGGGCCATGGATGCGAAGATGGCCTGGGCTGCCTCCCGGGGGTCCATTACCTCCCTGGGGTTCTTCTGCTCCTCCTCCTGCAGCCGCTTAATGTGAGTGAAGGCCTCCTCCACCGCCACCACAAGCCTGCAGGACAGGAGAGGTCTGGACTAGGCACCCACTTCTCCTCTCCCCCTGGCTCTGGCCCTCCAGCAGCCTGAGTGAGGTCAGGCCTTTGTGCTCTCCCCAAAGCAATACAAACCCATCTGGAGCCAATGGCTGGGCTTTGGGGGCTGTGTGCATGTGTCTGCTCACACGTGCATGTGTGAGTGTGCATGTGTGTGGTTGGAGGGGGGGCACCTTTCCCCCACTAGGGACAGGAAACAGCTGTAGAGCTCGGTGAGCCAAGTCCAGGGACTCACAGAGAACAATCCAGCGTCAAACCCAGAGAGACAACTAGGAACTGTGCTATGGGAAAGACAAGCACTACGTCAAACCCTAGGAAAAGCCTTCTGAAATAAGACCCCCAAATCACACTTCACCAGGTGGACAGTTAATAGATATAACTACATGAAATGACAGATTTCTACTCAACCCTGACAGCATGGGCAACATTAACTAACATCTGTTGGGGGAAGGGAGGAATATGCAAAGAATCTGCTACAAATCAAGAAGAAAAAGGCAAGAACACTATAGAAAAATGGGCAAAGGAGGTGAACACACAATTCACAAGAGGCCTGAAAGGCTGAAAAATATATGAAGTCGTCACTTGCTAGTAATTAGAGAGAGAAATAAAATGTTAATAAGATACTACTTATCCATCAAAATGGGAAAAATTGGGAAGGTGACTATACTCCAAATACTGGTTAGGACGGTAGGAGCACTCTATGAACTACTATGCAGTGGTAAGATGTAACACGCTGGATTGGGACAGACAACATGGGCGAACCTCAAAAACATAAGAGTTAAGGAAGAAGCAGGAAAAAGCAGCCAGTTCATGTTAAAAGCACAGAGACACACAAACCAACACCACATCTGGAAACCCAGGAACCTGGGAACTTCGAGGAGCTTAGGATGGGATTCTGGGCTAAGTAAATGTGTGGATCTGCGTATGTCTACAGTTTCTCTGTTTATTCTTTTGCTCTCCCCCCGGCCCTCGAGTGTCTCGGCAAAGTTCCTTTTGAAAAGATTCTTTTGTCTCAGGTGAACCAAGGGACTCCCAGTTACAATCAAGGTATGGGGGAAGGAAAAGGTCCCCTATGGGCCAAGAATGGTGGTGATAGCACAGGAGATCCAAAGACCCTTCGGTAGGGCAGAAGGTAAAGGGGGTCGGGGACATCTCTGGTTTCCTTCCCATCAGGAAGTTGGCTCATCATTTCTGAGACCACTGGAGACATGCTAGAATGTCACAGAAATGGGGTCGTGATCTCTGATCTACTGCAGGAGGCGCCAGCCTCGTATAAGAACAGAGAGGGCTGCCTTCCTCCCTGGAAGCCCAGAGATGGTGTGGGAGGAGGGGCAGAGGGCAGGGTGGATGGTCGAGTCCCAAGGCCCTCTCCTCCCCCTCCGTGGAAATCCCGACAGACCAAGGTGGGACGTGGCAGCAGTAGTCACCAAGAAAGATTCTTCGGGCAGGACTGAAGTTCGCATAATAATGTGAACGGGAAAAAGGAAGGCGTGAGAACAGCATTTAAGAATTTACCAAAATATGGGCACTAGAACCTCATTTTCTGCAGGTAAAATTGTACCATCTGCTGAGCAAGCCTCACAGATCTACTGGTAGGACGTCCACCTCCACCAGACTTCCATCCCCTGGTCATTCAATAATCAGTACCTTTTGAAGATACAATTAAAGTGCCAAGTCAGTTGACTTTAAAATAAGGAGATTATCCAGGCAGGCCTCATCTCATCACATGAGTCCTCTAAAAGCAGTTTTCTCCGGCTGGTGGCAGAAGTCAGAGAGACCTGCTCCTGCTGGCCTCAAGGAAAAAGCGAACTGCCGTGTGTGAACTGCCAGTGGGACCAGGTGACAAGGAACTGATTCTGCCAACAACCAGTGAGCTTGGATGGAAGTCACCTTGATTTCTCCCCATTAGACCTGGAGGGTCTAGCTCCAACCTGCGCCCAACCCACAGGACTGTGAGATAATAGACATGTGTTGTCCTATAGCACTGAGTTTATGCTCATCTTTACAGTAGCAACAGAAAACAAATGCACACCCCCACCCATATCATCACTGCTCGTCTACTGCCAGCAGTTACAGAAGCCCATGGGCCTTGCTCTCCCCAGCCTATCCACACCCAACAGCACCCCCGCCAGGCACACCCCTCCTCCCCCAGGGACCCACCTGGCCCTCCGCTTGCGCACCCTCCGCTCGTGCTCAGCCTCCTCGTAGTAGTACTCGTTGTGGCTGTTGTCCCGCCTCCGAGCCGCTGCTGCAATCACAGCCCGTGACTGGCCCGTGGAGTTGTTGGTGCTGTTTTCTGCACAGGAGCAGGAGAGAGACGGGATGGTCACTTCGGGGCATGGCCTCGCTTCCCACTCCAGGAAGTCTGGAGACAGCAACCTGACATGAGCAGAGGAAGCTGTGCCCACCCCGCAACAATACCTCCCATTCCCAACCCTCCTGGCCGTTTCTGGGGGAGGCCCAAAGGAAAGCAACAAGGAGGACACCAGAGTGCAGGAGTCCCGCAGATGGTCCACCCAGTGCAGGAGGCTCTGGAGCTCACAGAGCCAAGGGCTTAGGACCAGGGATGCTGACACAGAGAAGCCAGATTGGGGGACACAACATAGCATAAAGGGAGAGCAAGTAGAATCAGCAGCTAAGACCAGCCACCTGGAGTCAAGGAAAATGACAGAACAGAAGGGGCTGGGACATGGGCTGGGGAAAGGAGAAAGCGAGGGAAGGAGGGTGAGAAACAGGGAGGGGGTAACTTGGAGTCCTGCTTGGGAAGACACCAGGAGGGTGGAGGAGCAGGGCCGCTCACCCTCTCCGAGGGAATACACCTTGAAGCCAGACACTTTCTTGGCCAGGACGGACTTGGGCAGGTTGAGGAGGGCAGGGTTGTAGACAGGGAAGTCATGGTAATACTTCTCCAGGATCCACACTGCCACGCGCTGGATGCTGTGGGGGAGACGGCAGGAGGGGGAGGGAGAAGGGACAGACAAGGGGCGCAGGGGAAGGGACACATCAGGGCAGGTTGGCAGGGCAGGAAAGGACACAGGACGGGGACAAGCTGCTTCCAAGTACCCTGGCTCAGGGCCTGAGCTCTACTTACCAGGCTCCCAAGCCTTCCCCAGGGCTGGGCCTGCTAATGCTTCCCTGCCTTGCTGAAGCCCAGGGGAAAAGGGCACTGGGCCTGGGTCCCCAGCCGAGGGTCACCGCATCCCCTCCAGCATCCCCCCAAGATTCCCCAGAGGACCAGGAGGAGTTACTGATACTCTCTGTGGCCTGGGGGGTGGGGCATCCTGCCCACAAGTTTAGAGGGACTGAAGAACTCTCCCCATTATCTCTTCCTCTAGGGGTCCCTCCTCTGGCCACTTCATCTCAGTGACCACTCACTGAGTGCTCACAGAGGCTGTGCCTCAAAGAAAGAGCTGGAAAAGTGATTCCAAAAAGCACCTGTTCACATCCTTCTCCTCTTTGGTCCGTCGCTCTCTAAGATCCGGCTCTCTAACTGTCTCATCATCTGTTCACTCCTAACTCATAACTCCCACCTCATCTTGCCCCAGGATCCTACGCACACCCTCCCATCAAGTAGCAAATGCTGCTGAAAACCTGCTCTGTGCAAAGTACTCGACTCCTTCCTACACAGCCCTCCTAGCCCGTTACCTCCAGGTTCAGCATCCAGCCCTCCTGCCCAGCAGTGCCCCCAGCCTCCTCCCCAAGCCCGTTCAGCCTGCTCACACGCACTCATACCTGAGATGACCGACGTTGTAGAAGCGGCTGGCCCCATCGGTGGAGCGCACGACCTTGAGCGTGAACTGAGGCTGCAGCTGGCGCAGCTCCAGCAGGACCACGGCCAGGTAGTGCACGAAGAGCAGGGCATCCACCAGCGACACGGCAAACTGCACCACGCCCTGGTAGCTGCGCTCCCGGGCATCCAGGATGCGCACGCCATAGAAGAGCCAGTAGGAGACGACAAGCAGGAAGACGAGCACCATGAGCAGGGCGCGCAGCACGAAGACGCGGGGCAGGGAGGCCTTGGGCCGGCGGAAGAACAGGGCCCAGCTGCCCAGCAGCAGGATGAGCAGCTTGAAGGCCACAGAGATGAAGAGGCCCTCACAGGCTGTCCCGCATGGCTCCAGCTCCTCCCGCCACAGCAGTGGGGGCAGCAGCAGGAAAGCCAGCGGCGTGAGGAAAGACAGCAACGCCAGCGTGGCCCCCGCCGCCACCCCCAGGTGACGGGAGCAGTCCAGCGGGACACTGTCCTCCATGTCCTTGGCGATGCGCGTGAGGTCATCGTGGGAGATGCTGTGCTCTGAGGTGCCCGTGACTACCGTTGTCGTCTCCCCCCAATTGTCATCCTACAGCAGGAGGGGCCACAGCAGTGAGGGGAAAGGATATGACGAGGAGGAGGGGAAACAAGAGAAAGGACGAGGGAAGACAGAAAGGAAAGCATGGGAGAGGGGAGGAGAAGAGGGGGTAATCAACAAACATGCAGCCATCAAAATATCCCTGAGCTCCACTGTGTCCCCAAGCCTGGCATCTGCAGGGACGGGACGTCTGAGACCTGGGCCATGGGGAGTTTCACACCAGTCAGCAAAACAGGAAAAAAAATGCATGTGCACAGAGAACCCTCAGGGCAGAGGGCACAAGATAGATGCCAAGGGAGCTGCTCAGGCAGTGACTGGGATCTGAGGTCGGACTTGCCAGGCAAAGCAGGCAGGCTTCCAGGGAACACAAGCTGACCCTTACGGGCAGGGGACATGAAGAAGAGACTGAATCAGGGGTTCCCGGCCACAGCCAGGAATTAGAATCACCTAGGGCACTTGGAAAATAATACCAATGCCCAGATCCCACCCAAGAAAGTGTCAACCTTCTTTTAAAAAAAAGCTCCCCAGAGGATTCCAATGTTCCTCCAAAATTGAGAATCACTGAACTAAATGATCTCTAAGGCCTGGCTATGTAACCTGTAATCTATGGACCAGCAGTGTGGACATCACCTGGGAGTTTGTTAGAAATGCAGAATTGCAGACCCCACCCCACATCTACTAATCTAGAATCTGCATTTTAACAAGATCCCCAAGAATTGCTCAAACATTAGAATTCTAGAAGTACTGCCCTAAGCTCCTTCCAGCTTTCAGAACATCCCATGATTTCAGTAGAAGCTAGAAGGGGAGCACCCTGGGGCAGGAATGATGTGAGCTGAAGCCCCCAGAGGACTATGAGAGAGGGGGATCCGTGAGCAGGAGCTGAGCAAGGCAGGTGAGGCCGAGAACAGCCAGGTGGAGCTTGAGCAGGCCACCTGCAATGCCACTCTAGCAGCAAGCGTCTATCCTCCAGGCACCGAGAGCCACTCAAGGCTTCTGATTAAGGGAGTGACCTGACAAAAGCAGGGTGGGGAAGAGAGGAGGACACCAGGAGGAAGGGAGGGCGACAGGGTAAATGATTAGCGCAGGGTGTGCAAGATATGGTGCAGGCTTAGTGCCACTCTAGGCTGGCTCTGCTTGGCCATCTAAATGCTCACAGCTCAGGGGCTGCCTGTTCCTAGAGGCAAGAGGGTGGACAGGCTGAGGTCCCCAGGTGGCCTTCACAGTGTGGTCCATTCAAGCTGTTTCTCTGCAGAGGCTGGAGGCCATCCCACAGAGGAGTCCCCAAACCACCAGTGGCTGTCAGTGCCCACACCCTTAATTCCTGAACAGCCTGGGGATATGGAGTCACATTCTGACACCCAGGGATTTAGGCTACAGGATGAAGACATGGGATGGAGAGTGTAGGAGACTGCCTGGCAGGGTGAGAGTTGAGGAATCTCCTCTCCCAAGGACGAGAGAAGAGTCTGATCTGTAGAAAGTGGATGCGCTGACTGCCTTCAGCTCAAGAAACTGGGTCTGCTCCTCACCCTAGTGTGACCCCCAGACATACTGCCTACCCTCTCTAAGGATCAATGGCTTGGGAACTCCTCCCCTACAACAGGTGAGCTGATCTCAGAGTCACTTCAAGAACTCAGGAGGCCAGGTCTCAGGGAGAAGACGGGGTTGGGAAAGAGGGAGAAAGAACATTTCCCTCAGGTATCAACCTGCACCCCAAACCCAGAAATGCCCAAGGTCAGTCACCGAGATTTCTTGTGAGGAAAAAGGTGCTGGGAGTCACCAGCCTCCTAAGATGCTCCCAAGAAGAAAGAACAGGAGGAATGAGACATGGGCAACCTCAGAGTCATCTCAAATCCTGCCTCTGCCCTATTCCAGGACTGTTCTTCCTACCGACCTCCCTGCCAGATGAACAGAGCAGGCCACAGAGGTTAGAGCAAGAGCAACCTGCTCACTCATGTCCTGGGAAACGCTCTTCCGGCACCCCTAACCCCCCAGCCTCACCCCTTCCTCTGCTTTTTCCTTCTATTCCTTCCTCACCTCCTTTCCCTAAGATCTAGACAATGCTATCCTACAGGCCCACACCAGAGGGCGCTGGAGTGCCCTTAAGGCTCAAGGGAAACTCAGGGCTCCCACACCGCCAGGCCCCACTCACCACAGCCCTCCTACTCCAGATTCCCAGCAGGCTAACTGGCTGGCATCTGCCCAGAGGAAGCAGGCAATTCCCATTACACAGCCCAGGTCGCCCACACCTCTCTGGAGATGAGGAAGTGGCTGCTGCTTCCAAAAGGATCTCTCCTGAAATTCCCTGAAATCTACTGAAACAGGGTCCACCCTTGGGACACTAAACAGAAGGAAGTATGACACGAAATGCCCTCCCTGATGTGGCCTCTCTCCGAAAACACCAGGTTTCCAGGCCCTTCCCCTCTCTGATGGACCTCCAACTTCAAGCTGGAAACACCTGGCCTGGATCTCATCTCTCTCATGCTCACCCGCTCGTCCCCTCGCGTGGACTCGTTGTCCAGCAGGGGCTCCCCAGGAGCCTGGATTGTCACCGACTTGTCCCCACGGCTCCCATCTCGGCTCTTAGAGCGGTGTCGGTCCCGGCGGTCTCTGCAGCAGGAGGCCGGGGAACAGGCACAAAAGGTCAAAGGGAAGACCTGGGTCTTCTCAGCAGCCACGCTCACCCCACCACCCCTGCTCTGCCCACCTCTCAAGGGCCCCCAACCCCCCTCCGCCACCTGTGTCACCTCCACTGCTCGCCCACCTGTGCTTGCGGGAGCTGCGGGAGTGGCCCGACTTGTAGGAATAGCCCGAGTACTGAGACTCGGTGTCCATGGCGTCTGAACGCCGCGCCTTGTAGCGCTCCAGGGCCACAGGCTGGGGCCTTTTGGGGGGCCCCACAGCCACCTCCTTCAGCACCGGCTTCTTCAGGCCAAGGGGCACCTTCAGGAAATCAACCGTCACCCTGAGGGACTCTATTTTGCTGGACGGGTGGGCTTGTCTCAGAGAAAATCAAGCGACGCTCCTGAGGAGAGGAAGCAGCTGGTTAGGGGTGGCTGGGGCTCCCCGTGGGGTCAGGGCAGAGGAAGACCATCCCCAAACAGCAGCCACAGGAAGCTTAGCCACAGGAAGCTAGCCACCGCCCAAGAATATTCCACCCAGGTTCCTGCTCTAGCCAACAGGCCCAGTTCCTCCTGCCCTGTCTCGTAGAAAGAGCAGCCCCAGACTGTGCCAAGGATTCAGGGTGCAGGGAAGATGGCCAGCAAAGGCCACGCAGAATGACCCAACCCTGGACCCCCTGGAGGGGAGAACCAGGGCAATGCTTTCTTATTCTCAACCTGGAAAACTAAGGCTTGGAGAAGGCAGGTTCTGGCCAGGCAAACAGGCTGGACCACGGGAGACCTCAGAGAGCAGAAAGAAGCTAGCTTCTGTCCAGAGGCTACCCCGGGCCTCTCCTTCTCCCTCCACACATCTTCCCCCCACTCACAACTTCTGAGTGTACCCACAGGGGGCTGCCTATGGCTGTTTCTCTTGGGACCATCTCCCCAGCATCTACATCAAATACACCCATAGTTACTGGCCAGGTTGGGTTAGCTGCTCCCCTTGAGGCTGTGTGTGTGTGTGTGTGTATGCATGCACAATAAGAGGCGGGGGTGAGGGATGGAAACTATGGATAATGTGGTGGGGGTGGGAGGAGAAGGCAAGTAGAAACCATTTTCCAAAAGCCTAATGTCCTGAAATAGGCAAGGTCACAAGTTTATCTGGCTATTCACAGACTGAGGGGCAGAATCTTTCTTCCAGAATTTCACCTTCTAATTCTGCAGAGGAGAATGACCTCTCCTTCTTCCCTCTTCCCTAACTCTCACCCAAATCCTGCACATTCTGCAGAGCCCAGCCCCACCGCCTCACGGAAGCCCCCCACCTACTCTAGCACCCAATGCTATACCTTCCCCTCTGACCCCGACCCCACCAGTAATCATCACCACACACTGAGCACTTATTTCCGATCTTCACTCACTGAGTCATCAACTCCTTCCTCGGCACCTTCTATGAGCCACGTACTCTGCTAGGCCCTGAGCAGACAGCGGTGAGACAGACCCTGAGTTTACAGTCTAACAGGGCAGATGCACACTGAACAAGTAAACAGGTGAGTATTAATGGCGAACTGCAGGAGTGAAGGAAGGAGAAGAACACGACGCTATGAGAGACACTACGGGGGGCAGGGGCTACTTGAAACTAGATGGTTCTGGAAAGTCTGAGAAAATGACACCCAAGCCTGAAGGAAGAGCAGGAGATAACTAGGGAGAGTGGAGGGGAAAGCTTGTGGAGCAGAGAATGACACAGGGGAAGGCCAAAGGCAGCAGAGAGCTCGGTGTATTTAAAGAACCAAAAAAGGCCAGTGGAGCCAGAGCAGAGGAGGGGAGGGGGTGTGGGAGGTGAAGCTGAAGAGGCAGCCAGGGGCCAGGTTATTGCAAGGTCCCGGGGGCCAGCGAAGAGGCTAGCTTTTATTCTGAGGGTAATGGGAAGGCTGCAGAGGATTTCAACTATGCAGATATGGATTGGCAAGAGGGGAAAGCAGAAACAGGGAGATGAGTCAGGAGATGACTGCAATCTGAAGGCTCGGATGGGGCAGAGGAGGCGAGAAGCAGCCCAGTTTGAGACCTGTTGGTGGTAGGAGCAACAGGATCTAAGGAGGACCGGCTGAGGGGGAGGGGACCGTCAAGATCTCAGGCTTGAGCAAGAGAGTGGATGGGAGTGCCATTATAAGGTAGGGAAGCCTGGGAGGAAGCCAGCTTGGGGAGGAAGCCAATGAGTTCAGCGTCCAGCGTGCTGAGTTCACAGCCGTGAGACAGGCCCTTGAGCAGGCAGCTGGGGGTCAGAGGAGCTGGGCTCAGAAGAGAGCCTGAGCTGGAGAAATGGACAGTGTGCAAGGTCAAGGGAATGGATGGGATCACCTAGGGAGAGAATTAAATAAGGGGTCCCGGAGAACCCCAACATGTAAAAGGAGCAGGCAAAAGGGCCGAGGAGGTGAGGCTGGAGGAGTAGGAAGGCCAGAAGAGCGGGCTCTCGGGCAGCCAAAAACTCAAGAGTGTTTCAAGGTGGGAAGAAAATCAGCAGGTCAAGTGCTGCCAAGATGTCAATTATGTTCAGAACTAAAATGGGTTTGCTTTGTGTAGTTGTTATCTTTTCTCCAGCTAAACTAAACCATCAGCAACTTGAGGATAAGAAATACGACTGATACATATTTGTATCTATCACCCGCCCGTGGGCGCACAGCAAGTAACTGAGCCCCACCTAGTAAATGAGCACACCTCTCTGACTCTCAGGAAACCACGACGACTGCTGGGAGATGAAATCGATGCTAAATCCACTCATTTATCCACCTAACAGTGATTTGGAGGCACTCCATGGCCTAGTGATGTTTGTCAATATCCCCATGTCAAGATAAGTGTGTGACAGAGACACACTTAGTGTGATGGAGACATAATACCTTAACCCAACACTAAACCTTCCTCAAACCCTTTGCCATACACAGGGCCCTTGTTCATCACCCTGTCTGCAAATCACACAGTGGGCTCCTCCGCCCTGTCTCCTGAGAACTCATCCTACTGGTTTAGTCCTCAGTACAGTTTACACATCTCACCTGAATCTCTCTTGCTGTGGTTCAGCCTATTCTTTCTAGTTCTAAAAACTGAATTTCACAGGCAGGTTCAAAGACAGCAAGTGGGTTAAAGAGTGAGGGGGGTGGAGAAGTAAAGAGGAAAAGGACTGCCATGGGTTGAGGTCTAGACAGAGACACCAGAACTCAGACTCTCCGCAGCCTGCATACTTATATCTGCCAGAACCAACAGCAAAAAGAGCCTGTGGTTTGCACCCAAGGATCAGGGTTCAAAACCTAACTCTCCCACTGACTCACTGTGCAACCACAGGCAAGTTACTTAACTTCTCTGCGCTTTGTAGCCTGGTAGGGTCATCGGGAAAATAGGGAAAATAATGATACATACTTCATGGGGTTGCTGTGAGGATCATGGGTGTGAAAGAAGTGCTTTCATAAACGGCTCAGCTAGTAATTAGTTAAGCAATTAATAGGCTCTGGCTCCAGGATCACTCATGCTCCAATCCCCAGACACTTCCTCTGAGACTTGGGAAAGAGCTAGTATAAATAAATCCTGCTGTTCCTATGACTAAATTAAGAAGTCACACTCATTCACATACACACACACACACACACACACACGCACATGCACTCCAGACCAGACCACCACTTCAAACACACCCAGGAGGGAAGCTGATGCCATTGTTTCTCCTACAGATAAATTTTAAGCCAGACAAGGGTGCCAGTCCCCTCCCAACCCTTTGTTCTGAGCTGTTCAGCCTAGAGCCCCCTACCTTCTTCCCTGCTGCTTAGCAAAGACCCACGGACCTTCGCTGTTCCCCTGGACTGCTTCTCCCACCACGACCAGCGCAACTCAGAGTGCCCGCAAAGCGCCACAGCATGCTCCTCCCTCCATGCCCTACCAAACAGAGGGGCCAAATATGAATCCAATTTCTGAGACCCTTGCCTGCTATCCCTTCAAGTACCCCAGGGAACGAATCCAAGCATGGGCAAGGCTCGGGGGAGGGATGGGAGGTAAGCAAGGAGAAGGGCAGAAGTTCCCTTGTTGAATCGGTCTCGGCAATCAGGGGTTTGGAGGGTCTCCCAGGTGGGCAGCGTTCCCAGGGAAGAGAGTGGGGGAGGGGAATCAGTGGATGAGATCAACAAGTGGAAATGTCAGAGGCATGACGAGACGGGGAGGGAAGTCCGGACTCGGTGCAGGGCAGGGAGTGCCCTGGTTTGGGGGGTGGGACGCTGTAAATGGAACACGTCCCATTACTTTTCACCTTGCCCCCACCGTCTAAGACACACAAACACACTCACTCAGTCCCCTGCTCAAACTAAGCATGGATTATCTGGGGTTAAAAGGAGGCCAGAGAGGAGAGAGGGAGAGAAGAGAGAGCCCGTCACAAAAAGGAGACCCTTCTCCCCTCCAAAGGCCTTTCAGAAATAAAATTAATGGAATGTGTCTCAGTATCATCCCAAGGGGATTGGGGGGAGGGTTGGGGGGGGAATGTGGGGGCTTTTGTCCCGGCTGCCCAGCTTCTACCACATTGATCACCATGGCAACCAAAGCCCCCTGTTGCCTAGGTGATGGCAGCCAGGTCCTGGAACCCATACCCGACATCCAAAGCGAGGGAGGTTATAGAGGTGGGGGGGTTAGGGACAGAGGGGGAGAGAATGGGGTTTCTCCTCTGGCGGCCCCAGCTTTTGTCTGAGCTCTGGGATCGGGTTTCTTCAGGAAACAATCGGAGGCCTCTGGAAAAAATACACTCAGAACCTGGCAACAGGCAGAAGGAGCAAAGCCCTGGGGTGGTATGGGAGGTATGGGCGGAGGGAGATTGGTGTTGGCCAAAATGCAGACCAAGCCTGGACCCTTTCCCGCTGCCCCACTCAGAGGACCAGCTCAGGTAAATAAGGCCTTGGACACAGATGCAGGCATCCCCATGTGAGGCGTGTGCTGGGACCGATGACCGGAGGGCAGGTGGCTGTGGTCACCACCTCCTTCTCCCACTGCTCTAGCCCAGGGCCACTCCTCCGCCCAGTCCAGCTCCCTCAGGCCTGGGGTGGGGAAATGAAGCAGGGCAGAGATGAGGACAGAGCTGGAGGGAAGCGCTGGGGAAGCCAGGGTGACTCTGCCAGAGAAGAAAAGGTGGGGAGGGGACAAGACACAAACATACACCTAGAAAGGACATCTATCGCCCTCATCTCTACTGAGAACAGGGCTAAAAGTACCGGAGCAGCAGAAAGCACTGGGTTGGATTTTAGCAAGGACTTCTAGCCAGAGCGGGAAGAGGACAAGAAGCCAAAAGGTCTCCTCTCATGGGCAGAGCTCTGATAGCACCATTTTTTAAACAAATGGCCTTCCCCTCCACAGTCTGGGACGAGGGAGGGTGCTCCCACCTGGACGCAGGGGAATGGGCATGATCGCCTCTTCAGTGCCCTCTTGCAGAGGAGTCTGCGGACCTTTGCCCATTAAAGGTCTCTGATTCCTACACAAGAGCCAGGGTCTTACTGCACGTGCCCTGTACCCCCTTTTCCACTACAACCCACGAGAGAATGCGGACATGTGGGCGCCCCCAGGCCCATGACTCCCTAAGTTTCACCTACCACAATGCTCTAGTATATCAATGTGAGTCCCACCCAAAGTGCTAGATGCCCACCTTTCTGGGTGGCCCCAGGAGTCCCACTTCCCCACCCGGTATGCAAGGAGCTAGAAGTCTATGCAGAGAGACAGAGCACCTTGCCAAGTCATTCAAAGTCATAACTGTCCCTCTTCAGACTCTTGGTTTTTCCTCTTTGCCATGCTACTCCCTAAGTTACACCGATGTGCTCAATCCAGGGCCCCCTGTCAGACACGGGTGGGGGCGGGAGGTGTCCAGTGTGGGGAGGAAACACAGAACCTAACGTGGCTCCCACAGGGGAGAGGGGAGTGCTAGAACTTCTCACTGTGCCCACATCATTCCCCGACCTCCCCTTCTCCCACCCTCCAGGGGGAGACAGTGGATGGATCCACCCAAGTCTCAGCAGGTTCCAGCACTATGCTCAAAGAAGCCTTGAAGGTGCAGCCCCAAGTTTTACAGATAAAAAGGTGGGGCCCCGAGGAAGAAGGTGGCTCGCCCACGGTCACTAGACCTGAGGCAGCTCTGTCTTGGCCTGCATTGCGAGAAAGACCTTACTAACACTGTGACTTTGAGGTGTGCTCCTCCCAGAGGGAGACCAGGCTCCTCCATGAGTCCTTCTGGGTCTTAGAATAGCCAAGACTACAAGGTCAGGACAGGAGAGCGTGTACTGACTCCTGTCCTACCCCCTCTTCTCACCAGTGACAAAGGAACAGACCCAACAGAGCTAAGCCAAGCCAGTAGAGACCAAAGAGCCCCTTCCCCTCAAAGGGTGCTTTTGGCCCCGCCCACCCACCACTCCTGACTGAGGATCCTGATGCTCCTTCATTCATTCCCGTCTAGCCTTGCACCTCAGACAAGCCACCCATCCCAGGAGGCCCATGCTGGGTTTTCCCTACCACAAAAAGAACTAAGGCACAGAATGGGCCAGGACCAGCCCCAGGCCTGGACCAAGAATGGGATGGAGATTTTGTTCCCACCCTCATTTCTGTACCCTGAAAAACGCCCGGTGTCCTTGGGTGACAGGGCTGTCCAGGAGGCCAGAGAGAATGGCTGGATCTCAGGGTATGTGGGTAGGAAAAGCTGGACCAGCGAGCCCAGGAGCTGGCACCAAGTGCCCCACCCCCGCCCTGCTAACCCAGCACTCTCCCAGGACAGCCCCAGACATGAGCTCACCATCCTTAAAGCCCCAGGGCAGGGGGCAGGATCCTTCTCCTCACGGGGCTGCGTGGCAGGGGAGGGGCATGCTTGGGTCACTCAGGCGCCTCTGCCTCCAGAGCAGCTGCTCACCACCAGACCCCAGAGCAAGGAGCACCACAGGGGAGGCCCCACAGCCTGGGCTCCTGGCCAGGACACCTGAGCTGGCATTCTAACTGAAAAGGAGCTGGGGAAGCCAGGGCCAGGCCCCTCTCCACCTCCTTCCTTAATTTCCCTCCATCTAAGGCAGAGGTGAGGCTGGGTACCCTCATGATCCACAGACACACTTAAACACAGACCCCCACACACGTACACCCACACTCGTATTCCCCCGCTGAAACCTGGAATGGCTCCTGCCTGCCCCACCCAGCTCCACCCACCCTGGCCAGGCAGGTTCTGTAGAGACCTGCTCTGCTTTCTCTCGGGCACCCCCACCCCCACCCCAGTTCTCAGAAATTCCCTGCTCCCCAACACATCATGCACAAGCACACACACGCGTGTGCGTGCACCCGCACATACACCATAGCACCTCCTTCCCTAGCCTCCCCCAGACCCATTCCCAGTCAGTCTGGAAGGGAACGCCAGGCAGGGGGAACGAGTGTGCATAGAAAGAGTGAGTAATCCCTTTGGCATCTGTCCCAGGTGGGGGCCAGAGGGGAGACAGGATGCTAAGCTGGTGAGAAGGTAACCAGGACTTCTAGATGCCTGGATGCTCTGTTTAATTTTCACCAATGGGAAGGCCCACAATTCCCACCCACCAGGCTCTAAGCTTCTTCCTCCCTCAGCTGGGGCAAAGGACTGGCCCCTACCTGCCCACCAGGTAAGCTGTGCAAGAGCCAAGAAGGAAAACAGGCACGTCGAGTTGTCCTCAGGGACAGAAGAAGGTGGACAAGGAGTGTTGACCACAGGCCAACTTCCTGTGCCCTCCACATTCCCACTCTCAAGGAAAACAAAAATGCCTCCTTCTCTGCATAGTCTACTATCCCAGGTAGGCCCCAAAAGTCCCTTCCCCAAGAGACCATCAAAGCCTGCTCACATAGCCCCTGCCTCGGAGAGGAGGTGGAGAGCAGCTACATGGGAAAGGCGAGGCAGCCAACCTTACGTTTGCATATGGATGGGGAGAAGTGTGAGCAGGGACACTGGCAACTAAGGCTGGTTTGTATGGGAAAAGCAGTAGTGGGCCTAAAGGTGTGAGACACAGTGTGACTGGGGGTGCAGGGGGCAGGCCTGGGTTTCTCCATTCTGAAAACCTTCTCTTCATGCCTCAGCCCAGGGCCCAGATCTGGCCCATCAGCCAGTTCTTATCTGGGAAAACTGAGCCAGTTGAAAGGTCCAAGTACCAACCGACATCCACCATCTTGACAAACCCACCACCTGAGGTTTTCACCCTTTCTGAGAAGTCTCAACATCCCGCATCCCTTATATCCACCACTTCCATTCCTGGAGTAAAGCAGGTGACAAAATAAGTGTTTCTGATCACACCTGGTTGTTTTTTAAGTCACTGCATTCACACGTATGGCTCAGCACCTATTCCTGTCCAACCTCTACTTACCCTAAAAAGCCAGAGCCTCCTCCCCAGATACACACAAACACACTCTCTCCTCTGGCCAGGGTGGGGGAGCCAGGAACTCTCTGGGGGATATTGTTAGGGGATGTGCTGGAAAACTCTACAGACAATGAGGGCCAGGCCCCTCCCAATCACAAACAAGAGCTCCCATGTGTGAAGCGACCCAGCAGAGAGGAAGAGCCCAACCCCAGAGAGGCTCTGCCCACACGGTGGCCCTGCCCCAGGCTGGTGACAAGGTGCTCCTCTTGAGAGACCTCGTTCCTCCAGGAGACTCCACCTGGCCCCCTCGCTCAGGGGTAGACTTCTCTACTCCTCAGGCTGACATCTGGACCCATGTCCACTTTTCAAGAGATGAGAGAATTATTCAGGTTCAAGATTAAAGGCAATAATGAGCAAAATAAGACCTAACTGGAATGCGAGTAGGGAAAGGCAAAAAGAGCACTTTGGGAAATGGAAGAGCCAAGAGACAGACCCGGCACAGCCTCCTGGGAGCAGTGTAATCTTAGATGAGTCACACACCTTCTCTAAACCTCAGTTTTCGTATTTATAAAATGGGAATAATAGTGCCCACTTCAGAAGGTTAAGAGTTTTCAACTAAATAACGTATACAGACTATCGCAGTCAGGCACAGAATAGATGCTCAATAAATGTTAGTTCCCACCTCACTCTCCTTTAGAGGGTGCACAGCCAATCCCCTCCACTTCCTGTTCCCACAGCCTCACTGTGAGAAGACTCCACCCAGAGTAAGATGGAATCACCTTTGGCTATGGTGTTGGCGCCAGCCCCCAAATGATGCCCCTCTCTATCTTAAACCACACCCCAGCACTGGCTGAGAGAGCAGGCTCTTCCCACTCTCTGCTTCTCTCCTCAGGGGCTCCTGGGTCCCCTGCCTCTCTCTTCCCCTCCCTCCTTCCATATTACAGTGGGGCAAGGCCTGGGCTCCATTCACCTCCCACTCTCCCTTAGGTGCTAGACCCAGCTGTGTGTGAAATGGCAGGGGAAGGGGGCCCCAAGCCTCCCACCCCACCCCAGCCCCCAGCTTCCTCCCACTCTCCCCTCTCACTGCCCCACCCTGATTACCAGGATATCCTCAGCTCTGCTGATTCCAAGCCCGCTTCTCCCAAACCCGTTCCCAGCTGTCATCTCTGTAATTACCAGCCTCGCCAAGGGCATCAGACAAGCATAGCAACACCTCATTTCCAAAGGGCTCCACCATACAAGGGCTCCTACTCTGTACCAAGCAGGGCGGAGGAAAGGGATGGAAAGAGTCTCCCTGACCCACCTCATTTCTCTCCAGAACACAAGAGAGGGTGACAGAGGGCTGCCCACATCAGACCACCAAGAGGCAGGATAGGGAAGGGAGGACTGCTGGGGGACAAGCGTGAGCAGGATTTACTCTCGGGCCCTTCCTTCACCTCTGCTACCAAAATCTCCCCAGGAACAAGGCTACCCACCAGGAGAGGGTGAGAGGGGAAATTTCAGGTCAATTCAGAGACAGGGGAAGTTGACGCCCAGTAAAACAGGAAGATGGGTACCCACAGGGAGGAGAAAAATGCATACAGGAGGGAGCTGCCCAGGGAAGAGGAGGAAAGAGCAAGTTTATAAGAAGTCCTATCCCCGACCCAGAGCCTGTGAAGGGGCAATAACACCCCAGGCTCTCCTCTCCCTAATACCTCCATCCTCACCAGCCGCACAGGACAGAGAAACTGAGGCCAAATCCCCACTTTCTATTTCAAGATCCAATAATACTAAGC
Source organism: Equus przewalskii (assembly GCF_037783145.1). NCBI lineage: Eukaryota > Metazoa > Chordata > Mammalia > Perissodactyla > Equidae > Equus > Equus przewalskii. The sequence goes on from NW_027228754.1 coordinate 1,426,316, forward strand.
TGCAGGGGTTCACCAATATCCCCTGATCCTTCTCTCTCAGGCTCAGCTTCTACCTGCGGAGCCCGCCTCCATCCCTTTCCAGTCTGCCTAACTCATCCTTTAAATCCAGCTAAGGTTGATCCACACAGCGGAATATGATTCAGCCGCGAACAGCAATGAAGTTCTGATAAACACTACAACTTGGATGAACCTTGAAAACGTTATGCTAAGTGAAGGAAGCCAGACACGAAAGGTCACACATTGCATAATCCCATTTATATGAAATATCCAGAATAGGTAAATCCATAGAGACAGAACACAGAAGGGTGATTGCCAGGGGCTGGGGGGTGGCGAATGGGGAGCAACTGCTTAATGGGTACAGGTTTCCTTTCGGGGTGGTCAAAATGTTTTTAGATAGAGGTCGTGGCTGCACAGCACTGCAAATGTACCAAATGCCACTGTTCGCTTTAAAATGGTTAATTTATGCTATGTGAATTTCATTTCAATTAAAAAAAAGAAATCCAGCCAAGGGCACTTCTCCAGGTACCTTCCCTGACACCCACCCCAGGGCCGAGCACTCCCGTTCCATGCTCCAGTGGCCTCCTGAACACACTTCCATAGGGCACACACCGGGCTACAGCGAATCGATGTGTCTATACCCATCTCCCCTGTGAAAGCCCATCTTATTCACCCTCAATCCCCCGTGCTTCACACAGGGCCTGGCAAACAGTAGGCAGTGCCCAGCATAGTGTGCCAGAAGAGGAGCAGAACCAAAGCCTAGCTCTTCTCCCCAACCCAGAACTCTCTCCCGTAACAATCACCGATCACAACCAGAAGCACACCAGCTACCATTTACTGACGGCTCTCATGTGCCCAGAACCGTGTGAAGTGCTCTCTGGATATTATTTCATTTAATCCTCATAAACTGAGGAGGGAGAGCCTATTATTAACTCCATTTTACAGGTGAGGCTTCAAAAAGTTATGTATGTTCTCTGAGGTCACAGAACTAGGAAGGGGCAAAACCAGAATTTAAGAGCAAACTGAAACCCAGGGAGCAAGGCTGCTGAGAGGACTTGGGGCTCCTTGAGGAAGGCCCAGGCTGGGGTTGGAGGACGGTGTCTGAAGATATCTAAGAGGCTGAGGAATGGAGTTTAAGAACCTGCCCAACATCACACCACAATTAAGTACTAGTTCCAACCAACTCTGACGGACTCTTCCCTTTGGGCCTCACAGTGTGGGGAGCTGCTGAGGGAGGAATAAGCAAAGAAGACTGGATCCCCAAAACAGAGGGGCTGAGGGCAGTCCTGGATCTCTTCCCCCCAAAGCTTCTGCTGGCCAAGTTCACACCCCCTGTAACTGGAAGGACCTCTTGGAAACCAGATGAGCAGATAAAAATCTATCCTGCTCTAGGGCCAGGGTAAAGGGCCCTTCCTCAGACCTCGAAGGAGCAGGGGGGCACACCAGAGAGGTGTGCCTGGGGGAATCAGAGGAAAGAGAAGGCAGGAGCAGGACAATGGGGGAGGAGGGGCCAATGTGGCCACTAGTTCCAGTCTGGAAGTACTTTCAGAGATGGCACTTCCTATTGTCTGACCACAGCTCCTCCTCCTTGGAAGAGCACCCCCACCAGCATGTCATGCATGTAGAGAGAGTACACAGAGCAAGCAAGGTACCCCAGAAGCCAGAGCACAATGTCCTAGAGGCAAGTGCCTCGCTCACCCTAGCAACCCGACCCATCAGACAGATGTCAGGTTGTAGGGAATCATGCTTTTTTCTTTAAGCCCATTCTTTACTCAGCCCCAATCCCTTGTCCCAACATTTTCTAACTCCCACTACTGTTTTCCCGAGGGCCTTAGGAAAGGTGGGGAGTCCTGAGGTCTAAAGAGGGAACATTCTAATTGCACATGCCCATCAGAGACTCTAACATTCCAATTCCAATTACTCAGAGACCCTAATGGGCATGTGCAATCACAGCCTCAGCTCCAAAAACGGGGTGTCTCCATCCAAACCCTGCCAGCAAGAGGAAAATGGCTGAGAGAGTGAAATGGGCAAACAGTGCGTGCATCCTAAAGAAGGGGATGGCCAGTACCTTTTCTTCACCCAAAAGGGAAAGAACAAGAGAGAGGAGAGGGAAAGGAGGTAGCTGCTGCTTCCCTGGGGAGAGAGATCCACTTCCGCATTATCGTGATCATGAGAATAGCTGCGATGGGTGCCTGCCCCTTCCCCAGCACATGGACCTGTGCCCTCTGGCAAGCTCAGCCCCTAATCCTCACCCTCAGATCTGGCTCAGAGACCACAGCTCCATCCCAAACAGGCTTCTCACCAGGGAAAAGGGAAACTCCGTGATAAATCACACAGATATACTTCCAGAAACTCCTGGAGAAACACCCTCCACTGCCCTCCCCAGAGCTCCCATGCCACCTTCTCAACCCCACGGACAGGGAAGTCAAGTTGTTCCACACCGGGTCTCATCCATCCAGGATGAGAGTTAGTGGGCTCTGAAGCAGCAAACTCCAAGACATCTTTCCAAGAGAACTGTGGCCTGAGGGGGCTGAACTTGGGTCAGGAGGCCAAGAATGTAGCCTCTTCACCTACTAGAATCCAACTTATGCTGGGGAAGGAAGAAGTCCCTCTTCTGCTTCTCCCTGACTCCTCCAAGCTCCCAGATTCCTCTAGGACTACAACCAGAACCCCTGTTGCCTATTTCCCACAACACACACCCTTTTCTACAAAAACCCACCTCTCCAAACAGACACCTCATGAGATGGCCCACTCACTCCCACCCATAGGTCTCAGATACTTAAGGCACTACCCTCAAACCCAGGCAGGGCCATCCAAGAAGCCTCAGAATCCTCCAGACAGCCCTCCCTTTGGGATCTCTGCCAGGAAAATCTGCCTGCAGGGGCAAGAGGCAGTACCCTCAACACACACTCAAAAACAACACTCCACCTGAGGCAGGCACACAGACTGGTACTTATCCATCAACACAGGTTACACACAAGAGAACACAGATTCACTCACACCTCCTCCCAGTACACAGGTGCACACACACCTATCCAGGTATGCCCCCATTCTGCTCTTACACACTCACCTTCCTCAGTACCTATACACCTCTTTCCCATAAACCCTCCCCAGTTCACACGCATAGACACACCCCCCCTCCCTAGAGTATACGCATAAATACATATCCAAACACACAGCAGATACATGGTCAGCTGCTCCCTGGGTGGACATACACTCAGGCACAGAAAAACACCTACACCTCCAAACCCAGGGCCCACCTGCAGAAACACGCAGCACGTCAAGACACACACACACAAAAACAAAGAATCATGCACACACTGATCCTCCACCAATCCTTTAAAACTCACCAATGCGGAGCCCACAGCCCCCCAAATGGGTAAATATGAGTGGGGAGAGGGATGTCGGCGCCTGTCCCCTGGGCCCCATACACAGCGCTTGAGTCTCCGGCCGCCAGCTCCATCCTCGAGAGCTGCACACACACCCCCTCTACTCTCCTCGGCCAGCTCCCCAGACTCCACATCACACCCTGAACGCATACCTGCACCGTCCCTCCCCACACTCCTGAGGTGTGTATGCACCCCTAAACACCCTCGTCCTCCAAAACCTCCACACTCTGATCCTACCACTGCCTCTCCCCCCACCTCCAACACATACTCCCAGTCTCCGGATTCAACCGGCTCCCCCGGGATCATTAAGGCCCCTGCCCGGCCCGGGGCCCAGGAAAGTCCCCGGCTCTCCAGGCCCGGGCTCCGCCCCCTCCCCACGCACCCCTTCCCCTCCCCAAAGTTGGAGGGGGCACTCGGCTGTGCAGTGGGGGAACGGACCGGAAAGGGGTGGCCCCGAGCCCCTTCCCCCATAAGCCACTCCGCTCGCTCCGGGGCCGGGCACCCCCTGGCCCCTTGCATGATTGTCCTCCTTTTCTGTTTCTTTTTTTCTTTCTTTTTTTTTTTTTTGCAAACTTTGCCCGCGCCCCCTCGGCCCGACACTCACCCGCCGCTGCGAACTGCCCGGTGGGCTCGGCAGGCGCCCGACTCGGCCCGGCGCCTTTGTATCCGCAGCGCTCCGGGTCGCTCCGAACTCCGCGCTCCCGGACGGGCAGCGCGGACGATGGGGGGGTGTTGAGGGGGGCTCCTGAGTCTGGTCACCCCCTCTCCGTCCCAGACCGCTGCCTCTTCCCCCTCAAGGCCCCGGGGGCAGGGGGCCGGGGGGAATGGGGGGCGCTTAGGCTCCCATGGCGGGACCAAGGATCAAGGAATCAGGGATCAGGAATCAGATCGGGAGCCGGCGGCGGAGGGGGGAGGGGGTGGAGGGGGAGGGGACGAGAGCGGAGGGGGTGCAGGGGGCGGGGGAGCGCGCGCTCCCGGGTGCCGCCTCCCGGCTGTTCCCGCACTGGCTGCCCCTCCCGCCGCCGCGTCCATTGTCTGCGGCCCCGCTCTTCCCAGAGTCGCCGCTCCCCCAGCCTTTGGACTCCCGACACCCGGCGGCCCTCCCCGATCCTGGGAATCGCCGGCTGGGCTGCGACCCCGGCCCCGAAAGGTGGCTAAGGGATGCCTCGATTTCTGGCCTTGGCCCAGCCTGCAGCCCCTCCGGGGACTGTTTTTCTCGAGCCCCCCTGTCGGAGACCGAGGCCCCAGACCCCTGGGGATGGCCGTATTCAATCTTTAGGGCCACATACCCGGCTATACGAAATCCAGTGGAATCTGGGACGTGGAAAAATTGATTCTTTCCCCCTAGGGCTGCGAGAAGGGAGAGTCGTCCCTGATTTTAATTAGTGGCGAGAGATGCTCCCCTCTTCCCATGCATACGGGGATTTCCTTGACACCAACACCACCATATCCCCCTGCTTCCAAAAATAATTTAATTACTCGGTGCTCTAGCTGCGAGCGGCGACCGCCCAGTCAGTCTGAGAAGCTCCCTCATTAACACTTTTTTCCTCCCCTCTGGTTTGAGCGTTTAGATTAATTACAAAGAGAACCCTGCCCTGGGGGAGCGGGGGAGGGGGAGACGCCGAGGGCGCCGGGGAGTTTGAATGACCGAGGAGTGGGGCCCTTCTCCCAGGAAACCTCCAAGAGTAAAAATGCGTTCGCCTGTCGCGTCCCTAACCCCAAGCAGTCAAGGCTCTCGGCCCAGGGGTTTCAGATACCTCGGAGTTGAGCGTACTACACCAGGATTATGGGGTATCACAAAATATCCGCCATAATTGGAGCATTTCTGCCTTAGAGCATTCCAGAAAACCAGCTGGGCTTCATGAAGTACGGCAATAGACTGAAGCTACCAAGAGTGACCCCCACCATAGAAGTCTGGGCTGTGGGAAGTCCATGTTCCCCTTGGAATGAGTGAAAGCAAAGTATTGTTATATTATCATTAGTATTATTGCTGTGCAACCTGGCACTTACCTAGAATAGTAATCCGTACTTCAAAAGCACCTTCACACACTTCTCCCCCAGCGGGCAAGGCCCTCTCAACATCTCGACATCCTCCAGCTTCCAATCCTGATACCTTCCCACCCAACCCTGCGATTAAGTCGCAAGAAAACAGACTCTCAGCCTCTATTCCTCACTTGTTTGGGGATTTTTGCTCCTCCCTGATGAAATTTTTTTTCTGAGACTTAATCTCATCCCTTTTGGTCGTCCATTCTAACTTGACCAAAGATGGGGACAGAGCCATCTTCATCTGCATTGTGATGGTTCAAAGAATGAGAATCTTTAGAAACACTTCCCTTCTCCTTCGCCCAAATCTTTGCCTCTCCTCGTTCCCCCTTCCCACACTGTGGGTGAGCAAGTGACTCAGACTGCGTGAAATATGCAGCATCATCATTTCAGGTAGCCGAGTACCTGGGTGCATCCAGGGGCTCATTTGCTTGGTGCCTGTCATGTGTGAGGCACTGGGCTGCACTGGGGGGGGGGGGAGGGGGGGGCGGGGGGGGGGTCCCACAGTGACCATGGCAACCAGGGGTATGAGGGACAAGTGGCAGGAGAGCGGGGGAAGGGTAAAGGGAGGTAGGACAAGGTTAGGATGTTCCCAGCCCTGCCCAGAGCACATCCCCAGGGCTGGGCAGCAAGTGTGTAATTTGACACAATATCAGGGCTGCCCTAGCTGCCTGGGCCCCGACTGACTATCGAGCAGTTCACTGTAAACTGTGTTCGCGTGATGCTAGCCTGTCTCACAGACCTCAAAAGGGCCCAAAGAATAGGAAGCATGGCTTCTGACGCCAGAATTACAGATAATTCTGTAGACTGGCTCCACCTAAAGCTCAAAGCCTGAGTCAGGATGTCAACAAATGAAGACACCAGGCATCAGATTGGAATAAGCTCTGTCCCTCCTTTCTCCTCTCTGAAGGTGAAGTTGGGGGCTTTCAGTCCTATCTCTGTAACAAAAGCACTGGATTGCAGAGGAGAGGTCCAACATTAAAATCTGACTTAACGTGTCCCACGCAGCAAATCCCTGGACTGCCCTCCACCCTCATCACCAGGATGGAAACCCATCTGGATTTCACACATCCTTAATTCACAGGGTGAAGAAATGGAGACTCAAAGAGGAGACCCATGTGCCTTAGGGCCCAAGGGACCCAGCCTGACTATTTAGGAGAGAGGAGGGCAGGAAGGTGACATCCAACCAGGATTTTCCCAAAGGGTCCAACTGCAGTGATAGAGGGGGTCAGGAGCCTGAAGGACAACAGAGTAGAAAAGGTTGAACTGCGAATGCACAGCTCCTAGCTTTGAGGACACGGGCAAGTTTCTTAATTTCCTTAAGCCTCAATTCCTGTGTATAAAATGGAACTAATAAGGTAGGAGAAGGAATCCCCTCCACGTGCCCACAGTGCCCAGTTCATTCCCAATCAAACTTCTCCTTTTAGGAATCTTACTCAAGGAAGGGGGCTCCCAGCCAAAAGCCAGGACCCTCAGTAAAAGCTCTTCCAACTCCCCCAGCTCGTGGGCCTGAGGCAGCAGGGATGGGACAGGCAAACCAAAGGCCTCTCGGAACCCTAGGAGGCGGAGTCTCCTGGGGAAGATACAAAGGTCTCTAGAAGTGGCAGTGAACTCTCTCCAAAGAAAGGTCTCAGCTACAGAGAAGTGCCTTCTTCCCATGCAGCTGAAGCTGTTCCCAGAGGTCAAGCCCAGACCACGGTGGCAAACATGAGGTCTTCTACTCTGATGAAAAGTAGGGCCCTTTTACAGCACTGCTGCTGAGAGAGGGGAGTCCTTAGTATCTTGCTCAAACACAGAAGCTTCACACCCTAGCAGGACGGCCATCAAAGTTTTTCAGTGTGAGTGGTTAGCAATAAAAGCCACCTCCCGGGTACAGCTGACGCCAGTGATGTACCCACATCTCAGGCCAGAACCCCATCGTCTTGCAGCCCTGCTGATAAAACGGGAAAGTTCAACCTCCCAGGATATTAGAGCTCTTTCCCCAGCACCCATTTTCCTAGAAAGGCTACACTCAGTGCTTACAGAAGTATTTCCAGACCCAGGCTATACTGTAAAATAACTGGATTCTTTGTCACTTTTAGTGAAAAAGAAAATAAATGCAAAAAAAAAAAAAAAAACCCTTAACTGGTTAAGAACTCTGCAGTGACATAGGGTTGTTTTAAGGTGTGTCTCTCTCTCCCATAAGTTCCTGAGCTCTTTGAGAACAAAGAATGAGCCTCATTTATTTCTACATTAATGGCACATAAACGCCACTAAGTTGGTATTAGTTTCCTTCCATTCTAAATTCCTTCCCTTGGGGCCACCTGGTGGCATAGCGGTTAGGTTTGTGTGCTCTGCTTTGGCAGCCCAGGGTTTGCAGGTTCAGATCCTGGGCACGGATCTTCACACTGCTCATCAAGCTGTGCTGAGGTGGTGACCTTCATACAATATAGAGGTAGATTGGCACAGATGTTAGCTCAGCAACAATATTCCTCAAGCAAAAAAAAAAGGAAGGTTGGCAACAGATGTTAGCTCGGGGCCAATCTTCCTCACCAAAAAAAATAAAATATAATAAATTGCTCCTCTTTCCCCATTCCTCACCTGTCCCAAACTTTTACCATTCCCTATTCATCCAACCTTTATCAAGAGTGAGCTTCCTGAAAGCCCATCCCATTACCACCATCTAAAAAGTTACCTACAATTAAACCAGTGGTTCTCAACATTGTCTGCAGACCATGACCCATTCCAGACTAATTAAACCAGAAACTTCCAAGGTGTGGCCCAGATATTGGCTTTTTTTTTTCCAAGTTACCTCAGTGATTCTAATGTGAAAACCACTGAATCAAACTCTTTCTGAGTCCCTTTCCCCTTTGTTGGCAGAGTAAATGCCCACCACTCCCTTGCCTAGGACTAATCTCTCCAGGTGTGCATTAGATCCTGTCCTCTCCTACCTCCATCCTTCATCTTCGTCTAGTAGACATAAAACAAAATACACCCTCCAGCCTCTTCTTGCTTCAGCCCTCTCTCTCTTTCTTTATCATCCAACCTTCTTAGAAGAGCAGATTCCTCACCACCATCCTTAACTCCTCAGCTCCTTGCAACCCAGCCATCCTCTCACTATCTTTCCTCCTCCTCACTTCAAATATTGATATTTCCTGGAATTTAGCCTTTGGCCCCTTTCCTCCTCACCCTACATGTTCTCCCAAAGGAATGTCATTCTCTCCCATGGCTTCGGTCGCTGCTTACTGACTAATGCTTCTAAATCCAGATCTTTCTTCTGAGCGTCAGACTCATATTTCCATCTTCCTACTGGACACTTGAATCTGACTAGTCTTTGGCTACTCCTAATGTAATAGGTTTAAAGGGAAGACATTATCTTCTCTCCACCCCCACCCTTATTTAGACCTTTTTCACTTCCAAATTTGCATCATTCCCTCCCAATCTGTCTTCCTCCTTGTTGCCAATGTGATTTTCCTGAAAGAGAAATCAGACTGTAACTCCCTCGCCTACAACAATCCAGTGGCTCCCCACTGTCTACAGATGAAGGCAAAACTTCTTGGCAGCGCTCTGTGGGAGGACCTTCAGTGCCTGACTCTGCCCTGCAGCCTTATCTCCTGTTCCTCCCTGTGCATTCAAAGCCCAAACATTCAACACATGGAGATTCAAACTGTGCCCCTCTGCTCATTGTTCTGCCAACTTGGGGCTCCGTTACTGCCTCTGCCTTCACGTGGTGTTTCCTTTGCCTGAATTGCCCTCTCACCCCTTCTCTGCCTAGAAAGTTTTGCTAATCCTTCCAGACTCAGCTGTGTTTTTCTCTTTGACTCCTCCCCAGCCTTCCCAAACAAAGTTAGGTGCCTTCTCCTCAAGAGAGGCTCCTTTGTGCTCCCAGAGCTCTGCATTTTATGACATTATATGGTAATTTCTTATTTACATATCTGTCTGCCCAGCTGGTCTGTGAGCTTCTGAAGTGGAAGAAATAGTGCTTTATTTATCTTTCTACCCCCAGAACTTAGCTCAGTGAATTGCACACCACAATAAATGCTTGTCTAGTGAAACAGAACAGAGAAGAGCCTGAGAGGAGATGAACCGGAATTTCTGATGTTAAAGGAATCTGCTTGTAAATAATAACATTTTGAGGTAAGAAGAGATCTTCCTCCATTTTACAGATGAGGAAACAGATGCAGAGCAGGTAACTCAACTGCCTAAAAGTCACACAGCCAATTAGTGGCAGCACGAGAACTAGAACCTAGGTCTCCTGACTTCTTGTTCAGTAGTCAGTCAACAGACCACATTAACTGAGCATTAATTGTTTCATTTGAAAAAAAGATACAGGGCAATGGCTTTTAGCTTCTGTGGACTTTTGCTCTCTTTAAGACTGTGATGAAAACTACAGGCTTTCTCCAGAAAAACACATATAGAATTTTCCATCCATTTTCAGGGGGTACAGGGAGCTAGTGGCTGTGTGAGGAATGGTTTGAAGGAAAAAGAATCTAAAAATGGAGAGACCCGTGAGATGGCTAATGCACTAGTTGAGGAGAGAGAGAACATGAGAGCAGGCGAGCTGGCTCCAAGACTACGGGAATAGAAAAGAAAGCTTGAATTTGAGAGATGACCTGCAGGTGGGACGGACAGAGTTGAGGAACAAGGAGGCATTTAGGATGACTCAGAGGCTTCTGGTATAGATATTAAGGAAGATGCTGGTACCACACATCAAATTAGAGGGTACTGAGAGAGAGCAGGTTTGAAGGGTAGATAATGCACTTGCTTTGACAGGTGTCTCAGGTGTCTGGATGGCAGATGTCCATAGGAAGCTGGCAATCGCACAAGTACCTTCCACATCTTCTCCTGCCACTCTTCCTCAGACCATCTGAATGATCTGTTATTCCGGGAACCAAACACATCCTCTCCTGCTTCCATCCCTTTTGTTCACCCCATTCCCTCTACATGGTGTGCCTTCCATTCACTGTCACCTTTACTGAAAATATTTCAAGGTCCAATTCAATTGATATTTTGTCTTTCCAGCCATTCCTGACACCACCAGTTTGACCCAATCTCTCTCTTCTCTAAAATCCCAAATCTTTCTCTGAACCTCTCCCCCATATTTTATATTTTGAATTTCAGTTATTTATGTTATTGAGAAAAATGCAGAAAAAGTTTAAAAAAAGAAACAACAGACAGATAGTACAAATAGATAACAAATAACAAGGTGGAAAATTTAAACCCGACTATATCAAAAAGCACATTAATGTAAGTGGTCTAAACACCCCAGTTAGAAGGCAGAGTTTGTCAGATTGGATTACAAAAGCAATATCTAACTATACAGCACATCTAAATATAAAGACGAATATGTTAAAGGTAAAAGGATGGGAAAACATATACCATGCTAACACTAATCAAGATAAAGTTTGAATGACTATATTAACACCAGATTAAGTAGATTTCAGGGCAAAGAGTATTATCAGGAATAAAGAGGGTAATGTCATAATGATAAAGAGGTTAGTTCATCAAGAAGACAACAATTCATGGGGGCGGCCCGGGGTTTCACCAGTTTGGATCCTGGGCATGGACGTGGCACCGCTCATCAAGCCGTGCTGAGGCAGCATCCCACATGCCACAACTAGAAGGACTCACAACTAAAAATATACAACTATGTACCAGGGGGCTTTGGGGAGAAAAAGGAAAAATAAAATCTTTAAAAAAAAAAAAGAAGACAATAATTCTAAACTTTCTGTACCTAAAAACAGAGATTCAAAATACATGAAGCAAAAGCAGATAGAACTGCAAGGAGAAATTGATAAATTCATAATTATAATCAGAAATGTCAGTACCCATCTCTGAATAATTGCTAGAACAAGTAGACAGAGAATCAGCAGATAGAAAGGACTTGAGCAACACTGTCAACTTACTCAATCTAATTGACATTTATAGAACATTCCAATCAACAACAGCAGAATATACATTCTTTTTTAAGTGCACATGGAACATTTACCAACCAAATAGACCATGTCTTGGGCCACAAAAGAAGTCTTGATAACTTTAGAAGGAAACAGATCATGCAAAATACATTCTTCCAATCCCAATGGTATTAAATTATATATCAATAATGGAAAGATATCTGGAAAATCTCCAAATATTTGGAAACTAAATAAGACAATTCTAAATAATTAATAGATAAAAGAAGAAATCAAAAAGGAAGTTAAAATTTTTGAACTGAGTGAAAATAAAAACACATCATAAAATTTGTGGGATGTAGCTAAAGCAGTATGTAAAGGGAAACTTATAGCTCTAACAGTCTATTCTAGAAGGGAAAAAAGGTTTCAAGTCAATGATATCTGCTTCCACCTTACAAAATTAGGGGAAAAAATACAAATTATACCCAAAGTAAGCAGAAGAAATAATAAAAATAAAGCAGAAATCAATGGAATAGAAAACAGAAAATCAATAGATAAAAATAAATGAAACCAAAAGCTAGTTCCCTGAGAAGATAGATAAAATAGATAAATCTAGCCAGACTGATAGAAAAACAAAAAAAAGACACAAATGATTAATATCAAGAATGAGAGAGGTGACATCATTACAGATTCTAAAGATATTAAAAGGATAATAAAAGAATATTAAAAACATATTTATGCCAATAAAGTAGACAACTTAGGTGACTATAAAAATCCCTTGAAAGTAACAAAATATCAAACACTTAAAAAAAGTAGATCATCTGAATCACCTTATTGCTATCAAAGAAATCGAGTTGTAGTTAAAAACCTTCCTACAGGGGGCTGGCCCCGTGGCCGAGTGGTTAAGTTCGCGCGCTCCGCTGCAGGCGGCCCAGTGTTTCGTCGGTTCGAATCCTGGGCGCGGACATGGCACTGCTCATCAGACCACGCTGAGGCAGCGTCCCACATGCCACAACTAGAAGAACCCACAACGAAGAATACACAACTATGTACTGGGGGATGTACTGGGGGGCTTTGGGGAGAAAAAGGAAAAAATAAAAAAATCTTAAAAAAAAAAAAAAAAAAACCTTCCTACAAAGGAAACACCAGACCTAAATGGCTTGATTGGTGACCTAAATAGCTTTATTTATTTTCTTTCTTTGTTTAAGAAAGAAATAATACCAATTTTACACAAACTCTTCCAGGAAATTGAAGCATATGGAAAACTTCCCAACTCATTATGTGAAGCCAGCATTACTCTGGCGTCAGAATGAGACAAACACATCACAAGGAAACTACAGACCAATGTCTCATATGAACATAGATGTAAAAACTCTTAACAAGGGGCCGGCCCAGTGGCGCAGTGGTTAAGTTCGCACGTTCCGCTTCTCGGCGGCCCGGGGTTCGCTGGTTCGGATCCCAGGTGCGGACATGGCACTGCTTGGCAGCCATGCTGTGGTAGGCGTCCCACGTATAAACTAGAGGAAGATGGGCACGGATGTTAGCTCAGAGCCAGGCTTCCTCAGCAAAAAGAGGAGGACTGGCAGTAGTTAGCTGAGGGCTAATCTTCCTCCAAAAAAAAAAAAAAAAAACTCTTAACAAAACTTTAGTAAAGCAAATCCAATATTATATAAAAAAAATAATACATAGTGACCAAAAATGCAAGGAGGATTTAACATTTGAAACATTGAAAACATTTCAAAAGATTGAAGAAAGAAAGACCCCTCCAAAACAAAAAAAGAAAAGAGAATATATGATCATCTCAATATCTATTGAAAAAACGTTTGACAGAAATCCAACGCTGATTTCTGATTGAAAAAAATCTCAACAAATTTGAAATAGAAGGGAACTTCCTCAACCTGATAAAGGGCATCTACAAGATAATACCATATCTAATGGTGAAAGGCTGAATACTCTCCACCTAAGTTCAGGAACAAAACAAGGATATCTGCTCTCTCCCCTTTTATTCAACTCTATACAGGAGGTTCTAGCCAGTGCAATAAGGCGAGAAAAATAAATAATGACATCCCGATTGGAAAGGAAGAAATAAAATTGTTTTTGTTCAGAGATGACATAATTATCTATACAGAAAATTCAATGAAATCTACAAAAAAAGTTACTAGAACTGATAAGTGAGTTTGGCAAGGTTTCAGGATATAAGATCAACAAGCAAAAATAAATTCTACTTCTACATACTAGCTGTAATTGTTTCCTAGGGCTGCCATAACAAAGTACCCAAAACTAGGATGGCTTAAAACAGCAGAAACTTATTCACTCACAGTTCTGGAGGCCGGAAGTCTGACATCAAGGTGTTGGCAGGGCCACGTCCTCTCTGAAGGATCTAGGGGAGAATACTCCCTAGCCTCTTTTAGCTTCTGGTGTTTTCTGGCAATCCGTGCATTCCTTGGCTTGTAAATGCTTCACTACAATCTCCACCTCCACTGTCAACATGACGACCTTTTCCCTGTGAGTTTTTATATCATCTTCCCTCTCTGCATGACTGTGTCCAAATTTCCCTCCTCTTATAAGGACACCAGTCCTATTGGTCTAAGGGCACATCCTACTCCGCATGGCCTCATATTGACTTAGTTAATTACGTCTGCTAAGATCCTATTTCCAAATAAAGTCTCATTTACAAGTACTGCAGGGTTAGGACAAAATATATCTCTTGGTGGGACACAATTTAGCTCATAACACTAGCAATGAACACTCAAAATGTTGAATTTAAAAAATGCCATTTATGATAACATCAAAAAAATATAAAATACTTAGGGATAAGTCTGACAAAAGACGTGCAATGAAAACTACAAAACTTTGCTCAGATAAACTAAAGAAGACCTAAGTAAATGGGAAGATATACGTTGTTCGTGGGTTGGAGGACTCAACGTTGTTAAGATTTAAATTCCCCCAAAACTGAGCTAAGGATTCAGTACAATCCCAAACAAAATCACAGCAATCTTTTTTTAATAGAAATTGACAATCTGATTCTAAACGTCATATGGAAATGCAAAGGACGTAGAACAGCCAAAACAACTTTGAAAAAGAAGAATAAAGTTGAAAGACCCATAAGGTACAAATTCAAGATTTATTATTAACAGTCACCAAGACAGTATAGTGTAGGCATAAAAAAGACAAATAGATCAATGGAACAGAATAGGGAGTGCGTGAATAGATCTACATACATATGGTCAGTTGATCTTTGACAAATATGCAAAGGCAAAGCAGTAGAGAAAGCTAGTCTTTTTCATATAGAACAGTTGGATATCCACATGCCAAAAAAAATGAATATCAATCCATACCTTGCATCATACACAAAAATGAACTCAAAATTGATCATAAAACTAAATGTAAAGCATAAGACTTCCAGAAGAAAACATAGGAGAAAATCTTTGTGTGCTTTTGTTAGGCAAAGATTTCTTAGCTATGACACTAAAAGCATGATCTGTAAAAGATATAAAATGATAAACTGGACTTTCCCAAACTTAAGAACTTCTGCTTTCAAAAGACACTTTTAAGAGGTGAAAAGACAAGTCATACTGGGGAAAAATTTTTGCAAATCACATATGTGATAAACAATTTGTATCAGATCATATAAAGAACTCTCAAAACTAAAATAAAAAAGGAAAGGAAATAATATATAAAAATACTGCAAAGGAAGAAATAAAATTATTCTTTCAATAATGAAAAGATGGGTTGTT
This sequence comes from Equus przewalskii, assembly GCF_037783145.1. Taxonomy (NCBI): domain Eukaryota; kingdom Metazoa; phylum Chordata; class Mammalia; order Perissodactyla; family Equidae; genus Equus; species Equus przewalskii. The sequence continues at coordinate 1,441,352 of NW_027228754.1, forward strand.
CAATAAATGGTATTGAGATGATTGGCAGGGACCAATTATTTAGTATACCACAAACTGAGGAATTTAAATTGATTATAGCAGTTCAATTTTGTGAAGAGCAAAAACGTTATTGTGTTACTTAAAATAAATTGTATGTTTTAAAAAGAAGAAATATTGTGCAAAATTTCAAAAAGGATGAAATAATTTTTTTTCAAGAGGGCACACATATGAACAGGCAATTCACAGAAGAATACAAACATCTAATAAGCATACGAAATTTTATCATCAAGCTCAAATAACAAGGAAAATACTAAATAAAAATTTGATATTTCCTTTTGCCCATCAAATAGGAAATAAATTTTTTTAAATGATACTAGCCATTGTAATGAAAGGTGTGAAGAAATGTAGACCCTCATGTGCTGTTGGAAATAGTGTATGTTGATAAAGACTTTTGAGAGGGCAATGTGGAAGTGTCTATCAAAATTTAAAATATACATTCTCTTTAATCCAGCAGTTCCATTTCTATGAATCTATCCTCCAAAAATCCTCACATAAGCGCACAAAAAAATGCATAGAATAATGTGCACTTCAGAATCATTAATAACAAAAGATTGGAATTAACCGAAACGCCCGTCAACAGGAGGACGCTTATGTGAATTACAATCCATGGCCTATGTAGAAGTTTAAAAAGTGAAGTTAGTCTATATGTACAGATATAAAAAGATGTTTATAATGTACTGTTAAAGGAAAAGTAACTAGCAGTACATATTAAGTTGAACAAAGTTTAACAGTAAACGTACACTATAATTTTAAATGCACGCACCTATATATTTATATATATTTGTAAAATGTAAATTCTGGAAGGATACAGATCAAATGGTTAATATGGATTACTTCTGGGGACGGATGTGTGATTCATATCTAAACAATCGGTATGTAGGGCTCATACATTTACTTTTAACTCTACATAATTTAGTTTTATTTGAATTTGTTACAATAGGCATATATTATTTTGGTAATTTTTAAAACACTTTTTAAAAATGAGTAATCCTATGGCTTCCAGTGAAGTGGAAAGCTAAGACACAGTTTCTAGAGAGAAATAACTAATGAGAACCCCATCTGAAACATCAGATGGACTGAAATAGATGAACAAATACATATTCTCCAGGTGAGTGGTAGAAGGTAGATGCCAGGATAACCCAGCAAATTGAAATGGAAGAAAATAAAAGTAATAATTCTCCAAATAACCATCATTTATTGAGTTTTGTTATGTGCTAGCACTGGGCTAAGGGCTTTACGTTATCACTGATAAGGAAACAGATGCTCAGAGATTTCAAGTAACTCACCCCAGGTCACACTGAAACCCATTCGTGGTAGAGAGATGGTTTCAGTATAATTCATTGTGAGGAGGGCAATCATGGAGATATGCATGGAAAGCTAAGGGGCACAGGAGGAGCCAAGCTTGAGCTATAGGACAGCACACCAAATCGGAAGGTGTCCTGGAGGAGAGGACAGCTGTGTTGTCTTGAAGGATGAGTAGGACTTACACAGGTGAAGTAGGAGGAGGGATTACGGAGCAAAGGCACAGAAGTAGGGAAGAATACAGAGTGTACCAGGGAGTTCCGAGCTTCTAGAATGTTAGAAGATAAAGTGAGAACGATGGCATGGCAGGTGTGGCTGGACAGACTGGCAGGAGCTGCACCATGAAGGGACTTTCATGCCATGTTGGAGAATCTGGATTTTATGGGTATAGAGCTGTCTTGATTAGATTTGCATTTTGGGTGGGTCACTGACGGCAGTTTGGTTGTTGGCGGTGGTGCCATCTTAGTGACCCTGTGTGCCACAGAACAGAACCCTGCCGGGTCTTTTTGCACCATCCCCTCCCTTCAGGTTCAGAACAGTGCTTCACTGCTATTCATTGGGTTTTCATGGCCAATTTTTTCAGAAGTGGGTGACCAGATCCTTCTTCCTAGTCTGTCTTAGTTTAGAAGCTTCACTGAGACCTGTCCACCAGGGGTGGCCCAGTGGCATAGCTTTCAGCATCACAGCAACACACAGCCACCAAACAGACAGGTGGTGGGGTTCCCTGACTGGAGGTGAGAGCACTGAATCTCAACCACTAGACCACCAGGGCTGGCTACTGGCAGTCTGGAGGGTAGATTTAAGAGATAGAAGCCAAGAAGCTGGGAGCCCAGCTGGCAACTGCAATAGTCGAGGTCAGGGAAAGCAGGGGTAGTACTGGTAGAAGTACTGAAACAGTTTCAAGTCACATTTAGGAGGCAAAATTGATGGATGTTGAAGATAGATTGGAGGTGGGAGTAGAGGGAAAGAAGCATGATAGCCGGAACAATTGAATGCTGATGGTGCCATTTATTCACGTGAGGAACAGCAAAGGGGTAGTAGGGTTGAGGGAAGGAGAGAATAAGGGGGCCAGTTTAGGGTAGGCGGAGGTGGAGATTTCTGGGAGACATCCTAGTAAAGAAGTCCAACTCTTCAGCTACAAATCCAGAGAGCCACCTTCCTTCTGGACAGCTCCATGGGAAAGCGCCTCAATAACTCTTGTTCAACTTGTCCTTAGTACTTTAACACTCGTGCCACTATCCCCACCACAATTCCCTACGAAGTTTCTCCTCCTATTTGGTCTGTTTTGGAAGGTAGCACCACTGTTCATCCAGCCTCCCAAGTCAGAAGCCTGGGAGTTCTCTTCCAGCCAAACACATTTAATAAATCACCAAGTCCTATTGAATCTAGCATTTAAATACCTTTTCTAAATCTGTCCTCTCTTCCCCATTCCCTCTGCCATTGCCTAAATACAGACTCTTCCCTTCTCTCAGCTGGCCTTGTAATAGCCTCTTAAAACTGTGCCCTGCACAGATTTTACCCCACTCAGCTATCTTCAGATCTGTCCTTAAAGTGATATTCTTAAAATGCAAATCTGTTGGTGTAGCGTGGTCAACTGGTTTCCCATCACTAGGTGGGGAACTACAAGCTCCCTAGCATAACATACTAGGCCTCTCCTGACCTGGCCCCTGCTTACTCCTCCAGGCCATTCTGCATCACTCTCCCGGTCCACTAGTCCTTGCATCTTATGTCCCAACAGCACCAAACTGCTTTTAGTGCACCCTTGCTCACAAAGCCTCCTCAGGCCTCCGTGCCTTCACCTACAGTGCCTTCTCCCTGGACTATGGCAATCTTAGGTAGAATTACCTGGGAAACAGATCTTTACACTCTGAGATTGTATGCAAGAGAGAGTTCTCAAGAGTGCTCTTGGGAACATCTGTTTGACGTGAGAGAAGCTGGATTAAGCAGAGAAAGAAGCTGAAATACAATGTAATTGCAGCAGAGGCCTCTGGCAATCCCACGGGGAATCTCAAACTGGGATAGCCCTTCTTGACTATCCCTGGGCTGGAACTTTGTCACCCTATACCAACCAGTCCTTGCATGCAGACTGCCCCAGGGAGGGAACACAACCTTAGGCAAGACAGCTTTCTTCCTCCAAAGGCAATACCTACAGAGGGATTTGGCTGTGAGTCAACACTCCTGCAGCTGGGGAAGTGAGTGCTCCTGTCCACTGATGAAAGAAATTTATGAAGGGAGGTCTTGGCAGCACATCGCAGAGTTCTCTGCAAGCACCTTAAAGACCTGGCAAACCCCTATTGGTCTTCAAAGCCCAGCTCAGGTTTTGCCTGCTCCCTCCCTCACCAACACTCCCCCTGAGTTAATCCTTCCTTCCTTGCACTACTGCTATTTCTTGCATATGCTTTCACTGTCAGGAAATCGATGTGTTTACCTGTCTGCGTTCCCACACCCCCTCCCCAGTAGATGGTGGGGAGAGCCTGGGTCTGTATTTCAGAACCTAGAACAATGCCTGGCACACATTGGCTATTCAATAAATGTACGGTGCGTTGAAGAAAATGGGAACGAAAGAGACAAGGTTATAAAAGGAGAAGGCTGGAGTTTAAACGCCAGTAAGGATAAAAGGGAGGTAGCTGGTGGAAAGGCTCTGATCTCAGGGCTCTCCGCCTCCTCTCGCTCCAACTGGGAACCAAGCTGGAGGCCCTGCTTCAGAGAACACAGTCCCAGGTTAGAGCAGAGAAAGGTTCTGAGCTTGGAATATCCAAAGTAGGGCAGGAGCCAGCAAAAGACGGTCACCTGTAAATAGCCATGTGGCTGATGGAGCCAGAAGGCAGAGGTCAAACCTAGAGGGAAGGAGAGGAAATTAAACATTTCCAGCCTCTGCCCATACCCGAGAGCTGTCTCTCAGATTCCTACATAAAAAATGACTCAGAAACAAGTACCGATGTACACACATACAGCTACCACAGAAGTAGGTGAGCATCCCCAGAGACAGAACACACACACACAAGGACACGAAACAAATGAAATGGGCACAGACAAGAAAAGAACAATCAGAAAATTATAGACCATTAATATGCATAAATGAAACACCTGTGAATTCCAGTCTCTATTTCTCTCCGGTAGACAATCAACCCTCATTCACCTTCCAGAAACACCTGCCAAGAGCCGAATTCTGGATTGTAGGTCCCACCCATCTCCTTCACCCTTTGTCCCCAGTCTGGTCTGGTTTTCTCCTTTTGAGTTTCTTAGCAGCTCCCAGACAGCAGTGGGAGAGTGAGAGCGTTTCTGCTTGTGGCCAGCAGGGGGCAGTGCTCAACAAGCAATAATAAGACCGGCTTACAGAAACTTGCTTAAGGGAGGAAACGAGAAGGAGGAGCAAGAGCCAGAGGTCCTTAGACCAACACAGCTTCTGATCACATCCCCAGACCCAGGTCTCCCTTCTTTTCTGCTTCTTCAGCCCCCTTCTTCTCCTCAGCCGCACTATCTCCAACCTCAGTTTAGCAGATTTCATATTTAGTTCTTCCCAACTTTCCAGAGAAGACTGAGCTAAGGGATCTCCCCCTCGCTGCTCCCGTAGGCTCTTGATCCTCCCCTTCTATCTTGGCTTCCGAGATAGTCAGAACTCCTGAGTTTTTGGTTGAACTCATGACTGATGCTCAGGCACCCACATGAGGTGCTTGATTCCAGGGCCACCTCTTGGGAGGTGCCAGCATCCTCACTGGTGCATGACTGCTCTGGTGGAGCAAGGGCTGGATGTCAGGCCCCTTCACTCTCCTGGCCTGGCACCTTGTGCAGTGCACAAACTGTACTACAGTAAAACTGTACAACTGCTACTTACTACCCCTGAGGTACCATTTAAAGAGCATTTATCATGCTGAGTACTGCCAGGATGATCTCATTCAATCCTTGTGAGGCAGGTCTTATTATCTTTCCCGTTTTACAGATGAGGAAGTTGAGACCCAGGGAGGCATGTGGTTTGCTCATTATGGCACAAAGAGCAAAGGTGAGTATGGAGCTGGGACATGAGTCCTCTGGCTGCCAGGTGTGGGCTTTCACTCCCCTTTAGCACCACACTGCTGCTGCTACTGCTGCTGCTACTGCTGCTGCTGCTGCTCTGCCTCCCCTCTCCCCTACTCCTTCTCTACTTGCTTCTTTCTTTTCTCCCCGAACTAACATTCAAGGACTGTGACCTTCCTTCCTTCTTCTGCTCACAATCCTCACCCAGTCAGATTCCAAGAGCTCAAGAAAGGGCACAAAAAAAAGGCAGGAAGATGGTACAAGGGGCCTTCCAGACAGAGGAAGAAGAGAAGGCAAAGAAGGCAAGCACTGCATTGGGGATGGAGAAGGAAGGAACGTGGGTGAAATGAGGGAGTGGAGCCCCGTGCCCAGACTAGAAAGGGGCACAGGCAGGGCCTCCATTGTGTGGGCACAAAGGGACCATATGCCTGGCAGCCTACACAATGTGTGTGTGTGTGTGTGTGTGTGTAGGGGGAGGAGGGGGAGGAGTGGCTAAGTGTCCCCCCAAACCCCTGGGGCCCTGCTGTCTGCTCTGTCACTGGGAGTGGGGTTTGCTGAGAAAGAGGGCAGAGGGGAGCAATTACGACAGACAGGACTGGAGGGTCAGGGCCTGCAGTAACTAGGGATGGAAGAGGGCATGCACAGCTTGAAGGGGCATGGCCATGGATGGGAAGGGGCAGGAAGATGAAAGAGGGGGTGAGGTGCCAGAGCCCCACTTGCCTGGTGCCCTGGAACTGCCCCCCTGCCACTGCCCACTTGCTGGGTTTTGGAGGATGTGAAATGAGGACCCCAAGATGCATCCTCTTCTAACATTCCCTTCCTCCCTCCTCCCTGTCTGTTAGCCCCGGAGCTCTCACTTTCCCCTCAGCCCTTAGCCCTGGACTTCCATCTCCCCGACAGTCTCCTCTCCCAGAGCCTGGTCCCCAGCTCCCTTCCCCCTCCCACCTCCTTCTTCTCCATCCTGCAGAGGCAAGCGGCAGCCGAGGCCAATTGATTATCTGAAGAAATTCGGAGCTAGCGGTAGAACAGCTGCACCTGCCCCCTCTCCCACCCCTAGGCCCTGAGGGATCCCTGAGGGGAGGGGCCCTGTAGCCCCTTCTGCTTCCAGGGGGGCAGAGCGACAAGAGAGGGAGGCAGGGAGCTCGCAGGACTGTGGCTGCTGCACAGGGGAAGGCACAAAGCACTGGGAGCCAGGGAGGCAAGACATGGTTTCTAATCCCTGTCCCATCACCTTTGTGGACAGCAGTTACCTGCAGTTACCTGCCTTTAAAACAAACATGTTGGATTCAGCGATTTCTGTGCTCCCTTCCAACTCTTGCCCTTTGGAGTCCTCAGATTCTCCCTGGCTTCAGTTCAGCCCTCCCTCTTGCCAGGCTCTGGGCAGAGCATTTCATCTAATTCAGATTGAGAAGGAAAGAGGTTAAATCCTTCCTGTATGGGAGTTCCTCCCTAAGTCTAACTCAAACCTCTCTTGCTGCTGATGTCATTCTTTGCTCATCAGAGATGAAAATGGCACCCTTCAGAGGCTGAAGCCCATCTCAGCGTTTCCTTCCACTGTGTGCCTTCAGCCTTCTCAGATGACCTTGGAGTTTACCTAGACAGGAGTGTCCTCCCTGTATCCCCACATGTGGCTGAGCCTCCAGCCTGTCTATTTGGACTCCTCCTCCTTGAAGCAGATGCTTCCATTGCTGGACAGCCCCAGGGGTTGCAGTTTTTCTTGGAGTTAAAATCTGTTTCCTATAACTTCTACCTGCTAGTCCTGGTTCTGCCTCCTGGGGCCACACAGAATGTCTGTTTTTGTTTCTTCTTTCAATATTTGAAGATGGATATCATATTGCCCCTAAATCTACTCTTGTAAAGACACATATCCTCAGTTTTTAGACTATTCCTTCTGTGACGTAGTCTCCTAACCTTTTACCTTCTTAGCCACAAACTCTGAATACTCTCTAGTTTATCATTGTTCTTGTTAAAATATGAGGTTTATAAGAGTGCCATCTGTCATACTGGGTCCTTTCAGGGAGGCAGAGGGGCATTGGCAGTATAGCTATAAAGAACTTGGGTTTGAATTTTACCTCTGCCCCTACCGAGCCATGTGACCTTGGACAAGGCCCTCCTCCTCTCTGGGCTTTGGTTTCCTCATCTATAAAGTGATTGTAAGGTCCCTTCCAGGACTCCTTTGCTGTCCCTTTCAGCACTCCTTTTTATCCCTTTCCCCATTCCTCTGTTAGTCCCAGGTCTTCTATCATGTTCTCCCCAGGATCCTAAGGTTGAGGATCACAAAATGGGCCAAGAACTGACATTGCAAGGAATTCTGACCCAGCTCCGAGACAATAATGGGGAAGGCAAAGCTTCATGCCACGGCCTTTCTCAGCAGCATGGACCCACAGACACATGTTTAACTTGGGAACTCCTGGGACACTCAGCACCTTCTCAGGCCCATAGAGAGCAGGAGCAGAAGCACAACATCAGAAGGGTCAGAATGTGTCACCTCATGAGGGCCAAGATGGGGGTACACGGGACTTGAGGTGGGAAGGTCTAGGACCTGTGTGTTTTATCCTCTCCGGCACCTCTTTACTCTGTGGCCCCTTCTTCTCTCTGTCTTCATTTAACCATCATACTGAGCTCTCATGACCCCATCAGAAGAGCCCAGGACTCTCAGTGCCCACCCTCCCATAACCTGCAGGCCAGCTCCTCAACCCAGTCGAATGATCCACAGCCATACCTGGTGCTAGAACGAGGTCACTTTAATTTGTCTTTTTGTATGAAATCAGAAATGCAACAGGAGGGACTCACACACAGGACACAGGACACAGACCCCTAGGGCCTGCTCTTGGGGGTATTAGGAAGAAGTAAGGGGCACAGGGGAGGGCTGGAGAGAGAAAAGAGGCAGGTGGGACTGCGGTGGGATTGTCTGGGGATGGAGGGAACTGAGGAAGGATCCAGGAGCCCTGGAGCTGGGGTAGGGGCACCATCCCAGAGGACTAGGGTATCAGGACAGATGGATCTGAGGAAGGGATATGGGTGTGGTGAGCAGAGGGGATCCCCCCACACACCTGCTGTTGCAGAAGGAGCAAGAAAGGGAAAGGAGTAACCAGGGGGAAGCAAGAGAGCCGGCTAGGGTTGCCAGGAGCCCCCTCACTCTACCCCAAAGTGCACAACTCGGCAATAAATAGTAATATTTATAAATAAATAAGTAAATAAATAGATAAATAAATAAATACATAAATAATATCCTTGTAGAGCTAGGAGTTTGGTGTGAGGGAGGAGGGAGCGTGGGAAGTGCAGTGGGCTTGCTGCTGCCACACAAGTCCTAGGACCCTTCATTCTACTGCTGACCCTGGGCTACAGTGAGCAGGTGGGGCTCCGCAACACAGGGGGGCACAGCTGAAAGCAGCTTAAGGAAGGAGGAAAAAATGTAATAAACAGGCCCTAGGGCCAGGAGAGCTGCGTATTCCCAGAGGGCAGTAAGAGGGCATTCTCCCTGCAGCTGAGGGAGGAACCCGCATGGGTTTTGCACCTTTTCGTGGTGGGGTGGGATAAAGGAAGCAGAGGTGGGATCTGGCCGGTTTGTTGCCTGGGGCTTCTGCAGATTCTCTGGGCTGAGTTTGAGGACGTCATCCCCCCCCCCAGGATCTACGTTTCCCTTTCTCCAGCTGCACACAGGGAGGGAGAAATCGAGAGGGTAAGGGTGAGGGGCCAGGGAGTAGGCCAAATAGCTCAGAGAGGGCAAGGCACCCACTACTAAGTAAGATCCGAGGTCTGTATGTGCTAAGCCTCAGGAATAAGATAGAAAACAGGAAATTTTTCCATAATTCTCGGCTACTGAGATGCCCCTCACAGGAGGTACTTCACCATGCACCTCCCTCCCAAGGGCCTGCCCCTCTCCCAAGCATGGCTAGACCAAGAACTCTGAAGGAGCCCCCTCCCATCCAAGCTCCGCCTTCCTCCCTTCCTGTTCTGATGCCCCCTCCCTCCCCGTGGGCAGGCGAAGCTGGAACAGAGTGGAAGGAGGATGGGAGACAGAGTGGGGTCTGGGGTCTCTGAAAATTTGGACATAGGGGTAGAAGGGGCAGCAGCCCATGAGAGAGCTAGGGGGAGACGCCAAGTGGGGCCCTCTTAGTAAATCCAGCAAGGACTGTACACCGACCACAACTAGCAAACATTTCTACCCAGCTGGGCCCCAACCACAAACTGTAGAAGGTACCCATGAGAATAGCCTGGGGGCGGGGGGTGGGGGGGGGGCTGGGTCTGTAAAAGAAAGCCGCCTTCACCACCGCCGGTGGGCCCTCTGCCTGGGCCTGGGGCCTGTGGGACTCCATGCCGGCGTGCAGGGGCTCGGGGAGTAGATGGCCGTTCTAAGCAGTGAGCGTGAGAAGGGACCCCAGCGAGGCCGGGGAGGAGGGGCGAATCCAGGGCAGGAGACCGCCTGGTTCAGACGTCCAGCACGTGGTTCAGGTAGGAAATGTAGCAGATGGCGAGGCGCAGGATCTCAATCTTGGACAGCTTCTTGTCCGGGGGCAGCGTGGGCAGCAGCTTGCGCAGCTCGGCGAAGGCCAAGTTGAAGGCTTCCACGCGGATCCGCTCCCGCGTGGCGTGGGCCGTGCGGTACTTGGCCGTGGCCCGGCGCCGGCGCCGCCGCTCCTCCCGGCTCAGGTGCTGCAGGTCCTTCCGGCCAGGCTCTCCGGGCTCCAAGCCCCGGGCGGGGCCCCCGCCTGGCCCCCCAGACCCAGCCCCGTCAGGGCCCGCCCCGCCCCCACAGTCGCTGAAGCCTGACTCGGTCTCCGAGTGGGTGGGAGGCAGCTCCAGCTCCATGCTGTCTGAGTTGAGCATCATGATGGAAGTCCCCTGCCCTGAGAGATCAGGATCCCCTCCCCACCCCTCCCTCTGGGAGCCTGAAAGCTGGTTGTGGGAGGGGCAGGAAGGGCCTGGGGTGGTGGGGTCTGCCACTGAGCTCGGGAAGTCGGAGCCACTTCAGGGTTCCATGGTCAGGGTTCCGGTCCGGTCCGGGAGCCTGGAAGAGAGAAGGGGAAATTGATAGAGTCAGAGGGAGGAGGGAGGGAGGAAGCTTTGACCTCGCCGGGAGGGGGAGGCACTGTAAGTGTAGCAGAAGAACGGCGGAAACATGGGGAAGGGCTGGAGAGGTGGGGCAGCTGGAGATTGTAAAGGAGCAGGAGGAAAGATGGTAAGAAGGGAAGAGAATCCAGAAAGTAAGCAACAGAAACGGAGAAGTGATGAGAAGGACACGGGGCGGGATTAAACTGAGCAAGAGTATTAAGGACCTAAATGGAAGACCTAAGACCATGCAGCTCCCGGAAGAAAACACAGGGGGAAAGCTTCGAGACGTTGGACTTAGCCGTGATTTCTTGGATATGACACCAAAAGCACAGGCAACAAAAGCAAAAATAAACCAACGGGACTACATCAAATTTAAAAATTTTGTGCATCATAGGACACAAACAACAGAGTGAAAAGGCAACCTACAGAATGGGAGAAAATATTTGCAAATCATATATCTGATAAGGGGTTAATATCTAGAATATTGTACATAACTTCTGCAACTCAACAACGAAAAACCAAATAATTGGACTTAAAAATGGGCAAAGGACTTGAATAGACATTTCTCCAAAGATGATATACAGATGGCCACCAAATATATGAAAAGAAGCTCATCATCACCAATCATTAGAGAAATGCAAATCAAAACAAACAAAAAAACAACGTAACAAGTGAACATAACAAGTGTTGGTAAGGATGTGGAGAAACTGGGCCCTTGTGCCCTGTTGGTGAGAATGTAAATTGGTGCAAGCACTTTGGAAAACAGTATGGAGGTTCCTCAAAAAAATAAAAATAGAACCACCATATGATCTAGTAAAAATAGAACTATGCTATGATCTAGCAATCCCACTTCTGGATATATAGCCAAAATAATTGAAATCAGAATCTCAAAGAGATATCTGCCATCCCATGTTCATTGCAGCATTGTTCACAATAGCTAAGATATGGAAATAACCCAAACGTCCATTGACAGATGAATGGATAAAGAAAATGTGGCATATACATACAATGGAATATTATTCAGCCTTAAAAAGGAAGGATATCCTGTCAGATGCTACCACATAGATGAACCTTGAGGACATTGTGCTAAGTGAAATAAGCCAGTCACAAAAAGACATATTGTATGATTCCACTTATATGACATATCTAAGTAGTCGACTTCATAGAAACGGAAAGTAGAATGGTGGTTACCAGGGGCTGGGGGGAGGTGGGGAGGTGTTGTTCCATGGGTGTAGAGTTTCAGATTTGTAAGATGAAAAAGTCCTGGAGATCTGTTTCACAACAATGTGAACGTACTTAATAGGATATTCTATTATTAGTAGTATATTCAATAGACTGAACTGTACTCTTAAAATGGTAAATATTGCTGTGTTTTTCACCACAATAAAAAAATTGTTTAATAGTTTGAAAAAGGAAAAAAAAAGTTGAGGAAGACTGGCGCCACAGCTCCAAGAGAGGCTGGCGGTGACTCTCAAGCTTCCCAGTCATGAGGGGAGAGCTACAAGCCTTGGCCCTGCAATCCCCTCCCTCCTAGGGCCCCTCTCCACCCTTGCTGCTTCTCTGTGTTGGGGGTAAGAGGGGATAAACACACAGATTGCCCATTGTAGACCGGACTGGGACATATGGAGCTCAGCACAGCTGCCCCAGCTCAGTCCCTCCCAGCCCACCAACCCCCCCAACACGACCACCAAGACACCAGATCCTACCACTCTGTCCACTAGAATCGGGAAGGTGTCTCCTCTGGCCACGACGCCCCGGCTCAGGACCAGCCCCTTCCTCTAGCTCTGTCCTCAGCCCCCTAAGTCCTTGCCATTTCCCGGCCCTTCCTCCGCAAGGAAGCTTTTGGAAAGGGAACATAATCAACTGTCTACTCCACACCCTCCCAAAGCCCAAGGTCAGTTCAGACATGGCCTGCAGAAGAGGATGTGAACAGCTTCTTGGGGCCACCATTATAGGGCTTGGCTAAAGTTTACTTGTCCCCAGGACCAGAGGAGGTCAGAGTGAGGCAGCAGGAACATGGCCTGGGAAAGCTGAGGAAAGGGCTTTGCTCTGGGGGAGTGTTAAGCAGGAACAGTGGGCCACTCACTGCGTGCTCAGCTGGACTGAACAGCCAGAAACAGAAGCGCTGAGGCTCCTTCATAGTCACTGTTTCCCCTTCCTCACCAGCCCTGGTTCTCCTGCCTGACAGACACCCTCACAGGGGTTAGGACCCCCACCCCCAGCCTTGCCCCACCCCACTGTACAAAAGACAGGCTTAATTATAGTCAATAAACAGTTACTAAGCTCTTGGGTGGGGGTGGGGGGGTGCAAGGTCATCAACATCTGACAACACGTACACCCATAACCATAACACAAAACAGAAGGTGGTTAGTCCTCATATTTACAATACACCCCATATTCCAAAGGAACAACAGGGAACGGCCATAGTGTGGGAGGCCCCAAAGTCAGCACCTTCCAATACATGTTCAGTGCCCCAACTCCCCACCCCCATGCTTCAGGAGTTCAGCTGTGAGGTTCTCAACACATCAATTACAGCCCGATTCTGCCTCTGCCCGGTCCCCATGTTCCTTCATCCCTGATCACTTTGCCATGCCCTCCCTTCCCCTCTATGTGCTCCCCATCTGACCCCAGTCTCATCGCCTTGGGCCCACTGTCCTCCCCAGCTCTAGTCCTGGCGGTAGCTTCCATTTCCCCATCAAGTCCTCACCCCAAAATCCACTTCTGGTCTCAAGGTTCCAGGCTCCGAGGATCAAGGAGAGCAGCAATTCCAAGCATCCAGGATAGGACTTCCTGCCTCACTTCTGCCATCCCCAACCCGACTGAGAATAAATAGGCATAAAGAGTCAAAGGGGAGAAGTGGGGAAGAGGGCGGTGCAGGGACGGAGAAACACACAGCGCATGAGAGAGAAGAACTAGAGGGAGGCTCTGGGAAGGGATATGAGCCAGAGAGTGGGAGGGACACGCCCACCCCTCCCCAGCCATGGTTCCCCCTTTACCTAGGAGGACCCTGTGAGGGGATCCAAGCTGGCAGGACAGGGGGCAGCGTTGACAGCCCGTCTCCTCTGGCTGCTCAGAGCTCATCCGTCTGCAAAGTTAGTGACCAGCTTTCTAGAGGTCTCGGGGGCAGCGTGGTGTGGCTGTACAGGTTCCAGGGCAGATGAGAGGGCTACACATGGTGGGGATATAGGGCCCAGGTGGAGGGTGTGGGCTTGGCCAGGTACTGGAGCCACCCACACTCACTCACACACACACACACACACACACTCTCACGGACACATACACACCTGAGTTGGCCCAGCCCTATGTATATATATGGAGATACACACACACACCCCCAGCTCTCTATTGGCTGGCCCAGGCTCCCCCCCCTCATCAATATTAAACAGGCAAGCCAGGCAGCCATTGGCAGAGGGATCTGGGAACCCCCTCGGGAGCTGGGGGCGGGGGCTGGCCCTGGGGGGGGCGGGGAGTGGGGGAGCAGGGACATCTGTTCTCCATGCATATTTCATAAGCAAGAAATGGAGAGCTGGGAAGGGGTGGGGCTGGGGCGAGAGCCAGGGCAGGATCACAGATGAACCCCTTCAGTCTCCCACACCAGAGGTGGCAGGGACAGAGGCCCCCAGCAAGCCAGGTTTCAGTGCCATGGTCCCATTCTGGAGTCCCAGTGTGACTTTGACAGCCCCTTCCCATGTCTCCATTTCCCTGGTAAGAAGGGTCTTCAAGAAACTGACAAGGAAATCTAGAAAAGCACAAGTGGACAGCTCTAAAACGCAGGAGAGGACCCAAGAGCCCTCGCCCTCACTGTACTCTCATTCTTCACAAAGCTGGTGCCCACCAGCCCCCTTGGCAGGCAGCCTGTGGCTACTGTTCAGGTCCCAGCCCTTCTCACCCTGGAACTCAATCACCTCACACCTTCTTATCCCAGCTTCCATCCTCCACCTACCCCATCACCAGGGGCGAAGCAGGGTCAGATTCCTGACACGGATCCCACGAGGAGTTTTTCTAGGCTGGCCAGCCTGACCTGACCCACTGGGAATTAGGGGCTCTTAGGAGGTGAGGGCTAAAATGAACGGAGTGGAGGAGTGCAGAGACAGGAAGAAGGAGGATTAGGACACTGGGGGAGGAGAGAAGGGCAGCCCAGGCAGGCTTGGAGTATGCTGGGGCATCAAAGGAGCAATAAGAAAACTAGATACAAAATTATATGCAAATAGGCATTGATTAAGTTCACATCAATAGCTCAGCTGCCTCCAGCCCATGCGTGCATGTGCATGCATGCATGTCTGAGTGTGTGTGTGTGTGTGTGTGTTGCAGGGTGGCAGGAGCAGGGACCAAGGGAAGCGAACTGCAGAGAGGTAGTCGGCTGGGTTTCAGTATCTGAAGTTCTCTCCCGGACTCAGCTGTTGAATGTCTTCATTGAAGTCTTCATTGATACTTTGTATCTAAAATGAATCATGGCTGGGAGGGCTCAGACCTGTGTGCTACAGTGAAGAAAGCCCTGTTGGCTGTTTGACCTTGGACAAGTAACTTAACCTCTTGAGCCTCTACCATCCTTTTCCGCAAAATGGGGTTGATTACAGCTGCTTCTTAGGTTGCCATGGAGATGAAGATAATGCATGTAGTGGGCTGGGACCTTAGAAGGAGCACACCCCACCTTCAGGCTGTTGGAGGGATTTGCCATTTCCCTGTTGCTGATGAACCTTTTCTGGACTTTCTCCAGAGTGAGGCATTCCCTAAGGGGAGTCCTATAATTCCTCCCCAAGCTCCCCCATCCCTCCCCACCCCAAGGTCTGGGAGGTGCCAACTCCCACCTGGGCAGGCCCAGACAGGTGCCCAGGCGCCAGCAGATGGGCTGAGCTGGAGGGGAAAGGAGGCTTGGGAAGGGGGGTTGGGGGGGCAGGGGATCAGGTGGCATCTCAGTTCTTGCATCATCATTGCCATGGTGCTGATTAAAAACCAATCTCCACCTAATGAGCCCCCAGCAACAACAATTCTACCTCCCCCACCCTCCTGCCCTCCACCCCATCCAAGAAATTGGGAGACCGAGAGACTCAGGAGAGAGTACCATGGGGAAGAAAGAGATACAGAATGAGTGGGAGATGGAGAGGAAATGAAGGGGGAGACATGGGGAGATAGAGACCCAGAGAGGGAGAAAAAGGATGAGAACACAGTCACTGGGTAGCAGACATGGGGAAGATACAGAGAAACAGGAAGACAGTCACAGGGAGATGGAGACATAGGGAGACAGAGAGAGAAAAAAGAGAGGGTGGGAGCAGAATTGCCAGGTTACCTAGGCTTTGTGGAAGCTCAGAGCTGCAAGATATGGGAGTGTGAGGGGTAGGGACATGGGGAGAGACTTGAAAAGAGGAGGAGACTGTTAGGGGAGACACAGACCTGGGCAAAATCCAGCTATGGAGAAACACAGCTATTCAGGCATAGACTACACTGATCCTGGGAGAGAGTCCTGAGGGAGGCCCCTAGACAGGCTGGAGGCATAGACATGGGGGAGGCAGAGCACAGACAGTTGTGAGGATACAAAAAATTCCCAGAGGCTGGAGACAAGGTGGGGAGACACGATATACAGAACTGTAGAGATGAGGAACTGTTACTGAAACGGGGAGGCCCGGATTCCAAGGATGAGGCACTGAGGAAAACAAGCAGACCTAGAGAGACCCTGGAAGCAGGAGGGATCTGTGTGGGGCAGTGCATGACGGGAGGGAGGAACCAAATTCCTGTTCCCAGCCTCTCTCCTTGTAGGCTGTTGAGTTCAGACTCTTCAGCCCTGCTTCAAACCTCCGTCCTTAAAGTGCCCAGCCCAAGCTGTCCCCAGTGCAGGCTGAGGTTTGATGGTAAAGGGAGGTGAGAGAATGCTTTGGAGACTACCACCTCCTCCTCTGCATCTGTCATCCCGGGATCCTGGACTCTGAGGCCCTCAGCTCCAGTGTTCACTCAGGGCTTCAGTTTTTGCTTCTCAGGGGAGTAGCTAAAAAGATCATAAGCGTGTGATGAAGAGGAGCTAAAAGCATGGAGCGGTGGAAAGGACTACTGATTCCACTGAACTTGGGGCCAGAGACCTGGGGCAAGGCCTGCTGATCTCGGATAAGTCACTTAACCTTGACTGAGTGTGTTCTGTCATCTGTGAAATGGGGATAATGTTGCCTTCCTCATAGGGCTTTTGTCACATAACGCATGGGAAAGTGCTAGGTAAACTGAAAAGCATTCACCCCAACCCCTTACATTTGTGCATGGTGACTTAAAGGTGGCAAGAAGTTTCATACACGCATGTAAATAAGGCATTAGGATGGAAGGAGGCTGGGGAGAGCTCTCGAGTCAGCTTAGGCTGTCAGCAGCCACGGGCCCCAAGAGGGAAGGAGAACGCCACGAGTTGTGGGGGTCTTTGCTGTGAGGAGGACAGGACGAGCAGAGCCTGGGGATAGTGGGGATGAGTATGGCGCTATGGTTTATTGCTATTTTGCATTTAATTGGCATTCTCTTTTTCAGACTGTTACAGGCTCTTTTCATTTCCACATAGCATTCAAGGTAGTGAGGTAGTTTGTTAGAGGAAGGGGGTTGGTGTGTAAGGAAGACACAGGGGCCGGGGCCCAGTCCTTGAAGGTGGGGGGAGGGCCTGGAGGAGCCGGGAAGCGGTGGGTTTGGCAGGAGAGGGGGTGACATATGTGGGGAGCCCTGGGGACCCAACCAGGCAAGCGGCTGGCAGGGAGAGCAGACGGTGTTAACCCTCACTGTGCCACACTGCCTGACCCTTCCCCGGGAGTGGCCTGTGGCTGGGGTGTTATCTGGTAAGAGACTGGCCGGGTCACAAGAGCAAGGCAGGCAGGAGGAGCCTGGGCAGGAGCTGCTGTGTCCCTGGGTCTTCTTCCATCTTTGAGGTTCTCTCCTTGCCTGCTTCCACATGGTCTCTGTCAGTCTGTCTTTCTCTGTCTCCACCTCTCTGTGCCTCTCGAAGGTGACAGCGGGTCTCCACTCTAGCTAACTAGACAATCTGTCACTCTCTCTGCTGCCAGCCCGGCTGGAAGCCCCCCTTTTCAGCACCCGGCCCCTGAGCCCTCTCTCTGCCCTGGCCCCCTAGGCCTGGTCGTCTTTGTCTCCTAAGGCAGCCTCCCCTTTCTTCCTCACCACTCACCTCTCCCCAGCTCAGAGCCCATCTCCAATCTCATTACGGCCTCCAACCACTGCACCCCCCCCAGCTTCTCCTCTTCCCTCCCCCATCCATCTGTCTTCCCTGCAGCTCTCCTCTTTGTGTCCACCCATCTGTCACCACCAGCTCTGGGCCCACTCCCCTCCCGGCCACGCCCGCCTGGCCTTTCTCCCCTCAGGCTCAGTTCCCTCGCAGCACTGGCCTCGCTTTCCTCCTTCAGCCCTGCGAGGCTTCCCTACTTCCCAGTTTCCCTTCACTAGTTTATTTTTTTCCAGACACTCTCTTTCATCTCAGTTTTTCTTTTCTCCCTCCAGTTTCTCTAACTCCTCCTCAGCTAAGTTGGGGGAGAGAGTGGGGACTCTTGGATCCTAGCCCCCAGCCCCTGAGCAGCCAGCCTGAGACAGAGGCTGGTAACATTTACTCAGGGTTGCATCATCTCCTCAGGCCTCCTGAGATGCCCCTTCACTCCTGCTCCAAGTCGTCCCTTGTTGGGACAGGGCCTACAGCTGCCCTTCTGCACAACAGGGGTGGGGGAGCCCCTCTACCTTCTGCGTGTGGACTCAGGAAGGAATAAAAATCTGACCTGAGGCCCATTTGGACCCTGACCTTCCAAAGGTCTCTGCTTCCCAAGCTCGACTTCAGCAATTCGTGTCAAGTGTTTTTTGAGGATGGGAGGCTGAGTTTTATGTTCTCTTTTCTATCACGTCATGCTACAATCTCCCCAAATTCCTACTGTCCCTGGGTTAGAGGACCTTAAGTGCCCCTCAGGCCTCTGTCTCCAGAGGGAGAACTTTCTAGCTACCTTAGAGATTTCATGAATTGATCAACCCTTGAAATCAGCCCCTGCCCTGAGGAGTGTAGATGAAAGGGAGAAGGGAAGGGAGGCTGCACAGAAGGGGATTGTCAGAGCCAGGCCAAGGGGACCTCAGAGAGCAGCCCCTTGTTTGACTCCACCTTGTACAGATGAGAACACTGGGGCCCAGAAAGGGGGAATGCCCTTTCCAAAGTCACACAGAGCGCTCGCAGCACGCTAGAAAATCTGGTCCTGAGCTCTTCCCACAACAATGTGAAGCTCCTCCTTACTGGCCCCACCCAAAGAAAACCCTCCATCCTCTGAACTCGGTCAGAACCCGTGTACAGCACTGATTTTTACATGGAGCATATACTGCCCTGCCTGGTTATTTATCTTGTGTCATGTCCCATCCTACCATCTAGACTCTGGATCCTAAGTCTCTAAGGGGAGACACCACATCTGATACCCTTTTATGATGCCGGGACAGAGGGCCTTGCCCATAGCCACGCTCAATAAATGTTTATTACCGCTGTGGCTGCCAGCGCGGATAGAAGAAATGTTCTAGTCTCAGTTCTAATTTGCTGTGTGACCTTGGGCAAACCACATCACTCCTCTGGGCTACTGTTTCTTCCATCTATCAAATGAATTAGACCATACACACAATTTCTAAGGTCTTATTATATGGTCCCTCAAAGAAACGAAGTCGTACTGAATAAGGTGGGATCTTGGTACAGAACACCAGGCTCTGGATGAAAATATCTCCTCCCAAGTTGTGCCTTTGGGAGCAGTGACCCAGATGAGGGAAAGAGAATAAACTCTTTACTCAAAGAAGCTGAGGAAGAGACACCAGCTGATAGGAAAGCCTTCAGTCTTGAGGGATGAGGTGTCACAAGAAGTACTGACAGGCTGGGTTGGGGCTGGATGGCCAGTTATTCAACTTTCTAAATGGGTTGAGTGGAAGAGAATGTGAGATGTGCACTAGCAATGGGTAGCAGTAGGGAGGGAGGGAAGCCCTGTGGGAAAGGAAGGGACTGGGAAATGACAAATTTGAGAAGGCACCGAGGTGAGCGAGGCCTAGAGCAAGCAGGAAGAGGGGGCTAAGGAGGTAAAGTTTGTGGCCCTAAGATGCTGTCAGCCAGTCTCATGTGGTCTCCAGGGGCACAGGAGGTACCTGGTGAGGAGCCAGCCTATGGTCTCAGAAAGGGGGGCCCAGTGGGTCATTTGGGGGTCTGTGCCCCTTCCATGGAGCCTCACCTCCCCAGAAGCCATGGAGAGACCAGTTTTTTTGGTTTTGTATTTGTGTCGGGGAGGGGAGGTTGTGAGGCAGAGGAAGCATGGAAGGCAGAAAACAAGCTTGTGTTGAGGATTCTTCCCTAGGCAAAGGGGACTGCGGTATGGAGGGCCCTATATCTTGTACCCCTCTTCCTTGCCCACCCCATCCCCTTCATTCTGCCCAACTCTTGCTTCCCTGTTCAGCCCCCTCACTGGTTACCAGCCACTTCCCTGCTTCCAGAAGCTGCCAGCAGGATGAGGGAGCTTACTGCTCTGTCCGCTGGGAGACCTGTTGGCCGAGGGAGGCGTGGAGTCAGCCCAGACGATGGTGGCAGCTGTGCTCAACTCCCGCCAGCACAGCACACGGCTTCTCCAGCTCTGATTGGGAGGGGTGCAGTGGGGGGAAGCAGCGGGGTATATTTCCATATCCCAGAACCCCAAACATGCCCCCTGAGGGAACTTGGAGAGAAACCTGGAGAAAAATCGCCTCCTCTCAGCAGGACTCAAAAAGGTAAATAGCCCAACCAGGAAACGAAGAGGAGTGCTTGGGACTCTGAAAATGGCCAGTTCTTTCCCATCTCTGCTGTCTTCAGGCACGTGGGAGACAGCCTCTTGGCCAGCAGCGAGGGGAGAAGGCTGCCTTCAGCGACACTCCTGCCAGTTCTCTTTCCCCTCAGCTCACTCAGCCACTGCCCACCATCATTAGGTGGTGCTGCTGTACTCCAGAATTTTGTCTCTGTGAAGACCCAGGGAATTAGAGCATTTCCAAACGGCCACGGTTCTCTTTGTAGAAGAGTCCAAAACCACTGTTGTTTTGTCTACAAAATGCCTGCCATCAACAGAAAGCCCAAACTCCTTAGCATGCCATCCGAGGGCCTTCCTGACCTGGCCCCAGCCTCATCGCCTGCTGATCCTCACGGCTCGGGCACACTGAATAACTTACTGTTCCCAAAGGTGACCTGTGCCTTTTCTTGGCTCTGTGCTCCCACACCTGGGTAACTCTAAATCTCAGCTCAAACGCCTCTTCCTCTGTGCACTTTCTAAATGCCACCCCCACTACCCTGAATTCCTCGGTGCTACCATAGCACTCTGGACATACTGCAATGGCTCCACTGATTACACTGGATTACACCTAGTTGTCAACCTATCTGTTTCTCCCCTCACCCCACCTGGTTGCTACTCAAGGGTCAGGGCTTCATCTCTGTACCGCAGCCTGTGTCTCAGAGTGAAGAAAGAAATGTCTATCAAATACCAAGTGGGAAGAATCTATGCTAACGTCGTTCTTACAAAAGGGAAATCAGAGCTCCCAGGGCTACAAGGAGGCCCTCTTTCAGGACTTCAACTGTTTTTGACAGAACCTTACACCTCGGGCCCTCTGGAGACCCAAGAGAGCAGGTGAGGTAACAATTTTGTGACTTCCAGTCCAGGGTCACTGAACAAGGGGGCCCAAGAGGAAAAAACAGGGAATGGTACAGGTCATGTGGGACAGTTTATTTTAATGAAATTCAATATTTATATATTTACACACACACACAAAGGAAAAAAGAAAACAACAAAAATAGATTTTACAGCTTAATAAAAATGACTATGGAGCACTGTGGGCTGAAGGTGGAATACCCACTCAGCAGCACACCCACCCTGATGTGCCACCTAAGGGCCTGGGGACAGGATAATGGGAGGGAGACAGCAGGCTCAGCCCACAGATCATCCTTGTCCTCCTCCTCAGGGCTTTCTTGTAGTTTGTTCCTGGCATTCAACCCTTCATGTCCTTCTTCCTGGTCAGGAAGGTGGTTGCAGACAGGGGGTAGGGGTAGGGAGAAGAGGGAGGTAGAGGGCAAGATGGAAAGAGGATCCTGAAGAAGAGTAAGTTAGGGTGGGGTAGCTAGGAGTCAAACAGGAGCAAGAAGCTTCTATTTGTCATCCCCGAGTCTGGCAGGGGTGAGGAAGAAGAAATGGGGAAGGGGAGATAGGAAGCGGGAGCTGGGGAGGGAAGGTGACCTGTTACCTCTGTCTCTTTTGGGCAGTTCCACTTCTTTATGTTAACCCCAGTCTGAGCCAGGCCCAGAGAGGTTCCAGTGACAAACTAGTGGTTTACGTCCCAGTGGGACAAATGATCTAGGAAGTGAACTGCAGAGCTGGCAGGAAAAGCTGGGGTCCTCTTCAGTAAGAAACAGATCCTGGCTCCCGGGGAGTAATGAAAAGGACATCGGCTTTGGCATTGATGCAGTAGGTGACGATGAGAGAGAAGACAAGGATGCTGAAGCCCACTATCAGGGTGATAAACTGCAGGAGAAGAAGGGCAGGAAAGGAGAGAGGTGCTCTCAGAACTCAATGCAGTTTTGGATAATTATTTGGGGCTGGGAGCCAGGACATCAGAATTTTGGAGCTGGCTCCAAGTACCAAGTACTGAACAATCATAGGCAACATCTCCCCAATCTGGAGACCCAGTGTCCCCATTTGAGAAGAGAAGTAAAGTGTTTGCTCTTGCTTCCACCTTGTGTTAGATTTTAAGCATCTTGAAGTTAGGACCCATGACTTTGATTCTCTCGTGGCAATTACATTACTGACTTACTTGTGACAGGTGCTCAATAGATATTAGACTGACTCATGCCAGCTATGCAGGTGGGAAGGCCGGACGGGAGTAAGCTGTGCAAGGGCTACTGAGGGTCCACAGGGTAAGGAGTATCTCTCAGGTCTCCATGGGAGCATATCTCCAAAAAGAGCACATAATCAAATGTCCTAAGGGGGCATGCTGGCTGACAAGGGACAGATTTGCAGTAGGTTTTTGTGGTGCATCTGGGGCAAATGTGAGATGGAAGGGGGTATGAGACAGAGGCAATAGAGAGAAGTCAGTTAGCTCTCTGCCACCCCCCCCCCGCCCGTCTCACCTCAAGCTCTTTGCTGGCTATCAGGAATATCCGGGCGCGGATCTCTTTCCAGCGGCTCTCAGTCCACGTCGAGTACTCAGTAGAGCCCCACTGCCTCAGTTCAAAGGCAGGGGACAAGGCCCTGGCCAGTCGTGCCGTGGAACGCACACATCGGGGGAGCCAGTCTGTCTCGTTGGAATTCAAAGGGCCCTGAACCCATGCGTATTCATACAGCTGCACAGGAAGAGAGGCCACAGCACGGGGCTGAGGTGACCCTCTCTCATTCATTCCCTCTACCTTTTAGATGGTCCGTTTTCACCCAGGCTACTGCTTCTTCAACACTCAAGTTCAAAGGGCTGCATCCCTCCATCCCCCAATCCCAATCCCTTGGAGCCAACTGGACCTGGGAGACCCTCCAACTTTCCCTAGGGAAAGGGGCCCTCTGGGCATCTCCGACACCCACGACCACTCACATCCTTGTTTTCGCTGGGGACTTTACTTGGATCCTGGCACTGCTCGCGGGTAAGGTTGACCACCTGGCCAGTCAAATTTGCCAAGGCATACTGTACAACATAAGTGGTGTTGGTGGGGCTGGAGACAGCAATGTAATGCTGAAGAGGCCCATCACCTGATTGGAGACCAAAGGGAAGGGAGGATTTGGTGGGTGGGAGGTGGGGTGCAGATGGGCAAAGAGAAAAAGCCCCAGATTGGCAAGAGCCAGAGAAGAAAAGGTTAGGGGAAAAGAATCCAACAAATATCAGGGGAAAGAAAGGAAAATGGGGGGAAAATAGAGAGGAAAAAGTAAAAATAAAGGATTAAACCAAAATGATGACTTTTTCTCTATCCCTTTACTTGGCTAAGAGTCCCATTCCCATACCAGGTGCTTACCCAAGTAGGACCTTAGGTCCTGCCTGAGGATAGACTGGAACCATGAGTTGTTGGCTCTAATCAGGAACCCATAGAGCAGGCGGGTAACCTAGCATTGGGACAGTGAGAAGAGAGAACCTTGTGACCTGGAGCCCAGGGAAAAGTTATTAGTGGAGATCCAGTCATGAGGTGGGAACCAGACTGGCTAAACACACTCTAGGGTTGGGAAGATGGTGGCTGGCTCACAAGGATGTGGATGAGGCCCACCCAAGAGCTCTCTGGGGCATTAGGTGTCCTCAGTTGCACGTACAGACATGCTGAATTCCAAAGTTTGGGGGACTAGGCAAGGGACATAAAGGATGGGGCAGCCTGTGTATAAACCGAGGCGGAAAGGAACCAGGGCCCATTTGTCTTACTGTTTGAGGATCAGCCTGAATGGTGTTGCTGAAGTTGGTTCCTCCTGCAAGCTGGTACAGGGCACGTCCCAGCACTGTGGCCACATCTGCCAGGGCCTGTGGTAGGTGAGGAGGGGGGCGGAATGGCCCGGCTCTTCTAACCTCCAACACTAACATTCTAACCATCTTCACTGTGCTCTCCATGCTCCCACCCAGCCCAGGTCAGTGCTACCTTGGCAGTGTCTGTCACAAAGTTCAGGTCCTCTTCAGGGCTCTGCGATTCAGGGTAGTTCACGTTAATGTTCTCAGCAGTGTCGTAAATGCTCTGGTAATAGCTGCCAGTAAAGCCAGTGTGAGCCGTAGCTACACTCAGGGCCCTGCCCCCTCCTCCCTCAAACGTCCCTTATGCAGGAACTCAGTATCTCATTTTTCATCATCCAGGAGGAAGGGAAGAGAAAAAATTAGCATCCCATATTGAAAAAGGTGTGGAGAATGGGGAGATAGGAGTGAGAGTGGGAGTGGCTGGTTAAACACAAAGACTTTTCTGACAGACAAGGTAGAAAAGGTAAAATCAGAAGGCAGGAATCCCTCCCTCCCGGGAGATCTTTAAACATGAGAGACACTTCCATATTATATATCATTTAGGCTGGACACACAGGAGGATGGCTAAGATGACTTTCAGAGAACCTTGTCTGTCACACATTATCAAAGCAATTGTATGATTGCTCCAATGAACATTTCCACTGAGGGCGGCTGGGAATGGAGGGGGATTAGCAGGTCTGCTCACAGACAAACAGTACTACTCTGGGTCCAACCATTCTGACGCTCCTTGGGGGAGCCCCAAGGAGACGGATCTTAGAAGAGGGGCTAAGAGGAGAGCGCTTCCAGCCCTTACCATCAATAAATGTCTGCCCCACACAGAATCAAGTCAGTCACACAATGCAGTCCAAATGTGTTCAAATGATAAATCATCCCTCACCCCAAAGTGGTGTGGAGGACAGATATGGAGAAGAGAGCTGACCCTATGGACTAGAACTGTCACTGCCCTCAATAAATGAGAAGGTGCTACTTGGCTGGGGTCAGAGAACCAGAGCATAAGCACTTTTACTCAGAAACTCATCTGAAAGAGCGGAAGGGAACCCAGGGGTTTAGCAATCCAGCCTGAGTAAGAAGTCCCTGTTAGCCCAGGGCTCAACTAGGGGTGGTTTAGGGGTGCCTAGGACGAGGAGAGAGGTGATTAATAGGGCCTCCCCCTTATCTCTGGAGCCCCCTCAGCTGTAGGGGACACTTTTACCCCCCCACTGAACCACATGCACTTACCACACGGCAAGAACACACTACATTCCACAGATTATAAGTATTGTCTGTGGCACCCTTGGGCAGGCCCCAGACAGGGACAGCCCTCTGTCCTCCAGCCAAAGAAGCCCCATCATCATTCGCTCTTGTTTGAGATGATGCCCTCTGCTGGCAGCCCTGGGGAACTCGGGCCCCTGGAGAGCTTGGGAGAGGTGGGACCACAAGCAAGGATGACTGTGCTAGGAAAGGGCAAAGGGTGAGGATTGTTTTCTAAGATGAAAATCAAGTCAAATGAGGGCACCAGGTTAGATCTGAATAGGCCACTGAGCAAAGAACACAAATTGACCTGAGATTTGGGAGAGAGGGGTATGGGAGAAGGGAGAGTGGTGATCTTTCTTGACACAGAAGATATTTCTCTCTATGGACCCCAGGCTGCAGAATAGACTCTTCAAGAATGAAGAGGATGCAGGCTAGGTGACTCTTACTGGTTATGGAAGACATTTAAGTGGTCAGCAAGAACAACGCCAGAGATGTTTCGAGCTCGAAGAAATCGCTGCAGAGAAGATGGTGGGAGAGGCTTGGAATAATCCGGCCTCCTGAGGACTACGGTAGAAATGCCAGCACCAATCTTCTCCAGTGTGGCCAGGAGGTCCTTCACCTGGGGGGAGAGGGGGATTAACTGACGGGAGGCGGGGGAATGGGAAGCGAGAGGTCTCTTTTAGGCCTGAAATGCTCTCTACTTCAAGTCCCCTGCTTGGGGAGCTGCCTTAAGCCCTCCTAGATCTAAATCCCTCAATCCTTTTAGGATTAAGGCGCTCTGAATTTTCTGCAGGTCCCATCATCCTTTTTAAAGTAGGAAATTAGGGCACAAAGAAGGAAGAGGCCTGTGTCTTTTCATATTTATAGGTAAACTCCACTGTCCTCAGGACTTTGTCTTATCCTTGGTAGATATTTCACTTAATATTTGTTGTGCAGAACTGGAGGGGCAAATAATTATACAAAACTATGCTGAACGCCACCCAGGTAATCCATTCCGTAAGTGTTAGAGGAGTCCAGAGTAGGGATGACACTGAAGCTGGAGTGGCAGGAAGAGGCCTGCATGTAAAAAAGAGGCCTAAAGCTGAGCCTTGAAGGGAGGGAGGATCTTGAACAAGTAGTGGGGAAAGTGGAGGACAATTTGGATAGGGAGTCTGATATAGCCAGGAATTGGGGAGGGCAGCCCAGAAAATGGGATCCATGGGGCAACAGGGCAAGAAAGGAACTAGCTACTCCCCTGCCCTTACCAGGCAGCCACAGTTTGCTAGGCAGCGAATGATCAGAGAACTACCTACCCCAGAAAGGCAATGATAAGAGCTGAGCTCATGGTTCTTCCCAGGAAGCTGTAACAGCCGTGTTTCTCCTTCAGTTAACGCCCAACCTATCTCACAGGGATAGGACCAGAGGCAGGGGTGCCCATATTCTGAGCTGGTAAAATAAGAAGTGAGGAGGAGAGATGCTCAGATTACCTGCTTCTCTACAGCTTCATTTTTCCGAGACACGGGGTCTGTGTGCATCCAAAGCTCTAGTGATTTTCTTAAGGCCACCTAGGAGGAGGATGGAGAAGTTAACACTTATGATCAGTCTCTCCTTCTCACCCATACCTGGGAGAAAGAAGTGGGATGGGAAGAGAAGTCAAGGGAAGAGGTGATGGTACCTGCAGTGAGGACAATGGAACAACAAAGGAGGAAGCTCTAAGGAGGAAGGAAGGGGTGGAGGACACAAGCTACACACCTGTCCCAGCTCCACGAATGAGTCAATGTTCTCCAACTGCACAGGAAACTTGCCCTTCTCCATATCGTAGACCATTCTGGAGCTGCCAATGTAGTCAAAAGTTTCCTGAGGGGTGGAGATGGGTGGGAGAAGGAACAGAGATTCCCAAGGGTTATGACAGCATCAGTTCCTTGAGGCCAGATCATCAAAGATCTAGGCACGAAGGCTACTGTCTCATGTCATCTCACTGCTGGCCAGCTTACACAGTCATGTGACTTTCCCTCCTCCCTACCCCGCCTCTCAGCTGTGATTTTCCCTCACATGTATGTGTCACAGGACTTCTTGAGTCCAGAAATGGGGAGAGCAGCCTCAGTAAAGGCCTGAGGCGAACATCAGCTGTTATGTGCCTGCTTCTTGCCTCTCTCCCACCTCTGCCAACTGAGCCACGGCTGCTCTTCCTGCATTTGAGGGCCAGGCTGTGGTGGCAGTGGGGAGAGGTACGAGCCTCAGGACTCTTGGGTGGAGGTGGCAGTAAAGGGGTCCAGAGAATAAAAGTAAAAGGATGCCTCAAATAGAGGGATCAGTGGGGGGCGGAGGGGGTTGGCAGTACACCAATTCCAGGTCACGATGCAATGGCTTCCTAAAATGGGGGAATCCGAAGGGAGACACATGTAGTCATATCCAGAAGTTCTCTGCTGAGTGCTGAGATGTTCCCCAAGCGATAACCACTCCCACCCTTACCATCCCCCTCCTTCCCTGCCATTCCACCCCAGCCAAAGAGTCCTCACCCCTTGGAAGAAGACAAACATGACATTGCGGGGCAGAGTGGTCACATCGGGTGCCTTCTGCAAAGCTTCAGCTGCAGCCAGCTGAGTGACGAAGGAGGCAACGGCACTTTCAGCCCCTGGGGCCACATTCCAGAAAAAGGAACGACTGTCCAACTGGGTACAACAGAAAAGGCAGAGAGGTACACTTTGAAAATGGAAATTAAGACCGGGCCCCAGTTCCCCTCTCCTGTTCCAGTCAAGAGAATATTCATGTCCTGGGGCGATGGCTAGAACCCGGAGTCCCACAGCTCGGATCCCTCTCCACTTGAGGTTCCCCATTACAGCAACTCTGAAATCTGATGCCTGAGAGAGGCCTGCCTGCCCTTTTTGTTTCAGCCCTACCGACCCTGATTAGGAGCCAACACTCACCCGGGTGGCAGCAACCACAACCCTGGCGTCAGGCTCTAACATCCCAGATGTATTTATAGGCTTAAGCATGCTCCATACGTTGTAGTCGGACAGGGGGTCACAGACGATTTCTAAGCAGGACACAAACCGTGAGAGATCAACAGGAGTAAGGGAGAAGGCAGCTAAAAGAAGGCATGGACAACTTCTCTGACCAGTGCCCCATGGACTCTGTGAGTCATGTTCTTTATCTCCACTGCTCCAGGCCAGTTTCTCTGCTGCCGTCCTCTTCAGGGACAAGCTGCCTTAATTGTTCAGAACTGTATCCACCTTCCCCACCCAACGCTATGTGCCTGTGCCCACTCCTTCCCTACCGTGGTCTCTCCAACATTCCCTGGCCTAGTCCCATTATCCCCACCCCAGTATACCCAACGTGCCTCGGATCTGTCCTACCCGGGTTGATGCTGAAGGTGCTCTGGATGGAGCTGCGCCGCATGCAGGTGACAGTGCTGATGACAGCGTGCATGTGAGAGACGAGCTGCATGGCACACAGCGGGAAGGCTGGTGCTGAGCCATTCTGACTCAGGTTGTGATCACGATAGCACTACAAGGGGAGATGGACCTTACTGAAGCAGCTAGCCGCAGAATCCCTTCCACACTTCCCAGAAAGAGAAGGGCCCAGCTTCATCCTTAAGCCACTCCCACATCTACCCCTGAGCTATAGCTGTCCTGGTACTACCACAGGATCTATAAGATCAAAGAGAAAAACTTATCAAGAGGTGTGAAAGGACAGAGACTCAATGACTTAGTTGGGGCAGATGAAATTACCCTACACCAAATGGCCTGGCCCAATGTGGAGCTTCAGCCACTGTTCCTAATGTGATCTGATGTAAAGAGCACCAAACTGGAGATTAAAAATCAAATTCAAGGGGCTAGCCCCATGGTGTAGTGGTTGTTTGGCGTGCTCCACTTCAGCAGCCTGGGTTTGTGGGTTCAGATCCCAGCCATGGACCTATACCACTTGCCAGCCATGCTGTGGCAGTGACCCACATATAAAGTACACAAAGACTGGCACAGATGTTAACTCAGGGCTAATCTTCCTCAAACAAAAAAAGAGGAAGACTGGCAACAGATGCTGGCTCAGGGCTAATCTTCCTCAGGAAAAAAAAATTAAATTCAAGACAGCTTGGACATCTACTCACCAGGTAACTTTGGACAAATCTCTTATGCTCTGTGTGTCAAAATGAAGAAGCTAGACTAGAATTAGAGAATACTAGAGCTAAAAAGAACTTTAGAAATTATTGATCAGAATCTCTCAATTCCTAGTCCAATACTAGGGGTACTTAACTAGGGTTCCACACCTTGTTTTATATTAAATATTCCTTACATTTCTTCCACTCTAAAAGCCTTTAAAGCAGGCAGGAGAGAAATGGGAGAGGGGAATGTGAGAGAATAAACGTCTTGGATCTTCTTGGAGCAACTGTCTTTCAGAGGGTGCACTAGCAGAATGAGACTCCCTCCCTCCAAACAGGAGGAGAGACTAAAAAATAATTCTCTTTCTAAGTGGAATTGCCAGGAGCTGGCAGAGACATTACCTGCTTGATGACATTGGTTTCATTTTCATCCTCAAGAAGAAAGATGGGGAAACTAAAGTCTTCATAAGCCAAGCCATTGCCCAGGGAGTTCCACTTTATTGCATTGCAGTGAGCAAACTCCGGCCCATAGGAGTTGGAGTAAACACCTGAAGGGGAGGACGTGGGGACAGGATGTTGGGACAGCAAGCTCTTAGGGACCAGGTGAGGGAGGAAGACTAGGATATCATGAGGTTGGGACTATAACTCAAAGGAGTAAGCATCAACCTATCACCACCTGCAGTAAAATAGACACTGGTGTCAGAGAGCCCCAGGCTGGCCGATTAGGGATCTGAGCATGTGACAAAAAGGAAGAAGGGAAGGGAAGTGGAAGGGAAAGCAGCAGAGGGAAAGGATGAGTGGCAAAGACAAAGAAACACTGTCTTCTGTTTATGAGACAGTTGCTCACACTACACGCAGAAACAGACACACAGACAGACAGACAGACACATACCCCCTGACCCAAAGACATGAGACTGAAGCAACAATGAGCTTTGGGCGACAGTAGGCTCCCCTGATCCTTAGGGATTCTTACCAAACCCATCATTGGGACACTGCACACTAGGAGAGAAGCCTGAGGCAGGTCTGGGCTTGGCCAAGGACACTGCAAGACCAGCAATTCGGTGGGCTCTCCCCTTCAGTTTCTCCATCACACTCCTGGAATAGGGAGGGAACGCCATGAAGGAAGATAGGAAGGTTATCAGGCAGCCTGATATCCTGCCCCCAAGGATGGAAACAAATGGAGAATTAGGAGAATCAAAACTGTTGACTCATTTCTTGCCTTTCTGATCTCTAACTTCTGAATGAGGACTAGGACCCAATCAGAGCTCAGGGTTAATCCCATCTACCCTGTCTCTGAATGACCCTGGGTACCCCTCCTTCCTTCCTGGGGTCCTTACTCACTAGAGTTCCACTTATAAGATCACCCAGATGATTCCTTTTGATGGTGCATCTTTCCTTCTGAGGATCACTCCCACCCACCGCCTAATCAGACCAGGGCAGCCAAGAGAAGTTTTCACTCACAAGTGTGAGGACTATTCACTCAATCATCCTCTCTCTGGATGTACCTTCCCAGCAGGCACATGAAGCTCTTACCTGGTAAAAAGCGTTCCCTCCAGCAGAACCACGTAAGGGGGGTTGGGGCCATCAGTCAGCACCCACTGCAGGTCCTCTTCCTTCTCTACTACGTGGATAACTCCTGTGTCCCCACTAACGGAAGCTGCCAGCACAGAATGGGTCAAATTAAAGTTCCCACGGTTGACAAGTGTGATCTTGCCTCACTGATTCTGCAGATCGCTTAGCCCCCAAACATGTCACGAGACATGTGGGTTAATGCAGCCACCTCTGGACTTGAACTGAAGAGTTGAATTGCCCTAGCTCCATCTGAAAGCTACCAGGAGGGAACGGAGGACAAAAGAGCCCAAGAAGTCTACTCCTTAGACTTCCTCATTCAATGTCAGAAAGGCTCCGTGATCTTCACTTTCTTGCCCTCTTCCCTCAATTTCATTTAGCCACATATACAAGATTCCAAAACAGCAGACACCAAAGTTTTCAAACCTATATTTTCTCCAGGAAATGGCAGGCTCTAGATCTCTAGCTTGGAGTTTTCACACTGAATCTTCCTTTATGAAAACATATGTGTAGATTCCCATGGCCTCAGAAGCCTCCCTGGATCTCCATTCCTTTGCGTTATTTGGGAATGACTTTACTTGCTTTTGGCCAGTTTTAGATGAGGTCAATCAAGAACTTTCAGGTCTCTAGACAAAGTTTCCCAACTGATGGGCCTTGAATGGATTAGAGATGTGCTGACATTGATTCCCATCTTCTCTGGGGACCTAGGTTTCCAAAGACCTTAGGCTGGTCACCCCCAGCCAGGAGCAGATTCATCCATTACCCCGGCACGCCCTGCAAACATCATCCATTCCTCTGTGTGCCAGAATGCCATACAAATAACCTTCTCTGTGTCTCATGACATGACAAATATTGGGAAGCAGTGCATTAGAGGACGGATGATCCACAGTCCAGAATGACTTGAGTTCCATGTAGCAATACCCCTCAAATCCTTAGTGACCCATGCAGGGACATTCTAAGCTCTCCCCAGGAGTCTTCTCCCCACTCAAAATTGGATGTGTTATTCATAAACTGTTTTAGAGCAGGAGTTCACAACCCTGGCCGTGTATCAGAATATCACTTTGGAGTTTTAAAAAATACAGATACTTGGGCCTTACCTCAGATTTATTAAGTTAAAATCTCTAAAGCTGAGGCCCACACATGTATTATTTTCAAAACAGGCTACATATGGTTCTTTATTATACACAGCCAGGCATGAGAATTATGGCTCTAAACCAAGGCACTGAAAACTCAAAACTTGCATGAGACAAAAACTGTAAGTACTTTCAGACTGCCAGCCAAGCAGAATTTTTCTCCCACGGAATCTGGTAAAATCTAGACAGGGAAACAGTTCCCCCACATTCAACTATGTCTTATATATAGTAAATACTTAATAAGTTCATGTTCATAGTGATAATAACATAGATAAATATCAGAATCTGGAATAACTTTAGCAAAGATCTAGCTACCAATGGCAGTTCCAAGTAAAACAAAAGACAACAGTCCTTGCCACAGCATTTAAAACATGGGAAAAGGAAAAGCTAGCCTGGCAAATAAAAAATATGTAACTTCAACTTCAAGGAGGGCAGGAAGACAAGCTATAACACAAGACTGAAAACATCTGGATTCTAATCTGGGTTCCTGTTGGTGACTATGTAGTCTGAAGTAACTTGCTTACTTTCTCTGCACCTTCAATGAGAAGAAGCTTCTCTACTCTTATTCATCTCATACTGTGGGGACGGATTAAAAAAGGAGAGAGAGGAAGGAGAGAAAAGAAAAGAAATCTACATATAGCCCCTTTGAGCACTTTAAAAGGATCTAATAGAAACAGAGCATTATAATCAGAAAATCAAACCTAGGTCTTCTTCTCCTTAATTTTATCATCCTAGCAAGCCTAATGAAAAAGAGCGTAGCTTGCTCAGGATGGACAGATAAGATGAAGTAAGACTTAGAAATAAGTAGGTTGAAAAGGAAACAAGATCTTAATGAGGAAGTGGCCAGAGTCCAGCCCCTCCCCTCTTGTTTCTCTGTCCTGGCACTTCGCTTTATCTCTGGGGGCTATTGCTTTGCCTCCCACAGGGCTGCTTCTCTAAGAACATGCAGCAGAATGACTCATTCCCAAAGAGGATATCTTAGAGCCCGGCTACAGGAGGATGGGGCCTTTTAAAAGGGGATCTAGCCTTTTGCACTAGAGTGGCATTCCAACAAGACCAGTAGTCTGATCTCAGCTCACAGTGGACTTGGTTCCCTTCTAGCCACAAATCCAATTTAAGAACTAAGTCCAACAAAAAATTTTATTTAGAACTGTTTAGAACCAGTTAACCTACTCCCAGCAATTCCTGTAGCAGGGACATGAGGCAATTAACATAGAGTATCCCTCAGGGAAGGAAGGGTAGAAAAGCAGTAACTGCCACTGTGAGCAAGTCCTTTACTTCCCAGTGTCTCAGTTTTCTCCCACCAAATTGGCAGGTTTCGGGCAATCATACAGTACTGCTCGAACCACACTACTTACTCAGCATCATCAATCAACATCTATTAAAGGCAGTCTGACTTTCAGCTTTGTGCAGGTATATTCTAACCATTTTTACAAGATAAACTGAAATTCAGACGTGACCTGTTTGATGCAGAAGCAGCCAAGAGCTGATTCTAAGTTTCCTGCTTACCTGCAAACTACATTCTGACAGAGCTACTAGCCACAGAACAAAAGCTGAAGAGAGCAGGTTAAGCAGCAGAGGACCTGGGAGTCAACCTTCAGATCACAACTTTTTCCCCTTTTATAGTTTTATAACCACGTTGTTAAGGTACCCTGTTTTGGGACACATTTACGAAGCAGGAAGAGAAATCTAAATGTTTCACTAATTCCTCTTGCAACAATTTGGCTTATACAATGCCTTCCCTTCAAATAGTTTACTGCCTTAAAGAAGCCCATTTTGGTTCCAAAAAGATCATTCAGAGTACAGGTGATGACTGGACTCCATCATGTAGTCATCTTCTTTCTCCTTAGGAAACAGTATAGTTTTGTACTTAACCCACTGGCTGGTTAAGAGTCCTGGCTTGGAACCTGTACCACCAGGGCTCAAATCCTGGCTTCACTACTTATTGTCAGGATCATCTTAGAAAAGTTACTCAACTTCTCCAAGTCTCAGTTTCATCATTTGTAAAATGAGGATAAGAATAGGACCTGCTTCATGGGGTTGTTGTGAGTTAAATGAGGTGCACACGTAAGAAGCCTAGTATGCAGCATTTACTAAATGTTAGCTCTTATTAATTACCTTGTCTAGTTTGACAAATGGTTCTCTATCACCTCCAACCCACAGAGCCTAATTTGTGTGTAGAGACTCCCAAGCAGGACTTGGATCCTTATATCTAGGGCAAACTGAAATATCAACAGTCACGAACACAAATCCCAACCTCAACTCACATTGGCAGCCAATCTGATGAGTGGCATTGAGCAGACGAACACAGGGAGCTGTCTTATTTAAGGGGATGTAGATCTTCCTCTCCACTGAGTTTCCCCAGCATGAACCTGATCAAAAGATACAACGTGTTACAGGAAATTGAGAGACATTGGTACCAGCCTCTATCTTGTCATTAGCTCGCTGGATGGCTTGGGTCCATCATACTTTTTAAAAATGGGACTAATGTCCATTCTTCTCACTTCCTGGGCATGCTATTGGAAAGATAAATGCACTCAGCTATGCGCCTCAGAGGGTTCCTACAAATTCCACGTAGAGCAATTCACAGTGAAGCTAAAACAGAGAAAACTTGATTTGTCAAAGAAAAGGCATTTAACCGCAGATGTGCCAGCTTTTGGTTGCATGGGTGACCACACTTCTGCTTTTCTATCCTGTACTTATATTACTAATTAATTAATAAAAGGATGCCAGTCTAAGAATATAGATTAAAATTTAAAAAATCTTCCTGAGAATTTTTCCAGGGGTCTAAAGAGAACTGGGAGAAACCTTATGCCACACACCTGTCAGTTAATCTAACATCAGTAGGTCACCTGTGTATGCCCATAGTGTGGGGTGGCTACAGTTTCTCCTTTGGGGATCTTTAAAAACAACGTGAGTTTGGGGGAAAGTATGGTCATGGTTATAATCAGGCATGTTTATGTTTTAGAGCTTGACGGAATAGAAAGCCAGATACCAGAAAATGAACGTGTGTAAGCAAACACTTATGCGCATCATAAATGCCTAAGTTCCTTGAATCATTCTTTCACAGTTTAAACACTCAAGAGTACCCATATCCTATCTTTGTCTCACTTTACTAACGAGACAAACTGAGGCAAAGCACAGAGATGAGGGTTTACGGCGGAATCAACAAAGGAGGAAATGAAGAATCTACTCTCCTAAGCGCCGCACTGCACCCACGGAACCAGGTGCTGCTTTCATCTTTAAAGGTCTAAACGCACTGAGAAGTGAAGCTGAACGCTGACACACGTCCTTTTTGATTGCAGGTGGGGTGACTGGGGCCATGGGGAAAACGAGGCATCCGGATAAAATGGGAGAGAGTCGGGCTGGAAGTCCAGGAAGAGGCCTGGAAGAGGAAATGGGGCGACACAACGTGCCGCGGGGGAGAAAGGACCTTCAGGTCCAGGCAAAGGGGGAACTTCTGTCGTGGGAACGAAAGAAAAAGGATTTACCGGGTGGGGGGACAGAGGGGGAACGGGAACTAGAAGGGAGACGGCGCCGCTCGCGGCTGGTGCGATCCGGAGGGTTCTCCTTACAGACTGGAGCTCACGGGCGGGGGAGGCCTCACCTGCCAGTAGGACGCAGAAAGACAGAAGGCGAAGAAAACCCTGACTTCCCGGGTCAGCCACAGAGCCGCCCCCCGCCGTGGCCATCTTGCCTGTAGGCTGAGCGGAAGCCTCGGTTCCCCTCTTGTCCGTCAGTGGCCTCTCTAGGCCAACACTGGCGCCGTCTCTGTGGCCTGGAGCTTCTCGGACCGGAAGTTCGTGCCCGCGGAGCTTCCGGGATCCGCGGCAGAGGGGCGCTGACGTGGAGGCAACCGAAGGACGGCAGGGAGTGGCGGGGCTCGGATTAGCACCTTGGAGCCCGAAGCCTGAAGGATGTTAACCAAATTCGAGACCAAGAGCGCGCGGGTTAAAGGTAGTGGAGAAGAAAAGGGGCCCTATGGAGGCTGGATGTCAGGGGTGGCGCAGTCACGGGGGAAGAGAGAGAGAGGGTTGACGTGCGGGCGGAATTGGGCCCACCTTACGAATCCAGAGGAAGAGGGGGGGGAGGGAGGTTAGGCCTGGCAGGCGGTTCTCCAGTCCTCTTTTCTTTGTCGTGTCCTTAGGGTTTGATTTATCTATAGTGGTTGCCGCATCGCAGGAGGGCCCTTAGCCCGCTTCCTATTCTTTCCCCTCCCCTCTTCTCCTCGGGCCTGTGCTCCCCACTTTTATTCTTTTGCTCTCAAGGCCCTGTGACCTGTTGGCTTTTTGATGACAGTGTTGTAGGGAGTGACGCTGGGGATTGAGTCTCGACCTCCTCCATTCGCATCTAAGTCAGCAGCTTTTTCGGAGAGAGCACTGGCCACCTCTCTTAAGGATACCTTGCCTGCACCATATCAACTTCCAGTGCCTCCACTGGGCTTTAGTTCCTACTTGAAAACAGGACATTGAGGCCTGTAACCCCAATAAAATCTGAACTTGATATGTTTCCTGGATAAAATGTAGGAAACCTAGTTAAATGTGAATTTCAGATAAACAAGGAATAATTTTTTTAGTATTCGTTGTTTATCTGAAATTCACATTTAACTAGGAATCTTTATTTTTATTTTCTAAATATGGCAGCTCTAGAGCTTGAGTATCAGTGGATGGAGGTGGAGGGCAAATGACTGAAATCACTGTAGTAGTCTCCTAGAGCGATAGAATGGGAAAGGCAGACAAATAAGGTCTCCTGAGACTTGGAAAATATATCTATCTCGAACATTTAATGAGATGTAGCATAGCAAAGTGCTTAGGATCTTGGTGTTTGGAGTCAGATGGGCTTGCATGCTTTGGAATCCTGAAACATCCACTAACAAGGTCTAAGACCTTGGGCAACTTACTTAACATTTCTAAATCTCTGCTTTCTCATCTGGAAAATGTGAATAATTAACATTCTCTTATAGAGAGAATTAAAATGAGAAAGTATATGAAAACTACTTATTATAGTGCCTGAGGTAGACTCGGTAGCTCGAATACTGGAGGCCATTATTAATGTGAGAATAGATTCTGAGCAGTTTCTAAATCTCATGAGAATCTTGATCATGAAGAGTACCATTAGGAATTCCCAGATGGTTGAAATGGACCTTCATAATCCTTGAATTTTCTCTTCTGCTCCTAATGTTTTATTGGGCAGTAGAGAAGGAAAGTGGGGGAAAAAAAGATGTCAGAATATTTGAGTTAATGTCCATTAATGACTATTTCTATATATCATAAAGGTAAAAAATGAACAACCTAATGGGAAAGCAAACAAGTAGGAGAATGTAAATGTTCAATAAAAGTAAATGAAAATATTCTCCACTGTACTAGTAATGAAAGAAATGCCAAAAAATAAAAAGTGAGAATACCTTATTTTTGGTCTTAGATTAGTAGAACAAGCAGATAACGAATAATGTCTCACATTGGCCTACGTGTGCAAAATGGGTACCTTCAGAAACTTGGTGAGACTGTATAATTGATACGGTCTTTTTGCCATTAGATCGTATGTACCAAAATGTTAAATGCACATACCCTATTCCTGAGCAATCCTACTTCCAGTTCTTTAACCTAAAGCAGTAATAATGCAAATAGGCTAGATTATG
The DNA here is from genome assembly GCF_037783145.1 of Equus przewalskii. Taxonomy (NCBI): domain Eukaryota; kingdom Metazoa; phylum Chordata; class Mammalia; order Perissodactyla; family Equidae; genus Equus; species Equus przewalskii. The sequence goes on from NW_027228754.1 coordinate 1,478,862, forward strand.
TGTAGAAGTATCTTCAGTGGTACAGTTTTCTGACAGACTAAAGTTAGGGGAAAAAAACCTTAAATGCCCACCAGTAGGATAATTTTAAAATGTGGTACATTTGAACCTTGCAGTTTTTAGAAAGAATGAGGTTAAGTTTATACGTACTTAAATGTAATGAGATCCATGATATATATTTAAGTGAGAAAAGAAGTTTGCAGGACATTATAATGTTATCTTCATTTTCATAAAATGATTTGGTCTGCATTAAATATCTGAAAGGATACACTCCAACTGTTAGCAGTTGTGATTTCTGTGGCCTTCCATTTCCAGTCATAACAGAGTAACAGACCAGACTTACCTCCCCACCTTAAACAACTGCCCAACTAAACAGAACGTGGGAAATGAAGGTTTTCAGACATTGGATGATAGGCAGTGAAGGAGAGTGATTCTTGACAGAAGGGAGATAAACAAGATGAGTCCTATGATTGTTTTAGCTTATTACCCGCAGAGTTTCCAGGCTGCTGTATAGGGAGGCAGGAAGAGCCCTGTGGTCTCACTGAGGAGACAGAGTTTTGAGTTCAGGGAAGCCAAGACAACTAGAGTTTGCTGGGCGAAATACCAGACAAGAGGGAGCTGCACAGAGAACCCTGGATTTCTGTAGGGGATCCTGTCAGGCCTTTGAGTACTAATCTTCACGTGCATCTGAGGAAAAGCCCCAAAGCATGGGAAAGAACCAGTGGAGAGGAGAAGGCAGAAGCATCCCTGGCACTCGCATAGAGCTGGGAATAGCTTGTGTTCCTAGTAGCCAGAATGGAAAGCCCTCCTAATACTACAGAGCATCATATAGAAACCTCAGATGAGTGTTGCCTTAATAGTGGTGCCAAATTAGACCTAAACTAAAGGCTGCTGGAGCCCCACCCTAACAAAACTTAAAAGCAAGCCTCAAAAGATCAACTGATTCGAGTAACCTAACTGCATCCTAAAACAAAGTCCAGCAATATTTAAGGACTATAACAAAAATCGAGCACCTAGGGGCTGGCCCCGTGGCCGAGTGGTTAGTGGTTAAGTTCCCGCGCTCCGCTGCAGGCGGCCCAGTGTTTCGTCGGTTCAGATCCTGGGCGCGGACATGGCACTGCTCATCAAACCACGCTGAGGCAGCATCCCACATGCCACAACTAGAAGGACCCACAACTAAGAATATACAACTATGTACCAGGATGCTTTGGGGAGAAAAAGGAAAAAAATAAAATCTTACCAAAAAAAAAGAAAAAATCCAGCACCTAATAACAAAATTCATAATGTCTGGCATCCAAAGAGTGAATGTATGAACCTTGGATTAACCTAGCTGTTTCTTTTTCTTATCATAATTGATAGGAGGTGACATTATAGACCTTACTTAGCTCATTGAATCATTCTCTGTTTTTTTCCCAGGGCTCAGTTTTCACCCTAAAAGACCTTGGATCCTGACCAGTTTACACAATGGGGTCATCCAGTTATGGGACTATCGGATGTGTACCCTCATCGACAAGTTTGATGAACATGATGGTAAGATAACAGTTTTTAGGAAAAAGTGAAAAGTGATGTAAGTATTTATTGTCTTCCAGAGTAGATTAGACCTTCTTTAGGATCAAAGAATGTGGAAGGGCTAGAACTAAAAAATCCTGAATAAGAATCATGTTAGAGATTAGGAAGCACAGCTGTTTTTAACATATATTGCCTGCCTTCTTCCCCAGGTCCAGTACGAGGCATTGACTTCCATAAGCAGCAGCCACTGTTTGTCTCTGGAGGAGATGACTATAAGATTAAGGTACAGAGGGTCTGTCATGACTGTGAGTAAAGGACAGAGGGATGTGGCATTTGGGAATTCTGGAAGGGACTAAAACCCGGGCTATCTCATTCATATAGAGCTTAGGCTTTTGACAGTGTTGTTCAGAGCACTTATCCAGCAAACATTTATTGAATGCTTATTGTATACCAGACAGTTTTATTTTTTGGGAATTCAAAAATAAATAAGAACTGGTCTCTGTTCTCAAGGAGCTTTTATTCTAATGGAGGAGATAAATATATGCCCAAATAATGGCATATACAGTTTGGTGAGTGATACAGTAGAGAGATAACCAAAGTGAAATAGAGAAGGACAATCCAGGTTCAAAGACAAAAAGGCATGACATAGCTGGATACATTTGAGAAACTCAGATTAGTTTTGTGTGGATAAAATCTGGAGAAAAGATGAGAGAAGGGGCCAAAGAGGAGAAGGGCCAGATCATGGAGTACCTGTTTGCAGTGCTCAGAATTTTGGATGCTATCATACAGACGACAAGGAGCCACTAAAGGGGCTTAAATGGAGAAGTGATATCAGATTCACATATTTTTTTAAAGGATTACTTGGGTGATAGTATAGAGAAAAGATTGGATGAATTGGGTAAGACTGGAAGTAGAGATATTATTTGGAGCCTGTTGTATAAGTCCATCTGAGATGAACAAAGCATAAGCTTAAGCAGTAGCATTCAAAATGGAGAGAAAGATATGGATATGAGAGCTTAAGGAAATGAATCAGTAAGTTTGTTGGGTGGATGTTGGAGGGATGTTAAGGGGAAATAAATGAGGTGATTTTTATTTGTTTATCTCAGGCTTCTAGCTTAGGTCACTAGGTAGAAGGGGTGCCATTAATTAGGAAAGGAAAAACAGCAAGAGTAGGTAACAGTTTTCTGGAGTGGAGGAGGATGGTGTCTTAATCTGTGTTAGTTAGTCTAACAAATACCATAGACTGGGTGGCTTTTAAACAACAGAAATTTATTTCTCACAGTTCTGCAGACTGGAAGTCTAAGAGCAGGGTGCCAGCATGGTCAGGTTCTGGTGAACGCACCCTTCCAGGTTGCAGGCTGCTGACTTCTCGCTTTGTACTCATATGGTAGAAGGGGTGAGAGAGCTCTGTGGGGTGTCCTTTATAAGAACACTAATCCCATTCATGATGCTCTACCCTCATGACCTAAGCACCTTGCAAATGCCCCACCTCCTAATACCATCACATCAGGCATTAGGATTTCAACATGAATTTTGGGCAGGACACAATCGTTCAGTCCGTAGCAGATGGGTAATGAATTCCATCTTGGCTCTGAGGGACAGTCTAGTGGAGATATGTCTGCACTATAGATATATTTGCAAATTGTCATCATGAAGGAGGGAGCCAAAGCAGAAGTAGTAGAAGATATCACTCAAGGATTATGTTGAATGAGAAGATAAACCATTATTTAGAGATTGAGGAAGTAGAGTTAGCATAGGAAAGAGTGATTTGAGAGGTTGGAGATGAACCAAGAGGAGGAAGCAGAAGGCTGTTGGACGCCAAGGAAGGAGAGAATTTTGGCAAGGAGAAAGTGGTCAGAATAAAGTAAAGACCAAGTAACCTTTGGATTGCTTAATTAGGAGGAAATTAGTGATCTTAGCACCTTAATGGGAAGTAAGGAAGCAGAGACAGAATATAGACAATTCTTTGACTGTAATAAAGACAAAAACCAGAGCCAGAGGCTTTGAACCTATTAAAAAAATCAATGTTTTCTCTATTTACTTCCACAAGTTATTTCCTTTAAGTATGTGTATCTAACCAAATCAGTGAAATTTACTTCATAAAAAAGGTTAAAGTCTTGGGGTCAGCCCGGTGGTGCAGTGGTTGAGTCCACATGTTCTGCTTTGGTGGCCTGGGGTCCGCTGGTTCAGCTCCCGGGTGTGGACATGGCACCACTTGGCAAGCCATGCTGTGGTAGGTGTCCCACATAGAAAGTAGAAGATGGGCACGGATGTTAGCTCAGGGCCAGTCTTCCTCAGCAAACAGGAGGATTGGCAGCAGTTAGCTCAGGGCTAATCTTCCTCAAAAAAAAAAAAGGGTAAAGTCTTTTTCAGAAGCTACGTCAGGAAGTTATACAGCAGAACTTAGGTGACAGACAAGAAAACTGACAGCTGCCTGCAGAGAAAAGAGGCATTGGAGTTGTAGGAAGGACAGTTCTTTCTGTTTGCTAGATTTTAGGCACTGCCTCCTGGGGGGGGTGGAAGCTCAAACCACCTGATAGACCTTAAAGCTCGTAAGGATATCACTTCATTGTAATATTTCTAGTGAAGTGTTATTTATGCTCATGACCATTGAATATCGAGAATGGTTAACTCGGGTTCCTTATAATCTGTTTAAGAAAGGAAAGACTGAGTAGCATTTTTAAAAAGGTTTTTTTCTAAAGTCATTAATGTTTTTAAAAAAGAATTATCTTCTGTTTATATGAAATATCCAGATAAGCAAATCAGTAGAGACAGAAAGTAGATTAGTCGTTGCCTGGGGTTGGTGGATTGGGAGGAAATGCTAATTGTCTTAGCCAGCTCATGGGTTTGTATCATGTATGTCATCATGCTGTCGTTTTAACTTACATTTCTCTGCTGAAAGGAGGATTATCTAGAAAAGTCATGTTTATGGACCATCATATTGTTTGCAATATCCATATAAATGTAATATTAGTATAATTCTGATTTACAAAGAGTAAGACAGGAATCCCCAAATGGCCAGAGTCTAAAAACCCTATGAGTCTTTAAAGAGTCACAGTTTTGGAGTTTGGTAGAGGACTATAAAGGAGTCAAGACAGTTTGAAGCTAGAAATATGGAAGTTTAAAACGCTGAACTCTATATAAGGGGAAAAATACTAGTTATAGAATTATGTTTATGGTATGATTTAATTGTGTGAAACTCAGACCCCACTGTGTACATGTATATCTATTTATAGGTGATTTGAAAGATGAAGGAGAAGGTATTAGAATATTTTCACTTTTCGTGTTATTTACCTTTTCTCATTTCTGTACATATGTATTGAGCACCTACTAAGCATTAGCTGCTATAGTAGGTACTAGAGTGTAGTGTGAAGCATGATGGATGAGGAATCTGCCTTTAGGGAGCTTACATTGTTGTTCTTTGTTTTTTTTTTTTTTGCTCAGGAAGATTTACCCTGAGCTAATATCTGTTGCCAATCTTCCTCTTTTTGCTTGAGGAAGATTGCCCTGAGCTAACATCTGTGCTAGTCTTCCTCTATTTTGTATGTGGGTCTCCACCACAGCATGGCCCCTGACAAGTGGTGTCGGTCTGTGCCCAGGAACTGAACCTGGGCCACCAAAGCTGAGCACACCAAACTTAACCACTAGGCAGGGACGGCCCTGGGAGCTTAAATTCTTGTTTGAACAATCATACTAGGGTTGTGTGAGTTTCTTACAGGAAATGGTAATACTTTTTGTAATTTACAAAAGAAAATTTAAATTTTTTTTTTTTTGAGGAAGATTAGCCCTGAGCTAACATCTGCCAATCCTCCTCTTTTTGCTGAGGAAGACTGGCCATGAGCTCACATCTGTGCCCATCTTCCTCCACTTTCTATGTGGGACACCTACCACAGCATGGCTTGCTAAGCGTTGCCATGTCTGCACCCGGGATCCAAACCGGTGAACCCTGGGCCGCCAAAGCAGAACATGCGCACTTAACTGCTGCGCCACCGGACCGGCCCCTAAAATTTTTTAGGTAAAAAGAAAGAATAGTAACAAATTGTCTTGGATAGAGTCTAAACAGGTATTAAATGTTAAAAAAGAATTAAAAAGTCGTTTGACCTCTTATTTTCGCATTTTTCGAGAGGTTTTCTAGATGGGACACGTGAGCTATCTTACATTTATGGTCCTGGTTTTAATGTCTTCTTCAGTTGTGTCCATTGATGCCTCTTGCTTCAGTAGTTGGCTCAACTTCATATCTGAATGTGATGTTTTTCTGCGCAGCTCAGCCTAACTTAGCCATGTAGTGTTTTCCATGGCAATAAGATAAAGTCCATTTGCCTGATAGATGAGTACAAACCGTGAATGTTTGGGCATTGTTTGCTACCAAGTTAAGAGTGTAAGAGAAGATGGTGCCTTATGTTATGCTATTGTTTCCTTTGGAGTCATGGTATCTGCCCTACTTTTTAATCCTGAGCTAAGGTAAAGTGCTAAGGGGTCTGTATTCAAGCTAAGAATGCAACTATGCAGTAGAAAGAAGAGTTTCAAGTTAAGTCCTGGATAAGCAACTTGTCTCATCTTATTAAATAGATGGTTTCTCCCTAAAGAAAAGAAAAATCTTTCCATCGTTTTATCTTCAGTTTTTCCCTAACCTTGCCTTTTTCCCCTCCCCACATGTTGTTTAGCTGACACGTATTTTCATCCTGGGTCTTTTTCCCTCCAACCTTAAACAAGACTCCCTACCTATTTAGAAGTGTGAAAGTATGAGTCCAAACTTGTTTATTGAGAAAGCTGAGCCTTTCAGACGCTCAAGGCCCTTATGTCTTATTCCTTAGTTGGATCTCTTTCTTTGCAGGTTTGGAATTACAAGCTTCGGCGCTGTCTCTTCACATTGCTTGGGCACCTAGACTACATCCGCACCACCTTTTTTCATCATGTAAGTAGCCACGGTGGCTCTAGTTCTAGAGCGTTCTTCAGTTTCCCAGGAGGAATCCTCTGCTTGCTCCTCAAGAACCCATGCTTTCGTAACAGAACTGTTATTGGAGTGGCCCTTTAGGATCTATGTAGTGTTGACTTTTCTGTTTTGTTTCCTTCTACAAGGAAGGACTCAGGGTTATATTGAGTTTAATTTAATTAGATTCACTGGACTCTGTGAGGAAGGCATTGATTCTCTGTCAGGAAAAGTGAAGATTTTATTTCAGGTTTTCTGAGCTAGCAGACAAAAGTTTGCAGGCTAATCCCATGTGGGGCATTATTAAGTAGGTGTGTCTGGAGGAAGGCCAAGGTAAGATGCCATTTTGACGAACTAGTAAATATTTTAAAGCATTAATATTCATACGCTTTTATCCTAGGATTTTAGGGTCTAATAGAGGCTGCTTCCTTAGCCAGGCTTACTACCTTCTTTGATATGTCAGATATCATAATAGACAGATACTGAGTTATACGTTAGAGACTCCTAACCTCTTAAGCTGCTTCCAGCCTGACTGAATCTCTCTATTATTCTATGCTACTAGAATTATCTTGTACTATTCCTTGACTCTCAGTAAACTAGGTCTCTTGAATTAAGTTAGAAGGAATATAATGAAATAAACTAGAATTTCTTGGCTAAGTTTCCTTTTTTAAAATTTAAAAAATTTTGGGATAGAATGGGGTAGAATGATTGCAAAAATTATAACTGAAACATTTGAAAATGATAACCACTCAGGTAGTCTATTTGATGGGGACTCTGTCCCCATCAAAGAGGACTTGCTAAAGACTCTTGCCTAGTACAAGTTGCCATCTAGCTGGAAGGTTGTGGAAAACCTTATTTTCTTTTATTTTTTCAGTTCAATAAATATATGTGTGCCTTGTACTTACTAAGTTCTGTGCTAAATACTGCAGATACAACTGTGAATGAGAAATGCTTTTCTCAACAAGCTTATAGACTCTAGAAGGGCTAAATTGTTTTTATATGTTGCTTTCTGCTTTGGTTACTGAGACTTGGGAACTTTTTGAGACTAAATGGTCTGACAGGGAGAAGTCAGACTATAAAACAATATTCCAATGCTAGAGTTAAAGAGAGAAGATCTTTTCACAGGATCTTAATTTACAAGATTAATTATGCAAGTATAAAGATACACACACACGTGAAAGTAAATGTAAATATTTAATAGTATAATATTATACTTTGAGACTCTATTATGCCTTTGTCTGGCTTCCAGTCTTAAATCTTATAGGTGAAAGTGCCAGTGTTGGGAAAAGCTTGTAGAATGGTGGGGAAGAGAAGACAACTAGCCTGATAAATGAGAAGCAGCAGTACCTCTGCTAATAAAGCTGAGACGTTAGTCAATGGAATGGTCCTTCTAAAGAGAGAAATGGTTACAGGAGCCTGAAGGAACATGTTTGTTTAATGTTCAAACCCTTTGTCTGGAATATCTTTCAGGAATATCCATGGATTCTGAGTGCCTCAGATGATCAGACCATCCGAGTATGGAACTGGCAGTCTAGGACCTGTGTCTGGTAAAGCAGGAGACAAAGGGCTCAAAGAGTCTTCATTCTTTTTAGTTTTTTCATAGTCAGCTTTTCTTCAGAACAATCATCTCTCTTCCCTAATGGGCTATGTGTCCTGATTAACTACTGATTGTATTTGTAAGATGCTTTTACGTACAAAATGATAAATATAAAGGCAATCTCATTAGTAATGTTTAAGCCTGGATTTTCTCATTATTTCTTACCAGGGAAAGGAGGTCACATAGCTAGGCTTTTAGAACAAAACTTTTAGCTAGGTTTTAGTTCTGTTTCCATGAAACCTGAATCAAGGTCTAGACCTCTGTCCTGCTTTGTGTTTGGGTCTAGAGCTTTCCATGAAGATGTAAGGATCATTTATAATGATGCCCTTTAAGAGGAATACCCCACTAAAATCTAATAGATAGTTTCCAGTATGAATTACTAAAATTCCATTTATTTTGATATTTTAATATCTTTAATCTGAGAGGAGAGTTGTGCAATCTCAGTTCTCCTGAAATTAGTAATATTTAAATACTAAAGCATTAGAATCAAGAAGAGAGCTCTTGTTAAAACAGCTGAGCTTGTTAGGATAACTTGCCTTTGCCTTCAAAAAAGTATAATTGCATCTGCATCTGTTGAATGTGGAGAATGGTATTTAGCCTGTAGGAGTCTGTTGATTCCTGCCTCTAATTTGGTATTTTCTTTCTTTTCTCTTCTTGCAGTGTATTAACGGGGCACAACCATTATGTAATGTGTGCTCAGTTCCACCCCTCAGAAGACCTGGTTGTATCAGCCAGCCTGGACCAGACTGTGCGCGTTTGGGATATTTCTGGTGAGCTGCCCAAGTTCAGGGGACAACTTAGTCATGTCTGGCGCAAAACTGCAATTGCTTAAAATAGTGAATATAGTTGGCCTAGAACAGGAGAATTTAGACTATTCTGTTCTCATATAATAGGGTTTCTGGGGTATTAAATCTGCTTTGATGGTTTTTCATCTTGGGTTAGTCCCTAAGAAAAGTAATTGCTCTAGAAAATTCATGTAATTTGAAGAAAATTTCACTTTTTAGTTAGATCAGTTTTTAGTTAAAATCTATATACTATTGGGAGTATTTGATTAAGAATCAAGCTTTTCACTAAAATTTGAAAAATCACATCTTTGACAGAAACGAATTTTGAGAATAGATTAGCACAGGGAAACAGGACTCTTGGATCCTATGGCCTCATTTAGAAATAGGAAAATCTGTCTATTGTATTTCTCCTAGTGTAAGCAGCATAGAGAGTAGGAGAGGGATTTTTATGTCCAGAATACCTTTTTTTTTGAAAGATTGGCACCTGAGCTAACATCTGTTGCTGGTCTTTTTTTCTTCTTCTTCTCTCCAAAGCTCCCCAGTACATAGTTGTGTATTCTAGCTGTAGGTCCTTCTGGCTGTGCTATGTGGGACACCGCTTCAGCATGGCCTGATGAGCAGTGCCATGTCCACACCTAGGATCCAAACCGGCAAAACCCGGGGCCGCCAAAATGGAGTGCGCAAACTTAGCCACTCGGCCACGAGGCCAGCCGCCAGAATACTTTTTAATGGGCAGACTTCTAGAACCAGAAGTTAAAATAACTTGTAGATTTTGGATAGTTGGGATAATCCCTCCTTTCAGTTTATATATCTTGATTTTTCAATAAGGATTTAAATCTTTAGTGCTGTATAGGGGAGATGTGAGGAGTTGCTAAGCAGAGAATTTAAATGCAGAGAAAGGACTGTACCTATGAGATGTACATGCTGGATAGATGGAAGTGCTTTGTTGAGAGTTGGAATAGGTACCTGGAACTTTAAATGCTGTGGTTCTCTGCCCAGTTAAATTTACTTATCACTTGCTGAATTGTCTCTTTCTATTTGTTGTTGCCTTAGAAATTCTTGGAGTTTGGGTTCTCTGAAGGGTCAGCGGCTAGACTACAAAACACTATTTTCATTCTATAAAAGGAGGGGCCTCTCGTAGGTCCTTGCCTGGTTCTTTGTGGTAATAAGAGTCACCCTTCTGCATTGTATTGCTGAGGCGATAACTTTTCCCAACACCTCTGTGACATGTGGGCTGGGGCAGTATGGTACTTGCTGTACCATTCATGAACAGCAAGTTGAAAATTTGGGATCCTGGGTGCAGCATTTTGAATGTTGTAATAGCGGTTAAGATTCATCTAGCAAGAAACAAGCCAAGGGGAAGATGAGGACAGTTGGAGAGTAGAACCTATAGATTGTGCTGTCTTTGCAGTTTTCGAAAGTTCAGAATTAGGAGGGAACAGTATAAACAAGACTGTATTGGAGATAAGGTTGCTGTACTCTCTTTGCTAGGGCTTTTGCCATTGCAGTTTTTCGTCAGACTGGCTAGGCTTTTTAAGTACACCCAGATGTGACCAGCTGTGCCAACAGGAGGGGTTAGGCACAGGCTCTGTGAGCCTGTGCCCTGTCCTCACCGTTAGTACCAGGGAGCTTATTATTCACTCTCGCAGTAACCTAACTGTGGCTTTCCTCAGTTTTTCACTGTGTGCACATTCAAAGCACCCTCTCTGTCTCAGGATATAGGAGCCTGGTGGGGTTGGGTCCCAGCTCATCCTGTTCCAGCTGATCAGGAACAGTTATTTAGAATAGCCTTTCCCAATTGGGGTTCTGTGAGAGAATTAAGGCTACTCAAATACTTTGAGTAAATATTTTCTCAGTTTTTCTAAGCACGGTATACAGGTAATGCCGTTCTAGATCACAGAGAAGTTAATTTGTTAACATGCATAAAATGATGCTTTGGCTATTGGGGCTTAATTCTTTCCTAGAGCACCAGGTTGAGAAGGGCCTTATACTGCTCCAACCTTAAGAATACTGTTTATGCCACCTGATGCTAGCACCTCGGGTTCCCTGTGGCCTAGCTAAAGCAATTTGGGGCAGTTAGAAGGATGGATTCTCACCGGTGATCATGAGATGTCCAAGGCAAGCAAGCCTTTTCTTCACTTTTATAGAAGGAGAACAGTTTTGCTTCAGAATTAAGGCCCTAAATCAGAAGAGAGGGAGAGAGTGTGACTCCAGTTGGGGTTTATGCTTTTTCTTGAATGTGTAAAGTGCATGGATTACTATATAATAACATTGCAATTGCTATATGTACTATGTGTGATATTGAATGTTTTGTGCTAATTTGCTGTGCTAATGTTAATGCTCTCTTTGACATTTCTAAGTGTTTTTCTTTATTCGACATCTCTCTTGACTTCCAATAACCCCTTAACCAGAGTGGAAGGAGATGCTTTGGTATTTAACCAAGTGGAAGGAGCTTTTGTGTTAGACTTTGCATTCTTTCTTTTTCTAGAAATCAGCATACTCTTTTAAGTTGGGTTATTTTTGCCTGGATTCAAATAAGTCTGAACACAGGAAGAGGAATTAGCTTTCAAGTCTGTTGGGGACCAGAGCTAATATTTCCAAGAGGGAAAAAGTTAGTTCTGAGCCAGACAATGAATATCCTCAAATTTAGAGGACTGATGAAAATTAGAATTTTTCTGAGTGTCTCCCTTTGAAAGGGCACACTCTGAGTTAGGTAAGCAATGAGAAAACAGAGATCTTTGAAGGAAGATCTGTCTTCTTGAAATGTCTCCCACGAGGATTAAGCCCCACAGGGCTTAGTTTAACCTGAATCTTTTGTGTTAGCCTGGCAAAAAATATGTGATTAGAAGGGAATATATTTACAACCTAGATGTAGAAGATAGATTACTTTTTTAGCTTGAGCTTACAAGTGAACTGACGGTTAAATTATTTTAATGTGCTTACACCTTTGCATGTCAAGCTCATGTAATTCAGGCTTAATCTTTGAAATGACTACTAAAAAAGTATTAATTTGCTGCCAAATCCTGTCTTCATCCCTCTTTTTACTACTTCCCCTGGTCCCCATTGGGAAGCGTGTGTCAAACTGGTCCATTCTGAGAGTGTCCTCCTCTCCCTCTGGATTTGAGTAGCTGCTGTAGAAATTTTCCATCTGTCGTTCAGTCCTAGAGAGTGGCTTGTCGAAGGCTCAGATATTTCTTCTCTAAGTATCTTTTCACTGCCTGTCACTATTCATCTGTCTGTTTTTGACCTTCCCCTTTTTCTGGATCATTACAAGCAAGCACAACAAAGGCTTCCATTCTGTCATACAGCTTTCCTTTTAATGTGTTTGTTGAAGCTTATTGGAGGTGAAGTTCCTCACAGCTGTCTTTGTATCTTTCTTTGAATCTGTTTCATACACCAGACTCATTAGAAAAAGTTGACAGATCCTATTAAACGGACAAGTGAAATAAGTGAAAGGAGGCATCTCTATGATAATGTATTTATGAAGCCTTGGGAGAGTGTATTTTTTTTTAAAAAAAGCATTGGCTTTATTTCTCTCTACCTATTGGCTAAATGCTCATCTTGGACAGGGGACAAGATAATTAAAACTCTTTGTGTCCTTTTAAGCACTTGCTTCTCTGATGCTGATGTTTAGGTGCCACTATAATATAAAAGGGATATTGTAATTTTATAACAATGAAGATAAATACGATCATTAAATTTAAATTTTTGTCTTTTCCTGCAGATGCTAAAATTTGGGCTTAAAACTACTTAGATTTGGGGCCAGCCCTGTGGCTGAGAGCAGTTAAGTTCGCGTGCTCCGCTTCAGCGGCCCAGGGTTTCGCTGGTTCGGATCGTGGGCGCAGACCTGGCACCGCTCATCAGGCCATGTTGAGGCAGCATCCCACATACCACAACTAGAAGGACCCACAACTAAAAATATACAACTATGTACCAGGGGGCTTTGGGGAGAAAAAGGAAAAATAAAATCTTGAAGTCACTATGTTTAAAAAAAAAAAAAAACTACTTAGGTTTTATTTTCAATGATAGTTTTTATTTCCCCCCATTATAGATATTTGTGTTTTATTTTACAAGTGCCAGGGGGTTTTGTCTTCCTCTTTTCTCCAAAATACTTCAAAAGATAGGATTTTAGTTCCAATTCTATTTTCTCATCTATGAGCCGGTATAATTATACCTGCTCGCCTGTCTCAAAAGGTTATTATCTGTATCAAATTACATAACATGTTAGAGCGCTTTGAAAACCACAAAGTGCTTTTCAATGTAAGATAGTAGTATTGTTATCATAATTTCGGTTCTGGCTATAGCACAAATAATCAGCTTTTAAAGATGTAGTAGAGCCGTAACTGTGGGTCCTATACAAATAAGACTCTTCTTATCGTGGTGTCTTTTTTCCATTGTTTTCCTCCTGGTGAAACTAGCCTCCAGAACTTTTAATCACAAAATACATATATTCAGATCTGTAACTAGCCTTTTAAGCAAGAGCTTAAAAGGACATGACAGTTTAATTTTTTGTCCCCCACCCAAGGGTCGAGTGAAAGATATGAATACATTTTTTGCATAGTTTTTAGTTTTACAGTATCTTCCACCAAATAGCTGTTTTTATATTTAATAGGTCTAGTTTCCTTAACTTCTTTGGAAGTTCCTTATGAGTTGCCTAAAAGCTCCCAGACAGAAACAGTGAACTGTGGCCTCCCCAAATGGCTTTTCTTTTAAAATTTTTTGCGACGGTGGAAGAAAAGTTGCCATAGATTTCATAAAGTTGACAGTGGAAATTGAATGTTTACCATTTGAGACCACATTTCAAGACTTTGAAGAATGGAAATGGGCATTAGCTCATGTAGACAGCTCTTGAGGTGAGGTTTGCGGAAGAAGTAGTTAGCTGTGTCAGAAGTTTGGATTGTCCTTCTTTAGAAAGAAATCCCAGTAGTGGGTCTGTTAAGTATTAAGGGTGGAGAAGATAGTGAAAGTACTTCAATATTTTGAACATTTTTAGAAAGAAATAGGAGCTCTTGAGTTTCTCTTCTTTTTTCAGTCTCTCTAAATTTCTTTTTCCCTTTTTCTTTAACGTTAGTCTATCATGGTACCTTTTGCTGCTCCTGTTACTGGGCTCTTTTTGGTAACGTTATGTTTGCATCTTTCATCCCACTCCTTACCCGTTCAAAGGTCTAAGGAAAAAAAACTTGTCCCCTGGTGCAGTGGAGTCGGATGTGAGAGGAATAACTGGGGTTGATCTGTTTGGAACTACAGACGCAGTGGTGAAGCATGTTTTGGAGGTATTTATCTCTACAGCCAGTGGCTGGATATGTTGTCTCTCCAGGGGAACTGACAATATGCCATTCATTTATTCATTCCTTCAGCAAAGATTTATGCAGTGCTTATTAAGTGCCAGGCACTGTTTGAGGCACTAGGAAATAGAATAGTGAGTGAGCCAACAGAAAAATGAAGCTTATATGCCCCCTAAGGGGGAGTCATGTTGCCTTGTAAACTCACTGGGGAGAGAGGGAGAAAGCAGGCGTAGACTCCATCACCATCCTAAAGCAGAGCCCATTCTCAAGCCTTTCGCAGTGATATAGGGATGGGATGGTTAATCGGTTATTGAGAACCAACCCCTGTGTAAGTAACTTGCATCTATGGTGGAAAAATAGAAAAGCGTAAGGGAAAGAACTAGTTTTTAAGAATATCTAATTTAATCCTCACAGCTGTCCATTCTAGTAGATATTTTAAACCTCATTTTGTAGATGAAAAAACTGAGATTTAGAGAAATTAAGCAATTTACCAAAGTCTACATGTATCTAGTAAATGGAAGAACTAGGCTTTCAACTTGGATCTGTCTGACTGCAAAATCCAGGTACATTTCATTATAGCATGATACCTCTCAAAAATACTGCTAATTTGAAATTGCCTCATCTATGATTCTTTTACAGTACAGAATACAACTATATGAAAAAGGTATAAGGTATTTTAAAATCAGCAGTTTTTAAGATTTTTGGTCTGAGGACCTCTTTATACTCTTAAAACTTATTGAGGACCCCAAAGAGTTTTTGTTTATGTGGGTTATATCTGTCAGTTCTTACCATGTTTGAAATTAAAACTGAGAATTTTTTAAGATATGAAATATGTAAGGACACATTCCATTAGCCATCAAAGCAATGATATCATCACATGTCATGTAGCCTCTGGAAAACTCTACACCCATGAGAGAATAAGAGTGAAAAAGGCAAATAATGTCTTAGTATTATTATGAAAATAGTTTTTGACCTTGCATGTTTCCTAGAAGGATCTTGGGGATCATCCAAGAGTTTCATGACCACGCTTTGAGAATTCCTTCATTAAGTTATAATATTGGTCTTTATTCTTGAGATGTTAATAATTAATTGGGGAAATAAGATATAAGTAGAAAAGTGACAAGACAAGGCAATATATCCCAAATGTAAATGAAGCTGGATTTGGGAGTAGAAAAATTGGGGAATTCCCATGAGAATTTAGGGGTAATACTGGATAAATTGACATGGTAATGCTCATGTTCAAATGTTAGAGCAGCATAGTCCCTTGGGTCTTTTCACGTGAAGAGTAAAAATTAGAGACGTCTTTTATAACCACCAGCATAGTCCATTGGTTTGCTTTGAGTAGAGGATATAAAGCCGTTTTAGAAGAACCGCTTATTTTTTTTTCCATAGGGTCATGATCGTGGAGTAAACTGGGCTGCCTTCCATCCCACTATGCCCCTTATTGTATCTGGGGCCGATGACCGTCAAGTGAAGATCTGGCGCATGAATGGTGAGTCAACCAGTGACAGTATCACCATATCATGTCTAAAAAATTGACTGCTGGCCAGCAAGGTGAAGAAGCCAGGTTTGGACTCAGTGACCCATCTTCCTACCTTTGTTGGTTGTCTTATGCTAATCCTGAGAGCATGAAAATTGCCTCATTCCCTTTTTTCCTGTGATGGCATCCTGATTTTGAACAGTATGAACATAGTTAAGAGTAATAATTCATTCATTCAACAAATATTTATTGAGAACCTACTTTGTATTAACCATTGTCCAAGGCTCTGGAGATACAATAGTGACTAAACCAGATAAAACTTCTGTCCTGTGGACCTTAGGTTTATTCTATATGGCAGCTAGTGACAAATAAAGCAGGATAAGGGATAAAGAGTGGTGGAGAAGAGGTGCTGTAATTGATAGGAGGGTCAGAATGAAAGAACAAAGTAATATGTAAAGATTCAGAGGCTTAAATGAAGAAAATTGCCCAATTAGAAAAAAGTTGCTAACTTAGCATTATGTAATAGTACCTAGCATTTGGTTAGAGTATGTCATAATTCCAAATCCCAAACTTATAGTAGTAGGGGGTTGTGATGACCTAATTCTTTTTTGTCCTTCAGAATCAAAGGCATGGGAGGTTGATACCTGTCGGGGCCATTATAACAATGTGTCTTGTGCTGTCTTCCACCCTCGCCAAGAGTTGATCCTCAGCAATTCTGAGGACAAGAGTATCCGAGTCTGGGATATGTCTAAGCGGTAAGGAAGTTTCAGTGTTGTGTGACCAAACCCAAGGGAAAGCCCCTTTCTCTCTCTTTCTCTCTTTTTAAAACTTAGATTAGAACACTTCTGTTTGTTTCTCATTGTCTTCAGCATGTAGAAAAGACAAATCATATATTATGAAAACTTGAAGGCACCTAGAGATCAGCTAACAATTACAAATTTTCCATCAAATAGAAATCTCCATGTGTATTCTTTTTCTCCTCTAAATGTAAGCATGTTCTTCTGTAGCTAGATAAATAAGAAATATGAAATGAAAGTAGTATAGTAGAAAATTATGATGAATGGGAGGAATTGAAATATCAAAATAATAGAGTCAGGTTGAAGTTTTCTCTTTCTGTTCCCCGGTGTAGAATTTATCATGACTACCTTTTACTTAGGATATACAGTTTACAGTCCTTGATTTAATTTTTTAATCAGCTTACCACACAATACTCTTGTATGTGATGGGCTGAAAATTCCTCAGAAATTAATATTTTTTTGTGTGTGTACCTTTTGCTTTCCTAGGACTGGGGTTCAGACCTTCCGCAGGGACCATGATCGTTTCTGGGTCCTAGCTGCCCACCCCAACCTTAACCTCTTTGCAGCAGGTAAGGGCCATTTCTTCTTTCTTTTTCCTTGTTTTGGTTCGAAGTTTATAAGACTTGAGAGTGATTCTCCATTAACTTTGTCTCCGGTAAATGTATGGTAAGATGACAAGGAGAAATAGAATTCTCAGAGCCAGGTGGTTGAAGCTTTTCTCTCTCTCTCTCTCTTTTTTTTTTTTTTTTAAAGATTGGCACCTGAGCTAACAACTGTTGCCAATCTTCTTTTGTTTTTTTCTGGTTTTTTCCCCCAAATCTCCCCAGTACATAGTTGTATATTTTACTTGAGGGTCCTTCTGGTTGTCGCATATGGGACACTGCCTCAGCGTGGCCTGACGAGTAGTGCCAATGTCCACGTCCAGGATCTGAACCAGTGAAACCGTGGACTGCCGAAGCAGAGCACGTGAACTTAACCGCTTGGCCATGGGGCCAGCCCCTGCTTTTCTCATTTTATTTCCTCTTACCTTTTTTTTTTTTAAAGATTTTATTTTTCCTTTTTCTCCCCAAAGCCCACCGGTACATAGTTGTATATTTTTAGTTGTGGGTCCTTCAAGTTGTGGCATGTGGGATGCCACCTCAGCATGGCCTGATGAGCAGTACCATGTGCGTGCCCAGGATTCGAACTGGCGAAACCCTGGGCCACTGAAACAGAGCACGTGAACTTAACCACTCAGCCACAGGCCCTTCCTCTTACCTTCTTGGAGTAGAATTCTTTTAGTGTTTTCTCCACCAAGATCCGTTTAGCACTAAAGCCCATTCTCTGATTAGTTCCTAGGAGACATAAGAGGCTAATACTAGACAATTGCAGTTCTCAGACTGAGGAGCTAGAAGCTGAGTTTTATTCTTTCATTTAGCACATACAAACTGAATGTTAGGCCCTAGTCTGGGTGCTGATGTTATAGCAGTGTGTAAAACAGTGTCCCTGACTTTATGGAAGTTCTATTTGTAGTATTTGTATTTACTATAAAACAGTAAACATTTAAAACAATGTATGGTGAGAAATGCTTTGAAGAAGAGTTAAGCAAAAGTAAGGGAGAAAGAGAGGGATGAGTGTGGGGTCGGCTACTTTGTAGCAAGTGTTTAGGAAAGTGAAGGGGAATGACAAATGCGTTGTCAGTGGGAAGAGCAAATGCAAAGACTGTGATATGAGAGATGCTTAGCACGTTTGAGGAACGTCAAAGAGGCCAGTAGGAGCATAGTGAGTAAAGAGGCTAAGTAATAGGAGGTAAGAGCAGGCCAAATTCTACATTGCCTTGTAGGCTATGGTTAGAATTTAAGATTTTATTCTGAATGAGTGGAAAGCCATTGGAAGGTGTTGCCTAGGGAAGTGACATGATCTGGTTTATGCGTGGAGAGCAGAGTAGGAGGACAAAGATTGAAGGTTTCTCTAAGAGATGAAAGATGCTAGTAGGGAAAAAAGCCAAACATTTTTTAAAAATAGAACCAGAGGGGCTGGCCCCGTGGCCGAGTGGTTAAGTTCGCGCACTCTGCTGCAGGTGGCCCAGTGTTTCGTTGGTTCGAATCCTGGGCGCGGACATGGCACTGCTCATCAAGCCACGCTGAGGCAGCGTCCCACATGCCACAACTAGAAGGATCCACAGCGAAGAATATACAATTATGTACAGGGGGGCTTTAGGGAGAAAAGGAAAAAAAAATAAAATCTTAACCAAAAAAAAAAAAATAGAACCAGAAAGACTTTTTAAACTAGCATCCGTTTGTTCAGCAGCTACTTTTATGTTCTTATAAGCTAAAGATTGTGGAAGGATGGAAATTACTGTAATTTCTGCCTTCTCGGAGCTCTTGGTAGAGTGGAGGTGATAGACCTAAACAATGCAGTGCAAGATGGTAAGTACTATAACAGAGGTTTGTATAAAGCATTAGCAGAACACAGAGGAGCATGTCTAAATGTGGTAGTGTGACAGAGTATTAGGAAAGGATTCACAGAAATTTATTTGAATAAAGATTCCAAGAATTGTGAGAATTTAAGCAAATAAAGGATGCATTTAGTTGCCTGCTTGGTTTTTGGCATACATATACAATCCTCATCCTTGTGTATGCAGCTTTCTTTCTTGCCTGCAGCTGATTCTTTCTCCTCTTCTCCCTGTGCCCCAGGCCATGATGGTGGCATGATTGTGTTTAAACTGGAACGGGAACGGCCAGCCTATGCTGTTCATGGCAATATGCTGCATTATGTCAAGGACCGATTCTTACGTCAGTTGGATTTCAACAGCTCCAAAGATGTGGCTGTGATGCAGTTGCGGAGGTAAATCAGACTTGTTTCTTCTCTCCAAACCCTCACTTGTCACCATGATACAATACCCACAAACTGGACTCTGTTCTTTTAATGGTATTTTGGATCTCATCTGCCTGTCACAGATGGAATCCCTATTGGCTGAAGCTGCTGAGTTTAATCCCTAGGAGTATGGTGAGCAAAGAGGTGGCCGTGAGGACAATGGGAGTTCCCCTGTTGAGAATGCTAGTGATCCTGTGGAGAGGAAATTATACTGCCACAGTTTACCAGGTCTCTTGCAAACCAGAGAAAGTTTCGTGGTAGAGAGTAGCCAAACATGGTGACAGGCCTTTTTCCCTTTATTCGGTATTTTTGTAGCTCTTCTTTGCTTTCCAGCAAAATGCACACGACTCTAAACCAAAATATATGTCTCTGGAAACTCTTAACTCTGAAGATATCATAACCTCTGGGATGCCTGGCAAAAGGAACTGTCCTCTTGGAAAGCCAGCTGCATCAGCATGCTGAAACATTCATGGTGGCAAACTTTGGCATGAGGGTTTGATAACCACCCTCCAGCATCACTACAGTAAAAAGATGGGTTTATGTGAACACTCTAAGGGACAGGAGAAATTAGCCAGAGACAAATCACATCATGTTACTCTGTGGTGTCCACTGCAAATATGTGTAGGAATTTGTACCCAAGAAGAACCAGTTCCATTCGTTACAGTGAATCCTAACCCTACCTACTGTTGAATAATTTGACTTGTACTAGGGTTTGCTTTTTTAAAACTCCTCAAAGCTAGATAGGGAAGTCCCTAAGCATTAAAGGAGAATAGATACAATATTTTTTTTTTTGAGGAAGATTAGCCCTGAGCTAACATCTGCCACCAATCCTCCTCTTTTTGCTGGGGAAGACTGGCCCTGAGCTAACATCCACGCCATTCTTCCTCTACTTTATATGTGGGATGCCTGCCACAGCATGGCTTGCCAAGCAGTGCCATGTCCACACCCGGGATCCGAATCAGCCAACCCCGGGCTGCCGAAGCGGAACGTGTTCACTTAACCACTGCACCACTGGGCTGGCCCCTACAATATTTTTTTTTTATTCTTGACTATAAAAGTGGTGAGTATATGTGTAAAGACTGGATAAGTAGGAGGTATAGGAGGAATTCCTTTCTTCTAGCCTTACACCTCTTCCCTATTTTCCCTTTTTTCTATGGATATCTCTAGTGGTTCCAAGTTTCCAGTGTTCAATATGTCGTACAATCCAGCAGAAAATGCCGTCCTACTGTGTACGGTAAGTAATCCGTGGAGTCCTCCTAGGATCTCCCTGCTTCCCATAGGTCTCTTTTTCATGCCCTTTGTGAATCTCTGATGGCTTCTTAGAAGCTATTGAGTGGTCGTTTTGAGAGAGCTAACACAGTAATCAGAGGCTGAAACCAGGTGGACTTCAGTTGTCATAACCATGTTAAGGGTTTGTGGACTTACATCTTTCATAAGGCTAACAACTTCTAAACTTAATGAGCATCAAGATGAATGACCCAGATCACTAAAAGTAATTTGAGAGTTTAGGACTATATTCTATGGAAAGGATCCCTTATGTTGATCCCTCCATTTTGGGTGAAAACAGTAGAGCTGGTTTTGAGTGTGGTTCCTTTCAGTGGTGTTGCCTTCGGGGTCATAAAGTAGCCCTCCTCATTTCTTGCCATACAATTTGAGGGGAAAGAAAAGAAATGATATTTTAACTTTAGTGCCCTGTTTTCCAAGTTAAAAATAATGAAAACCTGTCTTTCCCCATATGACTTCTAGTGTCTTATCCTGGTCCTTCTTCAGTATCTTAATAGTCTTTTCTCCTGGCAATTTTCTTTAATGTCTTTTCTTTGATGTCTTTTTTTTCCCCCCTTCAAACAGACTTTTAAGTTGATGAGTATACTCAGGTGGAGCACCAGAATATTAGGGTCATAGTCTGTTAATTTGTGGAACAGAGAGCAATCCTTGCTTTCATTCAAATCATTTCTGCATCTTTGGAGGATGAAAAAAATAAAGTGACATGAATGCTGAGTTCTTTAGCCACCAGCCCCACAGTTTTTAGCTGTAGAAATATTCAAATGACCTCCAGGTGAAGGGTGAGAAAAGTATAGTTTCAGATTGTTGTCTGTGCAATGGGACTATTTTCTCTGTCAGAATAAACTGCTGTCTTGGATTTCTCTCACTAACAATTTAA
Organism: Equus przewalskii; assembly: GCF_037783145.1. Taxonomy (NCBI): domain Eukaryota; kingdom Metazoa; phylum Chordata; class Mammalia; order Perissodactyla; family Equidae; genus Equus; species Equus przewalskii. Next base: position 1,500,259 of record NW_027228754.1, read on the forward strand.
TTTGTCCCTTTCCTCTACAGAGAGCCAGCAATTTAGAGAATAGTACCTATGACCTGTACACCATCCCCAAGGATGCTGACTCCCAGAATCCTGATGGTAGGCGTTCTCTTTGTCTACCCGACTCTGCTTCTAGCTCTCCTCACCCACATCATCACTCCTCTTCGAGTTTTTCACATTCCATCCCCAGGCCGTAGCCACATCACTCATGTCTCTTGGCAGGTGCTGCTGACAATTGCATCAGAGACGACCATGGTGTGAAATATTCATGTTCCTCCTCCATTTTATTACTCCAGCTAGATATATATATTTTATAATTTGGTTATTAGAAACTCTCCATTTTCTCTTTCAGCACAGCATGTTGTCCTAGTTTATTGTCAGCTGATATGACTTTCACCCTGGTAGTTTCATTTATTTAAAAATGTGGTTCCAATCTTGCACTGTCTCATCCTGGGACTAGGAATTTATGCTCTCCCATCCACATCCAGATTCGATTTGCTTCCTTTTTGCATGTCAAAAAGATGAGGCTGCTAACAGCCCCACACCCTGCCAGGGATCCCAGGATCCAGCTGAGACCCCTGCCTACCTCTTCCATCACCACCATCCCTTCTTGATGTCTTTACTACTGGAATTTGCTGACAGAACATTTTCAGAATAGATTTGAGTCTTGCTTATGCTCCTTCCAGTTCACTTCCTCCAGTTGCTTTATAGGTCAGAAGTTTATTCCTTGGGTCCCCACTCTTATCAGCATTCTTGCATATTTTAGACTCCACTGACAAATTCTGAGAAATATTTTGCTAGCTCTGTCCCTATTGCAGGTATCACTGTGTCGTTATTGCTGCTAATACGATTGACTCTCTTTTGAATGTGATCATGGGAAGAAGAAAGAAAATCTATATGGCTTTGGTATCCATAAATTGAGTTGCCCCTATAAATTAATCAGTTAAGTCATTTCTGAACAAATTTTTTGATTTGTTCCCTCTCTGCCCACCCCCTTGCTTTTTTTCCCCATCTGTTTACAATTAATAGAGTTTAAAATAGCTTAGTTTTGTTTTATTACCACTTTTATTTTCTCTTCTTCATCTTTTAAGGTAGGTAATACTTAGTAAAGGAGTAAAGCTGCAGCCTAGTGATGGGCAGCAGAGAGGAGGAGGAAGAGAAGAGAGCAAGAGGTTGAATAGCATGGCTCCCCAGTCCCTGGAAAATGGGAGTGTTGCTTGTGATAAGAATTAGCTTTCTAAATTGCCTGTCACTCCTAGGTGCCAGAGAAGTACAAAGCAAGGCTGACCAGCACGTTCTGTCCAGTTTTCTGCTGACACTAATAGATAAAAGAGTATTTCAGTACATCCTTCTGTGTATCCCCCTTGAAGTTTCCCAGAGAGTGGAGCCCATTCTGAATTCTTCCCAGCTAGTGAAATGTTTGGGAACTGAGGAACATTTTGTAACTTTCTTCGGGGTAATAAGAATGATTTATTGATATTTACGGAGCAACAGCTTGGTGCTAAATACTGCCCAGTATAGAGCTCGCCTGTCAAAATTTAGTTGGAAGCACTTTGCCCCACCCTGCTCTAAGAGGAGGTCTGCATTTGCATGTTAAAAGCAGCAGAGCAGCTGCGTCCTGGGGAGGGGGCTCTGTCTCCACTCCAGCTTGTTGAGGTAGGAGGTCCAATGACACTGACAGGCTGCTTGCAGTGTGCCACAGCTTGGCCAGTGAGGCCCTGCTCGTTAGCTTGATGGAGTACGCTGTCTCCCATGATGGGCGGTCCTTCTGCCAGTACATGGTGTTGGCTGAAATGCAGCCACTTGGCCTGGAGAACAGAGGCTTGGCAGGGGTGGAAGTTGGGAGTTTGGAGGGGACTGATGGGGAAAAGTCACTAACAATAGCCTCAGATTATGGCTGAATTAGTTAGGAAGCAGCTGAACTTGCAAAGCCAACATGGAAGCCAGCAAGACTGGCAGCTCCATGGCACCTGGCTTTGTCACCTGCCAGTGGCTCACCACATGCTTCCGCCCTTTGATTTTGTTTTTCTCAGCTCCTGAAGGGAAACGGTCCTCAGGCCTGACAGCCGTTTGGGTTGCTCGAAATCGATTTGCTGTCTTAGATCGGATGCATTCGGTGAGTTAATACTAAAGGGGATGCTAATTTGGGGAATGTGATGGCAGTGGCCTGTGTATTGCAGAATAAAGAACATTTTTATTCCTTATTCTCCCCTGAGCATTAATGATCATGTCTCACTTCTACCTCTATCCGTAGTCACACCTAAGGAAAAAAGGCCTTAAAATTGATTTGATTGGGTCGATGATCACTGTGGATCTGGGCTTAAGAATCAAGCCAAAGTTACTCTTGACAACACAGGAGCCAAAAAAAGCATCAAATTTGAAATAGGTGGGCTGGATGAGTAGATCCTCCTCCTTATCCTACTATCCTCATTTGTGCTTCAAGTGTAATAGGTGCTAAACAAGATAAGCAAAGCTCTCAAAATATTTAACAAGATTTGAGCCCCAGAAAGTGCTGGTCTTTCTCTCTGGTTGATCGAGGAATTCAGACTTTAGTTGGACTTCTCAGGATATTTCAATTGGAAAAAAAAACAAAAAAAGAGCTATCAAGGCCCTTGGAGAGGAGAGGATCTTGGCTGGAAAGGTCGTCTGGGAGTGGTGATTGACCCAGACAGGAAAAAAAGATACTTTGTTTATTGAAGCTAAGGAACAATTGCTGAGGGATGTTGTTAGCTGTTGTCATCTTATATACACACTTCTCTTAACCCCACCTTTGATACTCATTTCAGCTTCTGATCAAGAATCTAAAGAATGAGATTACTAAAAAGGTACAGGTGCCCAATTGTGATGAGATCTTTTACGCTGGCACTGGCAACCTCCTGCTTCGAGACGCAGAATCCATCACACTCTTCGATGTACAGCAGAAGCGGTAACGTGTCAGGTGCCCCTAAGCAGATAGGCACGTAGTGGGGGAGAGTGGGTATCTTTACTGGGAACTTTTTTCCCCCAAGTGAGTTTGCCTTGCGACTTGGCCATTTCTTGTGCTGTATAACTCCAAGACTATAGCCACTTTTTTCCCCTCTGTGATCACTCTCCATCCTGTACATATACACTAGCTTTACAACGAGGGGTTTATTTATTACCTGTTTTTAGAGTATTTATCTGAACAAAGAATGCTCTAAGGACTTAGAATGATAGGGATACAGAGATGAATAACACAGTTCCTGTACTTAAAAGAGCTTATAGTTCAATGGCGAAAACAGGCATACACAAATCCCTAATAATACATGGGAATGAGGGGCAGAGAGTTGGAAAGAGAAAGTGTCCAGTGTGAGCCAAAATGTTTAAGTCACTGAACTACAATACAGAGAATGCTTATTTGCTGTTATTTTAAGAAATTGGGGTTTACATTAATTTGGAGATGAAAAGAAAGTAGGTCATAACCTAGGTCCATTCATGTTTACTTTTCTCTCTCTATCCCAGGACTCTGGCATCTGTGAAGATTTCCAAGGTGAAATATGTTATTTGGTCAGCAGACATGTCCCATGTAGCACTACTGGCCAAACATGGTAAGTCTTCATTATATCCACCCTGATTTAGAGACCAGTCCTTCCCTCCCCATCCCTGCCAGTCTACTTCACTCACCCTGTCCAGCAGAGCACTCATGCCCTTTGCCTCTTACAGCCATTGTGATCTGTAACCGCAAACTGGAGGCTCTATGTAACATTCATGAGAACATTCGTGTCAAGAGTGGGGCCTGGGATGAGAGTGGGGTGTTTATCTATACCACAAGCAACCACATCAAATATGCCGTCACCACAGGGTAAGTTAATTATCTGAATACAGAGTGAGAGAAGGTGCCTTCTTGAAATCACTGTCCTGTCTCAAGGGATGTAACTGAAGTCCTAAACTTTGGTCATGGAAAAGCTTTGTCTGGTGTATATGTGCTAGGGGCATCAGAATATTCTTTCTTAACTCTTAAAACTGTAAAATATGACACAAATATAGAAAATTACATAGATTGTATATAGGGAAAATAGCAAGTGGTTATATAGTGAACATCTGTATGACTGCCACCCAAGTCAAGAAATAGAACAGTTTTGACACTCCAGAAGCCCTTTGCCACATGGTCCTTATTGATCACAACTCCCTCTATTCCCCACCCTAAGATAACATTATTCTGACTTGTATGGTAATTTCTTCCTTGCTTTTCTTTGCAATTTTACCAACTAGTGTGTGTCATAAAATATTTAATTTTGCCTGGTTTTAAACTTCATATAAATGAAATCATACTGAATGTATTATTTCATGTTTTGCTTCTTGTGCTCAATGTTTTGTTTAAGATTCATCCATGTTGAGCTCGAATTTATTTATTTTCATTATTGTGTAATATTCTATCATATGACTATACCACAGTGTATCAGTTCTACCCTAGAAGGATATTTGAATGATTTCTAGGTTTTGGCTATTATGAACTGTGTTCTTTTAAACATTCTTTTACATGTATTCTGGTGCATACGTACATACTTTTCTCTAGGGTGTCTACATAGAGCAGAACTGCTGGGTCATAGAGTATGTGCATCTTCACATTTAATAGATAATGTGAAACTGCTTTCCAAAGTGGTTGTACCAATTTGCACACCCACTAGTATTGTATAAAAGTTTCCATCCTTGTCATTCTGACTAACACTTGCCTTTGTCAGGCTTATTTTTTTCTATCTGGTAGATGTGTCATGGTATCTCATTGTAATTTTACTTTTGTATTCTCTGATTCCTAATGAGATTGAGCAACTTTTCATTTGCCCATCCATCAGGATTTCCTCTTCTGTGAATTATGTTCAAGTCTGTTATCCATTTTTTTTAATGAGTTATCCTTGTAAATTATAGGAGTTCTTTCTATATTTGAATATCAGTCCTTTTTCAGGGCTATGTGTTACAGATATATCTCCTCCCATTGTATACCATGTGTTTTTGATTCTCTCTATGATACCCTCTGATGAACAGAACTGCTTCATTTTATTTCAGAGACATTGCTATAGAGTTATTAATTCTAGTATTTTATTTGGATTTTCTTTACAAATAATAATGGCATCTGTGGGTAATGACAATTTTGTTTCTTCTTTTCTAGTACTTATACTTTTATATATTTTTCTTGGCCTACTGCACTGACCAGGATCAGCAGCACAATGTTGAATAAACATGGTGATGACAGACTTTTTTGACTTGTTCCCAATTTAAAGGGCAAACTTTCAGTGTGTTGGTGTTATGTAAGCTTGCTGTAGATTTTTTTGTAGATACTCTTTATCTATTAAGGAATCTCCTTGGTATATCCTGAGTGAATATTGAATTTTATTAGATGCTTTTTCTGCATATACTGATGTAGTCATACGATTTTTCTCCTTTCGTTAATGTAGTTAATTAAATTGATTTTTTTTTAATGTTAGACTGACATTGTATTCCTGATACAAATCTAACTTGGTCATGATGTTTTATCTTTTTCAGATCTTGCTAGTTTTATTTTACTAATATTTTGGTTAGGTTTTTGCATCTGTGTATATATATATATAAGTGAGATTGGCCTATGATTTCCCTTTTTCTGTCCTTGTCAGGTTTTGGTATTGAACTTGTGCTTATTTCATAAAATAAGCAAAATAATATACCTTATTCTGTTCTTTTAATGAGTTTGTATAAGATTGGAATTAATTCTTCCTTGAATAGGTGGGTTAGGATTTGCCAGTGAAGTGATCCAGGCCTGGGGCTATCTTTATAGGAGGATTTTTTATCTGATTCAATTTTATGTAATAATTATAGGACTATAGGGGTTTTCTATTTCTTTTTAGTCAATTTGGTAAATTTTATTTTTTTCAGAATTTGATCACTTTTAAAAAGTTTATGCAGAGGCTGGCCCAGTGGCACAGCGGTTAAGTGCACACGTTCCACTTCCACCACCTGGGGTTTGCCGGTTCGGATCCCGGGTGCGGACATGGTACCACTTGGCAAAAGCCATGCTGTGGTAGGTGTCCCACATATAAAGTAGAGGAAGATGGGGATGGTTGCTAGCTCAGGGCCAGTCTTCCTCAGCAAAAAGAGGAGGATAGGCAGCAGTTAGCTCAGGGCTAATCTTCCTCAAAAAAAAAAAAAAGTTTATGCATATCCTCATTCTGGAGGCTCTATAGTGATATCCTCTTTTTCATTCCTATTATTGCTATCTTCTCTTTTTTTTTTCCCCCCAAAGATTTTATTTTTTTCCTTTTTCTCCCCAAAGCCCCCCGGTACATAGTTGTGTATTTTTAGTTGTGAGTCCTTCCAGTTGTGGCATGTGGGATGCCACCCCAGCATGGCTTGATGAGCGGTGCCATGTCCGCACTCAGGATTCTAACCAGTGAAACCCTGGGCCACCAAAGCGGAGTGCACGAACCCAACCACTCAGTCATGGAGCCAGCCCCTCTTTTTTCTTAGTTAGCCTCACAAGAAGTCTGTTAATTTTATCCAGAGCTTGCTTTATTGTACTTCTCTGTTTTTTTTTTTCTATTTCTTAACTTCTGCTATTGGCTTTATTATTTCCTTCTAAGTACATTCTTTGGTTTTACTTTAAAAAAGAACAATAAAGTTTTTGAGATGGGTACTTATTAATTTTTGGTCTTTTTCCTAATGTACGCATTAGAGCTCATTAGTTTTCAGTATTTTTTCTAATACAGTAGATGCATTTTAACGCCATAAATTATCCATCAAGTATTACATTAACTATACTCCTAAGTTTTAGTTTGTAAACTTTTTATTTTCATTCAATTTAAAATATTTTTTACTTTTCATCGTTTCTTTGTGCCTCAGAATTCTTCACATCTACCCCTCTCTTACTTTCACTTATAGCTTATAAGGAAGAAATTAACTGTCCATAGTGGCCTAGTGATTATGTTTCAGAACTTAAGATTTAATTTTTAGGTCTGATTCCTGTAGCCATGTTTATTAGCTCCTAGAGTAATAGCTTATGAAGAAAGATCATACCATCTGCCTCATCTTTTCCCACTTCATACAAAAGAATAAAATAAGTAAATATGACATTTAGTTCTCATTTTTGAAATCACTTGCCATTTATACCACTGTTCAAATGACACTTAAAACAGTAATGAGAAGATAAAAGGCTGTGTCCTAGGCTTTTTCCATTTCTGTTTATTTTTTTAAAGATTGGCATGTGAGCTAACATCTGTTGCAAATGTTTTTTTTTCTCTTCTTCTCCTTCCCAATGCCCCCCAGTATGTAGTTGTATATTCTAGTTGTATGTCTTTCTGCCTCTGCTACGTAGGACCCCACCTCAGCATGGCCTGATGAGCGGTGCTAGGTCTGAGCCCAGGATTCAAACCAGTGAAACCCTGGGCTGCCAAAGCAGAGCACGTGAACTTAACCACTCGGCCACAGGGCTTGTCCCTTTTTCCATTTCTTTACAGGCTGGATTTTCCCCTCACTTGCTGAAAGTTGTGCTCTCTAACTCCTGTTCTTAGGGACTATGGGATCATCCGAACTCTGGATTTACCCATCTATGTCACACGAGTGAAGGGCAACAATGTATATTGCCTAGATAGGGAGTGTCGTCCTCGGGTGCTCACCATTGATCCTACTGAGTTCAAGTTCAAGCTGGCCCTGATCAACAGAAAATATGATGAGGTATGAAATGAGAAAGCATACCAGGAGTACTGAGAAGAGCAACACTCCTTTTTACCTATAAGTGATCTCTGTTTCCTGCCCTACCCACCCGCACAAATGTCTAGGTACTACACATGGTGAGGAATGCCAAACTAGTAGGCCAGTCTATCATTGCTTATCTCCAGAAGAAGGGCTATCCTGAGGTGGCACTGCATTTCGTCAAGGATGAGAAAACTCGCTTTAGTCTGGCACTGGAGTGTGGGAACATTGAGGTGAGAGAAATATGTTCATAAGCCCCATATCGTTGTAGAGAAGTTGTGAGAGGGCTAGGGTGGCATTGGGAAGGCATTATTCTGTACTTGCTTTTTTAGCCAGTATGATGGAATTAGGGATTTTTTCAGTTGTTTGCTAGAACCATCTTCCTGTGGCTGTTTGCCCATCTCCACTTTTCCTGTCTCTGCTTCTGCCACAGCATTTCTACTGTTGTTATCATGCTCACTTAGTCTGAATTCAATAACTACTAAAGCAGGAGCAAGATAGTATGGAATTTGAAAATCTTGTTATTTCCTTGAAGTTTGACTTGCTGATTGACTGCTTAGACAAAGGAGTACTTATTAAACTTTGGGACCTAGAGTCTATAGGCATTATTTTTAAGTGGGGAGAGGGTTTAGGAAAATTGACTTTCCAGTTCCGAATTTCCTTCTTTTATTATTTCTTCTGTCTTTCCTAAAGCCCCTGTGGATCTTCAGGCCTGGCAAGTAGGAAATAATGTAGCTAAGCAAGAATCAGCCCTATGAGATCAACTACTACTAGGAGATGATTTTGTTGTAAAAGTAAATTTCTGAGGAGGATGATAATGTGATGTGATGCTTCTGTCTGTGGAGCCAGAGGGATCCTATTTATTGATAAGATTTTCAATAGGATTGGACTGAATACTGGGAGTGATTGAAAGTTTAGAGAGTTCCTTGGGAGATTTATTTAGACACAAACACTTTGACTGTAGTCCCTGGTTTTGAGTCACAGTATTCTCCAAGCTGTTAACTTTCATTCTTTAGATTGCTCTGGAAGCAGCCAAAGCACTGGATGACAAGAACTGCTGGGAGAAGCTGGGAGAAGTAGCTTTGCTACAGGGGAACCACCAGATTGTGGAAATGTGTTATCAGCGCACCAAAAACTTTGATAAACTTTCCTTCCTATACCTTATTACTGGCAACTTAGAGAAACTTCGCAAGATGATGAAGATTGGTGAGGCCCCAGAAACTAAGAATGGGAAGAGAGGTCCTTGGGATAAGGAGGAAGGCAAATAGAGGAGAGAGAGAACTTAAGAGAGAAGACCTAACTTAGTCTCTCTTATTGACTTGGTACAGCTGAGATCCGAAAGGACATGAGTGGCCATTATCAGAATGCCCTATACCTGGGAGACGTGTCAGAGCGAGTACGGATCCTGAAGAACTGTGGCCAGAGTAAGTATCTGTGCGGGACTCACTAGCTCTGTTGAGGCCTTAGGAAGTATTTTCTTTTCATAGTATGTTATTCATGTATAGTGGTGAGGTATTTCCCTGCATTGGGCATTTTCACAAGAGACAACATTCTCCTACCACGCTCAGAAGACTTTCTTCAAAGTCAAACAGAGATACAGCTAGAATATTCAGACTGGCCAAACACACTTATGAAAATAGTTAATAGTCATGAGATTTTAAAAGGTCTTGGAGCAGATACCCTAGTAAGTTGGTTGGGTGCCATTAGAATTTTATTCTTTTACTTAAAGTTTGGAGGTTTCACTCATTTATTCTTTTATATATTCAAGGGATATTTTTTGAGACCCCACTATATACTAAGCATTATACTAACATTTGAGATATGTTTGGGAACAAGAAAGGTGAAAGGTGTGGTTTGCACCAAGGTGCCGGCAGTGAAGGGGTCAGCAGTGGTCAGATTTGGCATTTATTTTAAAGGTAGGATCAATAAGATTTATTGAAGGACTGTATGTGGGATGTGAAGGAGAGGAGTCAGGGACAATTCCAAGGTTCTCGTCAACACTGATGATAGATCTTAAGGACAAGCAACTGTATTATTTATCTATTGCTGTGCAACAATTTATCCCAAAAGTTAATAGTTTAAAACAACAAACATTGATTGCCCTGGTTTGCGACATGGCTTAGCTGGGTGCCTCTGGCTCAGAGACTCTCATGAGGCTGCAATCAAGGTGTTGACCAAGGCTGCAGACATCTCAAGGTTCAAGTTGGGAAGGATCCAGTCCCATGCTCACTACGCGGCTGCAGGCAGTCCTCAAGTCCTCACTGACAGTTGGTTGGGAAATGTCAATTTTCTGCCATGTAGGGTTCTCCATGGGACAGTTCACAATATGGCAGCTGGTAGCAAGTGAGGACATCCAAGATGGAAGCCATAGTCTTTGTATCCTAATCTTGGATTAGCAACAGTCTTTGTATCATAATCCCATCACTTCTGCCATGTTCTGTTCATTAGAAGTGAGTCAGCAAGTCCACCCCACACTTAAGGGCAGGGTTTATGAATACCGGGAGGCAGGGATCTCTGGGGGAACATCTTGGAGGCTGCCTACCACAGCAGTATTCCCTTGGAAATGTACCTATACCACAAAGTCTATTTTCTCTGCAGAATCACTGGCCTATCTCACAGCTGCTACCCATGGCTTAGATGAAGAAGCTGAGAGCCTGAAGGAGACATTTGATCCAGAGAAGGAGACAGTGAGTCTTTATTTACATGAGCGTCTCTCATTACAGGATTAACTCTGAAATCTTTGGACACTTTAGGCTTACAAATGTCGCTCTCCCACCTGGTTACAGGGAGAGGCAGAGAAATAAACGGGATCAGGGGAGGCTTCGTAACTTTCCCTATGTGATCCTTGAGAGCTATTTGCTTTTAAACTTCTTCCACCTTTCAGATCCCAGACATTGACCCTAATGCCAAGCTGCTCCAGCCACCTGCACCTATCATGCCATTGGATACCAATTGGCCCTTATTGACTGTGTCCAAAGGGTTCTTTGAAGGGACCATTGCCAGCAAGGGTAAGTGCCCACTTCTCCTATAGCTTTTTTGTTGTTTGTTTTATGAAGCACTGGCCTAGAGAGTACCATCAGCTTTTCTGTCCTTTTCATCTGTACTTTTTTCTGTGTAAAGGGTCAAGGAGCACTGAGTTGCCAATCAAAGTAATGGCACAGTCTTAAAACTAAATAAAAACATTACGAAGTCATTAACATTTGGAAAATAGAGGGAGGGGAAGAGAGGGATTTGTGAGTCCCTGTCTCTAACAACCACTGTTAATGTTTTAATGTGTTTCCTTAGGTTTTACCATATATGTAATCATATTCTCCATTCAATTTGTATCATTCATGACATAAAATCTTAAGGTGCAAATTGAGGCTGCCTCAAATTGTGTCATGTGGGTATATGCAGATGTGTGCTCCCATCCTCCTCCCCCTGCGCCCCCCCCCCCCCCCCATTTTCTTGGATTTGTCTACTAAGCCGTTTCTCCTTACTAAGAGCCTAAATAGATCCTGGGGCATTTTGTGCTCAGCCCTACTCTTTCCTCCATCTGCTCTCACCTACCCTATGTCCTCATGCCTTGTACACACTGTAGTGGTGGTAACTTAGCAAAGATCTTAGCAGGAAATTCTATGAGGTGGTAGCCAAAGGCTGGTAAGTGAAAAATGGCTTAAGAGGCAGTTTTTGGTAGCAGAAATGCCAGTTGTTTCCATCTTTTTCTGTTCCTTCTCTGTGAAACTTATTACAAGTTAGCGTAACATATATACCACAAAAATAGGTAATAAACAAATCAGTAAGTGGACAAAACCTTGGCACCTGCTTTTGTAAGAATGCACCTTACCTGCAGAGGAGGAGGCCATGTCTCAGACTTGCCTGTCTAAAACCAGCTCCTTCCTGTTCCTTCCCAATGTAGGGAAGGGAGGAGCACTGGCTGCTGACATTGACATTGACACTGTTGGTACTGAGGGCTGGGGAGAGGATGCAGAGCTGCAGCTGGATGAAGGTAAGAATGCTGTTCCAGGACTGTTCAGGGCAGATGGGCTGCCTACATTGGGATAGGGTTGTGGACAGCTCTGCATGGTTCCAAACCGTGGGACCAACAAGGTTCCCAGCATTTTCCTTTCCTTTGGCTAAGATTGTGTCACTACGCAAATCTATTTTGAACCTGGATTTTCTTTACAGATGGATTTGTGGAGGCTACAGAAGGTTTGGGAGATGATGTTCTTGGCAAGGGACAGGAAGAAGGAGGTGGCTGGGATGTAGAAGAAGATCTGGAGCTCCCTCCTGAGCTGGTATGTGGAATTCTTAACCTTTTAAGGTTCTCTCCTTTTCTTCCTCTGGAAGCCAGTGTCCCAATTGTCCCCAACCTGTGTCCTGAGGTTCCCAAAAGGGAGGGAGTCTAGACCCTCCTAATCTGATGCTTATCTCCCCTTTGAAAGAAAGAAGAATGAGATAATCAGGGTTGTGCCAGTGGCAGCTTCTGAAAAGGCAGCAAGCTTTTTTGTCTGATTCGGAGCTTTTGGTATAGCATTTTGTTACTGGTAAAGCTGCTCCTATTTTGAGGGTCTTTTCCTACAACCACCACCCCTCCTCCCTAGTAGAGGCTGGGAACAAGGTAAAGGGCTGTGTTTAGATTTAGCAGAACAAAGTGCTTGAATGGCTTAAAAAATGACTCACTTTTTGTTTTTCTCCTAGGATATACCCCCTGGGGCAGCTGGTGGAGCTGAGGATGGATTCTTTGTGCCTCCCACCAAGGGAACCAGTCCAACTCAGGTAAGCAGGGAAACATAGCCCTTTGGGGATGAGTGTTTCTGAGCTGGCTATACTTGATTAATGTGTAAAGAGTATCCATACTTTACTACTACAGGTATAGGGTAGGATAGTTTGGGAAGAGAAGGGGCAAAATTTCACTTAGCTTGAGTTTTCTGTTTCTTGTTAGATCTGGTGCAACAACTCTCAGCTTCCAGTTGATCACATCCTGGCAGGCTCTTTTGAAACAGCCATGCGGGTAAGTATTAAAGTAACCTTGGCTCTTGTTGAGTGAGCCTCACCCGGGGTCACAGGGAGATGGTTGACTCATTTAAGCCAAATGGAAATTATCCTACCCACAAGGGCAGAAGTGTGTATATTTATCATGGAAGCCCTTGGTCTTGCTTGAGGAAACCTGCCTCATAAGGCCTTCCTCTTACATGGTTTCTGCTTGGCCTAGTAATCTCAGAAAGTGGATCCTTCCAGCCGTCTTCCATCCATTTATATAGCCTGCTTTCTGGCTCGCATCAGTGAAGTTAGCACCCCTTCATGAATGGGTGTATGTTTTGAACACTAAGCCGTGTGTTATATTAATAATAACAATAACAATCACCACTGCAACAACCAGTAACGTTTATTCAGTGGTGACTGTGTGCCAGGCACTGTCCTAAGTGCTGTATAGGTATTATTAAATGATTAAATGTCCTATAATTGAGTGTAATTTACTGATGAGGAAACAAGTACAGAGAGGTTAAAACTAGTTTTTAAGTGGCCAGGCCAAAATCCTTATGTTTCTTTCCTCTTGTATTCCAGCTCCTTCATGACCAGGTGGGGGTCACCCAATTTGGCCCCTACAAACAGCTGTTCCTACAGACCTATGCCCGAGGCCGAACCACCTATCAGGCTCTGCCCTGCCTGCCCTCCATGTATGGCTACCCTAATCGCAATTGGTAAGGCCCCTTGCTCCTGGCTTCTGAATGTTCCAGCTTGGGGTAGATATTTCAGATGGTCAGGGACCTCAGGGACAGTCTGAATTGTCCCAGAGCAGAGGTCTCCTAGTATGAAAAGATCTTCAGCTTACCACGTGTGAGGTCTGGTTTACACCTGTTGCATCCTGTTCCCCAGCTACTTTCACAATAGGGTGGTTGTGATCATGTTGCCAGAAAAAGAAGTTGAGTTTTAGTGGACTCCTGACTGTCCTCTTGTCTTCTCCCTACTTTTCCCTTCCAGGAAGGATGCAGGGCTGAAGAATGGAGTACCTGCAGTGGGCCTGAAGCTTAATGACCTCATCCAACGGTTGCAACTGTGCTACCAGCTCACCACAGTTGGCAAATTTGAGGAGGCTGTGGAAAAATTCCGTTCCATTTTACTTAGTGTGCCACTTCTTGTTGTGGACAACAAACAGGAGATTGCAGAGGTAAGAGGGTCTAGCCGCTTGTCCTAGTTGTAGGCACCCCTGCATTCTTGCCTCTGTACCATGACTTTCCTTTGCCCCTCTCTCCAGGCCCAGCAGCTCATCACCATTTGTCGTGAGTACATTGTGGGTTTGTCCATGGAGATAGAAAGGAAGAAGCTGCCCAAAGAGACTCTGGAACAGCAGAAGCGAATCTGTGAAGTAAGATCTCTGGGTCTCTGAGCAGTACAGAGGCATCCTCCCCTTCACCCTCCAATAGGTCTGAAGTCTTTTAATTCCAAACCCAGATCTCAATCTGGGGTGTAAGAGAAATTGGGGCCCATTTTGGTGAGGAGGGGAGGTATTTCTCCACCTATTTTTCTCATCCCATCAGTCCTCCATACTTAGGAGGAACATGTCCTCTCTGCTTTATTTATAGTCCTGTTTTTATTTGTTTTGTTTTTCGTGCTTGTGTAGCAGCTTATAAATGACTTATCTCAGCTGTGGTATCAGCCTGGCATATGTTCCTCTTTCTGTCCACCAGATGGCAGCCTATTTCACCCACTCAAACCTGCAGCCTGTGCACATGATCCTGGTGTTGCGTACAGCTCTCAACCTGTTCTTCAAGCTCAAGAACTTTAAGACAGCTGCCACCTTTGCTCGGCGCCTGTTGGAACTTGGGCCCAAGCCAGAGGTGGCTCAACAGGTAGATGGAAATTCCTTCAGTGAGCATAAGGGAACCAGATCTGCTCTTACACAGAGGGAGTAGAAGACCAAGGTCCTTGCCTCTGAAACAAAGCACTGAATAACAACATTCAACAAAAAGAGCCAAGAGAATGCCATCCTCTGTTTACTAACTGGCATGAGTGCCTTCTTTTATTCCTGGAAACTGAATTAATAACTTATTCAGACATGGTGCCAGTGTGAGAGTGACCTGCAACCTGGAGTAGCTCCACTATACCTGAGAATAACCCCATTCCTGTCCTTAAGCTCCAGATATCCCATTACCACCACCACTAACCTCCACATACATGTCCCATTACTTGTGTTCTCCAAAGGCATTCTTCTTGGGCAGTGAAAGCCAGTTTTAGCCCTTTCAGGCCTGACCCCAATAATTCCCAGACTTGGTGGAGGAGTATGGGTCTAGATCCATGGAACCACTTTAGCATTGAGAAGGGGAAAGCCTGACACAAAAGGAATGGTGATTGTTACCCCTTCACTTAGGTCCTGTACAGAGAACATATTCTGTATTGACTCAGTACGATTGTATCTTGCATCAAAGATACTGCTAAACCATGGTGATAAGATTATTTGAGTTCTAGTGTACAGCTTTCAGTTCTCTTAAATAAAATATTCCTTCCCTGCCTTAGACACGCAAAATCCTGTCAGCCTGTGAGAAAAACCCCACGGATGCCTATCAGCTCAATTATGACATGCACAACCCTTTTGACATCTGTGCTGCATCTTATCGGCCCATCTACCGTGGAAAGCCAGTGGAGAAATGTCCACTCAGTGGGGCCTGCTATTCCCCGGAGTTCAAGGGTCAAATCTGCAGAGTCACTACAGTAAGTACTGTCCTCAAATTCTAGGATATTGAGGGAAGAGGGAAAAAAAGAAACAGTTGGTCTTGTCTTTCTCCTGTATTTGCCCTTAGTTCCTTGAGGCAGTGATACTGGAGAAAGCTCGAGCTTTTTCCTACTCCTAGAGGCAACAAACAGTAACAAAACATTCTACTGTGCTCATTGAAGAGTGGAGGGAGTAAGCTTTCTAGGCTTCTCACCCTCACAAATCCCTAACTTTTTCCTCTGTTTCCTCTTCCACAGGTGACAGAGATTGGCAAAGATGTGATTGGTTTAAGAATCAGTCCTCTGCAGTTTCGTTAAGGCTCCCTTTGTGTGTGTAGGGTCAGTCACCATATTTTCCCTGGGAGAATGAGTCTCTCTGTCCTTCTGACTCCCTCTTCCTCAACTATCCTTCAGATTGTTGACATTTAGCTCTGCCTGCCCTGAAACCTAGTGCCCTTTTCTCTTCTTCCATGGCTAATCAAACTGTCTCAACTTGATTTTTTTTTTTTTTTTGCTCCGAGGACCTCTCATCATCTCAAGGTGACTACAGTTGTGGTCACCCTTGGCCTTGCCTTCCCAGCTTAGATCTTTGAAGAACAAATGGAAACTCAGTGATAAACATTTGTTTAGTAAATTCCTTTGAGATTTATCCTTTCCCTCCCCACCACCTTTGTATCCTTTTTGCTAGGAAGGAGCAGGATGTAATAAATAATGGCATCTTTTACTCAGTCACAACAAACTCTTAGCCATTCCCTATTTTCCTTGGGCATTTAAATTCCCAGGCAGGTACCCTCTCTGTGGCTAGAAATGAAAGTCAAGTAGTTTTCCAGAAATGTACATCACTTTTTATTGATTTGTTCTTTACAGCCATTGTTCTTGTGTTTTGTTTCTCACACTAAATAAAGTAAATTTCTATGAGAGTTTCGTGGCTTGCCATTTGTTTCCTGGACACTCTTATGTTCCTACTTACTGCATGCAACTGCCCCACCAAAGCAGTATCTTTCCTTCAATAATTATTTTTAATTACAAAAGTAATAAGTACCCATTGTTTTAGAAAAAGCATACGTTTTTCATAGGATATATTAAACTGCTTGAGAATTGTAGAAAGCAAGTAGCTCCCCTATTCCATTATTGACTGCAGCCTTCTATCTGTTGCTAATTATGGCTAGTATTTACTGAGCACCTACCGTGTACTTGTCACTGTTCTAGATGTTCTATATGTAATATATACTTATAAGATTAATTAATAATACATTGTATATGTTACAGTGATTACATTGGCAATGCAGTATTTGCTTGTCATGTGCTAAGACACATTGGGTAGAGTGATGTACTGTGCCTTTAAAATATGTATTTTTTCATTTTAATTTCATGTTTTCAATAAACAATACACTCATATAGTTCAAAAATCAGTAAGTGTAAAAACCTGTTCTGTGATTTTTTCCTCCCACTCCTTTCCTCTGCCACCCAGTTCCTTTCACCTTTCCAAAACAAGTAAGTACCGTTGTTAGCTTCTTTATATCCTTCCAGAGATGTTTTTATCTATAGGCAAACAGATGTGAATGTTCTTCCTTATGCCCCTGTTATACTTAAATGGAAGCATAGTATTTAATGATTTTGCACCTTGTTAGTTTTTTCACTTAACATGCTTTAGAGATTGTTCCATATCAGTATATTAGAGAGCCTCACCCTTCTTTTACTTCTCTGCCTATGTGCCATTGTACAATTTACTATAGTTTATGTCAGTTGCCTTCTTGTTGATGGATATGTGGGTTATTTCCAGTCTTTGGCTGTTATAAATAGTGCTGCTATGAATAACTTGAATATATATTGTACAAGTGGGGAAAGTATGTCTGGAGGATAAACTAGAAGTGTAATTCCTGCTTCAAAGCGCACAGGCATTTACATTTTTTTAGTTTTAAGAGTTGCTTTCTTAAACGTAGTATCCCCAAACTAAGCCTGCCTTCTCAAAAATTTGCATACTACTTTGATAACACTTTCTCAAGTTATAAACATTCTTTCTGTAAACATAGGCAAGTTGCTGATAAATTTTGGTAAAAAAACTCTTTTTGTAAGTTTAAAAATTAAATTACAGAATTAATTTTACATACAAATGTAAACATTATTCTGAACTGAAGGATATGAAAAAAGTGGACAATCCATGCTTCCTGAAGCTTATGTAATTGGGGAAACAAAATGGATATAGGTGAAATAATGTGAATACTAGGTAAGAGTTTGAAGTTGGTCATTAAACAACGGAGAGCCATTAATCCTTAAGCAAGAGAGTGATATAAAGAAAATGCTGTAAAATACTGTTTTGCCACAGTGTTCACATACATTAGAAAAGCAGGAGATGAGTAAATCCTGAGATGAGGTGTTGGGAGTATCAGTAGTAAAACTATAAAAGCAGAAGCAAGTGTAAGAAATAATGCAAAGGAAGAATCCTGCTTGTTTTCAACCATCTCAATTCTCTCAGTTGCCATCCAGTATTTTCCTTGTTAACATGCTTATATTACCACATTAATGTAAAGTCAATAGAAATACCTGTAATGTGTCTGATATAATTATAGTCGTATTAGAGATACACATGTAAGCAGTTGGGAGTTGAATGAGAAAGTTAGCCTGGAATTGATTATGTTACAGATGTTGGGGAGAAAGAGGTTAATCAAGGAAGGATTAGATTATAGAAGTTTAGAATTGAAAAGGACCTTAGAGTTCCAACTTCAATGTTACATATTTGTAATCTGAGGCCTACAGTGGTAAAGTGTTTTGAACAAAGTAACTTAGTGACAGAGTTAGGATTGAAATTTAGGTCTTACTCCCAGTTCAGAATGTTTTCTTCCAATCACAGCGCTTGTGCTTGGAAGAATAAAGCAGATTTTGCACAGCTATGACTTGAAAAGTATGTGCTCTATCTGGAAGGAAAGAGTAAGTACCTAATTTGGTGCTTAGCACAGTACTCAAGTGTGTGTTTAGCAAGCTAAGGATGAAAGCCATGAAGTGGCTTTTCAATTAGATGTGATTTCTCTCTTTTACACTTTATAGCACTTTATTCTTACCTCTTTTAAGACACTTTCCTTGTGCCATGGTTACTGTATGTATGTCTAATCCTACCTCCACCCTAATCCCCAGTCGCCTTCCCTACAGCAGGGGCTGGTCCTAATTTCTCTATCCTCCACTGTGCCCAGCACAGGATCTTAAACAACAGACAGTAGATGCCCTCTAAGTGCTTAAAAAGATTTGTGTCTGAGGCAGTTGGTGCATTCTGACAGATCTGAATAGCAGAACAATTCCAGAGGAGGGAAGGAATGTCTAGAGTTGTCTCTATCTGAGCCTCCCCCAGCTTCACTCAATTGGAGGTTGGGTTCTATATGGAGAAAAGGAGATAGGTCAGGGAAGGTAGGTCTATTACTAGTACTTTTTTTTTGAGGAAGATTAGCCCTGAGCTAACTGCTGCCAATCCTCCTCTTTTTGCTGAGGAAGACTGGCCCTGAGCTAACATCCGTGCCCATCTTCCTCTACTTTATATGTGGGACACCTACCACAGCACGTCTGCACCCGGGATCCGAACCGGTGAACCCTGGGCCACCAAGAAGCGGAACATGCACATTTAACCGCTGCACCACGGAGCTAGCGCCTATTACTAGTACATTTGAATTGCCCTCTTGCTCAGTCCAAAGTCCCAGAGTCCCTTTTTCTGCCTGATTTGATTCAGCTAACATTGAGTTCTGACGAAGTTCCTGGCACTATCTCCTTTAGTCTGTCAATCCTAATGGAGAATTGGAAATAAGAGATATCCACTAGATTCTGCAGAGAAATGTGCCTCGTTAGGGTCTAGGAGAGCAAGGAGTGGCCAGTGAGTGCCTACTAAGTTTCAGGCCCTAGCCTAAGAAGCAGGGGTAGAGCAGGGAAGACAACAGATGAAAATCCTTGCTATCATGGTGCTTGAACTCTAGAGGGGTGGCGGAGACGATAAGTAAAATACATAGTGTAAAGTGTTGAGAAAAAGAGGGAAAGAGGGTAGGAAGTTTATATGTATGTGTGTTGG
The DNA here is from genome assembly GCF_037783145.1 of Equus przewalskii. Classification (NCBI taxonomy): domain Eukaryota; kingdom Metazoa; phylum Chordata; class Mammalia; order Perissodactyla; family Equidae; genus Equus; species Equus przewalskii. Next base: position 1,519,673 of record NW_027228754.1, read on the forward strand.
AAGGGCTGCGATTTTATTTAGTGAAGCCAAAGAAGGCATTTCAGAGACATTTGAGTGAAATAATGAAGGAAGTGAGAGGAGAATAGAATGTTATAACTGTCTTACTGGTTATACATGCACAGCTACTGGTATTTTTAAGCAGTTTGTCCCACTCTGGCCTACCCACAGCTCAGGAAGAAATAATGAAAGATCCACTTCTCTAGATAATCTGGGAAGTTGAAAGAAAGGAGGCCAGGCCAGTAAGAAACCTGGCAGAAGATAACAGAAAGTTCTCCTCTGTTAGTTCAATGGTTCCTGGAGAAAGGTGGGGGAAAAATTCCGAGCTTCCTGTCCCTTTAAAAATGGCGGTTCCACAGAGGCCCACAATACCATTGGTTGGCAGAAGGGGCGGGGGCGGGGTGGGCGCCGGCGCCGTGGAGTCCCACCTCCTACGGCAAGTCGGAGGTAACAAGATGGCTGCCGCCGAGGATGGCTGTGGTGTAGGGGCCGACACGGACCAGGAATTGGAAGAGCTCCTGGAAAGTAAGAGCCCGTAATGGGAGAGGCCGAAGGGGGCAGGTGTCAGGACCCATTCCGGGGTTTCAGTGCTTGAGATATTTGGGCGGAGCGAGAGAAGCTCTCTAAAGGTTGGACGGGGCCGGAGGGTCTGACTGCGACCCCGAAGAAAATCTCTGGGTCTCTCTCTCCTTCCTCCGCGGCAGGAGCTGGGGAGCTCACCTCGGGTCCCTGAGCGGCCCAGCCTGTTGATTTCCCGCCGGAGGAGAAGCAGTAACCCAGAGGACGGTGTTTCACGATCCCGTCCCAAACCCCCCTTATTTTAGGTTATTAGTAAGTTCTTGAAGTCTAACTTCCTTCCCGCTAGCAGCAACACTCGGTCCTTGGTGAGCAGCGAACTGGACACTCACGGATTGCTGATATTAACTGTTAACAAGCCCGTAGCGCGTCCTTCTGTGCACTGTCCTGTCCTCCTTAACACAAAAGACTTCTCTCCATCTCCCAGTCCTTTCACCTTTTTCTCACCTGGCCCCTTTCCAGTTCTTCCATCAGGTCAAAACTCAAGCTGACTCCCTTCTCACTATTTTGAAAAACTGAGAATGAGAGGCCTCAGGGGAAGACAGTTCGCCCTCTTAAAGAGGGCGGATATTCTTTCTTCCTTAGCCCTGTCCTCCATTCTTCCTTTGGTTTCTTGCCCAGAGTTGGGCCAGTGTCCTCCTCCTAGGCCTGGCAAGCAGAATGGTGGTGAGGACACAGGCTTTTCAGGGAAGAGGTGAATATTTTTTTTCTCTTGCCCAGTCACAGAGTGTGGGCGGACGGAAAGATGAACAGATTGGGTGAGGAATGTCAAGTGACTCTGAATTGGCATATGGTTATCTGCAGAGATAAGGCCAGAGAGAGTACCAGGAGCTCTTGGGAGCTTAGCTGAGGAAGGGTTAAATTGAAAGAGAAGAGAAGAGAGTTTAATGCTCTCTGGTGCAGTGTAGTGTGGAGTCCCTCAGTTTGTGCTAGTGCCAGGACCATGGGAAGCTGGTTGGGACATCTTGTGGCTTCTGCCTTCTTGCCAAAGATTATTCTCTTTAGGGCTCCGGAGTGATTTCAGTGGGATTAAGGACATCTGCGTTCTCTGCTCCTGTTGGATATTTGTATGGGATTTTTAGTGATCATTAGAGTTTGGCAAGGAAGGCACTGTGTAGATGGAGATGTTTCTGCAGAATCTCTTTTAACTCTCTCCTCCCAGCTCTGAGAGAGATGCTTGTTCTCCCTCAAGGGCTTTCTTCCCCTTCAATCGCAATAAATTAGGTAATGGGGAGGAAGAGGGAGGCTTATGGAGGAATGGGCCAGGAAAGGGAGACTCAAAACAAAGGAGAAAACTTTAGGGAAGTTGGCAGTTTGAAAGATTATTCTCTTAATGCTTTGCCCAGAAATCCCCCAGCATTGCATCCTCATCCATCCCCAACACACACACCATGTCTCTTGTCTCTGAAGGTGCTCTTGATGATTTCGATAAGGCCAAACCCTCCCCAGCACCCCCTCCTACCACCACGGCCCCTGATGCTTCGGGGCCCCAGAAGAGATCGCCAGGAGACACTGCCAAAGTATAAATTCCACCCACTTAAGGGAGGGGGAGGGGATGGGCATGCAGCTCTGAGCAGAGGTGGGGCAGGCCCCTGTGGGCCAGAGGGAGGTGAAGGGAGGGTTCCTTGGCCTCACATGGCTGAGTGCTCTTGCAGGCCTCATTCCTTGTGAAACAGGGACTTGAGGTTGAGTGGAGGAATCTCAAAGAAGTTTCCTGAGGAAAGAGCAGATTTAAATAGTTGGATTGGGAATGCCACTCCATATCCTTCCCTCAGTGGCCAGATGCCTTTCTTGCTGTCCTCATTAAGAGAGGTAGTTAGAATGTGCAACGGAAGTGGGTAGGAGGGAAGTACTGCATTTCCCAGGGCCACTGCCTGTGGCTTCTGTTAGGGGCCAGGTGCAGTGGGGTGCTAAATAAGAGATGTATTTTGACTACCCCTTCCTTGCAGGATGCTCTCTTTGCCTCCCAAGAGAAGTTTTTCCAGGAACTGTTTGATAGCGAGCTGGCTTCCCAAGCCACTGCAGAGTTCGAGAAGGCAATGAAGGAATTGGCTGAGGAAGAGCCCCACCTGGTGGAGCAGTTCCAAAAGCTCTCAGAGGCTGCTGGGAGAGTAGGTGAGGAGGGGGCCCTAGACAACTGGAAATAGCTGAACAAACCCCTTAAGTCATTGTTTCTTGAAAACACCATAATTCTTCGTAAAGTTGATAGCAATCATGATATCATTGCCATAGAGTGGGGTGAGGAGATGGGAGGAGGGATGGGACCCAGTTTAATGAAAGGGATGAGCTAGGTTGGAAATTAATAGAAAAGATGATTGAAAACTGATCATTTTAAAGGTCACAGTGTTATTGTAGGTGTCATCATGGGGAACAAGCTGACACATACTCCATTTAGGTAAGTCAAAATGACTATGAAGATAATCATAGCGTATTCAAAGATTGAAGTGCTAGTGATTCACTAGTAAGTGCTCCATATCCAAGCTGGTACCCGGGTCGGTCTAGGTAAGTAAACAGTTAAAATCCTAAATGACCTTGGCTCTTTTAATCTTTCCTAGGCAGTGATGCAACTTCCCAACAAGAATTCACTTCTTGCCTAAAGGAGACACTAAGTGGACTAGCCAAGAATGCTACTGACCTTCAGGTGAGGGGGAAGAGGTAGGGGACCATAAGGGGCCCAGTCCCAGACACTTGACCAGCAGAGTCTCAAAAGACAGACTCTCTTGGATATCATCTCCAGTCTGTCCCTGCTTCACTATTTTGCTACAGGCAAGTTTAAATAGTTCTTTCCATCTGAAAGGGTGGTAACATTCCAAGAAGGCAGTGTGCTTGCTCACCCTCCTGTCCTTTCTAGAACTCAGGCATGTCAGAAGAGGAGCTGACCAAGGCCATGGAAGGGCTGGGCATGGATGAAGGGGATGGAGAAGGGAACATCCTCCCCATCATGCAGAGTATTATGCAGAACCTACTGTCCAAGGATGTGCTGTACCCATCACTGAAGGAGATCACAGAAAAGGTCTGTGAGCTTCTGTTTCTGCTTTTCCTCCTCATTTTCCACCGTATCAACTTCTGTGGGCTACTTTCTGCTCAGAGCCTGCAGAGATAAAGTAACTCAAGTGCACAAGTCCCGTCTGTTTTTCCTCCTTTACTTATTTGGAGTGAGGAGGAGTTGTGTCTCTAAGAGAATAAAGCTACTGCACTGAGGATAATTAAGGTAGAAGGGGAAATCCTTCAGCTCTAGTTTTCTGTAAATTGGTTCAAGACTCTGTTGTCTGATCAACCCCTTTTTGCATTTCTTTTTTTTTTTTTTATTAAAGATTTTATTTTTTTCCTTTTTCTCCCCAAAGCCCCCCAGTACATAGTTGTATATTCTTTGTTGTGGGTCCTTCTAGTTGTGGCATGTGGGACGCTGTCTCAGCGTGGTTTCATGAGCAGTGCCATGTCTGCGCCCAGGATTCGAACCAATGAAACACTGGGCCGCCTGCAGCGGAGCTTGCGAACTTAACCACTTGGCCACGGGGCCAGCCCCTCTTTTTGCATTTCTAACTTCATTCATTTCTCCAACAAGGTTTCGCTGAGGGTTTACTGGCTTTGTGCTAGCAATAATTTAAAAGTAGTTTAAATGATGGTTCCTGCCATCAAAGAGCTTGTAGTTTTACTGAAGAGATAAAATATTGGAATAAAAGTTTTTCAGTGACACATGGTTAAGTGTGGTTAAGTGTATGGTTATGTGTGAAATGAATAGTGTAGACCAGGAGTCAGCAGAGCAGGGTCTGGGTGGACCAAATCCGACTCACAAGCTGGGAATGGGTTTTATATATTTTTAAAAGCTTTAAAATCAAAATAAAGGAAAAAGAAACCATGTGTGACAGAGACCATATGTGGCCCTTAAAGCCTAAAATATTCACTATTTTCCCTTTACAGAAGAGGTTGGCCATTCTCTGGTGACCACAAATGCTAGCATAGCCAGGCTATCTGGGTGGAGTCAGTGCTACTTCTCATGCTGAACTTGCTTATTTGGCTCTTCTTTCTCTGTTCCTCTCCTCTTCATATTTCATTATTTTTCATATTTTATTGTCTTTCCTTGTCCATTGTTCGCTTAATTCCTCCCCACCCATTCTCTCTTTCCGTAGTATCCAGAATGGTTGCAGAGTCACCAGGAGTCTCTTCCTCCAGAGCAGTTTGAAAAATATCAGGAGCAACACAGTGTCATGGGCAAGATATGTGAGCAGTTTGAGGCAGAGACCCCCACAGACAGTGAGGCCACTCAGAAGGCTCGTTTTGAGATGGTGCTGGATCTTATGCAGCAGGTAAGGCTTCCTCCTGTCGTCTGCCCACTGATGCTGTCTGCTTAGGTATTCAGTGGAGGAGATATATGGGAAAGAAGCTACACTGCCAAACCCAATTGGAGGAGGGAGCACAAGAGAGGCCATACAGCACGGTCCTCAGGAGAAAGCAGAGAGACCATAGATCAGATTCTTCTTTTGAGCTGCTATGTTGTTTTCTGGGATTTTCTTTTTTCTATCTCATGCTCTTTTTCTTTATTTTCCAGCTACAGGATTTGGGTCATCCTCCAAAAGAGCTGGCGGGGGAGATGGTGAGTATATCTTCTAGATTTTAATCTGAGCCCTAGCTTCTGGGATTCTGTAACCTTTAGTGATTCCACCTAGGATGGTAATTGTGGCTACGGGGGATGGACCTTCAGTAACTCTAACCTGAAATATGAGCAGCTATCTAAGTCCCTTCATCTCTTCTCCAGCCTCCTGGCCTCAACTTTGACCTGGATGCCCTCAATCTATCGGGCCCACCAGGTGCCAATGGCGAACAGTGTCTGATCATGTGAAACACTACACGTTTTCCTCCCTGATTCCCAGCCATGGGGAACATCTGGAGTCAGCAGAACCACTGGGAGCTGAGGCAGGAGTGTCGTCTGCAGGAGCGGTCTGCCCACTGCCCTCTGTCATCCCATCCAAGATTGTGCCATACCAGCTGAGGGTTTTTCTGTCTTTCTAGGAATAAGGTGTCTGTTCTGCAGGCCATTTTTGTGAGCCCTATTCTTCGTGGTTTCTGCTGCTGACAAAAGCCCAGCTACCCATCGGGTGAAGGAAGGCATGCCTTTTGGGGCATACGCCTCCTTCCCTCTCCAAAAATAATATTATATATGGCCACACTCATGTTCACCTTTGTACCCAGGGTCTTTGTGCCTTGTCTCTACTCCCTTTCTTGGAACTGGGAGCAGGGACAGAGTCCTGGTATTCTGTATTTCTGTAGTTCTCTTGGGCAGGACCTTTGGGAATGAATGGGGAGAAACTTAGCCTGGGCTGGGGCTATAGGTCTGTCACCATGCCTTCTTGCCTTCAGACAGACTGTTCTGAATTCTCAGAAGGGAAAGAAAGTGGGGCTTTTGCATCTAATCACAATGGTGTTGAAAGAGAAGCCCTGGGATTCTCCTCTCTCCAGGTGCTGAGGCCCCAACTCCCTGTCCAGCCTGCGAACTCAAGTCACTGCCCTGGTTCTTTCTACAGTGCTGTGTGATCTGGGTGAACCCAGCTCTTGACCTTCCTTGCCCCCTGCCTCTCCTCTTGTCTTCTCTCTTTTTTAAATACCTGTTTATTTCAACCTTTCTCTGAGCCCAAGCTGTGACAAAGAAGGGCTCTTCCTGTTTTCCCTCATCTAGTCCATCCACCACTCTCACTGGACCCCTCTCTCCCTGGCAAACACATATAATTGTAGTGTCAGGTCTAGGAAATGAATGACTGTTCTTCCCTAGATACATTCTGGCATATTTCAGATGTCTGATTCCTTTGAATCCTGTCCCTTAATTCAGGGAAGTGGCTTGGGAAGGGGAGTGGGGTGCATACTGGGTCCTTTTTCCTGACTAATAAATATTGTAAGTGAGGAGTGTGGCCTGTTTTTCATCCAGGTCTTTTTCTGATCTTCCTCAGCTTCCATAAACTGCAGTATGAGGAATGTTAGCAGACTAGTTCTGCATAACATTATAGTGCTGGGTTCCACACCCCAACCCTTTCCTCAGCTCAATCTCTACCTCTGTTGACAAAGGAGACTGAATGGCCATCCTTCCTTATTTCCTCTCAGTATTTGAATCTGGGATGCCCTTCAATTGATATTGTATTTTAACATTTCACATTATTATTGTTAATATTAGTAATATCTTGTTAATATGTTTTCTAAATTATTTTTCTTTGAGCTGACCTTGCTCTTCTCTATGGGAGCCAGTGGATCTATGGACCTCAGCTGCCATATGTTGGTGGACAGTGTGGTCAGACCAGCTGGCTGTCCTGGTTTAGCACTCAGAAAATAACTACCAGAGAAAATTCACATTCATCATCTGAATCACTTTGAGCTCCTGACATGTCACTTTTCCCTGGGTTAAGGCTTTTCACCCCTTAAGATCTCACACATTCTGTGGTATTGGCAAGGAAGGTAATGTTCTTGAGACCTCAGGCTGCTAGGGAAGGTCCAGCTACTGTGTCTTTTCAGAGTTTGGAAGAGCCCAGGTCTGAATCTGAGACTCCTCTACTCTGCAAGAGATGGGAAAAGTACAGGCTGACTTATGATGAAGTCACAGGGCCTAAATGGCCAAAATTCTCTCCTTATGGCTCCAGCCAAAAACTGGACAAGGATAGAGAGGAGGAAGGGAGAAGAAAAGGGCCCTGCCCCTTGAACAGTATGCCTACTGTCCTGTCAGTTTTCTTTTATAAGTTCTCACTTGTGCTGGCCTGGCCAGGGCTTACTCCAGGAATCTGTTAAACAGATGCCCTAGTCTGCTTTAGTTTTGTCCCCAAGTCACTCATTTTCATTTTAATTGAATGTGAACAAATTGACCTCAGGTAACTCTCCGTTCCAAAAACACCATCTGAATTATTCTAGGACTTGTGGAAGGATGGAGCAGTCCTTCTCAGACTGTCTGTGGTAAAGGAGCAGGTGTTTTGTTTTATAAACATCCAGTCCTTTGTACAACAATGTGTGTTCCTGTTGCCCATGACAAGTGTGCAGTTCCCACTGTGCTATCCACCATGCAAGTCTGACAATACCCGAACTGACCAGCCCTTGTTCAGCAGGGTGAGTCCACTGATCATGTGCTTGGATATCACAGCAGTGTCAAAATGCTAAAAAGTTTCTAAACACTCAATTTCTAACTCATCATATTGCAGACTGGTAAAAAACTGTCGGATTACCTTTGAGCACTGCTTTGAGGCCCTCCTCAGTCTCTGCATAGCTCCATTAGCCAAACTGATATATTTCTCTACTTGTAATTCTCTCCTACGTGAGAGTTGCCTCTAGCGAGCTTTTCTTCAACAAGAGTGTGTCACTGTAAGGACATCTCTAGTATTTTTCTAGCCTTCCCTTTCTGCGCTTAAAAATAACCATTACAGGGCCCAGCCCAGTGCCCTAGTGGTTAAGTTCACGCACTCTGCTTTGGTTGCCTGGGATTCTCAGGTTTGGATCCTGGGCGCAGACAAAGCTTAGGTTTAAGCTGTATGAGAAGTATTTATGGTGTTCTCAAACTTTAAAGGAGGTGCCCTTTTGTTCCAAAATTCTGTAAGAAAACAAATGTGTGGTTGTTTGGATGGTTTCATGAATTAAGAATCAAATTTAAATAAATTTTGTGATAATAGGGACATTTTCTTGTGACTCTAGAACATCATAGCATGGGCCCCCTGAGGTGCTTTTAATATGCTGTTGAGATGGCTTTGGGGAGCTTGAGAGAAACAATGGCCCACAGTAAATGAAGCAGAGATGACAACCATACGGGAAGTGATCAAAAGGCTTAGAGGAAGTAGGCATGCAAGAATGAATGTATATTATACTGAACATTTTTCTGTAAAGGAGAGGCTCTAATGAAGGGGTCACCAGCATCTTTGAGAAATTTAGAAGTGGCTGTCTCTGTGGATGGAGGCTGATGGAAGGGGATGTTGTTTAAGAACTGGTTTCTGTGGTAGCAGTGGGGATGATAGGATCCTGGCATAGCAGAGGCCAAATGGCAACACTTAACTCTCAGAAGCAAGGTGGGTAAATTTCCATAAGGGCAGCAAGGTCAAAGTGGAAATGGCTAACGGAATGTGGGTGGTCCTGCAGACCAAGTAGATGGGCAGCCAAGGAGAGTATTGATTTATATATAATTAAGAGAGACTACAGATGGTTGAACAGAAGACTAAGGCCAGTAACTTCACTGAAAAGTCAGGATTCCTTGCTCAGTTTCTAGACCTGAGACAATTCTCAGACTCAACATATCAATTGAAAGAGCCATTTAGTTAGTTAACCATACACTAGGGAAAGAAGAATTCTTGAGTTAGAAAACAGGGATACAATGTTTGAGTTGACACTGATACCCAGGGAAACAAAGCACTGCCACAGCATCTCCCCTCCTTATACCCCCCATCCCACCCCATTACAGTAATGAAATACGTGGTCAGATGATAAATGGAGTGCTAAATGGAGTGCTGGCTCAAATCTGTCTCACAGTGCATCCAAACGCCTACTTTATGGTCATATTTCCAGTTTCTAAATGTATAATCAGAATGGACATATTTGGCAGTTGGCAGAAAGGCCAAGTAGTAGCCCCTGAAACTCTACCCCACCTCTGCCAAGATAGTAAGTAAAAAATAATATTGCATTCTGGGGAAAATGGCAGAGATTCGTTCCACCCTTACAATCTTAAAAGGATGCAGGGATGTTGGTCTCCATATCATTTCGTTTCACCTGTCTGACCCTTGCAGAAACTGGATGGCCAAGGTGGATTACAACGTACTACTGCAAACTCAAGCAAGTAGTAGTCCCAATTGTAGTCCTGTGTTAGATGTGTTTTCTTTACTAGAGAGAGTGACACAGCCTCTGGTATAGATATGTGGCTATTAATATGTACTATCTGGTCCTTTACAGAAAGTTTGCTGACGCCCTGGTCTAGTTAATATGTTCTTTCCATACATACATCGTACATACATCTTTTCCTTACATGAGGAAGGAGTATCAGAAGCAGTTTGCATTTGCAAGTGATGGCAATGGCAACAGTATAAGTTCACAGTCTTGATCTAGAGCTATGTTAATTCTCCCCCTCTCTGTCACAGTAGTCCAAAGGGACCTGGACATTCTGCAGAATATTACATTTATTTGCTTTATTAAGCTTATGCTGATCAGGTATTAAGGATATGCTAATCAGATCTAATGAACAAGCAGTGTCAAGTATTTTGGATTCCTTGGTAAGACACATATACTCCAGGGGGTGAGAGAGAAATTCTGCAGAGATGCAGGGCCCTGCCACATTGGTTAAGTTTTTAGGAGTCCAGTGATCTGGCGCAGTCTGGGACATCCTCTCTAAAGAATAGGATAAGTTACTGCATCTTGTGACTTTTATCCCAGGAAAGAAGCACAGTGCCTTAGTAGGCCTCTTCCAGTTTTGGAGGCAGCATATTTTGTACTTGGGAATGCAAGAAAGGCCTCCACAGCAGGTCCAGTCTGTGATACAAGTAGCCTTGTGTTACCACACCAGGTTCATTTTTGTCCACTGCCCGGAAAGCCAAACGCCGAGATGACGAGAGTGCAGCAGAGAGAGGGTTTTAATCACAAGGCAGCCATATGAGGAAGCAAGAGCATGAGTCTCAAATCTGTTTCCCCAGAAATAGGGACTCAGGCATCTCTATGGGATGGGGGACAAGGTGATCTGAAATGTGGAGATAGGTGATCGGAGATGAGGAGAGGAAGGTAATTGATGATCTGCGCAAGTGTAGTCAGACTCCATGCCTCTTCTTAGGATGCGCGCTCACGAAATGGTGGCATTAGCATGATCTGAAGGGGGAGTTTTAGCCTCCTGACGTCAGAAGGTTGCCTATTGGGCATCTGCATGGGCCCAGTTGGTGAGTTGGTGGTCTCAACCGACCTGGAGCGGACAAAGGGATTCTAATTCCTGAAGAACAGCTCAAACACCCATTACCATGGTGACCCAGGCTCCAGGGAGATGTTATCTAAAGGAACCTAGTGGGAGTCAGATAGCATATTGCCTAAACAGCACAGTTATCAATGGGTGGGTTAAACAGCTAAAAGCTATAATCAGTAATTGCAAAAAGGAAAAAAACCCTGTAGTTCCTAGCTACTTAATCATCAGTGGCTGTTTGCTGGTTTCACTTGCTGCTTGGGCCATATGACCTGGAAAATTCTATGGTACTAGAGGTATCTGTGTTAGGAGAACATGCTGTTTGGATTCTCGGGCAGTCCACAGTAGGAGAGTTCCAGCACAGACCTCTAGGGTTCTGAAGTAAGGTGACGCCATCTTCAGCAGAGAAAGTTTCACCATTTGAAAAGCATCTCCTGGCATACTCTTAGGTCCTGACAGAGACTCAGTACCTAACCACAAAGTATCAAGTGACTGTGTGACTGCTTGCCTGTATAACCAGCTGGTCATTGTCAGACCTGCCAAGTCATAAGATTGGGTGGATACAATAGCAATCCGTCTTACAATGGAAATGGTACATTCGGGAAGAAGCCCAAGCAAACTTGGTGGGCACAGGTAATTTAAATTGAACAAGGGGCCCCAGACCTCCACATTCCCTACATCTGTTGCACTGATACCTTTCTCTTAGGTCATACCTACAGCAACATAAGAATTTCTTCAACCATTTGACAGAGGAGGGAAAAAAATCCAAGTCTGGTTCATGGATGGGTTGGCTTGATATGTTAGGGCAAGCCAAATATGGACTACTGCTTCTCAACAGCCCCATCAGGAGTGGTCCTGAAAGACAATGAGGAGGGGAAATTCTCTCAATGAGTAGGGCTTTAGGCAATGTACCTGATCATTTGCTTTGTCTGGAGAGAGAAGTGGCCTAAGGCAAGGATATACATGAACTCAGTCAGTGAGCTGGTTGGTAGGGGCCCAGGAGCAAGATAGGAAAATGGGGGAAAACAGGGTCTGGTGAAGAGCATTTGGGTGGATCTGTGAGAGTGGGACTTAAAGTATTCACTAGGAAAGTGCTAAATAATAATCAAATAGACAGGATGGTTTCAGGACACCCTGACCTATCCCAGTTCTTGCACAGTGTGCTCACGAATAGAATCACCGTGGTAGCAGAGATGGTGGCTACTTTTTGGCCTATTAGCGTAGGCTTCTCTCTCACCCAAGGCTGACCTAGTTACTGCTATTTCTAAATGTCCGACCTTGTCAGCAAGAAAGAGCAATGCTGATCCCCTAGTTCAGTACCACTGCTCAAGGAGAACAACCAGCCACTTGCTGGCAAGTTGATTACATTGAACCTTTTCTATTCTGGAAAAGGCAACAGTTTATTGTGATCAGGACTGATAGATATTTTGCTTTGCCTATCCTGCCTAAAGTGCCTCAGCCAATACTGCCATCCAAGAACATCCAATATGTTCTACTGGCATGCGGTCCTACGTAATAATGTCTTGGAACAAGGGATCCACTTAATGGCAAAGCAGGTACATCAATGGGCACGTGACAGTGGGATCCACCTTTCCTACCAAATGCCTTTCCATCCAGAATCTTCTGACCTGGGATGAGCTTTTGAAGGTGCATTTGTGGTGCCAGCAAGAATGGGGTGCTGTCCTTTATAGTATAAACCTACATGACCTTAATAGGGTGCTTTATCCCCAAAAGGTAGAATTCATGAGCTCTGGGACCAAAGGGGAGAAATAGGAATGACCGTATTCAGCATCACTCCCAGTGATCCACCTGAGGAATTTGTGTTTCCCATCCCTGCAACTTTAAATTCTGTGGGTCTGGAGGTTCTGGGGCCCAGAAGGGGGATGCTTCTACCAGGCACAACAAAAGAGTCTCAGTTAACTTAAAGATATGGCTGTCATCTAGTCACTTTGGTCCCAATGCCAGCAAACTATCAGGCAAAGAAAGAAGTTACCATACTGTCTGGGATAACTGATTGTTCGTCATGAAGAGGTTGTACTGCTGCTACGTTATGCAGAGAGGAAAGTGTTGATGCATGTATGATCCCTGGCATATCTCTTGGTCCTCCTATACTCAGTTTTAACTGTAAATGAGTAAGTAAACAATTACAGCCTGATAAGGGCATGGTCTCCAGGGGCTCAGAACCTTCAGGGATGAGGGTCTGGATTACCCCACTAGATAAGCCATCTAGACTAACAGAAGTGCTAGGCAAAGGATCTAGAATGGGTGGTAGAGAAGGGAGATGATGAATATTATTTACAACTTTGGGACCAACAGCAGCAACTCTTCTTATAAGTGTCCCCAGAAATTGTAACTAACCAGAATGCTGGAGAACCTGCCTGGATAGAGTGAGCTTAACATGCAAAGCAAATGGATCTGAGCAATGCTAGAGGTGGACTGTAGTAGACATTGTTGGTACCCTATCGAGATCCCCATTAGCAGGAAGTGTGAGTATTGACTACTAATAGCTCACAGCTGCATCTTCATGAGAATTGCCCTCTGTGCCAACAGGAGCCACTTCTGGAAACTCTTGGAATGCCTTCCCAGGGAGAGCACCCCAGCCAATGTTATGATGTCAGTTTCTGCAAAGAAGGGATTCTGATAGGGATTGCATTATCAGGGATGATATGCAATCAGTAATTGTCTTATCAGCAAATGATACTAGGGTACAAAATTCCTTCCCCCTTTCCTCAAGGTGGGACATATGTGCCAAGAGTTCCCAGTGGAGCTGAACCCATATTTTTGCCTAACTTTTTCCCCTGTCCTATCTTGCTTCCCTCACTCCATTCCAGATTTTCCTTGAGAGCATTTCCTCAATAAACGACTTGCACAGAATTCCTTTCTCCGGCTCTGCTTCTAGAGAATCCAACGTAAGATAGGAGAATAGTTGTGTCAACTAAGAGATGAGAATAGGAGAAGTTTGAGTTTGACAGAAGGCAGAGCAAAGGTGAATTCAGTTTGGGAATGTTAACTTGCTCTTGGTTGGAATAGAAGGGAACATTCTTAACTTGACAAAGTGAATCTCTGAAAAACCTACAGCTGACATCATACTTAATGGTGAAAGACTGGATGTTTTCCCCTAAGATCAGGAACAACACAAGGATATCAGCTCTTGCCACGTCTAGGCAACATTGTGCTGGAGGTTCTAGCCAGGGCAATTAAGCAAGAAAAATGAATAAAAGGCGTTGAGATTAGAAAGGAAGAAATAAAACTGTATTTGCAGATGTCATGATCTTATATATAGGAAATCTTACAGAATCCACTGAAAAAACGTTAGAACTAACGAGTTCAGCATGGTTGCAGGACATCAGATTGACATACAAAAATCAATTGTATTTCTATACATTTGCAATGAACAATCTAAAAATGAAATTAAGAAAACAATTCCATTCATAATAGCATCCAAAAGAATACTTACAGGGGCAAAAAAGGATACTTAGGAATAAATTTAACAAAAGAAGTACAAAACAATACTGTGAAAGCTACAAAACATTGTTGAAAGAAGGAAGATCTAAATAAATGGAAAAACATTCCATGTTCATGGAGCAGAAGAATCAACATCAATGGCAATACTCCCCAATGTAAATGGCAGTACTCCTCAAACAATCTTCAAATTCAACGCAATATCTATCAGAATCCCAGCTGACTTTTTTGTGGAAATTGACTAAATTCTAAAATTCGTATGGAATCACAGTGGATTCATAATAAGAAAACAATCCTGAAAAAGAAGAATAAAGTACTCACACTTCCCAATTTCAAAACTTACCACAAGGCAATGGTAATCAAAACAGTGTGGTATTGGCACAATAATATACATAGATACCAATGGAATAGAATTAAGAGTACAGAAATAAACCCACACATGTACAGTGAACTGATTTTTGATAAGGGTGCCAAAACCATCCAGTGGGGAAAGAATAGTCTTGTCAACAAATGGTGCTGGGACAAGTGGATAGCCATATCCAAAAGAATGAGTTCAATCCTTACCTCGCAGCATATACAAAAAGTAACTCAAAATAGATCAAAGACCTAAAAGTAATAATTAAAACCATAAAACTTTGAAGAAAACATAGGGGTAAAACCTTAGTAACTTTAGATTTGGCTAAGGATTCTTAGATATGACAACAAAAGCATGAGCAACAAAAGGAAAAATAGATAAATTGGACCTCATCAAAATTAAAACGTTTTGTGCTTCAAAGGACACCATCATAAAAGTGAAAAAATCCACAGAATGGGAGAAAATATTTCCAAATCGTATATCTGATAAGGGACTTGTATCTAGAGTATATACTCTCTCGATAATAGACAACGCAATTTAAAAATGGGCGAAGGATCTGAATAGACATTTCTTCAAAGAAGACAAAAATGCCCAATAAATACACGAAAACATGCTTGACATTGTTAGTCATCAGAGAAGTGCAAATAAAAACCACAGTGAGATACACTTCACACCCACTAGGATGTCTAGAATCAAAAAATCAGATATCAAGTATCGGCAAGGATGGGGAGAAGGTGGAACCCTCATACATAGCTGGTGTGAATGTAAAATGGTACAACTGCTTTGAAAAACAGTCAGTTCCTCAAATGATTAAATATAGAGTTAACTAAATGACCCAGCAGTTCCACTCCTAGGTATATACCCAAAAGAAATAAAGTCAAACATGTCCACACAAACTTGTACGTGAATGTTTATAGCAGCATTATTCATTACAACCAAAGGATAGAAACAACCCGAATGTCCATCAACAGACAAATGGACAAACAAAATGTAGTCTATCCATACAGTGGAATAGTATTTGGCTATAAAAAAGGATTAAATACTGATAACATGCTACAACATGGATGAACCTTGAAAACATTTTATGAGACCTCTTGTTCTCTTGGTTTTTTAATTCTTTTTATTTCCTGGTTGCTCCTTTTAAATAAATGTTGCTGGATTTTCTTTCTCTCTGACCTCTATTTCCTTCTCTCATTCCTCTTCTTGTGAAAGAAGCCAGTCACAAAAGGCCACATACTATATGATTCCATTCATGTGAAAGTCCAGCATAGGAAAATCTATAAAGACAAAGTATATTAATGGTTTCTTAAAGCTGGAGGGGGATGGGAAGATAGAGGGGTGATAGCTAAAGGTACTGGGTTTCTTTGTGAGATGATGAAAATGGTTGAATATTGACTGTTGGTGATGGTTGCACATATCTGTGAATGTACCCAAAGCCATTAAATTGTACACATTAAATGGGTGAACTGTATGGTATGTGAGTTTCATCTCAATAAAGCTGGTTTTTAAAAAGTGCCATTAGCTATCAAGTATGTGAGTCTAAATCTTGAAAGAGAAGCCTGGGTTGAAAGTAAAGACTTGAAGTTTAAACTGTGAGAATGGATAAGATCACTTTGGAAGAACACGTAGAATGAAGAGAAAGAGAAGCTCATGAAATAAATGGTCAGAGAGATATAAATGGAACTATGGAATATAGTGTCACAGAAATCAGTGGGATTGAATACCTAGAAGGGGTAATGATCATCGCAACCTCAAATGCAATAGGAAAGCTCAAAAGAAGACAGAGAAGATTTGGTGGTAACAGCAATGGATTTGGTGATAACAGCAATGGTGTTCAACAAAGCAGTGACCCCAGAAACCAGGTGACAAACAGGGAGGATTTTATCTCATAGCTCCGTTAAAATCATTCTTGTCAAGGTCTTAGATAACTTCCATGTTCCCAAGTCCAGTGGTCAATTTCTAGTCATCTTAACCTCAAACTCTTAAACAGGAATGACAGTTTATAGTACCTTTCTTGAAACATTTAAAAAATTTATTTTATGAGACGTCTTGCTCTCTTGGTTTTTTAATTCTTTTTATTTCCTGGTTGCTCCTTTTAAATAAATGTTGATGGATTTTCTTTCTTTCTGACCTCTACTATTTGGAGTGCCTCAGGATTAGAGGGCTCAGTTTACAGACTGCTTCTTTTTTCTTCCACATTATGGGTACTCTCCATTCTGTGACTATCTATACCATTTATACCTTAATGACTCCCCAATTTATACCACCAATTGTCTTTTTTTCCTATGAGCTTCAGATTCATATTTCAATTGTTTACTCAGTAGCGCCATTTGGAAATCTAACAGGCATCTCCAGTTTAACATGTCTAAAATAGAACTGGACATTTTTTAAAAAAAGACTCCTCCTACCCCTGCCCCCCCAGAGTTCTATCTCCGTAAATGGCATTACTATTATCCTCTTACTCAAGTCAAAAGACCTGGGATATCTTGACTCCATATCTTGCACACCATATTCATCTATTAGCAGATCACCTCTGCCACCTGCAAAGTACATGCAGAATCCAACCCCTTCCTACCACTTCCACTGCAATACTAGTCTTGCAGGTCTTCTGCAATAGCTTCCTAACTGGTCTTTCAGCTTCTATTTTGCCTCCCTGCGGGCAGTTCTCAAAGAATCAACCAGAGTGAATCTCTTCATTTATAAATCAGACCATGTCATTCTTTTACTCAAAACCGTCCATGGCTTCTTAACACTCTTAGGATGAAATGCAAAGTCCTCTCCTTGGTCTGTAAGTCCATAAGTGATCTGGCTCCCATCATGTTTCTCCTAATTTCATACCTTGTCTTTTGCCACACTGGCTTTCTTGCTGTTCTTTGAATACATGAAGCACATTCCAGCTTCAGGTCTTTTTACCTTGCTGTTCCCTCTGCCTGGAAGGTTCTTTCTCCAGTATGCGTGACTCACTCTCTCACTTCAAAATCAAATGCCCCTCAGCAGAGGGGACTTCCCTGAACCCGCTATGTAAAAGAGCACCCCAACTCAGGTAACCCACTTTTACCCTGATTTATTTTCCTTTACAGTACTCTTCAAAACTTAATATTATTGTCTATGTGTCCCTCTGCTCCCCCTACTCCCAACCCCTGCACTAATAAGTTCTATGAATACAGGAATCTTGGTTTGTTTTATTCTCTGCTGGAGCTCTAGTACCTAGAACAGGGTCTTACATTTAGCAGGAATTCAGTAGTTGTTGATGGAGTGAATGAAAGAATGAATAGAATAGTAGGGCAATGGATAACTACTTTGTGCTCTGGCCCTCTTCTAGGTGTTAGGGTTACAAAGATGAGAAAGACATAGTCCCTGCCCTTACAGAGCTTATATTCTAGTAGTATAGTTAGATTACAAATATGTAGTTATAGGTTAAATGCTATAGGTAAAATGTGTTATAAAAAAACAATGCAGAGTGAGAAGACAGAGGATGGTGGTGTAGGGTACAATTTTAGTTGGAATAATCAAAGCTGCCTCTCTGAGAAAGTAGCATTTGAGTAGAGATATGATTAAATGGAGAGAACAAGTCTAGTAAAGATCCAATAGATGAACATTCCAAGAAAGGGAACAAGTGCAAAAGCCCTGGGGCTGGACCATGCTTTGGTTGGAGTGACAGCAAGAAGGCCAATAAGGCTAGAGAGGAGCTAGGCAGTGGGAGGAGATGAAATCAGAGAAATAGGTGCCAGATCATGTAGGGTCTTCCTTGGAGGTCATTGTGATCATTTGATTTTTATTGTGTGATGAGAAGCTTTGGGAGGTTTTGAGGAGGGTAATAATATGACTTGCCTTATATTTTAAAAGGTCACTCTGGCTGCCTTATGTTTAGCAAGGCAATAATGGAAGTAGACAAACCAGCTAGCTATCTATTGCAATAGTCTAAGTAATATATAATGACTTATAATATGATGATAGCAGTAGAGGAGATGAGAAAGAGTCAGACTCTTGCACCCTGGCCTTCTGGTCAAAAGTCCCTGGGCCTGGCAGCTGGGAGTAAACTTTTCAGGGATCTTCTGCACCCTTCCTTGAGGCGTCAGAACGAAGGAGAGTGTTCATCACCCTACTTGGGAGAAAGAGCCTGTTGAATAGCTTAGCTGCACCTCAAGCTTCTGAATTCCTTCTTTAAAAGTGGGTAACTGGAGGCTCTTGAGGGCAAGTGGGTCTCGAAGGTATAGAAACCACTTAAGAGAATAAGGTCCTCAAAGGAAATGGGGTTTTCAGAAGTCTTGTGGCGAGGACTACTTGTTTCCAGCATTCAAAAACAGGGCAAAAATGGAGGTAGCTCAGGAGGTTGCCTGCTAGCTCGTTAGAAAGGAAGTTTATTTCCACCACAACTCTCAGAGGTCCCTCACTGGTATTTGCTTTTAGTATCACGAGGGAAGCGAACCTCTCAAACTCCGCAGAAGCAACTTTGCCTCTTTGGTAATGCGCACGCGCCCCTTCTCTGCTTGCCGTTGGCCTTAAGCCCCGCCCCTTATGCGTCCTTCGAGGAGGGTTGGGAGCGGAGAGCTCGCGCGACCACTCTTTTCTCAGTCTTCTCCAGTACATCGTCGCAAACGGCGCCGGAAAGCGTGGCAGCGCAGGCGCAAGCGCAGAGAGCGGAGGCGGTGGTGGTGGCGGCCGCTGGCCAGTGTAAGATGGCGGCGGCGTTGGCGGCGGCAGTGGACGGGGCGGCTGGGCCTGGAACAGTCGGAGCAGCCGCTGGCAGAAGGATGACCCAAGACGGGAAGCAGGCTGCTGAGCCTCGCCGGCTCCCGTGCTTGTAACTGCCCCAGCCGGACCTACCTAACCCCCCCCCCTTGACCTACCCGGTCCGTGTCTCGTTCCGGCCTGGCCTGCCCCCTCTTCCCTGGCCCGCACCCCCTCAGGATAGGTTTGACTCCTTTCCCAAGCTCCTAGGGCTCAAGTCTTCTTCTCCTGACCCGAGTCACCGCCTGGAGGACTGGCTGCCCTTTCCTCAGGTCAGCCCTGGGGTTGCCCCCAAGGGCCTGCCTCACAATCCACAGGGACGTCTTGCCTCGTCGGGTGACCCATTTGTGTGTGCTTTTTTCCCCCTTTAGTTTGGGGGACGCAGCTCGTCCTGCGTCTCCTCGTCACCTCAGGGCCGCCGCGCAATGTGTCCCCTCCCCCATCCCGAGTTCTCGGGCCCAGCACCTTGTACGGAAGGCCGAGGTCCAAGAACCCTGGAGTCAGTTGTTGCCGTCTGGTCTTGTACCCTTTGTAATATAATTCTCCTAGTTTACCTCCCCTCATCCCCAAATCTTTCAGGATACCGTAGAACGGTCCCATTTGGTTCCTGTTAGTTGGAAAGCATCTGGTGGCTTGAATTTCTGACTCATATGATTGTTGGTGGAGTCTGTAAACAAACCGGCACCAGCGCTATCACGTTCTCTGCGGGATTTCCCCCTTGCTCTGTGGCTTCTTGTTGAGAGGTTTGGTTTTGGGTTAGCGTTGAAAAGATTCAGGTTTTCCTTTTAAGTGACTTTTACGTTTTAGTGGAGCTGGGAGATTACTTGCCTGGTTCATTTTATTTCAGTAACTATGTTTGTAGTTGTTTATTCAGTAGTTAGAGTGAGATAAATTACTCTGCTTTAAATAGTTCTCAGGAGGCCTAAAAAAATACTAAAATGTATTCATAAATTTCTTTTTTCTGTTTAGTAGAAGAGACGCATTTGCCATTTAAACTTTCACTTTTCTCAGTCCTTCAGTGAATCTACAGACCTATTTTCTCAGGAGCTCAGCCTGGCCCTACTTCAGTGATAAAGGAGGAAAGGTGAGTAGGAGTTGAAGGCATTTAAATTCTTGAGTCCAAGACAGACCTTAACTCTGATGCTCAGCTGCTGACCACTAAAGTCATAAAATTCCTACACAATTTCCCAAGGAGTTGGGGTACTCTTGTTGGCTGTGTTCCAGCTCTGGTTAAATTACTTTGACAAGTTTAATTGGTTGTGCGCATCTTGATTTTCTGTCGAAACTATTGCTGTATATCTTCAAATAACTCCAGTTAAGCCTAGAAGTTAATGTCTCCCTCTGTCTTTATTCTTTTGCTTTGTGTTT
This sequence comes from Equus przewalskii, assembly GCF_037783145.1. Taxonomy (NCBI): domain Eukaryota; kingdom Metazoa; phylum Chordata; class Mammalia; order Perissodactyla; family Equidae; genus Equus; species Equus przewalskii. The sequence goes on from NW_027228754.1 coordinate 1,540,051, forward strand.
TGCCTTTGTGTGGATCATGTTTCTTACATTGTTAGAAGCTGGGAATTAATTTGCCTGAGTTGTTCAGCCTTTTGTCAAATCAAGTCTCTTCCCCTCCCAGAGCATTGGGTTCTCTTTCCTTGCTTTTTAGAGGAAAATATTTAGCTGCTTGTCACTTAAAATTGGGGAGTGATGAGTGATGCTGCCTTTAATTGGTATCTGAGTTCAGTCTACCTTAAAATTTCAACTTTTTAGGACATAGTGGTAAATTTTGAGTAAAAACAAAAAATAAAGTGACTGCTCTTTTGTAGCTGGTCTGAAGAATTCTTGGTCAGGTGAGGAATCATCCTGTGCATTTAGTAGCATGGGCCAGTGCCAAAAAGGGAGTCAGAACATACTTGTAAATGTAATTTTTGTAAGACTCTTGGGTTTCTGGTAGCTGAGAATAGTGCTGTGGTTGAGGTTCATGGGATGTGACAGAAGAGCTGAGTGGCTCTAGAAGGTAGGCCTGGCTGATTCTTATTAATATGTGTATGATTTGTAGTAGGAAAAGGTTGAGTGTGACGCTGGCGAGTCTTATTCCACACAGTGTCCTGATTAGAAAATGCTCATTATGAACTGAAATAAGATTATTATTGGTGGTATCTGTGTGTATCATCAAGATATAAAGAGAAAAGTATAGTCTTTAGAGCTGGAGAGACCTAGGTTTAAATACTGTGCTAAGATTTATTAGCCTTCTGATCTTGGGCAAGTTATTTAAACTTTTCCACACCTCTAAAAGTGAGATAATACCGCTTACCTCCTAGATTATTGTTAGTACTGTATTAGGGAACCTATATAAAGCTACATTATGCCCAGCACGTGATAGACACTAAAAGCTTGTTTGCTGTTTTTTTTTACACATCGTTGACATGGCTTTGAATAAGTTATACATTAGTTTACATTTCTTTGCATTTTTCTTTAAAATGTTTTCCTGATTATTTTTTCAAGTTCATTTTTAATTGATAGGCTTAGATGTGTGCTTTGTCTGTGCCCACCTAGGGTTGGCTTCTGAACGTGATTCAGGTCAGTCTCATCATGGCTCAAGACCAGAGGACAGCAGAATATTAAATGTTGGTATCTGTCTATCTCTAAGTGCATTCTTAAACTAAGCATCAATAAGTTTCCTTTGTTAATTTCTTCCTTCCTCTTGGTCTTTCTGTTAGCACATCTGATGAGAATTGACACAAGTATTGTAATTCCTTCCCTTCCTGCTTCAATGTTAGTTACCACCTCTGTTCCAGCTACCTCTTATGCCTTTTCCTTTTGGCCATGGAGGGAATACATTTTTCTAAGCTGTTGGGCTCTGCAAAGATCCTCATCCATAGATTATCAAAGAACTAGATCATGAAAAGGTCTCTTTTCTTCCTGAAGTGAAATCTGGGCTAGGGAGTTAGGAATGTAGAGTTTTTTATTTCATCTCCTCAGCTGGAGCGTCTTAATAATATGACAGCACAGATGAGAAGTTTTTAACTTTCTCTTGTTGGCTTTTTTCCCACATCTTTTTGGGGAGGTAAGGGCACACGAAAATTAAGTGTTGTATAACATTACGATGAAAGCTACTGTATTCCTTCTGGCCGGTGATCAACTTAGAGTTGATCAACTTTCATTACCATCCAGGGTCTAAATTCTCTCCACTGAAAGGTAAAAGACTCTTGGGATGGAGGGTGATGGAGTGGGCTGAGACTTTTTTATTATTTGTGTTTTTGTGAGATCTGGAGATCTATATTGGGTGAGAGGGGTGGGGTGGGGGGAAAGAGTGGGAGGAGAAAAGGAAATATCTTGAAAGAGGGAACTTTGACTGGCTGTTCCTTATTACTCTACATGCTGGTAAAGAAACCCCCCCTCCACCTTCCCTAGACAAGAATTTCACATTTTGTGTGCCAGGTGACAGCTGTGTATATAATGAATCAATGTTCTTAGTCTGTGGACCACAACTCTAAAAATTTTTATCTTTCTGAAGATGTTTTATGTTTCAGAGTGTTGCATAAGAATTGTTGCATGTTATGAAGTATTTCCTAGCATGGCTTAAGTGGGAGGTTAGTTGTGCTTGTGACCTTAGTTTCCACCACCAACCTGACAGGGCATTTGATATAGCACTCTATTAAATGTGTAAGAATCAGGGGCTGGCCCCGTGGCTGAGTGGTTAAGTTCGCGCGCTCCGCTGCAGGCGGCCCGGTGTTTCGTTGGTTCGAATCCTGGGCGCGGACATGGCACTGCTCGTCAGACCACGCTGAGGCAGCATCCCACATACCACAACTAGAAGAACCCACAATGAGAAATATACAACTATGTACTGGGGGGCTTTGGGGAGAAAAAGGAAAAAATAAAATCTTAAAAAAAAAAAAAATGTGTAAGAATCAGTCCCAGTGCTATGATCCTTAGTGTTAACTAGGATCAACCTAAGACAGAAGCTTGTCTTCAGAGAGAGCTAAAAGAAAGCAGCCTTTTTGTTGTCAGTTTAAAACAATACTGGCATTTCAAAAGCAAACAGACTCTAGTAGAAGACATTCTGTAGAAGTTCACTGTTTTGTGGGATACTGAGATCTTCAGAATTTCACACTCTAGCTCCTGTATTCTATCAGGTGAGTTACAAACTTGTAAAATCATGAAGTGACTAGCAAAACTTTGTTTTCAGTAGGTGGACTTATTTCTGGGTTGTTTCTACTGTAGAAAAGTTACTCTAAACGTGTCTAGGAAATGTCCAGATTGTAAAAGGGAGAGTTATCCAAACAGCTTTTTATTGCGTAACTTTGGTGTTAGAATTAGTTTTTAAGATTGCATTAGCCTTTTTTTTTTTTAAGCAGATTATTAATGAGCCAAGATAATCTGTTATTTACACATTTGGAACCCGGGCAACTGAAAAAATTGAATCATCAGCAGGCATAGAGGTGGTGACTATGTATATCTTAACTTTAGAGCCAAATGCCAGTGATTTTAGATTAGTTTTACAGTAATATTGAAAACTTTTCATCTCTCGTTTTTGTGAATGTATCCAATGAACTCCGTCACTGGTAAAATTGGTCAGAAAAAAGGACTACCTGTTCTTGTTTACTGATTCAGTTAATTTTTCTCAGAATGAGAAGAAAGTCCTTGAAAGTTCTTTAAAAATTAGTGTGCGATGAATTTTATGAATTGGTCACTTTTTTCTTGTAGTCTTTTATCTCTCCCTCTACAAGACATAGTTTCTGGGCCAGAAGCCCAATTTCTCAAGTACTATCTTAACCCCAGGGATGTGTATGCTAAAGATAAATTAATGAACTGAGTCTGCCCTGAGTTTGCAAATACGGCAATAGAAATAATTAATATGACAAAGATGGCATCTTATTAATGAAATGCAGCATGTCTAATGGATTGAGTTATTGCAGAAATTTTCATCTTTGTACCTGGGAGGTTAGATACTTGCTATTATCCTCTGAGGATACTATTTAAGGAGTCTGGCCAAGTTCTAATATGAAGCATCCATGTTTACCTCACATTTATTTTTTTTCTTCTTGCTTTTAGCCACCCGGAAAGCTACTATAGGGTTTACCTCTAGTGGCAGCCAAGAAGCTATATTCCCCTGGTGTACTTTAAGCATTGCCACATTATCAACTATGTTTTTAACCTTACTTTGGACCCAGCATTAGACTTTACCCTCTAACCTAGTGCAGGTAGCAGGGCACTTCTTGATGTTTTTAGCCTCTCTTTTTGTTTTATTCTAAGTTGTACCTTTGGAGCATTATCCTTTCATCTTTTTAGTGTTCTTTCTAACAATTTAAGAAAAATTTGAAATGTGAATGGCAAAAACTGGTAATGGAGACTGGATTGTGATGTAAAGGTAAATCATTTCATAGTGGAAACAAAATGGAACTTCCTTAGAAATGGATTTTTCTTAGAATCATTTATATTGAGATAAATGGGCTTAAGCATTATTATGAAAAGTTCCATAACTCTACTGCTGGAGACAGCATTTAAGGGTTAGAGGACATTCCTAACATACTCTGAAATACTATTTTTAGAATTAAAACCAATCAATTGTAAACACAGGGCATTTGGTATTACCAACAGGGAGAGAAGGCATTTATCCAAAAGAGGAACCAAGTTTCTTGTTCATAGTATAGTTGATGCAGGACTTCCTTATCTTCCTCATTGTCATCTCTAGGGATTGCTTTGAAGATCTCATCTTGGCTGTTCTCTGAACCTTCAAGAAGGGGGATAATTTAAAGAGAGGGGAGCTTGTATTGTAGATTCCTGGGTATATTCTTTACCCCAGTTCATGGAATGTGCTCAAAAGAAGATGTTAACAAACTTCTCTGAATTCTTGAAAGGCCAGTGAGAGCAGGTAAGCAGATTTCATAGACTTGGAACTGTGTCCAAGGTTGTGTACAGTGTTTTGATGGTTGTTGTTGAGTGGCGAAGAAGCCCAGGCTTCTCTAGGAATTGCAGTCTAGAACCAAAGATGAGAAGCTAGAAAAATAATACAAATGCCTACCATGTACAGACAGCCTCTTTGCAAACTTTCTGTTTAATCTTCTAAACCAACCCTTGCTGGGTAATGGTATTATCCAATTTTACAAAAGAAGAAACAAACTCAAAAGTAGGTGGTAAAAATAGAATTCAAACCCAGGTGCAACTGAGACCAAAGCCCTTTACTTTCTGTTTTACCATATGCTGTCCTTAAAAAATAGGGCTCTTCAATGCCAAGTGAGAAAGCAAATGTGCTGAAACATAGAATTCAACATTTCTTAGAGAAGCACATGTAAAGTATAAAAGGTCTGTCCACATGACAATATGAATAAAAACACTTTTGAATTGCTTAAACATGGGTCTCAGATTATGATTCCTAATTGGTAGGTTAAAGAGTTTTTTAAGGAAATAATTTTAATGGACTTAACTGAAGAGGTAGCTGAATCTTTTTATTTTGTGATCCTTGAATAGGGAGAAAACCAGTATTCTCACTCAATACCTGAGGTAATTCCATGGAAAAGCTGTTCTGACTCTTGCAGCCTTTTCTCATTGTACATCTTTCTGTAATTCTCTGTAGCATGAACCGTCCCTACCTTCTTGAAACTTTTTTTCTCTTGACTTGCAAGGCATTTAACACTCACGTTATCCCTTCTACTTCCCTGAGCATTTCAGACTCCCTCCTCTTTCTTTTTCTTTCTTTCTTTCTTTTTATTTTTGGTAAGGAAGATTGGCCCTGAGCTAACTAACACCTGTTGCCAATTTTCCTCTTTTTGCTTGAGGAAGGTTGTTGCTGAGCTAACATCTGTGCCAGTCTTCCTCTGTTTTATGTGGGATGCCGCCACAGTGTGGCTGGACGAGCAGTGCTAGGTCCGTGCCCGGGATCCGAACCTGCAAACCCTGGGCTGCCGAAGCAGAGCACATGAACTTAACTGCTATGCCACTGGACCAGCCCCTTCTTTTTTTTCCTAACGGTAGTTGTCCCCCAAGATTGTTTCCTTGGATTCTCTGCCAGAGCTTTCTTGGGTACTTAATTTGTTTCATTTTTTAGTGAGGTATAATTTATAAGGTATTTATTTTTGGAGCTTCTCTATACAAATAATTCCCAAGTCTGAATCTCTGGCCTTAATTTATTTCTTAAGTTGCAGACCTATGTTGGATTTCCACTACCTTCCTGACATGTCAACTTGGATTTTAAACATAATCAATATCAACTTCTTCTCTTCCCCCATATGCCAGCTTCTTATTTATGGCACTTGATTTCCTCTGGGCACCCAGACTCAAACTTGTCTCTTTTATTTTTTGAGCTTTCTAACTGCTTATTGAGCCAAATACTATCAGTTCTACCTCTACAATGTTTCTCACATTGATTCCCTCCTTTTAGTTTCCTCTGCTATCATCCTAAGACAGATTCTCATTGCTTCTTACTTCGGCAGTTATGACAGCTTTTAAACTTGTTTCTCCTTCCTTTTTTGTTCATTTCAGTCCACCTTATTGTCCTAGACAAAATAATCTTCCTGATGCATAACACATACACACCTTTTACTATACTTTTTAACTAATCAAGTCTACCTCACCATCTGGCCAAACCAGATTACTCATGTATTTTCCTGGACATAGCATTTTCTTCATCTTCCATGCCTTTTCTCATTCTAGTCCTGATGGAATGTCTTTCTCATCTTTACCTATTGAAATCTTATCCTTCCTTCAAAACCCAGCTTAAAAGCTAATTTCTCCATGGAAGCTTTTCTTTTCTCCCTGAAACTAAATATAGTCCTTTCCTCTGTTTGCAGCAACATTCTCTTTATCCTTTTTTTTTTTTAATAATACCAATACTTGTAGGTCTTGTATCATAGTTAGTTGTGTACTCATTTTTCCTAATTGGTTATTGAGTACAAAAGAGATTGTGACTACTTTGTTTATAGTTGTAGCTCCTGTATTGCCGGTACATTGTTACGTTACTAGCATGCCTATGTACAGATGAGCCACTGGGTGGTGCCAGAGGCCTGTAATTTGGATAAACAAGGGAGGCTAGAGGCACTGTACAGTTGGGTTGCCCTGTAGTGTCAAATCTTCTGCACGATAGGAATAGAGATTAATTTTCCTGATCCAGAAACATTCATAGTTTCTTTCTGTTCCTCTGTCCAGTTTACCAGAGGAGACAGTGTAGTATATTCAGCTCCTGCAAGTATTTAATAGAGAGTGGCTCAGAACTGAAGGCCTGCCCCTCTAAACATGTTTTATATAGTATGAGTTTCAGCTTCCTTGGAGACATCCTTTGAATTTCGGTGCCTCAGGTTCTCTGTCTGATTAATAAACACTGTACTATTAGACTTGTGGCTGGCAGCAGGAGTCAGAAGTTGGCTTGGAGAAGTGTTTATTGTGAAGTGGAAAATTAGTAAGGTAAGGAGAATGAATTTAAAGTGAGCCATTTCAGCTTGAAAATGGAAATTGGGGATGGGGAAAGTAGGACTGGTTGATTCCAGATGGACTGTGGGACCTAGGGCTGAAAAGCAAATTTGTATTTTGGATGGAGATCAGCCCTGAATAGCTGTTAGTTATGAGTGGTATGGGACATCTGTCCTCCCAAGAGGAACCAGGGACAGTGTGGCTCTCAAATATCTAACTAATAATTGAAGTATCTTCTACCATCACCTTTGAGTTTCAGAGGAAATTCTAAAACCTTGTCTCATTTAAATATGGATATTTATGTGGGAGAGTTGGGCACTTGTGTTACAGGATGAGGCCTGCCAAACAAGACTGCTGGACTGGCCTGAGAGAATGTGAGGGTTATGTAACTCAGGGCAACTCACTAAGAGTGAGTTCAGGTCTTAGTAAAGGGATTAGGGACAGTAATATTATTTAGATATTGATGTTTCCATTGAGCCCAAGGTAAGGTAGAGTTATTAGACCAGTTTTCATAGACCCTAGACTCCAAAGGAAAAATTTAAAAGAAATTTAAAAAATAAAAATAAAAAGCGTAAGTCTACAAATTAATAGTACAACTACTAGAACTACTTTGAACTACTTTAAGCTCCTGATATTCTTAGTTGTCACTGAGACAAGAGGGTGGGAGACTTTTTATGAGTTTAGGATTCATCTTGCTTTTAATGCGGTTGCTGATAAATCACACAGGCAGCCTTGGTTGCAACAAAAATCCTGCACTTTCATTTTCAAGTAAGAAAACCTGACATTTTGCTCTCATTTACTGTGGCATATTGACCACTTTAGCTATCTTCTGTTTATAATCATAGCCTTGACAGTTTGTATTTTTAATTGTTGGGTTTTATCTGTCATTTAACACCTTCTGTGATTTCTTTTCCTTCCCCTCCTTCTCTCGTTCTTTTTTTTCAGCTAGATTTATTGGGTATAATTTACATATAGTAATATTTACCCTTTTTTTCCAGTGACTGATTCTATGGCTTCTGATAAATGCATAGTCACGTAATACCACCATCATCAGGGCATAGAACATTTTCATCATTCCAAAAAGTTTTCTCATGCCCGTTTGTAGTCAGTTCCCTTTCCCTACCCCCAGCCCTTGGCAACCACTTATGTACTCGCTGTCCTTATAGTTTATCTTTTCCAGAATGTCCTATAAAAGGAATCATAGTATTTAGCTGTTTGAGTCTTGCTTCTTTCACTTAGCATAATATTCGAGATCAGTCTGTGTTGCTGTATCAGTAGTTTGTTACTTTTTATTGCTCAGTAGTAGTCCATTTTGTGGATGGACCACAATTTGCTTATCCATGACCTAGATGAAGAACATTTGATTATTTACGGTTTTTGGTGAATCTAAATAAAGCTACTAAAACATTCAGCTACAGATTTTTGGGTGGGCTTAGATTTTCATTTTTCTTGAGTGCATTTCTGAGTGGGATTTGCTAGTTCTGTGGTAAGTATATGTTTAACTTTGGAAAACAGTTGGGCGGTTACTTATAAAGTGACTACCATTTTGCATTTCTACCAGCAGTGTATGAGAGTTGATTGTGCTCTGCTCCTTGTTAGCACTTGATAAAGTAAGCTTTCATTATTATTGTTTTTAAAATTTTAACCATTCCAATAGGTGAGTAGAGGATTCTCATTGTGGTTTCTACTTTGTATTTCCCGAATGACTAATAATGTTGAGCATCTTTTCAAGTGACTGTTATTTAGTTGTGAGAGATTTTAAATATGTTCTAGTTGCTGTCCTTAATTAAATGTCTTTTACAGATATTTTCTTCTAGTCTTTTCATTTTCTTTTTTTAAAGATTTTATTTTTTCCATTTTCTCCCCAAAGCCCCCCGGTACATAGTTGTGTATTCTTCGTTGTGGGTTCTTCCAGTTGTGGCATGTGGGACGCTGCCTCAGCGTGGTCTGATGAGCAGTGCCATGTCCGCGCCAGGATTCGAACCAACGAAACACTGGGCCGCCTGCAGCGGAGCGCGCGAACTTAACCACTCGGCCACGGGGCCAGCCCCGTCTTTTCATTTTCTTAATAGTGTCTCTTAAAGAGTGGATTTTTAATTTTGATGTGCCCAGTTAATTAATTTTTTCTTTCATGGCTTGTGCTTTTTGCATCCTATCCTAAGAAGTATGTGCCTAACCCAATGTCACAAATATTATCTCCTTTGTTTTCTTCTGGAAGTTGTATTGTTTTAACTTTTACATTTAGGTCTATGAACCATTTTGAGTTAGTTTTTGTATATTGTACAAACTATGAGTCAGCTTTCTTTTTTTTGCATTTGGACATCCCATTTTTCTAGTATACATGGTCTCTTATACAAATCTGTCATCAATATTAGGAAAAGAAAGCAGCCACATTGGTTTTAAACAAGAGATGCTTCGTACCTCTTTCACAAAGTACTCTTGTACACTGTACCCCCTCTGCTTGTTTTTTGGTTAATATTTTGTAATGTATATGGTTAAAAATTTAAGGCATTTTTCTTATGAAAACAAGAAAAATCCAGGTGACTGGAATTTCTTAGGTAGAAACTAAGATAACACCTGGGTCTTTTTCCCCCATCCCTGAATAGTTTACTCTTTAACCTTCAGTTTGGCAGGGGTTATGGTTATTTTTAGAGTACAGGCAGTAGAGCTAATCTAATTAAACTCCCCCAGCTACCTGGGGCGGTGAGCTCATCAGCTCTTCCAAGCTCAGGTTGGTTTGCTCTGGACTGGATTTTACATGGAAATTGATCAAGGTTAAAATAGTGGATTTCTTGGGTATGTATAGTGCATTAAAGAATGAAGAAGGTAGTGTAAATTTGAGTCAGGTATGGTCCCTAACTTCAGATTATAAAATAAGGTGGTATACTTTGATGATGGAAGTGATTCTGGAATGGGTCCTTTACTTGAGACCTAGGGCACAGTCATAGCATCTTAGCCTGCTTTAATTTGGGCGCTTACTCTAATTCCTGCCCTAGAGTTGAAATTGTTTTCAATTTCTTCATTTTGACTGAAATTTGTATGATAAGAATAGCTCCTTATTCCCAAAGTAATTGTATTTTATTATTGTCATCATTTCTTGGCTTTCTAGAGAGGTGGTCCGCCAAGGTGGGAATGTATGCACTCTAAGGGGTATGGAAGATGATCCAGTGGTGTATAGAAAGAGAATGTTGAAATTTCTTTTCTAGAAAAATTAAGCTTAATATTTAATGTGAATTGATTAAATGTGTGTGTAAAAACACACATATAGGCTTTCTTTTTGTTTTTGTGAGAAAGATTGGCCCTGAGCTAACATCTGTTGCCATTCTTCCTCTCTTTGTTTGAGGAAGATTGTTGCTGGACTAACATCTATGCCAGTCTTCCTCTATTTTATGTGGGATGCCGTCACAGCGTGGCCTGATAAGCGGTGCTAGGTCTGCACCCAGGATCCGAACCTGTGAACCCCTGGCCACCAAAGTGGACCGTGCAAACTTAACCACTATGCCACTGGGGCAGCCCCCTGCAGAAGTTTTAACATATAATTCTACTTATCTATACCATGTACAGAATTACTAATGCTATTTTACAAAGGAAGAAAATGAAGTACAGTGAAGATTAAGCATCTCACCTAAAGTCACAAATTATGCTAATGGGCTTAGCTGATACTAGAACCCTGGACTTCTAATTTTCATTCTGGGACAAGTTTTGCTAAACTCTGTGGCCTCTAAAATGTGACCTTTAGAAGCTGTCTGCCTATCAGCTTGGTAATTAAACAGTTGATAATAAGCATTTACAGAGTTTTCTCTGTTTTTGAATTTAGCAATAAATTCTGTCAAGTTTTTTCCTTAAAGAGAAGATCCCTTCTTGCAGTTTCCCCAGAAGATGAGCTCTGCAACCTGTGGGAATGGGTGAACCTCATAGCTCTCCTTTTCCCACTTCTCAGAGCTAGGTGAGCATTAGGCTTTTGGCTCCTCCTGGTCATGGAGACTGGAAAAGCAAATGTTTCTAGAGCCATTATGAGTCTAAAGTTGAGGTAGTCTGGGCTTCTGTAGAAGTTGATCAGATTTCAGTTTTGAGAAAGGTTCTTTGGAGCTGCTTTATTCTTCTTCTCTGGGACTGGGTAACAGTGGGGTGGGAAGTACAGTATGGTTGACAGTTTTGATTCTGGAGATGAGAAAACATCAGATCTTTTTCTCAGTTGACCATAAGGTATGCTTATCACCTTAGTTTTTAATCTTAATAAAGTAGTGCAGATCGTTTTCTCCATTTCGTAGGACTTTTGCAATTAATGTAATTAATTTAAACCCTAGATGGGGAAGAAGATACTGCTGAGATTCTAAAGAATATAAACAGGGACTACTGAAAGGGAAAAACAAGTGCTGTGTTAGGAATGCTGTACAAAAATATATCATCAAAGTAGGAGGAGGAAAACAGCTTGCTCTGCAGACAGCTCTTCACTGTTTTTCTTCATGTGAATCTGTTTTTTGTTGGCATTGTCTTTCACCAGCAGCCTTCCAGGTGTCCTTCCCTCAGATTCAGCCTCAGTCCTGCTCTTGCATTATTTCTACTCCCCCGCCCTGGCCTACTATGAGGAAGCTTTGGGCATCTGTTTCTTGGCAGAGGAGTTTTTTTGAAGCAACTTGGATTTCTGTAGAGGAGAATAGGGCGTAAGGATAAGGATGGGGCTGCTTCTGGGATAATTGTTACGGAATGAAAGGACTGTTGAAAGATTAGAGGCCAGTGTGCCTGGCTACAAGGACTGGAGTCATAATCATACTTTGTCTTTTGCCACTGCCTTTTGTCCAAGGCACTGAAAGGGCTTAACAAAATTCTGGTCTGAATAATATTATTCTTTGCTCTTTGGAATTTGCTTGAGGTAGGAGTGAGGCCCTGAAAAAATAATGCGTTATAGTGATATAAAAGGGAAAAAGCTAGGTACCCTGATTCCCACTTAGGACTGTGCGAAAAAGATAAATCTGGCAAAAGTTGGTGGAATTAGGTAAAATAATGTTTGCCATTTTATGAAATGGACTAAGATGGTTTAATGGAAATGTTGCCCTTTTCTTCCCTAGCTTTGCACTTGGTGACTATTAGTCATAAGAGAGAAAAAAAGAAACCCTTTTAGGATCTGTCCTAGGGGAAGTGTGCTTCTGAGCTCTCATTCGGCTCTGCTTCTTAGAATCCTTAGTTCCTATGTCCATCTATAAGTTGGAAGCTAGTCCTCTGAGTGAACATAAAACCCAGGCTTTTACCCCAAGAGCTTGATTTCTTTTCTCTCTGTTAATTTGTGTTTAAAATGATATTCAGAGTCTGATCCACCTCTTCATGTTGTGAAAACAAATGCTTTTTAAGAGTTTTTGGATATATATGACTAATATTTACAGCAAAAGATTCTTGTTTAGAGGGCAGTGCTGAAGCTAACTTTTTGTATTGAGTTAAAGCTCTCTGCTTGCAGTACCTGTCACTTGATATATGCCTGCTGTTGTAGGTTTTAGTTCAGTTCCCTCATTCCCATATGAAAAAAACCAGTGCCAGTCACTCAGTGAGTAAGGTAAAGAGATGGCAGTTGACCTCCCAAAGAAATGTCCCTTTATGGAATTTAGATATTGGGGGGGGGGTAATCTGATGTGATTTTCAGCAGCTGAGAAGCCCTGTTGAGCACAAACACTTTTTATAAAAATGACAAAGGCTATACATTGTTAAATCTCCTTGTCCTTTTTATCTTTTTTCCCAGATTGTTTCCTAATTGTTTCATTTTCTTCCTCTCCCATATCCAGGCTGGCTACAATAAACATCATTCAAGATGTCCAGCAAAGGGAGCAGCACAGATGGCAAAACAGACTTAGCTAATGGTAAGGGGCCAGAATGAAAGTGAAGCTATTTTTTGCTATCTACTGAGGTTCTCCTCCTCCCCCAAAGAGAGTGGAGACCTGGATTTTAGTGGAGGGAAGGAAATCTTTCCTAAGAGTGAAACCTTCCTTTGTTGTTTTGAGTATAGAAAATTACACAGGAAACACCTTGGACTGTCTAGTACTTTTGCTCCTTCAACTTTCTGAGTTTTTTCAGAAGATCAATAATAGAGCTGTGCCTCGAAGAGGTCAGGTGGTTTGGAATTCTGAAAGGTTGTAAGGGTGAACAAAACCTAGGAGATGCTGTTAATAAAGGAGAAAAAGAAGATTCAATTGGTGGTGGGAACAGGGAGTTGTTGGGAAAGTGAGATTCTCCAGTTGTAATGAGAGGTCTCTTTCCATGGCAGATCACAGTTTGATAGAGATATTAGGTAGGGCAAGAGGTTATAACCTAAACCAGCTGGAATTGGGGCATGCTTGCTTGCTTGCTTGCTTGCTTCCTTCCTTCCTTCCTTCCTTCCTTCCTTCTTTCCTTCCTTCTTTCCCTCCCTCCCTCCCTCCCTTTCTTTCTTTTTTTAGGGCCAGTGCTACCAAGTGTTAAATCATTGGGTCTAGGGCAGATCTGAAGGCAGAATATCAAGATTCTGATAGAGTATAGCTACTATCTGGGTTATTCGTCCAATGCCTCAACTCTGAGCCAACTTCTAAACAAGAGAAACATCTTTCAAATGGATATAGTTGGGCAGACCAGTGTCCAGAATTCCTCAGCACTTTGCAGGTTAGGATTATAGGCTAAATTCTAGTTGATGTGATTGGTATTGTATTGCCCCTTTGTTTCTGTTCTTAGCATTGCCATTCATTCATCTTCTGTAAAGGAAAGTGGTTCAGATTTTTCGCTGGGCTTAGTTGAAAGGCACAGGGCTTTAGCAGGGTTGGAGGTATACAATTGATTTGGAGTTTGGCCATTAGCTAGATCAGGGATTGGCAAACTGGCCTGCAGGCCAAATCCAGCCTGCCACTGTTTTCGTAAAGTTTGTTGGAACAGTCAGGCCCCATTTATTTACATAGTGTTTATGGTTGCTTTTGTGCTGCAACAGTGGAGTTGAGTAGTTGTGACAGAGATCCATATGGCTTGTGAAGCCTAAAATTTTGACTATCTGATCCTTTACAGAAAAAAATTCCCAATCCCTGAGGTAGATCTTGGTCATTGACTGTTCGGGTCCTCTTGATGAGCTTGTGATATGCTTTGGCCCATATGTTATTGTGTTAAGGCCCCCAAAGGCATCTTAATTTGTTTGTCATAATTTTAACAATAAGTGCTAGAAGTTTTGATATTTTATATTTCCTTCTCCATAGAAGTGATAGGTGTGATGTTTTATCTTTTCTCACCAGTCCCAATCTCAAACCCAGATGTATTTCAAAACCGCAACTATTAATCTTTCTCATCATATAGTAGCAGTCTCAGCAATTGCTGCTTTTCCTCTTTTTCTTCCAGTTCCTAGCCCAGTTGTTTTCACATTGTGTTCTTAGTTGAGGTGGTTTTTGAAAAGAGCTGTTTATGTGTCTCCCAACCTTCTCTCACTGCTTGAACCAAAGCATTTGTATTATTTAACTGTTTTCTTTATTTGGTTTTGCCCAAGAGTTCATTGAAAAGGTGTACCATTGCTTCACAGATCTTTAGAAAATGCCCTAATCCAGATCACTAAGCAGTAAGGTGCATTGACCTTCAATCCTTAAATATCAGTGTGGTATTGGAGTTGAATAGCTCATACAGAGTTACCCATAGCTTGTCTGCCTTTTCTAACAGCCTTTATTTCTGGCAAGATAAAATTTTTAGTCATCTGAGGAAAGGTGGCCGTGAGCATTGTTTAAAATCTTTATTCTCCCTTCCTTTCTTCACACCTTGACCTTATGTTGGAAGTTGTGTTCAGTGGCTCTGCAACATTGCCAGAGTGCTCATTGGAATATGATTTGGCTGTTAGATAGGAGAATGCAGTATCTAACTGTAGGGGATTACATCGCTCAAAGTGACCCAGTTATTTTGTAACTACCAACATGGCAGACCTAAAAGATGGTGAACTTTTCTCCTCAGGTACCACTGTAGTATCCCTGCTTTTTGTCACTTTTACGTATGCTTCCTAATAAAACTTTGTCTCAATAAAGAGTTCCTATAACTAAAAATAGTATTAAAATTATTAATGGAGGTAAGTCAGAATACATTTATTAGCAAACAGTGAGCAAGAACATACTCAAATGATCACAATTCCTGTTGGTCTCTTCTGCCTCCTTTTGGATTCTTAGTGGGTTTTAGGACTTTGGGGGAAGAAACTTTAGGATTTAAGAGTTAGGGGGCTAAGTAGTGCTTTCTTGAAGTGGGAAATAGTCCAACTCCTCATCTCTTGTCAAAATGATTTTAATCAGTTGTTTTCCGTCTTTCTTCAGAAGATGGCTATGCCAACTCTTGCTGGGGATGGCTATTCTTTTCTCTTATATTCAGTTTAGTTATTTATTGTAACTATGGATGCCTATCCAGCACAACAGAGCCCTAAGGTAGTTGTATCGGGCATACTTTCATACAATCCAATGCTGTACCTCTTGAGAATTTGTTAGAATCTTAGGTTGTTCTGCAGTTCTTCACTTGTGTTGAAGCACCTTTATTTGTGTGTGGCTTTGATCTTAATCTTTTCAATTTCTCATCCTTTATAATATTCTCCCTCAGAAGGTACTCTCTGTAAGCATTTGTTATGAAAACACTTTGACCAGAGTTTGTTTCTGGGTCTTTTGATGTGATGATTTCTTAGACTAAGGAGGGAAAATCCTTCTGATCACTGTCCTATTTCCTTATTTTTTTCCCCCTCACCACCCATTCCTCACTAACATGCAGGAAGCCTGTCAAGCAGTCCAGAGGAGATGTCTGGAGCTGAGGAGGGAAGGGAGACATCCTCAGGCATTGAAGTGGAGGCCTCAGACCTGAGCTTGAGCTTGACCGGGGATGAGGGTGGCCCCAACCGCACCAGCACAGAAAGTCGAGGCACAGATACAGAGAGCTCAGGTGAAGACAAGGACTCTGACAGCATGGAGGACACTGGCCATTACTCCATCAATGATGAAAACCAAGTCCATGACCGCTCAGAAGAAGAGGAGGAAGAAGAGGAGGAAGAAGAAGAGCATCCTCGGCGCCGTGTACAGCGCAAGCGGGCCAACCGTGACCAGGACTCATCAGATGATGAGCGGGCCCTAGAGGACTGGGTGTCCTCTGAGACATCAGCCCTGCCCCGACCTCGCTGGCAAGCCCTTCCTGCCCTTCGAGAGCGGGAGCTGGGATCAAGTGCCCGCTTTGTATATGAGGCTTGTGGGGCAAGAGTCTTTGTGCAGCGTTTCCGCCTGCAGCATGGGCTTGAGGGCCATACTGGTTGTGTCAATACCCTGCACTTTAACCAGCGCGGCACCTGGCTGGCCAGTGGCAGCGATGACCTAAAAGTGGTGGTTTGGGACTGGGTGCGGCGGCAGCCAGTACTGGACTTTGAGAGCGGCCACAAAAGCAATGTCTTCCAGGTGAGGCAAGGGAGCAAAACAGCAGTTGAGAAAATCAGACATGAATTAGGCAAACCCCAGCTGCTGCCTGGAGTGGGAGCTGATAGTGAGTTGTGGTAGGAATTAGACATCAGGAATCTGTTCTACCTTGGCTTCCATAATAACTTAGAGGAGTTAAATATACCAGAAGACCCATGGCCACCTTTTGTTTTTTTGAGCATGAAGACTGTTGGAAGCCTCATAGGTAGGATGCTTGGAAATCGTCAGGAAGGTACGGAACATCCCCTGGTAGGAGGCATATAAGAGCAGAGGCTCTTGAGCCAAACTCCTTGGGTTCAAATCTTGGTCCCATGCTTTAATAGCTGTGTGATCTTGGGCAAGTTATTTAACCTCTGTCTTCAGTTTATCTGTAATATAGGGCTAATTACATAGAGGGTTATGAAGATTAAATAACAAGAAGCTAAGCAGAACTGTCTGGTATTTAATAAATATTTGATAAATGTTAATTTATATTATTATTCTCTGGAGAGTTTACTCATCAGCCCCAGCCATCATATTAGTATCAGCCATTTATCCCTGAGCATGTTCTCTTTCCTTCCCCAGCATCCCCCCGATTTTTGTTTTTCTTTGTAGCAAATTTATTTTTGCTTCCTGAGTCAAATAGATTTTCTTCCTTTTTTTCTTTACTTTTTCCCCCTACTAGGTAGAGTCCTAGTTCATCTGAGCACTTATCCTGTACCAGTTCAACCTTCCAGAGTCACCTGAAATGCTCTCTTACATCAGAGAAGTTTTTTCTCTCCCTCTCCTTTAACTCTTGGAAGAAATTAGACTTCAGCCAACTGTATAAGAGTAGGAGAGTTAAGTTTCCACCTGTTGTGCAACAAAAGTGGATGATTTGGGATCGTCATCACGTTTTCCCCTCTCAAATTCACCTCCTCAATTTCTTTTGTGTGTCCCTTTTTTTATTCTTAACACCCAGGCCAAGTTCCTTCCTAACAGTGGTGATTCCACCCTGGCCATGTGTGCCCGTGATGGGCAGGTGCGGGTAGCAGAGTTGTCTGCCACACAGTGCTGCAAGAATACAAAGCGTGTGGCCCAGCACAAGGGAGCATCCCACAAGGTAACTAAGTCTTTGCCCCAAAGGTTGTGCAATCCACCTCCTCTGTGGATCTCAGCCAAGGCCCTCTCCTATCTCTGCCCATTGTGTCCCCTTTGTTGTGGTCGCCTGCCTCACTTTTTTCAGTTCTAAGATTTGTAGATAAGAAGGGAGAAAAAGCAGCCACTCTAAACTTCTTGGAAGACAAGTATGTGAGAGATCTCTAGATCTTTCACGTATGGCATTGCCTCGATTGTACCTAACCCCCAAGCTGACCCATGGTGGTTTGAAGGTCTCCTATGCCTTCTAAACCTTTATAATTACTGTGATTGTATTTAAAACATCTTAACAGCTCCAGGGTCCTGGTGGTTGGCTCCTCATATGTGAGAGCTCCAACTTTTCTGCTCACAACTCTCAGTGCACAAACAGCACTATTTCTGGAAGCCCTATTTAGATCTGGGAATATAGGCCAAATAGTCATAGTGGCAGCCACTGAGGAGCTAAGAGCTGCTTAGTCTCAGAGAAGGCACTATATTCTTCCATGCCATGGAAAGAGAATGACTCTTTCTTCTTATAAACCCGAGGCAAATATGTAGGTGGACCTGGAGTATCCTTTTCTAGCCCAGATGGCTCAGGAAATCTGAAAATTACCTGTTTCTTTGATTCTTAAGCCTACCCTCAACCCATTAGATAACTAACTGTTAGAGCTAAGATGCAGGGAATGAAACTTGGGCACCATTTCTCTCCCCACCTGAGCGTCTAGAATTGATTTTACTTGAGAATGAGTCCAAATGGCTGATATTATCCTTTGGTAACACTATTCAAATCCCTTGGGGGCTTGGTTGAAATAGCAAATTGCCTGTCCTTTCGACAGGCTGTAAATAATTCACACATAACAAGAAAGAATGGGCTTATTAAATTAGCTCCTTTTCTGAGATTTTACAACAAAAAAGGTAGACATTTCTCTTGCTGAAATGTTTTAAATGTAGCCCTTCCTAAAGATAAAGGAATAAACTAGACGACTCTAATTCTAATCTTTAGAAACCTCATCCTTTCCCGTTTTTCTCCTTCAGTTGGCCCTGGAACCAGATTCTCCCTGTACGTTCCTTTCTGCAGGTGAAGATGCAGTTGTCTTCACCATTGACCTCAGACAAGACCGACCAGCTTCGTAAGTATAGCAGTAGAATTGTAACAGAACTGGATCTCTTGGCCTTGAAAGTATTCCACATGCCGTAGGTAATGCTCAATTCTCTGGTCCTTCAGAATAGTTCCTTTGGGCTTATGATAAGAATCAGATTAAGGTTTAGGGGAATTTCTTACTTCTTTGTTGCTGTTTGTTTCTCAGCCGTGAAATACTATTCAGTCTACCTTTATTTCTAAAGCAAGATTCAGTTATCTTATTATATGTGGGCTTTAATAACTTGATGATCTTCCACTCTCCATTCACTTGGATGCCACTCAGTTTAGAAGAAGCACATTATTCTGCAAAGCAGCTTAGAGATAGGGTCCTATGTAGTTTTCAGTTCAGTTATATATAGAAACATGTAAACAGTTAAATGATAAATCTTGAACAAAAGTATTGGTAGCTATAGTGGAGCTATATCATATTACAGTTCACTTTTAATATGAATTTGGGACTCATGAATTTGGGACTTATATCCCTTTTCAGCTGTGTGATATCATAGGAAGAACATAGCATCTTATTTGGATCCAGGCAGACTTGGGTTAAACCTCAACTCAGGCACTACTATTTATGACCTATATAAACTTTCTGAACTTCAGTTACTTCAGCCTCACTGTGGGCATAATCAATCAGTCTCTCTCTTTCTCTTGTTTCTGTGAGGATTATTGATAAATGTGTTTGATGCCCCAGCATAGTGTCTGGCACCATGGCTGGAACTGATTAAATTGTAGCTACTAATTATTTTAGTTTCCTTTTTTCACTTTTATTGCTCTTATAATAAACAAGTACATCTTGTTTTAGGAATTAAAATAAATTATATGGACAAAATGTAAATGCTCCCTCATGTACTCCTCCCCTGCCCCCTCCACCACTTTTCTAGCTATTGGTAACCATTGTTAAAAATTTTGAATACCTTTCCAATCTGTTTTGTATACTTTTATGTATCTTGATATATACATATACACTTTTTCCCATAAATGGGATAATTACATGCATATATAAACAAACATACATGTTTCTGTAATTTGCTTTTTTCACATTATGTCTTTTGGAGATCTTTCTACGTCAGACCGTAAAGGTCTACCTTGTTTTTGACCATGACGTATACATCATAGCATTGGTGTACCACAGTTTATTTAACCACTATCTTGTGGATGGATTATCTAGGTTATTGTCTTAAAAATTTATTGCCACAACTAGAAGGACCTGCAACTAAGATATATAACTATGTATCAGGGGGGATTTGGGGAGATAAAGCAGAGGGAAAAAAAAAAATTTAAAAATTGGGCCTGGCCCCATGGCCGAGGGGTTAAAGTTCCGTGTGCTCCACTTCAGTGGCCCAGGTTCATGGGTTTGGATCCTGGGTGTGGGCCCACTCCACTCACCAGCCACGTTGTGGAGGTGTCCCACATACAAAAAAAAAAAATAGAGAAACATTGGCACAGATGTTAGCTCAGGGCTAATCTTCCTCAAGCGGAAAAAAGAGGAGGATTGGCAATGGATGTTAGCTAAGGGCAAATCTCCAGCAAAAATAATAATAATAATAAAATAAAAAATAAGTAAATAAAATTAAAAATTATTATAGTAAATCTTGTACCAGTATTGAGTAAGGGATGTTACCGATTTATGTAGCATGCAAGTAAAACGTAGGTTAATTTAGAGAATATAATCTTTTTTTTTTTTTTGAGGAAGATTAGCCCTGAGCTAACATCTGCTACCACTCCTCCTCTTTTAGCTCAGGAAGACTGGCCCTGAGCTCACATCTGTGCCCATCTTCCTCTACTTTCTATGTGGGATGCCTACCACAGCATGGCTTGCCAAGATGTGCCATGTCTACACCCGGGATCCGAACTGAAGAACCCTGGGCTGCTGAAGTGGAATGTGTGCACTTAACCACTGTGCCACCAGGCTCGCCCCTAGAGAATATAATCTTAAAGCTGATTATTATTAGACTTTTATTTTTAGAGAGATAAGTATCAAAGTTCTTTAGAAAGTAGAAGAATTTCAAAAACTGCTAAATGTTTTAGGCTTGCAGAAAGGATATACTGGTTACTTAGATAAACCTTCAAGAGGTTGAAGGTTGAGAGATAATGGGTTTATACTGGAAAGGCAGCAGGCCTAGGTGACGAGGGATCTGCCTTCTAGTACTAGCCTACAATTATCTAGTTTTGAGAAAATCATTTAATCTCTTGAACTGAATGATGTTTCTTGTTTTGGGTTCTAAAGTTCCATGGTTTTCTGCTGATAATAGAACATTAGCAAGTTTTCCAGAGGAGAGGAGAAAGGCAAAGATGCACAAAATGATAGAAATTTGTTGGTCTGCTCTGATAGAGAGTTGTGAAGCAGAATAAGATCTTATCTGGTGGATCAGGGTCAGAGGAAAACTGTCAGGCCACAAGGAATTGAGAATCTGTTTCAAGTAATAGGCAGAACAGATGACTAGCAGATTATGGAATGAAATGATGTAGGCAGAATATCTGAGTGAGAGTTGATCAATGGATCTAGGGGCAGGCAATAATACATGGGGTAGAAACTAAAGGGGAGAACATAGGATGGACTTAGAATAGAAGAAGGTCCAAATTCTGGATTTGAGGAATAAGAGACAGTGAGCCTTCAAAAAGTTTTTGCTTTAGGAAGATTGAAGAAGTAATAGAAGGCTCAAATGAGGTGTAGGGGACTGAATGTGAAGGTTATGGCCAGAAAATCCAAGCTATCCTTATGTGTTAAGCTGGTGCCTGAACATCCACCTGTATCAGAGGTGTTTCTTTGTGGAGTTGGCATAGGGGAATTTTTCTTTTGTGTATATATGATAGCTGAGTCTCCTGAAGCTGGCAAAATTGGCTAACATCTTAGGAAAGGAGTTAGATTTGGAGCTGTGAGTAGGGTATTCCTTTAGCCAGTGGAAGACACTTGGAGATATTCTTCAAAGGAATCTTTTGGTCTGATCTCTAATTACATTTTCTTTTTTAGTGAAACATACCTGCTCATTAAAAAACTGCAAATTTTAAAGCAAAATTTAGTAATTTGTTTCTTATTGTTTTGTGTGCTGCCTCCCTCTGATGTGAAAATGTTTGGGTTTTTTTTTCCTACGGTCATGATTAATCATTTTTATAACACCTCTGCATGTTCCTCAAAGAGCTCAGGGTACTCTGTGCACTTATCCATTGGGAGGGAGAATTGTTTTAGGTGAGTAAATTCAGGCATAGAGAGACTGAGCTTTTTGTCAGGATTACATGACAGTTGAGCCAGTACTTCATAATTTATCCCCTCAGCTTCTTCATTTTGCTTCCACATGATAGCTTTTATATTTGTCTAACCTTCTCCTTTTGAAAATCCAAATTGTTGAGGAAATTGAAATGGTCCTGTGAAAAGGAGCAGCATCCGCCCCATTCCTCTTCCCTGTCTAAAACCTGATTAGAGCTGCCTCTTCTCCATTGCTAGTTTGTTCCTGAAACTCTTTGATATGTTTTCTGTCTTGTGTTTTTGAGAGTTATGTATGTGTGTGTGTATTTTCTCTAACAACAGTCATTTTTAATGACCTCTGTACATTATTCTTTTAATGGGAGGCTGTGGAGATTTTAAAATCAAATAAAATCTCTCCACTTTGCGTAGAGCAGTTCTAGGCTGGAGTGACTTTGACCATACAGAGAGGATGCTAAAATGATTTCTTTACAAAGAAATTCATTGTCATGGTTCTATTTCTTTGAGTTTCCGTAGCAACAGAAATAAGCAAAACCTTAGAATTAAAAATGAAAGCTAGAGCCCGGCCTCATGGCTGAGTGGTTAAAGTTCTATGTGCTCTTCTTCAGTGGCCCAGGTTCACCAGTTGGAATCCCAGATGTGGA
The DNA here is from genome assembly GCF_037783145.1 of Equus przewalskii. Taxonomy (NCBI): domain Eukaryota; kingdom Metazoa; phylum Chordata; class Mammalia; order Perissodactyla; family Equidae; genus Equus; species Equus przewalskii. Next base: position 1,562,428 of record NW_027228754.1, read on the forward strand.
CCTACTCCACTCAGTAACCATGCTGTGGAGGTGTCCCACATACCAAAAAAAAGAGGAAGATTGGCACAGATGTTAACCCAGGGCTGGTCTTCCTCAAACAAAAAAAAAAGGGAGGATTGGCAACAAATGTTAGCTCAGGGCAAATCTTCCTCAGCAAAAAATAAACAAAAAAGACAACAGCTAAAGACTAGCCCCTTTGGGCTGGCCCTGTGGCGCAGTGGTTAAGTTTGCACATTTGGATTCTTGGCGGCCCAGGGTTCACTGGTTCGGATCCTGGGTGTGGACATGGCACCACTTGGCACGCCATGCTGTGGTAGGCGTCCCACATAGAAAGTAGAGGAAGATGGGCACGGATGTTAGCTCAGCGCCAGGCTTCCTCAGCAAAAAAGAGGAGGACTGGCAGAAGTTAGCTCAGGGCTAATCTTCCTCAAAAAAAAAAAAAAAAAGACCCTTCTTTTCCTGTCAATTTACTAATCTTTATGATGTCAAATTTGACTGATTGGACACTTAGATATGGGAAGAGTATTCATGGTGCCATGCTTAAGCTGGGTCAAATTATGGCTATTTAGCCAGAATCTTCTGGCTTAAAACTCTGAAATTTTATAGGGTTTCCTCACGGCCCCATGCCCTCCTAAAGATCACCTTTTTTGTGGTACACCCAGAAGAATAATTTAGAAATTATTTTCCAGCCTTAAAAACAGCTATCTTCATAAGAAACTTCTTTCCTAATTTGCTTCAGTTAAGGAAAGAAGAATGCCGTTTTCCTTTGGATTGCCCATGTGTTAGAAAACTATTTCTTGTCATTTTTCAGTGTGCATTTTTAAAGCTGGGTTTTAAGTGACACATTTTGGAATCTGGGAGATAGTCTCTGACTTTAGCGTCTTTTCTGTCCACTGTTTCTATGATTCATCCTCCCCTCAATCCCTGCTCCCAAATGATTGGAAAGAAGTATTTATAAATAAAGGATGGGGAGATGTGGGTAGTATTGTCTTTTTAGTGACTGATTATCATCGTGTTGGACTCCAGCTAAACTGAGACTACATGAGGAGCAGTACCTTCATATGCCTTTAACTTCTTGGGGAACACCAGAAAATGACTTCATTATATGTTTTTTTTTTCCCATTCCCAGAGTAGTATTTAGTAAATATACATGGAGGTGGTTTTTGTCTTTTTCTTGTTCCAGTGTTCAGAACAGACAAAACCACCTTTTTCTTTCTTTCCAGATGAGAATCTCTTTGGTTTATGATTTACTCTGTCTGTATTACTCTCTCTGCTCTCACTTGCCATGACCATCTGGATCTTTTGGAGAATATAACTTTCATGTTTTTCTACTCTTAAAGGAAACTGGTGGTGACAAAAGAGAAGGAGAAGAAAGTGGGGCTGTATACAATCTATGTGAATCCTGCCAATACCCACCAGTTTGCGGTGGGTGGACGAGATCAGTTTGTAAGGTGAGTCTGTGGCTCTTTTGTGTCTTTGAGAGTTGGAGTCTCTCATGCCTTGTGTACTACCAGGTGTCTCTTATGGAAAGGTATGAATTGCCTAGGATTCCGTTAACTACCATCTTGAATTTTTTACCATCTTCCAGAGAGTTTAAGCTCCTTCTGAGGCATTCTGTTCCCTAATGTAACAATCTCTGAGGATGGCTTAACATATTATAGAGATTATCAAGTTTTAAAGAAGTTTGATGAATTGACCAAGGTCACCACATAGCAGCTAAGGCATAAACCCAGGTTTACTAGGAAGTGCTGGTTTAGTAAATATCTTCTACCATTTTTCACATATAAGTTAACATACACCAGATATTTTGAAGGCTAGTTTCAGATACAGAAATGATTTGACTTGGGGGAGTACTCAGTGTGAACTCAGGGTTTTTGGTTCCCACTGTCCTGAACCACTTGTGTTTATCTGTAATGATATCTTTGTGACTGTGAATGTATGTTGTAACTGGCTATTGAGGCATAGCCTAAGGAAAACAGAGTTCATGGCTTTAATCTCCGTGTGTACCAGTTAATTTCCTTGTGGCCCTTAGTCACAAACTGTATCCCAATTCTATCTAGTTGGCCTGTTTTTTGGTTACCGTGGGATCATCAGTTTGAAAGGAAGCAAGGAAAGGATCACTAGAAAAATGAATGACTTTAAAAGCTTTCCTGATGGTGGGTGAAAAGCATTATCTTTTTAAAGATTTTACTTTTCCTTTTTCTCCACAAAGCCCCCCAGTACATAGTCATATATTTTCAGTTGTGGGTCCTTCTAGTTGTGGCATGTGGGATGCTGCCTCAGCATGGCTTGACGAGTGGTGCCATGTCCGCGCCCAGGATCTGAACCGGTGAAACCCTGGGCCGCCGAAGCAGAGCATACGAACTTAACCACTGTGCCACGGGGCCAGCTCCAGCATTATCTTTTTAAATGAGAGCACATTTTTATAACTGTATTCTGAAATTAATTTTATTAATAAGAATCATGGGGATAGACTAAGTTTTTAGAAATATGTGAGAGATGACTTTAGCTTGTTCAAGAATCTTGCCACAAGAGAATTGAATGGCTCTGTTACTCTCTTCTTCCCGTGTTTCCCTTACCTTCTAAATTCCTTTCCTCTGTTCACCAATAGCAAATATGTAGCAGTAATTTTTTTTTTTTAATGAGAACGTATTGCTCAAAAAGGACTGTAGTTGTCAGAACTTTCAGGTGCTACCTTCTCCAAATCGAGCATTCACTGAAATTTCTAATTGGGATTTCCTGCTTAGAGCTCTGGATTGCTTGAAAAGTGTGTCTCTAGATAATTCAACCACTAGAACCTTGATGTTTGGACAAAACTGGAGAGTTGGCTGTGTTAAGAACTGCAGTTAGTGTACAACTATGTACTGGGGGGCTTTGGGGAGGAAAAAAAGAAGATTGATCAACAGTTGTTAGCTCAGGTACCAGTCTTTAAGAAAAAAAAAAAAAGAACTTCAGTTGATAATACCTAATCCAAAGCTAGTACTTTCCCAGGGTTAGAGTGGGGCTGGAAATCATTTCCACACAAGGAGAAATACTCAGATCTTCTGTCTGTTGTCAGCCTCAATATCCTCTATCCCTTTGTATATCCCAAGTTCTCAGCAGATAATAGGCTATTTACTTGGCAGTAGCAAGGGTGTAGAATTTGAGGCACACTGACCCGGCACAAGCAGATAGCCTTTCCAGCACCCCAGCTCTTCTCTGACATTAGGATCATCTTCAGTGTATCTGGCACCTCTTCAGTTTAGCCAGTTGGATGTTTTGGGATTTCCCCTTTCTGATTCTTTCTTTCTTTTTTTTTTTTTTTTTTTTTAAAGATTTTATTTTTTTCCTTTTTCTCCCCAAAGCCCCCCGGTACATAGTTGTATATTCTTCGTTGTGGGTTCCTCTAGTTGTGGCATGTGGGACGCTGCCTCAGCGTGGTCTGACGAGCAGCGCCATGTCCGCGCCCAGGATTCGAACCGACGAAACACTGGGCCGCCTGCAGCGGAGCGCGCGAACTTAACCACTCGGCCACGGGGCCAGCCCCTTCTGATTCTTTCTTTGAAAGAAGCTAAAGAGCTCACCTTCCAGTACAAATTTGAAAATATTTTTGCTGCGTATTTTATATCATATCATTAGCGTTCACTCCTGGCCTGAAGGAATTTCTTGACAGGAATACAGAGAAATAGCTTACTCATCCTCAAGGCTTTTGCATCAGGAATACTGAATTTTAGTTTAGGATTGTGAAGAAGCATTTAAGGGAAGCCTTAGAGAGATGCCTTTTGGCCTATGGCCAAAAAAGGAAGAAAGAAAACAAAAGTAGGCAAGTAGAGGTGGTATAGGTGTGAGGTCCTCCTACTAAATCTTGCTTAGGTTGGTTTAAGAATTTATAGCTGCAAAGACAAGGAGAATGTATCAGATGAATGAATCCTGTGGTGGTAGATTTGGTATTGTGATTGGTTGACTTGTAAATTTGTTGCTAAAGGATTTGGTATGGGCCCTCGTTCATACAACACAGTCAGTTAATGGTCCCTTTGCTCCCCTATCCTTAGACTGATGTCAGAAACACTGAGAAAACACTAGATTAACAGCAGGTGGGGGGAAAGAGGACGTGAGGAGGGAAGAGAGAGGCTTAAGGTAACAAGTTAGTGGGTATCTGAAGGCCTGTGGAGACAGATGCAGTAAGAGTGTTGAGACACTGCTGAAACCGTTCTTCATTTGATTTAATGTCAAGGGCATGGGAAGACTCAATATTGTGGAGATGTCAGTCCTTCCAACTTGCTCTATTGATTCAGTGCAATCCCAGTCAAAATCCCAGCAAGCTGTTTCATGGATATCAACAAACTTGATTCTAAAGTTTATGTGGAAAGGTAAAAGACCCAGAATAGCCAACACAATATTGAAGGAGAAGAACAGAGTTGGAGGACTGACATTACCTGACTTCAAGACTTAATATAAAGCTATAAAGTAATAAAGACAGTGTTGTATTGGCAAAATAGATTAATGGAACAGAATAAAGAGCCCAGAAATAGACTCCCATAAATATAGTCAACTTGTATTTGACAAGGAAGCAAAGGCAGTACAATGGAGCAAAGATAGTCTCTTCAACAAATGGTGTTGAAACTGGACATCCACCTGAAAAGAATGAATGTAGATACAGACCTTACACCCTTCCAAAAATTAAACTCTAAATGGATCATAGACCTAAAAGTAAAATCCAAAACTATAAAACTCCTAGAAGATAACATAGGAGAAAACCTCAATGACCTTGGGTGTGGTGATGCCTTTGTAGAAACACCAAAGACATGATCCATGAAAGACATAATTGATAAGCTAGGCTTGATTAAAATTAAAAACTTCTACACTGTCAAAGACAATATCAAGAGAATTAGAAGACAAGCCATAGATCTGGGAGAAAATATTTGCAAAAGACACATCTGGTAAAAGGATTGTTATCCAAAATATACAAAGAACTCTTAAAACTCCACTGTAAGAAAGCAAACAGCCCAGTTGAAAAAACAGGCCAAAGACCTTAACAGACGCCTCACCGAAGAGGATATACAGATGGTAAGTAAGTATAAGAAAAGATGATCCACATCGTATGTCATTAGGAAAATGCATATTAAAACAACAGTGAGATACCGCTACACATCTATTAGAATGGTTAAAATCTGGAACTCTGACAACACCATATGCTGGCAAGTATGGGGACCAACAGGAACTCATACCTTGTGGGTGGAAATGCAAAATGATACAGCCACTTTAGAAGACAGTTTGTTGGTTTCTCACAAAACTAAACATACTCTTGCCATATGATCCAGCAATTGTACTTCTTAGTGTTTACCCAAAGGAGTTGAAAACTTGCATCTACACAGAAACCTGTACATGGATGTTTATAGCAGCTTTATTCATAATTGCCAAAACTTGTGGGAAAAAAAAATAACGTTCTGATGAGTGATGTTGATAATGGGGGAGGCTGTGCATGTATATAGGCAAGGAGTGTATGGGAAATCCCTGTACTGCCCTCTCAGTTTTGTTGTAAACCTAAAACTGCTCTAAAAAACGATGTCTTCAAAATAAGTAGAAATATCAAGCTCCTTCCTGTCCTATGCTCAGAAAATAGGGGAAAAATTTGTATTCATCTTTGTATCACCACTGTCTAGCACAGGGGTTGGTAAACTACACCGTCTGTTTTTGTAAATAAAGTCTTGTTGGAACACAGCCACAGCCATTCATTTGCATATTATCCATGGCTGCTTTCATGCTACAGTGGCAGAGTTCACTCGCGACAGAGACTAGCTGGCCTGCCAGCTTAAAATATTTAACTGTCTTGCCATTTAAGAAAAAGTTTGCCAACCCCTCTTCTAGTATCATACCTAGAATATAGTAGGTTCTTGATAAATACTTATGGAAGAAAGGAGAAGAAAGGTAAGAACTTCCCCCATGAAGAAGAAGGACAAAAAGCATTAGATACTGAGGAACACAGAATAGTCCATACACCAAAATATTGAATATTTAAATTTTTTTACTGATTTGCTGAAATTTATGATGGCTTAATGACATTTGAGAGCTGTTGATTTAGACATAGTTTAGAGGAAAAAAAAATCTATCAGCTGATACATTTTCTGAAGAATAGTAATGGGTAATATGGTAGTTTCCTCTTTCTGTTTTTTTTTTTTTTTTGGTTCATTTAGCAAAGCACACATTTCCTGGATAGTCTCTTTATGCAGGATATTAAGCAAGGGATTGTGGAGAATACAAACATATATTGATTCATTCGTTTATTCATCCAGGATTTGCTGAGCATCTGCTGTGTGCTAGACACACTCGGCTAGACATGATCTCTGCCTTTAAGGAGCGTTCTGAAGAAACAGATATATAAGGATTAAAAATATTACATAGGGCCGGCCCTGTGGCCAAGTGGTTAAGTTTGTGCGCTCTGCTTCAGTGGCTCAGGGTTTCGCCGGTTCGGATCCTGGGGTGGACATGGCACCGCTCATCAGGCCATGCTGAGGTGGCCTCCCACATAGCACAACCAGAGGCACTCACAACTAGAATGAATATACAACTATGTACGGGGGAGCTTTGGGGAGAAGAATTAAAAAATATATATATATTACATAACTTAGTATTACTCATCTATAAAGTCTCAGAGTTTGTATTTGAACTCAGATCAGACTCCTTAAATATGGTAGAAACCATTTTATTAGCTGTTCTTCCTCACAGAGGAAGTGTTAAAGACAAATGGGTAATTAGTATATCAGGTAGAGGAAACAGTATGTGTAGAGGTAAGATAAGATGTGACATGATATGTTTCAAAGAAGCATAGCTTTTTCATTTTTTTGTATAATGTATGGGATCTTTGAGAAGTGGTAGGCAGCATTACTAAGGAGTGTGGACTTTAGTAGAAAGTACAAAATCATTGAAGAGATTTAAGCAGGGAATTTACATGAAATTTTGCATTTTAGACATAATTCTGGTGACAGTATGAGCAAGGAAATCAATTAGAAGGATACTACAAATAATGTAGGCAAAAAATGACTAAGGGTGGAGAAAGCAGATAAAGTCAAGAAATATACTCAGGGAGTCGAATTGACAGAAAAAAAATTAGTTATGCAGGAGGGAAAGGACCTGATTTCCCCTATGGCCACCTAAATTTAGGATAGTGCTGTTGACAAGAGATTCAGGGGAAGGGGTAGGTTTGGAATGAGTTTAGTTTTAGAAGGAGGAGGATGAGTTTACTTTGGGTCATCCCGTTACAATGTTTAGTTGGCATGTAGCTACAGATCTAGAGCTCAGAGTTATTGTAGACTGGAGACATAGATTTAAGAGACGTATATTTGTATATAAGTGGTGGTTAAAGCCCTGGTAATAAAATTTGATCACCAAAAGAAAGTATTAAGCAGAATTTTTCCCACCTTTTGAATCTCTGGCCTCTTTGAGAATATAAGGAGAACTATGGAAAAATACGCATACGAACAGTCTCTGGGCATCCGTGTGCTTCTTGGACTCTAGGTTAAAGTTTCCGTATATACAGTCAGAGAACTTAAGACCAAACCTCTTGGGAACATCAACATTTAAGGGATAGACAAAGAAAGACAAGCCCATGAACAACATTAAGGAGTGGTTGGACATCCAGGAAAGAAGGTGTTTCAGGGAAGGAGTAATGAACAACGTCAGGACGAGAGGAAGGCCTGAATAGTATCTTGCTGGCACTGGCAGTTAGCTTACTGATGACTTTAGCCAGAGCAGTTTCAGTCGTGAGTTGAGGGTTAGCTAGATTGGAATGGATTGAGAAGTGAGTGGGAAGTGAGGCAGTGAAAATATTGAATGTAGATTGCTCTTTTCAGGACTTTGACTGCAAGAGGAAGGACAGAAAAAGCAATAGTAGGAAAAGACAGTCAGTAAAAGGAGGATTTTTAGAAAATGGGCAGACAGTGATGAAGAAGAGGTTGAGAAAAGTGGACTAATCAAACAGACAAGGTCCTTGGGGGGTGAGATTAGAGTAGCTGTGGAGAGATAAGACTCTGAGATTGGAGAAAACTGATGGGTGAGGACAGGGACTAGAGCTGTCTCCTTCCTCACTGTATTTGCAGCACCTCGCATAATACTTGGCACATAGTATGGGCCATAAAATACTTGAATGAATGATTAAAGTTTGGATTGGAGAGATGAGGGAAGGTGAAGATAGGTCGATGCTTGATGAGAATGAAGGAAGGAGAGAGGGAATCTTGAGGAAATATAGGTGGCGGTTTCTAATAGTTGTTGGGGGGATGAGAGGGAGATCTGGCCAAATAAGATTTCAAGAAAGGATTGAAGACCCACTGACATATAAAGCATGATCTCTGCCCATGAGCAATAAACTCTATGGGGGATGTTACATACACACAAAAAGCTCTATAGTAATGTTGTTATTTCAGTGAAAATAAACAGTAAGTGATATAAAAGCTGAGAGGAGAGAGAAGCCACTTCAAACTGACATAACTGAGGATTACTGCTTGAAATGGGAAGTGCCTGGATAAAAGAGTTAGCGTTTGGAAAGAGGGTAGGAAAAGAGGACCTTCAAGGAAGAGCACGAGCCAGAACCTTGGTTGGGGAATATCCTTAATCTGTCTTAATATCCAGCTGTCTGCTGTTTCTGCCACTACATCAAATTGCAACTCTTTAAGGGATCGTTTTATAAATTTTGACATTTTCATTTCCTCTTCCACCACAGGATTTATGACCAGAGGAAAATTGATGAGAATGAGAACAATGGAGTACTCAAGAAATTCTGTCCTCATCACCTGGTAAGGTTCATGAAGGGCCAGTGGCTCCAGGCTTCCCTGACTTGACCCCAAAGCTGCCCCCAAACTTGTTGGTATTGGGGGGAAGAGCTTGGACGTTTGAGTCAGACACCTGGATTTGAATCCCTGCTGTACCAGCTTTCTGATCTTGGGCAGTCACCTTACCTCTATTAGCCTCAGTTTTCTTATTGACAACAGAGATAAAGATCTTGCCTTGCACCACGATGGTCAGGGCTAATGAGATAATGTGTATATAAGATGGCCAGCACACAGAAGACAACCAACAGAAAGCCTTCTCCCCCCTGAGGTGGTCATATTTCATCAGTTGTATTCCTGTCTCTGTCTTTCTCTCTCTCTCTCTCAATCTCTGAGAGAAGGTATAGGGGAGTTTGAAGGAAAACCTGTTTCCTGAAGGTGGTATAACAAATGGGGGGGTGGGGCATCAGTCAGTATCTGCTCCTTATTGCAGGTGAACAGTGAGTCCAAAGCAAACATCACCTGTCTTGTGTACAGCCACGACGGCACAGGTACGTGAGCAGGGCCCAGCTCCTAGGCTGGCATGCCCCCTCTGTCTAGGGAGCTGCTGAGCCAGTGAGGCATGTGCCCTCCAGTGCTCACCGCTGTGCTATAGCTCCAAGTGGAGCAGCTGGGGAGTAGTTGCTGATGGTGAGCACACAGTGGGAGGATGTAGCAGATGACCCTTGGAGATGCCAGGCACCACTTGCAGAATGCTGCAGATGATATTTGCCAGGGCCTGTCCTGAAGCCCAGGCTACTTGCCTGAGCAGGTTCTTAAGCCTTTGACTCATTTCTGAGTTAACGGGTATGATCTTCCTGGGCATTCTGCTACCCCTGGGTTGGCAGCGTGTTCCTGGTCTACCCTAGACACCTGACTTGCCTGCTGTTCCAAATGAGTAAGATGGGTGCTGTACTTGGGTATTAGGAGGGGGCACTACTGGCAAGAAGCCCCACCCCAACCCCCAACTCCTGGTCCCAGCTTTTTTCAGCCTTTGCCTTCACTGCTGTGTGCTTGTTCTTGGCAGAGCTCCTGGCCAGTTACAATGATGAAGACATTTACCTCTTCAACTCCTCTCACAGTGATGGGGCCCAGTATGTTAAGAGATATAAGGGCCACAGAAATAACGCCACAGGTGAGGCTGTCTTTTCTGGGTTTCTATAGCTTAGGTCTGTTGGCTTGGAGAACAATAGTATCTCATTCAGGTTGTACAAATAGGAGCTACCTAAAGGAGTAGACTACCTGTCACCAAGAGCAAGTGAGAGTATATCCCTAATTGGCCTAGAGTGTTCATGGGCCTACTGTGCTAGAGGAGAAACGGCTCTGGAGCATCTCTCACCACTGCAGTGATGTTACTTGGTTTGGGCATAAGGACACTAGAATGACTGTATTTTTTTTATGACTTCAGGTAACTTCATGATTAAAAGGCCTGTTAGGGAGTCCAAGAAGGCCCTCCTTAGTCAGTACCAAATTGCCTAAAATAGGGGGTGAGCTTGTACCTCGAGGGAGGAGGAGGAAATGATTCTTTTGAATGACACAGAGGAGGAGGAATGGTGATAGTACTTTACCCAAATTTGCATTGAAGATTGGCCTTTTTTGTTCTGTCTGTGGTTCCCAAACGTTGCTGCGCAATGGAGTCACCTGACAATCTTTTAAATATACTGAGGCCATACTCCCATCTCCACACATTCTAATTTGAACGGTATGGGGTACAACTTCATTGGGATTTTTAAAAGCTCTCTGTGTGATTCTAATGTACAGAAAAGTTGAGGAATCACTGCTCTTTGCTGTTGTTCCCACTTCTAACAGATATCTCATAATTTTGACTTGGAATGGGCAGTTTTCCTTTTTCTCCTTAGCTGGGGAGAAGAGAGGGAAAAACCTATACTTGGATCTTAGTCCATGGGCAGACAAAAGAAAGAGTGCCACTCTCATGACTGGTATAGAACTGGACATAGTAGTGGGACTGCCGGCTTCTCTTACTGATTTCAGAGAGTGGAGCGCTGTTGTTCAGTCTTGGTAGCAAGCACAGTTCAGATGTTTCTTATAGGCACTTGTGGCATATACCTCCATCAGTCCTGGGTCAGCTGATGACCCAGGAAGCATTGACAAGGTACCGATGAACTACATATACCAAGGATAATCCCAGGACATAGGGCACTGCTGCCTGACACTGGGCAGAGCTGGGATGATTCAGGTTGAGACAGATAAGGCGTTAGTGAAGCCTGTGGTTGTTCAGTAGGTTGTAGACTAATGAGACTCAGGCTGTTGCTAAGGGACTGCAACTCCTCAGCCCTTTGGAGCTCTTTGGGAGAATATAAATACTCTCTGGGACTGGTATCTTGTTAAAACTATCTATTATACATGCATAATCTCTTGATTTTTTTTTTTTGTGATTTTGTGATTTTTTTTGTGATTTTGTGAAAATGAAAGAAATTCTTTGGCTCTTAGCTGATGTGCAGTTAGTGAATAACTAAATTGTCTATGAGATAAATATATATAGGCCTGATGCCAACCCTCATGCGGTTTATTTCCTCATTTATCATTTCAGTAAAAGGCGTCAATTTCTATGGCCCCAAGAGTGAGTTTGTGGTGAGCGGTAGTGACTGCGGGCACATCTTCCTCTGGGAGAAATCATCCTGCCAGATCATTCAGTTCATGGAGGGGGACAAGGGAGGTGTGGTGAGTATGGTGTGCTGGGCTGGCTGGCTCCCTATTCTCTCCAGTCATTAAGGTAGGTTTTAGCAGGACCACTGAATTTTCACTGTGATACCATAATACCATGTCTTAGAGGTCTAGCCAGCTAAAAGGCAGTATTGCCTGGGGGTGCTGAGGTTTTGATGGAATATTTCCTTTCCTTTCCTATCTTCTGCCCCTCTAAGGCACAGTTTATTGAGAAGAAAAAGAAATCTTAGGGTAGAACCTCTGGCCACTGTGAGGTATCTCTAGGCGTGGACCTTTTCCAAAACAAAAGCATTAGAGATGAAGGCAGGCCATCCTACAGAGGAGCATTTTTTGGACAATTGGAAAAATCAGAGTCTGGTTCGTACATTAGATAATATGGCATTCGATGTTAAATTTATTTGATGAGATAGTAGCATTCTGTTTATGTAGAAGAATATCTTTGTACTTAGGAGATACATATTAAGTATTTAAGGATGAAGTGTCAAGCTTACATTCAAATAGATGCAGATACACATTTATGTATATATAGGGAGAGAGCAATTATGGCAAAATGTGTGTTGGTGTTTTTTTTAAAGAATCTGCAACCTTCTGTCCAACCCATGATCATATCTCAGGCTGTTTGTCCTTTGAATTCTACAGATAACCTCCTCAGAGAGAGGGCAAAAAGGAAATATGAGGATCCTGATTTGAGGAGTGAAGAGTGGTCAGCTCTTAAGTTGTATCTAAGGGCCAGCCCCATGGCCGAGTGGTTAAGTTCACATACTCTGCTTCAGTGGCCCAGGGTTTGGCCAGTTCAGATTCTGGGCATGGACCTAGCACAGCTCATCAAGCCATGCTGAGGCGGCATCCCACATAGCAGAACTAGAAGGACCAATAACTAGAATATGCAGCTATGTACTGGGGGGCTTTGGGGAGAAGAAGGAAAAAAAAAACGATTGGCAACAGATGTTAGCTCAGGGCCGATCTTAAAAAAAAAAAAAAGATGTATCCAGCTAACCATATATTTTTTTTCTTTTTTGAGATCCAGAGTCAAGAAGGAGTTCAGTAGCTTTCTATTATAAGGTTTTTAGATTGTAGAATATATGAAAGAGAGAGTTTGGGAGACTACATTGTACTGATTACCTGAGATAGTCTGTTTAAGAGCCTCTAAAGAATGATTGAGACAGCTTGGTCTCTCTTCTCTTTCATTCCTTGTAAGCTGTGGGGAGCTGCAAAGAGCCCAGCCATCTCTTGATGAGGTTTATCCAGAGAGTAGTGTTATAATTTAGAATGGTTCCTTGCAGTCAGGATCCCATTCCTTGTTGTGTTTCTTGCCCTGGATTGAAGCTATTTCACATTTTCTTCTGGTTTCCTCTAAATTTTTGAGATCTAGGACCAGTGTAGATCCAAGGCTTGAATGTGGTCTGAATGTAAGTGTCTGAGAAGTCTGAACTTGAAGGTGTGTCTTACTGTTGCCTGCTTCATTTCCTACTCTTCCAGTAGGTCCTCTTCTATTATCTGCAGTGAACACACCCAAAACACTGGAGTCTTAATGAGAATTCTGCATTAGGCATGTAGTCAGAAGCAAGTCAAAAGTGGCCAGTGAATCCTTTCTTTATCATAAACTATTGTCTTGCGTTCTGTTCCCAAGAGATGCAGGGCTGAATGCCCTCCCCTAGGCCAGCACTTGTCCATTCTCAGAATCACTCTGCAGGCCAGTTTGTTTTCAGCTCAGCCAGTATCAGGGTTTGATGATTAATCCAGGTGCTCAGGTGGGGAGGGCATCCGTTTGGGATGGGTGGGCCGCAGGCCTGAGTTTTTCTGGTCATAAGAGTGAGGGACTTGGACAAGAGGTATAGAGCCTGTACCCTGAAGTGAGTTTCCTGGTTGGTTCTTGCCTCTGTGTAAGCTGAATTATTCATGTGATCCTCAGTTGGCTCCCTCTGGTTTTTTGTCTTAACTTCCCAGCAGTGGGGTCACCAGGCAACAGCCTCAGTGCAGACTTACAGCAGTTCTATATCATAAAGTAGAATATTAGAATCAGAAGAGATCTTAGAAGTTATCATCCACCTTGCCCAGGTCTCCCTGACTGTTTTTGGCTCAAACTCTAGTCCTTTCTTTGTTCCCATTCAGGAATAAGGCTGGGGGATGATGTCAAAGGACAATCCTTAGTCTCCCGAAAGCACTTTGCTACTTCATCCCTTTCCTAACATCCCCCAGCCCAGTCATCTAAGGCCAGAGCTCTTTTCTCTGCTCAGGCATTATTCACACAGGATAAGTCCTGGCATTCAGACAGGTCTGGTGAAGTGATCAGGTACCCTGGCCAGAAGCTCTCTGTCGGCTCCCCCTGCAGGCTCCAGCTCAGGTACTGTATGTAATTTATTCTGTTGTTCCTCTTGCACTTCCTAAAAGAGCCCAAATATAAACTTTGCAGTGAACTGATATGTGGAGTGAGAGAAGGAGGATGAGGAGGGAAATGGGGTTTCTGCTTTACCCTTAGGTTCAAACTCAACTTTAGTTTTTTCTGAGCATTTATTTGATTATTTGTAAAATGGAAGACAAAGAAGATGTAAGTCTATAGGTCAGTTTTATTTTCCATGCTGGCCCCGGCTTCCCCTCAGCTGCTCTCTGCATGTGCAGGCAAGGCAGAAGAGGTTGGTCCAGAGAGAACTGAAAGAGGCTTTTTGCCAGGGGTTGTTTTCTTGAACTACAGAGCAGCTGCAAGGTGGGGTAGGGTGAGGTGAGGAGTGGCTAGGACCACACCTTCATCCTTCTGGGTGCCTTTTCTGTCTATTCCTCATCTAACCAAAAGCCTGAAAATGCTTTAGCAGCTAGATCTGGGACCAGCTCTTCCGGTGGGCATGGAAGCTACCCTTCCCTACCCTGTTAGGAAGGTTGATGATTCCAAGTCAGACAGCAGGGGGCATGGGTGCTTTTGGACAGAAGGAAGCTGCCTAAGCCAGAAGGCCTCTCTGCCTGCCATAGTTCATTTCTCCTGCTCAGTGAATATACCCAGAGGGTGGCTGAATTGAGGCTGTGGGTGCCCCAGGAAGCTGCCTTGCTATATACTGTGCTGCCCTATAGCTGAGCCTATTGTGCTTTTAGGGCAGATAGCAGGATGCTGTCCCCTGGGATATACAGCGTTCTCCAGCAGACATGTGTCTCCACTACCCTCTCACTCCCCAGCTCAGCCTCTTCCCAGCCTTTGCCTTCCTCCAGTTCTAGTAAACCGTGCCAAGTAAATGTAATTGTTCTCTGACTCTTCTCTGGGGGCTCAGCGGCAGCTGCTGCTTTCTTCATTTTTAAAAATTTGCCACTTGGTGAAAGCCACTGAGATAGTTTTTTCCAGCCTTGGGCAAGTGAAAGTGTGGAATCTGGAGTAAATGAGGTCATCTGGACCACATTGCCTTTTTGTGAAGCCAGCAGTAAGTTGGCCAGTTACTTGCCCACCCCTGGGCTCTGTCTGGGGATGAGGCCACCCCTAACTATGTAGGAAACGAGAGATGGGCCTGGTTTTATACCCAGTCTATGTCCAGTATTTCTTCCACCCCCAGGGCCCTTTGGCCTAGGCTCATGATGGGTGGGCCTGCCTTTCCAGCAGCTGCCTTAGCCCTAATCGAAGACAATTGTTTAGCTCAAGGTGAGTAGTGGTTTTTAAATCCTGCTCACACACACACCTAAACCTGTGCTTTCCTTTCTTCCTGACTAGGTAAACTGTCTTGAGCCCCACCCTCACCTGCCTGTGCTGGCAACCAGCGGCCTAGACCATGATGTCAAGATCTGGGCACCTACAGCTGAAACTTCCACTGAGCTTACAGGGTTAAAGGACGTAAGTAGCTGACGGTATATATTGTTCTTTTTACTTATCCACATAGTGTTATGAGGCTTCATTGTCATAGGAAGGAACAACTTGCTGCCCAGTTCTTTAAAGGCACTGCTCTAACACTGCTCCCCCACATTCCTGTCATTGCCTCTCGAGGAATAGTCCCCGTTCAGGGGGCCATGGGGCAGCGTGGAAGTGCCTCTAGTTCCTGGTGGAGTGGGGATAGGGACATCTTTAGGAAGAATCATTCTATTTTAAAGCCTCTTACCTTTCTTAGTGGATGAACGTGGGGCATCCTTTCGTAATCTAATCTAGCTCCACTTCAGCTTAACAGTTCCTAAGGGAAGTTTCTATTGAGACAGAACACCAGCCTTTTCTGATCAGGTCCAAGGTTCCTATTCATTACCGGCCCCAACCCTTTTCGGTTGCAGGTGATTAAGAAGAACAAGCGGGAACGGGATGAAGATAGCTTGCACCATACTGACCTGTTTGATAGCCATATGCTCTGGTTTCTCATGCATCACCTGAGGCAGAGACGCCATCACCGGGTAAGCTGGAGTGGGGAGTGAGCTCCCAAGGGCAGTGACCTTCTCAAGAGGGTAAAAAGTTCCGGTGCATACCTCCTCACTACTTTCAAAAGGAATCAGGTGGTCTTGGCGGGTTTCCTATCCATTGTTCCCCATCCCTATCAGATCCCTGATGTAGCTTCGGAAGAGCCACCAGGAGAAATGGGTGGTGTCTGCTTTTTGTTCTCCATCGCCATGCATGCATAGTGCCTTCTTCATAAAGGCAAAGACATGAGGGTGGGGAAGGAATTGAGAAGAAATAGTAAGTCTCAAGGTGACTCTTCTGCTTTTCTTCTCATGCCAAAAAAGGCCTAGGACAGAGGTTAGCAAACTGTGGCAGTTGGCATGCTGCCTATTTTTTGTAAATAAAGTTTTATTGGAATACAGCCACATCCATTCATTTATGTATTGTGTCTGTGGCTGCTTTCACACTACAACAGCACTGCTGAATAGTTGTGACAGAGATATGGCCCATGAGCATATAATATTTACTATGTGGCCCTTTAAGAAAAATTCTGCTGACCCCTGGCCTAGAGTATTTCTAGGGAAATTACTAACAAGCCTTTCCCATCCTACAGCGCTGGCGAGAACCTGGGGTTGGGGCCACAGACGCAGACTCGGATGAGTCTCCCAGCTCCTCAGACACATCGGACGAGGAGGAGGGCCCCGACCGGGTGCAGTGCATGCCGTCCTGAGGCCTCGTACCCAGGAGGGGCGGGCTGGGACTGCCAACCCGATCCTGCCTGGGCAGCCCTTTCCTGTCCCAGGCCCTTACATTCAGCAGAAACGCACTTTGGACTTTTTGCTTTAGATAAAAGAAAGACATCCCAGGAGAAGGACAAACCAGAGGGGAGTGAACCTACAGAGTACCTAGGAGCGGGAGTTGAGCCCTGGAATGGGGTTCCCTGGAGAGGTCCATAGGACTCAGCAGAAATGGCCTCTCCCCAAAGCCTTTTCTTTCTTGGGAGAGGGGAGCTTATTTTGTTAACTGGTTTGGGGTAGGGAACGGGGTTTCCTTTTCCTTAATGTCCCTTGTTTCTTGGGTGGGGGGTGGGGGGGATAACTGGCTATTCAGTACCAAGGGGCCAGAGTGGGGGTGGTAGAAGTGCCACTCTCCCTTTGGTTAGGTTTTTGACCTTTTTTTCCTTTATTTTTAAAAAGTCTCCGACAGTTTCATTGGGTTTTTTTCCCCCCTGAGCAACCCCATGCCAGGATCCTGTTTTTCTGGGAAGTCCTTAGAGCCCCTAACCATCCCACA
The DNA here is from genome assembly GCF_037783145.1 of Equus przewalskii. Classification (NCBI taxonomy): domain Eukaryota; kingdom Metazoa; phylum Chordata; class Mammalia; order Perissodactyla; family Equidae; genus Equus; species Equus przewalskii. Next base: position 1,579,519 of record NW_027228754.1, read on the forward strand.
CGCTTCACTTTCCTTTCCACACCCCATTCATTCTCTGTACCTATCACAGTGTTTTGCACTTGATTATGTATCCTTCACACTTCTCTTCATCCCATCACCCCCTCATTAGGTCTGGTGAGGGAGGTTGGGGGGAGGTAGGAGGAGGGGCAGAAGTGGAGGAAGAATAGGAAGGATGTTACCTCTTGTTACTTTAAAAAAGTTTGGTGGCAGCAATCTCCCTGTCCCTATCACTGTTAGAGGCCTAATTTTATATCTATAAATATATTAAAAGCAAGTCAAACTTGGATGTATCACGTTAAAATTGTCAAAGTTTAAATATCTATATATTCTCTATGACTGCAATAAAGGGACTTACAGGAGAGAATGAGCGAGAGTAATGCTATGGAGGTGACACCTGGGGTCAGCTGACCCTCTGTGTATGGCCATTGGAAATTGAGGCTTACCCCTTCTGTTTTAGGAGGCTTAAGAATGGAAGGATCCTCAATTCTGCCCTTCCCTACTTTCCCACCGTGGTTTCGGGATTGGGAAAACAGGAAATTCCTGTCAGCTCTTTGCCTCAGATCTCCTACCTCTTCTTAGGTCTTGTGGAGGTTCCCAGGATGGCTCTTCTAACCAGAGACTGGCCCATCTTTAAAACTTACTGGACTATAACTTCAGGAAGGGTTCTGCCACTGCGGACTGCCTCTCCTAGTACTGTGTGTGACAGAGGACACACTCTTACCTTTCGCTGCTTGATTCTTTATCCAACTCCACACCAGCTCCCTTCCTAATGGAACAGTATAGGGGAAAGACCTCCTGGGTTTGACTTTTCATACCTTGTCCACCTCTTGATATCTTGGGATTGAGGGACAAGTCGTTAATCTAAGAATTGATTAAATAAGGTGGCTAGGACTTGGACACCTGTCTTATCACTGGTCACTGAATATGAAAGTCCCAGTTGAATTCTTGCCCTTAAATGCTTTTGCTGCTATTTCTTTGCCCCTAACCAGGAATTCTGCATCCTGGGACAGTCAGATTATACTAGAACAGGTCAGGAAGGAAGGGAAGAGTGAAAGGATGGAATTCCCAGACTCTCCTTCCTTCTGCCCCTTTTCCTAGCAGCTCTCAGACCAGATGTTAGCTGCTGCACTTCCTCCCTGAGATAGGGAATGTGTGGTGACTGAGTGGTCTGTGTTCCTATTGCTAGTGGGGTGATGGAGTGGGCTGAAAACCATGCACTCTGGAATTTGTTGTGTATTTTCTCTCAGTAAAGCTTTTTTTTTTTTCTGACTGATGCTCTCTGTGTGATATGTGGGCCATTCACTTGTGATCGGCTATTTTTGCTTCTTCCAATATAGATTCCTGGCCCTTATTAGAATTTTAGGAAGTCCAGTCTGGGATTTCCATGTTTCCAGTGCTTGGGCTCCAGTTGGAGACTGTTATAAGTGGAATTGGCCCCATTGCTGAGTGATACTTAGGAGATGGGGGAGGAGAGAGGTAACTATTAGGGGTGTTTTCCTGATCTCTGTTCTAGGCTGCAATGAGGGATTTGGGGGTAAATATTGCTCCCCCTCCCTTCCCAGTCATTCACAGCCTCCAAAATCTAATCATTCACAGAAATTCTAGAATCAATCAGGTACAGTACAATCAATCACCTTTATTCCAGGGTTAGAACAAGGCCGTGCACACTGCAGACAGAGGAGCACAGGATAGGGGCGATCTCACAGCAGTACAGGGGGTGGGAGGGCAGGTTAGTCTTTTTAGATTATTTTGCCTTACAGAGAAATCACTAGACTCTGCTGAAAATGACCCTGTCTCCCTTCTCCCATCTCATCATCTCCTCTCATCAAAGGAAGGCTCCTTATTCATGCATTCTCATTCTCTCACTCTTGCTCTCGCTCTTACATAACGTATCCTGACTGGAAGGACAATTCATGTTCACTCCCCCCCTCCCAGTTCTACAAGTCTCTCTCTCCTTGAGGGAGAAGCCAGACAGGGCTGGGGAAACTTGGGAAGGTCCTTTAAGGCAAAACTGGAGTAGTCGAGGTGTATTTGTTAAGGCAGGTGTCCGCAGCAGTGGCCAGAGGGGACAGGCAGGCTAGGCTGGGCTAGGAGTAGAGATTGCTCTCCACCCAGTCTGGCTTCTTCCCTCTTCCAACAGCCAGCCCTCCCCTCCCACTGAAGTTTTGCTCCCACATCCTACAAGCTTCTAACTTAAACTTTGTCTCAATAGTCTCTTGAAACTGCATGTGAATTTAAAGTTAAAAAAAAGTTTTCTTTTTTGTTTTGACTATGTAGCAATTTGACTCTGCCACTCCCTTCACTGTGGCATTCTCCTCCCACCCCCGCTCTGGCCTAGACAATAAGTTAATGCTAGACACCACAAAAAAGGGCAGACATGGCAGTGCGGGTTTAATATACATATATGTAGAATATATATGTACACACAGTTAGCACGGTCAGGATGGGGAGGAACATCTTGGGACAGGCAGGAGGCTGGGGTCACTGTACTCTAGTGATTTGGCTAGGTGTTCACAAGCCCAAGGCGCCAGGATATTGAGGGAGAGGGGTTACCAAGTCCCCTCATGGAATGAATTGGGGATCAGTGCAAAGGCAAACACTGTAGTTAACTTCTTTCTGGCTTGGAGTGTTCTAGACCAGGGAGAGAGGGAAGGTTGCCTGCAGTAACCACGTTGGGATCCTGTAGGTGGGGGCAGGATCGGAGTTAAAACCTAAGGATCTCATTTCCCAACCTCCCTAGGTTTGGGGTCAGTATGTGCAACAGTCTGAGCAGGAATAAAGGAGTGAAAAGGGGGGCCCCTCTCTTTGCCCCCATTCCCCATCTCAGGCTCAGTGGGGCATGCTCCCAGCCCAGTCTCTCCAGAGCAGAGGTGGGTGGAGGGTGTCTAATGCTGGGTGCTCCAGGGGGGTTGAACTTGGGGCCAGGAAAGGTTTCAGTGGTCATCTCTCATTAGTTCCCTGGCTCATACCCATCCTAGGCCCATGAGGGGAGCAAAAAAGGACCTGCTGGTGCCCAGGCCCTCCAACCTGAGGAACCGCTGGAAACTGGACTCCTCACCCAGTCCAACATGGGAGTACAAACACTGAACTCTGGCTTTTCTTTGCCCCTTCCAAGTGGGGGTTGGGTAGCCTCTTCACTTTCTCTTCCACTGCTTTCCATTAGATGGACCCACCTCTCCCATGCCTCACCCCTACCTGGGCTCCTCAGTGTAGGAAAATACAGGTCCTTTCGGCTCACACGCTTTTGAGATGTGGGGGAAGATTAGAGGAAAGGGAAGTAGGAGAAATGTGCCCATTTCTATTTGCATAGAAATAGCCTCCACCTCCCTCGAGTGGGGAAACTAAGCCCCCCCCCAGCCCCTGACCCCCATCCCCTCACAAGGAGGAACTAGATGAGCTAGACATACAGACAGACAGCCAGAGCGTGCGCACACGCACACACACGCGCACAGTAAGGGGGTTAGGACCAAGTTAGTAAATGGGTAGATTGGGGAGGGGGGTTGTCCTAGCCCCCTCCCCAGGAGGATGGGGGAAGGGAGTGGTCCGATGAAGGTCCAACCTTCCTCCTCTTCCTCCCCCTTGCTCAGGCTTTCTTCGGCGGAGGAGCCAATTTGATGATCTCTTCCTCAGAAGGCTGCCGGATAATGTCTAGGGGCAAAAAGGGATGTGTCCAGGGATGGAAGTCATGGGAGACACCAGGCAGGCCCATTGAGCATTAGCTCATGCTCCCAAAATTCAAGTACTCCAAGGATAATCCATGGAGGGGCAGAGGTGTATGTTAAAGGCATGGCCTCTTACCTTTGTACTTCTTGGCACTGGGGATACGGGTTAGCTTGGTGTCCAGCTCATCCTCCTCAGAGATCTTCAGAACGCGGGTTCTGTAGTCAACCACCATAGTAAGTAGGTCAGGACGGCGGGAGATCTCAAAGATGTGCTCAATGTAGGAGAGGTTGTCTGGAGGAAGGCAGGAGACTGAAGGTCAGAGCTAGGCTTTGGAGGTCAGCCTCCCCTACTCTACCAGACCAGGCTTCTGGAACCAAGACTGAGTTGCTCACATTGGTTATTGGAGCGGGCAACACTAGAAGAACAGGGGCTACTAATCCAGGAAGAGAAAGCTAAGGCACGAAAAATAGAGAACAGAGGACTGTTCCCAGGCAGGGCAGATTGCTGCTCAGTGAAGTTTCTAGATTATGAATTTAGAATGAGGGATTTAAGTTAAATACCAGGTCCTATGCTGAGGGGACGGGAGAATAGAAAAATTGACTTGGCTTCCAAATACCCAACACCCACCCTGTCCCTCTTCCACTTTTCTCCAAGTAAGCATCAGAAAGAATTTCCCAGAAGCACATGTGGGACTGGAGACGTGGAATCTCTAGACAACCCAGGAGATTCTGGGCCTAGTGAGAAAGGTAATTCTGAACGAGAGAAGGCACAGACAGAACCAGAAGGATGATCTCCATGGCTTGGCCAGTTCTAGGAGACTGCAGATGCACTGAGACCTCCTTCAGCCTCCCTCCCTGCTATCCATGCTCCAGTCAGATTAGTATCTCAGCAGGGCCCTCAGGTCACTCACCTCACCCATCAAATCCCCTCTCACTCAAGCCCCTCCACAGCACAGCTTTAATTTCCCTTTTCAGCCACTTCTGGATGTGCCCTGTGCCCATACCAGCCAAGCTGAGCAGGACCCCTGCTTTTCCAAACACACCAGACACTCCCACCTCTGTGACTATGGCCGTTTGCCTGGCATGCCCTCCTTTGGATCCTGCGTTTGACATCCCACTTGCCTTTCAGGGCCACGATAAATACTGATTCCTCCCTAAAGCCCTTCCCAGAGCAGTGGTCTCTAAAAGTGGCTAACAAAATGTTAGAACTTCTGGTTTTATTTTAAATTTTATCACTTTTAACCTCTATTTTAATATTTTATTATATATGTGATAATAGCACAGTAGTGTCTGAGTAACATTTTTACTGATGGGGGCATAGTGAAGAATGTAAAGACTACTACCCTGGAGCCCCTCTACATTCTTAAGAGCATCTCTCCTATCCTGCCTTGCCAGAGGAGTACACTTTGTGTGTATAGGAGCTCTGAACTCATCTCTACTGAGTGAACTGAGCCTGAAAGACTGATAGTAGGATGCCTGTCCCCCAGGCCCCCTACCTTTGTCCAGCTTGTTGTGGCTCTCCAGGAAGCTAAACCAGGCACTGCCAGTAGTGATCTCCTCACTCTTCTCACTGGGGATGTCCTCCTTGCAGGCAGACTTGAGCTGTTCCAGATCTTCAAGAGTGATGTTGTTGGTCAGGTCCTGGAGGAGGGTCCCGTACTCGGCCATGACTGGGGTTGGAAGGAACAAAGGGAGAAGAGGCTGAGCTTGAGTTTTGGGGTCTGGTTCACTCACTGGCACTACCTACCCCCTCTACCCTACCAGGCATGTGTCTAGAACTGCAGAGGGACCTAAGGGAGGTGGGACTAGACAGAAAAAAACTCGGAAGCTAGGGGCTAGTCTGGAGCCTAGAGCGACAAGTCACACCTCCTTCCCCCCACCATCTTTTTTCTTTGTTTTTCCCCCTCTAACAGTATCCCTGGCAACAGCTCCCCTGACTGAGGAGGCGGTTACCATAGCAGCCTGCTCCCGACTTTCTCACCCACTGCCTCCAAGTTCCCCCCAGAATCGCCCCACCCACCTGCAACCCCTCCCCCTGTCAGGAAAAAAAAAAAAAACACTCCAAAACAACAGGCAGGGAGAAGCTTGCTGTGGCAGTGAGAAGATAAAAAGAAGGGGCTGGAGGGGGTTGGTTAGAGCTCATGTGTTCTAGCTTCCATTCTTCCCCAGAAGCAAAGGGGTCCCTCACTTCAACTCCCCACCATCCCACTAATGATAGTCATTTTGGATGGATGCCTAGTTGCTTGGTCTAATGGTCCCCTGGCCCCTCCATGCCCAGCCCTGTATTCAGTTATAAGGGCTCGGGGGGTGGGAGCCGGGAGTGGGGGAAGCAATGGGCCACCCCCACCTTTGTGGAGCCCATTTTCTCCCTTGATCGCTGCTGGACCTCCACACAGCCCTCTTTCCTAGCCTTTGTGCTATGTCTACAGCCCCCGCGCCCAAGAATACCAAGCGGCTGGCTCTGGCCCCCTGCCCAGTTCCCAGGCTGGCTGGGTGGCAGGGGGAAGGGGTTTAAATGCAGCTTCGGGAGTCTGGCAGGAAGGGGGCTGCCACTCCTGCTTGCATCAACATCCAGCTGGCACTACTACCTTCAGCAAGACCTCCCAAAGGGGGCTGGGCAAGGCTGGATCTCATCTAGGCCTTCACCCACCCCATCCCTCTTTCTTGAAGATCCTTAGGTGAAAAGGTAGAGAACATGCAAGGCCCTCCTTCCACTCACTAAGACAAACTCTAGCGGTGAGTTTAAAAGGGACTTTTTTTTCACACAATGAGTATATATTTCTTTTATAATCAGAAAAGTAAAGGGGCTGGCTTGGTGGCGCAGGAGTTAAGTGCACACATTCTGCTTTGGCGGCCCGGGGTTCGCTGGTTTGGATCCCAGGTGCAGACATAGCACCGCTTGGCACACCATGCTGTGGTAGGCGTCCCACATCTAAAGTAGAGGAAGATGGGCATGGATGTTAGCTCAGGGCCAGTCTTCCTCAGCGAAAAGAGGAGGATTGGCAGCAGTTAGCTCAGGGCTAATCTTCCTCAAAAAAAAAGAAAAGCATTTTAAAAAGTAAGTTACATGGGCTGGCCCTGTGGCCAAGGGGTTAATTTCACACGCTCTGCTTCGGTGACCCAGGGTTTCACTTGTTCGGATCCTGGGCACGGACCCAGCACTGCTCATCAAGCCATGCTGAGGCAGTGTCCCACATGGCAGAACTAGAAGGAACTACGACTAGAATACACAACTATGTACTGGGGGGCTTTGGGGAGAAGAAGAAGAAAGAAAAAAAAGATTGGCAACAGATGTTAGCTCAGGTGCCAATCTCTCAAAAAAAAAAAAAAAGTTACGTTATAAACACTGGCTAAACCAAAGGGTAGGGCAAGGAGCTAGACGACCTTGTACTTGACCGAGCCTGCCCACAAATCACCCCAATAATGGGCTGGGAATGTGGCACATAGAAAGGGGCTGGTGGACACAACCCTGTTTTCTTTATTTCTGGCCTGTATGCAGGGAAACTGAGGCAGAAAGGCATGCCTGCTACAAAGTATGAGGCATGGGCCCAGAAGTCCCCATTCCCAGCCTCCTACTGGGACCAGAACAAACAAGCCTCCCTTGATAGCAGGCACTGTGACACACACACAATGAGCCAGGCGGCAGGGCCAGCACGACCCCTACAAGAAACAGGCACTTACAGGCACGCTCACTTGCACACCCAGGTGCAAGCAGACAGAAGGGCCCAGCAGTGGCCCTGCCAGGCTGGTACAGGAACAATGCTCTCTGACTGTCAGCACCAGGAACCGTCTCTGCGTTGAAATCTAGGTCACAGCAGCAGGCTCTGGAGCCCAGCCTCTCCCCACCCCCCCCCCCCCCCCCGCCACACACACACTGATAATCCGAGGACAGAAAAGGTGGGATGCAGGCAAGGGGGACGGTGGGGAAGGGGTCCAAAGATGGGGATAATAATGAGCGGGGGGTGGGGGTGGGGAGTGGTGGGCTGAAAAGGGCAGCAAGGGAAGGAGGCGAGATGTCCCCAAAAAGACTCTGCCCCCATGGAGGCAACCCTGGGACCAAGTCCTCAGCTGGAAAATGGGACAGAATTTAGGGTCATCCTGCCCTGTTTTCACATGGAAGAAGAGTTTGTAAATAGAGATCCTGTGGGAGGAAAGTGTGTGTGTGTACGTGTACTCCCAAGAGGAGTTAAGATTTAAGGCTCTGAATCTAAAACACAGACTTACAGGGGAGGTGGGCGGGAAGGGATTAATGTGTGTGAGACACCCACCCACAAAGACTTGAGGGTGGGGGGCAGGTAGGAGCTTTCTAAGAGAGTGAAACAGATACATGGAGGCTCTAAGAGAAATGGGGGTGGGAATGTTAGAGCGCCAGGCTCCTACGTATGGATGTTGATACCTGGGTGTGGGCGCAGGTATGGGCAGGAGGCAGTGGCTGGGATCTGGGCATGTGTTTGGATGATCTGGTAATGGATGTGTACGTGCCAGCACTGGATGTGTGGCTCTGAGTGTATGTGGTCTGTGTGTTTATCTGTATCTGAACCAGCTGAGAGTATGTGTAAGAAGGTAGATAATCACAGGCTCACATCCAGAGAACAGAGGAAGGGTGAGGGGAGCCTACAGAATGGAGGAAGAGAGCCAGGGTTGGGAGAGGGAAGGAGACTGAGGCTGCAAAGGAGGTATCTAGTCGGGGGAGGGAAGGGGGGCAGGGAGCACAGAGTCCACGATGGGAAGGCTGAAGCCTCAGCTCAGTGGTTACCATGGCAACCGCAGTTCTAGGTGCCCCCCCTCAGTCGTCAGGACAATGACACCACTGGATGGGAGGGGTGTGTGGAGTGGTGAGTAAGAAGGGACAGACAGGATAGGAGTAAGGCCTCTGAGGGAGCAGGGAAAGGCAGCCTGGTTGCCTCCCTCCCTGGAGAGATCCCATTTGCCCAGGCCTGGGTGTGGTGGCAGGGGCCAGGGCAGGATAGTTTGGGAGGAATATTGGGAGTAATGAGGAGGGGGAATTTCCTTATGTGGAACTCAAGTCTCACTTATCACTGTCCCTGGGCTGGGCTGGCCATGGTGAGTCTTCACAGAAACCATGTCACTTCTCTCACCGGAGATTCAGAATTCCTTAGGGCCTGTAGAGAAGTCTCCTGCCCTCCTAGCTCTGAAAACTTCAGATCTCTGGAGAGCGCAGAGGCTGCCCAGGGAACACCGGGCAGCCTGGGCGGAGGCCATTCTTGGGACAGGATACCAGGGCAGGAACCGGGAACCGGAGCCGAGGCTGCCAGGAAGTCAGTCCCCTTCCCTCCCAGATCATTCTGTGCTCTGCTCACCGCTTCCTCACACCTTCCTTCCTTCCTCCTTCTTCCAAGCTGGCCCCCGGCGGAGCCCTGACAAAGGTCAAACCAACTGAGGATGCTGGGGAAGAGGGGCAGGAGGTAAGGATCATTATATACTGACCTTCTAGGGTAGCAGTTGGGAGCATGACAGGTGGGTACTCCGTGGGCACTGGGGGTACTTTGAGAAGCCTAGCAAAATGGGATAACCACCTGTGGAGGAGGTGGCAGCACCAAAAGAATTTCTATGCATTTGACATTAATTCATGATTATCCCCTCTCCCTAGCATTTGGTTCCAAATCCTCGGTAAATTTAAGAAAGCCTGAAGATGAGGAGCTGCTGCCCCTCCTTGCCTCACATCTGTGACAGCTGCCTAACGCTGAGGGGTGGGGCCATCCCACACAGCTGCAGGGACCTGGAGATCCCTGCAAGGGGCAGGAGGGGGCTTGTAGGCACTCAAGTCTCTCAGTCTTGTTGCCTGGAGTTGGGGGTTGGGACGGGTAGTAATCAGGGAGAAACAGATGGGTGGGAAGGGAAGAGAGCAAGATTCCTATTTTAAATTTTATCTGTTCCCAAATTCAAGCAATCTTGTAATTCATCCCTAATTACTCCTTTAATATCATACTCAATTGACTTCTTGCCTTAGCATCCATTCAGCTTTGGGGAGGTGGGGAGTGTTTTTAGTCCTGTAATGAAGGAAGAAGAGGGCTCCAAGTCTCCAGAGTCAGCCTGGGAATGAGGGCAGGCAGGATACCTGGGCCTCAAAATGTTCAGTCCAAGAAGCAAAATCGGTTGCCCCTGGGCAGAGGGACAGGGCTAAGCCTTTAGCCCTTAGTTTAAGAGAAGACAGACCAGACCCAAGATGAGGGCATCAGGAGACACCTGGCATTGGATCAGGCAGGGCAGAGGAGAGCTGCGTGACGTGACGGTGGGGGGGGGGGGGGGGGGCCTCTGCCGCTCTCCACTCCTAGTTGTCTCTCCCTACTTCTATTTCTGTTTCTTTCCCATTTCTCCGTTTCTCATCCATTTCCTCTCTCCCTAATCTATCAGTCTCTCTTTTCCTCCTTTCTTTTCAGTGGCCTTTCATCCTATCCCACTTGATAGTAGCCATGAATACTTAGGACTCCTGGGTCTATGACTCAGTGGTCCCCATCTGAAGGCTCAGAGCTACTATACTGTTAGGAAGGAGTGAGCATCCCTGCAGTAAAGAGGTAGAGTGAGTTTGGTGGGGAGGGGCCTGGGTTGGTTGGCTGCATACAGGTTACTGATGTCCACCATTGCATTGTACATGAGCATCTGAAGGAGAGTGTGAGGGGACGGCATGGCAGTCTGTGGCCCTCTTCTTCATGCATGACAATACATGCACACGTGATGGGCACAGGTGTCAGGGAAGTGAGGAAGTAGGCAACCAGGGCAGCCGACAGCCTAGGGCATTTCTGGCAATTTCCCCAATGGAGTGTTTAACCACAAAGGGAAGAGCAATTAAAGCTAATCGCTCTGACAGCCTGGGGGCCAGACACATACTAGAGAAACAAAATATACATATTCAGCATGTTTCCCTTGAGTCCCTGTGGTCTCACCACCAGGCTGCTTTCAACCTCCCTGACTGCTGAGCCTCTGTGGTCCATTCCCAGCACTCTTCCCACTCTTCTGACCATCTCTGTCTCTCACTTCCTCCCTCTCCCTGTCCCTGACTGTCTGTCCCTCTCTCCATGTGTCTCCCTTTCACACACATTCTCCTCATTCTCTCTCTCTGACTTGGGCTCCATCCTTGGCTGACTCATATTCATTCTTCCTTTTTCTCCCTCTCCCTTTCTTCCACCCTCTCCTCCATCCCTTGGCCACTCTTATGCCCAGGAACCAGCCACTCCCAGCATCCTGAGCTCTAACTGGACCCAGCAAGAGAGGCCACCAGCAGCCCCTACCCTCCCTACTCACCCAGTTTCAGAACACCAGGCTCACTCGCGCTCAAGATCCTCTCTCCCTGTCCTAAAGTGAGACCAGGATTTTCTCCCATCTTTTCCCCTGTTTTAAAGAAGCACTCAAAGTCCAGGGCTGGGAGAAGATGCCCAGAAAATTAGGGTGGACTTGGGGACAGTGGTCCCCACTCAGCTATCCTGCTAGACTGCTGTTCTTCCAAGACTTGCACATGGGAGGCAGAGGGGGTGAGGTGGGGGTTGGACGTGTAGTGCAGCAACATTTGTGATTTGCTGTATGCGAGACGATGTGTGTAAGAGTCACATGGGTGTGTGTCACTGTGTGTGCTGGTGTGTGTCTTGTAGGTGTGTGTGTCCCTGTCAGTTTTGACATGGATTATATGAAATAGGGGTTTTACAGTTAGCTACTTCACTTCTCTACACCCCCAGCTCCTTCCTCCTTCCCTCCAGACAAGCTTTCGCCAATCCCACCTCTTCCCCAGGTGCAGAGGGCTAGGATGAGGGCACATGGTGCGAGCGGCCAGGTTTGAGCCCTCGGAGCAGGGGCGGCTGCCGGAGGAACTGAGGCAGGGTTGGGCCGGGAGACCGCCAGCCCAGGAGAGTCCGAAGCCAGAGAAGGGGAGGGAGGGGCGGGAGCTGGCCCGGCCGAGCCGGCTGGGCGGGAAGCAGGCTCCATCCTAATCCCCAGGCCCCGGTCCGACTCCAAAACTGCCGTTCAGCCTGAAATGGGCGGCCGAAGCCACGCCGCCTCCAACACACCTCGGCACTCGGGACTCACCGACACATACCGAGCCCGTGCGGCCTGACACAGAGCGGACCCGTCCGGGGCCCCCGCTCCCCATCCGGCCCCGGGCGTCCCGGATCGACGCCCCTCCGAGCCCAGACTCCAAATCTGCCCCCTCCCCGCGACACATCTCCTCTCCGCCCTCTCACCGCCTCCGGGGCTGAGCGCTCAGGGCGCGGGCACTCCGGTGTCCCCGGTTCCTGAGCAGCGTCCGGAGCCTCCTCCTCAGCTCCCGCCGCCGCCGCCGCCGCTGCCGCTTCTGCCGCCGCCGCCGCCGCCTCTTCCGCCCGCGGAGCCCGAGCCCGAGCCCAGCGCCGCCTCACCCCACCCGGCCGGCCCGTGATGTCAGAGCCGGGGAGGGGCGGGGGGCGGGGAGCGGCAGGAGGGGGAGGGGAGACAGCCGGGGGCTGGGGTTCTGGAAGGCTCCTGGGATAGGGGACAGAAGTGGGGGAGGGCTGGAGTAGGTGCGCTGCCTCTTCCCTAAACCGCAAAACCCAATTCTCAGATTTCTTTCCCAATGGGACACTCCCCTCCCCTTGTGACCTTTCCATGACCACAGCAGCTGGGACCATGGGATGCACAGAGTGAGTTAGGGTTTAGGGATTTGGAAGGCCTTTGGCCTCTGGGTCCGCTTAGACTTGGTATTTGGAAAAACCTCTTTCCCTCCCCGTATGGGTTAGGGGAGCTCAGACTCATCCACATTGGGGGATGGGGTTAGAAGCAGGGGTTGGGGGGAGAAGCAACACGGGCCTCCTTCCCTTAACCTGGAGCCATGGATTCTCTCTCTCCAGGAAGATGCTAGCGGCCCCCTTGTGTTCCTCTCACCTTTCCCAAATATACCACCCTCCAGCCTTCCCCCTCCTATGATGTAATTTTATTTTCTGGGGAGAAAAAGAGCAGCAGTGAGCTCAGCATGCAAATATAGACAACTTGCAAAGCCACACTTAGCTCTGTCTCCTAGCTCTGCCCCTCTCCTCAGGCCCAGCATGGCAGCTCTCACTTCCCCTCAACCCCAGGGACTTTCCTCCCCCAGATTCTCAGCCAGACTGAAAGAGGGAAGGAAGAAGTGGGGAAGCATCTGTTTTTACCCCCATCTCCAGCCTAAGAGATCCCACCTCAACTCTGGCAGAGTCTGGCCCTGGGAAGAGGTCTGAGCTCCATCAGTGTTTGTACCACCTCTGAGAACCCCCTGACTTCACACCAGTTCCCACCTGGCAGAGACCCCGCAAGAAGCCTTAGCTGAGCCCCTCATTTCTTGAGTCTACACTGTTCCTCCAAGAGGCTCAGGCTCAGCTCCTGCTGCTTTTGGGTTCCACAGCCCTTCTCTTTGTTCTTCATCATCTCCTCTCCCAGTGCACCCTGTCACTGCTCCTTTGATAGTAACACACCCTCGTAATTTACCTTTGTATATATTTCACTTGTTCTGTGTTGCAGGGCCAAAAACAATTTTGTTGACCCATCTTTGAGACTCAGAGAAGCTAAACGACTTCTCTACAGCAGTGAAAGGTTCAGGTCTCCCAGAGTCAACCAGGTACAGGGGACCTTGGCTTCATGCTGGCTCTACTCCTTTCTTGGGCAGGTTATGCCCTTGAGCCTCAGTGTCCTCGCTGGTAAGATGGTGACACCAATTCCCATCTTAGAGAGGAGTTCTGAGATTTAGAAATCATCAGTCTTCTAGGGCCTCGCACAGATGGGTACTTAAAACATGGGAGCTATTATTTAGTCCAAGGCCTTTCACTGACCTCTGCTAGACAGTAGGCTCCATAATATTATTATACTGGCCCAGTGTCCATACATTTATTACATGGGTGCAAGTTGGATGAATACATGGTTTCTACTTTATACTCCTGTCACCTTCTCTAGGAACACTCCCTGGATTTGTTTGTAGAGGGTGAAAACTTCTCTAACTACAGGTCTCATCTTCTGTACTTAAAAATCCTCTAAGTCTCACAGCAATGCATTTATACCTGATCCATGAACACCGTAATGTCTTTTAGCTACGGGCTTGTTCAGTTGCTTGGTTCCCCCACCCCGACTCCTTGGTTCTACCACCCTGACTCCTTTATACTTACCCCAACTTGGGCTGTGCCAGAGAGAATGCAGATCCTTCCTGCCAGGAACTGCAGCAGGCCCAGGTCTGGGGGACCCCTATTATACAAAACTCAACGTCTCCTCCCCACTCCTGTGACCACCACTCAGGTCCATATTCTTCCAACTTCACCCCAATTATTATAACAATCTCTGATTATATGAGTTGGGCTCCCTGCCTCTGGTATCTCCATCAGCTCCCCTCCCTATATCCATTCTCTTCATCACTGCCAGATTAAATTTTGCCCTTCCTCCCCATTTTATAGGATTAAATTCAAACACCTCTACAACCGAGTCCCATTATGCCCACGCAACCTCATGACCGCCACTTGAACTCCTCGTCTTGTCTCTCTGGTTTCTTCTGGGCCCCAATATGACACACACCATTCTGCCAGTGCTTTTGATGTCTCCATCAACTGAAATGTCCCCTCCCCAACTCCTTGGCCCCCAATCAAATCCTACTCTTCCTTTAAGGCCTAGAAAATGCTCACTTCCTTTATGAAGCCATCAAAGCCCACTCTGATCTCTCTTCTCTAAGCCCATTCTGTTCATTTGTTCCTTCTTTTAACAGACATTTATTAGGGACTACTTTTTGTATGTCAGGCCCTGTGGACACAGAGAAAAGCCTGGGTCCCTGCCTTCAAGGGGCTCACAGTCTAGTGGGCAGGATGGATACGTAAATGAAGAACTGTGATAGAATAGGCTGAATACCAGAATAGAGGTGTATTTAGAGAGTGCAGTGTGAACCCAGAGGAGGGAACTGCAGGCGGGTGACACCTCTGGGAAGGCCTCATCGAGGAAGTGTTATTTGGGCTCAGTCTTGACATTCAAATAAGAGCTGCAGGGAGGGTGCTATCAAGCAGCACGTAATCACTTAATTACATATTGCTTTGTATTTTTCTTCAATTGTTTAGTGTGTTTGTCTTGACTTCCCAGTGAGTCTAATCAGCTCCAGAGCAGGGACAGGCCCAGCACTCTCTGTTCTCCCAGAGCCTAATAGCGGTGCTGGACAAACACCATGTGTTCAGAAAAGGCTTGTTGACTTGCAGCAGATAAATAATCCAAGCTTCTCTGGGATAACTGCCTGGAGGGAGCCCCACCAGCCTCCTATCACAGTCCCCTAACAAGGCACCCATACCTAAATCTCCCAATCTCTGGCTGCCTCTCTCCTGCCACAGGGGTGAGACCTCATCAGCAGACACTTGCTCATGCTGCCCCAGATCCTTTATTGAGGCCTCTTATTTGACCCAAATACATTAACAAGAGATTGGTGAGATACAGCCCCACAGAACCCTCCCTTCCTCCTGGCCAGGGATAGGACAGTCAGAAGGATATAGGATTTAAGAGAGTGGGGGAAGAGTGTGCAGAAGTGGAGGGAACAGAATAGAGATAGGAGCCCACAGATATGGCAAGAAAATCATAAGAAAGAGTGTAGGGAGTGATGGAAGAAACAAATACTAGATACAGGGACATTGTTGGACAGGAAACAGAAGTCAGATGAGATAGGTCGGCTGGTATGTAGGGAAAAGTGCTCCTTCCCTCATTAAGTGAGGGGGATCAGAGTCTCAGCACTCAGCCTACAGACCCCAGTGGGCCCTAGTCAGAGAATGACCTAGTGTCCCTGGAGAAGCTCAGGGAAGGCAGGAGGAAGCCTGAGGAGAGCAAGTGGGGCTAGGAGATGGTAGCTACAGCAACTAGTCATCATCGTCATCATCGTCGTCATCATCATCGTCATCATCCTCTGTGTTGATCTCGCCCGACAGCACATCCTCCAGCCAGTCCTCCAGCTCCTCAGGGGAGGGCAGGTCCTCCTCGTCGTCCATCTCCAACCATACACTGTCCGCCTAGGACATGGCACAGACAGGGAACCAGAGCTAAGACTGACTCAGGTCTTTGGACCCATCCTCCCACTCACTGGACTCTGTATATCCTTCCCCACATCTTCTGTCCCTTCCCTTCATCTGTCAACAGCCAGAGAAACTGTCCAGGTGAAGGTCTAAGTTAGAATGGTGACAGTGGGAGTAGAAAGAATAGTTGGACTGGCAAATAGCCCTCCTCCTTTCACTCTTTCTTCCAAGCTCTTGACATGCTGCGCTTCCTAAAACAGACCTCTCGATCATGCCCTTGACGCAAAACCACTGGTGGCTCTTCCTGGCCTAGAGAATAAAGTCAGCAACTCTTCAGCATTCAAGGCTTTTCATGACCTGCTTTTTCAGCACCATCCTCAGAGATCTCTAGGCTCTCAAGCTGTAAAAAATGACTTGCCTTTTCCTGAACCTAACCTGATATTCATTTTCCTACTTTTGACCTTTTGCACTAACTTTTCCATCAATTTGGAAGTGCTTCTCAACTGTAGAACTCCTATACGTTGTACAATCTCCACTTTAAATGCCACTCCTTTTAAACCCTTCTCTGATTCTCTCAAGCAGAAATCACTTTGATTTTTGTGCCTTCCTAGCATTTTATGTGTATCTTTATTACAGAGTTTATCAGATCTGGCCTTGTAGTTAATGGAATACTGCTTTCCCAGTTAGACTGAGAATTATATGAAAGCAAAGACTGTGGCTTGTTCAGTTCTACTGAATAAACATTTTTGAAGCACCTGCTACATGTGAATGAGAAGATGTCTGCCCTCAAAAAGCTCAAAGTCTACTGGAGGGGACAGACATGATACATAAATAGCCATATAAAAGCCATGTTCTTGATGCCAAATGGGCTCTTGGAGTGCCAAGGAGGGAATGATTCCAAATGGGAGATCTAGAAAGACTTCATGGCGAAGAGAGGATTTGAACAGGGGCTTGAAGGATGAGCAGCCGATTCCAACAGGTGAAGATGGGCATGTTCAGATCATGAATCTCTCCCTCCATCCAGTCATTAGACTGGGCATGTCTAATTTCTATGGGAAGGGCTCAATTCCTAGTTGGCAGAGCACAGGAGAGCTCGCTATGCTGGGAAGCAGAGTTAGGGGTCAACCAGGGATGAGGGAAGGAAACTCACATCAGTAACATTGACGACTCCTATTTGTGGGGCTGACAGGTCAATGTCAAACGTCTTCTCCCAGTATGGAACCAGCTGTAGAAAGACCACATATGGCAACTTAATGGAGTCTAGGAACACGTGAGTCCAAGGGGATGTGTGTGAGGGTCAGCCGAGAGACAGAGGGAAGACACTATGAACCCATGGTGGATGAGGGATGAGTCCTTCTATAAGACCTGAAAGGATTGGATAGAACTAAGCAGTTAAAGGGTAGAAATCTGAAAGGGAAAGTATCAGGAGGGTCAGCTGGGGACATCGGCCCCTCCTATCTAAGGAAAACTAGATAGGAAACCCCTGTTCTGATCCTGGATCTGCTACTGATTGACCTTGTGACTTTGAGCAAGGCACTTCTCCTTGGCCCTCAATTTCTACATCTCTAAACTATGGTAATTATACCTGGTAATTGCCAATGTTCCTCACATTTCTGTTTGTCCATTCCATTACTCTTTCAACAATTAGTGCTAGGTGTTGGAGATTCAGCGAGGAACAAAGCCATACCCTGAGACATGGAATCTCTGTGCTTTGATTCTATTATTGTGTATACCATGTGCAGGGGTAATGTGCCCATCTGTTCCCCCAAACTCTGGATTTCTTTAGAAGGAACCATCCCTGGGCACATGTGCTACCTGCCCAGTCTCTGCTCTAGGAATTATGTGTGTTATGACCCATGTGATTCACTTCCCATCCTGTTTTCCCTTTCTCAGGATGCCCTTCATGCCCACAGTGCCCATGATCATGCAACAGGCAGAAACCTTCCAGGGTCCCCCAGCTAGAAGATGAGGAAAGACTCTGAAACAAGCTCTCCTCAGAAAGTGCCACTATCTAAGGCCCCACCTTAGGTTAGCAGTGCCTGAGCGGACCTCTTACCAGGGGGAAGTCATCAGGGTCAATCCAGATGATGCTAAGATCAGGGTTATCAGTGTTATCTTGGGCCACAGACTTGAGGGTCTCCAAGAACTCATAGCCATCTTGGAGGAAACACAAGTGAGAAGTGTGAGGTGGGGCAGAGAGGAAAGGGACCCAGAGGGAACAGGAGTCTAGATCTCTTTCCCACCTCCCACAGTTCCTCAGGTCTAGCTGCAGGCTGCTTGTACTTTTCCAGGAATGCCTCCCAAGTGAAGCCTATGCTCCAATTGACAGCCCCGCCTCCCCCCTCTCACCAGTGCCCCCCCAAATCCAATCCAGTATTTCTCCCTCACCAGGATCTGCTTCCTCTGCAAAGGCCACAATATGGATTCCATCCAGATCATCCTCCTGTTAGGGGAGAGGAGGCCTTAGTTATGCTCCCTGAAGTCAGAGAGCCCAGAACAGACCCTAGATCTTCCTTGAACCTGAGTTTTTTGGAAATCCAGCTTGTGGATCAGGTATATTCTCGTGGTGGTGACCCTTTCCCAAGTGACACTGCTCCCTTCAGCTCCAGGGCCCCCATACCTCCTCTGGCAAACTCTTTAGCTCCAGAGCTTGGAGCTCCTCCCTTGTCATCTTCATCTACTTATGTGTGTCTCCCAATGCCTGACACATTCTTGAGAACAAAACCCTCAACCTTTGCTGGTGCATTGTCAGTCCTACAAGCAAGGCATGAGGAACAGTAGGGTGGGATGTTTCTAGGACTTGAGTCTTTAGCCACCCATGCTCCCCTAAGGGCCTGGCCTGGTCCAGGGGCACTCACCCAGGTCTCATACATACTCTCAGGCTTCAGTTTCCTCAAGGTTGACCTAGAAGCAACAGACAGAAAGTCATACTCAGTGGGTGAGAAGAATGCCCTCCCCTCCAGAGGGTCCCCACAGCAGAGGCTGCCTCTGGGTCATGTCTAGGGCACAGACAGCTTGTAGCCCAGAACAAAGCCATCTGGCCAAACCTAAGCCCTGGGCACCAGGCCCAGATCACTGCATGGTTAGAGCAGGTGGGAGAGCAGAGGGTGAACAAGGGGACTGGGAGAGAGACTTTTGGGAGGAAGGTAAGAACTGGACATCTGCGTATTCGTTCGTTCATTCATTCATTCATTCAAAAAAATTGAGTGTCTGAGATGTTCTAAGCACTGTGCATGGTGCTATGTAGATAGAGCTGAACCAGGCAAACATGTTCCTGCCCTGATGAGGGGACCATAATCTAGTGGGAAAGAATGAGAGTGAGTAGTGTTTACACTGATGAGTGGGTATTTCCAGCGGTGGAGTACTGTGAAGGGAGAGAATTATGTGTGAGTGTAGGGCAGAGTTTCTCAACCTCAGCACTACTGACATTTGGGGCCAGATAATTGTGTTTTGGGGGAGCTGTCCTGTGTGCACTATAGGATGTTTAGCAGCATCCCTGGCCTCTACCCACTAAATGTACACATATATGGAGGACCTCCTATGTGTAGGGCTCAGGGCTAAGTGCTAGCATGCAAAATGTTGTGTAAAATGGTGAGTGTATCAGTGAGCACTGGTACCCAGAAGTGCATTCATCTCCAGGTGAGTCCAAGCTCCTGGCTGGCTGAGATTCCCCCAGCCTATCTCATAGACTGGTGTTCTAGCCTGAGGAGGAGCCTACCCTGCTCAGACGGTTGCCCCTGCTCCCCACCTCCTGTGCTTCTCCACGAAGTTGACAATCTCCTCTTCGCTATTGGGCTTATCTGGGATGGTCACAGGTTCTTCCATGAAGGCCTCATAGAAATCGATCTCATTCAGCTTCAGGGTCAGCTTCTTTGCCACCTTTGAGGGAGGGGGCAGGGGGGAGTAGAGCAGGGGATGCAGGATCAGGGTGAGAAGCAGTATTATCAGGGAGCAGATATTAGGAAGGGAGTCAGACAACCTGGGCCCTTGTCACTGCCACTGTGACACTGGACAAGTGTCTTAACTTCTCTGGGCTTTGGCTGAACAGGAGAGGGGTACTTTAGATGTCTAAAATCTGTGGGGCAGGAGAGGCCTGAGATGGGGGTGAGGGTGGAGAATGTCATGTGTAGGGAAAGACTAGGTCCCCCAAAGATTCTGGAAGAGGGGGCAGGGCAGCTGAAGGGAGTGAGGGAGACCCAATGTAGCCGTGGGGAGGAGAACCTTGCTGTCGAAGGTGGCAAAGAAGGGGATGTAGGGATGAAACTCCTCCGCCGCATCCTCGTAGGCTTTGTAATCTGAGGGGGGAATGCAGAGTTAGTCTCTGGGGGAACCAGGGTCCTCCAGGAAACCATCCCCCCCTCCCCAATATGGGAGGTGGGGTTCATTCTGAGACCCACTCCCTCTAGTCCTCTGAGAGTGGCTAAAATATAGTTGGGGGAGGCAGAATGCTGGAGGTGCCTGTCTGGGAAGCCCCTCCAGTGCAGGGAGCTCAGAGCAGTTGATGAAGCTGACTGTGGCAAGAGGAGTTAGGAGGCAGAGCTGCTGAGACAGTGGGTGAAGTGGGGAGGTAGGAGGACAGGTAAAATGGGGATCCAGGGAGGGCACAGTGGAGTCTGAGGGTTACCCACGCTCTGAATCTTTGCTCTTGAAGTAGCCAATGAGTTTGTTCTCATCCTCAAGATTCTCGAACGCCTGCAGCTCTCGTTCACCCTCAATCAATTCTACAGGGTCCTCTAGGACCTGGAGGAACAGGGACATTGAAGGAAGAGAGTGAGTTTCGGTCCTCACCAATAGAAGCAGGGAGAGGAGGGGTGGGGAACAGGAGGAAGGGGCTAGCTGTTCACTATGTGTGTGAGGTGGGAGTTGATGGGGAGGGCACGAAGTCTTAAAGCAAGGCCATTAGGTCCAGGGGAATCCTCACATCAAGCAGAAACTCCACCAGGGTGTCAGCAGAAAGCTCGCCATCATACTCAATGACTTCATCTCCCTTGAACACATAAATGCTGTCCTCTTCAGTTAGTCCTGGGAGTGAGCCAGGGGTGAGCCATCATCCCAAACTTCCCACGGATTCAGGGGTCCAAATCCAGGGTTGCAGCCCAGTCCATAATCCCAGTGGGCCCCATATCCTCCACCTCCCTCTTCCTTGCCCCCTCACCTCCACTGCCCCTTAGCCCCTACTCCCCTAGTGTCTGTACCTCTGGATTTAGTCTAGGTAGCTAGCTGGGGCCCATGGGCTCTCCAGGGAGAAGCTAGGTTCAGGTGGGGGTGTTAGGGCAGGACATAGGGAGATATAGACTCTAGCAAGTTTTCTCCCTTTCTCTGCCTGTCATAACTAGAGACAGATATTTATGTTACCTCCTCTGAGGACTCTAGTCGCTGATTCCCAGCCCCCCCCTTTAACCCTCTGCTATTACTGACCAAATGACTTCATTACTGACCACCCTTCCCCCATCCACTTCCGGAGTCCAGTCTCATGCCTGCGCTGCCCCCTGGTGGCCGGTTCTGTAACACCTGGCCAGGGCTCTGGAGGGGGAGGGGTTGGAAGAAGAGTTTGCAGAGGCCACTCCAGCCCCACCTGTGTTCCCTGAATTCCCCCTTTCCTCAACACCTAGCCCTGTTTTTTACGTAAGCATAAAGAAAGCCACCTTCACCTGTTTCTGAGATTTGAGCATTGGTCTCTATAAGGAATAAAGGAGAGGCCAGGACCTCAGCCACACCCCTCCCAAATTCAGTATTTTCTCCCCTACTTTCAGAATAGGCATGGTGGAGGCCCTGGTCTATATAAGGGCTGTCACCTGGTCCTCCAGCCTAGGCCTCCCCCTCTCACAGGCCAGCTTCCCCTCCCTGCCCCGCCCCACCCCCCTTACCTAGTTTCTTGGCTACAGCTGCATCCTTCTCAGAGTCCACCAGCCCGAAGCCAACACCTTTGTCTTCTAGGACTTGGGCTGCTAACTGGAGGAAGGTTAGGGTTAAAACCAGCCCACGGAATTCTTAGTAAACCCTATTACCCTCTCTTGCTTTCAAGTTGGGGTCATTTGAGATGCAGGGAATAGAAGAGTTAACCTTGACACTGTACTGGGATCTGGGATATCTCCACTTTCCCTAGAACCCCACCCTTCTGGTCTTTAGTTCAATTCTTAATCCCTGAACATTTATTGCTCATTTACAATGTGCTTATTATGTAGAACTTTAAGGCACTGCGCTTCAGAGTGACTGAGGCCCTTCGCTCCTTCAGGGACTCCATAGAACCCTGCACTCCATCCTGATCAAAGGCCATGCTCAGCATGGCAGTGAACTCCCTGGTATTCTTCTGAGTAGGAAGAATTCCCATTCTTCCAATGGGAAGAATTTTGGAGGGCAGGAGGGTAGTGGGAGGTCCGTTCATGTTGCTGAGGAGTGGGGAAAGCCAGAGAGCTGAGAGTAGAGGTCACTGTGACCACCACTCATCATCCACAGAGGCCGAGACTGACAGGGACTGGAGGTGAAACAGACCGGGCTCTCCTCATCTGGGCTGAACTTTCCCTTTCCCTCTCCACCTCAGCCTGTCCCTAGGCTATGGATAGTCACACCCGTAGGTCCCTGTCCCCGGCAGCCTGTGTCTTGGGCATGGCTTGCAGCTTTACCCCACATAATACAGACTCGGGCACCCAGATTCTCAGGAGGACAGGGAAGGGAGGCTGTTGGCAGATGGATGGCCAGGGATGCTGAGCACTCAGGATAAAAATACTCAGTGCATTAATCAGATGGCAGTTCCAGCCCCCGGCAGGGGCACACAAACGAGAGCTTGCAGGCCTGGTATCTTGCCCTGAAATACTCCAAGCTCTGGGCAAGCTGGGGGCTCTCTGTAAGGCCAAGCTAGAGAGGGAGCTGCAGAAGTTTAGACAAGAAAACTCTATCACATCCTGGCTCTTAGAGGGCTATGTGACCACACCTCCCTATCATCCCCAAATAGGCTTTTTTTCTTGTTACAATAGCCTCCCTCTCCTTTGGGCCTGAAGTCAGCTTGGGGGTGAGGAGAATCTTCCCATAAAGAGAAATTGAAGACGGCATTTTGAAGCATCCTCCAACCACAAAAATTTGCCAATCAGGGAATCCAGCTTGATCCAATAAAGGCAGATGGGGAATTTGGGGGTGGGGGAAGAGAGAGGGGACTGAGAGACCAATGGGAGGCATGGTGGTTTTTATTAAAGATGAAACCATGAAATAAATGACATGCAAATAAGATGTCAATAACATTTAAATTGATTTGGATTTCTTTGGGGTACAGCCCCTAAAGTGTAGGGAGAGAGGCCATATTCTGGCTAGGAAAGTAGATTGGGGGGTGCAATACGCTGCGCTGCAGTTCTCCCCCTTCCCCCTTTTTTGTCCCCCTTCCAAGGACACCCCAGTTCTAGCCAAGCCTAGTGCTACCAGCCTCCTATAGCACGGAGGAGAGATCTCCCTGCAGCCTCGCTCCATTCCTCCTAAAATTGCCTAACTATGGTGGCGCTTTTGGATTCCCAAGTTTGTTTCTCATTTGGCTAAGGCCACATGCCATTTGTGTCCTGTTGGTCAAGACGGGGGTCCTGCTGCACTGCCCCTAGCCCCTAGATCCTGCCCTCAAAGATCTATGTGGAGTTGTAGGATAGAGGGTTGCAGAGAGGGACGGGGTGTGCTCTGCAGGCCTGCAGACCCACCACTCACCTCCAGGATCAGCTCCTCCATCTCAAATTGTCTTTGTGAGGCCTTGTCGTCCTCGGGGGGCTCGTGGTAGAGCAGTGCCAGCACCTCATACTTCTTGAACACATTCTTGTAGTTCTTTGCGTTGACATTGACCACACGGTCCACACCATCATACTCAGGAAAGTCCAGCCCTTCCTCCCCCTGCACCCCTGACTTAGGGGTCCCTAGCACCAGCAGTAACAGCATTGCCAGCCGCAGGCCCTGCACAGCTCTGGCCCCCATCCTGTCTGCAGCGCTCATGGAGGTAGTGGGACGTGGGTCGGCTCTCCTGGTCCAGAAGAAGTTAGCTGGGGTGGGGAGGGGCCCCTGGGTCCTGAATCCTGAGTTAGGGGCTCACAGTGGGGGTGGGGTGGAGAACAGCCCAGGGCAGTGGACAGAGGACACTGCTGAGTCCTGGAGAAACTGCCGATGGAGCCAAGAGAAAAAGGGTCAGGAGGAGGAATAGGAGCAGGGGGCGGGGAGGGAACCGGAGCTGCCCCTGAGATTGGCACCCCTTGGCCCGCACCTGGTCCTGTCTAAATATGTCTCTGGGATTGGCAGAAGAGATGGATAACCTTCTGAGGCCAGGACAGCTCCATGAGGGCTGGGATCCTCCCACCTCCTACACCTCTCCCCTAGGCTCCCAGAACCTCCTTCCCCTCCCCCTCCCCCAATGTTCAGGGCTCCTCAGCCCCTGTCCCAGCGCCTCTGGCCTGAGAGCTCATCGCCATATTAAGAAAGGAAAAAGCCAGAGCTAAAAATAAGACCAGATGAGTCGGAGGTAAATGAAGCTGGGGCTGGGGGAGGGGAGATTTGGGGTAATTAGGGAGGGCTCAGGGAGGGCAAAGTAATCAGAGAGAAGGAAATGGAGGTGGAGAAGAGGAGGTATTCTGGGTCAGAGGTTAAATTCGCAGGACAGGACAAAACGGGGACAAATGCAATATTGACTCTAGGTCTTAAAAACTGGGAGTCTCCTCTAGGTGAAGTCTGTTTCTTTGATCCTGTGGAGGAGGAGGGCAGTAAAAATGCAATCCAGGTTGCAGGAAAGAGACCCCTGCACTTCTCTTTAAAGAACCAGAACCAAGGATGAGGTCATTCTCTGAATAAAAGATGGAGCCGCGTCCAGGACTGGCCACCTGGCTCAGCTCCAGCCAGTTTCCTTTGCTTCACTCAACACTCCTAACTCGGGAATGTAAGGGAAGGACAGGGCATGGGACGAGAAGTGCTGGCCCACATCCATCCTGTAGAGGTGTGGATTTGGGGTTTCTCTGCCCAGGACGGACAAGATGAGAAGGGAGAAGTCATTCGGCCACGGCCTCCTACTCACTCTCTCTACTCTGATCCTTTGCGACTCAGTTTTCTAGGGCACAGTGGGAAGGGAGGATTCCCCAGGCTGAATGATTCCAAGGAGAGTGGATAGCAACTATTCATTCGTACATCTTTGACAAGACAAAGAGGATCAGGTATAAACACCAGGGAAAAAAATTAACACCGGGAAAACATGAAGAGGTGGGTCCTGTGCCCTAAGCCAAGGATGCTGATTAATTCTGTGCATCTAAGAGCCAAAGCAGAGTTGGGGGGAGGCTCTGACTTCCTGGACCCCCCAGCTTGGAGGGGAGGGCAGAGTGGATGAGTTCAGTTCTGGGTACCTAGAAAGGAAGGAGCCTCCTCATGCCCTCCAGGGCTCTTACTATGCATAGGTAAACCGAGGCAAGGGGAGACCAGAGAGAGGCCAGACCAAAGTCAGAAGCCCTCCATCCCCACCCTGAG
Organism: Equus przewalskii; assembly: GCF_037783145.1. Taxonomy (NCBI): domain Eukaryota; kingdom Metazoa; phylum Chordata; class Mammalia; order Perissodactyla; family Equidae; genus Equus; species Equus przewalskii. The sequence continues at coordinate 1,604,633 of NW_027228754.1, forward strand.
CTATCTTTGATGTTGGAGGGACAGTGTTTATTTTGCACCCAGGCAAGGGCATGAAATTATGTTAAAGGAATAACTTTTCCACATTCCCGTGGGGCGGACCTTAAACAGCTAAGCAAGGAAGGCCACAGAAAATCTCAAGAACGTGGCAGGAGTGGGTCCAGGAGGGACAGCTGTCACTTAGAGCTAGCCTAAGCAGGGCATGGTGGACCTGAAGAGACCTCAGAACCCATCCCCTGCTCCTATAGGAGAGTGACTAATGTGCCCACAGCCCCACAACCAGAGCAAAGACAGCAGGGGAGATGGGCAGCCCCGCCCGGAAGTAGATGTCTAGATGACGACATCCAGTCCCAGTGTCTTACTTCTGTGGCACTCTGGGGGAGGGGGAACGTTGGGAGAGAGACAGTGGAACTTTAGACTCATTCCATCATGAATCTGACCTTTTGTACCTCCAAGGGTGTGAGGTGGGACCCAGGCCTGCTCCATGTCTGCCTGTAGCCACCAGACCAGACAGTTTCATCCCATCCTGCCCCCTCTCCTTGCCCTTGGCTCTCCAGTTCCACGCTCATCCTTTCTAGCAGCTGCGCCCCTCCCCTCCCACTCCCTCTCCTCTCTCTGATACTTTGCTCTCTGTCTGTTCAGACCCTTCCCTCTAGGCCCCTGCCTTCAGGCCCTTGGAGTTAACAGGCCTCAGTCACTGGTATCAAATGACCCTGAGTTGGGGCCTCTGTATTTTTAACCCACCAGACACCTGAAGCTCCTGCTACTGAAACCCGAGGAGCTGGCCCCTCCACACTCCCCCTCCCCACCTCACTCCCACACACCCTGGCCCCTCTGTCTTCCAGGGTCTTGTTCAGCCGTGTCAGCAGCCAGGGAAAGACCCCAGACTGATATAGCCCTGTCCCTAGGAGACCTTGTGTTAGAGGAGGGAGGGGGACAGGCGGGAGAGAGACCTCTGAGGAGGGGCCTGATGTAGGGGAGGCGTGGTTGGCTATACCTTACAGTGACCTTCTCTTTGACAGCCCAGACTGTCCATGGTGGCCCTTCCTCCATCATTGTCCTATTTTTCATTTTGTATTTGTATATTTTTGGCCCAGCACTCACTGTAAGACCAGTCTGAAAAGTGATGAAAGGCACAAGCTCTGGAACCAGACAGACCTTGGTTTCCTCATCTATAAAATGTGGGGGAGGGGGTTAAGAATACATTTGTTGTGTGGATTAATGGATGGTGTGTGTAAGGCCCCTGTCCCTCTGCCAAGCATAGCGCACGGTCACTTAACACTTGTGCTTTGTTTTTGGTGACAGTCTACGATCTCCCCCAGCTTTCCTCAATGTTTCTCTCTCACTCTGTATACTTTTGGGCACAACCAATCCTCTCCTCTAAAAGAGAATGAACTGACCCACAGGGCATAGTGGACAGGCTCACAAAGCAAAAGACAGGGAGTGAGTGAAGAGGAAGGAAGAGCCACCGCCCAGGGTGGGCAGGAGACTCCTGGGGCTCCTCACCCACCGGAGATGCGCAAAGTGCTGAGCTCCGAGAACAGGCTTTTGGGAATGTCCATCACTCCTTGTGGAGCCTGGGGCACGAGGGGTCGGGTTGCTTCACCTAAAGTAGAGGCTACAGGGATTCAGAAAGCATTCTTACAGCCTATATTTCAAAGCTACTCCTGAGAAAACAGGCTGATGAATGGGAATGGGGTTGAGATGCCCCAATGACAGGGGGCGGAGGGCAGGGACCACCAGTCCCTTCCTCAGAGGAGGTGCTGTAGCCCCACATTTACCACTCACCACATGACCCTTCCCAAGTCATTTAACCTCTCTGGACCTAAGGTTCTTAATTGATAAAATAAGGTCTCTCTAGCACTAAAACTCTATGATTCTATAAGCTGATCTGAGGAACTGCGGTGGAGGGGGCTAGATGAGTAGCCTCTGACAGCACCAGGTGTGGGTGCTGTGGCCCCTCTATAGGGTGTGGCTCAGCTGCTCCTCTCTCACAACACCCCTCCCCCCTCCACTTCTCTGATCCCAGCTTGACTTTGGGGGCAGTCACTTGTCCTGTCTTTGCTCTCCATCAGGTCGGAGAATGACTTTAAGATGAGGGATAGCCCTCAAGGGGCAAAGATGCTTGATTCTGATCCCTTCCCAGCCTCAACTTCAGACCCTGAAAGACTTCCCCTGCCTGATTACCATGAAGATCTAGGGAGAGAGCGTCACAGAAATCCCCACTCTCCAAAAATCAGATGCGACACATCCAGCCAGGTGAGAGCTGTTGCCAACATTTACTCTGTAGACTGGCTACTAGATTCAACAGGACAACGCCCCTCCTCACTGGGCTCTAGCCAGACACAGGCCGGGCTTCCCCTCAACCCACCCGGTCTCCTCCCCATGGTGCCCTCATTCCAGCGTCAGGATCACCTGTCTCCCTCTCATCCGAGGTAATTCATCCTAGCATCTCTCTGCCCCAACTCATACGCTCTCTAAATGTTGTGCCAAACTCAAAAACCCTCCCCCCTACCCGGCCCTCAGGACACCCCTAAGTCATGTGGAGCTCTTCCTCCGCTGATTTTAGTAGTAGGTCTCTCTCTCCAGCCAGCCTGTGGAAGAGAAGAGAGCAGAGTGAGCCAGAGAAGGCAGCACAGGGGAGGCATCTAGGGAAGACAGGCAGAATGGTAGACAGAGGAGGCCTGAGGGCGGAACACAAGGCACCGAGGATTGGAAGGAGCAGGGTGATGGAATCAGGACTAGAGGGCCGGGGTCCAGGCTCAGCACAGGCCAGGCAGTGAGGTGGGGAGAAGGGCAACGGGCCTGAAGGAACCAAGTGGGATGGGAGAGCCAGTTAGGAGGCTGCTGACCACTCAGAGCAGGGTGCAGGGGAGCCTCACCGCCAGGATGATTACGGATGGCAAATTTTCTGACTTCATCATAGATAAAGATAAGAATGCTGTAGGGAATGGCACAAAGCCACCAGAATATCCTGTAGAGCAAGAGTTTGATCAGCTGGGCAGGAGATAGAGGGGCCAGAGAAGGGCAGGGGCAGAGAACAGCACTTGGGAATTGAACGGTTCGTTTATCATGTCCACTATGTGCCGGGGACTGTGCTGGGTGCTGGAGACAGCAAGGTGCGTAGATGGGGTTGACCTCTACCTTTGAGGAGGCCAGAACGTGGGGGATGGGGGTGAGGGAGGAGAAGCCCAAGACAGAAACATAAAGAGACAATGATAGCAGACGTGATAAATGCCACAGCAGAGGTACATGCAGTGTTCAGGGAGGTTGTCTACTGTCTTTTGTGTAGTCGTTCAGGGAGACCCCTTTGCTTTCTGGGGACTCTAGGCCTTGCGCACAAAAGGGGAGGGTGTCCAAGCAGGATGGCTCAACCTGAGGCTGCATGTGTGGGGATATACACTCCTCCATAGGCAAAGATGGGGACATTTTTCTTCCTGAACCTCTGCTATAATTAGAGACCAGGAAGGTGGGCTCTGGGGAGGGATTGAATAGAACCACATTTGTTCTCTTGGATGACAGAGAGATGGCCTAGACCAGCAGTGTCCAACAGAAATATGTTGCGAGCCACATGTGAAATCTGATATTTTCTAGTAGCCACAGTAAAATAAGTAAAAAGCAGCAGGTGCAATTAATTTTAATAATGCTTTTTATTTAACCCAATATGTCTAAAATATTATCATTTTAACATGTAATCAATATGAATGTTATTAATGAGATATTTTACATTCTTCTTTTTATCCTAAGTTCTCAAAATCTGGTGAGTATTTTACATGGACAGCACATCTCAAGTCATACACTGAATTTTCAATGGTTAAAAGAAAATGTAGTCCAATGAAAACAATAAAGTTGTACTTCCTAGAAAAATATTTGACACTGCTTTAGTCTTTAACTTTAAATTAACTAAAATTACAAATTCAGTTTCTCCCTGGCCATGTTTCAAGAGCTCAGTAGTCACATAAGAGTAGTTTACAGCTACCATATTGGACAGCGCAGGCCTAGGCCGTGGTTCATTCCATACGCACACACACGTACACACCAACAAACATAAACACTTATATACATACAGTCACCCATTCATTCAACAATTGTGGTATGTCTACTCTGTGTCCATGTTAGGTCCTGAGGAAATAAAAATGATGACATGATGGTCCTTGATCTCAAGGAGCTCGGGCAATCAGGGAAGACAGGATAGATAAACACACAAAATAATCACCATATTAATAATCACAATATTAGGTGATGAGTCTTATGGTCAAGGTATATACAGAGTGGGAGCGCACTTAATGCTCAATTGCATTTACTATTACTAATATATTGACGTTAATAGCAGCAGTAATAAAGCTACTATTAACAAAGCTCCCACTATGACCCAAGCACTGTCCTGGGTGCATTACACGCATTTCTAGATCTAATTCTTGCAGCCATCTGCCAAGGGTGTATTATGAAGACTTCGCAGGTGAAGCTTAGGCTCAGAATGGTTATAAACTTGTTCAAGGTCACAGAATAATACACAGTACAGTTGAAATTCAAACCTGGGATTGTCAGTATCTAAGGGCAATGCCAATGTCTTTTTAGTAAATATTAACTGAGCACCTACACTATACAAAGCATTGTGTAAAACACTGCAAGGGATAGAAAGGTAAGCAAAGTATGTAAACGTATAGAAAACGAGTTGGAAGAATACACACTAAATCATTAACAGAGGTTCCCTATGCAGGAGGAGGTAGAGAGAGTCAGAGTGGAATGGGAGTTTTACTTTTTTCTCTGTAAAATATTAAAGAGCAATTTTTCACCACATGCATAGACTAAAGTAAAAAACAAAAACAAACAAAAAGAAAACATGGGACTTAAACAAAACAAAGTACCAGATGAAAAGAATTTCATTATGCCCACTCATATATATGCACATTAAGACATATTTACGTAAGTACAACAGAATTAGCCACGCACAGATCAGGCTATTTTTATGATTACTTCACTTCCGAGCAATATGTATCCTTGGACAGCTACACTACACATCATCATAAAAAAGATGACACTCTTTTAAGCACTGGTAAGTCTGCTAAATTTGCATGTCTGGTGGGTTGCGATCACTTGGCACAGCCCCTAATCCTTTGCTAAATAAGATGCATTTGTCAGAGCACAAATAAGTCTCCTTACACCACTGAGTACAGCCCCATTTATCCAGGCAAGACCCCTCCCCAACCCTCCACGAGTGACTTTTCTGTTCAAACACACGTTTCCTCTCACACGCTCTCCCTATGCCCAGAGATTCTCCCACCTGCATCCCTTCCCTTACTCACTTGAGTGGGTACATTCTCAGGGCCATGTCCATGCCTGGAGTGTAGCACAGAAAAGCAGCCAGGAATGTCTCCTCCAGTATCCCAAATATGAGGATCTTGTTTCTGGGAAGAAATGTTTCAGAGTGTGTTGGAGACAGGGATGGAGAGGTAGGGGAAATGGCGGGGCCCTGCGTGCAGGTGTGGGAGTGTGTGGGGCTGTTGGGTGGGTGCTCACTTCATGCCCTGCTGGAAGACCGAGTTGCGCCGGGTCTTGCAGATGATGAGGTCGGCCCACTGCACAATCACGATGCTGACAAAGAAGCCTGTTTGGCATGTGAACTCCAAAATCTTCCGCTGCTCAAATGTCTGCAGGAAGGGTGGGCAGAGGGGAGACGTCAGTGTCAGAAGGGATTCAGATACATCTTAAAAGCTTCTTTCCTGTCCTGCCTTCCTGGACCCCATGCTGACTTAGATCTTTAGACACCCACAGCACTTCTCACTTATCTCAGTCTTAGCACTTATCCTGTTGCATTATGAGTTGTTTATCTGTTTTCCTTACCTGACGGAGAGCTCCTCAGGAAGAGGCAGTTTGTCTTATTTATCTTTGTGCCCCCTCCCCATTGCTCAGTTCAAGTGCTATGGTTCAATAAATATTTGCTAAATTAATAAGAAGGGCAATGTAAGAGAAGAAGGTGTACTCAGAAAGCAGAGTCAGAGGAAATAGGTGAGAAAGGAAGATGGGGCCAGAGGGGACTCTGAAAGCTGAGAGGAAAGGAATGCCCAAAGGGTGGTACCAGATAGGAGATATTCATTCGTCCATTCCTTCAGTCTTTCACTCCCATTTTACACATAAGGATCTTACAGTCTAGTGGGGAGGATAAATATGCTATGTCAGCACTGTAGGTAGGATATAAGACAGAGATCACAGAGGGCTAACACAGAAGAGGTGCATCTAAATCAGATGGGAGAAAAAGCCATGTTTCAAAAAATAACGCAGCATGTTTATAAGTAACTTGTAGATCAAGTAAAGAATTTGAAAATATGTAGGACTGAACAATAATGGAATACTACATATTGAACCTCATGGGGTACGGTCAAAACTGGACTTGGAGGAAAATATAGAACCTTAGATGATTAGAAAACAAAGGCTGAAAACTGATGAGCCAAGCACTGAACTGAGAGTGAGACCAATGAGCGGGTTTGTGTGCATCGGATCATGCCACCTCGATCCTCCACTGCAGCCAGCTAGCAATACCCGAGTCACCCCCAGCACCACTTGAAGACGTTAGCTCCTGACTCACTGTCACTCTAACTCTGCTCCTGTTCTTGTTTTTGGAGATTTAAATATCCATAGTGATGATCCTTCCAATACCATGGTCTCACAGTTCCTTGATCTTCTCCAATGACGTCGTCTTCCACTCCCCACCTGGGCTGCTTTCTCCAGTGGTTAAACAGACACTGTCCTTTCTAATAGCTACAACTTCTCTGTAATTTCAATTTCAAGCATCTCTTTCTCTCTGACCACCATCTTTATCTTTCCATCTTACCTACTCTAGTATCTCGATCCCAACACTTCATAGTCCGTTGACCCAATATGTTATATATTTGGTTGTTATCTGTCTCCCCACCCACGACCTTCCCCCTAACTAGAGTATAAGTTCTATGAGAGCAGTAACTTGGTCATTTTTGTTCACTACCGTATCCCCAGAGCCCAAACAGCACCTGGTACATAGAAGATGCTTGACAAATATTTGCTGAATGAATGAATGAATGAATGAGTGGTGATCAATGGAATTACTGGTGACAGACATTTAGAAGGTAAGGAGCTATCTTTGCTTCTAGTAGTATGTAGAGTATTTCCTGGGTGGGTGGCTCTATACTCGATTATCTGAAAATGACAGCAGTGGAAGAGGCATAGACCCTGCCTTTATGGAATTGCCTCAGGGCAATTTTTCTCAACCCTTTTGCAATACTTCAAGATGTCTTTGATGTAATTTGATGTTACTTCAAATTAATTTTAATTATCTTTAATTTGTTATAAATAAATATATGTCAAGTTGCACCTTGGCAACAGGGGAATGGTATCAAGATATAAAACCAACAAGGGCTTGAGTTGAGGATTGAGGAGATGTTGACGGGGCACAACGATGAGGACTCTGGGCATCACTGGACCGTGGAGCAGTGTTGGTAGCTGGGAACACTGACATCTGATGGCCTCATGAGGCTTGGCTGGTGGAAGCCAGGTGTGTATGAGGGGCATTTTCCCAACAACACAGATTTTAACATACTTTTGAGAAACCTGAAATTAACTTGGTTTAGAGGCATCATGATAAAGTAGGAGAGTGCTGGGCAGGAAAGTAGAATTCTGAGTCCAAAATTCTAGTCCAGTTCTTCTAAGAATTCACTATGGGACTTTGAGCAAGCATTAAGTCTTTCCAGACTCAGCTTCCTCATTTATAGAATGATGATAATAAACTGTATGTCCTGTATAGACTATGTGTCCTCTATGGTCCTATAATTCTAACAAACATCTTCCACTGTCTTAGAAATTAGGACAGGAGTGTTTAAAGGTACAAAAAACCATACTTACTAAAATTCTTGAACACATAGCGTCAGTTAGAAGGCTTCAGTTTGGGTCTCATTCATCTTGGGTTTTAGGAAAGACTACTACAGAGAGGCATCCTCTAGGTTTAAAAAGTTTAGAATGACGAGGAAGGGGTATACAAAGAAAAGTTTTCAGATTTGAAGTCATATTATTTGAACTCCCATGGAGGGAAGGAGCGTAATGGGAGAGAGTGGACCCAGCACTTATTTCTGAAGCAATGATGGTTAGAACCTAGAAAAACAGAAATTAGCCCCCAGAATTTGATATGACAAAGAAGACTTCCAGCCCATGGAAGCCAAAATATCCAGGAAGGTAAGGACAGACAACAGACAGTAGGAATGAATAGAAATGAAGTCATTGCAATCAAAGAGAACACTTGCTGACGTGATTGGACATTGAGGTCAAATGTTAGAATGCTCATATAGAACTGGAGATGAGGCATCAACTCTGTCTGGTGCCTCCATTCTCCCACTTTTCAAAAATTTCCTAAACCCACTCCCCTGTCACTTCTTCACTCTTATTGATCACTATCTACTACCCTACCCCTTTTACTCACCCACTGCTGTCCATAGCTGTCCTCCAGGTCATTGACGTATGAATTTTCCCAGTCGTGGCGGATGCCCAGCAGATCAGCAGGCTTAAAACCATTCTCAGCCAGGATCACAAAATAGGTGAAGAATCCAGCCAGAGCCTGGATCATCCCTGTGACAGAGTTACAGGACACGGGAACCTGGTTTAGAGAAGGACCTCAAAAAGCAGAGCATAGAAGGGGTGGTGGCTGGGACTTGCTTCTAGCTGCGTTGGTGTGTGTCTGAGCTGTAATGCTGAAGATTCTTGCCATCAATGATCTGATCCTGTCATCTCTGTAGGACTTGCCTCCAAGCCCTGACATTTGTTTCTAAGCTCTAAGCCAGAGTCACATTTGAATCATATAATCTTAAGATTGGAAAAGATCTTAGAGGCGATTTTATTCCCTCTCCCCATTGAGTGAGTGCTGGGCTCCTCCCTCTCCATTTCCTCTGACATTAGGACACTCATTAAGTCCTCTCCTCTCCTCACATCTCTGCCATCTACCCCTTGCCTCTCTGTTAGTCGAAACGTCTATCCTCCATGCCTGGACCACAGTGATAGCTGACGTTAATGTTTGTCTACTAACAACAGAGCTGTGCACTGTGTAGGTAACTGTGGACAATGATCCCCATAACAGGTATGAACTTTTATCTACATTTCATAAGTGGGAAAATTGAAGCACAAAGAAGATTCAGTCGTCATGTAGGGTCATATAGGTAGTCAGTGGTGAATCAGGATTCGAACGTAGGATTGGCTCCTAAATCTGTGCTTTTACTATGTATTTCCTCCTCTAGATATTGGGATGGTCTCCCCTGTCCCCAATCTCTTCCCTGTCCATCCCTCACCTTACTTCCTGAAATATCCCATTGCACCTGGCAACTCAAGAACAAAGACCTCTAATGGCTCTCACATGTTTTTCAAGGCTGGCCCAGTATAAATGTTACGTGTATCTACAGCCTTAATTTCCACTATTCCTTTATCAGGAATAAGGGCTCCACCAAACTGGCTTATTCCCTCTTCAACATCCAGGCCGTGTGACTTTCCCCTCTCCTCTGGTCCCCGATACCTGACCATACATTTACTAGTCTAAACTGTATCTTCCAAAACCAAGTTTAAGTCCTGTTTCCTCCATAAGGCCTCTCTCACTAGCTTCGTGATTGGTGAGACCCCTTGCTTTGTACTCCTGAAGCATGTCCTCTCTATACTCATTATTTGGCACTTGGAAAGATGCTATCATTTTATGTCTGTTTGTTCCTTCTTGACTGCACTCTTAAGTCAAGGGCAGATCAGAAATCAATGGTTCTTTGTTGTCCCAGGGCCTAGCACAGTTTAAGAAAATATCTTCCTGACTTGCAAACCAAGATGGCTCCAATGGCCAGGCAGGGGCAGCCACTCCCCACTCCCTTCACCCCTCATTCCTCTGGCCGCACCAATCTGTCCATAGGCCATGCCGATGAGACGATAGTTCACCAGTTTATCATTCTTTGGATCCCGTGGAGCCCTCTTCATGATGTCACTTTCAGCTGACTCATAAGCTAAGGAGATAGCAGGGACCTGGAGGATGGAAGGCGAGAGTGACAGGGGACACAAAGTTCAGAAGGAAACTCAGAAGTAACTCAAGCTCTGTCCCTCTCCTTGGACACAGGATTTTTCTACTCCTCAGTGCATCTCACAGGAGCTCCATGAACCGGGTCCCAGTTTGGTTCTCACCATGTCGGTGCCCAGGTCAATGCAGAGGATGGTTATGGTGCCCAGAGGCAGGGGGATACCGAGGATGATGAAGAGCAGGAAGGGGGTGATCTCGGGGATGTTGCTGGTCAGGGTGTACGCGATGGATTTCTTCAGGTTGTCAAAGATGAGGCGGCCTGGGGGGATGGTCAAGCTTCAGTGAGACCATTTCTGTATCTGTCTCCTGGACAGAGAGACTACTATAAAGCAGTGTCACAGTCCATGAAAGGATCTGTAGGTCCGAAACCTTGGCGGTCCCAGTTTTGTTTCTAAATTATGTGACTATTAATTAAAGCCATGCTTTATGAGGATTCCTTATCTGTGTACTCTTTGTCCTTGGATTCAACATGGCTAATGTCATCTGATCTCTGAAAACTAAGCAGGGTTGGGCCTGGTTAATACTTGGGGATGTCTGAGAACGTTGACATAAAAGCCATTAGAAGATTAAGGCTGACATGGAAAGAGCCTGGGCTTGGGTTCTAATTCCATTTCTGCCATAACTAGCTTCTGACCTTGGGCGCCCCTCACCTCTCTGAGTGTCATTCCTCTTGCCTTGCAAGATGGCTTAAGTCCTTCCCTGGTGACCCTTTCAAAAACCGTAATCCCTCACTGCACTCGTTGCTTTATTTTTTCCCCACTGTATTTATCACCTTTTAATATGCCATACAATTTACCTCATTGTCTGTCACACTCCACTAGAAATTAAGCTACATGAGGGCAGGGATTTGTGTCTTTTTATCCCCCACTGTTATATCCCCAGCATCTAGAAGAGTGCCTGATACAAAGTTGGTGCTCAAAAAATTGAATGGGTACAAAATACTCAGCAAAGTGTCAGGATCATACTAGGTCTCAATAAAATGGTAGCTACTATTATTATGTGAATTGTCCTAGGTTTTAATAAGATAGCAACAGGCAGAAAGCAGGGAGCCTGGGATGCAGAATTCTGGGGTTCTCCTATTCACCAATGGACATTGTCTTCAGAATTCTCTGGGAAAGAGGATGTTTAATTGGGCTCATGCAGTCAATTCATAGGTCAGGCTCCAACTGATCTTGATATGTCAACATCATTCAGGCAACAGGTTCCTAGGGGGCCCTCCTGAGATTGTGGAGTATGGAGTAGTTCCAGGGGTATGGCTACATCTTGGAACTTGCTGTAGACCTACTTGAATCTCTGCGAAGAAGTAGGAAGATACCATGCTATACCACAGTCCCAGTCTCCCTCACAAATCTGGACTTTCCTCCAGTCTCATAATAAAGGGCTCCTGAAAGTGATGTTCTAAGTACCAAATGAATCTAATTTGTAAAAATTTGTCTTACAGTGATTTTTCCCAGTCTGTACAGGACCATGGAGGTTGGATGATGGGCAAAAGGAATGAGAGTAATATATACCAACTTTCGCCTGAGTCTGAAGTAGTCCCAACCCTGGGCACCCTGTTTCCTCACCCTCCTCCACGCCTGTGACAATGGAAGCAAAGTTGTCGTCCAGCAGGATCATGTCTGCTGCCTGCTTAGATACGTCAGAACCAGTGATGCCCATGGCAATGCCAATGTCAGCTTTCTTCAGTGCTGGGGAGTCATTCACGCCATCACCAGTCGCCGCCACAACGTTTCCCTGGGTGAAGCACAGAGGGAGTGAAATAATTATTGTGTCAGATTCAGGACCAGTCCCAAAGATCAATTTGATTTCATCATCCCCTGTTTCTTGATGTAATCATGCTTGATTTGGGCCTCTTGGCCCTTCCTTCACCTGCTCCTCCTGAGATATTAAAACTCTCAGGGAGCCCCCAAACTGATGTCCATCTCAGGAGTTTGAGATGGGATGTTCTCTGCAGGCTCTTCTAGCCCAGCCCACATGTTCCTCTGCTTGATTTGGGGCTGGGCTATGCCACATGATTTCTGCCAGATTCCTCGAGCCTCCTTTTTCTCCCTTACCTGCCTCTGACATCCCTCTACGATTATGAGTTTCTGCTGAGGGGAGGTTCTAGCAAACACAATCTCAGTGTAGTTTCGGAGAATCTCATCAAGCTGCGCTGAGCTCATATCCTTTAGGTCTGAGCCGTGCACCACAATGGCTTTGACATCCCTGGGGGGAAAAGAATTTCAGAAAGCTAGTTCAGAGTGTTGAGAATTTACCAGGGGCCCTGGTGCCCTCTAACCAACCTTTACTATAACCTCCTTATTTCTCTTTCAACTCAATCTCATCACTTGTCCCCAGCCATTCACTGTCCCCAGATTGACACATTGCATCTCCTCCCTTTTCTCCCAACCACTCCTCCCTTTTCTCTACCTCTTTCTTTGTCCAACTTCCTCTGAAAATCCACTGACATGGTCACTTGGTCATTTTCCTATTATGTTTTACTTTGCAATAAGTAAACCCTGCACATACTACCTACTAAAGGAGGCTCTAAGAACTTTAGTAAGTGGGATCTAGGTGGGGCAGGCTGAGAGGATGGAGGAAAAAAATGGCAGATCTGAGTCTTTTAGGGCTCTCACCTGCTATCGATCTGCCTGACATGGACCTTGAGCTGGGCAGTAGTGTCCTCTGCAGTCTCGGTGCCTTCTGAAATGATGCCCACACCCTTGGCAATGGCCTTGGCTGTAATGGGATGATCCCCTGTTACCATAATCACCTGAATTGGGAGAGGAGGGAAGAGGAGCAGAATCATCTTCAGGGAGGTGCCTGGAGCCTTCACCATTCTAAGAACTAACAGATCACTGCTTCCATTCCACAGGGTTTTAGTAGCTCATTCCCAAGAACTTGTGCTATAGATAAAAAATCTCGCTACTGTGGCTTTAACCCTCTAGAGTGGGTCAGGACCAACAGACCATAAAACACAGGACAGTTTGGGTTCTATGCTTCCCAGGAATACATCAGGGATTTGGGTGTTTTACTATATTTAGAATTTTGTTTAATTGCTCTAGAAGTTATTCTGCTGCTTTAAGCTCAAAGACAGAAACACCTACACATGGAACAAGTGGTAATAAAGGAACGTCTGGAATAATCCATCTGCCTAGCAAAATTTCATCTAGGTCCAGGTGCATTCTGGTTCTCATTCTTCCTCTCATCTTCCACTGTCCCCCTGCAGCCTCTGGGTTCCAGCCATTTTTTGGATACCTGGACCAGCCCTAGTCTGGTCCCATTCCTCCCCAAAGATCAGGGGCCTGAGCTCTCTGCTTCCCTAGCATTCTGTTCTTTCTGTATTTCTGCACTTGTCACTTCTCGATATGGTGATGGCTTGTCTGTCTCTCTCCCCTACTGGACTGTGAGCTCCCCAGGAATGTGGCCACGTCTCTGATTCCTTGTTAAGTTTCCTGCCCTTGCACAATGCCTAGCACATAGTAATCCATCAACAAACAATTATCAAACGAAGGAATGATGGCTTCCTGGGAACCACTGCCCATGGTTCCCACTGCCCTCCCAGCACACAATTTTGCAGTCTCTGATGGGAGGAAAAAGGAAACTATGTGACCATGACCTAACTATCCAACTGCTTGCAGGAGCAGAGGCCCTGAAAAGGTCAGTCTGTTTACTTTTAGAGCATGGAAGTGAGCCTTGAAGGAGTTTTCCTGTGAGCCCTCATCATTCCGCACTGGCACCCCTGGCGTACTGGAAGAAGACAACTAAGCTGAGATTCCCAGAGACTCAGGAAAGTCCCACTATGAGCTGTTACCCACACCACTGATTTTGAGGATCCTGGTTCAACTTCAGGGCACTGGATCCTCACCAAGCTTGGCCTGTGGGGCACAGGGTAACTGGTTAGGATCTGGGAGGGAACTGCATATAAGGTTAGAAGATTCCCGATATGATTCAGACTGAGCCCTCAGTGATGCCTTTCAGGTTCGCAGTGCCCTGACAGCTTCCCAGTGGCTCATCAAAGTGACCTGGGACCTGTAGGACAGGTATGGTATCATCCTGATACATTCCTGGTACCTAGCCCAGTTTGACTATTCAAATGTCCTGTTCTATCGTAGTTTCTGGAAGTACCACCTCCATGCTGGGCTGGAGAAATAAAAACACAAAGTCAATCACCCCGGGAGTGAGTTCCTAGGACCCAATTTCACAGAGCATTGAGATGCATGCATACAATAGAAGCGTAGTTCCACAGAGAATGGCTCCCTTTGAAGTAAAGGGCATCTGGTAGTTTCTGGAATTCATCAAATACTAAAGGAATTTCATTTCCAGCTTCTTGGTGCTGACTATACCTCTGATGTTCCCACGCAGCCTTGCAAGCTGCTCTCTTGTTCCCTTGTACCCGCTTCCCCCAGCTCGGACCCATCTGAGAGAAACGTTCCAGTGTTGGTGACATTACTGTAGGCCCTCACTGCTTGACTGCAAGAACTGACTGCAGTTCTTAAAGGAGGCCAGCTTCACAGCAGGGGCCAAGTATCTTCATACTGCTGAGAGCCTCAGTTAGTGGCAAATATAATGGGCTCATTTTATTTTAGTTTTTTTTTTTTAAGATTGGCACCTGAGCTAACAATTGTGGCCAATCTTCTTTTTTTCTTTTCCTGCTTTTTCTGCCCAAATCTCCACCATACATAGTTGCATATTTTTTCAGTTGTGGGTCCTTCTAGTTGTGGCATGTGGGATGCCGCCTCAGCATGGCCTGATGAGTGATGTCCACGCCCAGGATTCGAATGGGCGAAACCCTGGGCTGCCAAAGCAGAGTGTACGAACTTAACCGCTTGGCCACAGGGCCGGCCCTTATTTTAGTTTATTAAAATCACATTTCTTCCAAAGGCCTGAGCACATGGCTCTACCTGGGAAATCCCAGTCCCACACTCATTCCCTTCTAAAAACTTTGCTACCATGCAATCATTATCTGACGTCTTTAAGCAGCCTTGTAACATTTGTCAGTTCTGCATCAACACCATTTTGGAGCTGACCCTGGAAGAGTCTACCCTATGGGACAACACCATGTATGTTCATTACAGTTTGTCCTCCTTGAAGGATGGCATCATGTGTATGTCCTACACTTCCCTATAGGGAAAAAGTGATGATTCAAACTTCCTCACCAAGTCTGCCAAATTTCTGTCAGCTTAGAGTCCAGAAGAAGTAAGAAATTATAATGAGACCTGTAAACCTATAACCAGAACAAGGACTGGCCCAGAAAGCACTGAGACCTCCTGCTTCAGCTGCCAGCTTGAGGCCAGCAGCGAGTGTCCTCCTCAGACTACCATGGGCTCACTCTGCCTCAGGCTGTGATGACATCCTGATCTGGTAACCATCCTGGCTAAAATCACCCTCTCATCTCTGTTTGGACCTCCCTACCTGTAGGCATAATTGTAACTCTCTTCTTGCTAATGGGATCCATAAATTCTCAGATGAAAAATTTTAGACTACACCCACAATGTTATTCTCCATTCTAAGAGCACACCTCAAAGCTCAGAAAATTCACATGAACCCCTTCTCCACTGATGACCCACAATATGATGTGGTAGCTTATAGAACCATGGGGCAATATCAAGATAACTTGGTTATCCTACACAGATATGTTACAATAATGCTTCTCTGTAAAGAACTATACCACCCCAAACATCTTATAGTAATTAAGGAATTCACTCAGAATAATATCCTACATCTATTCCTTGGTTCCCACTCTACTGACTAATCATTAAACTTAGCGAGCCCCAGGCTGCCCCCAGACAAACTGCCAAAACTCAAAAGTCTAAGATAAATCTAGCTCTAACAGATAGCATCTAGTTCTCCTTAAATACCTCCAACACCCGCCCCTCAACCTGCCCTCCCCCAAGTCCAGGATCCAGAATATCAGGTATGAGCAGGGAAGGTGTCAATATCTAATCTATGAAGATGTATATGCGTCTTAGACTCTGACCTGGGAAACGTGGGTTATGGAACATCTCAGAATTAGAGGAATTCTGCTGCTATCCCGTGAAGTCCAAGGCCCACCCAGACCAAAGAGGAATCCCCACCTCTGAGCTTGTTCTGCAGCTGTGTTCACTCTTGGACCAGTTCATTTGGTTTTTAGCTTTTACTCCTGGACATATACTGGTTAGTGCAGTTGCTCACTCCCGTCAGATCCATTGAGGGCCCCCAGCTCTCAATATTTCATTCTCACTATTGCCTGCTCCAGACCCCCGGCCCACTTGGCCTCACCCTTTCTACAACCCATCCCAGCAGCACATTCACATGATATCTTCTAGCACTTTGCTACTCCTAGTGTGGTCTGCAGACCAACAGCAAGAGCATCACCTGGGAGCTTGTTAGAAATGCAGAATCTCAGGGTGTCCTAGACATACTGAATCAAGATTTGCATTCCAACAAAACCCCTAGGTGATTCACAGTGTCCTAGGACACTGGTTCTCAAACTTGTCTGCATGTTGGAACCTCTAGGAAAGTTGTTAGAAATACAGATGCCTGGGTGCCACCTTGAGAGTTTCTAATTTAATGGGTCTCAGTGTGGCCTAGGCATCAGATTTTTAAAGCTCCCCTGGTGATTCTCACGTTCAATGCAGGACAGGATTCTGACTATAAAGGAAACTTACTATGAGATTCTCTCTTGAGGCTAAAAATTATAAGCTCAAGGAAACAGAAATCAATTCAATTAGACCAAGATTATTAAGAAGCTACTCTGTGCGAGGCTTTCTACTGTTGCTCCAATTTGTGAGTTTCTGGGATGGTCAAGTTTACCTTAATCCCCGCACTACGACACTTGCACACAGCCTCAGGCACGGCAGGTCGGGGAGGGTCAATCATGGATATGAGCCCCACAAAACAAAAGTTTTCCATGGGAAAATTGACTTCATCTGTATTAAACTTGAATCCCTTGGAGAAGGTATTAGGCAGATTCAAGAAGCAGAACCCTGGAGAGAAACAGAAGGAGGGACCAGTAGTCACTCAGCTATGTCCCTATCCTGTTCACCCCAACATCCTAGATTTTTCACCCCACGGACGACGGCATTCTTTCAAGGCTTCTCCCACAGCCCCTCACCTAGCACGCGTTCCCCCAGACCTCCTAGTTCCAAGTAAGCATTTTGGAAGGCTTCTTTCATTTCCTCGTCCATTGAATACTCCTGCCCATTCAGAAGATAACTAGAGCAAAACGCCAAAATCCTCTCAGGAGCCCCCTTCATCAAGAGCACGTGGGTCTGGGAGCTGTCCTCCCGCAGGTGGATGGATATCTAGGAGAGGAGAGGAAGCATCAATGGAACAGGAGAGAGCAAGGGGCAGGGACAAAAAGCACGGGAAAGGTCTTTGAGGGTAAAACCGACAGGCAACCTGTTTCATACCCTCCACCTCCTTGATCCCCTCACCCCAACAGAGTCCCCCCACCCCCAGGCGAATCTGACCCACTGTTGAGCCCTCCTCCTTCCCAGGAAACCCCAGCCTGGTATTTGCACTCAAATCTCTCTTATCTTCTCAGCCAGAATGGAAGCTGAGGGCAGAGCCAGGCTCTTTCTTTCCCTGCTTCCTCTGCCTGGATGGCTCCAGAGCAGCAGGAGTGGGGCTGGCAAAGACAGCTGAGTAGACAGGAAAGAAAAAAATGTCATGTTCTAGGGCCACCAGGAATGCCTTATAGCTTTATGATCTCAGGTCAGTCCATTTAATCTCTCAAAACCTTAGTTGCTTTGATAAAACATAGACGGTCTGTGTTGCTTAATTCATTGGGTTTTTATCAGACACAATATTTGTAAAAGAAACTTTGAAAACTCTGAAGCACAATTCAAACATAGGTTAGTCATTCTAGTCCCCTTGCCACTCTCTTCTAAAAGCCGTAGGGAGTGAAAGTAGCCAGTGGGATTTTCTTGGCGCCTCCCCCAAGCAAGCCCGGCCAGAGCCAGTGGCTGGTGGGCTGGCCAGCAAACTGGGTGGACCACAGAGGAAGATTTTACCATTTCAACTTGATACTCAATAGCTCAGAAAAGGCACTAATGTAGTCATTTTGAGGAAAGTTGCTATTTTGTTGGACGTCCCAACAAATGTCGTGGATGTGTTTTGCTTTAATTTTGAATCATGTGGAGGGAGAAGTAGCTAATTCTTTCCAGTCAAAAGCTTTAATCGGGCCCTGCCAAGCACAAAATTCCTGTCTGGTTAGGGAGGCCACTAAACATCAGAAAAAGTGGAAAGAAGTTTGCAGTGTGGGCTTAGGAGGCCTATCTTATTACACTGACTGAAAGCCAGTTGAGACAAAAAACTACGGCTTTGCTTTTTAACTCTTACTTGCTCAGTGTTCAGTGTGAAAATACAGGTAATTGGGTTTCTAAAAATCTATACGGCTTTTGTTATTTTATAATGGTTTTCTTTTTGGTTACAAATTTTTTTTTCCATGTGATGAAAGCTTTTAAGATCTACTCTCTTAGTAACTTTCAAGTACAAAAATATGAAAATGTTTCACGAATTTTCGTGTCATCCTTGTGCAAGGACCATGCTAGTCTTCTCTGTATTGTCCCAGTTTTAGTATATATGCTGCTGAAGCGAGCAGTATTATGTGTTTCTTAAGACAGAAAAACAAAACTGACTTTTGGGAGTCTCCTTTCTTGTCTGTTACCCACTCCTGAACGTCTGACCTTTACGGTAGTACGTGAACTCGGAGACTTCCACTCCCCTGAGCAAACGTGACTGCTCCCTAGCATTCCAACCTTCGCTGGCCAAGCTCCACTCACGCTAACACCCCATTCCCTACTTTCCACCATAACCCGCTCTTTAAACTGTGCCAGGATTCTCATGGGGGACATAAATACTGGCTTTCCTGTCCCTCTCATGGATTTTATTGCTAGTGCCACCACTGTCCCTCACTCAGCATTTCTCCTTCTCTTGTCACTCCTACCTGGATAACGGACAAAATGTTCCTGAGAAATGAAAAAAAACTTCACAAACCTGCTGGAGACCCCTGCTGGCCTACCTGAGGGCAGCTGCTAGAGCTGCAGGCATGGAATGAAAGGAATTATTTGATGACTAATGAAATAAGGCGCCTCAGGGAAGTGTCTTGCAAATCCAACCTTATTCTGCAATAGCAAACCTCGAGGTGGCCACAGAGATGCCTCCTAACAGCTGCACGCGCCTGTAACTGACTTTCACCAACCAGCCTTTGCTACCTACAGACATTTCAGAGAGCATTTTACGACTTGCTCTCTCCACAAGTGGCACAGCCCCAAGCTCGCTTAGGCCTGAACATCTCTTCCTTTATCACCTACTGCTCCCTCACCTGTTTGTCACATACTCTTGAGGTGAGCCTTCCTCTTAAGTGGGATGCAGGTTATCCACTGACTCTGTTCTACCGCTCAGAGGTGAGGCTGAAGGCAAAGGCAGTGCTCCCACTTCCCCGGATGAGGAGCCCATCCCCCCACTACCATTCTCTTTCCTTTGTTGGTTCTATACCTGGTACTTGTTGGTAGAATTAAAGGGAATCTCTGCCACCTTGGGGCTTTTCTCTCTCATCTCCTTCACAGAGCTGTAAGACTGCTCGATGAACTTGAGGAGGGCTGACTCAGAAGCATCCCCTGTTGTCGCCCGCTGCCGGGATGGGTTTTGTATCGTAAGCTTGAGGGGCGTGGCACCTGGGCTTGCCCGTGGTGGCGACAAGGAGAGGGGCAGAGTGGGGAGGGAGTACCTGTGGGAAATCACTGAGTGCCAGAAGAGAGATTTTTGGGGAGACAGCGGGTTAGACCCTGGACACTGAGGTACCCTCTACCCTCTTAGGTCTGACTGACACCTTAGCTATGGGAAGGGTCTCCTGATCAGGCTTAAAGTCAGCCCGGTTGCAGAGGCCAGCGATTCGGGCCAGGATAAACCAGGTATCAGAGTCCTTGGCAAATGTATTCACTAGGGAGAAAGAACAGATTTATGAGCAGGGGATAGGAGAGTTTAAAGCAGGGAGTTATTCACAACCTGTTCTGTACCCAAATACTTCACAGAGACCACATTTCCTTTCCTTCATACCTCCCTTCTCTCCACTTACTCTCCAGCTATTTTCTGTCTGGACTCACCATTCACTCTCAGCTCACTCATCACATCCCCCAAATCTTTCCACTCTTGGCCCACCAATGCCACTAGTCACCAGTCTGTTCTTCACTAGTGTCGGCCTCATATGTGGTCTTATCGAACCATAAGTGGGCGACAGTCATGCGGTTCTGGGTGAGGGTGCCCGTCTTGTCAGAGCAGATGATGGAGGTGGAGCCCAGCGTCTCCACCGCCTCCAGGTTCTTCACCAGGCAGTTCTTCTTCGCCATGCGCTTGGCTGTCAGAGTCAGACACACCTAAGGCCAGGAAGAGGGGAGAGAATAAATGGAGAGAAGAGATTGGCTACTTATACCAATTTGTGTTTTGAGAGTCTGATCATTTTTATTGCTATTTCAATTGTTTGTATTTATTTCCCTTGTGTTCCCACCTAGTCATTAGAAATTCCATCTGTGGCTATGGTAAAGGAAATTAGGAAAGTGATCTTGGTTTGTGCTTTATGGCCGAGTTTCAAAACAAGGGTGTATTCCTTTACTAGAGCAGCACAGAGAACGATCACCTTATTCTCCCTGGAATATTCCACTCCCCAGTGAGCCTTTCATTTTTTCTACTCAGCAGCTTCTTTTTTATTCAAGTTCAGGCCACACCTCTTTCTCAAGTCTGACTTTCCAGGGACCACATCCACAGCTAATCTTTTATTGTGGTATAAGATGCTGTGTGTGAAGGGGGTTGTATCAATAGGTAAAAAAAAAAAAGGAAGGGAAAGGAGAAAATGATGAAATTGAGAAGGAATACTGCAGCACTGAAAAGAACTTGAGAAATCATTTAAACCAAAAGATTTTTCTTGACCATAAATTCAATGAAAGTCAAGTATATGGCAAGTTTGTTTTAAAAGTGAACAAATTCTTAGGCTGTGGTTACGTAAGCACAGAATTCTAATCATAGGGTTATGATTTATTTACATATCACTAGTCCTGATGTTTTTGTGCTAGTCTGTCCACACCACAGTGCTATTCTCATTTCTATTTTAAGGATACTGATAAACTAGAGCATACCCCCAAACAGGTGATTAGTTAAGACAAGGGCTCTGAAGACCATGTCATATGAAAAACGGACAAGAGGAAAGGGATTATCTTTCATCCTACCTGGAGAGTTTGAGGGGACATATGGCTGCTGTCAAAAATCTAAAGGGTAGTTTGTAGAAGAATTGACTCATTTTGTGTTTCCTCAGGTGGGAAAACTGGGATCAAACAGGGAATCATATTTCTGCTCAACACAATGAAATCTAACTAGAGCAATCCAACAATGAAATGAACTGAGACATTACTAGAAATAATCATCATCTCCCAGAGACTTTATAAAGGATATTCAGCATTGGTTGAAAGGTTGAATTTATATGGGCTTTGAAGTCCTTTCCAATAAAATCGTACAATTCTAAACTAATCTTCCTCTATAAACTGATGAATTGAGTCCTGGGGACGTTAAGTGATTTGGCTAAATTCACTACCCAGGACACCTGGAACTAGAACTTCTTCCCAGTGACTTAGAATCAAATGCTGTCTGCATCACAACTCACTTCCTCTCTCCTTGAGAAGAAAGAGAAAGAGAAGGCACCAGAAAATGTGGGTGGAGGAAGTCAATCTAATTTGGGAACTAAATGATTTTACACCTGTATACATGTCAGGTGATGTTCAACAACAAAAGAGATCCTAGTTATTTCATTTCCCTGGGTCTGTTTGTCTGCCCTGAGGCCACCCTTCACCCTGGCTACTCACGGTGACAGTAACCAGCAGCCCCTCAGGCACATTGGCCACAATGATGCCAATAAGAAAAATGACAGCCTTCAGCCAGCTGTAGCCCAACATGAGCGAGAGCCCAAAGAAAGAGACACCAAGGAAGACGGCCACCATTGTGATTATATGGATGAAGTGTTTGATCTCAGTAGCAATGGGGGTCTGGCCAACTGCTAGTCCTGATGTCAGCGAGGCAATGCGGCCCATCACTGTGGAGTCTCCTGTAGCAATCACAATGCCCCGGGCTGTTCCTGCGGATGAAGGCGGAAGTCTGAATTGGGAAGTCTGTTGGGTTTGGTTCCTACAAGGAGAAAGCTGTCAGTGGTCAAAAACAAGGTTGAAACTCAAGGCCCTGTGAAAGGTTCTTATGTTGTATTATCCTCATATTTAGTTTAGACAGATAAGGGTCTCCTAGTCCGAGAAGCCTCTGAAGAGATTTCACAGCTCTCCAGAGATACCCAAGTTTATTGCCTAATTGCCTTCACTGTCAAGAAGGTCTTCATCACACTTAATCTAAATATCTTCTATTGTCTCTATATTTCTTATTTTGCCCTCAGCAGCTAAACAGTGTCTAGATCTGCAAGAATAGTGGTTATGCTTCTGCTAGAGTCCTATCTTCCAATATCCCCTTCTCCTCTAACCCAGTGACTCTTAACCAGGGGCAATTTGCCCTCCAGGAGACAATGGCCATTTCTGAAGGTATTTTGGGTTGTCACAACTGGAGTGGGAAGGAGTTGGTACTAGCATCTAGTGTGCAGAGGGCAGGGATCCCGCTAAACATCCTGCAGTTCACAGGAGCCCTCCTCTCCCACTATAACAAAGGATTATCCTGCCCAAGTGTCAGTAGTGCCAGGGTTGCAACACCCTGCTATGACCTGAGCCCCTCCCTGCTTTGCTGGCTAGAGCCAGTCTGACCCCTGCTGGGGAGCACAGGTCCTAACAGCTGGGCTTCGGGGCTTTTCTCTCCAACACTGCCCTTGAGTCAGAAGGGAAGCATGGCCATCATGTTTGGCTTTACATACATCATGCAGGACACTCACCTACACAGCTTGAAATGAGGGGCCCCACAAGGTTCCTTGCTCAAAATAACCCTTACTGCTTTATCATATGGCTGAAATTTCTACCATTAAAGTTACAGTCAGATTCACCCAGAAAAGAAACGTATTATAGAAATAGCACTTATTTTAGAATCAGAAAGACTGAAACTGTTTGCCCTGGGGCAAGTTACTTAAACTCTTTGAGACTCAGGTTTCCTCATCTTTAAAATGGGATGAAAGCACCTACAAAGCTGCAAGAATGAAATGTTTTTAGAAGAGCCCAGAGCAGGGTTGGGCACATAGTAGGCACTCAACTATTCGTTTCTTTCTTTTCTTCATTTAGATGAAATTAGGGTCTCCAGAAGGACAGATATAAAATCACACGTGTGACTTGTGGGGGTGGCTCGAATCTGGCAGGCCCCACAGACATAACACAGGGTAGCTGGTCCATTCCCAAGGTCACCTTCAGCTACACGCGTCTGAGAGCAGGTCTTGCTCAGATAGCAGACAGGTCAGGTCAATGTTCTGCAGAAGAGTAATTCTGGAAAGCTTCACAGTGTGAGGCACTCTCTGAGATGAGCTTCAGACAGATTAAGCCTTGCGAAAGGAAGATACTGAAATAATTGAGAGGTGCTGAGAGGGTGTTATGTTTTGAGGGGGGTAGAGTATGGTGTCACCTCCATCTATTTTGCCATGGTTTGGTTTAGTCTAGTTCTTCGTTTCTATTGCTTCTGCTATGGTTTCCCCATGCTTGGCCATATACACCTTCTGTATATTGTCAGAGAAACAGCTTAGGCCTCTGTGAAGGTGCATGAGAACTCAAAGAGAGATTTTGTACCAGAAGCCCCATCAAGGTCCACAGTGATGAAAGCAGGGAGGCAGGGTTCTAGAAGAGAGGTTAAAGTTATGCTACTAGTTTACAGATTGCATAGAAATTCCTCAGTTTAAAAGTTAAGAGCTCCTTCAACCTAGCTCCACCCTCTTGGCCACATCTTAGATCCCACCAGTCTCCTCTTAGAGCCTCCTGTATTCTAGCCAGACCCTTGTGTCTCAGATGGAATGCCACCACCACTTTCTCCCTTATCTGAAGCATATACTTTGCTGACCAAAAAACCTACTTTGGAAGGACAAATCTGAGCAAATTTATTCCTAAAATTTAACAATAGAAATTTAGTGTTTTTGAAGGAAGCTTGCTAACTTGTATCTTTCCATACAAATTTTCTTAAATATATTTTATTTTCTAGATGGGTTCTTCTTCAGTCTTAATGTTACTCTTATCCTTTAAGGTATTTCCACGTTAAATAATTTTATTACCAGAGAGGTCATTAGCAAGTGTTATTCCAGATGAGGGTCTGTAGAAAGAGCATGGGCTGTGGAGACAGAGCTCCATGAGAATCCTTGATCCTCCTCTTTTTGGTTGAGTTGTGCTCTTGGACACTGCATTTAATTTCTTTGAACCTTAGTCTTTCATGTGTAAAATAGGAATAATATCTGCTGTATAATGTTCTGAGAATCAGAGTTATCTGTAGCACTTGACACATAGTAGGCATTCCATTAAAAAATAGCTATTTCTTAGATGCTCAAACACTTATCCTTAAACACGAATAATGGTTTTCATGTGTGTTCCAGACAGTCTTGCAGGCCTCCTTAAGGGGAAAGGATGAAGAAAAGGTTGACATAATGATATTGAGTCCATTGTTAGCACCTCGGCCAGACTGCCTCCCAGTTGAAGGATATCCTAGATTCTAGGAGCTAAGCCAAAGTGTGAGTGGCACCTCTGGTAACAAATGTGCAGTGCCAATACCCTTTCTTGGAATAGTGAGGAGAAGTTAGGGCTTACCTCAGGAAAAGAATGACCTAGCAGGGCTGAATAATTTTCCTCCTTTCTGTGCTATTTTCAGTTCATAGACCATAGACATATTCACTAACTGGAATAATAATAACTAACAATTTTAGGGCACTTACAATGTGTTAGACTTTGTGCTAAGCATTTTATATGTATTATGTCCTTTAATCCACATACAAATCTAAGGGGTGGCGACTTTTATTATCATCCTCGTGCAAATGTGGAAATGATGGCTTTGACCTTTCACCAAAGGTCATACAGGTCATGAGTGATGGAGAACCTAGACAGCATACCAGCTATTACCTACCCTACTACCTTTAGAAGATAGAGAGCTCTGGAAATCTTTGTTTCAATCGCTGCTTTTGAATCTAGGCTATTAATGATGCGATACTCACCTTCCACACAGTTGGTGGAGAAGAAGCAGATGTTTCGGGTCTCTAGAAGGTTCTCATGGGTGAAATGAGGAAAGCGGGACTGGGGCTCTGATTCTCCAGTCAATGATGAATTGTCCACCTGGGATGGGAGGGAGGATAGGTGATAAAATGAGCATGGGACAAAAGATTCATTTATAAAGATGACACATCTTTATCTGCCACCAACATCACCATTATTGACATGCAGGCAGAAACAAATTTACACACCAGTACCTTCTTGTCTCTAACCTCAAATTTTCCCTTGTAACTTTTCAAGGTTCTGAACAATAAGATCATACTTTCTTTAATTGAGCCCAGGTCACTACAGTGCCCTAAGACCATACTTAGTCCCCTCCCAATACTTTCCACCTCCCCTCACCTTACATCCTTGTGCAGAGATAAGGCGGATGTCGGCAGGGATTCGGTCCCCACCCTTCACTTCTACCAGGTCTCCCACTACCACATTTTGTACGTTGATCTGCATCTTTTCTCCACCTCGAATTACCAGAGCTTGCTGTGGGAAGATGGTGCAGGGTCACTTCCAAAGCTTTCTTCTTCTCCCATCCCCGTCCTGGCCTACAACTTCCACTCCTGGTCTCCTTCCTTCTGACTCCCCTTTCTTACACTGTCACTCCGCATCATACTTGACGGTCTCCTTGGGAGATTGCAAATTCTTACCATGGCTGTCTGCAGGGCCCTTTGCAATGTGACTTTGCTGCTCCTCGCGTTAAGAGATGGGGTCTATCTCTCCATCCCTACACTTGGGCTTGGCTATATGGCTTGCTTTGGCCAATAGGACTTTAGCAAATGTGATGCAACCAGAGGCTTAAAAAGTGCTTGCATGTTGGGGTTTGCCCTGTTGTCCCTACCCCTCTGCCACTCTATTGAACAAGCCAGAGCCAGCCTCCTGGAGGAAGAGAGATCATGAAGAGAGAGGCCCCAGCTGTCCCATTCATCTTGGTTGAGACCCCAGACATGTGAATGAGGTCATGTCTGACCATCCAGCACCAGCTAAGGTCAGCCCAGATCAGAAGAACAGCCCAGCTACAGAATTGTGAGAAATAATATGTTTGTCGTTTTGAGCCTCTAAGTTTTGGGGTGGTTAGGCAGCAAAAGCTAACTGATA
Source organism: Equus przewalskii (assembly GCF_037783145.1). NCBI lineage: Eukaryota > Metazoa > Chordata > Mammalia > Perissodactyla > Equidae > Equus > Equus przewalskii. The sequence goes on from NW_027228754.1 coordinate 1,630,952, forward strand.
GTCCAAACTCCTACTTCCATTCTACCAAAACATTTCCCCGGAACTCTTATTCAACAAAGAATTAAGTTATGTTGATACCAAAGGGAGAAGAAGATCCTGGGCTGTAATGCTAGAACATGATCATGTCGCTGGAAAATTTTAAAGCCTGTTTCTTTCCAAGTTTCCAGCCGTGTGCCTAGGAACCTCTTTCTACTGTCATATTATTTCCAGGTACTTTTTATTTGAAAATAATCTAAACTGTCAGAAAAGTTTCAAGAGAAAAAAAATTGTCCCAAGAACACCTGTATAACCTTTACCCAGATTCACCTAGTAACATTTATCCCATTTTCTTTGTCATCCGTTTTCTGTCTCTACATATGTGTGTATGGGAATATTTTTTTCCTGAACTATTTGAGGGTAAGTTACATACCTCATGATCTTTTATCCTACATAGTTCAGTGTGCATTTCCCAAGAATTAGGATATTAAATAACCACAATACAGTTACCGATTTCAGTAAATTTTACATTGATATAACACTTTAATCTACTGTCTCTATTCCAGTTTTGGCAGTTGACCCAATATATCCTTTACAGCATTATTGTCTCCTCCAGCACAGGATTCGGCCTAGGGCCAGGTGTTCCATTTAGTTGCCATGTCTCTTTAGCCTCTTTTAATCTGGAACATTTCCACAGCTGTTCTTTGTTATTAATGTCATTGACATTTAAAGAATCCAGCCTCCTCGACCTCCTTTGCCCTCCCCCTTTTTTTTGAATAGAATGTTCTTATTTAGGGTTTCGGATTATGCTCATTAGACTCGGATTATGCATTCTAGACCAGACTATTCATAGGTGATGTTGTCTCTTTCTCAGGCCTGATAGAGTAAAACCTAAGTGGACCTCACCCTCACTCAGCTCACTCATCATAGGATATAATTCTCCAGGGGACTTACTAATCGTGTATTTGGCTACATACTACACCTCCTCTCACTAGATCCTCCCACACCAATCCTACCTGAGGCACCATGCTCTTAAAAGACTCCATGATCTTGGAGCTCTTGGCCTCCTGATAATAGGAGAAGCAGCCTGTGATGAAGACCACGACAGCTAGTACAATGCCCAGGTACAGCTGGAGTGGGGAAAGAAAGGGCTCATCAGTAGGTCTTTTTCTTCTTCTTCATCCTCAGAAAGTCCGCCTGCAAGGGGAATAGCCATTTCTCCAGGTGGAAGAAACCACTGGACTCAGTTGGAGAGCACGGGGTCTGGGAAGAGTCTGAGACAGGGCCGGCTCACTCGGCTTCCTGGTTTAGGAACCCTAAGCAATAATGAGGGGCCAGCAAAATCCCATGTCTGAGAAGCCCTGTATCTTCCTCTCCAGGAAGGCTATTCATGGGGGGGCAGGGAGGGGGGAGGCAGATCGTGAGGGAGATGGGGAAGAAGGAGATGAAGAGAGAAAATTCCGGGAAAGAGAAAGGGACTGCAAAGTGCTCTGATGATCAGTTGGGAAGGTAATCAAAGGAGAGCAAGTTTCTGGGAAAACCATGTATCTTAGGGAGCTGAATCAGTAGCTTTCTAGACAAAGGGCTAGAAACCAGGAGGGACCATGGGCTCCCTTATAAAATCCCGGGAGTATCAGGGATTTGGGCCAGAGGACTTCAAGAGAGCTAGGTGGCTGAGCAGAAGAGTATCAAGGGCTAAGCAGAGACTGGACTGGCAGTAGCAGTTGAATAGACTCACATTATCTTTGGTAGGCTCCTCATTGAAATACGTCTGGATGCCATAGGCCACGAAGCAGAGAATGGCACCCGTCCACAGTAGGATGGAGAAGCCACCAAACAGTTGTTTACAGAATTTGACCCACTCAGGAGTGGTGGGGGGTGGGGTAAGTGTATTGGGTCCATCTCGATCCAGTATTTCCTGGGCCTTTTCTGGGCGAAGGCCCTGTGTGGAGATGAAATAGGGATGGACAGAGAACCATGAAAAGAGAAGCAGCTATAGCAAAGGGGAACCTGGCTTCAAAACTCAGATCTGCCATTTACAGCCCCAGAATGGGTCTAGAGACCAACGAAGCTCTCTGAAAGTCAGTCTTAAAGTTCCTCCTGGATAAGTGGGACTTTAAAATTTGCATTATAGAAGGGGTATCATTTAGCACCCTTACATAGGAAGGATTTTTAGCTTATGGATTGATTCACAAACCTTTCTAAACACCCATCTTGGGTCTAGCACGGTGGTACCAAAATGAGTAAGAATGGTCCCTACCCTATGGAGCGCCAACTCTAGGGCAAGATAAATAAATATCAATGGACAGTTTATAACATAATGTGAAAGACTAATGTAATGATGAGAGAGAATACATAATGTTGAGAACATATGGACAGTCCCACTTTGACTCTTTAACTTACAAATAGGAAAAAAAACCCAACTAAATACATGAATGCATAGATTCTCACTGTAGCCTTGTACACAAGCTTGTGTGCTTTTTACTCTAAATGAAAATGATAGTAGAACCTACCAGAGAATTGTAAAACACACTCTCCTTAATCACCATCAGCCACTCCCCAACCTCCCCCTGAAAAACATGCAATTTTAATAAAAACAAGACAAGCCTCCTACGCTCTTTACTGGTTACCAGATGGCCACTTCAAGCCCCTCCAAAGACGAAATTCTAGAGCTAAGAGGAACTTACATTTTGAGGGCTTTTATTTAAGTGTTTTACTTGTGATCATTGTATTAGTGGTTCTAGTAACAGCAGTGGTAATGGTAGGAGTAGTTATATATGGTTTTGCTGTTAAACCGTGGTTCTCAAAGTGTGGTCTGGGGACCCACGGGGTGCCGAGACCCTTTCAGGGGGTCCACAAGGTCAAATGATTTTCATAAGAATACTAAATGCATTGTTTTCCTTTTTCGCTCTCATTATTTCGAGTATACAGTGGAATTTTCCAAAGGCTACATGACACATGATATTGCAGCAGATTTACTACTGAAAATATATGAGAATCCAGCTGTCTTCTATTAAAAAGCTAGACATTAAAGAGATTTTAAAAAAATGCAAAATGCCACTAACTATTTTTGGTGTCATAAAAATACTATTTTTACTAATATACAATGGGATTCCTCTTGTTTTTAAATGAATTAGGAAATAATTTTAAATTTTCTTAATTTTAATTTCTAATACAGTAAATACAGATGGATATAACTCACAAAGCATAAGCTCTTTGGGGTCCTTGATAATAAGAGTGTGAAGGGGTCCTGAGGACAAATGTCTGAGCAGCGCTGCTCTAAACCATTCTTACTTTCTTATCTAATCCTGACCTCTCTGGGAGGCAGTTACCATGATCACCATCTTCCAGGTGTGTGTCCTGTGGAACTTGGCTGGGTGGAAGTTAAGGGTAAGAATATTGGACTCTTTGGGCCGGCCCCATGGCACAGAGGTTAAGTTCGCATGTTCTGCTTTGGCGGCCCAGGGTTCCCCAGTTCGGATCCCGGGTGCAGACATGGCACTGCTTGGCATGCCATGCTGTGGCAGGTGTCCCACAAACAAAGTAGAGGAAGATGGGCACGGATGTTAGCTCAGGGCCAGTCTTCCTCAGCAAAAACAGGAGGATTGGCAGCAGTTAGCTCAGGGCTAATCTTCCTCAAAAAAAAAAAAAAACTGGACTTGAAGTGAGGGGCTTGATTTCTAGCTCCAATTTTGTCCTGGTAGCCTCAAAGTTGGGGACGGGGACCCTCTGCCTCCCTCAGGTTGTTCCTTCACTCACCTTTGTCAGGTCCACAGAATACCTTCTGCTCAGCTCTTCCAAGGTTAATTTATGGTCATCCTGAGGAGACAGTGGAGTCATTGAGGAAGAGGTGGCGACCCCAGGTCATTTCCAGGGGAAGGAGAGAAACATTTGGGGGAAGAGGGATGGCTCTGGCCTCTGTGATTAATCCTCAAGGTAAGATGTTAAAAGGTTGAGAGTTGAGGAGTATTTTCAGAGGGTAATTTGTTAGCATCCATTTTGGGTGTTCTCACCATGACCACTTCCTTCTTCAGCTCCTCTATATTTGCCTTGTTTTTTTTCCTCTTCACCTTTTCTTTTTTCCTTCTCCCAACCATTTTCGGCACCCTTTTAGGTTTAGGTCCTGAGCTTGGATTCAGCTCTTGAGGCGTTACCCTCCCCCTTGTCTTCCCAAACTCCATAGTTATCCCTGGATATAGCTGACCCAGCTCAACTGGTGAGAAGAAAGCAAAAAGAGCGAGGGAGAGTGAGGACCGGGAGGCTGGAGGGGATGAAGGGGGAGGGGGAGAGGAATGGCGGCCTGAGGGAGTGCGGAGGGAGGGGCCGGGCAATGAGAAGACAGTGGTGGGGAGACAAAGAGCGAGCAGAGAGAAAGTGGAGGGAATGGAGGAGTGAGGTGGTAAAGAAGTGAGGGGATGGGAGAGGGAGGGAGAAAACCGAGAGAGGAGTGCAGAAGCCTGAGGTGGGAGACAGGAGACAGAGACTGTGAGGCCCTAAGAGATGGGCGCAGAAGCGTCAGGAACGTCAGGAACGGGGGAGTGGGGGGGTGGGAAGAGCCTGGGGCCTGAGACAGGAGAGGGAGGTGAGCAAATGAAGCCTGAGGACCTGGGGGAACAAAGAAGCCAAGGGCTCTCCAGAGGGAGTGAGGGGTTGCCTTTGTCTCTCCCTCTAAATTACAACCAGAGATCCATGGCCAACAGCGGATCCCCTACACAGCACAACATGACCCGACAGATCCAGGCAGCTATACATCTCAAGGCGGTGGGCGGGACGCGGAGCCTCCTGTCTCACCGCGCCCCCCCCCCGCCCCCTCCTGGCAGCGACGCAGGACGCGGAACCTCACGCAGCGCCTGCGGGACTGTGAGTGGAGGCAGGGCTGCCCAGCCCCACGCACCCTAAGTGGAGCTAACGCCAGGAGCGGCGGCCACGGCTGCTGAGGTCCGTGGGACAACACCCACAGGGGGGCGGTGGCTGTTGCGGGGGGCGGGGGGCGGGGGGCGGGCCGCGGGCCGCGGGAGCGCGCGAGGAGCCAGGAGCAGGGGTGGCAGCTGGCTGGCGGCAGCCCCGCGTGCGCGCCCGCGCTCTCAAACGTCCCTGGGGAGGCAGGAGCAGCCGGCGGCAGCCCCGTGCCCGGGACGCGCACGTGAACGCCCGAGGGGCCCCGGCCATGGCGTGGTGGCTGCAGCGGGGACGGAGACCTGCCCTAGGACAGTGGGTGGAGCCGCCCATCCGCACAACTGCAAACACATACGGCGGGAGCTCCCTGCTCCCAGCCCCCAGTAGAGGCACCTCAGCCACCAACTCCATCAACAGCAGGGGCTGCATAGAATTCTCCGGGGGAATTAAGCCCTCCTATATCAATAATCACTCTGTAAATAGACTGAGTTTTCCAATCAGAAGACACAGAGTGGCTGGATGGATTAAAAAACAAGACCCAACAATATGCTGCCTCCAGGAAACACATCTCAGTTCTAAAGACAAACATAGGCTCAGAGTGAAGGGATGGAAGATGATACTCCAAGCAATTGGCAAGGAAAGGCAAGCAGGTGTTGCCATGCTTATATCCGACAAAGCAGACTGCAAGATAAAAAAGATAGGGGCCGGCTGGTGGCAGAGTGGTTAAGTTTGTATGCTCCACTTCAGCAGCCCAGGGTTTTGCCAGTTGGGATCTTGGGTGCAGACTTGGCACCGCTCATCAGGCCATGTTGAGGAGGCATCCTGCGTAGCTCGGCCAGAGGCACTCCCGGCTGGAATGTACAGCTGTGTACTGGGGGACTTTGGGGAGAAGAAGAAGGAAAAAAAGGTTGGCAGCAGATGTTAGCTCAGGTGCCAATCATTAAAAAGAAAAAACAATAATAAAAAAAGATAAAAAAGATAATGAGACACAAGAAGAGACAGTAAATAATGATAAAAGGAACATTCCACCAAGAGGACATTACACATATATATGCACCTAACACAGGAGCACCAAAGCATATAAAGCAACTATTAACAGACCTGAAGGGAGAAATCGACAGCAACACAATAATAGTAGGGGACCTACTTATAATAGTAGGGACACCCCACTTACATCAATGGATAGATCATCCAGACAGAAAGTCGAATAGCCAAAGCAATCTTGAGAAAAAAGAACAAAGCTGGAGGCATCACAATCCCTGACTTCAAAATAAGCTACGAAGCTATAGTAACCAAAACAGCATAGTACTGGTGCAAAAACAGACACACAGATCAATGGAGCAGAACTGAAAGCCCAGAAATAAAACCACACGACTATGGAGAGCTAATCTTTGACACAGGAACCAAGAACATACAATGGAGAAAGGATAGTCTCTTCAATAAGTGATGTTGGGAAAACTGGATAGCCATGTAAAAAAGAATGAAAGTAGACCATTATTTCCCATCATACACAAAAATTAACTCAAAATGGATTAAGGACTTGAATGTAAAATCTGAAACCATAAAACTCCTAGAAGAAAATATAGGCAATACACTCTTGGACATCAGTCTTAGCAGTATCTTTTCGAATACCATGTCTACTCAGGCAAGGGAAACAAAAGAAAAAATAAACAAATGGGACTACATCAGGCTAAAAAGCTTCTGCAAGGCAAAGGAAACTATGAACAAAATGAAAAGACAACCCACCAACTGGGAGAAAATACTTGCAAATCATATATCTGACAAGGGGTTAATTTCCAAAATAGATAAAGAACTCATGCAACACAACAACAAAAAAACAAACAACCTGATCAAGAAATGACCAGAGGATATGAACAGACATTTTCCCAAAGAAGCTATGCAGATGGCCACATGTACATGAAAAGATGTTCAAAATCACTAACCATTAGGGAAATGAAAATCAAAACTACAATGAGTTTTTACCTTACACCTGTCAGGATGACTATAATCACAAAGACAAAAAAATAACAATTGTTGGAGAGGATGTGGAGAAAAGGGAACTCTCATACACTGCTGGTGGGAATGCAAATTGGTGCAGCCACTATGGAAAACAGTATGGAGATTTCTCAAAAAACTAAAAATAGAAGTACCATATGATCCAGCTGTCCCACTACTGGATATCCAAAGAACATGAAATCAACATTCCTAAGATTTATGCACCCCTGTGTTCATCACAGCATTATTCACAATAGCCAAGATGAGGAGGCAACCCAAGTGCCCATCGACAGATGAATGGATGAAGAAGATGTGGTTTATATATATAATGGAATACTACTCAGCCATAAAAAAAGACAAAATCATGCCTTTTGCAACATGGATGGACCTTGAGGGTGTGATGTTAAGTGAAATAAGCCAGACAGAGAAAGACCAATGCCGCACTCATCTGTGGAAGGTAAACAAACACATGGATAAAGAGAACAGACTAGTGGTTATCAGAGGGGAAGGAGGATGGGGGGAAGGCAAACGGGGTAAAGGGGCACGTGTGTAGAGTGACAGATAAAAGCTAGACTATTGGGGGTGAGCATGATACAGTCTATACAGAAACTGATATATAATAATGTACACCCAATGTTACACAGTGTTATAAATCAATATGACCTCAACAAAATAATAAAATTTAAAAATTAAAAAAAAAGAAGTGGAGGGTAGCCTAAGCGATGAAGTGAAGATGCACAGGGTGCTGAGCAAGTGGGAAATGCAGGGGGAATGAGGAGGCCAAGTGGGCTCAGGGTTTCCTGGGAGCCCCCCAGGCCCTGTGGGCCCTGAGGCAACGGCCCAGGTCTGTCACAAAGGCCTCGTGGAAGGTCTAATTGAGAAGTCAGAAGTGTCAGTCTGAGTCTGAGGATGATTGGAGCAGGTTCTGCCACAGAGAGAGTTTCAGTCTGAGGGCAAGACTGGAACAAAGTCCCAGCTCGGTCCAGCTGACTTCTGAGACTTAGAGGTACCCTAGAGAGCTGACTCAAAACAAAGCAGGCGCTCTGCGTGTGAGTGTTTTACTGAGGTGCGCTTCTCCACCAACACTGATTTTGAGCTTTTTGTTTTAGGAGATAAGATAGCAGAATAGGTCAGATCTTGGGCTTTTGAGTCAATCCTAGGTTTGAATCCTGGCACCGCTGTTTACCCGCTGTGTGGCTTTGGGCAAGTTACTTAACCTCTCTGTGCCTCTCTTTCCTCATCTATAGAAGGGGATAGTCTCTACCTCATACGGTGGCAAGAGTAAAGATTAAAGCAAGGTGTTCTGGGTAAAGCACGATGTCTGACATACATAGTATGTGTTCAATAAATAGCTTGAATTAAGTATCACTAGTTTTACTTGTGGCTTAATGTGCAGCTCTTTTCAGTGAGAGTAAAAATATGCTGTTCCATGTGATAACACTGTATTTTCCTTTTAATATGACGTATTTATCACTTCCGTTCACCTTCTTTGACATCTAGGTAAATGGTTTGACTGTATGAACTTTATGTAAGTTTTACGTGTAAATTAGATGCTACTTCTTTCCAAAAAGGATCTGAAGCAGCTAGATAGTTCTATAACTCATTTATGCATTTTTTTTTCAGTTGTGCATGTCTCATATATTTTCCCTTTCCATTGTTTGATATTTACTTAGTTGCATTTTGGTTTGGCATGCTTTTTAAAAATATGGCTCTATCTGAAAACACCCATCTTGATGCTGATGCGACCCTCCTTCAATATTCAGAAATAGAAATTTTCCCTTCCCTGTGGGGATGAATGAGAGTCTGTTTCTGTAACAGATTGGACTGGATTTTTCTTCTGTATTAAAAATGTACATAATCAAAACTGAAAGTTCCACTTTCCCGCCCTCCCAACCTCGATTCCCCGCTTCTGACGTTACTGCTCTTGACGGTGCGCTGCATGTCCTTCCAATCTTTTTTCTATGTTTATACAAATAGATATCTAAACGGAGATGTCTTAATTTTTGAAGAATCATTCAACTCCACTTTATTTATCAATCTGTCATGTATGTAAAACTCTTTTTTTTAGTGGCTTCAAGGCATTCCATATCCTGTATTGACTTTGGTCTCTTCAATCATTCCCCCTACTGATGGATTTATTGGATATTTTCCATTTATTTTTTTAACCATTTAAAACACTGCTGCCGTGGCATCCTTATATATCCGTACCCTTAAGCCCTTGAGCTTCAATTTCTGTAAAATCAATTCCTGCTGCAGAATCACAGGATAGTCTCATTTAAAATCTTAAAAGATTCTGCCCAATTACTCTTCAGAAAGTCTCTTCCTATCTATGTTCCAGCAACAAGATGCAAGAATGTCCACTCCTCCCACCTTTGATTACACTGGGTGACGTTGATCTTTTACATTTCTACCATTATCATCGGTGAAATTTGGTATCTTTTAGTTTCAATTTGCGTTTCTTTATTTCCCAGGTGAGTAATTTTTCTTATGTTTATTGGCTTTCTGGATTTCATTTTTCTTTTTGTGAATTGTTCTTATCATTTGCCCAATTTTCCATTGTTTTCTTTTTCTTATTGATTTGTAGGAGCCCCTTGCATATACGTTGCAAATATTTTCTCCCAGTCTTTGTGTTTAATGTAGATCATAAAATCCTTAAGAGCAAGGTAGAATTAAAGTTAAATGGCCAAGTTCATCTATGTATCCTCTATGAGACAACAGCCCTCAGCCCAGCCTTGCACATAGGAGGACCCCCAAAGCAACTTTATTGACGTATAATCAATTGAAATTATTTTTGGAACCCCCATTCAGTTCCACAGATCTTCGTTCAAGTGTACCTCTTCCAAGAGGTCTGATTGCCAAATCCCAAAGAGCCCCTTCCACACGCAGTGTGATCTTCACCGCACTTTTCACTCTCTGAAATTATCCTGTCCATTTGTGTGTGGACTTATTGTCTGTTTCTCCATGACAGTGGGGACCTTTCCTGGCTTACTCACCGCTGTGTATGCAGCCCCTAGAATCGTGCCTGGCACAGAAATAGTTCCTAAATATATGTTGAGTGAATGGTGAGTCTTCAGGCTTTATCTTAATGTTATAAGGTCATAATAATTGTCACTTTGATCTGATATGTTTTACAATCTGTTAGGGCAAATATGCTAGCACTACAGTTATCTACACCTTTGCGTCATAATTACGTTTAAAAAACTCTATTATTCTTGCCTAATCTTTCTTGCGGCTGAATGTCACGACTGACGCAGTGAGGATTTCAATTGCTATTGGATAGACTCTTTATAGTAACTGATTTTTATCTTTACTACCTTCTGTCTTCCCAAACAGCAGTCAAATTTAGCTCTCCGTGTATTCACATTTTTCTTTATTCCTCTCATTGTGCTTTTAAATTTTCTTTAATAAGCACCATGTGTCACACATGCTAAATCTTGAGTATAGCTTGTTTAAGTTCTGTTGCAAATAGAAGCTCTTTTTACTGTATTTTCCATCTCACTAGTATTTAGGCATGTATTTGATTTTTTAAAAATTGATGTCTTGTGGGGGCTGGCCCCGTGGCCAAGTGGTTAAGTTTGCACGCTCCGCTGCAGGTGGCCCAGTGTTTCGTTGGTTCGAATCCTGGGCGCGGACATGGCACTGCTCATCAAACCACGCTGAGGCAGCGTCCCACATGCCACAACTAGAAGGACCCACAACGAAGAATATACAACTATGTACTGGGGGGCTTTGGGGAGAAAAAGGAAAAAATAAAATCTTAAAAAAAAAAAAAATTGATGTCTTGGGGCCGGCCCTGTGGCCGAGTGGTTAAGTTCATGCACTCCACTTCAACGGCCCAGGGTTTCGCCAGTTCAGATCCCGGGCACGGACACGGCACCCTCATCAGGCCATGTTGAGGCGGTGTCCCACATAGCACAGCCAGAAGGACCTGCAACTAGAATATACAACTGTGTACTGGGGGGTGAAGGGGAAGGAGAAGGAGAAGAAAGACTGGCAACAGATGTTAGCTCAGGTGCCAATCTTTCCAAAAAAAAATGAAATTGATGTCTTATACCTGTAACTTTGAACTCATCGCTTCTAGAATTTTTTGTGGTTGCTGCTATTGCTTTGTTTTGGTTGACTTCCTTGGATTTTTTAGGTATTTAATCATGTCCTTTACCAAAGAAATAAGTTTTTATTTCTTCTAGTTTGTCTCTTTATTTAGACCATTTAAACACAGAATCCAGGGCTTCAGTTGTTGTTGCTATTGCTTTTCTTACGGTTGCTATTATTAGAGTTTTCTAGACTTACTACCTGCTTTCCTCTCTCCTCTGTGCGTGGTTATGTTTTCCCATAGGCTTTTTCCTCCAACACTTCAATCATGAGTAGATGTTGAATTGTACTGATACCTCCTCAACATCTTTTGAAATGATTATTTAATCATTTTTCTAGTGAATGTTCATTGTTAGTTTTCTGTATAATATACTGTCCTTACATTCTACTATTCTGTGGTAGTCAAGTTATGATGTATATTTTTATTAAATTCTATTAAAACTGTATTTGTCTCATAAAATAGGCTGGGCAATACAAAATTCTTTCCTATATTCTAGTATCCTTGAAATAATATAAGGGTGTTCCTTGAGGAGTTTGGAAAAAATTCTCCACTGAATTCACTGGAGCTGAGGATGTTTTTGAAAGACTCGCTTTGTACTAAATGTCTTCCTTTGATATCGATCTAATCATTTTTCCTATTTCTTGCTGCATTCCTAGCATGATGAATATTTAGCTTGTCGTCTGTCTCTGGTGAGTCATCACATTTCCTATTCTGTAGATAAAAAGGAAAGGAAATGGAAAGCATTTCTGCCTGGGTCAGAGGTTGGCTTTAACTTGTAGCTCCACATCCAAGAGTCAGATTCTCTCACTTTTTCCCTAACACCCTGGGTAGATAGCTGAATCTTTGTATCTTTTTTTCTTAACCCCCTACTGTGTCTTTAAGATGCCATCCTCTCCCTTTCTCTGGCTCTAACCATGTGGGTCTGCCCAGCCTCTCCCGCTCAAATGCTCGTGTCCAGATTCCCAGCTCCTTCGCAGCCTCCCCTGTTCACTGAACCACTCGGCTCAGCAGGCTGCTTCTGTGCTCACGGCTTTTCTGTTCCTGTGGCTGAGTGTGGCATGGCGGTGAAGAGGGCTGGCCCTGGAGCCAGGCTCATCTAGGTTTGAATCCTGATTCTGATGCTCACCATCTTTGAAACTTCAAGTACATAATTTAACCCTTCCAAGCCTTAGTTTTCTCATCCGTAAATTAAAGCGAACCATAGTCTTCACCTTACTGGATTATGAGGATTCTTTCAGTCATCCAACCAATATTTATTAATTGCTTAATATGTGTCAGGCATGTTTTAGGTGCTAAAGATAAAGGTGGTGAACAAAAGAGAAAAAATCCTTGTGCGCATAGAACTTATTCTGGAGAGGAGTCAGGCAAACAACTATATATATATATTTGAATTATATGTATGTATTTTTCTATGTTATCTATCTGTTATCTATCATCTACTATCTGTCTATCCATCCATCCATCTCTCTATCTAAATTTGAGGTAGTATTTATGAATAAAAACAAAAAGAATGGGGAAAGAGGTGTCAGAAGTGTTATTTTTAATTTTTTTTTAAATATTGGCACCTGAAGTAACAACTGTTGCCAATCTTCCTTTTTTTTTTCTTTCTGCTTTTCTCCCCAAATCCCCCCAGTACATAGTTGTATATTTTGGTTATGGGTCCTTCTAGTTGTGGCATGTGGCATGCCACCTCAGCGTGGCCTGATGAGAGGTGCCATGTCCGTGCCCAGGATCCGAACCAGCAAAACTCTAGGCCGCTGAAGCGGAGCACGCAAACTTAACCACTCGGCCACGGGGCCGGCCCCCAAGAAGTGTTATTTTATTTGGGGTGGTTTGTGAGGGCCTCTCTGAGGAGATAATGTTTAAGGAGCCATCCACATGAAGTGAGGAAGCCAGGAAAAGTGTTGCTGGCAGAGGGACTATCAAGACTAGAGGTCCTGAGGTAGAATTAAATGAAATTACACAAATAAAGTTTTGATGTAGCTTTGGCAGAAAGTGAACTGCAGTTAATGCTCTAAAACCACTCCTACAATCACCATCACAATCACTGTTGGAGTGGTGACAAACGGGCCAAGAACAGATTCCTGACTGCTTTCCAAGATCCTGCCACAAGGTTGTAACTGTTGATGTCGTCCTCAATCCCATTCCTCGGAGGAATGCACACCACCCCTCCACGCCTCCATCTCCAGCACACAAGCCTCCCTCCCTACTGCCCATCACACCCTATTCATGCAGGTCCCCAAAGTCTACTACTTGGGTGAATTTCAAGGATTGCTTTGACTTTTCCCTCCACGCCTTAAAGACAGCACCAGAACAGGGCTCTGGACACAGCATAGACTGTTTGATGTTGACTGTCAGGGCCCGTCAGTCCACCATCTCCTCCCCAACACCCTTAAGATTGAGAATTGGCCTGATTTTGGTCTGGAACAGAAAAAGCCAAAATGGCTTTGAGGATTTGGGCCTAAATAGAATCATAGACCCTTCCCTGTCCTGGACAAAGCTTTGTGGCTCTTGGGGTGGGATCAGCCATGAGGAAGGAGGCCCCTACTATTTTTTCTTCTAGATCATTTTGCAACCTAACTTTTTCCCCTCTAGCTTTCTCCACCGACATTATCTGCTCCAGCTTATTTCGCACCTAGCCCTATCTCCTGCCTTCTCTTTATTGCTTCCTCTATAAGCCAAGTCCTGCCACAGCATACTTTGCAATGCCCAGTTCGGGAGGGAGGCAAGTATCAAGTATAGAAATCGGAACTATGGAAAAGATTTCTTTTTTCATAAAGAAATGCAACTTTATTATTTTCAAGTACATATGTAGTACCTCAAACTAATGTCTTACAAAAGATCACCAAGTAAATGTCTGGCAGATGTTTCTTTAACAAATACATAAGAACCGATGATAATTAGCCCATGCACGCACTAATTCTAAATGGATATTCCTAAAGTGCCTGAAAAGTATTGTTTTAGGTAGACTAAATATGCCACCCCTTAGCAATATTGTTTATGCTCTTAATTTACTAAACAAATGCCATTTTTATTGATTGTGCAAAGATAAACTTTTGTCCACAGTCAATAAATCTCAAATTAATCAGGCCCAAGTTAATACAGTTTCCTATTTAGTTTTCCGAGCCCAAGGCAATGACTCACTTATTTCAAGGTACTTCTGATAAAGTAGAATTCCAGTGTAATGAAGTAATAGCCCGTGGGTGGTTGTTTATGGGCCTGACCTAATGTTTGTTTTTTGTGCTTCCTTCCTTTCTGCCTTAGGCCTTCTATTTTCCTTAGGTGTTTCTGTCACTTGCTTGGTTCACCTGGGTCTTTCTCTACAGGACATTCTCAGTACCTTCTAAGCCAGGCTCAAAGAGTGGGCAGAGCTGCCTGCAGAGCAAACGTGTTAGGTTGGGAGGGGGTAAAGGAAGGACAAGTTTCTCTCGTAGGAACCTGAAACCAGCTGCTCATCTCAGAAAGTGGGCACATCAGCTGAAGGACATTTGCCAGGGGAGGAAGAGCCCTGTCACCTGAGAGGTCAAAGGCAGGTCTCCTAACGCCTTCCCTCTTGTTGCCCAGAGGGTCTGACCACCTTCAGGACCCAAGCTGATTCTGCATGTCCCTGGAAGACAGGGAGGTTCTGGGAACTTGTCCACTGCGATTCTAGACGGTTGCCAGGGGACTCCTCTTCCAGGGCTGGCTTGGCAGTGCCTGGGAATGACGCAGGTTCAGCCACATGGGCATGAAGGGAAAGGGGGTGGGAGGGGCAGAGAATGTACTGGCAGCTATCCATTTTGGAACAACACGGAACTCTGAGGATTTAGTCCTCTAAAGGGTGGGGTGTTATCAAACTGTGTGTCATTGAGAGAACTGGAGCATCTGTGACACCTGGGCCTCGTGGACCGAACAGACCACCAACCAAGGGTCAGTGGGAGCTCTGTGGCAAAGGGGTGTGGAATCTCAGTGAAGCTCCCGGGATTGCCTTCTGGCCCCACCTCTGCTGCTACTCTGACATTTGAATTTGGCCTGCAGGCGGGGTGCTCTCTCAGGGCAGGACACAGAGCTGGAGCCCACAACAATCTGGAGACTCGACACATCTGTCAAATGCCCTGTCTTTGACTCTCTCTCCTTTCCTGTCTCTCTCCCTTTGTTGTTTCCCTCCTCTGCCCATACCCCAACCTCCCACCTGTCTGCCCAGCTCTCTTCTAGAAGTTTCTAACTAGCCTTGACTGGGAGACAGGCCAACTTCTCCAACCAGCTCCCCTTTCTGGCCTCAGGCCCTAGCATTCACCAAGAGGAACCATTTGTGATTTCCAGGTCTGAGGGGGAAGCAGAGGACAGAGTTGGGCAGGAAGCTAAGGAGGGGTGAAGGTGGGAAGTGGGGTGAGGCTGGAGAGATAAAGGGACATTGACAGTCTGGGATGGTTTCCCTCCTCCCTGTTTAGACAGGTGTCTGCCTTTGGATGTTGATCTGTTCTAGTGGGAGGTGAGGGTGAAGGGGTAGGGAATAGGAAGGGATGGGGTAACACTCAACTCCTCAGAAAAAATAGACAACCTATTGGAGTGGGATGGAGCAGGATCTGAGGAGGGGACCCCAGCATGTAGTGTCTAATCTGCTCTGATTGTTCATAGTTTGGTCCATGGGGCAATCATCCCAAGCTCTTTTACCCACTCCCCCGAACTTAGTCTGCTTAATTGCCTCATTCTCTTCCCCCAAATCTTCCCCCCAAACACCACCCCAGTTTTTTCCACCCCTCCCCATCACCATCCCTGCAACATGTCCAGGGCACCCCGTGTTTCCCGTGCCTGGTTCTTCTTTCCGATGGGCTCAGTAGTATGTTTCCTTCTCCACCCAGCCTGTTAGAGAGATTGGGGTGGGGGCTGCAGCATGAGTGTAAAAGGAGGCAAGAGATAAATCTCCTAGGGGCCTGAGGGGTTGAGGCCAGGTAGAACAGAAGCCTGGGGGAGGCACTCAGGAAGGTAGCTGCGGGCAGGTGGAAAGGGAGGGGAAGGCAATCCAGTGAGCTGAGGACACAGACTAGGGGAAAGGAGAGACTTGTCTTTAGCACAATGGAGGGTGGGCAGAGTAGGTTGGGGGTGAAAATGCAAATACCTACAGGGGCTATTCGGGTAACAGATGAGCTCTAAAGGGGAGCTGTCCGCTGTTGCTGTGCAGAAACGTGGCCACGGGGTTGACAGCTCTTGTGATTTTTCAGAAGTCAGAAATTCAGATTTTATGTGAAAGCCTCTAAGTTTTAGACATTGGACCAGTTAAAAAAAATACCCACACAAAATACGGAGGCCAAACCAAACAATATCCATGGACCATATTTGGCTTGTAGGCCATCCGTTTTCAACCTCCAGTAAGTGATCAAAAATGCTTGTTGGAAAAAAAAATACTTGGTTGATGCCTGGGTTCTAGTGCCAGTTCTGTGGCTCCTTACTTTGTGACCCTGAACGAATAAATTCACCTCTGTGCCTCTCTTCATCTGTAAGATGTGGAGGTGAGACTAGATGACCTCAAAGGACTCCTCTAATTCTGAAGTTCTATGATTCCAGGTGGAAGGTGGAGGGCCTCAGAGACCAACTGTGTGTTAGGTGGGGCCGGAATCTGAGAGCAAGTGGGCAGGGAGAACAGGTTCCACAGAGTCAGGGCTCTTCCCACCTGAGACCCCAGGATCTGAGGGCACCGAGGAAAAGCAGCAAGGATCTGGGGTAGGAATGGAGTCTGGGTTTGGAGCACTGGGGGAGCACCCAGCAGTGGGGGGTGGCACTTGGCTGGGGGCTGAGGTGAGGTTCGGAGGTGCTTACCACCAGGATATCGCCGCAAGATGAGCTTTCGGACCTCATCATAGATGAAGATGAGGAGACTATAGGGGAAGGCACAGAACCACCAAGTGACCCTGAAAGAAAGAGAGGAGCCTGTCAGAAACATCAGAGGTTGGTCACATAAAGTAGAATTTGAATAGACAAAAACTTGAATCCTAGAAGGGTTCCTCTAGAGAGACACTCACTTGAGTGGGTACATGCGGAGGGCCACACCCATGCCAGGGCAGTAAGACAGAAAGGCAGCCAGTGCAGTCTCCTCCAGGAGCCCAAAAATCAGAATCTTGTTCCTGGGAAGGCAAAGAAAGCAGGTTTAGGTAGCATTTGAAGGGAGGATGAGACGGGGAGAGATCCAGGGAGAGCCCTGGTGGTGGAATGGAAAGAGGAGAGAAGAAAAATACAAGGGAAGGGTTATAAATGACATCTTCCTGCACCCTCTTCAAACACCCTCCTCTCATGCTTTATATGTAACCAAGGACAGATTTTCTTGTTTTTCTGCTTACAGATTTTATCTCCAATTGTTGTCTATAACGCATATATTCATCTATTAAATACATGTCTCTTATGTGTTGAGCGTGCTGGAGATGCTGTGGTCCACACAAACTTCTTTCTGGAAACACGGGGCCTGCCCTCATGCAGCTTATAATCTTATTATCCAGGCACATGCTCTGTGAAAGTGTCGTCTCCCCAGCAAACTGCTTCGAAAGCTCCTTCAGTTCAGGGCCCAAATATGTTTCATACATTCTCAGCCCCTGGTAGTTGCTGGTCATAGATATTTAATAAAGAAGAGAATGTTTGTAAAGTACTTAGCAAAGAGAAAGCTCACTGGATAGTAAGTGCTTACTATATGGTCACTATATCAGAATTGACAAGCAGGGTAGAATAAGGTTTTGAGGGCAGAGTTTCTGGAGTCAGAGAGGCAGTGTCTGCTCCCAGCTCTGCCGCTTACAAGCTTTGGGTTGTAAGCAATGTCTCTTAACTTCTCTAAGCCTCATGTCCCTTCTCTGTAAAATGGACGTATTACCTTTATACCATAAGATTGCTGGGAAAATGATGGGAGATAACGCGTGGAAAGCTCTGAAACACGGAAGGTGCTCAGTGGCGTTATTACTCAACTTTTTATAACCTCAGGCACTGCCCCTCTTCACGGCTTAAGCCAGTGGTTCCCAAACTTTTCACTCACCAAGCACTCCTCTTAATTTTCTCCTCTACAGGCCAGATTTTAATTGATTTTTGTCTCTCAGGCTGCATTTGTTATAATGAATATATTTTCCCACTTAAAATGAATTAGAAATATCCACGGCTTCCAAACAGAACTGTGCAGTAGCATGCGATCTCTACCTTGTACTTAGGCTTCTGCCCGAGAATACACTTCAGTAAGCCTAGGAGCCTTCTCATAGGTAAGTGCTTGATTTAATGAAGCTTTTGAATGATGCAAATAGCATCTCTGAGGACCCCTGAGGGCCCAAGGACCCCAAGTGGGGCTTGAGGAGCTGAGGCTGCCTCCAGCCAGATGACTTGTTAGTACTAGTTCCCCTTCCCTGTATCCAGCCTGACTGGTTTTGTTTCTTTTTCATTGCCTCTCAGATGGGCTGGATTTAGCCAATTTAGTTATGTTCCCACCTTCCCGTGTCACCCATGCGCTGCGCAGAAAGCAAGCCCCAGAACTGGACCCAACTTCTTGGACTCTCTGCTCCTTGTTTGCTTCTCACTGAACTTTCCCCAGTAGTGTTTGTAGCTTCCAGGAAGCTCCTTCCTTCGTGTTACCTTTATTTATCTAATAGACTTCTCACTTTCCTCCCCCTGGGATCTGAAATGCTATTAACTTCACCAGGGTTTTGGCATCTTTTTTTTCCCCCATAGTAAGAAATTGTGACAACTCACTTGGGAAATTATACCCATTGTTTCCAGTAGAAGAAACTAGAACAGGAATGGCACCCTCAGCACTAACCACCATCCGCGCCGGAACCACAGAGCAATACCTTAGGACCTCACAGGTGCCAGAGTCTGACAGGTGAGCCACTCAGTGTGGTAGCCAGGAGCGTGGGTGTTAGAGGCAGACCTGGGTGAACCCTTACAGCGGGGTGACCTTGCACACATTATTTAACTTTTTTGGGGTCTCTTATCCATAAAATGAAAATAATACCTACCTCACAGAGCTATTGTGAGGTTAAAGCACGTCACTGAATCACTTAGCGCATTGACTGGCACATGGTCACTCACACTATGAGATGGCACTGAACTTGATCCTGGGCAGCTCACAGCCCCCACGTGGATACCACATCACCACAGGGCAGGGCTATAAACTACAGCTACCTGCTGAGTGTGGGGCAGCACGGCAGACCCTGTATTTAGGGCTGGGCAAAGGATGGGGGTGGGTGCCACTAGAGTATGAGATGGAGGAAGGAAGGAAGGGAAGAAGTATGGAGAGAAGATTAAAAGAAGGCAGGTTGAAGACCATAACAAAGCACATTTTAGGAACAAAATTAAAACTCATCAGAAATGGTCATATCACTGCTTCCTCTTCTCTCATCCATTTCAAACATGGCTATGGATATATAGCTGGATAATGAAAATCTGACGTCCCCGCAGCAGACCTGGGCCCAGGGGTTGAGCAGAGCCCGTGTGGGTTGGTGAGTGTGCCCGGAGCACACTCTCCTGGGGTGGTGCGTGGGCGGCAGGGTGGGTGCTCACTTCATGCCCTGCTGGAAGACAGAGTTGCGCCGGGTCTTGCAGATGATGAGGTCGGCCCACTGCACGACGACGATGCTGGCAAAGAAGGCCGTGTGGCAGGTGAACTCCACCACCTTCCGCTGCTCATAGGTCTGGGGGCAGGGCGGGTAGAGAGAGGAAAGTGGGAGAGGGAAGTGTAGGACCAGCATGTAGCACCGTTCAGGGCAGTGGTTAAATCCTGGGCACTTCACCCACCTTTAGCCCCCATCCCCCTTAGCCACTCCTACCCACTCCTGCCAGGCATTTAGCCCCACCCTCTCATACACATGCATCTGCATTTGCACAGCCCCACTCACCCACTCCTGTCCGTAGCTGTCCTCCAGGTCATTCATGGACCGGTCATCCCAGTCAAGGCGGATTCCCAGAAGCCGTGATGGCAGGAAACCATTCTCTGCCAGGATCACAAAGTAGGTGAAGAAGCCACCCAGGGCCTGGATCATCCCTGTGGGTCGTGGGCAAAAGGCAGGGCCTGGGTCAGAGAAGGCAGCAGGATGGGGCCAGTCCCTACTGGCCAGAGATGAAAATCCTTGACCCTCGGGAGGCTGGCCCCTGGTCTGGAATTTTGCTGGGGGCTCATCCCTCCAAAAGCTGGAGAAAGAATCCGCATGGGGTTCCCTCCCGAGCCCCAGGGCCCCGCCGCACCAATCTGTCCGTAGGCCATGCTGATAAGCCTCTCATTCACCAGCTTGTCTGTCTGTGAGTTTCTCGGCTGCCGCTTCATGATGTCACTCTCAGCTGCCTCATAGGCCAAGGAGATGGCAGGGACCTGTGTGACGTGGGAAGTGGGGGAAAGGAGGGTATTTGAAGGGAGATGATAAGAACAGAGAACTATCAGCAGTGAAGAACATTTGACACAATTCAATAAACATTTAAGACTCCACCATATTCTAGGCCCTATGCTCATCTTCCCTTCACCCTTCATGGCCTGGTCAGATGCCCTGGTGACATCCCTCCTTCTATCTGCTGCCCATCCCTGTCCACTGCACCCATGTGATTGCCTTGCCTGTCCCCTGTGCCCACCCCTGGCCTCACCATGTCAGTGCCCAGGTCAATGCAGAGAATGGTCACGGTGCCCAGAGGCAGGGGGATGTTGGCGATGATGAAGAGCAGGAAGGGGGTGATCTCGGGGATGTTGCTGGTCAGGGTGTACGCAATGGATTTCTTCAGGTTGTCAAAGATGAGGCGGCCTGTGGGGAGGTTCTGAGGGCATCAGGGAGATTAGAGGGACCCTTCCCCACCCCTAGCCGCTGAGGCTGCCCATCTTCCTGAGAGGGGAAGATTTTGTGTTTGAGGGAAGCCAAAGGATGCAGTGGATGCCTGAATCCTGAGTTGACTCTGTCATTGGGGTAAAAGGCACAGGAAGCAGATGTGCCTACCTCAGCCATCCTGGATGCCATACCAGCCCACCCAGCCTCCTCACCCTCCTCCACGCCCGTGACGATGGAGGCAAAGTTGTCGTCCAGCAGGATCATGTCGGCTGCCTGCTTAGAGACATCAGAGCCAGAGATGCCCATGGCAATGCCAATGTCAGCCTTCTTCAGCGCGGGGGAGTCGTTCACTCCATCACCCGTCACCGCCACAATGGCTCCCTGGGGAGAAGATACAGCCAGAGCTGGAGGGTGAAGCACCTGCACACACCTGGCCCCTGGCCCCACACTCCTTCCTCACCCTGTCCTTGCCTTCCTCGCCTTGCTCACCTGCCTCTGACAGCCCTCCACTATGATCAGCTTCTGCTGCGGAGATGTCCGGGCAAAGACAATCTCTGTGTGGTTCTTGAGAATCTCATCGAGCTGCTCGGGTGTCATGTCCTTCAGGTCAGAGCCGTGCACCACACACGCTTTGGCTTCTCTGGAGGGCAGGGGCAGAGGCAGCTGATTCCCTGGGGCCTGAGCCAGCCCTCCTGCCTCTCCTCACCACGGCTGGGGCTCCAGTCTCCCTGCTCATTAGGGTCCCCCACGGCTTCAATTCTCTCCCTCCATGCTCAGTGACCTCCTCTCCCCATTTCTCTCTATGAGGAAGTGATGCTAAATCCTCGCCATGCAGCATCATCACCATCATCAGTACGGTTTGCTAGGCCCTGTGCTAGTTCCTTATACATATCCTACTCCTATTGCCACCCCGTGATGTAGACACCATCCTAATTTTGTGGTTGAGAAAATAGAGGTTCAGGAAGGTAAAGTGATGTCTCCATGGTTACAGCTAATCAGTGGCTCAGCCTGGACACACATGCTAGACTGAGGAACCAGAGGTAAGGCCTATAAAGATCCCAGAGGTGCTATCCAAATACCCCAGGGGACACTCAAGCAGTCTGTGGGACAGGATGGGTTGATCTGGAGGTGGGGGTCCTGCAAAGGCCTCACCTGGGGTTGACCTGACTGACAGGAATGTTGAGCCGGGCTGCAATGTCCTCCACAGTCTCATTGCCCTCTGAGATAATGCCCACGCCTTTGGCAATGGCCTTGGCTGTGATAGGGTGGTCCCCGGTCACCATGATCACCTGGTGGGAGACAGAAAAGTGAAAAGGAAAGCAGTATTAAGGATTTTCCTCCTCCTATTCGTTTCCCAAAGCCAGACCCCCAGATGGTGGGGCTAGTAGATCCCAGCCAAAATAATGGAATGGTATGTGTGTGTTTGGGTGGGTGGGTGAGAGGGAGAGACAATGACAAGTGTTCAGGGGATCAGAGATAGTTTGCTTTAATAGAGGACAACCTCTACGACAAGTAGCAAGTTAATGAGGGACTCGTGGAAGAGAAGCCTCAAAGATTGTTTAGGAGTTTGGATTTCATGGGATATGAGGCTGTCAGAGCTGGAAGAACCTTCAACAGCTCCCGCATTTGCTGATGAGCAAACAAAGGCTTAGAGAGGGCCCGTGATATGCTCAAGGCCAGAGGGAACTAGGACATGGTTTTCTTAGTGTCCAGTGTGGTTGCTGCAGGCAATGTAATCAGACACAGTAGTGATGAGAGGGAGACATGTCCTCCCTCCCTCCCGTCCACCTTCCACTGCCTTGTTCATCATGCCTTCACCATGTGGGAAGAAGGTAATTCCTGCCTTAACCATGGTGATATTCATTGCCATTGTTGCAGAATGGATAGAGTTGGCTGGGGAGGA
This sequence comes from Equus przewalskii, assembly GCF_037783145.1. Lineage (NCBI taxonomy): Eukaryota > Metazoa > Chordata > Mammalia > Perissodactyla > Equidae > Equus > Equus przewalskii. The sequence continues at coordinate 1,653,567 of NW_027228754.1, forward strand.
CGGTTGGCATCTGAGAATCCACTTAAGAGACTATCACAGGCATAAGGTGATCGGAGCTGGATTCAGATAGCATTTGCATGTGTGGGTTGTGGGGCAGATCCCACAGATACTGAGAAGGAAGCTACTTTAGGCCTCATTGCCTTCTCTTCCACCCCCACCACCCCACTGAAGCTGCCGCCCCAAGGCCACATGGGCCTCCCAATTGAAAAACAAAATCATCTTTGCAGTCCTCCTCCTACTTGACCCTCTGAGGCGTTTGGCACTGTTCACCACCTCCTCCTTGAAACCCTATCCTCCCTTGGCTTCTGTGGGCTTCTTTATTCCTGGTTCCCCTCCATCCCTCTTCATGCTCTTTACCCCCCTTCTCAGGGTGGCAGCCAGGTAGACTGGACGAAGCGGCTTTGGAGTCAGATGACAGACCCAAGTTTAAACATTGACCTTCCCCAGCTATAGGACCTTAGATGTGTCCATTCACTGAGTCTCAGCACAATGGAGAAGATGAGTCCTACCTTTCAAGGTTGTCGTGAAGAGTAAATGGCATTAGGTGGACACAGTAAATGTTAGCTGTGACTTACTACCCCCTCCCCTCCTTCACTGGTTCCTCTTCCTCCACTTGCCCCTAAATGTTGGTATCACCCAAGATTTCATTCTCCTCCCCTTTCTTAAACCATGTTTGCTTCTGGGCAATATAATAAGACATACTAGTAGGTCTTTAATTTGCACTCATGTGCTAATGAGACTCAAATCTCCAGTCCTAACCCTCTTTCTTGAGCTCTAAACCATTTTCCAACTTTCCTGGAACATCTCTCCCGGGGTGTCTTACAGACGCTTCAAACTTAAGGTCAAAATTGAACTCATGATCTCTACTCCCACCAACTCCACCCATCATGCTCCTCTACTCCCTGTCTTAGATACTCTCCTCTCAATTCATTCTGTCCATTTGTCCCCTATATCTTCCTCACCTCCCATATCCAGTTTGCTCACCAAGTTCTCCAAACATTGCTCAAAGGTAACTCCTCCTCTCCACTCCCTTTGTCGCTGCCCTTCTTCGGGTCATCATCCTTTGCCTGAACTATTGCAATAGCCTCTTTCCCTGTCTCCCTGACTCCAGTTCTTCTTCACATCCAGTCCCTCTTCCATCCAGGTAGGCCTCTAAAAGCTAGATCTGCCCTGTGACACCTGTGGCTCTCTGTGGATCACAGGATAAAGCCCAAGTGTAGCATTTAAGCAAAGTCTTTCCAACTGGCCTTGGCCCAGCGTTCCAGTCTCAATCCCCAGTGCTGCTCTGCCACCTCCCCCCACAGCCCACACACATGCCCCGTACAGCCTAACCACGCAGGGTACGCTCTGTTCCCTGCTCTTGACATGCTTTCCTCTCCCTCCTGCCTTACCAAATACTCTTCAACCTTCGAGGCCCAGATCAAATATCATGCCCTCTGTAAAACATTCTCTGAGGCAGAATTAACTGCTCCCTGATCTGAGTTCCTGGGGAGGTACTTTCCCCAGGCCTCCTTGATAGTTCTGATCGTGGCCAGCAGCAGCCTGATGAGCAGGACGAGCACGTGCTTTCCGGACAAGCAGCCCATGCTTCATATAGCCAATCCACCTCTTACCGGCAGTTTTATTTTGGGAAAACTACTTGCCCACTCTGAGTCTCAGCTTGTTTTATTTTTAAATAGGGATAATCATGCCTACCTTAGAGACAGAGTGGTTATTGAGATTCAGAAATCACATACAAGTCCTCTAGTGGGATGATTAAGAAACAGCAGCCTGCCTGGGTTCAAATCCTGGCCCTACCACTTACTAGTTGTGTGGCCTCGACTATGTTACTTTGTGCCTCAGTTTTCCTCTCTGTAAAAAAGAGCAAATACTGGTGCTTACTCTTAGGGTTACTGTGGAGATTAAACAAGATCTTACAGGTTTAGTGCTAAGAATAGCGACTGATTCATATAAAGGATCACAAAACAATTGGCTGTTTCGACTATCTGACCCATAGTAGGTGCTCAGCAACTCTAGCTATTATGATTATTCTGTCATTAATTTTAAAGGCATTTGTTCTCCCAGAGGCCAAGCACTGTCTTATTCCTCTTTGCACGTCCAGTGCCCAGCGCACTACCTGGCCCTCGGTAGACAGGTTGAGTTGAACTGATTTGGTAATAAGTGAGATGTTGAGAAATGAGGAGCAACAGACAGCACCAGAACTGGTGACTGGATAGGTTAAGGGGGATGGCAAAGAACCATATCTTGGAACCGGCAAAGTAAGCTCTAAGATGGAAGAGATTTCTGTTTGTTTGTTTGTAAACTCCAGCACGTTGAACAGTGCCTCGTACATAGTTGGTAAACAATAAACATTTGTTGAATGAATAAAAAATGTACCACAGAGGAGGGAGTGGTCACTGAGAAGCAATTGCAGTTGGACAGGAGAGCCTGGGAGAGGTGTGCTGGGTGGGATGAGGGCTGGAGCCCGTCTACAGGGTTATGAGTCGGGGCTGACAAGAGCTTACTAATTCCATCCCAAATGGCTAGAGAGAGTGGGCAGTAGTTGGGCAGGCAGGACAACCAGATCTCCAAGACAGGGGTGCCAGATCAGCTTGACATCAGAACAGCATAATCCGTGCCAGGGAGGGAGAGGACGGACGTGGGAAAGTGGCCCCTCGGAGCAAAAGGGATGAGGGTGAGGGCCCCAAGGCAGGGGTCGACCTTCTCTTGCAGATGGCAGCTTCTCCTCTCAGTCAGTGTTAAGGAAGCCATCAGTGCCCGGGCAGCAGCCCCTGCAGTCCCTCAATCTTTGGTGTCTGGGAGAAGTTGAAGGGAAGGGAGTGAGGCCAGTACCTTGATGCCTGCACTTCGGCACTTGCCCACAGCATCTGGCACAGCAGCCCGGGGAGGGTCAATCATAGACATGAGCCCCACAAAGCAGAGCTTCTCCGTGGGAAAGTTCAGCTCATCTGTGTCAAACTTGAAGCCCCGAGGAAACTTTCCAGAGGGCAGATTCAGTTGACAGAACCCTGAAGGGGCAGAGAAAGGAGGAGTGAGAGCAGCAAGGTGGCTGCCTGGATGTCCCCAGTGCCCCTCACCCCAAATGGGGGATCCCTTTCTCAGCCCTGCCCCCCGGCTCTGGCCCCTCACCCAGCACACGCTCCCCTAGTCCTCCCAGCTCCATGTAGGCATTCTGAAAGGCATCTTGCATCTCCTTATCCAGAGGGATCTCCTTGCCCTGCACCAAGATGGTGGAGCACCGGTCCAGGATGCGTTCTGGGGCCCCCTTCATCACCAGCACATGGCTCTGGGGGCTGTCTTCTCGCTCATGGATGGACAGCTGGAAAGAGGATAGGCAGTTACGGAGGGGGCCATACCTCCAGTACCCACCATGGGGCCTGGAAGAGAGCAGAGGCCGGTAAGGAACCCTGCCTTAATAAAATAACCCCTGGTCCATCAACCATTGTCAACATAGGGAGAGTATCCATGTATGGAGGGGTGTTTGGACCTCATAGTCTCAACCTTGTAACCAGAGTCACCTTCCCACAGGACATTCATTCACTCAACAAATATTTACTAAGATCAGTTAAGATAGGCTCTGTGCTAGAGGCTGGATGGCTCTCTTGTCAGCATCCCCCACCACCATGCTGCCTCAGTGGGGCTTTACCACTATGACTGATAGGGGACATAGCTGAGACTGCGTTCTTGGCATTTAACAGATGCCTACAGGCTGAGGGATACTCTAAGGAAATTTCAGAAGTATGGTTCAGTGGGATGGGAGAGTTGAGGGACCAAGGCCAGAGGATGGGGAGCTATGGGAAGAAGAGTTGAGAGGGGGACAGATTGCAGTAAGGAATGAAGATCTGGGAGTTAGGGGGTAATTGCTACCAGAGATGTAGTCACAAAAGTTGCCCTGGAGATAAGGCAGAGGTAAGGGGACATGATCCTCAGATGTCCCCACTCCTCCTGTTGATGATTCCCCCTTGGCTCTGTGCACTCCCTCGTTTCTGTCCCTCCTTCTTTCCCTGTCCCAGCACCCCAACCAGACCTGGTACTTGTTGGTAGAGTTGAAAGGAATCTCCGCCACCTTGGGGTTTCTATCCCTCATCTTCCGCACGGAGCCACAGGACAGCTCAATGCACTTGAGCAGAGCTGACTCGGAGGCATCACCGGCTGTGTCCCGCTGACAGAAGAGAATTCAGCGTCATCATGGGGCCAGGGAGGAAGTGGAAGACCAAGGGAGGAGGTCACCGAAGCCTTCAAGGCAGCAGGGTGCGATGGGAAAAGCTGGGAGTCAGCAAGGTGGGCAGGCTATGGACATGCCCCTGACTCCTTACCTTAGACACAGAGATGTTCTCCTGCCCAGCCTTGAAAACTGCACGGTTGCAGAGACCAGCAATCCGAGACAGGGCCGTCCATGTTGGGGATCGTTTGTCAAAAGTGGCCCCTGGGAGGAAAGGAGGGAGAACCAGGAGCTTGGATCTCCTTTAGAACACTTACTTATCTCACCCCCACCCTCCTCACCACACCAGCACCCTGAACATCCTCCAGTCTCCTTCGCCCCCTCTGGAGCACCCAATCACCAGACTGGTCTTCAGTGGTGTCAGCCTCATGGATCTGGTTGTCAAACCACATGTGGGCAACAGTCATGCGGTTCTGGGTGAGGGTGCCTGTCTTGTCAGAGCAGATGGTGGAGGTGGAGCCCAGCGTCTCTACCGCCTCCAGATTCTTCACCAGGCAATTCTTCCTCGCCATGCGCTTGGCTGTCAGAGTCAGACACACCTGGTAGAGAGAGAGGAGAATAAAAAAGGAATAAGTCGGGAGTCAGGGATGTCCATGATCTTACCCTAGACCATGGCTCTATCCCGCCCCCTTGATCCCACTCCACAGACACCTTGGGACCTAGGTGTAAGAGTGAATGTGTTGAATTTAGATGTGTCGAGCTGAGATCATGGGTGTATATTTAGACAAAATGTCTAGTAGGGAGTTGAACATATTTGGCTAGAGCTCCGGAGAGAGTGAGTAGAGCTGGGCATAGAGATGTGAGAGTCATCCACACAGAATGGGCACTGGAAACTGGGAGCAGATGGGCTCACTCGAGGGGCATAAGAAGAAGAGCAGAGAGCTGAGGCTTGAGAATCAGCATTGGGGGAGGAGGAGACATGGCAGGGGACAGAGGAGAGGAGAGCCAGGATAGCGACGCGTCACAGCCATCAACGAAGGAGGGAATTCTAGGAGGGTGGACAGCAGTATCCATTTCAGCAGCAGAGTTAAGGATAGGGGCTGAGAAAAGGTCACTGGATTTGCCAGTTATTCACTGATGACCTTTGAGAGAACCTTTACAGGACAGTTGGCAAGAATGAGCTCCACACTGCAGGGGGGGATGAAGAGTACATGAGTTGTGAGAAAAGGCCATCAGGACAAGCTCCAGGAGAGAAACTAGTGCCAAGGTGTAGCCTAACCTGAGATTTTTTCAGACTCACACTTTAAGCCATGTATTAAATGAGTATCTGATACGTGATTTTAGAGGCTGGAAGTAAAAAATTGCTGAAAAGCAATAAGCCTCTATTACTTTTGAGGAAAGGGAAGCAAGACCCTCCCCTGGTGGCACCTCATCCTGACCCACTCACGGTGACAGTGGCCAGCAGACCCTCAGGCACATTGGCCACGATGATGCCGATGAGGAAGATGACTGCCTCCAGCCAGCTGTAGCCCAGGATGAGGGAGAGCACGAAGAAGGAGACCCCCAGGAATACGGCCACCCCTGTGATCAGCTGGATGAAGTGCTCAATCTCCATGGCGATGGGTGTCCGCCCAACCTCCAGGCCTGAGGCCAGGGTGGCTATGCGGCCCATCACTGTCCGGTCACCTGTGGCAATCACGATGCCCCTGGCAGTGCCTGCAACACAGGAGGAGACACGAGGCTGGGTGCTTTGGGGGCTCCCAGGAACTGAAGTCCCATCCTACTTCCTGAAAAAGGAAAACATCACAGAGTAAACGAGCCAAAGACTCCAATCCTGGAGGTCGCTTTCAGTGGACTGCACCCCACTCGGCTTCCTCCTCCTGCATAGATCACCAGTCCCAGACTCAAGACAACAGTGGGTTATTTTCTCTTATACTTGGGCCTGGGGAAAAGCCTTGCAAATAAACTCAAAGTTCAAATTGAGGAGATTCCGTTAGTGAAATAAGAATATTGCCTGTGGTATTTCAGTAAAATCAATCTCACACTTGTTATCATCAGAAAGTATATTGTGAACACAAAGTAAAGCGCTTATTATGGATTCTCCATGTGGTCTCAAGATTTTCTTTCTCAACATTAGGCATGAATCTCTATAGAAGAAGCTAGGCAATTACTGACCCTTATGTAGACATTAAAGGGGTCTTCGGGGGAGGCAGTGTGGTTCAGTGGGAAGAGCACGCATGTTGGGGCCAGCCAAACCTGCGCTTGCATCCTTGTTTGAATCCTACCTAGGGATTGCTTTAATAATTAAATGACAGGGTGCTGTAACACACCTAGACTAGTGCCTGGCACATAGCAGGCACTCAACAGATGTTAGTTCCATTCATTTCCCTCCTCTTGTCAAAGCCAGTTTCAGAATCAGCATTGGAAATATTTTACCAGGCATTTTTACCAATTGTGGGAAATGTAGAACAAATTTCAAAGTCTCAGTACATTTAAAATTTAGGAAGTTTAATGTGTGGTGATTTTTATTGTAATTCCAACTTGCTGAAGGAGGGGGAAAGCCCAGAGAAACATAATACACTGAAGAGAAATGAGTGACAGGAAGGGAAAGGTGTGGAGGCTGGGTACAAGACCTCCTTTGCCTCTTTCTCCCAGCTCTCCTCGACTCCCTCTCCAAGTCAGCCCTGATTCAGCTCACTGGCATGATCAGAGAGGGCACAGGTTTCTGTTGTGCTTGGACTCCTGCTATTAAGTGGTGGCAGGTCCAGGAGCTCTTATAGAACCCAAAACAGGGATGATGCAAACTGGGCAGCCTGTGCATGACGTCCAATTCCCTTTGGTGAAGCACAGGCCTGGATGCAGCCGGAAGGAGGGCCCAAGTGTTCACCTGACCTGAGAGCTTTCCTGACCCTCCCCAGCCTGAGGCTGTGGTCAAAGCAAGGGGTGGAGAAGGAAGCAACCAGTCCCAGAGCCAGGGGCAATGGAAGCCATCAACAAACCAAAGACTCCTAGGAGTCAAGGCTAGTTTGGGAGGCACGTGAGTGCATGTGTGTTTGTATTTGTGTGTGTGTGTACAGGGGCTCTTCATCCAATATCTGAAGGCTTGAGAATCCACTCAGGCTTGGGGCAGACAGAATAGAGAGCTCCCCACAAGGAGGTAACTTTTCCATGGAGTCATGCCGCCCCAGCCAATACCCTGCTCTCTGGAGGGGACTATTTCTGTAATGTTCCCCTCAAGTCCCTCCTCTGTAGCAGAGATTTTGACAAGTAAGTACAACCACAGCCCCTAATTCTGACTGGGGATTCAGGATTCAGGCTCTTCCCTCAGTTACTAGGAGGAGCTCCTCAATGGGCTAGCTTCTCACCTTCCACACAGTTGGTAGAGAAGAAACAGATATTGCGAGTCTCCAGGGGGTTCTCATGGGTGAACTCGGGGGAGCGGGTCTGGGGCTCTGACTCGCCTGTTAGGGATGAGTTATCCACCTGAGGAGGAAGGGGGTGTTTAGTCAGCAGCCTGGCAGACACACTGGTGCAAACACAGCTGTCTCCTGACTCCAACCACTCTCATTCTCCATGACTCGAGAGACAAAATTACACTCACCCTCATCGCATAGTTATAGCATTACTCAGCTATTGTCCCTGCTCTGGCGTGGAATTCTGGCTCTCACTGACTTCTTATGTGACCTTGGGCTAGTTACTTAGCCAGCAGAGCCTCCACTTACTCATCTGTAAAATGGAGAATGTAACCAGAATCTCTGCATCGCACAACTACAGGGGGCACCCCTAACATTGTAGTCTATGAAAAGGGCACTTCCTAGGGCTGTGCATGGCACAACTTGTGTGACCACATGCAACAGCCCTTCCTGATTACACCATTCTTGCAGAGTTAAATTAGATAGCATGTGTTTATGTATACAAAGCATCTGACATATAATTGTTCCTCAATACAAGATTGCGATAAAGTGGATATCAAAGAAATACCCAGGGCACAGGGCATTCATAACACCTAGATACCAGGAGACAATGCATAAGCGCTGTATGTGAGATAAGGTTCAGCTGGGCGGTAGGGGACAGGTGTTGGCATTTGCACCTGGATCTCCTAACCTTTAAACCTCTAACTGGGTCCCTCTGAGCTCTATGCAAACTGATTCTTAGACCCAGCCAGTTGCTCTAAGGTCGCCTCCTCACCTTACAGCCATGAGAAGAGATGATCCGGAGGTCAGCAGGCACGCGGTCTCCACCCTTCACCTCCACCAGGTCTCCCACCACCACCTCCTCCGCATTGATCTGCATCTTCTCTCCTTCCCGCACCACAAGGGCTTGCTGCGGGGAGGCCACAGGCATGTCGTGAAGTGCTCATCTCTACTCCTACCTTCCCCTCCTGCTGGTCTCCCACCTCTCCTCCAACCCCACCAAGGAGGAGGAGAAACCTTGCACCCTTAGCAGTAAAACTAGATCCTGGTGTGGAGAGCTGGAGGGTATTTTCTGCCTAAGCCTCCATCTCAGAGCACAAGGAGTTGAGAGGGGATGAGCTGGAATCTCCCAGAAACCTTATGCCCCAGCCTGGAGTCCAGCTGGACCATCTACCTGAGGCACCATGTTCTTGAAGGAATCCATGATCTTGGAGCTCTTGGCCTCCTGGTAGTAGGAGAAGCAGCCAGTGACAATGACCACAGCTGCCAGCACCACACCGAGATAGAGCTGGTAAGGAGAAAGAGTTTGAGGGATCTGCCCTTCTCCCAACCCCAGAAGGGCAGCAGCCACCCGGGATGAGCATTCAATGCCACCTTTATCTGTGACTGGGAGTGCAAATGGTAGAGGAACGTCCTTCTCTCCAACCTCTCCCTCAGTCTTCCAATCCCCAGCCTCCCAAGACTGGAAGGGACAGGAAAGTCTCAGGAAGTTCCCAGGACTAGGACTTTCTCTAGGGGCTGAAGACCCAGGGATGCAGACAAGTCTACTTAAATGTGAAAGAAAGTAGGGGCTGTCTCATTTGTTAATGATTGTGTGTGTGTGTGTGTGTGTGTGTGTTGGAGGTGTTTAGAGATATGTATAGAAACCTCACCCCTTTTCAGCCTAAAGAGCAGAGGGACCTGTGGGACTGTGATGTGAGGGTCTTGCCCTCTGTCCCCCCAACTGTTTTGGAGATTCGGGGTTGGAAGACAGAGGCATGGGCTGGTCCAGGGGTCAGGCGTGCCCGGCTCACATTATCATTGGATGGTTCATCTTCCATGGCAGCCTGGATGCCGTAGGCCAGGAAGCAGAGGATGGCCCCAATCCACAGCAGGATGGAGAAGCCCCCGAAAAGCTGGCGACAGAACTTGACCCACTCAGGGGTTGTTGGAGGTGGAGTGAGGGCATTGGGCCCATCCCGAGCCAGAATGTCCTGGGCCCTCTGGTTGGTGAGGCCCTGAGAGAGGTAAGGAGAATTGTGGGAGGAGGCATCCAGAACCAACCTGGGCCCTCAGCACCTCCCACCAGCTCCTTGGCAGGGGAAAAATGTCCAGTGGAGAGAAAAATCCCGCCTGGTTGGGAGGGGTGGGGGTTGATCAGGAGAGGCCACACGGAGGAGGTGGCATTTGCAACGGGGGTTGGAAGCCTTAAAGGCTGAGAAGGATTTTTGACTGTGGCCCCACCTCTGGTCATCCTTGGATTGAGACACGTTTTGGTTAGGGCCACAATATCTCCTCTGGAGGCAGCCTGGATAAGGCTCTCTGGAAAGACATCTCATTTTCCCTCCCCATGTCTCTCTTCCTTCAGAGTCCCCCTCACCAGGGATTCAAGCAGAGTCCTACGTAGCGAGGTGACCTGTTACTATGATTATGATAATATGTTGGGGCCCTGCTCTGTATGCAGCACTGTGACAGATGCTTTATATGCATTTCTCTAATCCTTACAACAGCCCTGTGAGATAGGTGTTGTAGACCTGCTTATTAAAGCAAGGAGACTCAGAGAGAGAGAGGAGAATCAAAAGGTCACATAAATAGTAAGTGGCACAATTGGATTGCCAGGCTCATAATTTTGAAAAATAAAAAATCATACGCCAAAAATGTAGTGGTGCACACCTCCTCCTGCAGGCCTTCCCTGACTGCCCTTCTGAAAATTCCATGTCCCATTCCTTTACCTTAATTTGTTTTCCTTAATGACACTTTTCATTGTCTGGCAGTGATACCTATTTACTGTGTGTCACCTCACTAGACCATGAGTTCCACAAGGCAAGGACTTTGTGGGTCTTATCCATCTCTGGATGTCCAGAGCTGACAATAGAGCCTGGGGCAGAGGAAGCTGGCTGCCTGGAGGCCCTCTGGGGTCTGGGTTCTGAGGAGTCCTGGCTTCCAGATCCACTGGAAAAGAGCTATGGACTAGGAAGCAGGGCATCTGGGTTCTGGTTCTGGCTCTGCCACGAACTAGTCACTTGTCTCTGGGCCTCAGTTTCCTCATCTGTAAAGAGGGTTGGATTACAGTTCTAAGCTCCTCCCACCCTGAGGCTGCATGGTTCTCTCACCTCTTTGGTGCCCGCCCTAGAAGCCCCCCCACTCACCTTAGACAGGTCCACTTGGTATTTGCGGCCCAGCTCATCCAAGGACAGCTTGTGGTCATCCTGGAGAAGAGAAATCGAGTTACTTTGGGGAAGGAGGCTGAGCGTGTGTGTCTAGAATGCACGTGAGGGCACTGAGGAGCACAGGGGTGAGGCAAGGAGCACAGGCGGGCTGGGCACGAGCTTCTCTGAGTGCACTGGGCTGACAGAGTAGCTGTCCCAGGACGGGGCCCCTTTCCTGTGGCCCGGGTGGGCAGGCTGTGGGCCTCACCATGGCCACCTCCTTCTTCAGCTCATCCAGCTCCTTCTCCTTCTGTTTCTTCTTGCCGCCCCCATTCTCCGCAGTGGTGGCTGCAGGCGAGTACTCTCGGCCAGCCTGCAGGAGGAAGGGAGGGTCCAGAGAGTCAGAGACGACAGAGGCTGGAGCTTCTCTTCCCACTGGACAGTCCAGCAGCCCAGGCATTGGGAGCGGGGGCCAGTGGACTCAAAGGCAGTGATCGTCCCAGGGGAGGAAAGGGGAGTGTAGGGTGGAGGGGACCCCAGCCCTTCAGTTTGCAAACTATTAGCACAGCCATGGGCTCTATGTGTAAACTTCAGGGAAGGCTGAGGGCTCTGGACTCAGGAGCCCACTCTTAGCTGTTTAGTAGTTGGGCTTCTGCTAAGATTTCATTTGTTGAAAGAACGCTGCTGCTAAATACAAAACAAAATAAACAAAAACTTTAAAAAGCACCATTCCATGCTATTTAGAATTCTGGAAGGGAGTGGACAGGGTTGTGGGGGTGGTTTGAGGAAGTAGAAGCAGCCTGTAGGACTGTCCTTGTCCCGACACCATGGCTGCTTTACTTAGAGAGGAGTAGAGACAGTTTGGAATTTGGGAGAATGAGAGTCTTTGCGGAGCCAGGGGTCAGGGCAGGGAAGTGTCTGGAGGATGGGGAGCTGAAGGGTCTGGTGGTGGAGTGTGGAAATGGAATGAGCAGGGGTCATGACTGAGAAAGGTCCACAGTTGGAGGGTCAGAGCATGTCCAGGGAACAGGCACAGAGAGCGTGCTGGCAGCCCTCTCCATCCTGTTGGGCCGCCCTGCCCACTACCAGGCAAAAGGCAATTGACAGGACTTGAGGCCCCAAAGCACAGTTGGGTGAGAAGGGAACTGGGCCCCTTTTGTCCAAAATATAAGAAGTTGTCTCTGAGAATAAATCTAAAACTAAAATGCATGTAACTCTTAGGTCCAGGCATTCCTAGGTCCTCTGATAAAATCAGGTGAACACTTAACTCATGAGGCCGCCATATTTCCCTTCCTCTTCAGGGCTTGTGGTCTCCTCACCACCTCCAGCCTTCCAGGGTCTCATAGGGAGCTTCTGGGGCAGAGGGTGGGGAATTTCTCCCTCCAAGGGGAGGCTGTCTTGGGGTGATAGGATAGGAGGGGGGCTGGGGAAAGCCTGGGGTGGCCATGACAAGGGCCTTCTCCCTCCCTCTTCCTCCCCAATCCCCTTTCCTCCCACTTCCCTCAGGAAGTGCTGCCCTTGTTAGAGAGCACTGCTCAGTTTCTGTCCCACGCCTCCATTTCTCCACCGGGTCCTAAGGGCTGTGCTAGGTTTTCAGGGTGTCATTTCTTTTCACAAAGAGGGGATACCTGGGTTGGATCTACAGTCAAGGTGCTTGCCCTTTTTTGCAGGATGATGGCATTTTTTTTTAAAGTAGACCTTTCTTGTAGAGCAGTTTTAGGTTCACAGCAAAATTGAGCAGAAAGTACAGAGAGTTCTCATATACCCCTGCCCCTGCACGCACAGTCTCCCCCACTATCCACATCCCCCACCACAGCGGTATATTTTTTGCAATCAATGAACCTACATTGATACATCATTGTCACCCAAAGCCCACAGTTTACATTAGGGGTTACTCTACGTGTTGTCCATTCTATGGGTTTGAACAAATATACAACGACATGTTTCCACCATTATAGTATCCTACAGAGTAGTTTCACTGCCCTAAAAATTCTCTGTGCTCTGGGATAACGCATTAGTTTTCCCATCACAGAGTCGGGAGCAATCCCAGGAATGTAGAGCTGCCTTGGTCTGACAAGTGAAATCAGGAATTGGGGGGAGGCAGTGGGGGGGAGATGCAGTGGGAGGTGGACATTGATGTCCCGTAGACACTAATGAGCTAAAAGGATATGAGCTTTTGGAGGCTATGTTGCTCAGAAATGATCTTCTCAGCAAAAGTGATGAGTGAATCTTGCATTTGTTTCCATATGAAGCATCTACAAATCAAGTGTCATTTTGGCTTTCAAAGGCTGATCATCCTGGGGAGACTGAAGCAGCTACCTCTCCCCTCCCCAGGTGACTTAAGGGTGTTCATTCAACTGAATGAATTGAAATGCTTTGGAGTCACAGCCCTAAGGCTTTGGGTTCTGTCCATGGTGGGGCGGGGCTGAGAAATTGATGAAAAGAAATGAAGGGACAAGAGGGAAGAGATCAGGCTGGGAAAGCCTCAGTGTGAGCCTCCAGACCTTCAGGGGCAGACACAGGTCTGGGCACGTGCAGAGGAGGGGGCTGCGGCTGGGGGCAAAGGAGCAGAGCCCAGAGAATTTCTGTCCATTCTGATGTGAAATAAAGTTTGTGAAAATTAGAATCAAAGGCACGGTTTTTAAAAATTGCCAGCCCACATACTCTTGGCATGTTGACCGGTGGCTGAGCTCAGCAGCGCCAGGCAGCACCCCTTTCCTAAGGCCCCACCCTATTCTGCAGGCAGGGGCAGGACTTGGGACACACTGCCCCTGCCCCCTCCTCCTGTCCTGGCAAGGATCTCAGGCTCTGCAGCCAGGAGCCTGCGGAGATTTGGGGCCAGCAGGCTGCCCAGGCAAGAAAGAAAGAGAGGAAGCAAGGACCCCCCCTCCACTCCTCCCTCTCCCAACCACAAGTCCCCCTCTCTGGGTCTTGAATGCTAAAGGAGAACAGAGAGTTCTTTCTGAGAAAGCCAGAGGCTGGGACAGAGTGGGGGCAGCTGGAAATCAGCCACCACTCCCCGCACTGCAGCCTCTTGGTGGCAGCTGGAGCGGGCTGGGCTCCCGCCCACCAGTTTCATCCCTTCCCCCAACTCCCACGCTGCCCTTCATGGCCACACATAGGGTGACAGTTAGGCCTTGCCCTGGAGAGATGATGCAGGGAGAAAGAGGTAGGAGGCAAAAAGAGTCTTAGAAGGGGGAGACGGGTAGGGGGTGGGATTTCCCTCTTCAGGGGTCTTCTTGTAGGTTCAACTCCAAGCTCCAGCTCCAAATTCCCCCACTTCACCCAGCCTCTTGGTCCACACTGAACCAGATCTGCTCCCTGACTGTGATGGGGAGGTGATGGGGAATTCAGGGAAGCTGGGGGAGAAGCCCAGACCCGAGACCACTGGGGTCCCGGAAGAAGTCAAAGTCAAATCGCTTCCCAAACGGGACCCCTTGAGCTGGGTCCCCCCTGTTCTAAGGTGGAGGTGGGGAGTGGAGGGTCAGCCTGGCCTCTCCTGAGAGGTCCTGCTCCTCAGCCGGGGACTCCCTTTCCCTGGGGGAACAAAAGATGTCAAGGAACAGCTGAAGGTGTATCTTCCCACAGTTGTGGCCTCTTCCTCTGTGAAGGCCACACCTCAGAGACACTCCTCACAGACCCTCACACACTGGCACAGACTGGCATCCATGCTCACGCATGCCGGAAGGCCTGTAGGTTCGCAAATGTCTCTGCTGAGACACAAACACAGGTGCTCATCCATGGGTATCTGTATCAACTCCAGCCTATGGAGAACCCATGGGTCGTGCGCGCGCGCGCACACACACACACACACACACACACACACACACACACACGGTTCTATTTATAGCTCCTACCCTAGCTCAGGAACCCTGGTGTCCAAGCTCGGAGTTTTCCCAGCTGCTAAACTCAGTGCAATAACATGTCCTTACCTGACCCCTCCTGGGCCCAGAAACTGCCCCCAGGTCCCCACAGGCACCCTCTTTCCGCAGCACCCTCCCATTGCTCAGCAGGCCCTGTTCCTCCCTGCCCTCTTCTGCCAGCCTTCCACAAAAGGAAAGCAGCTCGGCACAGTCTGTCAGGGGATTGGATCACTTTTCTCCATATGGAAATTTCATTTCCAAGAATTCGAAGCCCTGTCCCTGCCCGCCGCCTCGCCTCCGTGGTTGTTAATCTTCCCCTTGGCATATTTGGTGCTGCAGAATGCCACGGGCGCTGGTGGATCGAGGAGGGTGCAGGCAGCTCTCACCAGCCTCTGGGAAAGTCCTCAAAGCCGATGGCCCGGAGCCCGAGGGCAGTGCTGCCCGGGACATCCGGAGGGGTGCTGGGGGCCCATCTCTCTTCCTCCCCACACCTCTCCCAGCTGTCCTGGGAACTCAGGGCCCCTGGAGCTGGTGGCTGGAACTGCTTGGTGACTCAGGGACGGATGCTCCCCTGCCCCTCTCCAACTTCAAATTGGACACCCATCCTCTCTGGCTGGGACTCCCAGAGGAATGGGCATTTTCAAGGGGTGGCAAAGGAGGGGAGAATTAACGGTGCCAAATATCCCTTCAGGAGATACGGTGAGAGAGGAGGACTGTGCTGGGAGATGGCAGGGAGGAACCCTGATAGAGATGCCGGGTGGAGTGGAGGGAGAGCTGGAGGGATGTGTGTGGTGGGCTGTGCGGCTGATACTGGTGGGCAGCTGATGAAGAGGAGAACACTTGGTCCTGTGAGCACAGTGAGTCTGGGCTGCATTTGTAGCTTGGAGACTGTTTCCAAATTCAAACTACCCAACTCGGTCAGCTTCCCTCTGCCCCTCCCTCCACATGCCATCCCCATCTCATCCTTTCACTCTAGCCTCCCTCACCCTCCAGAGAGCCCTGCTCCTCCCTACAGAGCGACTCCTGCTCTTTGGGAATACTCACCCCACGGCCCATCTTGGCGTAGAGTGGCTGAGGGGACCTAGACTGAAGAGGTCACCAGAAGGATCCCAAGCCCACACTGCCGTTCTGGGACAGCCAGAGACCCCGGCAAACAGACAGAGATGGCGAGCAACAGGGTAGCTTTAAATAGGTCCCTCTCCCCCTCTCCCCCGCCTTCCCCTCCGCGGGAAAGAAACGTTTGTTGAAACAGGATCCCTGAGGACTCCTCCCCTCCCGCCCCTTAAGCAACTGGCTGATGGAGGTCTGTTTGTCCCACTCTGTGCTCCCCCTTGGCTCCCTTCACCCTCTCCCTGGCCTGCGGCAACCCCTACTGAGGGAGGCGAGGCAGTGAGGGAGAGGGGAAAGAGGGAATGTGCCCCTTAGGGGCAAGTGGAGGGGGAGCAGTCCCTCAGCATCCTGGGATGCCAGAGGCCATGTGATCCGACTCTTCTTATTTCCCTGATGGGGAAACTGAGGCCTAGGGAGATTAAACAATTGGAACTGATAAAACAGAACCGGAATGTCCCTCTTCTGAGTCTACATCCAACTTCCCAGAGAAAGAAACAGACTGTTCCCTCTACTGTTGAGGTTGCGGGGACCCCAAAGCTGGAAGCAGTAGTTAGTGCTGGAACCTAGGCCAGCCTTTGTGAATGAGACACCTCAGAAGGGGCCCTGGTGGGAGCCAAATTGGCTCTAGAGGGAGCTGAAGTCGAGATGGAGGGCAGAGGGTCTCCCCAAGCCCTCTGGATGTAGGCTTTCCAAAGTGTGAGAGGAGAATCAAGACTCCTGGGGCCAGGGAGGTGGCTGGGGGTGGGCAGGCCGGGCGTAGAGGGGGCAGGCCGGGCGTAGAAGAGACAGCCCTGGACCCAGCCCAGCAGAGATCCATGATAATATCTCTGGGTTTTGTTTACCCCTTGTTTATGGATGGAATATGCCACTCCCTTTGTCACTGTTGAAGAGCTCTAGGTTCAATCTATGCCTGGGGTTGGTGAGTGGAATGGGGAGAAGCTAAAAGAGAGAAAAATACAGAGTTTCTGAGAGGTATACAGAGGTCAATATCATGAGAGGTACCAGACCCATGAACTAGAAAGGGGGGCAACTGCTTCCTTCTTCAGTAGGGGAAGGAAGGCAAAGCTGCAGCATGCAGGACCGAGGTTAGACACACAAGAGGCCTCTCTGCCACGAAGTGCCTGGGAGTGGGGAGGGGGCCTCACCTCCACTGGGAGTGTCTTTAACTTTGTACCAGCTAGAAACAAGGGTAGAGGAGATAACCTGGGACAAGGCTTGATGATTCGGGGTCTTGCTGCTGCTCCTTTGATGAAAGAGCCAAAGAATGAGAGGCAGAGAGAGGAAGAGGGAAAGCAGAAGGGCAGAGAGAGAAGAAAAAGATCCTGTCCCTGCCTTCTCCTGGGAGCCATCAGAGGACAGGATTCTCCTGGAGTGTCCCCATTTCTCTGGGCACAGAGACGGAGTGGAGGGAAGCCAGTGGATTGGGGGCAGGTCTGAGCACCCTGAGCCCAAAGGAAGTGAGGAGGAAAGGAGGGAGGGGATGGGGCCCTGAGTCCTGAGACACAAGTTGCCCACTGGCTGGACTGGTTCCCTCCCAGGCCTCAGAGGGAACTCCCTACTGAGGGATTATCAACCTCTCTTCCAGCAAATCCACTCTCAGGGCACAGGGCTCATGTCTGAATTCCCCAAATAACTGGCCCCCTCTGTGCCTGCACTTGGGATTTTCCATTACAGGGATCCGGAAGGTGGCATCCTGCTTCCCCACTTCTCCTGGGCTAAGCTGGTGGGTGAGTAGGATGGAGCAGATACCTTCTCTTCACCGACCCTTCAGTGGGAGGAACCAGAGGGGAAAGAGATTCCAGTCTAAGCCCCTGTGTGTAGAGGAGAGAGTACGAGAGAAGTAGCTGAAGACGTAGCAAGAAGGCTTGTGGGCAGATGTCAGGAGAGACTGCTGAGGGAAGAAGTCAGTAGAAGAGTGGTCCACAGGTGGCTGGGTCATTCAACACTGGGGCAGCTGAAGGGCAGCCTCGTCCTGGGCTCGGGGCGGACAAGAGCATGACGCAAGGTTTAGGAAGCGCTGTTCCTTAGGTTCCCAGGGTGGACCCCTGGGTTATCTTCTGCCCGGTCCTGTCCAGGACACAAGGTGAGATAGAAGAGAAAACCAGTCTCAGAACTTGAAGGCATGTAGACTTCAGGCACTGCATTCTCACAGTTTTTACTCCCCCACTCTCACCCCTGCTGGCACCTCCCAGTACTGCCCAGTCCTTTCAAGGCCCTGGCTCTGGTCCCTGTAGCCAAGCCCAGTACCAGAAAGGACTGTGCCCTTCCTCTGCCCATACGGCCTGGCGGGGGCTCCCTGCCATGCCCTGTGCTGGGGTTAGCACACAGCCCCCAGAGCACCACTGCTCGCACACTGGGGGCTCGGAAAAAAGAAAGGGTAGACAGGACACTAAGCGCCCTTCCTCACCCATGCCTCACTGACCACCTCTCTGCCCAGGCCAGTGTGGAGTCTCTGGGAGTCTACCTCCTTCTCCTCCATCATGGACCTCAGATTTCAGGACATCAACGGGTGTAGCCACCAGGTCCTTTGATCTGAGGGACCTGGGCAGGACTACTGCTTCCTTTGAACACAGCCAGTGGTACCAGCTTGGATCAAGGCCCTTGGAGTAAGAGGAACAAAGCAGAGAGTAAGAAAGACTTGACAGTAGGAGGTGGGAAGGCCAGGGTGACTGGGCTGGGGGATGGGTTTGAGAGAAATTCATAGGTCAGAAAGGGGATCAACAAAGGGCAGGATGGGTGGTCTTGAATCAAATGTTTAGTTGGTATGGGAAGATCTGGGAGGTAGGGGTGTGTGTGTGTGTTCGTGAAAGAGAGAGAGACACCAAGAGAGGGTCAGAGAGAGATGGAGAAATGTATATTTATCTGTGTATGTGTGTGTGAATGCACACGTGTGCTACCTATGACTTTGGGGACGTGATTGTGTGGGATCCTGTGTGTGAGGAAGAGATGGTGTGAAGGTCCCAAATGGTGACTCCAAACGAGGAGCTCCCCCAGGCAGGAGAGGGCAACACTCATTTGGACCTGTGGTCAATCTATTAAAAATCAGTTATTCGTATCCCCTAGTGCGTTAGTATACTGGTGTGTGTGCCAGTGTGTGTGCGCGTGAGCACTTGTGCGTGCCTGTGGCCAGCCCTGGGGTGGGTGTACGTGAGAGTCCATGGGAGAATATGTGTGAGCACGAGGGAGGGGGTGGGGATGCCGCTCAGCTGCAGATGGGTTTTCAAGGTCTCCAAGAAACAGTTTTGTTTCCTAAGTGACTGGCCTCCTGGGGCTTCCAGCCCAGATTTGAAGGTTGTTTCAAGATCATGAAAGAGAGAGAGGGAGGGAGAGTGGGAGGGAAGGAAGCGCTGTGCTCTATCACCCCCCACTGTCCCTCCTCCTGCCCCCTCATCCCACTTCTCTGCCCCAGGCCCCATCTGGGTCCAGCTCACCAGCCCTGCTCCCTCTCCTCCTCCCTTCCTGCTGCCAGCCCTCTCTGGGCGATCTCTCCTTCTCTCCCCTCTTCCATTCTCTGCTCCTCTCCTTTTCCCTTCTTCTTCAGGGCCTGTGATCGTTGTCACCACTGCCAGGCATCTGATGCCTTCTGAGGGAGTGAGTGAAAATTTTCTCCTTCCAAGGGAGGCTGTGTTGGAGTGACAGGATGGACAGGGAGCCTGGGAAGGCCTGGGGTGGCCATGACAAGTATCCAAGAAAGGTGCCTCTTCCCACTGCCCGCAGGTTGTAGTGACCTTGTGGTGGGAAGGTAGGCTGGGAGCTGCAGTGTGGCTGTCCACGTCCTGCTGCTGCCTCAGTTTCCCCACTGGACCACAAGGCCAGTGTCAGATTTTCTCTCCATCTCTCCCTTGACGTCTGCTCCTCTATTTTCTTTCTGGTCTTTCTTTTCAATCTACTCAAAATAGATTCTGAAAACCACTTCCTCTGTCTCTCCTGGCTTCTATTATCTTTAATCTTTCCCCCAGAGTATTCTTTTTATTGGTTAAAACCACATTATAAAGAATTCAGAAAACGGAGAGGAGAAAAGAGCACCCCAAAGAATTTTCCTCGATCGTTCTGCATCTGCTCCAATCCCGCCGATTTCTGGCCCCTTTACTGCTCTCTGGGTTTGGATCGCTGCACGCTCCTGTTGTACCTAGACACACAGGTGCAAGTCCGAGGGAGCAAAAGGAAAGGATCAACGGTGTGGCCAAGGGGCCCATGTCAACCCTCCTTCCTAAGCATGATGGCCCAGGGCTGTTCCGTGCCTCTGTCTCCCCACCTGCTGTCCCCACTGTGATCTAATTCAAGGGGCGCATGCCTGCAAGTCAGGCCAGCTGAGGATGGTCCTAGTGGGGCCACTAACCAGCTGTGTGACCTTGGACAGGAGACATCCCCACTCTGGCCTTGGCATCTTCATCTGAGTAATGAGAAGCAGAGCTAGAAAATCTCTGAGGTCCCTTTGCAGCGCTGATGATCCTCAAATTCCAGGCGACTTTCCCCTCAGCTCATGGCTCAGCTCATGGCTCAGCTCAGGTGAAGAGGAGAAATTTCCTACAGTTGTATCTGTGTGAGAACCCCCAGTTGAAGACCTGGCTTCAGAAGGAGACCTGAGGGGACAGGTACTCCTGCTCTGTTTACTGGTATGACACACAGAAATGAGTCTGATCCAATTGACTGTTGGCATAGAAGCAAGGAAAGGCTCAGGGTTTGGGCAGAGACCACCCTGGTTTCTTACAGAGAGCCCCTAAGAGAGGTGGGACAGGGTCTGGATATCTTTTTGGGGAGGCGGACAGTGCTGGGGGGGAGGCTGGAGACCCCTGACATTGCCTGGCTGGCATTTGATCAGCAAATACCAGATGAGTGTGTTGCCAGAGATTCGTTGGGCTGGGAGAAGTATGTTAGGGGCGACGGGGAGGAGGGGGTTAATGGGCCTTGCTGAGTGTGGGGGGCAGGGGTCACAGCTGGGCCCTCTAGGGTTCCTGTTTGCCTTTGATTCCATCCGGCAGGGAGGGAGCGGCCCCCCAGCCCCCTGAGGCAGGTTTGCTTTGGCCGGAGATCTGACCCAGACACTGGCCCGGAGCACCCGCCTCCCTGTTCCCCCTATCAAGAGGCAGCCCAGCTCGGCCCCCAGCCTCCTCCGTCCTACCTCCTTCTTCCCTTACCAGGCCCCTACCTCCTTCTTCCCTTACCAGGCCCCCTCCTCTTGGCCCAGGTTACAGCTCTGTTTATCTGCCTCCTCCCTTTGGTGTTCCCGATGCCCGGCTAGGACAGGATGCCCTGCAAACATCTGGCACACAGGGCCACAGCCTTGCTCCCACATCACGAGTTCTCCTTGGGACTTCAGGGAGCTCGGCCTCCTCTGTGCCTCAGTTTCCCTGCAAGTCCAGGATCCTTTCACTCTCGTGCTCCTGTCTGGGTGTTCTCAGCACTGCCCCTTGGGGAATGTGAGTGCCCCCCTGGCTGACCCAGTCAATAGCACCTGCTCATTTTCAAGCCATTGCATCATTCAGACATCCTACTGGCATTTGTTGGCACTTACTGTGGGCTAGATTCTGTGCAGGGTACTGGAGAAACTGTTACAACCAAGGCAAACAAGGCTCCCACACTCATGGTCTTCTTGTCAAAATCTCATGCCATTTAGTCGCCAAAACCCTTCCCATCCCTTGACCTCGCCCCGCCCCCCAAGGCCAGCTCCTAGCCCTGGGGGACTCCTCCTCATTTCCTCGAGCTCCCCTCACTTTACCTCCATTTCTGCAGAGTGAGATGGGATGGGCCTGGGCTCTGTGTCCCACTTGGGTGATTCTCCCATCCCAAAGATGCCAGGAGAAAGGCTGGGCCACGGAGGACTAGAATGGCTCTGGGCTGGGCTGGAGGGAGGGCACGGGCTTGCATACAGGACTCACTCTACCATTGACTAGCTGTGCGAACTCGAATAAGTCCTTTATGTCTCATCAATAAAGTCAGGGGGTGGGCTGGCAGGGGTTCTCATCCCTCACTGTATATCTAAGTCCCAGACCTGGGCCTCACCCCGAGGGATCATGTTTTAATTGGTCTGAGGTGGGACCCAGGCATCAGAATCTTTTAAAAGCTCCCAGATGGTTCAGTGTGCAGGCAGGGTTCAGAACCATTGAGCCAGATTGTCCCCAACAGTTAATGAGGCACCATGCCAAGCACTTTAGCACTTTCCATGTGTTACTTAGTTCAGTCCTCACAACAAGTCTATTTTATAGATGGGGAACCCGAGACACAAAGATCCGGAGAAGCCTAGCAAGCAGGGGAGCTGGGATGCAAACCCAGGCAGTTCAGTTCCAGAACCTGCACCTGTAACTTCCGTGCTGCAAGGGCACAGAGAGGGATCTGCTCCGGGTTCTTGTCTCCGGGAGCACAATGTGCAGAAACTCCCAGGCCGCAATGGTGAGAGTAAGGAGTGTCCCAGAAGATAAGGGGAAGGAACAGTGCACCTCCGAGCGTCTGTGTCAGCCAGGCCTGGCTGGCCGCTGCTGCACACCACTGCATTTAGAGGGTGGGGGGAGCTCGGAGAAGGGGGAGATGGTTCTCCCCCGGAAGAATTAGGAGGTCTTCCAGGAAGAGGTGGCATTCTAGTTGGGCGTTGACAGGTAAGTAGGATATGGCTCAGAGAGCCAAAGAGAGGACTTTCCAGGCAGGGGGAACAATGTGGGAACAGGCACAGAGGCCTAGAGCACCGAGTGCATAGAGAAGAAACATGGGAGCCAATACTGGAAATGGGTGTTGGAGCCATGTCGTGGAAGGGCCTTGAATGCTAGACTAAGTGCCATTCTAAATGCCAGTGTTTCCTAAAAGGCTCTGATGATCAGAATCACCTGAAGTGTTTGTTAAATGTACAGAAGAGCAGGCACATCTTTCAGAAATTCTGATACATGAGGGCAGGGGTGGGGAGTGGGAGTCTGTATTTTTACCACCAAGCAAGTTTGGGAAATATTGCTATAAGCCATATGGAGCCCTTTCAACTTTTTGAGCAGGGGAATAATCTCATTAAAACTGTGCTCTAGGATGGCTCACTTGATTACAGGGTATGTGTGTACCTTGGCGGCGGTGTTGGACTGGAAGAGAGAGACAGGTAGGAGGTTGTGGCAATAATTTAGCCAAGAGGTGATGACGGTCTGGAACAAGGTAGTGGCAATGACGATGAGGAGATAGGGACAGATATGAGAAAGACCTTTGGGAGGTAGACTTTCAAGATTTGGCAGGGCTGGCCCGTGGCCGAGTGGTTAAGTTCACGCGCTCCGCTGTGGCGGCCCAGGGTTTCGCCGGTTTGGATCCTGGGCGCGGACATGGCACCGCTCATCAGGCCACGGTGAGGCGGCATCCCACATGCCACAACTAGAAGGACCCACAACTAAAATGTACAACTATATACTTGGGGGATTTGGGGAGAAAAAAAAAAGAAGATTGGCAACAGTTGTTAGCTCAGGTGCCAATCAAAAAAAAAAAAAGATTTGGCAACTGATGTTATGTCAGGGTGAGGGAGGAAGGAGTTGGAGATGCGGGGTGGGTTTTGGTGCAAAGTTAAGTAAAATAAGGGTATGGAAGAAAGGAGATTGTTCGGGAGAGAAGTCACACGTTCGCTCTGGGGCACGTTACGTTTGAGGTGCTATTGGCAGGGTTTCCACGTGAGGGTGATCAGTGGGCGATGAAGTGCAGACTGGAGCTTGGAAGAGAGGACGGGCTGTGGATGTCACCAGCACAGAGGTGACCGCTGTACCGGGAGAGCAGAGGAGAGTGCAGGGGGTTTGGACAGAACCTTGGGTAACACTCAGGGGAGAGACAGAGAAGTCAGAAGATGGGGAAGTAGGTGAGCCAGAGAGATGAGGGAAGTAGACCAAATAAAGGGGCCTGGAAGCCGAGAGAGGAAGAAGTTTCAAGCGGCAAGAAGCTAACAGTTCCGATGCTGCAGAGAGGCCACAGGGAAATGAAAGCTGGTCGCCTGTGGTCAGCTCAGAGGTCACTGATGTGATCTTGGAGCAAACCATTTCTCTAGAGGGTAGAGTTTGGAAATAACACTGTGAAGGGTAAAGGAGAGTGTGATGGGGAAGCTGAGGCACGGGGGTAGGTCACCTTTTTCCAAGATGATTGTAGGAAGTGGAAGGAGAAAAAAGACAGCGGGAACCGAGAGAGCAGAGGGGTGGGAACAAGGGGACAGACACGAGCCACTTAGAAGAACCTCCTGGTCTCTCCTTTGCCGCCGGTTCTGCTCCACCAGGCACCCCAGCTTTGATCACAGCGAGGCACCGAGATGTACACATTCTCATTTCATCTTCACAACCATCTTCAAAAAACAATGAGGTCAATACTTTAATAATTCTCATTTTACACACAATGAAACTAGGGCTAGAGAAAGTTAGTAACGAGATGCAGGCTACACAGCTGGTAAACCCAGGTCCACTCAAAGCTGCGCTGTCTGGTTCTGAATGCCAGCCCCAGAGTTTTTGATTTAGTTGGGAGCGCAGAAGCTTTATTTCACACACCTGAGCTCCTGATTGGTAAGCTGCCTCATCCCCTAATTTTTAGGATTTTTTCTGTCCAGTCCCCTTCCTCAGGGACAGCTAGTCCTGGAGTGGGCATCCTCAGTGCCAATGCTTGGTGCCTCAGTGCCCAGCTGGAGTGGGCAGTCCCACTTGCCTGGATTCCCCATCACCCTGTCCTGCCAGCTGGCTGGACCTGCACCCTTGTCATTCCCCGGGACACCAGCTCCTCCTGAGGATGGTGGTTTGTCCTATGCTGTGGCAGCATGGCTACACGGTCAAGAACTGCTGTGGAGTCAGAACGCCTGGATAAGAAATCCTAGATGGACCACTCACCGCACAAATTTTTAGCTTCTCTGAGCTTCAGTTTCCTTAACAGATCTAACTTACAGGGCTGTTTTGAACATTCAAATGCTCAATGCATCTTAACTCTTATTTTCTGCTCTTGCTTTTCAACATCCTGGCCTTGGAACCACAATTTCTTTTTGAGGGGAATGAGATCTCCAGCACCCTTCCCTCCACAGAGGACAGAACTCAGCCCTTCCCAGGTCGTGCGGGAAGCCAGCCTAGGTTGTTTCCAGAGGGCTGGATGGTTTAGGCTCTGAAATAGGAGGAGAAGCTTTCTGTCAGCTGTGGATGGAAGGGACAAGTGTAAGACAAACTCCTGAGGGAGTAACAGTGCCTACCGTGGAGGCCATCTGGCCACCAGAAAGAAAGGACCCGACTTCACTCTCTCTCGCTCACCCACCTGCTCACTCGCTTGCTCAATTACTTGGCAAATGTCTGTGGAGCTTGCCCTCCTTGCAGGCACTGTGCTAGGCATGGGGCAGAGCCTCAAAGGGCCCATGGTGGCCTGGAGAAGCTCACAGCCTAGATGGAGAGGCAGATGGGTACAGCAAGCCGTGGAGTGACAACGCAGAGTGGGGAACGCCATCACAAGGCAGAGGACAGGGTACTGTGGGAGCAAGGGTAGGTCACATCAGCTCCAGGACTCTTGGCCCTCTCTCCCACGGTGAGCGCTTTCTCCCCCGCCAGCCCATCTGCTTCTTTGTTTGTGTAATCTTTATTTCTGGCTTTGTTTTCCCTTTACTTTCCCAATAGAGAGCCTTTGGAAAAATTCCACCCTTGTTTCAGTTGGACTAGGGAAAAGGGGAATGTCCAAGATGGCCAAGGGGTGCCGGGTTCCTGCAGAGCCCAGGTGTGGACAGTGGAAGAGGCAGGGCTGTTGGGAGGGAGGCCTGGGAAGAGCACGCAGCGTGGGGGATGGTGACAAGCAGGAGCTGAGCTTGGCTGAGATGGCTGAGAGGCCATGTGTTCCCGTACCCTCTCCCCAGCTCTCCTCTTGGCCCCCATGTCCTCTGTTCTGATTGGAGGGACAGTGACGACCCCCTTCCACCTCAGGGAGCCCTGGGAACCCCAGTTCCATTCCTCTTTCCCCATCCAGGGATGGGAGCCTAGAGTTAGAAGTGAGCCTTCGAGATCATTCATAGCCCTAGAGGTCTGTGTGTGTGCAAGAAATCCCCCCATGCTGCCACACACACAACTCTCTCATTGATTCCTCTTTTCCTGGGCCTCCAGCACTGCATTCATTCATTCAACAAGTATTTATTGAACACCCACTGTGTGCTAGGAGCAGAAGACATATTAGTGCAAAAAGACAGTTCTTTCCAAAGGTCGCATAGGCACCAGTTGTGTGTGTGCTTGTGTGTGTGTAGGCACACACAGGTGTGATATGAATAAGTGTGTGCAGATTAGGGAAGCAGGAGGAAAAAGAATGTTAGTAGCTTAAGTCCAGGAGTCAGCCTGCCTTGAATCTGGGCACTGCCATTCAGCAGCTGGTGACCTTGGGTAAGTGATTAAGCTCTCTGGGCCTCTCTCTCTCTCCCATCTGCAAACAGGTACTCGGCCCCCAGGGTTGTTGCAAGGACTGAGTGAACGAGTGCACAGAGTGCTGAGCACCCTGCCCAGCACAGAGCAGGAGCCCGGCAAGTATTAGCAATTATCGGCACCTCCTTCTCACCTCACTCAGAGCTGGGTGTGGACAAACTCATAAATGAGCCGTTCTCCAAAACTGTCTCTTGCGCAGCCTTAGTGACTCAGAGGCAGCCACCTGGCAATAACTACCTCCTGCCCCCTGAGGCTCATCTACAACACACAGCCCACAAACCTCTGTTTAGCCAAACCGCTGCCATCCTCTGCGCTTGATCATTCCCCTTCTCATACCCCAGGCTGCTGGCGTTGGGGAAGAAGTGACATCAGACAGTGGAGGTTGCCTCAGCCCCGTGCTGCCCCCCAGACATATGTCTGCACCATCAGCTCCCTCTCAGCTGGCTGGCAGTGGAGGAGAGGGATGGGAGAGCATCTAAGGGTCCGCCCAGGCACCCAGCCCTATGGGACTGAGGAACAAGGGACTTACCAGGGGAGGGAGGATGAGGGGATTCCTGCTCGGAGGGAATCCATCCACAGCGTTCTGGAGTGGGCGGCAGCTGGCACCGATCCGGGGTAGAGAAATGGCAGAGCCTCCTCAGGAGTCAGGGCCAGGTTGTGCCAAGGCTAGGAGTGGCACTGTGGCTCTTCTATTCTTGAACAGCTGGGCCGCCCCCTTGGCATGGGGTTTGAGGACTTGGGCTTAGCGTGGGCTCAGCCAGGCTGCAGGAGGGTTCAGGGAGTAGACACAGCCCACCATGGGGGTGCAGATGCCTGGCTGGGGGAAGGAGGGAGAGCGTCCACCATGAATGTGTGTGGGTATGGGGGATGGCTCTGCGGCTCTGTGAGTGTGTTTGGGTGTGCGTGATGTCTGTTGGTTTATCTTTGTGTGCTCCCAGGTCCCCGTTTGTGCGTCTCTGTTTCGGTGCGAGTCTGCATGAGTTGCTTGTCAGGTTGAAGGTAGATATTCTCTCTCCCTCTGCCTCTGCCTCTTTGCTTGAGCCTCTCAGCAAGTCAGCAGAGAGAATTTTCCTTTTGGGAGGGTGGGAACACATGGCCCATCAGGGTAGTATGGGTCAAGGTTTTATGGACACACACAAATCACAGGCCATTCCTGTGTGTGATCCTAGCTCCCCAGGCTGGAATTCACCCACACTGAGAAGTGAGCGAGCTGACTATTACATGTGTGTTTCCAGCATGTCTGTATGTCTAGTATCTGGTGGGGCTGTGTGCTTGTTTCTTTGATATGTTTGTCACTCTGTCTCCAGGGCCTTGTCTGGGTCAATAGCTGGGTGTATATTTGTACATGCTGGGTCCATGTTTAACTGCCTTTAAGAAGCCTCCTAACAGGGGCTAGAAGCACACGCTCCTCCACACCCAGACAATCCCAGGTTCAACTCCGAGTTTGGGCAGTAACTCATCCATTAACCTTGGACACATTCCTTAACTTCTGTCCGACTCAATTTCCTCACGGGGCTAATAATAGCACTAGCCTCACAATGGCTGGTGAAGATTAGATGAGATCTTGTTACGCACCTGGCACAGGTCAGAATACGGTGACGGGCCCGTCTTTGCGCCTCTCTGAGAGCCACGTCTCCGTGGTCGTGACTGTAATGTGTGACATCTCAGCCAGATTATAAACTACTTTAGGGCAGAGCATGGGTCCTAATTATCTTTAACGATACTGAGGACACCTCAGCGCCACCTTGGTGCATTGCACATATGTCATCTTGAGGGGAAATGAATTAAATAAGCATGTGAGACATAGGACTGGTGTCTGATGTATGCCCACACCTGGTGGTACCTGCAGGGTGAGTGGGAAGCTGGTGACGGCATAGCGATGACACAGACCCCCATGGTCACTACTGCAGCCCTCACCTACGCGTCTCTGCAATCCCAGGCTGCCTCACTCCTTTCCCTGCTCACCCCCCACACAGGCACCAGCTAAGGTGCGGTTAAGCCTGT
This sequence comes from Equus przewalskii, assembly GCF_037783145.1. Lineage (NCBI taxonomy): Eukaryota > Metazoa > Chordata > Mammalia > Perissodactyla > Equidae > Equus > Equus przewalskii. The sequence continues at coordinate 1,681,614 of NW_027228754.1, forward strand.
GTAGTTTTTTAATGGGCCAGGGGCGGGTACAGGAGCGCTCTGCAGTCTGCGTCATATATCCCTTGCAACAGGTGCTTGTGTTGTGTGTACGTGTGTCTGTGCCTCGCTCTGTTGGGGGGCTGTGTGTGTGACGTCTTTCTGTATGAAGCTCCTCTGTGTTATCCTGGGTACGTGCATCTGTCTGTATGTGTGAAGCGCCTCCTGCCTAGGGCTTTGCTCTCCTCCCCTCAGTTTTCCCAGTTACATAAACATCTGAGGAGGGGACTCAGGCCTGGGCTATGGGCGCCCCCTGCTGGCGGCCTCCAGAACTCACAGTCTAGGGAGGAGCCTGTGGAAGCCCACAGTGTTCTCCCGGGGCCTCTTCCCCACTGGAGACCCAGCCCAGCCCCTTGACACTTACCTTCCCCCAGCTCCCTCCCAGCCCCAAGCCATAGGTGCTGTCAGCTCCCTGTGAGTCCCCTCTCATAACGCTCATCCTGGGGGTTGGTTGTTACTTGCTTTTGCTAGGTCTCCGTGGAATGACTGTAGTCCCTCAAGGCAGGGAGCCATGTGGGCCTCATTTACCATAGCATCTCCAGTGCCCAGTAGGAGGCCTGGCCCAATCAGTTATTTGTTGAATGACTGAGTGTATAGGGTGCAGAGGCTTGGGAAGAGAGAGAGTGGGGTGTGGGAAGATTTGGGGCTGAATTTGTCATATCTTGGCCACTTAAAAGCTATGTGGCTTTGGACAAAATGCTTAACTTTTCTTGAACCTCAGGTTTCTCATCTGTTAAATGACGCCATCTAGAAAAATATGCTGTAAAGACTAGAAATAATATCCAAAAGGGCCTTATTGTGTGTGGGCATCCCCAAAATGGCATCAATGATGATGATGATGATCGGCAACATCTCTCATCTCTCAAGCATCAGGAAGGCATTAAGTCCGTTCCACTCCCAAACAAAGGGAGAGTGCCTTTCAGCTTCCATGTACTTCAGTCTGGCCTGTGGATGGATTTAGGCGAAACGGATCTAGAGGAATCAGGCTGTGGATATGTCAGTGTGGGAGGAAACAAGCACCCTGCTGCTCTGTCCCTGGGCTGGTCCTGGGCTGGTCCTGGAAGTATTGGGAGGGGAGAGCGGACCTCTGATTTCCCTTTGGGGTCCCCAGCATTTTGCCTCGGAGTTTCTTCGGTCTCTCTCTGAATGTGGCTGCAACTGAGCACCTCTCTGAGCCAGGCCCTGCGCCAGGCTCTAGGGACAGAGTCAAGGAAGGTCTGGTCTGGCCTGTGCCACTTCTGCTCTCAGGGCTTCGATTTCCTCCTCCGTAAAAGGGGGTGGGAGTGAGTGGGAGGGTTGGGGGATGAGTGTGGGCAGGTAGGGTGTTAGAAGGTGAAGGTGGTCTGGGGTCACTTCCCACTGAAGGCCACTTTGACAACCTTAGCTTTGCAGAGGGGGTTGTCCCTTCCTCTCATTCTGGCCACACACTTCCTGCCCCTCCCCACTCCCCACCTTCTCCATAGTTGAGGAAGAGACAGAGCACCTGAGAAAGATGCCTCTTCCATTCTCCCACCTCCAGGGCAGGCCCCACCTTTCCCAGTGCAGAGCTGTCCTCCCTGGAAATAGAGACACCTTCACTTAAACTGCAGGCTCACCCTCTCCTTAAGACTAAATGAAACCCTTTATTAGAAGTAGTTTAAATAATAACTCAAAAACAAAGCAAAAAAGACATCCTAACTTCTATTTTGCGTCATCCTGTGCCCAGCACTTTATGTACATTATCTCAATTAATCGTTACAAAACCCGTTGGGGTGCACGTCATCCCACCTCGATTTGCCCACAAGATAACTGAGGTTGAAAGAGGTTAAGCAATTTGACCAGGATCACCAACCAGGAAGTGACGGCGCCCAGACGGCCCACCCTCCTAACCCACTTCCTCTGGTTCTGCCCCGAGGGGGTGGCAAACCCATCTGCCGTGACCTTGAAGAGCCCTGACACGCCTTTCGGCCCAGATCCTCCGCCTTCCGGAACTCCTGGGTCCGACCCATCCCCACTTCTGCGGGGTTTGCGGTGAGGCCTAGCGGCCCAGAGCAAATAATTGGATTCTAAGTGCGTGGCTATAGTCACCTAACCGACCCCAGGGTCCCGGCACCCAACTCAGGAAAAGCTCGGCAGGTGCGGGATGGGGGTGGGCTCTGCGCGGAGCTGGGCGGGGATTTAGCTGAGCCCAGGTGCCGCCTGTTCGAGCTGGCCGGGGGGCGGGGCGGGGTCGGGGCGGAGCCGGGGTCCGAGGCGGGAGGGGTTGGGGGTGGGGTCAGGGCGGAGTCAGTAACAGCGGCAGGCGGAGCCGGGGCCGAGGTCCAGGACCTGGGTCAGGACCGAGCCGGGGACCAGGGCGGGGCCAGGGTCAGGAGAGGTCAAGGCAGGCTGGGGACCCGGGCGGGGTCTGGAGCCCGGGGCCGGGGCCGGGGCGGGGCCGGGGCCCGGGCGGGGGCGGGGCCCGGGCAGGGCGGGGCGGGAACGGTCTCCGGAGTCACCGAGGCGGGAGGGAAAGCAGGGGGAGGAGGAGGAGGGGAAGCGGAGGGGAGGAAGGAGGGGACTTGGCAGCTCCCGTTCTGCTCAGCTCGGCTCCGCGCACCCACGCCTGGCTGCTCCGCTTCGTGCCCCCCACCTGGGCATGCGCCCCCTGAGTTCCCGGCCACCCAGAGCCCGCGCCGTCCCCCGGAGCCTTCCCAGAGCGGGCCGCGCAGGATGGGCGCCCTCGGTCCTCCGCTGCTGCTGCTGCTAATGCTGGGTAAGCCCGGCCCCCGCCCGGCCCTCCGCCCCGCCAGGCAGGTGCCTGCCACCTGGCGCCCACTGTGGCCGCCTCCCCAGCGTTTCGGAGCTCCTAGCACCCTCCTCTGTCAGGGGCGCCTCCAGCCTCCCTAGGCTCGACACCCATCTGCCCTTTATGGTTGCCCGCCGAGCTAGTCTTGGCGGGGGTGAAGGCTCCCCAGCTCTAGGCCTCGGGGTGGGGCACAGTGAGGACACACCGAGGTGCCGCCTCAGGGACCGCCAGGCCTCCGGGGGCCAGGCCCCACTTCTCAGCCGGCATACTCAGGTCCTGGGGTCGCTGCACCCAAATGCTGCGACTCCTCTCTGCCTCACAGTCAGCATCAGGCCCAGCCTTGGGTGCCCGCCCTGCGTGGGCAGTGCCTACCTGGCTTCATAATTGCCTGGGGTTGGCTGGAGGCCTAGGGGCTGGTTCTAACCACGACATTTGAAGTAAGTCTCCCCTAATTGCCCCCACCCCCCTTCATCATCTGAGGTTGGGGACAGTTCGCTCTCTCACCCCCATCTCCATCCTGGGCAGGTCTCCCTTTGCCCCACTTTCCCTCTCCCAGATGGCAGTTGGCTCTATTGCCTCCTACCGTTTCACACCCCCTTAGTCCCAGCTTCCCTGCTTTAGGAGAAACCAGACTCCATGGAGACTGATGCTGGGATCTCCAAGCACCCTGTGTCTCATGGTGGGTGTTCACGGGGAGGTGTTCTGGGCCACCACTGCTGGATGCATGAGGGCAGTGAGAGTGGAATTGGTTTTGGCCTGAACTGGAGGGTTCCCTGTAGAAGTTGGTCTGGGGAGGAATACGGCACGAAGGCAGTGACATACCAGTACAGATGTTCAGGAGACTGAAGCCCTTAAAATAAGAGCACAGAGTGGGGGCTGGGGGGGTGGCCTCTCCGCTAGAATTCGGAGCTGCCATAGTCAAGTCGCAGGCTGACGTAGCCCCAGCTGCCTGTTTCTAGACGAGAGCTCCACTGCAGTGTCAAGCAGCATCTCCCCCTGCTGCATAGGTCCCTGGGCCCTGTGGGACTAGAATGAGTCCTCTCCGTGGGGCCCTGGGTGGGAGGCAGGAGGATGTACAGAGGAAGGAGCTGTGGGGCCCCGTTGCCTAGCACTTGGCCCGTTTTCCCCAATGGACAGCATGGAGCAGAGAGAAGCCCAGGGGAGGTGGGGCAGTGTGGTGCACAGAGATGGAAGCGCCTGCCCCATACAGGCACTTAGGTTCATTTTGCAGATGAGGAAGATGAAGTAACTTGCCCCAAAGAACACATCTTGTGAGTGTTGGGGCTAGGATTTGAACCCAGATCCATCTGACTACAAAGCAGGCCTCTTTGTTCTCCCTTCCCTCTCTAACACCCATGAGGGGACCTGGCTGGGGAGAGAGCGCAGCCTGGCAGCTCCTTTCCTAAGGCTGTGGGGGTGACTTTCCCATGGGGATCTCCAAGCATCAGCAGTTGTGGAGCCAGGAAGGTGGGAGGGGGCCCTTCTGAGCAGAGTCTGCCCGGAGGCCAGGGAAGGTGTCAGCTCAGCTGTCTCCTCCATCACTGATTATGAAACACCCTTGGGCAGGGCCCTCCTGAGTCACACACTCACTCTCCTTGTCTGAGTGGAAGCTCTTAGCTCTCCTCCAGTGTGGAAACTGAGGCCTGGGAGGAAGGGCCAGGGCCAGGCCATATAGCTGGGGAGAGGATAGGGCTGGAACCCGACCTCGTGACTTCCAGCCTGTGCTCTAACCAAGCAACCATAAGTTCTCCTTGTGACTCGGCCACAGGAAGACGGGGCTAAGATTAGCCCAGCTCAGGAGGGAAAGTCAAGGGGAGCCCTTCTGGGGGGACTGGAGGACAGAGTTTGACCACGGACTTGGTGTTTTCCTCCAGCCTTTGCAGAAAGGCCCTGGGTATGCCCCTGGGAGTGCCATTCTGGTTGGTGAAGTCAGTCCCCACAGGCCTGGCCTTGGAGTTCCCCATCTTCCTCCCTGGCTTTGTCCCTCTGCAGGGGCATGTGGAAGCCATCCAAGGACAGTAGGATCTTGGCCAAGACATTATACTTCTCCTGCCTTACTTGCTCATCTGTAAAATGGAGGCAGGGGGCTGACGCAGCCCTCCTTACATTCTGCGGTTCTGTAGTCTTATCTAGAGGGGCTATGGAAGGATGGAAGGAGAGAAGGAAGAAGCTGAACCCTTCAAGGCTGCCAGGAGTGTCTGCTGGAGCAGGCTGGGGTCTGGGGGTGGGGCCAGAGTGAAGAAGAGGTTTTGGCCTCTCTGAGGAGAGGAAGATGGGAAGGGGCAGCTCGGGGTTTAGTGTCTCCCTACAGAAAGGGAACCATATGTAAATGAATGCACACCATATGCAAATAAAGGCTTTTGTTAGGGAGTTGGGGGGGTGCATTGTGCATCAGCTGGGCCAGCAAGAAGATTGGCAGGCCTGGGCTGGTGGGGAGGGGATCTTCTGCCCCCAGAAGCCAGGGCAGAGGCTTGTTCTTGCCCCATAAGCCTCAGCTGCCTTGGCAGCCCTGTGGGGTGGGAGAAGTGAGCTCATGGCACAGCTGGAGCGGGGAGGGCATTGTGTGGTGAGAACTGACTGGGTCTGTGCCCTGTCCTGCTCAGGCCACTGGCTCCATTGTCTGGAGTCCCCTGGCCCAGGTGACACAGCTGAGCCCACCAGCCCTTCTGAGCAAGATTTTGCCAGCTTCCCTCAAACAAAGGAGGGGGACATGTGGTCTCAGAATCCTTTAGTTAGAAGGCTGTGCTGACCAGGCCTGGAGCAGGGGACTGCAGACAGGAGAGTGGAGAGACGGTGAGGCAATCCAGGAATGGTTAAATCAGGAAGCAGATGTAGGTACTCCTTTCTGCTCCGTGCGCTCTGCTTCTGGCCTGCCAGAAATGGGATGTTTCTGGGTTCCAAGGCAAACCTGGCTCTATACCACCTCCTTGAGAGCCAGGTGTCTTACCTCTCAGCATCCTTTCCCTGTTCTCAGGACAGGGTCAAGCTGTGTCCCAACTTTCCCCAGGTTTCCTTTCCTTTCATGTGCAGGGGTCAAAAATGGTGCTGGTAGTGGGGGGATGCGATGGGGACCCAGGCCTGCTCAACTTCTCCTGTCCTTCCCTACAGGAGTCGGGTGCTGTGCCCGGGAGGTGCTGGTCCCCAAGGGGCCCCTGTACCGCGTGGCTGGCACAGCCATCTCCATCTCTTGCAATGTCAGTGGCTACGAGGGCCCTGCCCAGCAGGACTTTGAGTGGTTCCTGTACAGGCCTGAGGCCCCAGAGGCTGCACTGGGCATTGTCAGCACCAGGGATTCCCGGTTCTCCTACGCCGTCTTCGGGCCCCGAGTGGCGGCTGGTGAGGTGCAGGTGCAGCGTCTGCAGGGTGATGCCGTGGTGCTCAAGATTGCTCACCTGCAGGCCCAAGACGCTGGCATTTACGAGTGCTACACACCCTCCACTGATGCCCGCTACCTGGGCAGCTACAGCGGCAAGGTGGAACTGCGAGGTACTGGGCCACACCCACCCAAAAGGCAGAAAGTCAGGACCAGGAGGGACCTATCTAACCACTCTCAGGTTTTTCGGCCGAGGAACCTGAGGCCCAAAGAGGTCAAGTGATTGCACAGTCACCCAACAAGTTAGTGGCTAGTCTGGACTCTAACCCAGATCTCTTCATTCCAGTCCACTGCTCTTCTTACTCTACCGAGCCACCTCCTGGGAGAGAGAGAGGTGTCCTTAAGCTGTCCAGTCCCCTCTCCATTCCCCGAGAGGGTTGGGGAGCGTGAGAGGGTGAAGGACTCCATTCCTGGAGATTCCAGGATCCAGATCTGGGGGAGGCGGGGGAGAAAGTAGAGGTAGGGTGGGAGGAGTGAGGCCATGTGACATTCTTGTTCTCTTAAGTTTCTTTGTCTTCTGAGAAGGAAGACAGAGCCACTTTTCTGAGTATTTCAAACGGGGCTCAGTCCCAAACATAAGAGTGAGTTGGCGATGGGCTGGTTCTGTGAAATTCAACAAGTATTTATTGAGTGCCTGCTGTGTGCCCAGCACTGTTCTTGGCACCACTGGGTTACAGAAGAAATAATTCCACATGAAGCCTTTACCCTCTAGGAGCTCACAGTCTATTTAGGGAAACAGGTCGTATGTAGGAAACAGTAACAACGGCCGCCCGCTCCCAGTCCTTCCTCACTCCCGCTCTTCTCTTCAGTTCTTCCAGATGTGCTGCAGGTGTCTGCCTACCCCCCAGGACCCCGAGGCCGCCAGGCCCCAGCTTCACCCCCTCGCCTGATGGTGCATGAGGGGCAGGAGCTGGCACTGGGCTGCCTGGCGCGGACGAGCACGCAGAAGCACACACACCTGGCGGTGTCCTTTGGGCGAGCCGTGCCCGAGGCACCAGTGGGGCGAGCGACTCTGCAGGAGGTGGTGGGACTCCGGCCCGACCTGGCCGTGGAGGCCGGAGCACCCTATGCTGAGCGGCTGGCTGCAGGGGAGCTGCGGCTGGGCAAGGAGGGGACTGAGCAGTACCGCATGGTGGTGGGGGGCGCCCAGGCAGAGGATGCGGGCACCTACCACTGCACTGCCGCCGAGTGGATTCAGGATCCTGATGGCAGCTGGGCCCAGATCGCAGAAAAGAGGGCTGTCCTGGCCCACGTGGACGTGCAGACGCTGTGTGAGTGCCACGTGCCCCACGGTGGGAGCCGGGAGCCAGGCTATCTCAGTGGGCACCGTGGCCACCAGGGGCACTAGATGGTCATCGTCTGACTCCAGGGAGCCCACCTTCGCTAGAGTGAGCAGTCTTGTTAGCATTGCTCCCTTCTCTCTCCATGATGGCTCTTCTCTGCTCAGAAGTTGGGTGTGGAGGTCGCAGGGTCATGGCTGAGGGGTGAGAGTCAGACCCCTGGGTGGGGAAGCTGGTCATACCCTGTGGGGCAGATGGGTGGCCCTGAAGTGCTGTGGTCAAAGAAGGAACTACATACAGTTGGGGAGTCAGGTGCTCTGTGCCCCCTCCTGCCTCCATGACACCCCTTCCCTGCTCCTGTGTTTCAGCCAGCCAGCTAGCAGTGGCAGTGGGGCCCGGTGAACGTCGGATCGGCCCAGGGGAGCCGTTGGAACTGCTGTGCAATGTGTCAGGAGCACTGCCCCCGCCAGGCCGTCATGCTGCGTACTCTGTGGGCTGGGAGATGGCACCTGCGGGGGCACCTGGGCCTGGCCGCCTGGTTGCCCAGCTGGACACAGAGGGTGTGGGCAGCCTGGGCCCTGGCTATGAAGGGCGGCACATAGCCATGGAGAAGGTTGCTTCCAGAACCTACCGGCTACGGCTGGAGGCTGCCAGGCCTGGTGATGCGGGCACCTACCGCTGCCTCGCCAAGGCCTACGTTCGAGGGTCTGGGGCCCGGCTTCGTGAGGCAGCCAGTGCCCGCTCCCGGCCCCTCCCTGTGCATGTGCGAGAGGAAGGTGAGAGGGGGTGGGTCGGACCCTTGACAGGGTTTAGGGCCTGTAGAAACCTTTTCTTTCTGTTTCTGTGCCTTCTGAGCCCACATCCTTTGTTCTGCAGGTGTGGTGCTGGAGGCTGTGGCATGGCTGGCAGGAGGCACCGTGTACCGCGGGGAGACGGCTTCCCTGCTCTGCAACATCTCTGTGCGGGGTGGGCCCCCGGGGCTGCGGCTGGCAGCCAGCTGGTGGGTGGAGCGACCAGAAGAGGGGGAGCTGAGCTCTGCCCCTGCCCAGCTAGTGGGTGGCGTGGGCCGGGACGGTGTGGCAGAGCTGGGGGTCCGGCCCGGAGGAGGCCCCGTCAGTGTGGAGCTGGTGGGGCCCCGAAGCCATCGGCTGAGACTACATGGCTTGGGGCCCGAGGACGAAGGCGTGTACCACTGTGCCCCCAGCGCCTGGGTGCAGCATACTGACTACAGCTGGTACCAGGCGGGCAGCGCCCGCTCGGGGCCTGTCACAGTCTACCCCTACACGCATGGTGAGTGACTGCCCGCTCTCCCCCTTCTCACTCGCCGCCTTCCTCCAGCTCCATGCTCTTCTGCCTCCCTTTCCGTCTGAGCCCCCTGCTACTCTCCCCTTTCTCCTCGGCATCACTTCCCACGAAGGGTCTTGGAAATCCAGCTCTCAGCCCTCCAGGGCCCATCTGCCCCAGGGTCCTTGGTGGTGAAGGTTGACTTGAGTGCAGATAGGGCAGGGGGCAGACAGGGGAGGGCTATCTCTGCATGGGGAGGAGGTGGGTGCAGACAACTTGATAGGGAAGGTGCTGGGACACAAGTGGGACAGTGGGTGGAGGGCAGTGGCACCCCAGGCTGAACACAGCCCTCCTTTCTCACCCAGCCCTGGACACCCTGCTCGTGCCCCTGCTGGTGGGTGCAGGGGTTGCCTTCCTCACCGGTGCCATTGTCCTTGGCACTATCACCTGCTGCTTCATGAAGAGGCTGCGAAAACGGTGATCCCTGGCTCCCCAGGTGAGGGAAAAGACCCCCAGCGTTGTCTCCCCCAGTCCTAAGATGAGCTGTCCCTCCCTGGCCCCGCCTGGAGGAGGACTAGCCGGCTCTCAGTTCTGCAGGACCCTGTTAACGAGTGCGGGCCAGGGGAGAGTCCCACTCAGGACTCTCTCCTTAGCCCCTCCACGCTCTCTCTCTAGTTCTCGCAGGTGTTGACCGTCTTCCAGCCCAGCTCCAAGCCTGCCTCTGGTTGCCTGGATACCCTATCCCTCTGTCTGCCCTTCTTTTAATTTATTTGACCTACCCCCAGCCAGAGTGGGGGACATGGCCCCCATTCCCCACTCCTTCCTTCCCGAACTCCTCCCTCTGGCCTTCTGTTCTTCATCTCATACCCAACCTATAGGGAGGCCATTCCCTGTCCAAGAATTAGTTTTTCTAAAATGTGAATAAACTTGTTTTATAAAATCCAGGGCTGGTGGTGTCTTCCCTGCCATGAGGCTGTAAAAGGCTGGGTGTATGGCAGAGAGGTCGTTGGGGCTGACAACCTATTCTGGATGACACAGGCCTCTCTTCCCACCACAAACACCATCTGGCCTCTGTGGGCCATGCCACCTACCCCAGGAGAGGACACCTGGGTCCCATCTGCTGCCTGGGCTGTCAGTGCCAAGCCGATCACTGTTGGGACTCCTACTCATGGAGGGGAGCACAAAAAGGGGGGGTGAGTTCCAGCTTAGCCCGTCCCCTCTCCTAGCGTTCAAGTCATAGGACAGGGGCTGCCAGGACCAGTGCCCTTTTCTGAGTTGCCCGCACCACTCTGCCTGCCTCATTCTCCTAGTCCAGTTAGTCTTGGGCCTGACTCCTCCCACCAGGCCCTGGGGCCTCTGCCTTTTTCCTCTTGATCCTCCTCCTTCTGTCTGACAGCAGCAGAATAGAAGTCCTAAAACACAGCCCCCGGGTGGCCCAGTACTCAGGGGAAGGCCTGTGTGTCCACAAAGCCCAGCACATACCCGCCCCCATGGCCTGCACGTACCCCCAAGCCTTGCCTCACCCTCCTCCAGTGTCCCAGGGTCTCCCTGAATTTGTCTCTGCCTAAGGATTCTCTGATCCTAGAAGTCTTAGCTGCACTGCAGCTTAAGAGGCACCCAGTCTCCCTCTTTCAATTCAGTTATTTAAACATTTAGTGAGCATTACTAGTTTGCTAAGTGTTATTTTTACAGAAGGGGAAACTGAGGCCCAGAGAAGTGATGTGACTTGCCCAGAGTCACAGAGCTCATTAACGACAGCGTCAGGGCTAGAACCCAGGGCTCCTGACTCCTTGCACTGTCCACAGCGGTGCCCTGAGCGGTGACTGAGCAGCAAGGAGAGGCGTGCCGGGGTCTCGTGACTTCCACGCAGCCTCAGTTTCTCTGCCTGTGCAATTGCAATGGGTTAACTACTGTGTGAGTGTGTGTGTGTGGCTACAAACAGCCCACTCCCTCCTCTCCAGACTCCTCCTGTTTCACTGAATTAAAGCAAAAGGACTCCCCATCCCACACCCCAACCTTTGTTCTTGGGGGAACAGCTGGCACCAGGGTTCCGAGACCTCATCTTTGACTGATGGTGACCCAGGTGACCCTGTGCCTCGAGGCAACTCTCTGAGTGGGCCCAAGCTGGCATGGGCTCCCTCCGTGACCCCCTTTCCTGCTTCCAGGAGGCACAGTGTCCCACAGGACCCCAGCTTCCCAGCCTGGAATGGAGCAGACTGGCGTGCTTTCCCTGAAAGGGCTCAGACTTTTATTAAAGGACAGGAGTAGGGTGTAGCCAGGGCCAAGGAATGGAGGTCATTGCTAGGCCAGTGCTGTCTGAGGGTGTGCCTGCCTGGACACAGACTTCTCCCGGGAGGCCAGCCTCAGGTCCCCTCTACCTTTGCCGCTGCTCCCCCATCACCAACCAGGGACTTTGCTCCTGGTGACTGGGATGACACCAGGAAGGGGGTGGACATAGGGTGGGAATATGTGTCTCCAGGGACTCCTGTCCCAGGTGGGCAGACAGCAGGCCACAGACAGACCAGATGTTTGGACTCCTCGCTCCTCTCTTACATTTTCTCCCACTTTCAATCCTGCCTCTTAAGCCCCGCAGAGGATTCGATCCTTTGTCACGCATGCCCTTCCTGTTCCAGCTTCCCCCCACCTCTCCAAGAATCCCCTCCAGGCCTCCAGACTGCTTCATCCCATCTGTCTTGCCTACTCATCTTCCCAAAACACCACTGCCAGCTTGTCACTGCCTTATTTCCACTGATGGGTGAGTCCCCAGGCCCAGAGTTAAGACTCTTCAGCCTGGGTTTCAGGGTCCCTCGCCCCGCCCAATACTCCACCCTTTATATTTCAGTCTCCTCCCCCAGAGATCCGCAGCTTCTGCTCAGCTTGTAGGCCCCACCTCCTGATATGACCTCCAAGTCTTTGCTGAGAGCAGTGGTTCCACAGTACGGTCCCCATTCCAGCGGCATCAGCAGGACCTGGGAACTTGTCAGAAATGCAAACTTTTGGTCTCCACCCCAGACCTACTGAGTCAGAAGCCCTGGGAGTGGGGCCCGGCAATCTGTGTTCTCACAAGTCCTCCAGGTGACCCTGAGGCCCACTCGAGTTTTCTAACTGCTGACTCAGATCGTTCTCTGCTTACTCAATCCCTAGCCTTCTGATAACCAAACCCTCCCACCCCCTGCTCCAAGAGATGGCTCAGGTTCACAGTTTCAACCATATCTTGTTCACTGGCCACGAGTGTATTTCTCTGTGTCCCCCATGCATGCTGTATTCCAAGCATGGAATCGAGTCTCTGACTGTCCACCCCACATGGTACTGGGTCAGTGCTCAGTACCCACTGGGCACCCAATGAATGATCTGAATGACTCCTTCTCATGGTGCCCTAAGACTAGTTCTGCTTTCCCAAGGGCTCCTGTGTCCCAGCTCTAGTGAACTCATTTTGTCCATCTCTGCCCTGGGCCTTCTTCCTCCTCGAAACCTCTCTCTCCCCTCCTGCCTCCACAGTGGTACTTATGAGATCTCACTCTACTGTCAGAAAAGAGCCATCTCTTGTCCTTCTCCAGGCCCTGCTCCAGGGCCCCGGTTCTGGCATCTCCCCCACTGCATGTTGCCCTGCTTATGTGGACAAGGTCATCCATACCCTGCTGAGCCACCCCAGCAGCCTTTCGTCCTCTGCTTGGCCTGTCACAGTGGTGGGGGTAGAGCTGGCAGGGCACCCTCCTTATCTCTGCCTTTCCACCTTCCTCTCCTCTGGGCCACTCAGGCTACTGTGTCCAGTGAAACAGGTGTGCCAGACACAGGGAAGATGGCTGAGGAGGTGAGTGGGGACCAAACTCCAGCCCACACTCTACTCCCCAAGCCATGTACCCTGGTTTGGGGCGGCGTCGGTCTGGAGGAAAAGGGCGCCTTTTCAAGATTTCACAAAGATGCTCTGTGGGTTAGCAGCAGCCCTGAGTGTACACCTGTCTGTTGGTCCACTGGCTATCCATCAGCTGTCTATCCACCTTCCCATCCAATCCACATAAGTCCATCCTTCTGTCTATCCATCCACTCAAGAACAGATGTGAAGTCACATACAGACAGGCTGGTAAGTTCTCTCATCCCCACCCTTCATTCTCCTGAAATCAGGAGCCCTCCTTTCCGTATTGGATCCGAGTCTCGAGATTCTGAGGGGGCCTCTCCAGCTTTAGTGTATTCCCAGGGGCCTAGCCTCCTTCTCCACCTCTCACATCCAGCTCCCCAGGTGCCTGTGTCTGGCCCTGCCACAGGGGTCTGGAGGAAACTGGTCACACTTTGGACTCACTCTCTGGGGGTGGCAGGCAGCCATTCTGCTCTTTGTCAACTCCAGCCCCTCCCCCTGCCCCTTCCCCCACCCCTTCCTCTTCCACCTTCTCATCCAGCCGGCTGGGGATGGACCAGTAGAGATGGGCATCAAGGCGGGCTGCAGCCTCAGCCAGCTCCCGGGCACTGCAAGAGGGGGTGGGCACCTCAAAGGTCTCATGGAAGCTGGCATAGTCCACCTCGTAGAAGCCATCCTCCAGGGTCAGCACTGATGTGAAGCGGTGGCCCCACAGCACCTCGTCCACCAGGTAGGAGCTCCGAGCTTGGCACGTCATTCCTGAGGAGAGACGCATGGGTCAGGGGGTATCCCAGCCCCGGGCTTCCCTCTCTCACCTCTCATTCCACATCCCTCTTCCCAGCACCCTTCCCTATATTTCTCCCCGAGGACCCCTACTCCACTTTGGTCCAGCCCACTTTCTCCTTCTTCCCAGCTCCTGTACTTGCCCAGCTCCCTCACCCTCTTCCACATTTGTCCCCACCCCTCTTAATCTCTAGCCCAGGCTCTACCCTCCTCTCCACTGGAGATGTCAAACAGAGAAGCTTAACCTTGAAACTGACCTTAGGGATCATCTATTTCAACTTCCCTCTCCAGACAGGGCTCCCCATTGGAGCATTCCCAATAATGAGCAACTAGCTTGTGCTTGATTACCTCCCAGAACTGAGAGCTCACTACCTCATAAGGAGCCCACTTCTTTGTGTTGATGGCTCTAATGGTTGGATCATTCTTCTTTATAAAGAGCTAAAATCTGCCTCCTGGGATTTCCACCCCTTGGTTTCATTCCCCTGCCATCTGACACCCCTTCGAGTATCTGAAAACTGGAGTCTCAGGTTCCATCATGTCTTCTCTTCTTTAGGCTGAACATCCCTGTCTCCCTCCATCATTCCTCATGTGATCTGCCTTCCAAAAGTTTTTCATTCTTGACTGCAAACCAGAATGGCCATGGAGGATCCTTTAAGCACTTTGAGTGTGATAAATACTCCAGTTGTAGCCTGATCCATGCATAAAAGAGGGCTCACCACTTCTCTCTTTTGGCCATGATGCTTTAGCTAATAGGGCCCAAGGTTACATAAACATCTTTGGAAGCTGTATCACACTGCTGCAACATTAAGCCTGTGGCCAACTAAAACCCCCAGTTCTTTTTTCACCAGAGCTCTTCCATGCTGTGCTTACATAAGTGATTTTTTTAAAGCCTAAATGTAGAATTTTATATTTATTCCTTTTAAATGTCATCTTGTTGGGTTTTGGCTCATTATACTTGCTTTTCAAAAGCATTTTGGATCCTGACTGTCTCACCCAAAATATTACCATCCTTTCTAGCTGTGTCTGTCTAGAAAAATCAGACACCCTCCATCCCTGTGTTCTCCACCCCCGCCCGCCCCCAGTCCTCCTTGCCCTGAGCCTGTGTCCTGTCCTCCCTGTTGGGCTGGCTCACCCACCAGGGCAGGCGATTCTCCTCTTACCCCAGGATCTCCCCCAGCCCATGGTGCCCTCCAAACGGGGGGCGGGGGGGGGGGGGTAGGATGTTGGGGAGGGGAGAGGACCATGGAAGAGTGAATGTGAGCTAACCGGAGACTGCCTCTCAACATTGAAAGCCCCATCCTGAGACATCTTGGGGACATTGGTATTCTTGGTTCCTTTGGTGAAGGCTGGAATAGGAAAGATCCAGTGGGGGAAAGGGAAGAAGAGGCAAAAGGGACACTGGGGAGAGAGGGGCTGTGAGGAAGAGAGGGAGAGGCTGGGATACAAAGGGAAAGAGGGCTGATCAGGGGCTTCCCTGTAAGGAGAGGGGTCGCCTCAGGTGATGGCAAAGGAGTGACAGCCAGAGAGATAGAGAGGAAAGGGAACGGGTGAGTTGGGGAAGGGGAAGGAGCAGGGAGGAGATGGGGGAGTAAGGAAGGAACAGGACCCACTGAAGCAGAGGGTGGTGAAGCAGACTCAGCGTGAGGGGCCAGGGCGGGGTCAGAAGGCCTAGCCTGCGGGAGAAGCCAGCAGAGGGCACAGCTTCAGCAACGGTGGCAGGAACTGCAGGGCCCCCTTGTGGGCCTTTGCTTATCCACTTGCAGTTTGTTTTATCCTCTTCCCACTTGCAGATGCAAGTCCCAAAGGACCCCATTTGCCCTCCCTGCACTGCTCTTTTCCTACCTGCTCCCAAACCCTTCACTGTGCAGGCCTGAGGTGGAAGTGCTGACATCACAGTTCCGTCTAGGAAGGGGTTAGAAATGCTAAGATCATCTATTTCCTTTGTCAGTGTAAGTTTTTGTCAGTGGAAGAATCTTTTGATGGATGGGGAAACTGAGGCAGAAGGGATCCCTCTCCCTACGGTCCAGCCTAGGGATAACTCAAGTAATGGAAAACCCTCACCACCAAATTCCAGGGCCCTATACCTCTCCGCAATGAGAAAACCGCCCAAGCTAAGCCCTCCTTCCAGTGCTGGAACCACTAAAAACCAAAGCCAGACTGCCTGTGTCCTATCCACGCCTACAAATGGTGTGGCCACTTATTTAGCTTATAACTGTGGACAACTTATTTAACCTCTCGTTGGGGCAATCTCCTCTCTGAAAAATGAGCACAATAACAAGAAGTTCCCTTCGTGGGGTTCTTGTTAAGTTCAGATGAACTCAGGGGTGTAAAGTGCTTTGGAGCCGTGCATGGCACAGAGTAAGCACCCGGCGAGTGTTGGCGGTTATTAGGACTCTCCTCTAGTCCCAGTGACACAGAACTCTCGGCCCAGGGCCCCAGGCTGGGGCGACTTCGGAGAATTCCTCCAAGCTTTCTCTTGGCTCTCTGCGGGGTCACTTTGTTCACACACCCCTCCCAACCCAGGTGCCCCATCTCACCTCAATCTCTCATCCTCCACCAGCCTCTCCATCCATCCTCCCCATCTCTCTGGTCCCTCTTCCTGCCTCTGCCTTCTGCGGCCCTGCCCTCCCCCGGCCCTGGTCCCTCTAAGGCCAGTTTCCCGCTCCGCTCCTGGGCCCGCCCGCACCCGTAGCTTCCACCATGCCCTCGAGGATGACGACGATCTCGAAGTCGTCCCTCTCGAGGGCGCGGCGCGACGCCTCCCAGAAGGGGCTTGCGGCGTCGATCTCGTGGCTGATGACGAGCGGCGAGACGAGGAAGAGGCGGTCGTCGCCGGTGTCGAAGCCCACGCTGAGGTCGGTCTGGTGCAGCGGGATGAACTCGCCCTCGAGCGTCTGGCGCGAGCGGATGAGCTTGGCGCGGATGGAGGCCTCGACGATGTGCGAGGAGCGCAGGTCGCCCACGCGGAACATGAGGCAGAGGCGCCCGTCGCGCAGCGACACCACGGCGTGCGAGGAGAAGACGAGCGTGGCGGCGCGCTTGTTGGGCTGCGAGATCTTGACGAACATGCAGCCCACCATGAAGGCGTTCACCATGGAGCCCAGGATGGCCTGCAGCAGCAGCAGCACGATGCCCTCGGGGCACTGGTCGGTGATGACCCGGTGCCCGTAGCCGATGGTGGTCTCCGTCTCGATGGAGAAGAGGAAGGCGGCCACGAAGCCGTTGAGGTTGTTGACGCACGGCGTCCACGCCGTGTCCTCCAGGTGCTCCAGGTCGCCGCGGCCGTAGGCGATCAGCCACCAGATGGCGCCGAAGAAGAGCCAGGTGAGCGCGTAGGCGAGCACGAAGAAGAGCAGGCTGAGGCGCCACTGCAGGTCCACGAGCGTGGTGAAGAGGTCGGTCAGGTAGCGGTACGTCTCGCGCACGTTGCCCTGCTGCACGTTGCACCGGCCGTCCTTCTCCACGTAGCGCTGGCGGCCGCGGCGGCGCGGCGGCTCCTCGGGCCCCGGCGAGAAGGCGGCGTTCTCCTGCGCCATGGCGGCGGCTCAGGGCGAGCGCGGTGGGCGCCTGCGGACGCAGGGGGCCCCGGGCTGCCGCCGCTCGCCGCCCCTCGCCGGGCGCCTCGGCGGCGTCGGGGATCCTGCAGGGACTTAAAGATGGGCCGGGTTAACGGACCCGTGGGAGAGGCGGAGACCCCCGGGCCAGCTCCAAGTGGCTCTGAGCGAGTCCCTTCGTGTCTCTCAGCCTCGATTTCCGTATCAGTAGAACGGGAATAAAACACACCACCCCAGCTGCCCCCCAAGACCACAAGATCGTAGAGTCAATGAGATAATGTATACGAACTGGATAGCACTATGCAAGTTGGATGATGATTTCCAGGGGAAGAGCGTACGAGAGATCCTGGTTGTACCACCTCTAACTGGAGTGTGTGGCCCCTCCGGACATCCCCGGGCAAAAGGCCCAGGCAGGGAGGGAGTTTCCTGAAATCCTTAGGCTGTGGGCTCCTTGGAGGCAGGCAGGGTCATCTTCCTGTAGGTGTGGCGCCCTCCCTGCCCTAAGGCCTCCTCCGCCCCCTCCCTGGCTAATATCAGGGCAGTCCCCTAATCACTGCTCTCTCCAGTTCAGCCTGACGGCTAACCAGGCTCTTTTGAGGTTCACTCCAAGACTGACACAGAAAATCTTTCCCATCCTCCCTCCCTGCACCTCACTTACTCTACCTCCTCCCACATCTTCCTCCTCTGAGCAAGCTTACAAAGGAGAAGGAAATGAAAGCGGAGGAAAGTTAAGTGAAAAATCGCCAGTGTGCAAGGGTTGAGCATTCACACTTTAGGAAATTCCCACTGGAAATCCTCCCTGAGGACTAACCATGAGCATTGCTGCTGTAGTGTGAGCCCCATCTCCCCTGGGTTCTTTCTACAGTGGAGACAGCCCAAAAATGGGCAGGAGGTATAGAGCATATGAGATCCACACAGACAGGTGGGGTAAAGGAAGTGCAGAGTTCATCAAGAGTTAGGCTTGTGTCCCTCTAGTATCCTATTCATCATGAGACAAGTAAATCAGATCAAGTGAAGCCTAAGCACCCACATTTACCTAGCCCACTCTCTCCATTCTTTTCCCCCAGCCTCCTACTTCCCATTGACTACGCTTATAACAGCTCCCCCACCATATGCCCCAAAGCTCACATTCTAAGGGAAGCACACCTGATTTTGCTTCTAATTTTTCCCCCTGAGGAGGTCTTTGAGCTGTAATCTGCCCTGGGAGACAGATCCAGAGCCTTCCCTAGGCACCAGGGGCCCCTAGGATGTATGGAGCACACAAGGAAAGGTTTGGAATAAGGATTTGGGACTCTTCAACAACCTTCCCTTCTTCATGGGAGCCATCCCGTCTCCCCCCTCCAAGGAAACCTGGGCTGGCTGGGGAGCGTGGTGGAGGGGGTGGGGTGGTGGAAGGAAGGAGTGTGACAGGGATCACAGATGGCCTGGATGTTTGACCAGGTCCTGGGGAGAAACCACCTGGATATGTAACTCCAAACCCGGAGCTCCAGAATTTTAGTTCTGGAGTGAGGGGCTCTGCAGCCAGACCTCTGGAGGCTCTGTGCGTGTGTGTGTGTGTGTGTTGGGGTAGAGGGCAGGAGAAACCAAAAAGAGATGGCTTGAAGCTTAGGCACTCCCACACACATTTATTTTCAAGGAGGAGTCATGGGACACAGGGTCCAGGAGCCCCAGTGCAATGGCAGAGTAGGGTCTTCCCCTCCCCCTACAATGGGTTTCTGTTTCCTTCACTGAGGTCCAGGATGTCCTCGAGAAGCGATCTCTAAGCATTCGCTGGCTCAGAGACCCCAGGTCATGCAGAAAAGAACCTGGGTCCCTTTCGTCCTATCTTCAGCCCCAGGTGGGCTTTCAGCTGTTCGCTCAGGGTCTTGGGTAATCTCACCCCCAATCTGCCCCCTTAGACAGATCTCTCTGCCCAGGGCTGGGGACGTAACCCCAGAATCTGATCGCCCCCATGACTCCCTCCTCTCCATTGCCCCAGGGATCCAGGTTTTTGATTGTGTCCCATCTCCTGTCTTCCTGAATGGGGGCTGCATTTTTCTCAATGGGATAGGAAAGGTGTGAAATTGTTGCCTCTATCCCAGGACCAAAGACTTGATTTCTGCACTTCCCTCCAAAGATTCCTGTTCCTCCAGCCTACTCCTTATTTCTTGTGCGTACTGTGACCCCTTTTCAGAAGACCCCAGGGCCACATTTTCCTGGATCTCCCTTTCTCCCCCTAGGGAGTGCTGGCCAGCAAGGGGGCTTATTTTTTGGAAAAGGATCTGCTGAAAACTCCCTCAGGAACCAGCTCTTCCCAAACCCCCTCTTGCTTGGGAAACAGGGGCCCAAACCCAAGTTCCCCGCATCTCAACTCACAGTGTGTGGAGAGGAGAGTAGCCGGCAGCAGAGACCCCTGGGGGGTAGCGTCCATGCCCCTGACCGCCCCCCCCCCAGCCCCCTTGGAGGGTGGGAGCCGCAGACACTGCTGTTTCTCCTAAATGTAGCGGCAGCTCTGACTAGGACTTGCTATCTGTGTCATCCCCACTTCCCAGGCTCCCCTGCTCCTCTCCTGTTTCCACAGCAACCAGTCTGGCGACAGCTCTAGAGCATCCCCCTCCCCTCCCCAGTCCTGGGTACCACTAGAGGCTGATCCACACGCCATAGCTATTTTTAGCCAAAGTCTCTCCTCCTGGACAACTCAGAGCTTGCCTCCTCACCCCCTCAGGAAAAAAAAAAAAAAGAAAAGCTGGCACATTGTCTCTTTCCTACGAACCTCCTTGCTCTGGGAAAATATGGGCCCTGAGATGTCTGGGAATAAGGCGTTTGGTTTCCTGGGGATTCAGAGGGCCCTCTGGGAGCTGGCAGCTCATCACCTCCAACAGGGGCCTCTGGGTGCAGGTGCTGCTCCTGGGTCAGGCCCACCATAACAGTCTCCATTTTTGGAGAGGCCATCCTGATCCAGAAGGAGGTAGCTAGAAGGAAAAGAGATCCACCCAAGGAAGGGAAGTAGGGTCAGGCGTTCTAATCTTTGTCACTGATTTGCAATGTGACCCATAGGAGTGACTTCACTTCCCCTAGCCATAGTTGCTCCATCTTTCACAGAGTGTGGACGTGCGCAAATAGCCCCTTTCTACCTTTTTCACAGGGCGTACAGATCAAATGAGGCAATATAAATAGAAGGGCTTTGACGTGTATTTTGTTAATAGCAAAAGGTCTGGAAACAACCCAAATGTCCAACAGAGAGAAAAGGCTTGGTTAAGGCTTACTAATTAGTCATTCAACAAACTTTTCTGGAGCCCAAGTGCCAGGCAATGTGCTAGGTGGAGGTGGTTACAGAAATGAATAAGTCCCTGCCCAGAGGAGCTCACAGTCCAGTGGGGGAGAAAGACACATAGACATGTAACGCTAACACTGCTAATAACAAGCATCAACTGTGCACTAGACACACACCTCATTTACCGACCCTGTGAGATACCCTATGAGATAGATATTATTTTCTTCCTTTATAGATGAGAAAACTAAAACTGAGAAAGGTTAAGTGATTTACCAAATGTCAGAGAGCTGGATATTGGCAGAGATAGTAGTCAAACTCACACATCTGTGTCACCCACCTGCATGCTCTTTGCACAATGTCACACTACCTCAGCAATGTAGTATCTATGGCATATCAATATAATCAGTTACTGTGTTTGTATATGTAAATGTGCATGTAGGCACACTGTTACATAAAAAAACAGAGCATAAGTATATTTTTATAAATTGATCATAGCTGTATAGAAGTAGCTGCAGGAACATTGATAAAAATCCGAAAAAAAATTTAGAGAGATGGCAATACTTCAATATTCATTTTCCCCAGGGAAATAATTAAAAGCAGACAGAGGTACACGAATGCCAGGTGGTGGTGTTCTTGTCAGTATTACTTTACTCAAGATATGGATCTATTCTTCTCCAGATTGCTCAAAGCTGGAACAAGGGGATATGAGCTGGGGGAGCAGGAAGACGTAGTCATGGACACTGAAGTGTTAGAAGCTCCTGGAATGACCTCGCAAGGTTGGAAAGGTGGTACTGAGTAATATAATCTTGGGAGGCAGAGACCTGGGTTCAAATCCCAGCTCTGTCCACTACTAGCTGGGTGACTTTGAGCAAGGTCATTAACCTCTCTGAGCAGTTTCTTCATCTAAGAAATGAGAATAACCATATTATCCATCTCTTGGGGGTTGTCATGAGGATTACATAAGGCGATGCCTGGCACCCTGTAAATGCTCGGCAAGTGCTACCTATATCTTCCTTCTCATCATTGTCATCCTCGTCCTAGGCATCTTCTGAAATCCCCACCCGGCTGTGCCGCGGTCCTCTGTTCTGGTGCCACCCAGTGAGACCTGCAGGGGGCACTCCTGGTACACTGCCCTCCTCTCCCCAGCCCTCTTGCCCGTGTTTCTTGTTCCAAGTGGAAATATCGAGTTTTCAGCCCGATATTGGCATCAGGAGGGCTGTTAAAGCCCCAGTCAACATCCCATTCTCCTGAGCCTGGCCCTGTCACCTGAGCCTTGGGACGGCTAGCCTGCCCTTCTCTGTCCTGCCAAGCGGCTGCTCACGTTGGTTCCATTGTGCCAGGAGCCCAAAGAGAAGAAACCAAACTCCTGGGCAAGAACACATTTGCATAGAACTGGCCCCATTTCCTGGAGGGGGAAATCACAGGGCTGCAGGGCCCTCCCCAAGGTGTACCAGCCAGCTCCCTGCCTCAGTTGGGGCTGTCCTGAGCCTAGCGTCACTGACAAGGAAGGGACCACCACCCCCTCCCCTGATTCACTGATCCTGCACGTCCTGGACTTTACCTAGTATCTAACCTCAGTTCCTTGTTTATCATTGAGCTTGAACAGAACAAGGGAAAAAAAGTTATTCTGGGTACCAGGATACAGAAAAATAGGCAGGATCCCAGCTTTCAGGTATTATGAGATAAAGAAAGCAACTTTACAGGGAATCAATAAAATATGTCAGTACAGCTGTGATGGTGGGAGCCTGGGTTCGGAACTGGAGAATGTTGAGGGCGGGAGGGGCACATCTGGGGCCACATTGCTGGTCTATAAAGAACCCTGGTACAAAATAGGAAAAGGAGGTCTCTCGGGGCAGATGGCATGTAGCTTGGAGATTAAGTGGTACTTTTGGGCAAAAAAAATAAAAAGAGGAATCCCTCTAGTAGACAGACCTCTGAGCCAGGGTGCAAGCATTGGCAAGCTGAATACAGTTCAGTCTTCACCTTGGCCCCTCAGGGTGCCTTTGTGCAGTACACAAACTGTACAACTATATGTGGCAGCCCTCGAATCAACTAATCTGGAAAGGCTTCCTTGAGTAAGATCATGAGACTTCTTGGGCAAAATCTTGGAGATGGGAGAGGAAGCGTGATGGGGAAAACAGGAGATGATTGAAGGTATGAGTTTAATGGAGAGAGGCCAATCTGTTGGATTAAAACAATTTCTATAAATTTGAGGGAGATGAGGCCCTGGAAAACGCAGAGCAGAGGCAGGATATGGTTGAGGCGGTGGATGCAGCACATGACCATAGCTGGAGATTGGAGTGGAATGGAGAGAAGCAGAGCACAGCTCCAGGACAGATGGAGCTCCGCTGGGCTCCTGAGGCTAAGAGGCCTGCTGGCTTTCTTGCTGTCTTCAGCAGAGTAGGAAGATCAGGAGTCTTCCACACACAGATCTGTTTTGCTTTATAGGATTAGATGGAGGTAGACCAGGACTTAAAAGTCGTGGCATTTGGAGGTGATCCAGAATTAGTCCTCACTTTACAGTGGGGAATGGGTCCCAAAAGAACAGACAGGACTGAGATCCAGGCCTCACGGCTCCTGGTCCCTGATCGTTTCCTTATTCCCTGTTGCCTTCCTCCTACCATGGTGTTAATTGAATTTATATTCATTAGACCCTATTGGGAAAGGTCTTAGAGGAACCACCTAGTTCCAGAAATTCTGAAAAGAATTCTTTAACAATGTGATTAAGCATCCCCTAATTTATGTCTTATAAATGTGAGTGTGTGTGTGTTGCATTTATTAGAAGGTAGTGGTCTACCTAAATAATGATCCCCCGGGGGGAGGTAGCTCCATCCCTCTCTGGCATTTCTCCTCTGTGGTCTGAATCATCCAGCTTTGAGGTGCCCTGCTGCTAATGGAAATTGTTCGGCCCTTGTGGGACTTGAACACTAAAATGTCACTTGCAATCTTGTCGTGAGCATTGTGGGTGCTCGACTCTTTCCAGCCAACTCCTCTGACTGTGAAGTGTTGCCTCTTCTGAGCCTCATCATACTCCTGACCCAAAGCTTCCCTCATCCTGCTGTCCACACCCACTTTTCCCAGAGGGAGCCCCTCGTGCTGCTGCCCACCTGTGGATTCTTTTTCCGAACAGG
Source organism: Equus przewalskii (assembly GCF_037783145.1). Taxonomy (NCBI): domain Eukaryota; kingdom Metazoa; phylum Chordata; class Mammalia; order Perissodactyla; family Equidae; genus Equus; species Equus przewalskii. Next base: position 1,704,928 of record NW_027228754.1, read on the forward strand.
TTACTCACCCCTACTCTCCTCCTCTGTGCTCTGAGGGAGCCCCTGCCCCATTACAAATGAGGTCAGAGAAGAGATGAGGCCAAAGTAGGAAGGAGTGAGTCTGAAAGGAGCAATTGAAAATAAGAAAGACACAACTTGCTAAAGTGAGAGAAGAGAGGGAGGTCCTTAAAGAAAGATGCTTCCCCTAACTGCCATTTTGAATAGTGGACACTGGACATCACAACACTTGCAAATTTTTCATACCCATATGAGCTCATGTTGGCAATTAAGACTATGTTTAAACCATACAAATTCACTCTAGTATCACTTTGAGACAAGCTTTGGAGTCAAACTGACATGGACTCAAATTCCATATCTAACGCTTTCTAGCTGTGTTACTCTATAGGAAAGCCACTGGACCTCTCTGAACTTCAGATTCTGCATCTCAAGTAATAGATCAATCTTGCATATTAAACACTTACAAATACTAATTTCCTATGTCTCTTAACATTGATTCCCTATCGGGGTCCTAGTGATCGTTCTGGGACTTCTTTTTTGTAAGAAGATTTAAAAATTAAAAACTCACATTTGATATGTACAAAAGAATATACACGATGGATATATGTATATATTATAAAATGGAAGAACAAAAACAATTTCAATCACTCTTGTAAAATTAGAAAACTGTAGTGCTGTTCCAGCTATCTTTTCCGCAGTCTTGCACCCCTGCTGAACTTCTGAACTCTTTCTAATTGCCCAGTCCCACCCCACCCTAAGTTTTAGTAAACAACTCTTCTGCTCTGCAGCAAAGATGAAGACCATTTGGAAGGAGCTTCTCCAGAGACTTCTTCACCACAAGGTGTCTCTTTCTGCTCCTGCCCTTTGATTCCTTCTTCCCTTGCCTCTCAGAGGAGTACCCTAAATGTTGAGCTAAGGAGTTTGGACTGTGTCCAGTTACTAAGGGGCACCTTTGGGGTTTTGATACCAGGGCACAGGGATTGACACGATGAATCCAGGTTGCCTTTTCCTTTGGGAGTGGAGAGAAGGATGAAGGGTGGGCCAAGGTCCTGGGCTGCTAGTGATCTTCCTGATCCTACTATTGGCCATGAAGTGAAAAAGGACGTCCTAGAGAGACTTGGGAGACTCGACAGAATTTGGTGGCTTAGTTGACATGTCAAGGGATGGAGCATTGGGCAACAGTGAAGGGCAAAGATGACTTGTAGTTTTTTAATTAGATTGACCAGGAGAAACACAGAAATAAGGAAGTCACGAGAACTCCCAGCCTTGGGGAGGAAGATGGTGAGTTCAGTTTGGGGCCTGTCCAGTTGGACTGGAAATCCCCTTCAGGCAATTGGAACTGTGGAGGTGACATTCTACAGAGAGCCTAAGGCTGAAGATAGAGATTTGGGTATAACAGGGGCGATAGGTGGAGCTATGTAAGTAACGAAGGCTCAAGAGGCAGGACACAGAAGGAGAACATAAGACTGAAGCTTGGGAATTAGAGGAGGAAGCAGCTGTCGGTTTGGGTGTGTGGGGCCAGCAGAAGAAGATGAGGCAGGATTGGCCCCAGGTCCAGGTCATAACAGGCCTTCTGTTCTATGGTTAGGAATTTGGACTACTTGTAGACAGTGGGCAGTCATTGAAGGCTTTTAAATCAGAAAGTGACGCAGTCACATTTGTATTTCTGGTTCCTTATTGGTGTTTGCTCTTAAATGAAGGAAATCATGATCTGAAGGATTATTAGAGTGGAGAAAGACTGGAGGTAAGAAGAGTAGTTAGAAGGCTGTTGCAGTAATCCTGGTGACAGGTGATAGTGTCCCAGCCACAGCTGTGATTATGAGATATAGAGGAAAGGAGCGGTACTGAGGTGATTTAGAAAGCAGATGCATTGGTTAGCTAAGAGAGCTGAGGAATGGAAGAATGAAGAATCTAGGATAGGATTGCCGCCATGTTCCCCTTGATTCAGACCGTCTTGCTCACCTCCAGATTAATCTTCCTAAAATTCTGCTATGGCTTTATCTACCACCCCAGCCCTCCCTGCTCAAGAACCTGCAATTGCTCCCCATTGCTTTCAGAAACTCAGAGTTGACCATGAACTGGCACAGCTCTACATTTACTCTGTGTCTTGCCCCCAACACAAACACTATGCCTGTCTAGTCCACTACCCTCCCCCCATGGGGTCTAGTTGAAATAAACATTTACCCATCATATGGCTTTTAGAGGCTGAACTAAACTAAAATTTCAAGTGTCTTTGCTTTTTTTTGAAAAGGTATATCGACTCAATATGGTAATACTGGCTCTGATTAGTAGTTAAATATGTATGATGAACAAAAATAGGGAAACAATTATTTTCTTCCTTAATAAATGCCACGGGTGGGAGATTGTAGATCAAAACCTCTCAAAACATGGATTCAGATAATGAAAGAAGTCCTTGGTGATGAAAAGGTTGAGAACCACGACCTTGTCCTTTAGTCCAGTGGACCAGTTTGCTGCTGTTTCTCAAGCAGATTTGTATTTTCATGTCCCCCCAAGACTTTGTGAATGCAGTTCCCTCTGCCTTAAATGCCCTCCCCACCATCTCCCAGTATCTGAATCCTCTGCATTCGTTAGGGCCCGTATCAGATGTCACCTCTGTCTTCCCGCATCTGCCCGGACCCCCTAAGTAGAGTGATCTTGGCCTTTCTGCAGCCTCCAGCGCCTCCCCCGCTACACCTGGGCTGCATGTTCAGCCCTATCTCTCCTTCCAGACCAAGGATGATGTTCTGCGCATTTCGCATTAAGGACTTCACTTAGTACTTAGGAAACGGTGAACAACGTGAAAATTGTGCTGAATGATATAAGCCTGTAGCCCCCGGAGCCCAGCCCCAGTCCGCCCCTTGGGCGCTCCCTGTAGTGCCACTGGGCCGGTGCTGAATTCATTTCCACCTCATTAACTCGGCCCCAGGCCCGCCCCCGCCGCTCTGCTGTCGTTCCCCACTCTGACACGACCGCCTCCTTTTTCTTCCTTCTCTCTTCTCCTGTCATCTTGCCAGCTCAGCTTCTATCGCGTCGCCTATCGTCTCTTTCTCCCTGAGTCTGTCTGGGTCTCTGTCTTCGGGCGTTGCTCTCTGCCCTGCTCCTCCATCTGTCTGGGTCTCCGCTTCCTTGCCCCCTACGCCCCGCCCCCTGCCCAAGCCCCTCCAATCCCGGCGGCGCGGGCCTGGCGCTCCACATTCCCATTGGCCTGTCCGGAGACCCCCGCCCCCGCCCGCCCGGCCCCCCTCCCGGCCCCTCCATTCACACAAAGTTTGGCTCCAGCGCTGCGGAGGGAGGGGGCGGCCCGGCCCGGCCCAGCTCTGCCCCCGGCCGGCCCGACCCCGGCCCCAGTCCCCGGACCAGCCCTTATCTGATCCCAGCTCCGGGTTTAAGAGTCCTGGCCTTGCCCGTCGCACAGCTCCGTTCCTCACTCCTGCCCGCCCCGTCCGTCGGTCTGTCCCGCTGCCCATCCGAGGGGCCACTCCACCCCGGACCTAAGGTAAGACTCTGGCCCTGATGAAAGAGTGTGGCCGCCCCGGCAGGGGTCCTGTCCACCTCACTCTCCAGAGATATCGGGGCTCCCAGCCCCTCCGCTCCTCCCCTGGCTGGCCTCAGCGGCACAGTCCTGTTCTCCAGCCTCCCGCCTCCGACGACCCCAAACGGACCCTCCTGGGAAGGGCTTCCCGAGAAGAGAACTTGACCCAGGCTGGTCACTTCCGCCCTTGAGGCTAAGGAAGGGGCTTTCCTGATGCCCCTTCCCACTGAGCAGACCTGCAGCTGCATCACAGCTCCTCCAACAAACACAGTGACCACCACACATAACCATACATGTCCCACACAGGCACTCCAGACAGTGCCCCCTCTTCCCAGGATCATCAGGTTACTCCCACTCCCATGCCCAGCCCCTTCCCTCCTCCCCGTACAGTGACACTCAACACAGTGACACCCACTGATCGCTGTTTACACACAGCCAGAGAAACACATACAGCTTAGATTAGAGACGCATCAGCCTGGTGTGCCTGGGACCCCTGACCACTCACTCTCTTCCCTCCAATCCGACTTGCCTCCCACTTCAAGCGACCCCTCCCCGTTGCTACTCCCCACTCCCACCCAGCTGTTTCACACTGAGGTCCCCAGGAGGAAAGCAGCAGGGCCACTCCTGCTAGAGTAAGAAGAATGTTACGGGTTCCATAACATTCACCCTCCAGACGGAGATGCCCTTCCCCATCCCATCCCTTCTCCCCACCAGGAACTAACCAAGGGCACCTGTGTTAGGAAAGAGACGAGGGTTGGAACTTCCTGATTTGGGGGAGGAGAGCTGAACCTCAGGATGGATAGAAGGACAAAACTGGAAAAAAGTGGGAGTAGGGCCTCTCATATCTTGAGATTTCATTCCTGTTAATGAAGCACCTTAGACTGAGTAAGGCAGATGGGAGAGTGGGGTGATGAAGAAGCCAGTACGAATTTGGACCCGAAGGATTAAAGCCTGATTATGTTGCTTATCAATACAAATTCTGGTTAAAGATTTTTGGCCAGTCTGCCTTGGCTGTCGCATTCGAATTTTTTCCCACTGGGACTGCTTTAGGCAGTTCTGGGTGGGAGGGAGATGGTGATGGGAGATTTGGTGCCTTTCTGCAAGGAGTGCAGCTTGTTTAGGGGTGCTGAGGAGGGCCTGCGGTGGGTATCAAGAAACTAGCCTGAGAAGGGGCCAACAGCCACCGCTGAGTTCCATTTAGTTTCATTCCCAAACCCTCTTCCTAATCTCTAAGAATTTCTGAATATGTTCCTGATATGATGGTGGGCACCATCCTGTGCTGAGGGGTGGGGCTTGTTAATTCCTCAGGGCGTAGGCTGGGTATGGGGCACCAAGTGTTGAAGGAACCAGGTGTCCTGGCTCATAGCTGGTCCTTTAGGGAGGAGGAAATGAGGGAGGAGGGGGAGGGAAGGCGTCATGCCAGGGACAGGGGCCAGGGCTGGTCTGCAGAGGCAATAGGCATGGCCCAGGCAGTGCCAACTCCTTTTTCCCCACCTCCCAGTCCTTTGGTGGTGGTGGTGAGGGAGGGAGAGAGGGGGTGTTGGGGGCTGATCTGGGCCAGTCCAGCCTCCCAAAGCCCTTGCCAATCTGGGTCCTGAAAGGAGCTGCTGTTTTCTGAGCCATCCCCCACCCCCCACCCGGAGCCTGAGCAGCCAACTTGTCTCAGTGGATATCAAATGGCAGTGACTCCACTGAGTGTGTGTGTGGGGGGGCAGGGTTATGGTCCCATTCCTTCTGTGGTTCTAATGCAGAATCCCACTGCTGCCCCCCTATCCTGAGGAAAAACATCCGTCTCCCCAACCTCTGCCCCACATCCAGTCTGTGGACACATATGTTTACATGGAAGGATTACTTCCCTGTGCCCTATGGAACTGTGCCCTGTGACCCCTACCTGAACCTCTGTGCCTGAACTCATTTATGGCTCCAGCTTGGTTGGCTTGAGCTAGAAGAGAAGGGCCTGGCAGAAGACCCAGGGCCCCCCTTCCCTTGTCCTCCCTAGGGACAGAGAGGCTGGGACACTTGCATCTGGGTGGGTTCAGCTAAAGTCCTCTGGTGTCTTCCTACGAGTGGTGGGATACGAGGTTTAGGGCTCTAGGGGGTGAGTCATGCAGAAAGAGCCACTTCCTCAAAGAGGAAAAGACCTCCTGGGCCTTCTAGCAAAATGCCTGGTTTCTGCACACAAAATGGAAGACAGGCTGAGCCGCCAGCCAGGCTTTGGTGGGGAAAGAAAGAGACGTTGGGCAATGGAACCCTTCAACTCTCCTGCTGAGGGTTATTTACGATGGAAGGAAAAAACTTCCACTCTCCCTCCCCTCCCCGGCCTAGATTCTTCTCTTGCCTGACTGGTCAGTGCTACTGTCCAGGCTGAGGCCAAGCTGTCTAGGATAGTGGTGAGGCCCTGGAAGGGGCAGAGAGAAGGGATAGTCCAAGGCACACCGTTGAGATGAAACTGCAGCAAGCTTGAAGAGAAGGGAGATTTGGAGTCCAAGTGTCTTAGTGCCCAATGAAAGCTGGTTGGCAGGGGCAGCTCCCGGGAATCAGAACTTTTTGAGTTCACCACATCTCCCCGTCTCTCACACTGGCTGAGTTCAATTCTTTTCTTTCTTCATCTGGGTTTAATATACGTTTTGCCACCATTCTTCAAGGAGACAGTGCGTCTGGGTGGCCCCTGAATATCGCCCCTCCCCCAAGAACCTTTAAAGGGCAAAGAGAAAGGGATTGTGGGAAAAGCCCTCCCGTGGGTGTCTGCCAGCTTGGATTTGAGGTGGTGGGGAGAAGGGAGGGGCTGGCTCTGGAATGTGGGAGAGAAGTAGGAACTGAACTGTGTGGCCTGGAGAAAGGTTGGAGAAGCAGGGACTTGAGGGGACTGAATTAGCACTTTGGGCCCCTGAAGATGTAACCTAGAAGCAGTGTGTATGGCCAATCTGCTCCTCTTCCAATGGCAGAAGACTGGGGAAGGACCGGAAGGGCTTAGGTTAGATTTCAGGAAGCACATCCCATAAAAGGAAAGAAATCTGACGTGGAGATTGGGAAAGAAAAGGAGAACACCTTCTGGATCAAAACAAAAACGAAAACCCAAAAACCAAAAAAGCCCGTAAGTAAGACTTCTGAGGGGAGCCGTGATGCTCAGATAAATGCTCAGATAAGTGCAGGGATTATTGTGACGGCTGTCAAGAGGCCTCTCCTGGAGGGACTGTGCGACTCCACAGTGCTGTCCCAGGGCTCCTGTCTGTTCCGGCGTCGTCTGAGAGGCACTGGGCATAGTGCTTAAGAGCACAGCCTTGGAGTCAAACTTCCTGGGTTTAAAATCCTGGCTTCACCACTTCGCAGCCACACGTCTCCTCGTCCTTACAATGGGCCTGATAATAGTTGTGGATTAAAAGAGTCAATATTTGTAAAGGGCTTGGAATGGTGCTTGGCATGTAAAAGGTGCTGTTGTTTGCTCTTACGATTCTCCGACCTCTCTTGACTCTTTCTACTCTGCCATCCTTGCTGGCTCCTGGGCCTCGCCCCTAGCCCTTCACTGTGGCTTTCCTGAGGTGCTACCCTAGGTCTCCATCCTGCCACCCTTCTAGAGTTTGGGAAGGTGGGAGAATTCTCAAGTAGTTTAAGATGAGGTCCCTGTCTTCCTTGTAACAGGCTGGCTGTCCCCTGAGCCTGGATCTCCACACCCCTGGCCCCTTCTTCCCGTGAGTTTGCACCAAACAGATGTCCTGTGTCCAACTGAGATTCAAGAAGTGTGAACGGAGCTGTCGAGCTTCCCTAAAATACTGTCTTTCCCCATTCTGAGCAGTTTCTCTTTCAGCCAAGGGCACCAGCTCCTCTCTACCCCCACGTCTCACCCCTGTCCTGCCGTGACCCTGCCTACCCCTCTCCCTGCCCAGTTTCCCCCCCACGATTTCTCTCAGGTGTGTGCCCTCCTCTTCTTCTGTTCGTCGCATCAGGCTGGATGCCCACGGCAGCCTCCTTAATGACCTCCCTGACTCCAGCCTTTCTCTCGCCTTGATTCCTTCTCTCTGTTCCAAGTGGAATTAACACTGGAATTGTCATCACGAAGCTTCAGTTTCTTCTTGCCCCTTTCCTACACAGACATCCTTGGTGGTTTTCAGATGAAAACTCCCAATCACAGTGTTCAAGATACTTTATATAAACCTTTCCCCCCATCCCCTCCAGCACCCCCATCTTTGGGGACTGCCCTATTCAGACCTTGCTCTGGGGGAACACATCTGATGGCAATTCTGAGCCATGCTCTTTCTCCTACTCCGGGCCTTCACGCAAGCCATTCTGAGTCCTACCCTCCAGCAAATCTCCATCCCCCTGTTTCCCTACCTGTTCTGCCATCTTGTACCCACTTCTCCTCAACATCCTGCTTATTTCTAGTCCCTTGTGTCTGTGACTTTGCCCAGGATGCCCAATGCAGTGGTGATGCTGGAGGAGACATCCTGTCTCCCTCATTATCCAGGGGCTCCTCTAGGGTTGGGCCAATGCCCCTGTCAGATTACCGACTCCCTGAAGCAAAGGCATCTCTTCTCTCCCTGGACCCCCAGCTCCTAGGACCCACTGACCAGCTTGACTCTAAGTAGGAAGCCTTTCTGATTCCTAATTCTGGGGAGAGGACCCTGACTTTAGAGGCTTATCAGTGTCCTGGAGTAGAGTATATGTAAGACCCTATTATCCAACTCTCTAGAGAAATCCCTTTCCCACCAACCGCCCCATCCTGCGGAGATGGCTTCACCCTAAGAGTATAAGCAGCAGACCCTAGAACCCCCAATTTCCAATTCTTTAAGTACTGTTGGCCCAAACACAAAAATCCATGCAGGTACCCAGGCCCCACAAAGCCTTTCTGTCCTCACCAGGGAGGTCTGCTCCCACCTGATGCCGGGCTTGTCTGCAGGCGTTGGGAGTGGAAAAGAGGCAGAGGTCAGGGTCCAGTCCGGGACCGCCCCATTGTCTTGAACATACCTCTGAGCAGGGGCTTGCAAGCTGGGAGACAGGCGGGGCCACCTCCCAGGTGGGTGTAGGTCTGACCTCTTAGTGTTACAGTCTCCCTGGGACTGCCGCCTCAGCTTCACCGCAATCCTAGTCCCAACACAGGAGCCAGGCACATACCTTCTTCCCATGTCTAAACAACCCCTGGTTGACCCTCTGATAAAAAAGACGTGGGCACCTGGCAAGAGGAGAGGGTGAGAATGTCTGGGTCTGGGGCAGTGGTTCTCAAACTTTTTGATCTCAGGACTCCTTTACATTCTTAAGAATTATGGAAGATGCTAAAGAGCTCTTGCTTATGTGGGTTATGTCCATTGATATGTTAGAATGAGAACTGAGGAGACAAAATATTTATTACTTCGTTTAAAAATAAGAATAGTAAACCCACTGCATGTCAACATAAATGACATTTTTAATGAAAAATAACTGTATTTAAAAAACAAACTAAAAGTTTAATAAGAAGACTGGCCTTGTCTCACATTTTCACAAATCTTTTAAATGTCTGGCTTAATAGAAGACAGCTGATTTCTTATATCTGCTTCTGCATTCAATATATTGCAATATAGTATGTCATGTACCTTCTGGAAAATTCCACCAAACATTTGTGAGAGAATTAAAGTGAAAAAAGCAAATAACGTATTGGCATTATTATGAAGATAGGTTTGACCTCAGCGAGCCTCTGAAAGGGTCTCAGGAAACCCCAGGGTCCCTGAACCATACTTTGAGGATTTTTCGTCTAGAGGAAACTCAGAAAACAGTTTCAAGAAACTGGGAGCCAGTCTGAATGTCCTGGCTGATCTCCCTCAGCTGTCCGTGGTCTTCTGAATGTTTTCACTGGGACACAGTATGGGGCAGTGCTTAATCATGTGGACACAGACTACCTTCTTGAGCTTAATCTCAGTTCTACCACTCACTAGCTGTGTGACCTTGGGCAAATTATTAACATCTCTGTGTTTCAGTTTTTTCATCTATAAAATAGAGCTTTAAAAAAGTGCCTACGTTTTAGAGTTGCTGAGAATTAAATGACATAATAGGACAAAAGGGCTTAGCAGAGTGCTGGGGAATGCGAGCTCTTACTAAATTCCAGAGCCTTGCCCCTGAATTCACTGCCCATTGGCCTAGAGAGCAGGGAGCTGCAGAGGTGACCCTTCCCACGTTACAGATGAGGCTTCTTGGCCCAGAGAGGGAAAGTACTTGCGCAAGATGCCCAGGAAAGTTAACCCAGGGGTTGGGCCCTGAACCCGGGAGTTCTAACTCCTAGCCCTGTGCTCTCCTGACCAGACTTTTTCAGTGGGGAAAAAAAGCCTAGGTTCTGAGAGGGGGAAAGAAGCAGACTTTTACCTTTGCCCAGGCAACCCCAGGTGAGCCATCCAGGGCTCACAGCAGATAGCAGGAAGCCTTGAGGGCAGATAGCAGGGAGGACTTCCCGACCTCACAGCAACTGAAAAGAAGAGAAGAAAGCCGGGAGAAGACATTCCTAAGCCCAGAAGATTTTTCTGTCTTGCTTTGTGGGGAGCAGTTCTGTAGAGTGGCCCCAGCCCCCTCTCCTGGGGTTACTGGTCCAGGGCAGAGGACGTCTGTGATTGGGCAACACTTCCTCTCCTGTGGGGCCCCTTCCCAGATCCTTGCCTCCGCTCAGCTCGCCACCACCTCTCCAGGCCCCCGCTTTCCCCGGCTGGCTCCCGACCCTGACCTTTGTGCTGTGGGGCCATAGAGCAGTACTTGGCTCCTTGGGAAAGGCGGCGGGTGGTGCTGAGGGTGTTAGTGGGGGTGAATGAGGGTGCTGGGGGTCCCCTGGGCAGGAGAGGAGAAGTCTGTCCCTACAGCAAGGGGAAGGGGATGAGGCAGATGGGGGAAACAGACACACACACACTGGGAGGAGCTAGTTCTGGCTCTTTGGCCCAACAGCCAACTTCCCCCGAGCTGGGCTGCAGGCGCCGCCTTGGTCAGCAGCCCAAATGCCCCAAACCCTGAGCACATACCCTTTCTGCATTCCCGAGGTTCAGATGCCACCCGTAGCCCCTGAGCCTGACAGCCCTGAGACGACGCCGCAGGCGTCTGTTTTCTGTTGCTCCTGTTTTCCTCTCTAGCCCACACGATTCCCTTGAAAAGATGGTAAAACTGAGGCAAAAAGTGAGTGGGCTCAGACTGCCCACCTGCTTCTTTGCAGCCCAGCCTGGGACCGAGGGACCTGGCCTCCCACAGCCCCTCCTCCCGCATCCCTACCAGTCCCTGTGGCTTTTTCCACTTGGAGAGTCCTTTCTGGCAAATGGCGGGTTTGGGGGCCCTGGTCTAGTCTCCCTTCCTTGTCTCCTGGGCAGTGTCCCTAAGGGAGCCCCTGTGGGCTAAGATCTCTTCAGTCTCAGCCCTGCCCCACCCCCCTGCCTTGACCAGCAAGGCCAGCAGCCCCCCAGCTCCCGCCCCTGGGCTGTGGGACAGGGAGCGGGCTGAGGGGCTGGCTCTGCATACTAATGTCCTGCCCATTGTCAAAGCCCCTTTGTGCCAGAGAGCTCCATTGAGGCGGCTCCGGGGCGGGCACAATGGGGGCTCTGTCCCTGAGTTCCCCCAAACAGTCACCTGCTTTCAGAACCTACCCCCCCACCCGCTACCCGCCCCAGTGTCCAGAGGGCCCAGAGAGCACGGGGGAGTGGGCCCAGGGCCAGGGGGGATGGGCAGGAGGCGACCCCCTCCACACACACCCCGGGCAGGCTGGGGAGATGGGCGTTGGACAGGGCAGCCTGTGGAGGGGCACATGGAGGGGAGAGGCCTCAGCCCGCTGCGGGAGGGGGCAGTCTGTGGATGGAGTTGGAATGCAGGTTCTGTGAGGCCAGTGAAGGGGAAGGGGAAGGGGCACGCAGCCTGCCCACTCCTCTGTTCCACGTGCCCAGCTCAGGCCCATGGTTGTCGTCGTCCTCCTCCTCCTCCCACCACAGGGCTCATATATGCAGAGACACACAGGCACACGCTCATCTATGCGGCTCCACACACGGCTGCCACACGCACGCTGGGGCGGATGTGCCCAGACACAGTGGGCTGCCCCAGGCACACAGCCCTGCACGTCCACACCACCCTCCACTCGCATATGCACCTGCACACCCACCCTCAGCCCCACCCTACACTCCTTTCCCCTTTGCACCCCCTCCGCCAGCCTGGGGCGGCTCAGCACCATCCCCCCTATGCCCTCGCTGCCCTCTGCTGCTCCGACACAGGTTATAACAAGTTTGCACTTGTTGTGACCTCCAGAATGTGGCCCTGGGGCGGGGAATGTCCTGCTGCCCCAGACCACACCTGCTTATACGTTAACCACAGACACAGCCTCTGCTGAACTCTGAGCACAGCTCCCCCACCCCACCCGGACCCCGAGGAGTTTGGTGGGCCAGGACCCCCACTCCAGAGCTGAGCCAAGCAGATGGAGGAGCTGTGTGCAGATGACCAAACCCCAGCCTGCCATGGCACAGGCCCAGGGAGATCCCCGCCCGCATTTGCAAGGCTGGGACTAGAAGGGAGGTCTCTTGCCTCTAGGTGTTTTTCGTTTGTTTTGGGGGAGAAGGGGTCACTATCTGTCTCTTGGCTTCACTCAGATGACCCACCCCATGCAGAATTTTAACAGAGCTACCTTTTCCCACCTTCCTTGGGAAGGAGTTGGGGCATGGAGGGGTGGGAGATAAGGAGAACAATAGGTACAGAGACCTTAAATAGGAGTCTGGGTCTAGAATGAACCTCAAAAGGTCACCTTGACCCTTCCACTGCCTCTATGCAGGGCGAGCCTACCTCCTTTCACTTCCTACCCTCCCATTGGCCACACTCCTCACTCTGGGTCCCTGGAGAGAAACCTCACAGCCTTCTTGGTTAGAGTTTGGAGTTTGAGATCTCAGTTGATTACAAGTCCTTCATGATACCCGGCTCTGACCTTCCTGGAAATATCTAGTGTCTGTATAAGGATCTGTAGGGGGTGTCTGTGCCTCTCCAACTATTATGGTCTGGGGCACCTTCTGGAAGCCTGGAGCAGGTACCCTAAAACGGGAGAGATGGAGGGCCCACCAGGACCCCAAGGATGTGAGGGCTGCCCGCACAGTGGTGTGCTGGGACCTGGGATTGTAAATGGAGTCATCACTGCAGAAACTCCATTAGATGGATAGCTAAGCTGATATTGATTTGCTCATCTGCAAATATCATTGAACATCGATCCATGATGTTTTCCTTACATCAGAATTGCACACTCTTGCAGAACCCTTCTACTTCTTAACCCCACTCCTTACCTAGCATGTTCCCCCTCTGGCTACCAGATTCTGCCTAAGACGCCTCATCCATCTGTCTTCATGCAGGAACACACCTCCCCCAACCCTTATACTCTGGCGTGGTTCTTCTGCCTCCAAATCCCCTTCAAATGTCCCCTGTTGGAGAAAGAGGCCTCCAGCTGCACTCAGGCAGTTAGTTGCTGAAGAGGGATGACAGGGAGACAGCCACCTCTGAATCTGGTTCTGCATCTAGTCTGTGTCTTTGTGCCACACCTACCCCCATCCTTCTCCTCAAACAAGGAATGTGGATAAGGAATAAGGGAAAGTTGGGGAAGGGGTAGAGACATTCCCTCCCAGGGTCACGGTGGACCCCTTAGACTTCTCTGTGTGAGGGTCAGAGGTTGCTCTGCATACACGGAACCAGGAGCCCTGAGAAGCGAGGGGAGTTGAGAGGACACCTGTCGAAGAAGGTGGCTCGGTTCCCTGAATATGCATCATAAGCACAGGGTGCCTGTGGGTCTCCGTCTCCGCCAAGGGTGAAAACAGGAATAAATTGCTTAGGCGGCAGCAGGTAAATTTTGACGTAATAGGAAGCATTTCCTGGGTATAAGGGCTTTTTCGGCAGAAGGGAAGGATGGAAAGAGGAGGAGCACTCACCTTCCCTGATGAGAAGGAGAGGATGGCCTTTAGTCTCCTACTAAACAAAGGCTGGGTGGCCTGAGAGTTAGTTCCAATGAGGCTCAAATCCCCTGTGGGCCGTGGGATGTCCAGCTGTCTCAAAGAACTGTCTTGACCATTTTCACAGCCCCCAGCAGAGAGCATCATTGACTCTGTCTCCTCCCAATGGTCCCGCTGTTTGCTGTTTCTTCTAGCTCTTCTTATTGGCGTATTTCTGCGGGGGTGAGGGAGATTCCTGAGACTTGAGGATGGGAGGGGCACTCTGGCCACCTCCTGGGCTGTGGCTGTGGCTGGGCAAGGGGAGGCCTCGGTGGATATGTTCCCAGGTTGGCTCCACACCACCTGGCCTTTCAGGACCCCAGGATCAAGAAAGGATCTTGTAGGGAGAAAAAGTTGGGATGAGGAAGAAGGCCAGGGTTATTGCTTTGATATGATACAAAATCACACATGCCATGAGCCAGCTGTGTGACCGTGGGAAAGTTACTCAACTTTTCTAGGCCTTGGCTTCCTCTTCAGTGAAATGATGGGCTTGAATGGCATGACCACGAGGGCCTCCCAGCACAGACATTCTTTTTTTTTTTGAAATAGTTTTATTTGTTCTTTCTTTTATTTTTTTTCCTTCTCCCCTAACCCCCCCAGTACATCGTTGTATATTCTAGTTGTAGGTCCTTCTGGCTCTGCTATGTGGGATGCTGCCTCAGCATGGCCTGATGAGCAGCATTAGGTCTGTGCCCAAGATCCAAATCGCTGAAACCCCGGGCTGCCAAAGCGGAGTGCGCAAACTTAACCATTCGGCCACGGGGCGGCCCCGCAGCACGGACATTCTATGACAGTGCAGTGGCCAGATGAAGAGCACAGACTTGGGTTTAAGCAGGCCTGGGTTCAGCTTGCAGTTAGCCCTTCCTAGTGGTCTTTCTGGGCAAGTCAGCTAACCTTTCTGAGTCTGGTTCCCACTCCATTGATATGAGGGCAATGACATCATCCACCTCCCAGGGAGGAGAGGCTGCCTGGCTCATTGTAAGGGCTGAGGTGGGGAAGTCCATGGCACTGTGGAAACACAGAGGAGGGGCTGCAAATTCCACGGCGGATGTGGGCGTGTGGGAAGGCTTCCCAGAGAAAGTGACATCTAAGCTGAGGCCTGAAGGAGGGATAGAAATTAACCAAGCAGAGTAGGGAGGGGAAGAGTGCTCCATGGAAGAGGCTCCATTATTTGCTGAGAACTGTTGTTGGTAAGAGAAAACACGGCCCGTTTGAGAACTGAGAGCAGCTTAGTGTGGCTGGAGGACAGACTATGTGTGTGAGGGGAGTGGGTAGAGGATAGAGAACACTGATCCGGAGATGTCAGCAGAGGTTAGGTTATTGCAGACTTTGTCCCACCTGCAATTCTGGGGGCTTGAGAGTTGGGGTCCCTCTGCTTCCCCTCCATCTTCCTTCTCCCGCTTTTCTTTCTCCTTTCCTCCCAATCTCAGTCCTCCTGACCAAGGACAGGAGGACTTGGGCACATAGGTGCAAGGAAGCACTGGGCTCCTCAGGAGGACCCAGTCCATCCAGGGAGAAGCTCAAGTCCAGAGATGTCTGACTGGACCAGTTTTTGGCCCAGGTCTGAAGTCTTCTGCCTCTCTCCTTTCCCACCATGAAAGAGGGATCTACCCCCCACAGAAGTCTCTGGATTTCTGGCATTGAGGCCCTCCTGCTAAGCACTGTGCACCCAGGGTGAGCCTCCGTTTCCCCATCTGGCCCCCTCGCTATAGAGAGTCTGGAGAGTGTTGGTGGGGGTGGGCAGAGGGCAGCGTGGAGTAAAGGCTGACGAGGAGACCGAGTCAGTGTCCCCAGCTGTTGGAAAGTGGAAACTTCAATGGGAAGCTCAGTGGAAGGACTTCCCAAGGATGAAGCATGTCACACACTGAAAAAGGGCCCTGAGGGAGGAAAAATTAACATAGAATATCAATCCTGTGACCTCTTTTAAGCCAAGAAATACTTAGCCAAAGTTCTGTTCTAGGCACTGAGGAGAACACAAAGATGAACAAAATACAGGTTATTAATCAGTTCATAAAAGATGCTCCTGTTTGGGAAGGTGGGCATAGCCCTTCCTGGAAGGAGTAGGGCAGATAAAACGATCCCTATGGGAGCTGCTCCTGAGGGTGCTTCCCCACCGCCCTTTACACTGCCTCTCGGACCCTCTACCAGCTAGGTCCAGGCCCTCCCTCGTCACCAGCCAGCGCAAATTCTAACATCACGGACAAGAAAATGTATAGTGAAGGGGCCTTCAGTTTGGATCAAGTTGGCCTCCTCTCTTCTCTCAGGTAGGGAACCCCACTGGCCCCTGGGACACTGAGGAGCAGGTCCCGTCACCTTGGTCCCTCCCTAGTTTCTCAGACTCTAGTGGCAGATCTGGTGACAGCTCAGTGGCTCAGTGGCCTCCACCCCAAAACCCTTATCTCCTGGGGCCTGGCCATCCTGGCTTTGAAAAGCCTGCCAGCTGCCTGGAGCCACCAAGCCTGGGGGCAAGCGGGAGGGCGTGGGGCCAAAGGGCAGTAATTGAGGAACATGGCTCTATCCTGCATCCTTCACTGCACAGCTTCCCCACCTCTTGGCAGATTGAAGGGTTTGGGGTGGGGGGAACCTCATCTTGGGAATTATAGGAAGGTGGGATGAAGAATAGTGGGTTAGAAGCCTCCTCCAATGCCAGGGCTATAGTAAATCTTACTTACCCCACAAATCACATTACCCTAGAGGAAGGAGAAATAAGACAGTGGTTTAGCTTGAGCATCCTCAAGCCCACTGGGGTGTGGAGAGGCCATGTGAGTGAAGGGCCGTAGGACTCGGAGAGAGAGGTCCTGGCTTAGTCATTAAATAAATGTCAGCAAGTTACTTTACGTCTCTGAGCCCTAAGTTTCTCTAATTCAGTAGATACTTTCCTTTATCTGCAAAGCAGCATAATAATAATATCTTATATTTGCCTAAGGGCTTTACAGATTTCTCATGTAATCCAGACCATGCAATGAAAGGTTTTATTGCCTCCTTAGGTGAGAAAATTGAGCCTTAGAGAGATTAAGAGATTGACTAAAGTTCCCATAGCTAGTAAATGACACAGATCACGATGGCAAATAGTAGGAAAGAAGAATAGATAGGGACTTTTGGCTGTGGCCTAGACACGCCAGGAAAACAAATAGGTTTCATTTGTTAGACTAACTCCATTTGATTAAAAGTGGCTCTCTGTATCACCATGTTGAGAAAGATTCTGAGGCTCAGTGAGAAAAAAAGTGCTGTGATGAATTAGTGATATCTGTTAAGAGTGGGGTGTGAGGTGAGTGATGACCCCATGCTGTATAGTTGACTTTCCCAGCCCAGAATCAGACCAGCTATTTCAAGTCTAAGTCCCTCCTCTATGCTAATCAATTAGGCTAGATTCAAAGGCACCAGCCTAAAAAGATAACTAAGATATAGTCTCTGCCTTCAAAGAGCTCACAACCTCTTGAGAAGGACAGAGGAGTGCTAGACCGATGATGTGGCAAAGTGTCCCAGGAACACAGAGGGAGAGGAAATACCTCTAGAGGGCATTCCAGGCAGAGGGAACTGCAGGAGCAAAGGCAGTGGGATGTGCAAGTGGTATGCAGGCCATGTTTGAAGGGCAAATGGTAGTTCCATATGGCTAGAAGAAGGGATACCCAGGGAGAATTATCGAAAAAAGAGACTGTGAAAACTAGGATGGACTCAGATGGTGAAGGGTTTTGAAAGCTATGTCAAGAAGTTTGGGTTTCGTCACAAAAGCCGTGGGCTCATTCGAGGATTTAAAGCTGGACCGATGGTATCAGATTGTGTTGTAGAGAGGCATGGTAGCTGCTGAGGGAGGTGGAGGTGAGGAAGGTGAGGTTGGGGGCGGGTGGCCATTGCAACATTTTAGGTGAAAGATAATACAAGGCTGAACTAGGGCAACCTCAAAGGAGGTGGAGAGAAGCCCACACAGGCTGAATTGATAAGACCCAGTGACCAACTGGCTGAGGGGCAAGAGAGTAACCACGGGTGACTCTGAGGTTTCTAGCTTGGGCACTGAATGGATGGTATTTCTGCGAACAAGAGGGGAAACACAGAAAAGACTCTCTTTTGAGGAGAGAGGACATAAGTCTGAACATGTTAAAACTGGAATGCTCCAGATAGAGGGAGCCTGGAAGTCCTTGGACACACAGGGCAGAGGTGAGGTGGAATCCATGGGAGTGGTTGGAACAGCTGAGAAAGGAGAGTAGAGTGAATAGAGATGAGGGCCAGGGGTGGATCCCTGAGAAACACTAATAGTTAAGGGGCAGAGGAGAGACCACAGGAAGAGAGGCAGATCAAAAGTAAATAGAGAGAGATCCTGGAGAACAGTGTCACACAGGAGCAGTGGAACTCTCCACATATTTACTGCTTCCCAGCCCACGAAGTGCTCTTACACACGTGCTCTCATCCAAGCCTCCCAACACCACTGGGAGGGAGGTATTATTAGGCCCTTTCTGCAGATAAAGGAAATGAAAACTCAGAGAGTTTAAGTGGTTTGCCCTAAATCACGAAGCCTAGAAGTGGCAGGGCCACTTAATGGCTAATTGAAGTCTCCAAAATCAGTGGATCCCCACTACATCGCAGTAAGAGGCCAAGGAGAGAATATCAAGAATGGACAGGCTGATCATCAGTCTCAAATGCTGCGGGGAGACTGCTGGGGTTGAGGACTGAGAAAATGTCCTTGGATTTGATGATCGGAACGTCGGCTGTGACCTTGGAGAGAGCTTCCTGCTGCTCAGCGTGGCTGTGTCGATCAAGTGGAATTGTTCCTAATGTGCTTTGTAGGCTGCAGAGCCTCATAGTCTGAAGGTGGCTGTTACTGTTATTTTTATTGTTGTTAAATATTAGTAGATTGAATCATTTGATGTTGCTGACGTGGGACCCAATTTTTTTTTTTAATTGGCCATTTCATATGGTTCAACCTAATAGTAAAAGGAGTGGGCTGGGTTGGAGGTAGAGGCAGGGAAAGAAAGGTCTAGGAGGGAGGGCCAGCTTCACAGGAAGGGCAGCTCCATCGGGCTGGGGAGCCCTGCCCCCTGGTGGTGGGGAGGTAATCTTCAGCACGGGGCTGAGGCACAGATACCTGGTGAATCTTTAAGTTTGCGGAAGCTCCCTGTCATCTCCTGGCTCCCCTCTGCCCCTGATCTGTAGTCTTGCCAGCACCCTCTGCTGTAAGTACAACCGAGGCTGGGGATCGGGGTAAACTCTCCCAAGGGGGCTCTGCCTGGAAGAATACTTCTCACCTCTAAATTAGGATGATCTCCTCAACCAATATCTTTGGGGATCAGTTGGGTATAGATTCCCGCTATGGAGAATCTCAGGAGCCCAGCCCAGGTGGTGAGTGATTAGAGGGCCAGGGCAGCCTCATGCAGAAGAGGTACTGAACAGACATCTTGGTCATCACCCTGTTTCTACCTAACCCAGCCCAGACCCTCTGAGGTCTCCCCCTGTGTCTTTGGGAACCGTTTCAGTATCTCATGTCTTACTGATGACAATAGGATAACAATAGAATAACAATGACAACAGAAGTTATTCATAATAATGTCACTGCTTCCAGCTGAATCTTAGCACTGATACTGATTTTTCTGGCTCTTCAGTTGTGTTGGGGAGGGATGAGTTAACATCTCCAAGTAGATGTTCTTCTGAGGTGAAGACCCAGTCAAGGCCGGTCCAGGAGGCTCTCAGGATTGCTGAAGCTGGGGCTGAGGAGCCAGTCGTGCATCCTTTGTCCTCAGTTGAACTCTGCACAGTGCCAAGCTCCTCACACAGGACCAAGCCCTCCTCAGCCCAGGATGTGCAGCCCTGCTGCCTCAGACGAGGGGTAGGAGCAGACACTGTGGCCGGGCGATGACTGGAGAACGGAGCGTGCTGGGGGTGGGGAGGCAGGTGCATCAAAGAGGCAGTGCCCATTTGCTCCATGTGCCAGGAAATCATCCTACCTCTCCAGCTGGGGAAAGAGGGGGTCCCTGAGATTCTACCCTCTGGGCAGTTCTCTGCAGGCACACTGTTCTCTTCTGGCAGGGGATGGAAGGCACTGCCTGGGGGTTGGGGCAGAGGAGGGGGCAGTGGTCCTGTTCAGCCCACAGTGACACGCAGGGATGGTGTCTGAACAGAGGAGAACATCTGACATGGCCCCATCTCTGTGTCCCTCCCTCTCTTGACCGGAAAACAGAGGGCAGTCAGAGGGGCCAGACAGAGGTCATAGGCTCCCAGGAAATCCTTTGAAGGCTTTTATCCCTTCTTTTGATCAGACTATGAGAACTTTGCAAACGTTGACACAAGGGAAGAAAAGCCTATTCTTCCCTGGGCCAGGGCCTTGGTGTCAGGCCGAGGGTAGAGGATGGAGGGAAGGGGAAGGGGACCCGAGGGTGGGAGACAGAGGCAACAGTGACTCAGCTGGCAAGGCAGGCCCCTGGTCACACACACTGCCCTCTTTTTCCCCACCTCAAGATTTGTGTGTATCTGGCTCCATTTCTATTTGTTTTCTCTGGGGCAGGACAGGAGGGAGATTAATGAATAAAGACATCAAGTTTGAAAAGAACCCCAAACCCTTGAGGCTTACATAATCCTGTAGTGCTTTTCTTATTGGCCTTCCTCTTACACCCTCTCCTCTCTCTTCTCTTCCCCTCTCTCATTGAGAACACTTGGAAGCCCAGAAATGCTTCTTTTCAGTCCCCAAGGCAAGCTGAGTGCCTTCTAGAGACCTCCAAGATCACTATTCAAGCTGGAATTGGTATCCAAAAGAGAGATAATACGGTTGGTGAGAGGAAGCAATTTCCTCTGTCCACCAAGGCCAGGAGGAGGGATGGGACCAAACGTCAGTAGGACGGACTCAGGCTGGACAGGAGTTTTAAAGTGGGAAGTGACCTGATAATCTTGGAGCACAGCGCCTCCCAAACTGACCCAGCAACATGTTGTGAAAGGCGGAGGAGAGGAAATTATACCCCGGAAGATACAAGGATGAGCCAGAAGCTGCCACACGTTGGACATCCTTGAAATCTGTTTTGTCTTTTAAATGATATAAATTTTCCATTCTACTCCATCATACATTGTTTATTTAATATTAAAGTAAGATTGTTTTTCCCTTCAAAATCTTTGAGCAAAATTGATATCTCAGGCAAATACATTAAATTTAATCCTCTGGCTTTGAGTACCTCCTGGCACACTCATTTGAGAAGTGTGGAACTAATACAATGGCCTTATTCCACAATTAAGGAAATAAAGGCCTGAGAGGTTTAGAGACTTGCCCAAGGTCACTGCTAGTCAGTGGCGGAGTTGAGACTGGCACCTAAGTCTCTTGTGTCCCCATGCAGCCAACTTTCCACCAGGCAATGCTGCCTCTTAGTTCCTGGCAGGGTCTTAAAACATCCTTGTGCCTGATGCTATGCTAGACATGTACCCAGCTCAGCTGGCTAAGATGCGTGTGGGCTTGGAGAGCAGTCTAGCCTCGGAGTCTGAGGCTGATTGAGCTCAAAACCCCTGTTTGTGTACAGGGCTCTCCTAACACACAGCACTTGAGCATCATGGGCAGATACCGGGACAGAGAGTGCGCTGGTACTACAATTCCCTATTCCTCTCCACCTATTCACTTACCTATACCCCAGGGATTGGTTCAGGAATACCTTCAAACCTGAAGTAATTGGGTTAGTTAATACACAGAGTGGGAACTCCTCCTGTCTTCCTGGAAACTGCCTCCCTTTCTGATCGCATTTCCAAATCCCTAAATCAAGAGGCTCTTTTCTGGAGGGAAGAAGTAGGGAGAATAGGAGGCTGTAGGGCTTAGAATGCCTCTATTAATGTGGACACGTAGGCCTTGGGATATAGATGGAGAACAGGAGGATAAAGGCTGATACAGAATTTGAAGGTCAGAGTTGTGATTAGATGGGTAGCATACATTCCTCCATATCACTGTCTTCAAAAATCAAATCTCCCGGATGTGATACAGGAGGCTGAAGAAACTAAGAGGAGAAGAAGGCACGATGCAGACGTGTGTGTAGGAAATGAAAAGACAAAGAGGATGTGCAAAGGAGGACAGAAGGTGGAAACACATTTCAATACCAGCTAGCAGGAAATACGAGATGGCAAGCAGGGCAGCATAGATGATAGAAGAGATGGGAAGAGAGATGGGAGAAGAGCCCTAGAGAAGGAAAGGGGGAGAATAAAGACATGCCATACAAACCTGGGAGAAGGAACAATGGGGTAAAGCAATCACAAAACAGAGCATCACCACCAGCCATCGGATGCACCCTGGGTAACTTTGTGGGTGGATTTTCACACCAGGCTGGCTCCTGCTAGCCCTCTGGCATGCTTTCAGTGTCATCTTCTCTGGTTGTTGGGTGTTGAATTTGCTCAGTGAAGGCAAATTCACAGTAGTATTAACCTGAAGCTATAGTGGACAGGACTTTGGAATGCAGTCAGAACTAGGTACAACTCTCAGCTCTTCTACTTACAAGTTGTGTTGCCTGGACTCTCTGAACCTTGGTTTCATCAGTCATTTGAAGGTAAAAACTCTGCCTTACGGAGTTGTTACAAAGATGAAATCTGAAGTGCTGGTCTAAAGTAGGCATTCAATAAATGATAGTTTCCTTCCCCGTCTCTCCTTCCACTTCTCTGAACCAAATGTTAGGAAGAAGAAGTACTCCGCAGTCAAAAAAGCAAACTCATCTGGTGGTTCCGTGAAAGGATGTCCAGCAGGTTAGAGCGCCATGGGGAAGAACCCATGGCCCGGCATCTGATCCCCGTGGGAGCCACAGGGCTCCACACCCATGCTGGGGCTGTTGCCCCTCATTCTAGCCACCCAGCCTTTAAATACATGAAGCTGGCCACAAAGCAGAAGGGTGTTGAGGGATCAGAGCACAACATTGTCTTCCCAATTTGTCCTATTAAGGTCTTTCATGTGCTCCCAACAATTCGACCAAAATGAATGGCTCCTACCCGCTGGCTGGCCCTGGATTTCCTCAGTGTTATACCTTTTACTCTCACTGCTCCCTTCCCTGAAAGGGCCTTCTCTTTGAACCCCCACCCCAATCTCCAAGGGTCCAACTCTTGCCTATCCTTCAGCCCCAGCCCAATGCCACATTTCTCTATAAAGTCTTCCTGAGTGAGATAATCAGGTAGGGAGGAAAAAACTTAACTCCTGGTTCGTTCTTACAGTTTATGTTTCCTGGTCTAAATGGGGATAATAACATTCTTACAGGGTTGTTTGGGGGATTATATGAGTTAACATTTAAAAATCCCCAACAGCTTAGCCCAGTGCCTAGCACATAATGGTGCCCAATCAATACAAGTTAGTCTCCTTCCCAGCCCTGCTCCCTTGAGCTAGATGTCACCTTTCCCTTCACAAACTCCCCTAGCACTTCATGGATACCTCTTCTATGGCATTTGTCACTTCCTGCCTGTTTATGGTTGTCTCCTTTATTAGACTGCAACGTTCTTAAGGCTGGAATGTACGTCTAATTCATCTCCATAATTCCTGTTAGAATCTGACACCCAGTAGCTGCTAAAAAAAAATGTTTATCTTACGAATGCATGAAAATACAACTGAAACTGCATGGGTCTTCCTATGTGGTGGGCAACATCATTACAGATGAGAACATCTGGTTTGTCTGCATATCTATTAGTGTTGATAATTAGTTATCGGGGTTTCCGTGTGTACAATGAAAAAGAGAAAACATCATAAGAGAATCAAGAGAAGACACAAACAAGAAGGGGGAATGAGAAGGCCTCAGAGCGAGAGAGGCCCTGGACAGAGTGAAGTTCCACCGGTCCTACTCAGGACAAGATCTCCCACACCACCTAGCCCTACTGTGAGGACAGGCTCCCTTCCCAACTCTCTTAGATTGGCCCCTATAGCTAGAGTGGTTTGGGAACCCCCTTCTGCTCATTCAGTCACTCGTAAAATACTTCCCAGCACCTACTATGTGTCAGATATTGTACTAGTTATACATCAGGTTAATCAGAACATGTTATGCCTGACTCCTCATTTCAGTAAGCTTATTTGCAGTAGAAGACACATGGTATGCCAAATAGATGTGTATAGATATATAGATTGATGATAGATAGATAGATGGAAACTCGGAAAAGGGAGATATTACTGAAGGCTGTGGGGATGAGAGAAGGGTTCATGGAAGAGGGGTCACTTGAACTGGGCTCTGAAAGATATCTTGGATATGTAGAGATAAGGAGGAAGAGGAGGCCGGGAAGAGAGAAGAGCACGAACAATCGTGAAACGGCAGGAAAGCATGAGTGTGTACGACAGGGAGCAGGGAACAGGTTGTTTGCCTGAAGCTTGCCGTAGATGAGAAGAGGAAGGTAGGGAAGGCATTTTAGAAGGAAACCAGGGAAGGCCATATGTGCCAGATGGAGTTTGGCTTCTCTTTGATAAATAACGTGGAGACATTAAACTTTTTGAGCTGGGGAAAGACCTGAGACAGTTAGAGTATAGTGAAAAATGGATGGGTTTGGGAGACAAAGGACCTGAGCGTGAGTCCAGTTCCACAATTTACCAAGTCACATCATCTCTCTGAGCCTCAGTTTCTTTCTTCATAAAATGAGGATTATAACCTTAATTCCTCACAGGAATGCCCCGGGAAGAAAATGTGAATGTGCTTTGTGAAGTACTGGATAAATGCTCCTTGATTAGTGATCAGAGGTGTAACTGAGGAAGAGTAATCCAGTAGCAGCGTAGGAAGGATTTGAGGAAAGAATGGAGACAGGACATGAGTAGGAGGCTGATGCAGTGATTCAGCCAAAAGGCATTAAGGACCTGAACTAGGGGAATAGACCCAAGTAAGAAGTCCACAGCACATGGCATCAGATGAGAGTTGAGATGAGGAAGGAGGAGAGTTTGAGAAGATCCCAAGATTTTCAGTGTGGTAACTCAGAGGATGATGGCACTGTAAGCTATGTGGGAAACCAAAGAGGGGCAGCAGGTAGAAGAAAGAGGAATTGTTCACATCTGGAAATGAATGCATTTGGTATTAGTACCCCAAAGCTCTTTTCAGTCAGTTTGCTCTTGCCACAGAGAAAACAGATAAAGTTCTTTGCTCAGGGTTGCTTCTCTGCGCTGGACGCCAGTCCTGTAAAAAAGCATCACTTTTTATTTAGGAGGTGTGCAGCTCTTCCCTGTTCCCTCCACCCCTGCTCCTGGAGGGGTCAAAGCATCCTTTCTAGTCACGTAATTTGGCACTCTAGTCCACTCCAATGCCCATAGCTATTTACAGGGCTCATCTTCCCTCTCCATCTTCCTGCAAAGGGAATAGCTGGCCTAGAGGAGAGCTGGGACTGATGGCTTGGGCCTTGCTTTCTCACACCTTTCTTTTCTGAAGAAGATCAGCTCTGAGCTAACTACTGCCAATCCTCCTCTTTTTGCTGAGGAAGACTGGCCCTGAGCTAACATCCATGCCCATCTTCCTCTACTTTATATGCGGGACGCCTACCACAGCATGGCTTTTGCCAAGCAGTACCCGGGATCCGAATAGGTGAACCCTGGGCTGCCAAGAAGCGGAACATGCGAACTTAACTGCTGTGCCACTGGGCCGGCCCTTCTCACACCTTTTGAAAAAAGGATTTATAAACATCTGCAGCATTAATGGAGCCTGTGTAAACTTGGGTCTCTCCCACTCTGCCGTGGCTCTGCCTGAGGGTCTCCATGAACCTGGCCTGTCCTGTAAGGTAGGCCAAGGTTCCGGCTCTCACTTGGCCTCTGCCTGTCCAGGTCAGGCTTCCAATCATGCCTTTACGCAGTCTTTCTTAACAAACTGTACTCGATACTGGGGAACAGGTGAAACTCAGAGTCCATGGCCTTAAATTAAGAACTCACAGATGGCAAACAATGGTAAACTAACTACTGCAAAGCACGATGATGTTTTAAAATAGATATGTGTACAAAACCATGCTTAGTAAACCCACGCTGCGGTGGGGGCAGGGAGATAGGGAAGATGCACTATTTCTCTGAGGGTCAGAGAAGGCTTCGAAGGGTGTAACTAACACTTGAATCGAGTTTTGAAAGATAAGTAGGAGGTTATCAGGTAGGCATGGAACAAGGCAGTGTGAAAGTAGGTCCCAAGGTAGAAAGGACGAAACAGTGAGGCTCCTTACAGGGCTAGAGTCCAAGGGCTGTGTAGAAGAGTGGCAAGATTGGAGCCAAGAAGTAGGCAGAGGCCAAATCTTGAAGGGTCTTGAATGCTGGGCTCAGAGGCTTGTAGTCTATCCTAAAGGCAGTGGGGAGCTATGGATCAGTTCTAGTCACGAGAGTCACACACAAGTGCAGTGTCCTTCCTCCAGAGCAGTCCCTTCCTCAGGAAAGGCTCTGATAAACCATTTGTGCTGGAGAGTAAATGACTCGTGAGCTCTCAGGTAGAGAAAGCGAGCTTTAGGTCCTTCTGCAGGCATGAAGCAGCAGGTGCGAGTGGTATTTGCTGAGGGAACATGCTAGACAGCACTGTAGGTATGACTGGCCTTTGTTTTAGGGAAAGAATCATTAGTTCTTCTAGAGAAGAAAGGTTAATTGTCTTTCTGTCTCGTCTCACCACTTGGGGGCTGGTCTTCAGAATCCTTCACGCTGTCCCTGGTGTCTGCCTGGGACTGTTTTGGGGCAGCAGCACCCTCTAGAGGAAAGAATATATGTATTTCAGGTGGGGCAGCAGCAAACCATTTCCAGAGCTTTGGCCTATTCTCCCTGGAGGCCTGGCCAGCTTGGGGGTGGAGTGTAGCTGATTGTTTATCTTGCTTCTGACTGACCACCATGGAGAACAAAGCTGCCTGGCTGTGGGAGGTGGTACAACAGCTGGGAGCAGCAGATTACAGCTGGAGGAGGCAGATATAAAGGTTGGCAACAGCAGGCATACAGCTGGAGGCAGCAATCACAACAAAGACTTTTAGCCAGTAGCCAAAATCTCCAGTGCCCATGAGTCTATAGCCTTAACACCGGGCTCTAGAAGCTCCAAGCTCTGTCTTCTCTGCCTCAGCTATGATCCTCTATACAGGATAACACAGAGGCGCCTCCTGAGAACATGAGACCCATGAGAATGAACCTGGGGTACACAGAAGCAGTTGCTACAATTGAAAAGTTCTGGACCAGGAGCCAGAAGACCTGGGTTCTGGTTCCAACTCTCCCACTAATCTACCTGGGGTTAATCTCTCTGAGCTTTAGTTTCTAGTGATGCCTTTCCTACTTACCTTATAGTTTGGGGGTCAAATTACACGTTTTATTAACTGTAAAGTGATATATAATCATGGACTATTATTTTGGGAACAATAAGCAAGTTTTCCTTGGGCCCCAGAGCTTCCATTTCCCCAGATATTCCAAATCTCTCCTCAACACAAAGCAAGTTAGGACTTTGGTGAAGGATCCTTGAGTGTCACCATCGAAAGTGCGGGGTCGGGGTGGGGTGGGTAGAGATGGGGACAAGGAAGCAGGCATCTTGATCCTCCATGACTGTAGGTGGAAGCTCAAAGGCAATCTTTCGACCTCGCATCCAAAGCTTTAATCTCCTTTATAGAATGTCTGCAAAGTGCTTGTCATCCTGTCCTTGAACACCTCTGGGGACAGGGCACTCTCTACCTTTTGAGAAGCTCTTTCCACATTTGGACTGTCCCGATTGTTACAGTATTCTTTGTCATATCAATCTGGAATCTTTTCCCCTGTAGTTGGAACTCACTGGTCCTGCTTGTTTCTTTTGCAGCTCAAAGAACAAGTCCAAACCCTTATTCACATGATAGCCCTTCAAACCAAACATTTGCACACAGCCATCATATCCCTCTGATTGTCTCTTCTCCTGACTAAATGTCCCCATGTCCTCCAACCATTTCTTATGTGATCTGGTTCTGAATCCTCTCATATCCTGAGTATTCTTTGATACACGATACTACAGGTGTGGGATGAACAGAGCAGAGCAGAATCAACTACTTTCTTATTCTAGATACTTTAATTCAACTAAAGTATCTTAAGATTGGTTGCATTACTTTTTTGGCAACGAAAATACAAAGATAACTCATAGTGGATTATTTTCTGCTAAAGTGCTTAAATTTATTTTCATGGTACTGCTTACTAAATCACATGTTCCCAATCCAGAATTTGCTCAGGTAATTTTTGGACCGAAGTATGTAACCCAACATTTATCCTTTTTGTTAGATTTGGTGCACTCATGTGGCTCCTTTTGGAACCTAATTCTGCCCCAGGTCTTACATTTGTGATCCGTCCCAGCTTTGTGTCATCCACATAATTGATGGCCATGTGTTCTATAGTTCTGAATAAAATTAGCGTTAAGAACATGGAATAGGGCAAGGCCAAGGATAAAGCTCTCTGGTATATCACTAGAAAACTGACTCTAGGCTATTATGATTCACTCACCAGTACCACTGATTTTTTTAAGTCACTGAATTAGATTAGCATTCTGTTCATTTTTCTCTGTTTTATCTCTAAGGACATAATGAGATCTTGTCAAAAATCTTGTTTAGATACACTTTTCCTATTGCATTTCTCTGATTTGCATGTAGGAACTTTGTCACAGGAGGAGATCAAGTGAGTTTGATGTGACTTGTTCTTGGGAACCTCATGCTGGGTCCTGTTGATAACTTTTCCCCCACCCTGCCAAGTACTCAGTCTTAATGCTCATTCTAGAATCCTGCCTCAGATCAACATCTTACCTGTTTGTAGTTTGTGAAATGTACCTCATTTTTCTTTTTGCAAATTAAAATTATATTCACTCATCCACAACTTTCCAGCACTTCCTCTGTTCTCTGATAGTTCCTCAAAATCCCTTATAGAGGTTTCACATCTTTTTAGGAATTGGAGGATCAAATGAGAAGGCATGCTAACGTGTAAACTTTAAATGGTATACAGATGCAGGCATTTTGGTGGTTTTTAAAATTATTATTACTACCAATGAGTACTAAAGGGGTTTACTTGGGCTGTATGTAAGAGTTCTTCAAACTTCAGTATTACCGAGCTTCCCTTTTGCTCTGAAGTAGCCAAGGATATTGGGAAGTGGATGGCATCCAAGTCTGGCTGAGAAGTCTCACTTGTACAAAAGTTCCAGGTGGGTGGGGGCTGGTAAAATGGGCTCCTGGTGGCCTCTAAACCTTCTGGGATTCTCATCTACTGGTGATCTCCAATTTAGTGCCAACTTGGGTGAGTAACTGAATGGACCCAAACAATTTAGAGCTTTCCAGGGGTAAGGCCACAGGGAAGATGGGGTAGGGGCAGTGTGAAGAATGATAAAATTCAATGGTTCAGACTTCTCGGGATGGAGAATGTGATGAGCCTCTCTGTTCTCCAAGAGGGACCAAACTCCCCAGAGACTACCCCGCTCCTTCCCAGAAGATCTGGCCATCAGATCCAGAGTTCAAGTCCTAAAGTGATTAAAATTCTTTCTCTGCTGGAAAAGTACAAGTTAGTCCTTGGGCAGGGGTGCCAGGCACCTTGAATTAAGTGAGCTGTCTCCTATTTCAGAGCCTTGTCCCACTTTCTACTATCAGGACAAATAGCAATCCTGAATTTGAGCCTGTGCAGACATAGCCACTAACTAATATACACTCCTAACTCTCCTACTTCACTCAGTCAAGACAATTTTGCCACCTACAATCTGGCATTTCTCCCAGTCCTTGGGAAAATGTTCCAGTGCTGCCAGGAAGCATCAGCACGTTGTTTCTCCTCCACCATTGCTTATTTCTTTTTGTTCAGGTCTTGTCTGTGCTCTTCCTAACACTACCCCAGACCCTAACACAGATGATGCAAATAGATAATGGTGATGGTGATGATGATGATAATAGTAGTGAAACGGGCTGGGTGCTCAGAGAATATCTTGAAGGGTGAATTGAAGAAGAATGGGCAGTTTCTGCTGTTTTCTGAGCCACATGAATATCTTAGTATCACCAGCGAGTATTGACTTGGGGCTAGGGGAGAGAATGGAGAAATTAATGGTATGTGTGTGTTAAGGGGGATTGGCCTGGAAGGATTTCCATGGGATAGTCTTTCTTACTGATGCCATCCATGACGGTGAGGAGGGATCCTATTTCAGAATTCGAGATTTTCGCAGAACTGGTTTTGTGGCAATTGGAGCCCAGTAGAGCCCTCTTTACTCACACCTCCACCTTCAAAGAACTGTGAACTTATTACTCTTTCTTCTCTGCCTCTGTTAAGAATTACAAATATCAGACTGTATTGGAATTATTTGAACATGCCTTTCTCACCAGGCTTTGAGTTCTTGGAGAGCAAAGATGATGTCATTTTCATCTTTGACTTACTGGCATCTTGCACAGTGCCTGGCATATAGCAAGTGCTCAGTAAATAGTTGCTAATAAAAGAATAAATTGGTGGCACCAAAATGAATGTTACTTCTTCCCATTGGTTGGTGGCTAGGAGCTGGCTGAATTTCTGCTATAACCTCCATTATGCTGTCTTGCTTCCTCCAGATGACATCAGTTGCCAAGGTGTATTACAGCCAGACCACTCAGACAGAAACCCGGCCCCTAATGGGCCCAGGGATACGGAGGCGGAGAGTCCTGACAAAAGATGGTCGCAGCAACGTGAGAATGGAGCACATTGCCGACAAGCGCTTCCTCTACCTCAAGGACCTGTGGACAACCTTCATCGACATGCAGTGGCGCTACAAGCTTCTGCTCTTCTCTGCAACCTTTGCAGGCACCTGGTTCCTCTTTGGTGTGGTGTGGTATCTGGTAGCTGTGGCTCATGGGGACCTGCTAGAGCTGGGCCCTCCGGCCAACCACACCCCCTGTGTGGTACAGGTGCACACGCTCACTGGGGCCTTCCTCTTCTCCCTTGAATCTCAGACCACCATTGGCTATGGCTTCCGCTACATCAGTGAGGAATGCCCACTGGCCATCGTGCTTCTTATTGCCCAGCTGGTGCTCACCACCATCCTGGAAATCTTCATCACAGGTACCTTCCTGGCAAAGATTGCCCGGCCCAAGAAGCGGGCTGAGACCATCCGTTTCAGCCAGCATGCAGTCGTAGCTGCCCACAATGGGAAGCCCTGCCTTATGATCCGAGTCGCCAATATGCGTAAGAGCCTCCTCATTGGCTGCCAGGTGACAGGCAAACTGCTTCAGACCCACCAGACCAAGGAGGGTGAGAACATCCGGCTCAACCAAGTCAATGTGACTTTCCAAGTAGACACGGCCTCTGACAGCCCCTTCCTCATTCTACCCCTTACCTTCTACCATGTGGTAGATGAGACCAGTCCCTTGAAAGATCTCCCTCTTCGCAGTGGTGAGGGTGACTTTGAGCTGGTGCTGATCCTAAGTGGGACAGTGGAATCCACCAGTGCCACCTGCCAGGTGCGCACTTCCTACCTGCCAGAGGAGATCCTTTGGGGCTATGAGTTCACACCTGCTATCTCACTGTCAGCCAGTGGTAAATACATAGCTGACTTCAGCCTTTTTGACCAAGTTGTGAAAGTGGCCCCTCCTAGTGGCCTCCGTGACAGCACTGTACGCTATGGAGACCCTGAGAAGCTCAGGTTGGAGGAGTCATTAAGGGAGCAAGCTGAGAAGGAGGGCAGTGCCCTTAGTGTGCGCATCAGCAATGTCTGATGGCTTGGTTTCCCACCGCCCCACCCCTCTGGTCTCTTTCCCTCTTTTGGCAGCCTGGGTAAGGCATATTACTCAGGCTTACTGGAGAGCCCCAGAAACACCCATTTTCCACTCCCTCTTTAACTCAGTGGCCTGTGGGTAGTCTAGGCCAATTGGAATCCAAGTTTTCCTCCCATTGTCCCCTTTTACCTCGTCCCACTTCCACCCCAAGATACACACCTCCTTTAAGCCAGGATGGGGGAAGGAGAGGGAAGATTAGGCTGAAGTGGCTTAGAAGGCCTCAGCCATGCTTGGAGACTCACATTAGGAGGACCGTGCAGTTGGATGGATAGACTCCCCCCCACCTCCCGCCATCACCAGAAAGTTGGGTGACTTGAGGCTGGAGCCCCCTTCCTCTCTATCTTCCCACCTACCAAGTTCCCTAAGGCAAGACTCTCTGATGGTCCCTGTGAGGTCTGTGCCCTCGGAAATATAGGAATCTGAAATTAATTTATCGTGGGTTCTCTACCAACCTGTTGAAAGAAGTTAGGGTTTTTCATGGTGTAGTTAATTTCTGTTGGTAACTCTCGACGATAACCTAGGAACTTGGCCACTACTATTTTCCTCTTTCTAGTTTCTCAAGTGGACCCTTTCTTAGCATAGCCAGTTATCTCATAGATGCCTGTTCCTGCAGGATTGGAGTTAACCCAAGAAATACAAAACATATAGTCACAACTACCACACCTGCACCCATTCTGGATTCTGAACTCTTCAGTGTGGAATGAATAATGCTGAACTGTTGTCCAAAACCTTGGATCTATCCTCCAGGCAGCCCTGGGATTTGTTTCCCTGTGCCTTGTGAATGGGATGATCCTCACCAGTATGTTCCCTTGGAAAAAGTCTAGTGCTCAGCCCCATGGAAAGGCCTGGAAATGGTGTTCCAGATTACACTGTCCCTGGCTTCTTGAATTCTTTCCTGTCCAGCCCAGCCCTCTCTTCCCTTAACCCCAACCCTTTGCAGGGAGGGGAAATACAAGGACCTCCCTCTCAACACTGATGTTCTACTAAAACTAGATTGACAGGGGACAGATTCCCCAGGAAAGTTAAACCAACCCCACCAAGTGGGATGAGTAAATTCTGATTTCCAGACTGCTGTATGGAGCCTCTGGGAATTGGGGATGCTTTGTTAAGGCAGAACTCTGGCTGGCAGACACTATTCTCCCTATTATCCCTCCCAAGGCCCTTCTGAAAAGTGCCAGCTACTTCATTAGGTAATACTGGGAGGGAAGGAAATTATACCTCCTGACCAAGTAACCACAGTCTCCCTCAGCCATTTCTGAGACTTGGTATAAAATGAGTATCAGCCTCATCTCTACTTTCCTCTGCCATGAGGCCAGTTTTAGGCAAGTTAAAAGGTGTACTGTAAGAGATCTGACTCAGGCCATTCCTTGTTCCCTTGTGGGGACTGTGGTTGGAGTCAGGAAGTTTATGTATTGGCACCAGAACTTTCTCTAAAGCCCCAAATCTCAAGAGTGCTTCCTGGTCTCATTTAGACCAAGGAACATCCTCCACCTCAAAGTGGTTTGGCACAGAATCCCTATATCAATCAAGTGGCAGTTTATTTAAGGTGGATTCAGCTACATACATATCCAAAATGTGTACACGCATCTGTGTGCAGAGGTTTGCAGAGAAACTCTAAATTTTGAGGCTGGACCCACGGTCACCACTCATTACAACTGCACAAGATCCTCTTATATTGATCTCTCCTTGAACTCGATTAACTATATCTTAATGAAGACCCTTGATTCTCTACTTACTATAAACCCCACCACTGCTCCCTAGCTCTCAAGAAAACAAGAACCAGAAAAACTTGAAAATCTAAAACAGAGAACAGAAGGCAGAGCCAGCTTCTGAGCTCTCAACATTATTCACCGTTACTCACCTGATTTCTTTCAATGTCTAAGGGCAAAAAGTACGGCAGTGTGTGTGAGTGAGTGTGTGTATCTATATCTTCTTATCCATTAGCAAGTTATCCTCCGTCTAGTTTTTTCTGCACACAGCTGCATCCTTCCTGAGGGAATTTCTCTCTTCCCATTCCCCTGCTGTCTAAGCCCTTAGACCCTGCACAGATTCTTGGATAACAAAATGAGAAGAGAACATTTTCCCACCTACCCTTTCTGATTCTCCTCCATGATCCCAGACTTTGCTCTAAATTGCACTTTAAATCATACTTTTTAATACAACTTAGCTTATTCTCCCATAAGCCCCTCAAAGAATAACATGCCCCACCCTCAACCCTTAATGGCTTTAGACTGCAGCCCCCATCTCCTCTGAGCTGAAACCCCCTTTCAAGCTATCGGACAAGCTTTAGAAGGAGCCAGGTTTGGTGAGAAATGGGCCCCCGATCACACCAACCATAGACTTGGAATGTCAGGAGAGCACTAGGCACAGATGTTAAGGGGGATTTCAGAGGATAGGCAAGACAACTGATGGGGGAGGATACTCAGGGTGTGAAGATGAGAATGGGTGGTGCTGGGGCACCTAGCGAAATTGATGAACCCCTGGAGTCTTCCTTGGGCTAGCAAACAAGAGGTAGGTGAAGGCTCGGGAATTAGGATATCATATATATGAAAGAAACAGAGATAATATATATATGTAGAGAAATGTATATAGATGTATATAGGACCAAATATAACTGAATGTACAGAAAGGAAATATTCAGAGATCTTAGCATGAGACAGACATCTTGCTCTGGTTTTGGGGTAGGACTCCCCAGATTTCCAGACTTAAAACCAGTGCACCTGGTTTCAGTATATGTGAGACACCTGATGAGGTCTTTCTGGTGTGATGATGGGAAAGGGAGGGCTGGAATCTGCTCTCCAGAAATAAAGAGGCATCCATTGAGGCTTCTGATAAACCGTGTGCTGCTGGTAGGACCAGGAAGAGGGGAGATAGGAGGAAAATGAGGAAGGGAGATACTCCATCCATGGAAGTCTAGGAGAATCCACTACTCATGCTGTGTGCTTCTATCTCCAGAAGTGTCCTGTCACTGTAGCACTTTTTTTTTTTTGCTTTAAAATAAAAGCACCCTTCTGTTTTCCTCTCTTGAAGTGGCCTGTATTTCCCCTTCTTCCACAAGGTGGGGGCAACTGGAGCTCCAGCCCTTGGAAGTGATGGCTATTAAACTGAGATGCTGAACACTGGTGTGTGGGAGGCACTGAAGGGAAACCTCAACCCTAGAATCCAAATGCCAGGATGAAAGAGCTGCTGGGCCGAAGATACTCCCAAGGCAGAGGGCCAGCCCTCTGTATGGCTGCAAGCTGCCCAAAGAGAATGCTCTCTATGCTAGAAGTCCCAATCCTGGCATTTGGGCATGGGGGAGAGGTAGTGCTTTGGCTTTGTTGCTTCTGTATGAAAATAAGGAGTGGGGCTGCCACCTGCCTGGGGGATGGTGCAGGGACACGAGAGGCTTCTGAAATCCCTTCTGTGTACTTCACTTCGTTATCCCTCTGATCTCTGTCAGCTACTAAGACCATCCAGGGATTTCCCCATGAGGCCTATGCAGAGAAAGGAAGCCAGTTATACTATTGCTACAAGCTGGGGACACTGCCCTCTCCCCAGCGCTGCTCCCCTGGTCCTTTACCCCTGCTAGTGAACCTAGTTTATTTGTAAAATAACACACTACCTTTGCTGTAAAGTTAGCATGGGCCTCCAGGCTCAGTAATGGCCAACTCTACTGAAGCAGAAGTATCTAGAGATGGCTTTTCCATTCATTGCATTAAGGACTAAACCAGGTCAAATTTACTTAGGAAAAAGATGTGAGATGTTTTTTTGGTTTATTTTTGTCTGTTCAGAGCAACCTACTAAATAAAATGGATGAATCTCTGTTCTTTACTCTATCTTCTTTTAGAAATCTGAATCAATCCTATTATTAAGGCCTGAACTCATAGGCCTACCAATGGGAAAGGAGAGTCGAATGAGGCTGTGCTGGAAGACTTTCTGACCATGTGGCCAGGCCTTTCCCCTTCATTGCCATCATCCATTCCCTCCTTTCCCACACCTCCCCTCATTAACTTTAGGATCCTTTAACAAATACTTTTCAATGCAGTTTTTAAAGGACATATTAAAAAAAATGTTAAGACCCAGAATCTGAAAATTGGTTCAGCTTAATTCAGGTAAGTCAAGTTGCTTTGGATCCTGGGCATTGTCCCTTTTGGCCAGTGATCATGAGCCCAATTTCCCTTCCATGCTACAGTGTAGACGTTCCTTATATATCCTCAAGGCTCTATAAGCCCATTCATTTAATTGTTGGGCATTTCTTCCCCCAGCTCTCAAAAGAATGGATTTCTCTTCTGCTCTTATCTATCATTAGCTTGCAAAAGGCCTGGTTTTCAATATCTAGCCCTGAATTCTCTCCGATGAGAAGCAAAAGATGCCACAGTCACTGACTCTCATTCCCCAGAAATGGAAGTACAGAGGGAGAAGGAGGGAGAAAACTGGGATTCTTATCATCATCAATAAATGATTACCTACAACATTTAGGAAACACCAGTTTAGGGATGAGTCATAAGACACAGATAGATAAATAAGATATATGAAATATACAGTCCCTTAATGTTTGAGGAAACTTACAAACTTGTGAGGAAAACAAGATAAAATAACAAGCAGCATACACTAAGGGTCAGATATCCCGTTAACAACATGTTCTGAAGAGTGAGACCTCTGTGGAAAACATTTCACAGGGACAGGCACTAGGCAAGGGATGGTATCAATCTAAGAGGTCTGGTTAGAACACATTTGACGTACCATTCAAGAAAAATCAGCAAATGTTTAATGAGTTCCTATTATACAGAAGGTGCCTTTCAAGTAACAAAGAAATAGAAGACATGATACATGCTATCGAGGGACATACAGTCTTACTGGGCTTTGTACCTGCTATTCCTTTGGTAGAACTCTCCCTACTGCCTGCCAATCCCCAACCTTGACAACTCTTACTATATCCATCTTAGACCGAAGCCCCCCCCTGTTAAAAGCTATGATTGCACCATGGACCTCTCTTCATAGCACTTAACCACAGTGGCAATTTTACATCATTTGTGAATTTATTTGACTAATGTCTGTCTCGCTCACTAGACTTTAAGTGCCATGTGGATGGAATTCATGTCAGTGTTTGGTCACCAGTACAGCTGAGCACTTAGTACAGCACCCAGCATGTAGGATGCTCAACAAATGCAGCAGAAGGAAGGAAGAAAAGAGGGAGGGAAGGACCGTGCCTAAAGTTCGCAGAGCTAGTATGCAGTGGAGCTGGTATATCTGTCAAATGAACATAAAAGATTTAGATAACATATTTCATAAGCCATAATTGTTAAAAAGAAAAAGAACAGACAATAAACACCACTGTTTTGGGGAAAGAGAGATCACTTCCACTAGTTAAGGTCTAGGAAGAGTTTACAGAGGAGTTGAGGTTTGAGCCCAGCATTGGAGGACAAATGGTATATACATGAAGAGGTGGTACAGCATGAGCAAAAGCATCATAGGAAGAAGGCACAAAGTATATTTAAGGGATGGTTAATAAACCTGGAGTAGACGGCTTTCTAGGTCAATAGGTTGAAAAGGTAGGGTAATGGAGGGACTGAATATCAGGCTAAATAGTTTTTTATTTTTTTCTATAGGCAGTTGGGAGCTACTGAAGATGTTTGAGGAAGGAAAGAATCTAACTAAAGTTCTGTTTATGAATATAAATCTGGCAGTAGAATAGAGACAGGAAACACTAAACCAGTTAAGAGACTTGCAAAAGCTTGGGGGAAGGTAAATGTTACAGATCCTAGTACAGTATAGGTGTTCAATATATATTATTAAATTGAGTTGTTGAAGGTCTAAACTAAGGTGCAGGATGCCGAGCATGAAAGGAATTAGGAATACATTTAAAAGAAATTACAAAGCAAGAAATATAAGCAAGATCTACAAAAAAAGAAAGTGATTGATAGTAGTCAGAGTTCCAGCAGAAAACGGATGACACACTCAATGGGCTACATGGACAAGATATAACGAAGGGATTCTTTACAAAGGTGTGGGCAGGGTCAATAAACCAACACTCAGAGCCTCGCAACACTAGGACAGAGTCACAGTGAGAGAGAATCTCAGAGAGATTCAGACAAGAGATCAATGAGAGAAAGCAGAGGGGGAAATTAGAACTCATCATCAACACTGTATCTGCAGGTTAGCCACACAGTAGTTAAGAATACTCTGGGCCAGACAGACTTACTTTTAAGTTCCAGCTCTGCCACTAGTTGACTATGTGACTTAGGAAAATTACTTTATGTCCATAAGCCTTGATATCTTCATTTGTGAAGGTGGGATATCTACCTTACACATTAGTATTTAGCACAATGCCTGACACACTGCAAATAAGTCCTCAACAAAGCTGGCTATTAGAAATCATCATCATGATCATTTGCATAGTGATGTGCTGCCACTGTATGTATAGCTACTGTACTGCAAAAAGAAAAAAGTTAAAAGCAATTATTAATATAAGGCATATAATTACACCACGGCACATAAGAGGACAAAGAGATATCAGAATATGAATGGAACGTAGAAGGTTAACATGGTTATCCAAAGGACAAATGTAAATCGTGTGATGGATGAGTGGAGGGTAGTCTTGGGAGCTGGATGTTCAGACTGGATGGAGTCATCTCGTCTCCTTAATGCTAGACTAGAAGACTTTGCCCAGGAAGCAGGATCAATCTGTAAAATCAAATCAGTCAGTATTTACTGAACATTTACCATGTGCCTAAGACTGCAATAAATTATGAGTAATTGAAAAAAATTAAGGATAAGATATAATTCCTGACCTCAAAAACCCTAAATTCTCATTGAAAGGGTTATGAATACAATCTAAAATAAATTATGAAATTCTGCAATGCAGACTATAAGTGTAATAAATGCCCGCAGAAGGGAAAGAGCGAATGGGCTGGAGTCCTTGGTGAGAAGTTCATGGAAGCCGGGTTGGAGTGGGGTGCGTGAACGGGGACAGAACTTGAGATAGGTAAAGCACATTCGAAAGAGAAAAGGACTGGGAGTTAGGAGCACTCCAAGGATGCCACTCTAGAGGTATTCTGGTAAGAGGATCCAAAGTCAATTCAACCTTTATGGAATTTCTACTATAAGTCTGGTAATGTCTTAGATGCTGAGGTACAGAAAAGAACAAGATAATCTGTTCTCAAAGACCTCAAAGCGTCCTGATGGAACACTGCGAAGAGAACAAACAAAACATCAGTTATCACAAATCAGTTATGGCAAACACTATAATAAAGGAATGGTCATTCCAAAAGGGAGTTTTGCACCACTAAGATGGCAGGCACTAGACAAGACTTTTATGAAGGGCAGGGTCTTCTGGGTGAATGATTTTCTGGAGCTTAGAGCCCCTTTGTCCCAGTCTGTTTACCCTCAGTCAGCGGAGAGAATCTGCATTTCAGTCCCACCGGGTGATGAAAAAGTAAGCTGAGCGCCAGGATATGCTTTTAGGAATTAACGCTCCAGCCGAGGTCTAACGGGTTAGTTACTGACTGCGGAGGGGAAGGCAACCTTGACAGAAAGAAGGGCGAATACAACTGGGCTGAGGCATGGAGGCACCACACAGCTGAGGAAATCTATGAAGCTTCCCTGTCCGCCCTTTCCGCCCCTCCACCTAGGGTTGCCGGATAAAACACTGGCCGCCGATTTAAATTCGAATTTAGAGAAACTACCAATTTCAAAATATAAGTAAACCCCAAATACTGCACGGGACATACACACCCTGGGCCCCCTTCAACTCGTTTTAGCCCGGCCCTCAACAGACCCCCGGGATTACCGGCGAGCCGGCAGAGGAAAGCCTGAGAAACTATCTCAGGTTTCTTTTTCCTTCACTCCTACATTTTTCACTCTCAGGTCTCCGGCTCAAGCCTGAGGAATGTAGCTTGAAGCTCACTTCGTTTCACAGGTCCGTCTCCGCCGACCGAAGCAGTCATTCACAAACAAAACCCACTCCGCGCCTTAAAAACGCTAGCCAGCCCGGGTCTTTCCGGCAAGTGGAAGTCACCTGCTCCACAGACCGGAAATCCCGCCCCCGCCAGAGGAAGCAGCCGAGACAGCCAATCCAGAGGAAGGACATTCTCCAGTTGGAGCCACTGAGGGCCGGGCGCGGGACCGGCGATCGGAAGCAGGACGGGGGCGGGGCTTCATGCCGGAAGTGATCGTCTGCAGTTGTTTCAGTTGGTAGCTCCACTGGTAGGAGATGCGCTGGCCGCCTGAGGCGAGGAACCGAAGGGAAGGTCAGAGATTCCAAGGCTGTTTGGAACTGGGGCTGAGCGGCTTTTGAGCAGACAGATCATGGTGCCGACCAAGCATTGGGGAGAATGGTTCCTGAACCTGCGGGTGTCCCCCCTCGGGGTGTTTGGGGTGGCCTTCCTTGCCCGAGTCGCCCTGGTTTTCTATGGGGTTTTCCAGGACCGGACCCTGCTCGTGCGGTATACAGACATCGACTACCAGGTGTTCACGGACGCCGCGCGCTTCATCACGGAAGGGCGCTCCCCTTATCTGAGGGTGACGTACCGTTACACTCCGCTACTAGGTTGGCTCCTCACCCCCAACATCTACCTCAATGAACTCTTTGGAAAGTTTCTCTTCATCAGCTGCGACCTCCTCACCGCTTTCCTCCAATACCGCCTGCTGCTTCTTAAGGGGCTGGGTCGCCGCCAGGCTTGCGGCTACTGTGTGTTCTGGCTTCTTAACCCCCTCCCCATGGCGGTATCCAGCCGGGGCAGTGCGGACGCGATCGTCGCCTCCCTGGTACTTATGGCCCTGTACCTCATAGAAAAAAGACTCGTCGCCTGTGCCGCCGTGTTTTATGGTTTCGCCGTGCATATGAAGATATATCCGGTGACCTATATCCTCCCCATAGCTCTCCACTTGCTTCCAGAACGCGACAACGACGAGGGCCTCCGTCAATCTCGGTATTCTTTCAAGGCTCGTTTGTGCGAGTTCCTGAAGAGGCTGTGTAATCGGGCTGTGCTGCTCTTCGTAGGAGTTGCTGGACTCACGTTTTTCGCTCTGAGCTTCGGTTTCTACTATAAATATGGTTGGGAATTTTTGCAGCACACCTACCTGTATCACCTGACTAGGCGGGATATCCGGCACAACTTTTCTCCGTACTTCTACATGCTGTATTTGACTGCAGAGAGCAAGTGGAGTTTTTCTCTGGGAATTGCCGCGTTCCTACCACAGTTTATCTTGCTTTCGGCGGTGTCTTTCGCCTATTACAGAGACCTTGTCTTTTGTTGTTTTCTCCATACGTCCATTTTTGTGACTTTTAACAAAGTCTGCACCTCCCAGTACTTTCTTTGGTACCTCTGCCTGTTGCCCCTTGTGATGCCGCTAGTGAGAATGCCCTGGAAAAGAGCTGTAGTTCTCCTGCTGTTGTGGTTTATAGGGCAGGCCTTATGGCTGGCTCCTGCATATGTTCTTGAGTTTCAAGGACAGAACACCTTTCTGTTTATCTGGTTAGCTGGTTTGTTCTTCCTTCTTATCAACTCTTCCATCCTAATTCAAATTATTTCCCATTACAAAGGGGAACCGCTGACAGAGAGAATCAAGTATGACTAATATATGCTCCAGTTCTCCTGTTGCTTCTATCGATTCCGATTGTTCTGAATGGACCAGAAAAGAGAGCTTTGGAAAATTTTCGTGAACATCCTAAGCACTCTAGTGAAAGTTCACTTTGGAGCGTAAAACCCTGTCTCAACAGAAATTAAAACAAATGTTTGCCATATGTAAAGGGAACTCAACAATTGAGGTCTACCCTTTAGGAAATCTTAGGGCTCATTTATCTTGGATATAATGGGAAGTAAAGGTTTCTTGTTTAAAAATGGAAAGGCTGATGAAACTATCAGACGTTAAAAGGTTTTTGTAGAAAAATAGAGGAACGTAGTCAGAGACATAAGGTCTAAGCCAGTATTTGTTCCAGTTATACTCTGCTACTGTCTGAAGCTGTCTTGTCTTTTAACCCCCACTTTTTCTTTTAAAGCTTTCCTGATAACTGAAAACTCACAAAGTGCCCTTTAAGTACTGCTTTTACGTGTAAAGTGTTAAAGAATACTACTGTGCTTAGATTGGGAAAGCTAATTCTGTATTAAAAGTGGGGGCTTAGAAGATAAAGAATCCAAAGAATTTAAATTGTAATACTGTTTCATGTATTTGCTTTATAGCTTATTTTTTCAGCACTTAGTGCCAGTGGTATTAGAGTACTATTTAGTTTTATACAAAAAGGATTAAATTTAAATTCATCCATCTTTACACTTGAGTTTTTACCTATTTTAAAACAGCATCTTGCTTTTGATGTTTGAGGTCCACAAACTCTTAGGACATTTTAGTGCTCTTTTATACCCCTTTGTTGTTAATTTTCTGGTTGCTAAAAAAATATGGATATATATTTTTTTGGTGAGGAGGATCAGCCTTAAGCTAACATCTATTGCCAATCTTCCCCTTTTTACTTGAGGACGATTGTCCCTGAGCTAACATCCGTGTCAATCTTCCACTATTTTCTATGTAGAACACCTCCACAGCATGGCTTGATGAGCAGTGTGTAGGTCTGTACCTGGGATCTGAACCTGTGAACCCCTGGCTACTGAAGCAAGTGCATGAACCTAACCACTACACCACCAGGCTGGCCCCTAAAAACTATTTTTCATCTAAAATTTAAGTTAGTCAAGTGTTATCTGTTTTGTGAAAATTAATATTAGAAGATTTTAGGTGATAGAAAATTAAATTGTTAGCGAGGCATTTCCCAGCTGAAAAATACCTCACTTATGAAAATTCCGTGGTAGAAATGGAGACCTGCCTGAGAGGCTCCAGGAAAGCATAGAAGCATCCTAAGTAACCATTAGTCTTCTAGGCCAGGAAATTGAGGGAGAGATTATGGAAATTAAGCCTTAGTGGGCAGATCCATTTCCTTTATTACTATAATATTTCTGGGAAAAAATGCTTTTTGAGTTTCAAACAAGCAACCTAAAAAAATTTCTTTTTTTTTTTTTTTAACCATAGCGTGTCTAGGTTGGGGACTCCTTAACCCTCTAAAATGCAGTAGCAATATATGAGTTGGATTTTACGATTGTGGTTTTAAAAGATGGGTAACTAAACATCATTGTTCTTTCACCAAAGGAAAAAAAAAAGTACTCCAGAAAAGTAGTGTATTTCATGTCAAATCAGACCTGAAAAAGCCTTTGAGAATAAGCTGTCTGAAGGCTGGTCATAATCAGCAATGCTCTAGGCAGCTCTTTGATGGATACCTTTTGGGACCTACCATTA
Source organism: Equus przewalskii (assembly GCF_037783145.1). Taxonomy (NCBI): domain Eukaryota; kingdom Metazoa; phylum Chordata; class Mammalia; order Perissodactyla; family Equidae; genus Equus; species Equus przewalskii. Next base: position 1,747,273 of record NW_027228754.1, read on the forward strand.
GGAAAAAAGGAAGAATCGGTGGTTTTGCATGGCTTGCTGTTTGAATGAAAATAGCAGAGACAATTAATTGTTGAGGACAGTGACCTTTCTTATAATATCTAGTCTCATATCTCACATTAGGTCTTATCTTGAGGCTCTTTGTATGTGACTTAACTAGTGGCCTTCCAGCCATGGCATTCTTACCTTCCTTTTTCATTCTTTTATAGTAATAACTTTTTAAAAAAATTTGATAGAGCTGGCGGGGAGGGAAACAAATATGATTCCAGCATCCCAATATAATTGTTTTTTTGGTATTCCCGACTATTTTTTTAACAGTCATAAGTATATTTACTTATTAATTTCCTTAATTTTTTTACCTTAACATTCTTTCTTTCTTGTGGCTCACTCTTTATACTTCATTGAAATTGCTGAATAATATTCCATCACATGTGTGTTCACATTGTAAATGCATCGTTCTTCCACTGTTAGACCTTTCAGATTGCTTCTAATTTTTTTTTTTTGAGGAAGATTAGCCCTGAGCTAACTGCTGCCAATCCTCCTCTTTTTTTTTTTTTTTTTTTTGCTGAGGAAGACTGGCCCTGAGCTAACATCCATGCCCATCTTCCTCTATATGTGGGATGTCTACCACAGCATGGCTTGCCAAGCGGTGCCGTGTCCGCACCCAGGATCCGAACCGGCAAACCCCTGGCCGCCAAAGCAGAATGTGTGCACTTAACTGCTGCGCCACTGGGCCAGCCCCTGCTTCTAATTTTTAATGTTCTAAATAAGACTTTAAACATTTTTCATGTTTTAGATTGTTCCCTTAACATTCTTAAAAAGTCAGTGGAGTTCTGTTGGGCTCTTTGGAGGGACCTTCAAATCCAGATCTAGCCCTGCAAGAAATTCTCTACTAAAGGACTGCAGACATTTCTTAAAAGACACACAGAGTTTTTTGCAGGTTATATGCTACAAAAGATTTAGTAAATTAACTCAAGAAATGATTTTTTTTTGTCTCTTGGGGGTTTTTATTTCATTTGTTTTTGTTTTCTGGTTTCGTAAAATCTCTTTATTTTTTCACTTGCAATCCTTTTGGTTTCTTTATTAGTCCTTCAATAACACCGTAAAATTGTACGGCAGTTTTTTGGCTGTACAAAAATTTTTGGCTTATTTCCTACATAATCCTTTTTGTTCTCAGACCATCCCTTAAGGTCAATTTACTCACGTACAGATAAGCGTTATTTATTAGCATATGAGGGATGCTTCTTAAGATTATCTGTGTCCTAGAGGGGACTACATAACTTATTTTCTTCTGTAGTTGCCTTAATGTCTTCAAAATGTGGTCCCTAAATATCTCTAGATAAATTCCCTGGATGAGGTCCATTGGAAAGGCTAATACTCACTCCTACCCCTACACAAAAGAATCTTTCTTGAAACCATAGATTTTAGTTACTGACTTCTCACCATCTGGCTAACTGACTCTGTAAGTGACAACGTTATTTCACAAGTTTCATAGAACTTGTCTTTTAGTTAGTTGACTGATGGCTGAATACATTTCTCTATCAGCTGTTTTTTGCACTACCACCCCCACCTCAACCATCTGTATGATGAATGGAAAGGGAAAAGATGAGAGATTTCACATGGGACAGTCCCTAAATGCAACTTCTTGGTTTTTTTTCCCCAATGTTTTATTATGAACAGTTTTAAACATTACCCATATGCTTACCATCTAAGTTCAGCAGTTAACATTTTGCCATATTCTTATTTATATATATTATGTTTATTTATTTATATATACGTAATTCTTTGAACCATGTGAAGTTGCAAACATCATTGAACTTCACACCATCTCCTAGAAAGTCTTTTCTTATGAAACTATAATATTGTTATCTAATATAATTTAACATCCTGTCCATTTTCAAATTTCCCTAATTATTTTGTGTTTAATCTTAAAGAACAGACATTCTTGGATCACAAAGATTCCCTGACAGAAACAGCATGATAGATAATCCATAATTAAGAAGTTTAAATCTTTCCCTGGTCTTTAAAACAAAGTGAGAAGTAAAGGGATTTACCTTCCATCAAAGTTGAACAAATAATTCTTTTGTGCGAGTCTTTCTGTCTCCCTCCTGAGAAAACATAGTGTAATAATCATCGCTAAGAAGTTTTCCAGGTAAATGATTATGTGTGTTTGGATTCTTAGTATCTACTCCCTTCTCCCAACAGCTGATTAACTGGTTTTACATCTTGATGATGGTCAGTTCTGGCTTTTCATGATTAATTGATTTGGGGACCTCTTCTGCCATATATAATTTCATTTAATTTTCACAGCAACACGTTAGAGTTGGTAATCATACTCCCATTTTGTAGATGAACAAAGAGACTCAAAGATTAAATGACTAGTAAGTGACAGGGCTAGAATTTGAAGTGAGTTTTGCCTGACTAAATGTCATAGTCTTTCCACTATACTATGTTTTGAATTTTTCCAAAGTTCCCAGACCCAGCAGATGAAGATTGCTGCAAAATAAAGGGAACTCGGCACTAACTAACAAATGTCTTGCCCATCAACGTGTCATTCCTGATCTTGTAGGTATTTCCTTGAGGGGCAGTTTTCTTGCAGTTGTGCAAGTCTCTGTCATTCCCAAACTTTTCTCTTTAATGATTCCGGACCTTTAATAACCCCCTCTCACATCTAAACCCTCTCACCAAATTGTATAATTTTTGTTACTGCTGACTTCATAATGCCCTTTCGCTCCATAGCCTGGCTAAAAAGTTGATTTGCTGAACCACATGTTAGCCCAGCTGTTTGTAAATCAAGCTGTGGAAATTATGGTCACATAAATTATGGTCACGTAATTTCCAAAAAGTAGATGATCATTATTAAATTTCTCTTGCTTCACAGTGTACATTCTGCAGTGTGCATTCATACAGTTAAAATTCATGACCTAGACTGACAGTATGGCATAAGAGAGCACAGATTCAGAGAGCTTGGATTCAAATCCCAGTGCATGACCCAGGACATGATCCCTATATCTAGAAAAAATTAATTTTCTATCTGTGATATGTGGATGCTAATACAATCCTCATAGAAGTGTTTGTAAGGATTAAAAGTTAATATACCCAAAGTGCTTATGCTGGCACTAGAGAAGCCGTTCCCTTTTGCCTCCCCAGCTTTAACATCTGTTTATAAACCTTTAAAGAAGGAGCTCCTTTTGGAGTCTAGACTTAGCCTTTTTTCTCCAGTCTAACGGATATAGGAAAAGAACCTGGATTCATACTAAATAATTGTTTTAACTACCTGTACTGTAACTTTATGTCTTCTAACCTTAATCTGATTTTTTGAAAGGATAGTAGTTATATGTGAAAATGTATGTACAGATTTTTCAGACATCTGGTTCTGGCTTGACAATTTTGTATTTGTGTGTTCCTGTCATACGTTAGCCGACTAAGTAGTTGGGGGTTTGACTCATGCCCCTAAGTTACACAGCACTTCTTTTCTCCATTGTGTTGAGGGGTCATTCGAGGGTTGCTGCTCTGTTGATGGAAGCACATGTCTTCTGCCTGGGTCAGAAGCATCAGAATAGCACAAGCATTTATTTAGTGCTGATCCAGGAGAACCATTCATTTAGTCAAAACAAGCATTCATATTCATTATCCTGAACAAAAACCAGACTAAATGGGAATATTCCTAGCTGCTCAGACACTTTGCTAATTGTTATGTCTGCTATGTAAAATGAAATGACACTTATAGTGACTATTTAAAAATAATTTGAAGCATGAATATTTGAAGCTTAATTCATTTCACAAAGGAAATTTTTAACTACCTTTGCTCTCCAGTCTTCTGGGAATTATTTATAGATCCAGGCCCTGTGCCAAGTCCTCCAAATGATGAGTAAGACAAGGTCCATGCTCTTGAAGAGGTAACAGAAAGACAGAAACATACCCTATTAATAAAATGCTATATGAGACCCCATTGAGTTCCACAACAATCATGTGATTCGTAAAATGGGTAAGCAGAGCATATTGCTATTCCTATTTTACAGATAAGAAAATTGAGGCTCGGAAACAAGCGACTTTCCAAGGCCAAACAGCTTGTTAATGGCAAGACTAGGTCTTCTGATTCTAATTTGTCTGTATTTTGCAAGTCTCTTAATACTGTATGATGATAGGTGATTACAGTGAAAAACTTCATTTATTTACCAAATGTTGTTTATTTAGCAAACTGCTTAGCAAAATGCGTGGAGTGTCTTCTATGTGCCAGGCATTGTTCTAGGCATTGTGGATGCAGCTGTGAGTGAGGAAAAGACTCTTTATGGAGCTTACATTTTCATGGGCGGCAAGGAATAACCCAATACCTGATTGTGATGATTGTCATAAAGAAAAATATGGCACACTAAGGAAGTAGAGAGTGATGGCAGTGAGGAGAGGAGTGGGTGCTGTTTTAGATAAAGTGCTTAGGGAAGGCATCTTGATGAGGTGGCACTTGAGCAGAGACCTGAAGGAAGTGAAGATATTCATGCAACTATCTGGGGAAGAGTATGCCTTGCTGAGTGAATAACAGTGCAAAGGCCCTGAGGTAGGAATGAGCTTGGCATGTTTAAAGTACGGCAAGAAGAGAGTATAACTGATGGAGCGAGCAAGGAGCAGCCAGAGTATAAATCACAGCATCTAGTAGAACAACATGAATGTTAGTTGAAACATACAATTAACATTTATTTGTACTGGCCTATAAAGCAATAACTTTGGGTTCAACCTATTTTTTTCCTGTGTTTTGAGCACAGGTTAATTTATAAGAAAGGGGAAATGTACATGTATAAACAACTTATATTTGAGCAATGCTACAAAGCACTTCTACACATTATTTTGAGATGTGAGGATTTTTTTAAATCTCATTTTCACAGATGAGAACCCTAAGGCTCAGAAGATACGCGCTTTGCCCAAAGTCAGAATTAGTACATGAGACAAGGCCAGAAGCCAGATCTTCTGGAGCCAAACTTACTGCTGCTTTCTCTCTACTGCCTTTAGATATGGTGAGAAGATGACCCTAGAAAGTAGCAAATTCAGGAAAAAGTTGTCCAACAGATGATTCATTCATTTAGTCAATACTGAGAGCCTGCTTTGTGCCAGGCACTCATCTCGACTGGGTTATGTCAACGAAAATAATCTATAACCAATCTATAAATGAAAATTTGGGTGAGTTTATTCTGAGCTGAAATCTGAGGACCGTGGCCCGGGGCCTTTCTTCCCAAAGGAAGAAAGGGCACCGAAGAAGTGGGGTGCACAGAGTGGTTATATACCCCCAGAGAGGATGTTTCACATAGGATTGAAATGTCCCTTTTACAATAGTCGTGAGACTGCTCTGTGGGCACAGTGATTGATGGACACAGCAGGTAGGTCTGCTGTCTCGGTGAACACAGCAGGGTGGCACATCTGCTCTCTCGAGCTGAGTGGTCACAGGTGAGCTGGGTGGTCAAAGGTGAGCGCAGCAATCAGTTCCTAGCCTGAGGAAAGATGCTTATCCCTAAGGAAATGCCAATGTGGGGGGAAGTTGCACCTTTATCTCAAGGGCCTTTGTTCTTACCATAGGAAATGTTTTAAAGCAGATATACAATGCGTGCTCAACGGCCACAGTCAGGCCCTTTTGGAAAAAACAAAGTCAGGCCGAATTAGGTTTATACCAAATGTCTTCCTCATAGACTCCAATATATCCTATTGCCTGCCATTTCTATTTTGTCAGATATAAGGATGGTGACAACAGCCCTGGCTTCAAGGAACTCACAGTGTCTACTAGAGGATGCAGATGGACAGGTGATAGTGACTCAGTGTGACAATGGCTAGAGCAAAATACATATAAAGGAGTTGGGAGCACTTCACTGATCCATCAGTTGGACAAAGCTAGCATGGAACTTCATATGTACTGGTGTTAATTAAAGAAGGAGGCCATTAAACTGAGGTGGTTCTAATACCTTGGCAGCCTATGTAAGCAAAGCAAAACCTACGCCTGTGAATGACTCAAGGTTAAGAAATCAAAACCTAAGGACAATCATTCACAAACAGCCAACTGAGCTTTTCCAAATAAGGCAAACTTAAGCCATAGCCAATCAAATCGTTTCCTCACTTTGCTTCGGCCTCTTCTCTGTAAGTCTCTTGGCTCCTATTGGTGCAGTGCTCCTGACCACTTCCAGTTTGGTGCTGCCTGATTGGAATAGTTTTTTGCTCAAATAAACTCTTAAAATTTTTAATATGCCTCAGTTTATCTTTTAACACTAGGTACTGAGATACTGGTTATCTTACCTGTTTTGTATTGAGTAAGTGCTAGGGGCTTTCTTTTAAACTTTCTTGCTTAAAATCACTTGGTGATTTATTATGCCTTTGATAATCCTTAGCTTTGCTCACAAGACTGTTGATGACCTGGCTCTTGCCTACATCTCCAGCTTCATCTTCCACCTCACCCCGCCCTACAGTCATGCCAAATCATACATCTCTTCATGCCTTTGCATTTGCTGTTTCTTTAGTTAAAACATTCTTCTCCTCCCCTTATCTCTCTCACCAGCTCCTGTTCAGTTTAAGGTTGACCGTGAAACATTCTCTGATTCAGTACCTCTGTTATATAGTGCAGATCACATTGTACTGTAATTTCCCATTTGTGTGTCTGTGCCATCTAGACTGTGAGCTCCCTAGGGACAATGATTATTTCTTATTCATTGATATTATTTTCCTGGGGTTTTCCCAGAACCAACTAAAGATGGACAGGAGCAACGAAAGTCCTTGAACTGCTAAGTGTGGCACACACTCTCCCAGGTTTGTTGAATTGAGTTGTGCATGAATCTGTCAAGTGGGAGCTGGAGATGGTGGGCCCCTTTGCACAGTGTCAATGGTGGCAGCTGTGAAAAAGAAAAGGAACAGTTTCTGGGTGCATGTCATTTCTAAATGCCATCAGTATCCACCTAGTTTTCTAAGCTAGAATCTTATAATCACTTCCTATTCCTTCTTCTTCACTTGCTACCTCCTCCCCATCTAATCAGTCACTACATCCTGTCAGTTCTACCTTGTAATGTCCCTGGAGCCTACTGGCATCTTGCCATTGTCACTGCCGATTCTACAGTTCAGGCCCTCATTATCTCTCATCTGGAATCGATAGCTCCTGACTGGTCTTGCTTTCCGTCTCTCCTGCTCTCCATTCCACCTCTCATTTATCCTCCCCACTGCTGCCAGAGTGTGCTTTCCAAAGCAGAGCTGATCCTGTCACCATCTTGATGAAAGCATCTAGGGGACTCCGTGACCTGCAAGAAAAAGTCTAAATTCCTTAGCTTCCTCCATCTTCACCAATTTCTCCTACTCAACCTCACTGCAGCCCACAGCATAACGCATAGTTTCCTGAAACTACCACACTATTCAGCCTTTGCCCATGCTGCTTCTAAGCCTACTGTACTCCTGCCACTCATTTTTCAAGACTCAACTCATAGGCCCTGTCCTCTATCAGGAGGCTTGCAAGGTGACCTTATGAGAAGAGGTTAACTATTAAGACAAAAAAGAAAAATAGGGCCAGAGTTGTAAGATTTGTGAATAATTGCTATTAATGCGCTTGCTCTGTTATAGTTGTTGGTGCATTTGTCTCTCTCAGAGTTGGTTGGCTCCTGGAGGACAAGAATTGTCTTTTGTGTTTATATCCTTTGCATACAGCATTAGGTACTCAATAAATATTTGTTAAATAAATGAAGCTGGAGCTGGGAGGGAACGAATGTTTACTGAGCACCTATTGTGAATCTATATGAAATATGATTTCATATTTATATCTATAATAATATCTATAATAAATATTCACATATTTCATTCTCAAAACAATTTTTTGAGGGAAGTATTATTGACTGACAAGAAAACAGGCATAAGTAGTTTTTTTTTCAAGGTCATAGGCTTGTAAGGGATGGAGCTAGAGTTGGAACCTAAGTCTGTCTAACTCTGAAACTTTCCTCTATTGAGTGATTCTCAGTCAGGAGCAATTTTGCCCCCCATGCTGGGGGCATTTTTGGTTGTCATAACTGGGAGAGGTTACTGGCATCTGGTGAGTATAGGCCAAGGATGCTGCTAAACATCCTACATTGCTCCAGAAGGCACCCACCACAAGGATTTATCTGGCCCCGAATATCGATAGTGCCGAGGTTGAGAAACCCTGCTCTAGACCATGTTGACTCTATTGAAAAGCAAGTAATCAAACAAAATAAATGCATCTGCCGGAAGGCCAGCTGGGCTGCAGAGAAGCCTTAGGGGCTGGGGCCAGTTGTGAGCCACTGGTGTTGGGAGGAAAAAATATCTAGTCCCTGACCTGCCTCTAATTTTATGGTTCTTTCTCTACTGCATTGATCAGTCTTTCTTCTTTCTGTTTTTCTTCTCTTCTCCACTTTTTCTTTTCCTCAGTAGACTTTAATTTAGCTTGGAGAAGTCAACCCAGAAAGCTCCAGCATTTTCAGACCTCTTTCCTAATTAGCAGGTAGAGTCAATGTATAGGAAGCTGCAGGTTTCAAATTGACAACATCTCTAGAATATGGGAACAAGGCCAAAAATGGCATCTTCTGAAACTGACGACAAAAAATGGATGAGATTATGATAATTGTGATAATCTTTCCAGAAAATAACCCACCCCAAAAATTCTTGATAAGTATGCTGCTGATAAGACTTGCTGTGTCCTAATCTCAGCCGGGGGCCAAGAATGCCTCCCCAGGAAGGAAAGGATTTAATATGTAACTTGTGAGAGATGATTTAATATGTAACTTGTGGGAGATAAACTGTAATCTAGGAAATTTTTAAATGTTTGTCCTGGACAAGTGTGCCTATGGGGGAAGCTTTTAATGACTCATAAGTGTAACTGCCTATAATTGTTAAGGACGCTTTCTGTGGTTTTTTTTTTTTCCTTAGCACAATAAACTCTAGGAGGGAGGAACCAGGTTTATTTTATCAGTATCTCTGGCAGCTGAACAGAGGCGAGGATGAGTCATCAATAGAGAAGGGTGGGAATTAATGGTGGTGTGTGTACATAGGGGCAGAGGGAGGTCACAGAAGTACTATTCCTAGTGAAGTGATTCTTAATCAGGAATCCAAGAGCTTTTGTTGCAAGCAAAACTGTATGTGTGTGTGTGTATGTACTTTTTGTGAAAAATGTCTGTAGCTTACATCAAAGGGGTCCCTGACCTCCAAAAAGTGAAGCCCCCTGCCCTGGTGATTGAAACACAGTCACTGGGGACGATGAAGTAGAAAGAAGATAATCTGGGTAAGGCAAGGAAAGTGAATTCCTCCTAGGAGGGAGAGGTTTTCCTTTCAGAGTTCAGATTTACTGATGTGCAGGCATGAGGCCCCTTCGTGTACGTGCGAGCATGCAGTGGAGAGCTGAGCTGTGAGCAAACAACAAGGCAGAGCAGAATTCAGCCCCAAGGATGCTGGAGAAAAGTTACAAAAGATGATGAGAGGACCTGGAGAGCATGCAGGAGTGTGTGTGTGTGAGCATGCGCATGAGAGGGAAAAGGATGAATATTAAATTGTTCTATGTATGCCAAAATCAATCTGATTTTAGATTCCACAGATGCCCTGGGTGAACCAATAGCCACTGGTAAGAGAAGGATTCTGTAAGGCTGAGTTCTAGGAAGCAGAATTGGCAATTAAGTTGGAGTCCTTTAATTTCATTTGTAAGTTACAGAAACCAACTTTATCTAAAGGACCTATTTAAAGAATACTGGGTAGTTCATAAACTCCAAGGAAAGAGCTGAACAAGGAAGTCTGGGGAAGCAAGAAATTGGGCAGTTTGGGGACTTCCACAGCAGGTGACTAGCTCCAGTGACCTCCAGTCTCTGGATCTCGGTGTCTAGGTTTTAAATTTCCCAGAGAGAAAATTGTTGGAGTCAGTCCCAGAGAAGAAGAAACTATGAGCCAAGGAACAATGTCAGTTGTTGACTACAGTCATGATATCATTGGTTTGGAGTGGGTCTTATATCTTGAAAATAGTGGGGGACGAGTACCCAAGTCTTCTGATTGCATACCGTGTGCTCTCCACGTATATTCTTAATTCCTTACTGTTTTAAAAACTAATTATAGGGAAAGGGTGGGAGTAGGGTGGGGGAACTTCGGGAAAAGGAAACAAAAATTGCAGTGGTCCTCAGGTAGGATGAACTTGGAATCCCAGAAACAGAAAGAAGGCCTTTGTGGCTAGAGAATAATTTGCCAGGAGTGGGGATTAGAGGAAGGGCATTCATAGACCTGGTGGATCATGGTGAGAAGTAAGAGGTTTTTTCCCTAAGTGCAAAGAAAGCCCCTGGAAGGATTTAAGCAGGTATAAAGTGCACTTTAAAAAAAATCATTCTGGCAACTCAGTGGAGAATGGGTTCTAGAAAGCCCAAGTAGGAGGTTATTGCAATAATCCAGATGAGAGACGATGATGGCTTGAATCAGGGTGGTAGTACTAGACACGGTGAGAAGGGGGTGGATTCAGTAGGTATTTTTATGTTTTGGAGAGAGAATTGACAGGACTTGCTGATGGATTTGACGTCAGGGAGAAGAAAAGGAAAATCCGAAATGAATCCTGGGCTTTTGGCTTGGGCTACTAGAATAGTCATGCCCTTTACTGAGCTGTGAAGACTGAGGGAAAGAGTAGATTTAGGGAGCAAGACAGAGTTGGAATCGACCTGTCAAGTTTGAGATGTCAGATGTCTTAGTGGGGAAGTCACGGGGCAGCTGGATATATATCCGGGAGCCACCAGATTACAGAGGTTACCTAAAACAAGGGGCGGCATGAGGTGGCTTGGGAAGGTACCTAAGACCGAGCCCTGGGCACCCCCACATTAGGAAGTCTAGCTGAGCAGCAGTGGGCAAAGGAGACGGGGAGTGGTCAGTTAGGTCAGAGAAAGGCCATTTTATTTCTAAAGTGTGGGCTTTTAATTTGCAGGTTCTACATGTACCTCAGTTTATTTTGGACACTTTTGCTCTTGTTTATGAATACACTCTCAGATTCCTCTAGTAGGTGTCACACCCTTCACAGCTCCACGCTTCTCAGTGCCTAAATCGTTGGCAAAATCTTTCTAGCTTCTCTTTCTGTGTGTTTGAGGGGCTGGCAGGAATACCCTGTTAAATGGGTCTGGAAGGAAGGCCAAGTCTGCCAATAAATCTCTCCCTGGGCCTGTAAATATTTGTATAAGGTCCATTAACTATATTAAGTTTCCGTGGATAAACCAGGTACTTATAGGCAGCTCTAATAAGAAAATCCACTTTGTGGATTATTTGCAATAAAATTTAATTTTTCAGAGTGTTCAATTCAATCTGCCTAAGCTCTCTTCTGGCATTTTACATATTGCTGGGGTGGCTCTCTTTACCAGCGTTTAGCATATGACTTTATTTTAAAAGCAGTCCAAGCAAATCATAAGTAGAAAGGTAAGCCTACTGATTATATTAGTGTATATATTATACACACACACACACACACACACACACAGAGCAAACTAAAGCATATGAACTATGTCTAGCTACTTCTAATACAGCTAAGTATCTATTAATCAATGAGTCCACTGAGGACCTCAGCTTTATTTTTTAGTTAAAAATAAACTTTTCCAGAGTTGGCCCGGTGGCATAGTGGTTAAGTTCCTGTGCTCCACTTTGGCGACCTGGGGATCGTGGGTTCGAATCCCAGGCGTCGACTTCGCACCACTTGTCAGGCCATGCTGTTGTAGCATCCTACATAAAATAGAGGAAGATTGGCAACAGATGTTAGCTCAGGGCCAATCTTCCTCACACATACACAAAAAATAACTTAAAAAAATAAAGTTTTCCTCCTTGTTATCCAAACAATATGTTCACTATAGAAAAACAAAAACAAAATGTTAAAAAAGGAAATTTGGAACACAGTAATTATGATTCCACAATCTAGAGATAACCACTTGGGAGGTATCCTTTCTGATCTCTATATATACTGAGTAGTTTGGAGTCACACTAATTTAAAATTAAAATAAACTTAATTTTATTTGTTTTAATTTAAAATAGATTTAATTAAAAATAGACTTAGAAAAAACCCTTAGCAATGTATTGTGAATATCTTTCAATAATAAATATTTTTCAAGATTTCCTCAGAGTTTAAATGACTACTAAGAATTTCACGTATGGATGTAATAATTTAGCTGTTTCTTAATCAGTGTTTGCATTCTTCTGGTTTTGTTATTGTTTTTGCATTCTGCTGTCCTATCAATAATGACATCCTTGCAACTAAATCCGTGTATATATTCTTATTTCCTTAGACTAAACTTCTAGGAATAGAATGCTGGGTCAAATGGTTCAGACACATATTGCCAAATTGTTCTACAAGTTGTGTTCGTGTACAAAAAATAAATGTACCAACAATAAATGCCTTTGTCAACATTGGACCTCCAAAACAATTTTTAATAATCTTTGTCAAGTCAATAGGGAAAGATGGCATTGCACCATTGGTTTAATTTGTATTTCTTTAATTACTGGTGAGGTCGAACATTTATCATACACTCATTAGCCATCGGCATTTCTTATTTGTGAATTACTCTTCCTCATCGTCTGCTTGATATTTTCTGGAGGTGCTTGTTATTGATTTTTAAGACCAGTGTCTCTATAGAAGAGACATTGATCCCATTTGTTTTAAATATTTTTCCTAGTCTGCCACTGGCTGTTTATTTTTTGACCTGAAATGGTTAAAAAGTACATGTAATCAAGGTCAGTCTTTTCCTTTTATAATTTCTGTATTTGTTGTTATTTTTAGAAAGCCATCCCCAGCCCAAGATTATATAAATATTTAGCCATATATTTTTTCTAGTGCTTGTTTAGTTTCATTTTTTACATTTAAATCTTTACCCTGTGGACTTCATTTGGTATAATGTAAGAAGGAGAAGTTTAATTTTATTTATTTTAAATGGTTAGCTACTTAAAAATTAATTAATTTTTGTCCCGTTTCACGTCCCCCATTATATTTGCAGATTAGTTATATAAGAAACTGCTGATCAAAAGTTGCACACTGGAGGACCATAATCATATCTAGCCTATGGATATATTCAGATAATTTTTGAATTAATTATCTGCATATAAAAGTCAGGAAATTTTATACAAAAATCTGATTTTACAAATTCTCTTGAAAAGTCAGAATATCTAGCAACTCTGGGCTCGCTTACCTTCTTGACAAAGATGTGCAGGAGCCGGGAAGCAGTGACCTCCTATAGCCGAGGAAGGTTCCCACCCGTTGGCTTCACTTTTCTTTGCCTGCCTGAGGGCATTTGGGTTGTGCTCACTGCTATTGAGTTTTGTATATTTATCTTGCAACTGAGCACATTACAAGAACTCTCTAATTAGTACTAATCAGTTTTTCAGTTAATTTGTTTGATTTTTCAAGTAATGATGTCATCATGCAAAAAATTATACTTTTGTCTTCTGTTTTCCAATACATATTTTTCTTACTTTATTGCACTTGCCTAAAACTTCCTAATAACTCTGAATAATGGTCGTGATAGCATACATCTTTATGTCATACCCGATTTTAATGAGAATGCCCTTAGTGTTTGACTTTTAAGTATGAAGTAGACATTTTTCATTCTGTCAAAGAGGTATGTTTTTTTGTCCACTGATGGTTTGATTTTTTATTAATATCAGTGAAAGGTGTTTAATTTGATCAAATGACTTTTAAGCATCTACTTGTATTATCCTGAGACTTTTCTCTGAATTTAATACATTATAATAAGAGATCTTCCAATGTTTACCCATGTGCATATTTTTATTATAAACTCTAGCAATACCTAATAGTACCTGATAAACCCTAATAATAAGCCTCTTAGTCTAATTTCCTATTAAAAAACAATTAGGAATTTTGCATCTATTTTCATAAATAAGATTCATCCATTGTAATCTTCCTCTCTCTTTTTTGATGCTTTATCGATTTTTTTTCTTGAAATATACTTCATGCAATATTCCTACTCCTTCTCGTGCTTAATTTTGTTATTGTGTTAACTGGTACAATTCTTTAAATCCTTAAAAAGTTAATTTTTATTTATATCTATTCTTTATTTTCTAATTGAGATGTCTTTTTAAACAATTTTTATGTGAAACATATTATATATACAGAATAGTGTATAACATGTATTTGTACAATATAAAGGACAATAATAAAACAAACACCCCTGTAGCCACCATCCTAAGGAATAGAACCTCACCAACACCTAGAAGTTGCTGTCCAATGGTGTTCCTCAACTTCCTCCCCAAATGAAACCACTATCCTGAATTTTTAGTCAATGTCCGCCCACTTTTTGCTTATGGTTTGACCTCTTAGATATGTATCCTTAAACAATATGTTGTTTGATTTGGCTGTTTTTGATCTTTTGGTTTTTTTTGAGGAAGATTAGCCTTGAGCAAACACCTGTGCCCATCTTCCTCTATTTTATATGTCGGATGCCTGCCACAGCATGGCTTGATGAGCGATGCGTAGGTCCGGGCCTGGGTCCAAACAGGCAAACCCTGGGCCACCAAAGCAGAACATGCAAACTCAACCGCTGTGCCACCAGGCCGGCCCCATGATCTTTAAATACATAGAATCATGCTGTATTTTTATGACACTCCTTTTGTCCAATATTATGTGTCTGGGATTCATCCATGCTGAAGTACATAGCTGGAGCACACTCAGCCCCACTGCCGTATCACTTTCCATTACACAGATTTATTATCTGCTCTGCTATTGAATGACACTTTTGCATTTAAGGTTGCAAAGGAGAAATGTGCCACTTCTCAGTATAAACAGCCTGTTTGTTTTCTACTGGATGGCTATAGGCCATTTTTATCTTTGACATCCAATTTTTGCTAGAATATATCCAGACAAACCTTATTTTATTGAATTTGCCTGGCTCTCCTCATATTGGCTGCTTTATTTCTATATCTGGTAATTTTTCTCCGTGTTCTCATCCTTACAGAGGAAGATCGATGCTTGTCCAGCATAGCAAATGATAGATGTTCTGTTAGAGAGCATGAGTCCCTATTGAAGTCTTTCAGTCTTGGCAAAGGAAACAAGTTTATATTTTCTTGACTTTAGTCACCTTAGAAATTTCACACTGTGTGAGAGGTAAGAAGAGAGGTGGCAAGTGCAGGCAATCTCACCTCTGGCTGAAGGGCTCCCTCTGTGATTGTTGTGGCAGCTGAAGCTGACCGGGGCAGCCGACAGACGTGGGGGCCCTCACCAAAGCAAACCTCATCAGCACCTCTGCTCCATTCTCATGCTTTCTGTGCTGTGAACAAGCCTTGAGCACACCTTTGGCCACCTGCCCCTCGTTGGAACTCCAGCACCTGTCTCCTTCTCAAAGTGGTGGCCGGGTTCGAATTTGGCACCGCCCTCCACCTTATGAGGCTCACTCATCTCTGGTCCGTGTCAGGCTGAGGCATAGAGTGTTTGTCCTCTTCTGTCCCAGAGGTCATTTCATCTGGAAATTATGAAGGGAAAGTGTTAAAGACATTGACTCAGATTCTTACTTTGGAATAGAAACATTCCCTATTTCACTTGTGTTGACTCTCAGATTGAAAAGTGGGTCTCTTGTGCATTTGTGAGGTCTCTCATAGCCTGGCACGGAGGGCAGAGATGGATAGGCAGCTTCCACTATCCAATCCATACCTTGAGAAAATCGTAGCCTATTCAGCAGGTTACAAGGGAAACTGCCTGAGGGCGGCCTGGGATTTATAGTCACCCAGGAGATAAGCATTTGTTTCTAGCATTGAATTAGATAGTCCATTCCTCTTAGCTTCTGGACAACACAAAGGGAGGCTGACCATTTGCCAAGAGTCTTGTGCAAGGGAGAAATACATTGGATGGGAGGTTGGACACTGTCCTTAATATTCTTCCTTTCCAGAAATTCTGTGCCTGGTGTTTTCTTTTGCTGTTCAGGGGAGTCCATCTCTCTAATGGAAATCCTGAGATATGCGCCTACTTGTTCAATGTCACCTAAAGCTTTTTAGTCAGTGTTTGAAGGATGAGGCTGTCTTGTGATCACATAGATTTTTTTTTATTGTCTTATGGGCCTAACAAATCAGAGACGCCTTCCCTCTGGGGAACTCTCTAGTTAAATTCCCCTTTGTGAGCCTGAAGTCCCCCTAATACTCATCATACAGTTAAGATCTCCCCCATTCTCCGGAGAAACGAATGGGAGTAGGAAACTGTGCCTTTGTTTACTGTTCTTAAGTAAGTTGCATTAAAATTTATATGCACCTTTCCAAGAGAAAATAAATTATACATGTTACAAGAAGGGATGAAAAACACATAATGATTATGACATTCCTGTGAGAAGGGTTTCTTTGTTCTTTGCTTGCTGCATGATGCATCTCTCAGAGCAGACCTGCCCATTCAGCTAGTCTAAGATGTCAGTGAGTTACGACTGGGAGTCTCCAGTTTATCATTCTTGCTACTGGGAAGATGATTAAAAGGTGAAAACCCTTCCCTTTGAGAGTTATCCTGTGGTGCTGCGTGGCTCAGCTATGGTTTGGGTGTCTTCTGCCTTGAGGGGATGGGGTCCGGGGTAGGAAAGGGTAGGGAGGGTGATCTTAGAGCTCTCAGATATTTGAAAACAAAACTTCAACTCTAGCTGAGATCTGGAAACTGCACATATTACAATCAAGTGTTTCATGGCTTTTCTTGGATGGAAGAAAAAGGGGACAGTAAAGTAACTCTTTGATTCTTTTATGCCTGTGGAGTCTTGAAGTTCTCAGCTCTTTGCCTTTAACACCACCGAGTGGGCCCAACCTGAGGATTAGATAATCATCCTTTACCTAATCTAAAGGAGGATCAGATTAGACCAATTTTATCCTATCAAATCTAAATTCAGTGTACTTTGAACATTTTGATTGCAATAAGTCATTCCACAGGATGCTAAGAGATAGAGACAGGCCAA
Source organism: Equus przewalskii (assembly GCF_037783145.1). NCBI lineage: Eukaryota > Metazoa > Chordata > Mammalia > Perissodactyla > Equidae > Equus > Equus przewalskii. The sequence goes on from NW_027228754.1 coordinate 1,764,159, forward strand.
AAGAACGTGACTTTGTCTTTTCAAATTTCCTTTTTCTTGTTGAACATATTGCTAAGCAATATTCAGGCACTGCCCACGCCACTTCTGGACCTATGCAGAAGGTGGGATTCTTCAATGGCCCAAATAATCCTGGAGCCTAGAGCAGGGTGCAGGGGGTGCCCATAGCAAAGCCCCTGAGAGTAACCAGTGGGCTGCAGGGGAGGGTGGAGCTAGTCTGACTCTGTTTTATAACTTTCCCAAGGGCGGAAGGTCTGCATCGTGGTGTCAGCCAATCATAACTTCCTTAGTTATTTAATGACTCTGTGCCTCAGTTTCCTCCTCTGAAAACGGTGACAAAAATAGAATGTATTTTCTAGGGATATTGTGAGGATTAAATGAGTCAATGCTTTTAGTTTCTGGTCCAGAGTAAGTACTTAATCAATATTAGTTATTCATGGCATTATTATTATCTTATTTGGATCATTGAAGAGTAAATTTCTCCCTATACTTTAATAGAAATATTTAAAAATCAAACAACTTGATTTCTAAATAAAGATGAAGTTTTAATGGGAACTTTTAATGGGAAATTTGCACATATCTTACGTGTCTTCCCTTGTTGCAGATGTATGGCCTGTTTTCTGGATTGGGACACCCGGAGCCTTATATATTTTGCTTAAGAACAATAGATAATACTCACAAAGTCTCTTAATCCTATTCGCTTCCCATGAGAAGGAACACTGTCACATAGTGATGACAGTGGATCTCAACTCCATCATGGTTCCTCCCAAGAGACTCCTGATACCTTCCAGCAAGATTGACTATAAAAAAAAATTTTCTCTCCCATTGACTTGTATTATAAAGTCAGACGTAGGATCACATGAAAAAGATATCCCAGTTGCTTTGACAAAAATGCTTAGTTAAGGAAGGAGTAGATGATACACTTGGTTTACTTCACAACCAAATTGTAAGCCCTTTAAGAGAAGGGAGCTGGGACTTCTATTTTGCGGCTCATAAAGAGTTAGTACAGGACTGTCAAAGGTGGCAGGCACAGTCAATGTTGACATGGATTGGTCAGGCCTTTACAGTAGAGACTGAATTTTTGGAAACTTTAAAAAAGAGCTGTGGAATTCTTTTTGAAAATAGAAAATTATTATTCAAAAAACTAGTGTTTGCAAAGATAAAAAGAGAAGTGGCTAGATTAGGGAGTGAGGAGAGGAGCCACACACTCCTGGCCCTGCCTCTCGGACAGGGCCCCTGCAGGTGCCCTTTGTGCCTTGAGGGCACAATGAGAAAGCCTCTGAGGTGGCCTGATCCAGATCCCACGTGATTCCTGATGAACCCCCCTGAGGCTAGGATGCCAAGTGACTTACCCAAAGGCAGGCCTAGGATTCGGGCCTTTAACCATCCTGGGAGAGTCTAGGATCTCGCCTCTGCCTTCTCTGTATGACAAGAATTTCTCCTATTTTACTTTACACCCCGGACTAGCAGAATTTAACCTCAACCAGCTCCTTTGATTTCCTGTAAGAGGAAGCTGAATGCAATACCACAATTTACCAGGAGATGTCACTATATGCCATCTTATTGTGCACATGGTCTTCTGCCTGAATTATACTCAAATTTCTTAATTCCTGGTATGCAGACTCCTGGTAATTCCCGAATCTATTTGGGAGAGAGGAAGGGAATTCAAGAGCGATATGAGAATTTTAAAAATTGTGTTTTATTCTTGATGAAAATTTTTTTTAAAAGCAATTTGACTAACTATAAAGGCAAAACTCAAATTCATTTTTATGGAAAAAAAAAAGGTATTTCTTCAACTGAGTTCCTGTGATGAGAAGTACAGTTAGTAGGGCTCTGGGCAGCCCCTACCTTCTTTTCAATCAGTAAAGCTCCCCTCTCTGCTTCCCAGAGAGAGCTTGAAGTGACTGAAGAGCGTGAGGTTGAAGTCTTGACAGAAGTGGGTTTGAACTCTGGCTCAGTTGTTAGCTGCGGGATCTTGAGCATGTTACTTAACTTCTTGCCTTGGTTTCCTCGACTGCCACATAATGACGCTGCTCATATGGTGTTGTGAGGATGAAACGAGACAATATGTGAAAACACAGAGATTAACTCTTATTAATAGCTGTGATTATTTCACTTGAGAAAAGTGTTTTTATAGCTAAAATTGTTGTAAAACTACTGACTAGTCCACGCTTTCACTTCAAAAATGTGGGAACTGAGACTTAAGGGGCTAAGAGGCTTGCTTCTCTGATTAAGTTTCACAATTTCACAACACAATGCAGTTATTTATGTAAAACAAGACAAGCTCGTTCTAATCTTTTACAGGTGTACCCCTCCCCGCTTGCAGAAACTCGATAGGTCACCATCTGAATTTATAAAACTGATGAAATACAAAACAGTCCCTTCACTTAATGATTGAACATGCCAAATAATTCAGTTTATTTCTAAATTTTATCTTCACTTGTTCTGTTTACAAAAGTAATCCAGAACAAGTTTGCAAAATTTCACTGAACGATGTGCTTAAGTAACCATTCTGTTGATGCAGTTAAAACATAATTTAATAAATAAACAAAGACGTTTTCATAACTTTTCAGCCACAGATTAAACGCTTTGACTTAATTGATTCGTTGATTAGGCAAATATTTTGGTTGGGAACGTTCACATTTGCTGAGCGCCTACGTAGGCTGCCAAGTGGAGGCGTTAGTGAAATGGAAATTCATGGGTCTGTGGCCTTATGATATTGGTTGCTTTGATAATTATTAACTGAAAGAATAATTCGAAGTGTTATGGGTCTATCCTCATTTGTAATGTAAATTTAGTTTTACCTTTCTATGGAAATCCACCTGTATACTAACACAACTTCTGTTTTCCTGAATTCCTAAGATTTCCAAATAGTTAGGGAAATGCAATGTTATTATGGTAGAATCCCACTGCAACTCCGTGTGCTCCAATAGCCGGAGTCAGAGAAACCTCTGGATCATGGAACCAACAGTTCAAGGACTGATTGGATTAGACCCATGACGTTCTGGCTATTTTGAGGGTTGTCCACGGTAGTCAGGGCGAAGCAGAGAGGCCATTAGGATCACAGTCACTGGTCCCTTAAAGAGCGGCTTGAGCCTTTCCGGGGGGTGGGGGTCGAGGTGGGGGTGGGAGGGCCTCTGTAGCCGCCGCTGCCGACAGAGGGCGCAGGGGTTAGTGCGCAGGTAAAATCCGGTTTGCACACCTGTGCGGCTTGGGCCTCAGTCCTGTGGCCCCGCCCACTGGGCACGGGCATCAGTGTCCAGGAGCCACGATACTTTAAGGCTCATGAAAATATTTTAACTTTAATTTCTTTTGAAATTGAAAGAAAAAATGAATATAATAAGTGTATACTAATGAATCCAGCCCAGATGACATTTGTCTTCACACTTACAATCAGGAAATATGATTAAAAAATTTTTTTTATGAAGGAAGGGGTAGACAGAGGTCAAATTGCCTAGGGACCGTAAAAGTCACACTGTAACCCTGAGTTATGCTTCCAAATTAGGAGGCCTTAATTCACCGTCAGAGGAGAGTAGGGTGAGGGAGAAAGCGGGAGGAAGAGGACCCCTGCCCTGAAGGCAAACGCTGGCCTGGGACCCCAGACGAGCTGGGCGAGGAAGTCTTGACTCATCCGGGCTCCGACTGCTGTAAAGAAGGTGGCGTGGGAGTGCATGAATTATTTTAAATTACAAAACTGGTGGTAAAAAACCTTCCAGACCTCACAGCCCTGAGCTGCTAGCCCCTGACTTGCCGTCCAAATCTTCTTAAATGGACCCTTTTACTCCCGCGGCTGTGGTCTCTAAAACCCTTGCAGTCTAGAAAACATCATAGGTCTGGGCTGGTAAACACTGGGTGGCTGCTGGAGCTTTCCTCTCATCCAGGCCTAGGGGGACCTAGTAGCTTGAGCCAATTTTTCCCTCCTCGGGAAGTTGCCGCCATTGGAGGAGCTGTGAGACTTCCAAGCAAGAATCTCTGCCTGGACCTCAGGGGGTCCGGGAGACCACCCCTGGGTGAACGGCAGGCCTGCTGGTTAACGCAGAGGAACTCTTCCAGCAGGCCGAAGGGGAAGGTTCAGCTACCAGCCTGTGGCTTCTCTCTCCGGACAGTGACGCTGAGGTCTGACGCCCCCAGACCTTATTGCGTGGCTTTCTGGGGGTGGCTCTTGTACCTTTGGGGCAGCAGATCCTGGCCTGGGGCCTCGGAGGGCTTTCCTCCAGGGCTCGAAAGTGAGTAGGGCAGAGTAGAACTCGGGGAAGCTGCCTGGGCGGGGAATGCAGTGGAGACTGACCACCAGGGGGCGCTGAGCAGTCGCCGACGTCGCCTCCGCGAGCAACATTGTGGGGCGGGTTTGGAGAGGTTCTGCGCGCAGGGGCTTCACTGCCTGGCTCTCAGCTTGCCCCAGAGAGAGGGGGAGTGGAGGAGCAGCAGAAGGAGGGGGCAGAAGTCTAACGGTCACTCTAGTCAGCTGGGGCCACAGCAAACTGGGATAGGGTGACCTTGGCTGTGGAGGGGCAATGGAGGTGGGTAGGTAGGACTGTCTGCCGACTGAGGGAATAATGAGGATGCATGTGTGGAGGAAGGCCTGCCCGTCTCTGGGGGCAACACCTCTCCCACGCATCTCTCAGAGAAAAGGCTTTGTCCCTCATGTCAGAGTCTAGGATTAGGTGATGGTTTTGGTCATATGACTGCTGGGGTGCCTCGGCCCTGAGGGCAGCAAGGCCCCTCTTACCCTCTGGCCTCTCCTTGGTCCCTTCACTAGGCTGACTGGCAGGAGGCAGGGGGAGGTGTTACTATAACATTCATTTCTGCCTTCATTTATGGTTTCACCTTTCAGCCTTTATGGAGCCAGGCCTGGGGACACAGGTGAGTAATATATGGTCCCTGCCTTCAAGGAACTCAAAGGTGGGGACACAAAAAGCAAATAGACCATTGACATACAGTGACAAATGCTGAGCTAGCAGTCTGCCCAGGAGGGTGCCGGAAGCTATGACTGTGTGTTCAGGGCAGAGCAGGGTAGCCCTTACTGGGAAGGTGAGTCTTGAAGGACACAGGGAATGAGCCAAGTGAGAAGGCAGGGAAGGACATGTGAGGCTCTGGTGCCATAAAACACAGATGCTGGGGACTTCCAGTGTTTCATGAGGTGGGAACTTAGGGGACAAGGTGGGTCATGGAGAGAAATGAGCAAGGAGAGAGGCAGGGCTTCAGGTTCTGCTCAAGAGCCAGGCTCCCCCAACTAGAGGATGGGCGGGGGGTGGTTATTGCAAGATTTCCTCAAGGGAGAGACGCAAGCAGATTTGAATGATACAAAGATAGAGTCTAGGAGGAGTGAGGAGATGGGAGCTGGAGGCAAGGAAGCCTGTTAGAAGGCAATTTCAAGTCGGAGGTGATAAGAAGCTAAGATAGTAGACTAGAAGCTTCTCTCTGCTAGTCAGTCACTGCGGGTCTTCAGTCTGTGAGTTTCCAGGCTTGGAGCTCCCAGCTGCAGGGGGAGAGTGGAGAGTGGGCAGGGCTTCCCAACTCCTGCCCCTCCTCCTGCTCCTCTGGCCCTTAGGAGGCGAGTGGGATGGACCAGATCTTGCTCTAGGGTGGCACCGCTGTTGGGCTCTGGTTCAGGCCAGTGGGTGGAGGTGGAGCAGAGGCCCAGGAGGCCTAAGACAGGCTGATAAACTGGAGGGAAAAGCTATGGCATTAAGGAAACATACAGCAGAAGGTAGGAAAGAAAGGGGGTTGACCCCAGTGCTTCGCTAACTGAGGGGCCTTAAGGAGAGAGAGGGGAATAGAATTGAAGGACAAAGCTGATGTAGTCTTGGAAATGACGTAAAACTCTTCCCATGGTCTCAACACCAACCAGTGGGAAAGACGAGGAGATTGTTGAACATCTTGTCTACGGAAGGACCCAGCTCTAAGGAAATGGAGCTTTGTCCGAGAGGGAGAAAACCAGTCTCTTTCCTCCTGGAAATGCTGTTCAGGTCAGCAAGCTCTGACTGTTATCTGGAGTAGCCCCACCCCCACTCAAGCCCCAACTGTTGCTGCTGGGCAACCAGGAAACAGCCAGACTGAGGCTATGGAAGGCAACTGGGTTCCCCAACCAGAGCCACCCGCCACCTCAGAACCATAAATACCGGGGATTCGGGGCACTACACAGACCTGATTGGCACACAGGCTCCAGCACCACCCAGAGCCACATCCTCCAAGCCCATGGTGAATAGGGAGCCAGAGGCCTGGTTGTTCCAGATCCTTCTCATGTCCCTCTGGCCCTGGGACACCTTGCAGAGAGAGTCGGCACAGGGCTGTCTCCCTCTGACGGTCTCTCTCCCACTATCTTGCAAGACCTTTCCCTGGGCTTCCCCTGACTCCCGGGATTGGTGTTAGGAAGAAATCCTAGAAATCTCATGAGTCTGTCAGGGGCAAGAGGACATGAGGAGGTTGTCATTGTAGATGGCAGTGGTGTCAGTCAATGCCCAGCAGCTGCTCAGAGATGGACCAAGTGTCTCTCAAACTGTAGCATGTATTAGATCATCTGGGGGTTCTTGTTAAATAATGATTTCCAGCTGCCACCCCTAAGGTTTCTGACTCAGCAGGGTTAGGAATTTGCATTTTCAATAAGGACCCCAGGAGACTCTGACTCAGTTGGTCCTCAGACTGCCCTGGACCAAGAGCTGCTCTAAGAGGCTGAGAAGCCCTCGCCTTCTGGGAAGGTAGGTGGTTTAGCTGCCAGTCCCATGAGCATGGTGTCTGGGAGGAGCTAGCCTTCCCCTTGCAGCCTCCGGGGCGGACCTCCAGCATCTCTCTCTATTTCTCTGCCAGAATTGGGAAGATTCTTGGCTTAATATAGACAAGGTCAGGCTCGCCATCCGGGATGCAGACAGTCATTTATATTAAATTACATTAAATTAAATCACTTCCTGGCTGCCTTGAACTAAGGCCCTTTCCTTAGTCTTATATCGTACCTCCTGTCCAAAGCAGTTAAACCCTTCTGTATTAGTCAGGGTTCTCCAGAGAAACAGATCCAATAGGAGATATATAGATATTTATTATAGGAATTGGCTTACACAATCATGGTGGCTGAGAAGTCCCACCATCTGCCATCTGCAAGCTGGAGACTCAGGAAAGCATGATTCAATCCAAGTCTGCAGGCCTGAGAACCAGGGGAGCTGATGGTGTAAGTCTCAGTGCAAGTCCAGAGGCCTGGGAATTGGGGGGCTGATGGTGTAGGTCCCAGTCTGAGGCCTGAGAACCAGGAGCACCAGTGTCCAAGGGCAGGAGGAGATGGATGTCCCAGCCCAAGCGAAGAGAGCAAATTCACCCGTCCTCTGCCTTTTTTGTTCTATCCAGGCCCTCAACAGGTTGGCTGATGCCCACCCACCTTCTTTACTCAGTCTACCAATACAAACACCAATCTCTTCCAGAAACACTGTCACAGACACACCCAGAAACAATATTTTACCAGCTGGGCATCCCTTAGCTCAGGGAAAACAACACATAAAATTAAGCACACATCTCCTGAGAGTTCACAGGAGGGGGAGGGGGCCACAGTAAGTTGGCTGTGGTGGGGAAGGAAAAGCTCAGTCCTGAGGTACAGATGAGAAGGTGTGAGCTGCACCACAGCATCATTCGTTTAGCACATTTTGTAGAACTTATTCTGTCTCGCTATTAAAGGCATTTAGGGGCAAGAAACATTCAAATCCCACTTCGATTCCCTGTGCCCCCTTTTTCTTGATTTGTAAAAAGAGGCCCAGCTTCTTATTCTTGCAAACAAACTAGAGAATTTGTAGGTAAAAAGAAACAATGGGCCTGGAGGGTTATAGGGTATTGTCACTAAGTGCTACTCATAATTCAGGACAGCTATTGTCTCTCAGTCATCCCTCGTGCCCCCTCCTCCTTCCCACGTGACACCTCCTCTGCCGGCCAGCCTCCTCTAGGAGGAAGTCTCTGCTGCCCTCTGCACTCATGCATCCTTCTCTCCCTTTTCTGAGTGCCCATAACTGTTGGTCTGGTCCACAAGCTCTTGGACCCTATCTCGTCCTCAAATTGCTTCCATTCCTCCCCCAATAAAATGCAAATAGCTGACCTCCGAGGTGGGGTTGCAAAGGTGAGATGGAATTGTGGGACTGATGGTCAGGCAGCCACTCTGTACCTGATCCCCCAACCCGCCCGGCCTGGTGCTGTCCTAGTGCCAGGAGCAGAGGAAGAGCTGGGGCCCATGGCGTCAGCCCATTCTACGGAGGTGAACAGAAGAGCGACAGACCTCAAAGAGACAGGACTCAGGTATGCAAACTCCCCTGGGAAGGGCGGGGACACCCTACTCATGGAGACTGAGGAGACTCAGAGGCTAGATGACAGGAAGAGGAGGGTCATACAGCCAGGAACCCAAATGCCAGCGTCCCTTATTCGGTTGGGCATGTAATTTGGTTAGAGCTTTAATTACCTTAATCGCCACTCGGTGCCTAGTTTCGCCCTTTTCCAGCAAGGACTGGACCTCTCGTATCTGCACTTCACTGGCTGTCCACTGGCCTCAGGATGGCTCTAGCGGATGGAAATGACTGTCTGCCCTGGGTCCTTGTTTTCCCTATTCAGGACTTATTCAGGACATCCCAAGCAAGCAAGTACGAGAGCTCAGGGGGCCAGAGCAGCCTTTAGGTGGGAGGAAGGCATCCATCTTCCTTAGCGAACAGAGCCCTGGACGCGCTGGGCCTGGGCCTGGGCCTGATCCTGCCTCTGTTCTTGTCTGGGTGGCCTCAGATAAATCTATTCACCTCTCCAGGAATTGCTTTTCTCCTCTATCCAAAGAGGGAGTTGGACAAGAAATATAACCTGAAGGCCCCTTCCAACACCTACATTCTGTGAGATAGCGGCGTCTTCTCCAGGATGTGCTCGTCAGTCATTTCTGAGGCGCCTGCCTCTGCCTCCCTGTCTGCTGTCCTGACTGCTCCTTTAGGTTTTCTTATGTGAGAGGCGTTTCCCAAGGAACATGTTCTCCTTCCCCCTCTGTGGTGGGCTCAGAGGCCCCTCTGAAAGCCATGTCCTACTTGCTGAGCTGGGCCGTCCTGGTGAAGGGGTTGCTCCGCGCGCACTGCTCGGGGCTCTGGGGACCAGTGTCACTGGGAGGTTTTCGCTTGACCCCCAGAGGCTGTTAAGAAGAGAAGATTAAGGAATCGTATATCCTGGCCATAGCTCTAAAGCCCAGGGGTCCATTCCCAGTCCCCCTAGGACAAATGTTGCCCTTTCCAGGGCTGCGGCTTCTGTGCGTGTTTCCCTCTCACCAGCCCTTTCCTACGACCTGAGCTCAAACCAGTGACTTTCCCCGACTTCTTCCTGATTTCATCTCAAGTCACAGAACACAGAGTAAGACTCCAGTCTTATGTGGTCCTGTAAGCCCCGGGCTGGGTGCTGCCACGGATCTTCAGAGGAATATTGCTGCTTTCCTCGACCTGGACCTCAGGGGCTGGGGTGGGGAGTCAGTGCAGGGCAGGAAGCTGGTGGAGGAGAGGTCAGTGGGCAGCAGAGGAGGCAAGGGAGGCTCTGTCTGTGAGATGCGTGCCCTTGGGCTAAGTAGAAAGGATAGACTGGGTTACCTCACAGGTACCTGTGTTTTCTCCAAGAGCACACCTCAGGACTTCTCTCCTACAGAACGGGTCATACGGGCTCCAGCTGGTTGGGGCAGGCAGCCTGGGATCAGGGATAAGCACTCTCCTGGGAGATGGAGGCCTCTGTTCTAGTCCTGGCTCTGCCTCTTCCCAGCTGTGTGACCTTACAGAAGGGACTTGACCTTCCTGGTTTTCCTTTTGTGAAATGGAGATGTGACCTATGTGTGGTTTGAGATCAAAGTGAGACCTTGCTCCAAAGCCACACACCCTACTCCTGCATGGCCGGTTACAAAGAGTAACTGACACAATAAACACAAAGCAGCAGCGCAGGATGGATGCTCAACAAGTGTTAGCTTTCTCCCATGCGACTCAAATTTCAGACACAACTTATTCCGACTCCCCTCAGTTCCCTCTACAGGTCAAACTCACTCCTCCTGCGTTTCCTTTCTCGGTGGATGGTACCTCATAGCAGCCCAGCCCAGAACTTGGAGTCATTCTCTCCTCCTTTCCTATATCCCCTCGGTGCCCAGGTCCCATCCACTGTGCCTCTAGTTCTCGGTCCTTCCTCAGCGTCAGCACCACCACTACCTCAACCTGGTCCTCATTGTTTCTCCTCTGGATTAGGGCAAAGCCTTCTACTGTGCTCCCTGACTCCATTCTCCCCACAGCTGCAATCCATCTTCCACATCATCTTTCTGAAGTGCAAAGTGAGCATGTCACTGGGACTGCAATGGCTCCCTTCACCCTTGGGATAACACACAACACCTTAGCTCTGCGTCCCAAGGCTCCCTTGTGAGACGTCTCCGTTTCCCGCTCGCCCTAGGCTCCCTCACGCCTTAAGTCTTTGCACACGCTGTTCCTCCTGCCCAGCACATTCCCTTCTCTACTTCTCCTAATCAACTCCTATTTGTCCTTTAAGGCACAGCTCAAGTGTCACCTCCTTCAGAGAGACTTTTGTGACTATTCCTTCCCCATAGCTTGGGTTAGGAGCTGCACCTCCAAGTTGCTGTGGCATTTGGTGCTTGAAGTAAGTAATTTGGTGCCTCTGTCACAGCGCATTAAAATCATCTAATTACCACCTTTCCCCACTAGACTGTGAACTCTGTGAGTGCAAGGTCTGTCCTTATTCATTCTGTATTAAATACATGTTTACCAAGAGCCTACTTGGTAAGCCAGAAAGAGAGCTAGGCTCTTGAGACACAGGGATGAGGGGGGAAAATGGGCACCAACTGTGCACTCATGGAACTTAGAGTCTGTGTTAATCAGAGAATACTGCCATGATGGGGAGGAACACAGTGCTGTGAGCTCCTAGTCAGTAGCTGAATTAGTTAGGATTCCCCAGAGAAGCAAAACCAACAGGATGGATGGATGGGATAGAGATAGAGATAGAGATAGAGCTGGAGATAGAGATAGAGATAGAGATAGAGATAGATAGAGATAGAGATAGAGAGAGATAGAGATAGAGATAGAGATAGAATAGATGTGATTTACAATAAGAAATATATATTTGGTCTTCTTCCTTATTCCTGGCACAGAGCTCTTAGAATCCTTGGAATTATCTGTGATAAAAGCGATAAAGGAGTGTTTTGTTATGTTAACCAGGTGACTGGGAACCCCTAGGTAGCCGAAGGACAGGGGCTGATTGTCAGGGGAACCAACCGTGTGATTGGAGGGTTGGAACTTTCAGTCCCACTCCCTGACCTCTGGGGAGGATAAAGGGGCTGGAGGTTGAATTCAATCACCAATGGCCAATGATTTAATCAATCTCGCCTATGTAATGAAACCTCCGTAAAAACGGGGTTCAGAGGGCTTCTGAGTTTGTGAACAAGTGGAGGTGCTTGGAGAGGACATGGAAGCTCCATAATCCTTGCCATATACCTGGTCCTATGCATCTCTTCATCTGGCTGTTCCTGGGTTATATCCTGTTCTAACAAACCAGTGACCTAGTAAGTAAACTGTTTCTCTGAGTTCTGCGAGTCACTCTAGCAAATTAATTGAACCTAAGGAGGGGGTCAGGGGAACCTCTGATCTATAGCTGGTTGATCAGAAGCACAGGTGACAACCTGGACTTGCGGTTGGTGGCTGAAGCGTGTGTGTGTGTGTGTGAGGGGTGATAGTCTTGTAGGACTGATCCCTTAACCCATAGGATCTGTTGCTATCTCCAGGTAGATCGTGTCAGAACTGAGTTAATTGCTTGGTGGTGTAGAAAAAGAACAGATATTGGAATTGGTGTCAGAATTGTAATATAGATATAGATATACATATAAATACAGATCTAGAAAGAGATTTATTGTAAGGAATTGGCTCACACGATTATGGAGGCTGGCAATTCCAAAACTGCAGTATGGGCTGGAAGACTATAGACTCAGGAGATCAGGTTGTGGAGTTGCAGTCCAAAGGTTGGCAGGTGGAGAGCCAGTGGTACAGATGAAGTCTGAAGGCAGTCTCCTGGAGAATTCTCTCTTGCTAGGGGAGACTGATCTTTTTGTTCTATTTAGGCCTTCAGCTGATTTTGTGAGGCTCATCCATATCATGGAGGACAATCTGCTTTACCCAAAATTCACCCATTTAAATGTCAATTTCATCCAAAAACACCCTCCAAGTTGACATACGAAATTACCATTACAGTACATTTTTCCTAATCTGGGAGATCAGGAAAGCTTCCTTTAAGTGAAAATCAATAATCTGAAGAGTGGGCCAAGGGCACATAGATTAGGCGTGGTGGTGGGGAGAGAAGAAGGAAGAGCATGTCAGGTAGAGAAAACAGCCTGTGCAAAGGTCCTGTGTCAGAAAGGAACATCATGTTTTGGGGGATCTGAAAGAAGGCCAATGTGGCCAAACGGCAAAGAACGAGGGAGCTTGGTGTGAGATGAGTCTGGATAGGTGGGAATGGGGTGACCTTGCAGGGCCTAGCAGGCTACAATAAGAGTTTTGGTTCACTTTGCAGGAGCATTGGGGAGCTGTTAAAATGTTAAGCAAGTGGATAACATGATCATATTTCATGTTGAAAAATTTCCTCTGGCTGCATGTAGAAAATTGAGTGTGATCAGGCAAGAGTGGTCATGGGGGACTGGGTAAGGGCTGTTTCCATCATCTCACAAGAGTCCATGCCAGCTGAGGTGGGGGTAGCAGTGATGAGAAGCAGGTGCATCTCATCTGAGCAGTATTTGGGAAGCAAATACACCAGGATCTGGTGACAGAGTAGGTAAAAAGAGAAGGGGGCTAACTCTGTCTTGGGTCAAGACTGGGTCTCCCATCATGTGTTCCCAGTGCCAACATGTAGCAGGTGCTCAGTAAATATTAGTTTGTGTTTCTCTTGCCCCTTGGTTTTCTGCCACTGATGATCTCATAGATCACATAGCATCAAATGTGTTAATATTTGTGAAACCAATTCACAAACTGATAAGGGCTTGACCCGAGTATGTGGTTATTTCCCATGAATGGGCAGGGGGTCTGAAGGCCCGTTTCCTCCTCTGAGTTGTGGACACATCACTGAGGCCATCAGTAGTCTTCCTTAGGGTCTCAACACCTGCTCTCCTGGGCACACCTGGCTCTTCTCAAGCCTCACTTAGTGCAGTCAGAGCTGCAAGGGCCAGGCATCCATTCGTCAGGCACCGAGGGAGCAAGCAGTGCCGGCTGGGCCCTGCACCTGCCATGGGAACCCGGCTCCATCTCCCACTAGGATGCTATTCTGAGACACTGAGATCCCGAGACACTGGCCCCAAAATTTCCTTCCTGTTTGAAGAAGCTACCCAAATTCTACTGACTATAAGGAGAACATGGTAAAGGAAAATCGGGGTGGGGTAGAGGGGGTGGTAGGCCTGGTGTCTACTGATCTTCCCAGAGTTTGGCTTTGCTAGAGGGCATGGGCCACCCCACTGGCCAATTAGACCACAGAAAACCATTTAAGGTCCGTTGCTGACTCCCTATGACACCCCTGAGACTGTGAGCATAGGAAGAAAAAGAAAGCAAGGGAAGGGAAGAGACCCTCCCTTCTGTATGATTTTCCCTGTTTGTCCAATCAGCATGGACATCTCTGACATCATCAATGGCCATCCCACATTTTCTCAAGGAGCAACATTCAGGTGTCTGTTTTGCCAAAGGGTCCAGGAGACTCAAGCAAGCACAGATCTAGAGGTATGAGGGATTGGCTGGGGGTAAAGTGATGAATATGAGGCTCTATGGGACTCTAAGAGCCATAGACTCTAAAGGATTGGGATGGTGGCATGCATGACCTCCCCGCTAAGTCCTTGGCATTTGGTACTAGGCATTACAGAACCTAGAGGAGAGGACCAGGCCATAACTCTCCCAGAGAGATCCCATCTCTCTCCTCCTCTGGATAAAGGAATCTTCACTTCATCTCTATCTTCCTGTCACCCAAAGGAGAGGGGTCAGGGAGGGTGAGCACAGAGTCAAGCTTCAAGCCCAATCTCTGATGCCCAATTTTCCAGGACAGATTTTCCAGGACAGCCCTAGGTTCAAATGTCCTTTCCCCTGTGCCTCTTTATGACTGTAATTCAGAGGAGGGGCCTAAAGAAATCACATGAGCCTGATTGAGATCAGAAAGCATGGTCATAGCACATAACAGAACCGCCATCAGGCCCAGAATCATCTGCTGTCTCATGTTGTGTAGAATAGAACACCCCAAACATTATGGGGGATCAGGCCTCAGGAAATATTTCCTAAAATGGGGTGGGGGCAGAGAAGGAAGTCTCTTTTTGGAGTCCAGCTCCTGACTACCAGAGCAGTGTCATGTGGAGCCATATTGGAGCCTGGAGGCCAAAGGGAAAATCAGTAACACTGATCCCATCTTTATTTAAAATTTGGATATTTTGTTCACAATGGATTTTTTTTTGGCATTTAGATTTTTTTGAAATATTGCATTAAGATATTATTTATCTTGATTATGGAGTTTTTTGAGACTCCCTTAAACTTGTACCCAAGGTGATACCTTGCTCAACTCACCCCAGTCCCAGAAAGTCCCAGAGCCAGAGAAACCTCCCAGGAGTGTCCTTGGGGAGCCATGCAACTCTCCCTATTAAACGGAGTTCCCTAGAAAGACTGGAGAGTCACTGGGAAGCTGGGGCTGTCTGCAACAGCAGTGTTTCTTCACGGAAAGGGAATAACTCCATGTTCAAAGACAGAAAAGATGGAATACAGCGTGTGCCTCACCTCATCTCTGTCACATAGTCAGTGAAGACACAATCTGTGAAAGGAGCCCGCTTGGAAAGTAGAGTTCCGCTATCAAAAGCTATCATAAAAACAAACTGATTTTATCATCGTTTCCTACTATTGCACTCTATTTCCATTTTTAATTTTTAACAGATCTTTTCTCCCTAGCAGATTTTTTTAACCTCTTGGATCATATTTTTCTTTAGCTATTAACTAAATTACTTTGGGTTCCTTGAACACAGGTGTTGTTTCACAAATATTCTGCCTAGATGATAGGAAAAGTCTGCCTAGAATGAAAAAACCCCCTGACTATTAATGACCCATAAAGGGAATAGTCCACATCATCAATGGGAATTAACTGAGAATTGATTGGAATCATTGAATGAGGTAACTTCACTGAATTGATAAACTTGGCGTAAAGCTCTTCCAGCCTTATCAACAATGTTCGGCACCCTGTCTGCCCAGTCCTGTGGCCACTGGCTTCTGCCTTCCATGAAGGTGGGAAGGTTTTGTGTTATCAGCACTTATGAATTGAATACGTTCCATGCAGAATGTATTAAATATAAAAACAGCATCTGACTCTGAGTTATTCACAATCTTTTTTCAGAGACAGACAAGGGAGGTGGTGAGATAGACGGGTCAGATTCATGCACCTTGGATTAGTGTTTCAAGTTGGCACACGCCGTGCTAATAACGTTCTAGCTGGTCTTTGAAGCTGGTGAATTCAGTGCCTAGACCGTTCAAATATCCACACACCTCTCCCATCACCAACACACCCTCCAGACTCTTCTGTTCTTGGGCTTTGTTCTTCTCTGTGACGGGAGTCTGTGTTCTTCAGTCACCCATCAATCCTGCTCCCTGAGGCCTCAGCCCTTCTCACCCACCAGCCAGGGGTGTGAAAGGTGTTCAATTGTACGCTTTTGCTCTCTTCTTTAAGGGCATATCCTATTGTCTGGGCCTAAATGGCTCCCAGACCTAGGCCTAAGTGCTAATTCCTTCAAGTCAACGATATTTGCATCAATCGAACTCTCCCCTTCTACCTTCCTCCATCCCCTGCCCTGTCCCCCGCTTTAATGATGAGGACCACCCCAATGAGAACCTTCTGCCGTCTGTCAATTCTTAGTGTAGTCTCTGCCACTCATCAGCCACATTTTTATCTAGTACTTATTCTCCTCTAAGTTCACAGTAAATTGAGGACTTAACTAATTACATTTGCAAAGCCCCTATTCCCAAATAAGAACACATTCTGAGGTTCTGGGTTGACATGAATTTGGGGGAACCCTATTCAACCCCCTATGCCCTCCCACCAGAGTGTGAACATCATCTACACAGTTGGATCTCAGCCTAACAGTCTATTCTTTTTTACATACTTTATGTAGACAAATGGCTAACATCAATATTTTTGGAAAACTAAACATCAAGATTGATAGATTTTATCAAATTTTATCTTTGGTTAAAATTCATGGGCCATGAATCTGGCCAAATGTCTAGAAGTTTGATTGAATACTGCTGAAAGGCAACCAGTGGTATAAATCCAGGAAATACACAGTGTAAATCCAGGACAGTCTTCACCCATATTTTGAACCTAAAGATCAATGTTGCACGTTAGTTAATAGTGGCTTTTTATTTCATCTTTGCCTGCCTACATCTTTGAAATGCATATCTTATACTGTAAATATAGCTGTTTATAAACCTGTTTTTCCCTTAAGTGTATTGGGGAGCACTGAGCATAAAGGAATCTGAGATGAAGTGAAAGGTATTGACATTTGAAAAGTAAAATTTTGCAACAAGAGAATTTTTTTGTTGTTATATTTGGTTACTTAATAACACAGTGCCAGGGCCAGCCCCTGGCTGAGTGGTTAAGTTCATGCACTCTGCTTCCATGGCCCAGAGTTCACTGTTTCGGATCCTGGGCACAGACCTACACACCACTCATCAAGCCATGCTGTGGCAGCATCCCACATAGAAGAACTAGAATGACCTACAACTAGGACATCGTTGTACAACTATGTACTGGGGCTTTGGGGAGGAAAAAAAAAAGAGGAAGATTGGCAACAGATATTACCTCGGGGCCAGTCTTCCCCACCATTACAAAAAAAAAAAAAAGAAAGAAAGAAAAGAAGAAAAGAAATATATTCTTCTAGATGTCTTTCCTTCCATAAAAAACCCCCAGTGCTCATAAATATAAAGTTAATACATACTCATTGCAGAAGACTTGGAAAAACATGTAGGTTTGAAGAGAAAAGAAAATGCTCTTGTAATCCCAATAATCAGAATTAACCATTGTTAATATTTTGGAGTATGCTTTTTCAGTCTTTTTTCCTAACCATATGCCCTTGTAAATATGAAATGTAAAGAAAAAGAGATATATCTTTATACACATATACTTGCAGGATTGTAGCTGCTTCTGACTTTAAGATGATAATAGAATTCATCTCAAGGAAGATAAATTTTGATTTAGAAACATTGCTAATGGTCTTCATAAAGCGTGAATGGTGGACACACCTCACCCCTGCTCCCTTCCAGGCATGGAAAGAGGAGGTGAAACTAAAAGAGTAATAAATTACTCCCCACAAGAATGGGGCGGGGGGACTTTGAGCGGCAGCTTCAGACTGGGAATTGGGGGAATGAGGGCCCAGGAAGTAGAGAGAAGGGGAGATGAGAAAGGGGGAACTGGGGAGGAGCCCTGGAGGGGTGGAAAAGGGTAGATTTTATGGAGGAACGCAACCAGCAAGAAATTCCCTGTGGTGCAGAATGTCTGATATTAAATGTGAAGTGGTTTCCTGCCCTGGGCTGTAATTGTACTCTATGACTCAACCCTTCAGTAAAACTTTGCTGTGAACAACACCCTTGGGTTCGTGTAGCTTTGGTTGAAATGAAGCATGGAATAAAGTGGAGTGGCAAGAGAGAGCAGAGGAGCTGCGAAGAGAGGCTAGGAGCAGACATTATGGAGAACCAGAACATACTATGGACATAGAATTTGGTAGTCAGCTTTTTTTGTTCAGCAAAAAATTTCAACAGCATGTCCTCATATCATTAGATACTCTTCCGCATCACTATATTACTCAATCTTGTATTTAGTGCACCCTTTCAAATACTAGAATTTTCAGCGGCACAGTGGAAAGGATTAGAAAACTCAAGACAACATTAATAAATCAGCAATAATTATGGTACAATCGGGAATGCAGTAAAATAGTGTTTGCTGTTTCCCTCTCCCAGAGTCTAGGTAGAGACCCTGCTCCACGCTCATATGCATAACGCCATAATAAACATCCTTGTCCCCTCAGTGGTGCCCACAGCTCTACTCGTTTCCTTTAAAATCCCAGAGTGGAGCTACAAGGGTGAGAGAAACATTCCAGAACATTTGACTGGCATTATCACTTGTCTTCCCCAAAAGTGGTATCAGTGTTACTTCAAGCAGCCAAATCTCCTTCCCAAGACAGGGTAATGTCATTATTTCACATTTTTTCACAGTTTATAGTTTAAAAAATAGGACTTGGCCGTTTTTATTTTAATTTTTTGATCACTATTTGTGAGGTTGAACCGTATTATGCCCATCTGCATTTTTCTTTTATGAATTGTCTGTGTTTGTATTTTGCTTATTTTTCCTATTAGGGTGCTCATCTTTTTATTGTTGATTTTATGATCTCATAGAATAAGAATATTAACTCTTTATATTTGGTTAATATATTGCAGGCAATTTTTCCTAGCTTGTCACTTGACTTTAATTTTAGTTGCGGTCTTTTGGGGTTAAGAGATGTTTTAAATTTCCATGCAGTCCAATTTGTCTATCTTTTCCTTTATGGGTTCTGTAGTTTTAAAGGCATTTCCAAACCTACGATTATGTTTTTGTCGAGTTCTTCTATGATTTCATTTTTTTTCAATTCTTTCAATGTTCAACTCTTTAAGCTATTTGGAGTTTATTTTGATACAAAGAATGAGCGGAGCTTTAGCTTAACTTTTCTCCTAAAGGCCAGTGAATTATCTCAGCACCTTTATTGAATAATTCATTTTTCTCCACTAGTGGGAAATGCCACCCCTACATTATACTAGATTATATTAAATGCTCATATATACTTTGGTCTGTGCTTCACTGCTGGAGACACCCCAATTTCCATTTTCTTCTTCATCTTTAGTAATTTTCTAAATTGGCTGGACACATGGTTCCCCCAAATCAAAACTATATTTCCCAGCCTTCTTTGCTGCTAGGTATGGTCATGTGGCTATGTTCTGGCCATTGAGATATAAGGGGAATGTTGTATGTAACTTTAAGGATATTTCCTGAATGAGAAGGGCCATACCCATCTTTATGTATTTTCCTCCTTTCCGACAACTGTAATGTAAATGTGATGACGACAACTCTGGCAGCCATCTTGTTGAGCATTATTGCAAAATAGAAGAAGTCTTGATGTCTGAGGTGTTCTTGGTGACTTTCTATCAGCTGTGGATTGCTTATCTTTAGAATCCTAATATATAAAAGAAAAATAAGCTTCTATCTTGTTTAAATCATTGTTATGTTATTTTGTGTTGGTCACTTCAGGTGAATCTAATCCTAACTTATGGGGTTTCCTTATTAGGTTCCACTAGTATCTACATTTTCATATAACAAGTCCAAGCAATTTGATTTTAACATTGTAATACATTTTAATATGTGACAATGCAGATATTGCTCTTTCTTCTTTTTCAATATTTTCTTGTTTATTCTTGGTAGACTTCATGATAATTATGTTAATTTGCAAACAAAAACTTCCTTTGGTATTTTTTTGAAATTGCATATAAATTTATGAATTAATATAAAAGCACTGACATTTTTATAATATCGAGTTTTACTACCCAGGAATGTGGTCTTTCTCAAATCTTTTTATATCCCTTAATATAGGTTAATAATTTTTGTAACTTTTCCTTATATCAGTTCTATATATTTTTTATATTTATTATTGGGCATCTTTTAATTATTTATATTGCAAATGGAATTTATCGCCATAAGTTATTACTCTAAAATATGGTTGACTCTTGCAAATCTATATTGTGTAGAGGGCAGACAAAAATAGATTTTAAAAAATAACAGCTTCTTCTGCCACCTGGGGGAATGTCATAACTCATCTTGGAGGTCGTGGTTCTATGTCTCAAGGGAATGCCTCGATGGGCATTTTTGATTGAGAAAGTCACAGCCTGGTGTTTGCTCTGACAAGACTCAAAGAGGCCTAAATGATGTTGTTATAAAGTGAAAAGAATTGTAAGTGCCGGCAGGCAGGCTGGGAGAGGGGGTGTAGGTGCAAGAACAGGAAGGTGAGAGGATATGAGGAATGTCTACAGAGGGAGCAGGGGAAAGACTGGAGAGAAAGAGGTTGAGATGCTGGTGTAGACTGGCACCTAAGGAGGACTACGGGCAAGTCCCCATGTTGAGGAATGGAAAATGCATTTTTAGGACAATGGTGCCTTATACTCAATGTTGTCACCTACAGTGTTCTGCAATAAATAAACCTCTTTATTTTCTCAGTTGCTTTGGTAAAAAGTCTGCTGTATTTAACAGGCCTGGATTAACAGATCTTTGGTGAGTAAAGGAAGAAGGGCAGTGTCCAGTGGGGGGGAGATGATGGAAGAATAAAATTACTTTGAGAGGCAAAGACTACGAATCTGGTGAAATCTAGGAATTATAGCAAGAACTAACCAGGAAAAATATAAAGTCCTCTGAGAATCTTAACTGGAAGGATGCTGGGTTTTCCACATGGGATGGAGGATCAAGCTGTTTTGTTTGCATTATAGAGAAAGGTAATCCAAGAAGCCTAAATGACTTCAAGATATTCTGGTGGCAGAAATCATGTTAACACTATACTTCATTACCCTATTTTGTTATTGGTTTTCATGTATTTTTTGACTGGTATTAAGGGATTAAATATACAAACGGATAGTGGCCAGACCATATATGACCATAGAACTCTGACACACAACCTTTGCAACAACCAACCCTGGGAAGTCAAACCAGACCCTCTGCAGCAATCAGCCCAGGGAAGTCAGGACTTGGTCACCGACGGCCAGCTCCCCCAATTTTTGCCTGTGACTTCAACTCAGGACCAACCAGAGAATGCCAAGTATGCTCCCCCATCACATAGGACACATCTAGTTGGCCTGTCTCCAGCTTCCCAGGACAATAACCTCCTATCAAAGCATACTTGAAACCCTCCCCTTTTTTCCACCACAAAGCTTCCCTACTCCCTTGCCTACCTTTGCCTTTCTGCCAAACCCGAGTGAAGGTGGCTGGCTCCCCTGCTATCGCAAGCTCTGAATAAATAGCCTCTGTTTGTTTTCATTTGGGTGGTCTTTGTTTATTTCCACAATATTCTTGGGTTTTACGGGTAGGCGATTAAGTGAACTGCATTTAAGACTTCCTCCTTTCTGATAGCTGTACATTTCTGTCCTTTTCTGCCTTATTGCAGAGTTGAATCTACCACAATGATGTTAAATACTAGTGGTGCTAGCAACCCTCATTATCTTACTCCTTACTTAATTGGGAATGTCTCTAAAGCTTTGCCTTTAAATACAACATTGCCTATTGGTTTGAAGTGGATATTCCTTCTCCTGTTAAATAAGTATAATTTCATCTCCACTTTATTTAGGTTTTTCTTTTTTAATATCAGAAAATGATGTTTTTAGTGTCTATTGAGTTAATCTTTTAATCTTTCTCCTTATGGGTAATAATATATTAATAGACATTCTAATTTTGGTCCTTGTATTCTTATAAAAATAAACCTACTTGATCACAGAGCATTATTCTTTTAACACACTGCTTCATTTAATTGGCTAATATTTTATTCAGGATTTTTGCATCTATATTCATAAGTCAGGTTGGTCTGTAATTTTCTCTTTTTGGTGCTATTTTAGTCAGATTTTTGACTTGAAATCTATTTCATCTACTATTAATATTGTAGAGTCTACTCTTTTTTTGTTAGCATTAACAATTGGCTGTTGGTTTAAATATATATTTTTTGTCATATTAAGGAGCTCTATCTAGTCCTGCCATATTTGGAGGATGCAATTCTTTGGCAGTGATTTCCAATTTATTCCAGGTTTGTTAGTCTTTTCAGACCTACTACATTCTCAAGTCAATTTTTTTTTTTTAAAGATTTTATTTTTTTCCTTTTTCTCCCCAAAGCCCCCCGGTACATAGTTGTATATTCTTTGTTGTGGGTCCTTCTAGTTGTGGCATGTGGGACGCTGCCTCAGCGTGGTTTGATGAGCAGTGCCATGTCCGCGCCCAGGATTCAAACCAACAAAACACTGGGCCGCCTGCAGCGGAGCGCGCGAACTTAACCACTTGGCCACGGGGCCAGCCCCTCGAGTCAATTTTTATAATTCATATTTTCCCATAAATGTAGTATTTTGTTAAGATTTTCAAATAAATTGGCATGAAGTTTTATATAGAATTTTTTTTAACTTACCCTCTGTATGTGTAGTTATTTGTAAACTTTAGTTTAATGTGTGGCTATAAGCTATCATTCCTAATTTGGCTCATTTTTGTTTTCTTTCTTCTCCCTCTGTAGGTACAGACTTTTGTTTGTTTCTTGTGCATATTTATTCAAGGTTTAGTTTGGGTCTCCCCTTAAGACAAGGATCTGAGTTGAATTTGTTTATTTGGTTGGTGCAGGGAAACACTGGAGGGGAGTGGGGAGATGACCCACGGGCAGGAAGGCAGCCAATAAAGAATGAGTTGTTCAGCCAGCCACAGCTGTCGGGACTGGAATGTGACCCTGGTGACTCTGGGAGTACAATCACACTTCTATAGGGGAGGAAGACAATTCCTCTACCTTCTAGGTCCTTCTGGCTAGTCTAAGAATTAAATAGATATGAGACAGAATAACAAGAGAAAATCAAGTTTAGTAACATGTATACATGTGACAAAGCCAGGAAAACTGAGTCACTCTCCAAAATGGCTGAAGCCACCACCTTAAATTATCTTTAGCTAAAGACAAAAGAGGATGTTGGGGATGGTGGCTTGGGACTTCAAAGGTGAGGAAGGCAATTTACATGGAGATGGAAAAGCAAATGTTTGATAAACAAGTGTTTGCTGGGCCATCAACAGACAATGGGACCCCAAAGAGACAGAACTTTGATAAAAATGGGCTTGCTGGTGCCTTTCTGTCTATCACACCTATTTTACATTATACTGTAGTTATCTTATTGTATTAGCTCCTTCCTGGAACAGGCCTTCTATCTTAAATTCTTTTAGGCAGTTAGGAGGAAGATCAAAGTTTCTTTCAGAGTCTTTTGTTCTTCAAAGTAATCAAGACTAAGAGACACATTCTGGGGGAGCTAATTCAGATCCCCCACACCTCCAAGGGATCCCACCCAAGGTGGGTGCACTGGGGTTATTTACACACAACTCCTGACGGTGATTGGTTGAGGGTTACTGTGTGTGGAGGTGGGGTGGGGTGGGGTGGGGTGGGGGGGTGTCACATGTTAATTCCCTGGCGCTGATGGCCTGTCTTGGGCACAAGCAGAAAGGCCTCCCACAGTCTCAGAAAAAGCTGTTGTGCAAAGGAATGCAGATACTGACCCTGGAATTCCTTTGGAAGACACCAAAATGACGATGCCCTGGGTATATGGGACAGACACAACAGCATCTGCCACATACACCCCCTGGGGCTTATTTATCAATTCTGCTCTTTCATGGGTTTCTAATTAATTTCATCTTTCAGCTTTATTCACTTATTTCTTCTAGTTTTGAAGTTTTAATTTAATGTCCCTCTTTTTAACCTCTTGAATTATATGCTTCCTTCATATATTTTTAGTTTCTTATTTGATAACAAAAGCATTTCAGATTGATTATGAGGAATAATTGAGAAACTACTCTTAAAAGTGCTTAGCCCAGTGTCTGTCACACAATAAGTGCTCAAAAATGTTAATTATTATTTTTATTGAACACTTTGAAGTGCTTCTGATTACAGATTTGGCTGTCTCCTCTTGATGTTGATATGTGGTATTTTTATTATCATTATTTTTCAAGGGTTCTGTAAATTGCAGAATTAATCTATGGATTATTTTGAAGAGTGTTTTCATACCAAGTAGTTGGACATTTTTTGCATATTTTTCCAATTTCTAGTTTTATTGTATTATGATATAGGATGTAGTCATGTGTAATTTCTGGTTTTGGAATTTAGTTAAAGTTTTTGGTGATTTAGTAGGTAATCAATTTTTAAAACTATACTATGGACATTGAAAAAGATTGTGTATTCTCTTTTATTTTTTCCAAATTTGCTAAATGTATCCCAGCAATGACTTTGTTGGGGTTCTATATCTTTATTTATTTATTTATTTTTTAAAGATTGGCACCTGATCTAACAACTGTTGCCAATCTTCTTTTTTTTTTTTTCTGCTTTATCTCCCCAACCCCCCACCCGCCCCCACATAGTTGTATATCCTAGTTGCAGGTCCTTCTAGTTGTGGGATGTGGGACGCCGCCTCAACGTGGCCTGACGAGTGGTGCCACATCCGAGCCCAGGATCCGAACCCTGGGCCGCTGCAGGGGAGCGCGCAAACTTAACCACTCGGCCGAGGAGCCAGGCCCCAGGGGTTCTGTATCTTTATGTTTGTTTACTTGGTCTGTTGAGAACTGACAGATAAAAAGTCTCCCCAGCAATTGCGCTTTGGTCATTTTCCCCTTGTTATTCAGAAACTAAAGGTTTATGACAAACACCTTCATTGCAGATCTTCATTTTCATTAATTATTCTTTACTTTGTTTAATAGTTTAGGATTTTAATTTTCCTTTGCTTAATACATCTTTCTCCATCCTTTTATTTTTAAAAATACTGAGCCACTTTGTTTGGGATGTGCCTGTTGTGGACAATATATGGTGGAATCAAATATAAAAATCTTTGTCGCTTAAAAGGGAAATGTAACTTATTTAGATATATCATGTGACAACGATCATGTTTGACTTTCCAGTGAATTTGTCTGGATCCCTTGGTATGGTATAGTGAGAAAAAAATATTTGATTTTCCTCCCTGGTTCCTGGCACAGAGCTCCTGAAATCCCTGGACTTTCCCCCAGTGATGGTGTGATAGGAGCATCTTTTGTTAGTCCTAACGAGCCCCTTTCAATCATACCTGAATTTATGCTAATGAGGTCACTCTAGGCCAGCCCCCAGATAGCTTCAGGATGGGGGCTGGTGCCAGAAAGACTAAGGCAGAATTAGAAGCTTGGAACTTCCAGCCTCACCCTGCCCCTCCCACCCCATCCCACTCCTCCCCTCCTCCGGGAGATGAGAGGGGCTAGAAATTGAGTTAATCACCAGTGGCCAATGATTAATCAGTCATGCTTGTGTAATGAAACCTTCATAAAACCCTTAATGACAAGGTTCAGGGAGTTTCCAAGTTGGCAAACACAACCACGTGCCAGAAGGCTGGCACATCCCAAATCCGTGCAGACAGAGGCTCCTGCACTCCAGACTCTTCCAGACCTTGCCCTGTCTTCCTCCTCCTCTGACTGTCCCTTTGTGTGCTTTATAATGTTAAAAGATAAACTGAGGCATATTAAAGATTTGAAAAGTTTATTTAAGCAAAAATTATTTGGAATTGGGCAGCGCCAAACCGGAAGTGGTAAGGAGCACTCTGCCGACGGGGGCTAGGGGAATTGATTTATATAGAGAAAGTGCAGAAGCAAAGAAAAAAAATTACTTGCTTGGCTATAGCTTAAAGCCTAGTTGGCTATTTATGATTGATTGTCCATAGATTTCGATTTCGTAACCTTGAAGGATTTATAGGGTTAGATTTTGGTTTGCTTACGCAGGCAGCCATGGCATTAGAACCACCTCAGTCTAACAGCCCCCTTGTTTAATTAATTTAACGATAATAAACTGGATAGTAAATATAGAATCTTCCTGAATTCTGTGAGTTGTTCCAGCAAATTATGGCATCTGGTTGGGGGTGCATGTGGGAACCCCTGACTTTATAGCCAAGTTGGACTGAAGTGTGAAGATCCTGGGGACCCGATCCTTGAGACTGGTGTCTGAAGTGAGGGCAGTCTCATGGAATTGAGCTTGGGACCTGTGGAGGCTGATGCTAATTCTGTGTACTTAGTGTCAGAATTCAGGTGAACCATAGGGCACCCAGTTGGTGTCAGAGAATCAGAGAATTGGTTGGTGTGAGAAAAAAACCTGACACTTGGCAAAGATGGAGATCTACTTGTAGTGTATGTGTTTGCTAATACTTTAAAAACATTTGCTATTTCGATCGTAGGGATTGGCCCAGACCAGTTCCTACCCACCCTTGGTGATGGTGGTGCCACATAGAAATCAGACATGATTCATGTTGCTTTGGAACAGGGCTCTTTATTGCTGTTGCTGCTTTTCGTTTATAGTAGCTGCTAATGCCTGGGCTTTCTGTCTGGCTTCTCATGAAGCTGCTATGCTGCAGTGCCTAAAAGGACTCCATCTGGACCCTTTCCAGACTCTTCCAGGGCCTGCCCTTGTCTCCAGGATTTGCCTCTCAAATTGCGAGTGTCTCAGGAATTTCTCTTCTAGAGCCAGGGGAAGACGGAAGGTTGTGCTTCTTCAGGGAAGAGAGGTGAAAAGTCACTCTGAAGTCTTTCTTCAGTGTAGTCCCATCTGAACTTCGTCTAGTACAAATACATCGAAGTTTCAGGCATGTGATTGACACTCTTCTTGGGACATTATTCAACTAACTCACAAATTAATGTGGGAACCAATAAGATGTTAAAACTGGTTCAAAGAGCATTTGAGAAATTCAATATATGTAAATATAGATATAGATATGCAATCTAGTAAAGGAATGTTAGGTTAAGATTACTGGGTTAGACACACAATGGGTTAAAATGTTATAGGGCCATAAACTATAACCTTTGGGGTTATCTGTTCCACTTGACAATAAATTGTTTACATTTTTATTGGACAAAAAGCTACAACTTAACTTCTTAAGTATTGTAAAATAACCTGGTCAATAAAAATCAAGCCCAGCATTGCACTGAAAAGAACACTTCTAAATCTCTTGCCTAGTTGCATGTGACCGATCGTTTTGGTGACAGATATGCTGTTTTTCACTTTTTACTAATCATTATTTCTGGACTGGGTAGAAGTAGAGGGTCTGTCCCCAGTCCTTATGTTGCCATCTTACACGGACGACCAAAAGAAATATTCACGGTCTGCTGTAGCTACCTCCAGAGAGATTGTTTTCATTTCTCTTGTTAATGGATTATTGGCAGGCTCAGTATAGTCTTGGCCAAACTAGATGTCTTAAATTATAAAAGAAACTTCTCCAAAATTCATCACAAATGTCTTATTCATTTAAAAATGCAAACACAAAAACTCAAATAAAATAGAATTACTGTTATATACTTGTTTAACTTAAGTACATCCATCTATATACTGAGCAAGAGAACTTGTTAAATAGTAAGAGAATTTCCCCTCGCTAGTCCATTCAATGCATATAGACCACAGAATGAAGGTGAGAGGGAGACGCAGATCTGCTTTCATCTTCATAAATCTCATTTTGCTTGTATGAGTATCTTGGTATGCTGTGTGATTCTAATGTTTAAAAACACGTATATTTTTGAGGCACATGGTCCCCAAATGAAAGTCACCTACTTCAACTGGTACCATAAGTTCCAATTTAGAAGAAAAAAACCTAGTTGTCAGTGTCGGCCTTTTTTTTTTTTTTGAGGGAGATTAGCCCTGAGCTAACTACTGCCAATCCTCCTCTTTTTGCTGAGGAAGACTGGCCCTGAGCTAACATCCGTGCCCATCTTCCTCTACTTTATATGTGGGATGCCTCCCACAGCATGGCTTTTGCCAAGCGGTGCCATGTCTGCGCCTGGGATCTGAATCGGCGAACCGTGGGCTGCTGAGAAACGGAATGTGCGAACTTAACTGCTGAGCCACCGGGCCGGCCCCAGTGTCAGCCTTTTTAAAGGATTTTCATGGGTAATTTTGTTTTTCATTGAGGTAACATTGGTTTATCACATTATATAAATTTCAAGTGTACATTATTAAATTTTGATTTTTGTGTAGACTCCATTGTGTTCACCACCCAAAGACTAATTATCATCTGTCACCATACACATGTGCCCTATCACCCCTCATGGGTAATTTGAACACTATGTGTAATTGGCTTCGTACAAAGTCTGCAGATGTTATATTAGTTTTCTATTACTGTGTAATCAGTTACCCTGCATTTAGCAGCTTAAACGCATGCACACATTTATTAACTCACAGTTTCTGAGGGTCAAGAGTTCAGACATGGTTTAACAGAGTCCTTTGCTCAGGGTCTCCCAGGAGGACAATCAAGCTTTCAGCCAGGCTGCATCTTCATCTGGAGGCTCAACCGGGAAAAAGTCAGCTTCCAAGCTCATCCAGCTCTTACTTCATCAAGTCAGCAAGGAGACTCTCTCTGACCTCAGGAAGGGCCTAGTCTC
Organism: Equus przewalskii; assembly: GCF_037783145.1. Classification (NCBI taxonomy): domain Eukaryota; kingdom Metazoa; phylum Chordata; class Mammalia; order Perissodactyla; family Equidae; genus Equus; species Equus przewalskii. The sequence goes on from NW_027228754.1 coordinate 1,792,341, forward strand.
TCTCTCATAGGGCTTTCATCTGATTAAATCAGGCCCATTGCAGATCGCCTCTCTTATTAACTCAAAGTCAGCTGCTCTGGGACCTTAATTACCTCTGCAAAATTCCTTCATCTTTGCCACATTCTAAGGGTTGGAAGCAAGTCACAGGTTCCACCCACACTCAGGTGGAGGGGATTATACAGGGCCTGGACACCAGAGGACAGGAGTCATGGGGGTCACCCTGAGGTCTATCTGCCGCAGACCTTAACTCCCCTTTGTAGTCAGGGCCCAGCCAGGAAAACAGCAACCACACTAGGTATTCTATCAGAAAATATTTAATGTAGGAAATTGGCTAAGTTATCAGAGGACTAAAAATGCAAAAAACTAAAAGAAAAAAGGAATAACGAGGTAACAAAGTAAATAAGTTGAGGAAGCAGCTACCCTCCATGGCTAGGGGAGTGAGGGATGAGGTCGGTGTTACCAGGGACTATGAGCTTGGAGAAGAGACCCGCACACCATAACCTCTGAGTAGAGTCCCCCTCTGACTGCCTCTGTTTATCAAGGAGGGCCAGCAGAGCTGGGCTCAGACCTCTGAGGAGGGGTGCTGCCTGGCTGGTGCTGGTACCTCTGAGTTGGAATCATGAGGCTCATCCTAGGAGTGCTGAAAGAAGTAGCAGACTGGGCCTAACCTGCTGCCGGAATGAGGGGCCGTTATTGGGCCTCCCTGCCAGGTGGAGCAAGCCAATAGGAAGAACGGTCCTCCGTCCCCATGCCTTCCAGTCTCTCCTTAGCATCCCTCTGGGAAGAACCTAACAGTGAGTAAGCTGGCAAAGGAGAAACTCAATTTTCAGAGTCCTGCAGTCAGCATCACAAAACAAGTCTGAAGGGTAGATTTGGAACCTAGAGACAGTAGCTTGATAACCAGCGTACACTTCCCTAAGATAAGACTGCTGAAACCTAGGTGCAGTAGAAAACACTGGACTTGGCCTTCTGGTCTCACACTGGCAGGGCTGGGATTTTGGGTGGTCAAGGAGTAACACCTCTCTCTTCCCTGCTTGAGTTCTGAACCAACCAAGGAAGGGTCTCAATAGTTGGAAGATGGAAATACAAATATGAAGTTTATTGCTAACAAAGTCTCTGCTGCCAGGTGTGCAGCCAGATGTGCTTACTAACATCCCTTGACTCAAACTGCAGGCCTCCCTGTGGGTTCATGAGAACACGAGCTCTCAGGAGGCCCACAAGTTCCATGGAGAGATGGAGAGACGGAGAGACAGAGAGACGGAGAAACACCCGGGGGAAGGCCACACGGGGAGAGCCTGGGGGCACTGAGAGAGGCCTGGCCAGTTCCCTGGTGGAGGTTCCTCGCCTAGGGAAGGGGAGGGGTGGAGAATGAGTTTTTTCAGACCAGTAGACTTGGAAGCATATTTGGTCACAACCTGGCTCTGGTTAGAGATATTGTAAAAAGACAGATTTTTTTTTCTTAGTTGGAGGTACTTTTTTTTAATTGTGACAAAATATCCATCACATACAATTTACCATTTTAACCATTTTTTTTAAGATTTTGTTTTTTCTTTTTCTCCCCAAAGCCCCCTGGTACATAGTTGTGTATTTTTAGTTGTAGGTCCTTCTAGTTGTGGCATGTGGGATGCCGCCTCAGCATGGCTTGATGAGCAGTGCCATGTCTGCGCCCAGGATCCAAACCGGCAAAACCCTGGGCTGCCGAAGCAGAGCGCACGAACTTAACCACTTGGCCATGGGGCCAGACCCCATTTTAACCATTTTTAAGTGTACAGCTCAGTGGCATTAAGTACATTCACATTGTTGTGCAACCATCTCCACCATCCATCCCCAGAACGTTTTCATCCTCCCAAACTAAAGCTCCACACCCATTAAACAATAAGTCCACGTTACCTCCTCCCCAATCCCCTGGTAACCTCTCATCTACTTTCTGTCCCTATGAAATTGACTACTCCAGGGACCTCAGATGGTGGGATCATACAACAGTTGTCCTTTTGTAACTGGCTTATTTCACTTAGCATAATGTCCTCATTCATGTTGTAGCACGTGTCAGAATTTTCTTCCTTTTTCAAGTCTGAATAATATTCCATTGAACGTATATACCACATTTTGTTTATCTACTCATCCCTTGATGGACACTTGGGGTGCTTCCACCTTTTGGCTATTGTGAATAATGCTGCTATTCACCTGCTAAGAATGTGGGTGTACAAATATCTGTTTGAGTACCTGCTTTCAATTCTTTTGGGTGTATACCCTGAAGCAGAATTGTTGGATCTATGGTAATTCTGTGTCTAATTAGAAACACAGATTTTAATGGCTATTGTGAGGAGTGTCCAGAGGTATGTGCAGAGAGCCTTTGAAATGCGCATCATCCAGTCTGGAGGCCTCTTAGGTACAAATCGCCCCTTGACCCTGAGGGTCTGCCCTTGCTGCTTCAGGCCCACAAAGTGGGGAATAGGCTTCTCGGGGAAAGGAGCCCGCGTGCCCTTCACCTTTAGGCTCCACACTCAAGAATAGGACAGTGGCTGAAGTCCACTTCAGTCCCCATCCTCCAGGGACTTGTTGTGAGACCTGAGGAAGATTCTGGGGCCCTTGCAGCTTGCCTAGCTCTGCTACTTTTGCTGTCCTTTGTCATCAGTGTCACTGTAATGATTGGCAGTAGAGCCTTAAGTATGAAAGCCAGCTGTGTGTGTCTTTAGGGACATTGGAGAAGGGAGCTGGGAGGCTTTTTTCTGGTCTAGGGCCACTCTTGGGGCAAGAGCGGATGGGCAGGGCCAGCGAAGGAAGGCAAGCTGAGTTCCTGGTGGCTCCTGAGGCTTAACAGTTGTGAGACCCACGCACCATTTCCTGATAGAGTTAAATTTCCTGTTCAAAGGAGTTGCCCAAATGGTAGAATTTCAAGCACTGAGACAGACTAAACATTTCGGAGCAGATGGCAAGGTTAAAAGAATAGTCTCTGGCATGGAGGGTTCAGGTACCTGCTGAGCCAGGAATGAGGATGGTGTTCTGAGCTCACTGGAGTCTCAAAGAGAAAGTGATGGCCACATCCTTCTGCCCTGGGGCAGAGACTGCACTGTGCCTGAGGCCAGTGAACTTACTCTCTTGCTTTAGCTGTACCAGGCAGTCAAGAATCAAGGGTGCTCCCAGGAATGTCCCTCAGTCAGCATCACAGAAATACACAAAAGAGGGAGATGAGTGCCAGGGGCAATTGTAAAGAAGTCAGTGCATCCTACCACTTTCCCTGAATGTGTAGGGCTTGTCTCTGTTCCGTTCCGTTCAGCAAGGTTCAGAGACTCAAAGAATCCTGTCTGATAGAAGTATAATGTGAGCCGCATACAGAAATTCAAAGTTGCTAATTGCCCCTTTAATATAAAGGTAATGGAAAGATAAAAGAAAACAGGTGAAATTAATTGTAATAATATATTTAATTTATCCACTATATCCTAAATATTCTCATTTCAATGTGTAATCAGTATTAAAATGATAGAGCTATTTTATATTCTATTTTGTTTTGTACTAAGTCCTTGAAATTTGGGCGTATTTTATACTTGTGGTGCACTTCAACCCAGACTGGCCACATGTCAAGTGCTCAATAGTCACATGTGGTTTGTGGCTACCATAGTGCATCATGCAGCTCTAAGAGGTCCAAGGATGATTACAATAGTGAGCATTTATTGAATGATTACTATTGCATGTATTAAATCTTTTAATCCTCATAGCAATACTCTGAGGCAGTTGCTATCTACTAAGGAATATAGGTATGTTCCTTGGTTTTTGGCCCTCTTCCTCTGTCTTTAAAAAGTCAGTGGTGTAACATCTGTTTCTGATTCTGCTTCCCTCTGCTTCCGTCATCACGTGGTCTTGCTCTGACACTGACTTCTTCTGAGGCCCTATTGATTACATCAGGCTCATGCAGATAATCCAGGATAATCTCCCCATCTCAAGATCCTTAATTTAACCACATCTGCAAAAGTCTCTTTTGCCATATAATGTAGCATTCCCAGGTTCTGGGGTTAGGGTATAGACATCTTGGGGGGACGATATTCAGCCTACAGAGAGGATGACTTTATTTTCACAATCATGTAAGAAAAATATTGAGCTGAGACCACAGTTTTTCCATTTTCTCTTCTTACTGGCTGTGTAGTCAGCTCACTCTGCTTCTGGAAGAGACTGTCTTCCTTGTTCTATCACATCTGAAGTCCTGGCTGCTGCTGGGAGAAGCGTGGCCTTGCTTCTCCTGGCATCTCCTGTTCTTCCTCTGCCCTGGTCGCTTGCTGCTGTGAATGACTCTACTGAGATTTACATGTGTCGTTCTTCTGAGGAAGTTGGAAATTTGTGAGAAGCCCTTCTTCCTGCTTTTTGCTTCTCGTTTTGGGGGAAACAGGCCAGAAACACTAACTAGAGCAGGCACATCTGTCCTCTTAGAAGGGATCTGAAAGGTCATCTAGCCCCAACGCCCACCACCCACCCGTGTCCTACCACCACCCTGCTCTGCTGTGTCCTAGCCAACAGGGACCTCCCACCTAAGCTTGATCTCTCAAGCAAGTCATTTCCTTCTTAACAATGATCTTTCAAGTGAATTCATTAGAGTCCTTTAGTTGCAAGTAATAGAAACCAACTTGAATTAACCTATGCAAGAAAAAACAAAGTTTCCAGAAAACCTCTCTTTGGGGAGATCCGATCTCTTGCTTTTCTTGGCAACTTGAAGACTCCTTGCCTAGGAAAGGGAAGCTTTCCCTGTCTACCTCTGACTCCCAGCAGATATTCAGTGATTGTGATACTTCTGGCCATGGCTCCTCAAATACCCTCCTGCCATATACACCTGACTCCACCCAAGGGATGAAGAATCACAGGCCTGTGGTGTCACCAGGAAGAAGATGCTGGATGAGAGGGTAAGTTGATAAGAGAGGAGCCAGACCAGGGTACTAATGACTGGCTAAGACATTGGGACATAAGCTGGAACTTTGATGTTGTTATTTAATGTACACACATGTGTGTCTGTTTGTACACATATAGATACACACAACATTACACAAAGTTTGGGCACCTACTGTGTGCTAGGTACTGTGCTAGTGTGGAGGATACAGACATGACTCTATTCCTGACTTAAAGGTTTCCCTAAGAGACAAAGGATTGCAGGACAGTTTGATGAATGCCATAGAGAGGCATGATCTCCTCTGCTTGGATGTGTCCAGGAAGACTTTAAAGAGAAGGGGACATTTGAAGTAGATCTTAATAAGAATTCAAAGATCATCAGAAGAAGTGTGTGTGTGTGTGTGTGTGTGTGTGTGTGTGTGTGTGGTGGGTTAGGGCATGCTGGGAATGGAGAAGAATGTTCCAGAAAGAAGGAATTATATGACCAAAGATCTGGACGTGAAAAAGCACTGGAGTTTAGAAAAGTGCAGATGGTTCTGTATGGCTGTCAGGAGGGGGACTTGGGATGAACGGTATGAGAATGGGCAGTTGAGCACAGGCTGAATCTGAGCAGACTGAAGTTTTAAAATTTTTCTTGTAAGGGACTGGGCATTCTGGAAAGAGTGAAAGCAGAGAGTGTGACAAGATCTGAATTTGAGAAGAAGAATGACCCAGGGAGTGTGGGGGATGGACTGAAGGAAGGGAGACTGGGGGCAGTGAGGTGGGTTAACAGAAGTAGAGACCAAGACAAAAGTTGACATGCAAGAGATTCACTGGGGGAAATACCCGACCTGTGATGGAGAAAGAGGAGGAACAGGGTAGCGGAGGAGAGCCTTCAGGCCGTAATGCAGGTGTGACACCTGTGAAGGAAGAGCAGGAGGGAAGGAGGGGTGAGTAGGAGGAGCCTCAGACCACAGTGCAGCTCTGAGAAAACAGCCAGGCTGACAGGATGTTCTAGGGCTGATGGAGTGCCCATTAGCAACGTCCTACATCAGGCACAAATGGCCTGTCTCTGGTACCCCACTGTGCTCAATCACTGGCTGGGAGTGGCCTTTGGGACATGACCTCACTGTGAACACCTGACACATCCAGAGGTGCAGCAGCTGGAGGCTATCAGTCAACTAGGCTCCACGCAGCAGGTTCTCTTGAAGGGAGACCTGAGCGCACCTCCCAGCCAGTACGGAGATCACTGCAGCAGCCCAGGCTGAACCAACACAGTACCAGGGGAGTGGAAAGAGACATGAAAGAGGAGTTGACCTCATTAGTACCCCTGGTCCGGGCAGGCTGTTTTCTGTCAGCCTCCTGGAAAGGCTTAAACTGCTCTCCCCAGTGGGTGTGGCTCCTGCCCCCTCCTCTTTTTCAACTGGGGCTGGAAGTCTTCCTCCCCCCACTCTTCTTGAGCACACCACAAGCTTGCTGGACGGCTTAGTCAGCTAGGGCTGTCATAACAAGTACCACAGACTACTGGGCTTAAACAACAGAAATTTGTTTTCTCACAATGCTAGAGGCTAGACGTCCGAGATCATAGTTGGTTTCTTCTGCGGCCTCTCTCCTTGGCTTGTAGATGGCCGCCTTCTCTCTGTGTCCTCACGTGGTCTTCCCACTGTGTGTGTGTATCCAGTCTCCTCTTCTTATGAGGACATCAATCAAATTGGATTAGGGCTCACCTTAGTGACCTCATTTTTAACTTAATTACCTATTTAAGACCCTATCTCCAAATACAATCACATTCTGAGGTACTGGGGTTAGGACTTCAACATATGGATCTGAGGGGACACAATTCAGCCCACAACAGTGAACTACCCCACTTCTTGTTGTGCTGAGGCTGAGGGCATTTTACTAGAGTTTTTCCACTTTTCTTTCTTCCTGCTCAGGACCTTTCTACGTGTTCAGTTTCTGTGCTGCTTCTGCTTTTCTTTTCCTTTACTCTCTTTTCACTGTATGATCAGCTTCTGCTTGTAATTACTCTTTTCCACCTACCTGAGGGTCCTGTCTTATCAATTACTCAGCATCTCCCATCCCTCCCCTGTTTACTAGTGTGCTCAGGGTTACTCCATCATGAAAAAAACTTCCTTAAAACTCGTCACCTCCCCTCAACTTTGTCCTTCCATGACAGCCTGAAGGAAACGTTCATGCCCTTCCTGTCTGTTTTCTGATTGCCTGGCTTTTCCCCTGTGATTTTATATTATTTTATATACATGTACAGAATATATAGATTTGTTCTTAAGCATAAACGTGTTCATGCTGAACAGATTGTTTTCCAACTTGTTTTCTCACTTAAAAATGTCTTTGAGATCTTTCTATATTGGTATACCAGATATATCCTGCTTGGTTTAGTTCACGCTAGAGGGTTGGAGAGGGGCGGAGGCCTCAGTGTTCTTTTCTGGAAGAGCATAAACGTCAGTTCTGAGGTGCAGCTTGGTTGGTCAGCACGGTCCTCACTCCAGAATGGCAGCTTATTTGGGGGATGTCAGTTGAGGAGAGCTGCCTGGCTGGGAGGAAGCCTGCTGGGAAATGTCTTGGTTTTAGGTATGAACCTATTTTTTTATGCACTGAATTGTGTCCCCCACCCCAAACTTGTATGTTGAAGTCTTAACCCCCAGTATCTCAGAATGTGATGTATTTGGAGATAGGGTCTTTAAAGAAGCAATTAAGTAAAAATGAGGTCATTAGGTGGGTCCTAATCCAATATGACTGGTATTTTTAACAAGAAAAGGAAATTGGGGCACAGACATATACAAAGGGAAGAACAGGAAGAAGATGGCCGTCTGTAAGTCAAGAAGAGAGGCCTGGAGTAGATCCTTCCCGCACAGCCCTCAGAAGGAACCAACCCTGCTGACACTTTGATCTTGGTCTTCCAGCCTCCAGAACTGTGAGAAGATAAAATTCTGCTGTTTAAGCCCCTAGTCTGTGGTACTTTGTTACATCAGCCTTGGCAACCTAACACACTATTGCAGTGGGTAGATTCTTTCAGACTGCAAGAAAAAGAGATGGGCTCAGGCTTAGAAGAGCTTGAGTGATGAGGTTTATTTTAGGGCCAAGTAAGGAAACTGTCTCAACTGTCTCAGAGTCAGGACTCACGGGAGAGTGAGAGTGACCCAACAGCAACTCTGGTTGCCCAGGCAACCGGTTGTCCCCTCAGAAGTGTTTATCTACTTTAGGTATAGCTGTTCTCCTCGCTCAGCTTCTCTCTCTCTCTTCTGTCTTTACTTCTCCTACTTCTGTTTATATTGCCCTTTCTTTTACTGCTCTTTTCCTCTCTGTTGCACACAAACCTCCCAAAGAGAATCTAATTGGGAAACTTAGTACTCTAGGATATGGCGCTCTCCTATAAATCCACTGGTCTAGCCAGTCCTTTATCCTTGGTCCACTCAGTTGTGTCCGGGGTAGCAGGATCATAAAACTCAAGGCATGGCAAATTTTGCTGGCATATAAGACAAAACTGATTTCTTCTGAAGGAGCCCATGCATTTGGAAGGAACTTATAATATCAAAAACTTCTCTTCAGTCCATCCATACCAATATGGCCTTGGGAGGATGTAGTAGTTTGATGGGGCTACCATAACAAAATTCCACAGACTAGGTGGCTTAAACTACTGAAATTTCTCTTTTTTGCAGGAAAGGAGTCTCCCTGAGCTAACATCTATTGCCAATCTTCCTCTTTTTTTTCCTTCTCCCCAAAGCCCCATTACATGGTTGTATATCCTAGTTGTAAGTCCTTCTAGTTCTTCCATGTGAGCTGCCACCGCAGCAAGGCAACTGACAGACTGGTGGTGTGGTTCCACAACCAGGAACTGAACCTGGGCTGACAAAGAAGTGAGAGCACAGAACCTTAACCACTAGACCATCAAGGCTGGCTCAGAAATTTGTTTTCTTACAGTTCTGGAGCCTGGAAGTCTAAGATCAAGGTGCTGGCAGAGTTGGTTTCCTCTGAGCCCTCTCTCCTTGGCTTGTAGATGGCCACCCTTTTGTTGCCTCTTCACAGCGTTGTCCCTCTGTGCATGAGCACCCTTGGTGTCCTAATCTCCTCTTCTCATAAGGACGCCAGTCAGATTGAATTAGGGCCCACCATAACAGCCTCATTTTACCTTAATCACCTCTTTAAAGATCCTATCTCTGGTTACAGTCATATTCTGAGGTACTGGGAGTTAATACTTAAATATATAAATGGGGGGCAGGGCAAAATTCAGCTCGTAACAGAGAGTAAGCAGTATCCTACCTCTGCAACCATCTCACACATCAGGAGGCCCTAGTCCTTTGGTGTATGTGTTGGTGCTCCTTCCTGTGATTCCTGCTTCGGCCATCTGACAAGGAAAAGGGAAATCCAATGGGTTCAGGAGACATGGACACAGAGAGTTGGATGAAGATATGAGAAGAGCTGGTGAGTGAGAATTAAACATACTAAATAGGGTTGAGCTCTCAAATTAGCTCTTAATTCTCAGAAATCTCTGTTGCCCTTCAGAGGAGGAAGTGGGCAGGCATTTGGGCAATGTGGTTGGGTACTCTTCTATCACTAGTCACTTTCAAGAGAGAACAAATGTAGCCATGAGGTGAAAGGACAAGAAGATAAGAGGTACCCAGGCTGGTGGAGGGAGTGAGGGATACAATAAATGGGAAGAGGCTGGAAGAGTGGCCGAGGAAGGAAGAACGTTGAGCTGGGTGAGAAGGTGAGTCTTTCTGACTAAGAGAGGAACCAAGAACTCAGTTCATTATGGAAGGATGTCTGTGCCCTAGAAATCCATCCTGGAAGTGTGTCTAGGAATCATTGTTCTAGTGGGTCGTTAGGGACAAGCTCTCAGCAGCAGAAGAAATGGGAAAGAACAGAAGACACATGTTGCTGGTTGGCTCTAAACTTCCTTTGCCTCCGTCTTGCTCAGAGGGTCCCAATCTTCTCTCTTACCCTTATTTTCCACTAACTCCCCACTCCTACCCTATGCTCCATCCAGACCTGACCATCTGATGTTTCCTAAAATATCCTGTGATGTTTCATCTCTGTGACTTTGTCATTGCCACTTCCTTCATGTACAATTTATTTTACTTATAGCTGCCTCCAGATCCCTTCTCGATGCCAGTTGAGCCCTCCAACTGAGTGGGCTATCTCCATTCTCTGAACTCTCCTGCTACTCTGACCCTTTGCTTTGTGTCCCCGTAAGGGCTTTGTCCTGCATGGCCAGACTGCCTGGGAATGAGGACTGTTGCATAAAATTTTGCGTCCCCAGTTTCACCTAGCACAGTGCCTTACATATGGTAGAATTAAATAGATCTTCGTTGAGTTGAATTGAAGCAGAAAAGGAATGCCTTAAGTTATTTTCTCTAGGTCATTCATGGTGAAGAGTCCCATGAGGGCTCTCTCAGTCAAGAAAATATTTTTTGGCTACTATACTTGGACTCTTAACTCCTGCCCTTTGAAGCTTCGATTGATTTAAAGCCCTTTGCTTGAAACGCTTAAGCTTGCACATTTACCAAAATGAGCTCATAGCTTCAACTAAGCCTGCTTACCCAAGGAGATTTACATTTTCTCTGAACATTTACAAAGATATTAGAACAGTTTCTAAACAGAGATATATTATGGTTTCCTCTTATCTTCGTAGCAGTATTTGCATATTAAAAGAAGAACTTGGGGAAGGTGGTGACAACCAACAAGAAATCTGGAAATCCGGGGACTTTCATGTAAGGAGGTGCGGGTGGGTCCCAGAGAGAAGTGATGGAGAGGGGCTTCTCTAAGGCAGCTCAGACTGTACCTCCTGGGTAGCCTTCTAATCCTCCTCCTCCTGGTTTGTAACCACTGTTACAACTTCCCCCACTCCCATCAGCTTTGCAAGATTTTCTACTGACAGCCGTGCTAAGTAAACCACAAACCTGGAAAACTGAGCATGACAAATAGAAGTTAGAAGGAAACAATACTGACAGCATTGACGAAACGTTTAATTACACACAAGGCTCATGCAGTGCCTCCTGATAAATCAGCATAAATGTTCCCCTGTCCCTCAAAATCAACAGCAATCTGTATCTTCACACAAATGAAGTATTTTCTGGGGTCAACTTGGGGAAAAGATGGTTTGGAGTGGGAGCAGCTCCTCTTGCTGCAAGAGGAGAGAGCCAGTTACCGCTCAGTCCACATTTTTGCAAGGAAACATTGCCTTCTTTGATAGTAACGAAATTCAGAACCCCTGAAGGTGGGCCTGGAACAAGGATTTCCTGGTGGGGAGGGCCAATTGGAACACATAGGCCTGAGACACTCTCTGTTTTTGAGGTTCACCTTCTCTTGGGGGCTCTCCTTGATTACCACTTCTGATGTCCACCATGCTGGGTTTTGGGGATTTTGCTTCCCCTTCAACACATGGCTAAGATAGGCTGAAACCTTTAGACATGTCTTTACTAAAGACTAGAGCAAGCAAAAGAGAAACTTAAAAGTACCAGCAGGAATCTGTCTTAGGGGATACAGTTTAGGCACCTCTAGCTGCTTCCTTTCTTAGTACCTGGCCTGTCTAGATGCCATCCTAGCATGTGTCACCCAGGTGACTACAATTGTCCATTTATCTCCTTCAAGTTGGAGTCAGGCTCCACCTGCTGAGACTCACCTCATCAAATCTGGTGTGCTGTTTGAAGATCCACCTTTTCCCTAATAATTGACACCAAAGTCATGTTCTATTTTATAAATTCCCCCACCCCAGGTGTTGTCCTACATGCTTCTTAGAGGATGAAGTGGTTGTCATTTAAGTCCTATCTGGTCTCCTTTTCTTGTTCCTCCTAAAGGAGGGAGGATAGGGAGTGGGGACAGGTAAGCCATGGGCAGGCTCCATGGAGGCCCTAAAACCAGGATGGCCAGGTGCTGTACAGAAACGTTCCTATGAAGCTTATCAGGAAATGTGACCAGGTGGGGGTGGGGGAGCAGTGAGGTTGGCACTTTCCAAATCTGTGTAGGAAGAGGGAGTAAGGGGGCTCACTGTAGCCACCGTTCCCACACTTAACCACTCTATCTGCCAGGAAGTTATTATCAAATCTAATCCCCATCACTTTTTGCCACTGCAGATCCCTGTGATGGAAAGTTTAACGCATCTTTAATTTCACGTTCCTGCTGTTTCTGTGTTCATGTCCCATTCTGACCACCCGGGCTATTTGGAAATGTCTGTCTGAGGGGGCAGTTGTCTGGCTGAGGTTGCTACAGTCCTTACTCTAGATCATTCAGTAAAGCGGGCTACATCTCACTGAGCTCAAGCTTTTGCGTCTGTCTGTGCAGTGGTTTATTCCAGATCTGGAGGCAAGGGAGGTCTCAGCCTCTCTTCCCTCCTGTGAATGGCCCTGGACCTCCATCTCCTCTCCAGTGCCCAGTGGCAAACCTCTGTGTCTGGGTCCATTCTGATTTTCTTTCTCAGCCACCTTCTCCCATTTGCACCAGGCCTTTCCACCAACAGAAGTCCTAGCACTGCAGGATGCTGTGACTGGCTACCGGGAGCTTATCATACAGGGATGCAACGACTCTTTCCCATAACTGGAGAGAGACAGAGAAAGTGATGGCAGAACCAACTTCCAGCAGAACATCCTTCTCTTTGTGTCTGAGTAAAGACTGCATCGGCTAACCTCACAAGTCCTCCAGTGCTACCTGGGACCTTGGCATGTAACTTCAAGGACATAGGCTCAGCCATGCTTTGTGTCTCTCTTATCTCTTGCCACCAACAAAATGGCAAGCCTATTGTCAGTTGCTGGTCTTCTCATCTACTCATCCTACTCTGCCTGAACTACGATATCCCGGATTCTCAAGTCTACAGTCTACACACCTCCTCCCCACCATTCTCATTGTGCGGTGAGAAACAGAGTTCCTTAGGACCTTCGCTTGCGAGGAGTGGATCCATATTCAGGTAACGTCAGGTAAGAGGGGTTTATTGAAGGATGTATGGGGAAATAAAGAAGGTTAGAATCTTTTGTTTTATTTCGCTTTTTTATTGAAAAATATAGGTGAATGTGATAAAAACATTAGAAAAAATCTTTTAAAAGAACAAAAAGCACATTGTGAAAACCTTTCTTCCAACCCTAGCCCATGATTTACCCAGTCTACTCGCTATATTCTAAAAAATTTATGTATATATGCAAACATATATATCTGTGTGAATATGTATATGTATTTCTTCTTATATAGAAATGGAGGTGCATTGTACACACAGTTCTACATGTTGCTTTTAATTTTCTTTTCCTAACACTGTATCTTGGGGCTCACTCCATGTAGGTATTTGTGGACCTACCTTTTTCTTTCTCATGGCTATCTTATGTTTCATTATATGGCTGGACTATAATGTATTTAACCAGTCCCTTATTAATAAATATTTTAGTGTTTTTATTCTTTTGCTGTTTTAACCAATATATTTATATCAAGCTTTATAGATTCTACCTCCTCAGCATCATGCATATTCTGCTGGGGTGGGCATTTGCATGGGGCATTGATGGAATCCTGGCCTGGGAGAGCCTCTGAGGAGGGAGGTAAGAGGGAGCCAGCTTAGGTTTGCCCATCTCTGGATTCTCACGGGGGCTGGCCCTAGAGCTGCTGTGGGAGGTGGGGGCCGCTGGGTCCTCCGGGACCAGAGCAGGATGTGAAGTTTGTATGACGGGCATCTCTTCAGGAAGAAAAAGACAGCCAAGTGGTTGGAATGATTCCAGCGGGAATCAAATATGTCAAGGATGAGGAAAGCCCAATATATGGTATGGTCAGGGAGACAGGAAAAGAGAGAAGAAAGGGGAAAGAGGAAGGAAAGAGGAAGAAGAGAAGAAGGAGGGGAAAGGAGAGCAGAGGCCCTGGCCCTCGTCTGGCATGAAGGACTGGGGGGGGGCAGGGACAGCTGCACAGGTGCAGTCCAGGAGCCTCCATCCCCAGTGGGAGGCCTCAGGCTGGAGACAGAGGGAGAAAGTGGGCTGATGGGTGACCCTGTTCCTGTGTCTCACAATCCGGCTGAACCTCCGAGCCTGGCCAAACCCCAAGTGTGAAGGAGACATCTTGACTCTCTGATGCCAGGAAAAGAGGAATGCAGCCCTGTCCCAGGTGACATCCTACAAAGATGGGAAATTCATCTAGTTCTCTGAGGATAACCGACCTCTGTTCGTGGGGCCAGCAACAATGAAAAACAGTGGCCAGTACTGGTGAACTGGGCAGGTGACGTACGACCAGACAAACCTCAGGGATTGCCATGCTTCAAGTCCAAGGTGAGTCACCAGTTTGGGGGGTCGGGGGGAGTAGGGTGCTGCTCAGGTATCTGGTCTCTAGAGGTCAGCAGCTCTCTGGGCAGTACCCCCACCTCTGGCTGCCCCTGATGCTGGGCCAGTCCACAGGGCCCTGAGACATCCATGACGCTGTCCAAATACCCTGCCAACTCCCCATGGGGCACGTCTGGAGCCAGGAGAAGGAGGTGAAAAGCCCCGGAGAGGGGCTAGGAAGAACCCTGAACCAGCCCTGCCACTCACTCCCCTTGAGGCCCTGGGCTGGACCCTTCCCCTCTGGGGACAAATGACCTCTAAGGCCCCTCTGGCTCTGGCCTAGGATTCCAGAGGGACTCGGGTGTGTGGGAGTCGTTTCAGAGCTAGTGGGTAGGATGAGAGGCCGGTTCCTGGGAGATGATGAGTGTTTTCCACAGGACAGGGGGCTGTGGCCTGGGATGTGCTGAAGTGCAGACCTCAGCCTCCTGGGGCCTCGCTGTCAAGGGCTCCCCTCCTGAGTCCTGGGCCTGCCTCTCCCCAGAGCTGTTCCTGCTTCCTGTGCTGCACGCTGTGCCCTCTCCTGAGCCCCATGAGGGGAGCCCGGTGACCCTGAGATGTGAGACAAAGTGGCACCCCCAGACGTCGGCCTTGTGGCTCCTCTTCTCTTTCTACAAAGAGGACCACATCTTGCAGGACAGGGGCCTCCCCTAAGAACTCTGCATCCCAGGAGCCCAGGAGGGAGACTCCGGGCTTTACTGGTGCAAGGCTGCCCCTCAGGGAGGCCGAGTCCAGAAACAGAGCCCCCAGCTGGAGATCAGGGTGCAGGGTAAGTGGGGGAGAGAGGGGAGACACTCCCCAGGGATCTGGGCATCAGGCAATGGGGTCCCCTGGGAGTACGGATAGGAGTCCCTAGGGGAGGAAGAGCTGGGAGCCTGGGTGGTCCAGCTGACCCTCCCAACCTGTGTGCTGCCCCAGCTCCTGTGTCCCGTCCTCTACTCACGCTGAGAGCCAGGCCCACTGGCCTCGCTGTGGGGGACATGGTGGAGCTTCTCTGTGAGGTCCGAAGGGGCTCTGCTCCGATCCTGTACTCGTTCTACCTCAATGGGGAGATCCTGGGGAACTGCTCAGCTCCCCATGGCGGAGCCGTCTCTCTCCTCTTCCCGCTGATGTCAAAGCAGGATGCCAGGAACTACTCCTGCCAGGCTGAGAGCCCAAGTGAGCCCAAGATGCTCTCCCAGGATGTATGCCTTGTCCCCCAACTGGATTCTGAGCAAGCTGGCAGCATCACTTCTGACTCCTCTGTGTACCTCCCACCATGCCCGGCACAGAGTGTAGGTGGCTTGGAGGAGGGAGATGTTTAGAGAGAGAGGACTCTCAATTCACATGAAAATAAGCAGTTGCATAGGCCTCCTTTTTACAATCACAGATGTTGTGGACCCTCTAGAGAACTGCTTTCCTGGGATTTCACTAAACCTGAGCCATCTGGATTTTAGCCTGAAACACAGGCAACTTCCCTCCTGTGGACAGACCACAGGGTGTGTGTTATGGACTGAATGCTTGTGTCCCCCTCAAATTCATATGTTGACGCCCTAACCCCCAGTGTGATGGTATTTGGAGAGGAGGCTTTGGGAAGCAATTAGAATTAGGTGAGGTCACGATGGTGGAGCCATTGGGATGGGATTAGTGCCCTTATAAGAAGAGACACCAAGGGCTCTCTCTCTCTCTCTCCATGCAAAAAGAAAAGGTCACATGAGCACACATCAAGCTGGCAGCCACTTACAAGCCAAGAGGAGAAGACTCAGAGTGAAATCTACCTTGCTGGCACCTGATCTTGGACTTCCAGACTCCAGAACTGTGAGAAAACAAGTTTCTGTTGCTTAAGCCACGCAGTCTATGGTATTTTGTTGTGGCAGCTCAAGCTGACTATGCAGTGCGTGTTAGAGAGAGAAAGAGCCGGGAGAGGGAAAGCCCAGCACAGATACACACAGGAGCATGAACAGAGAAAGGCCAGAGCTGGAGTCCTGTGTGCAGATGAGCTCCAGAGACCTGCCGGAAGCCCCACAGCCTCAGCTTGGCCCCGCAGTTCTCCCCTGGGTCTGCAGGGGCCCTCTCCTCTGAGCTGGCTGTATTTCCTTCTCCTCTTGTCGCTGAGGTGGGCCTGCCTCTGCAGGCCTCCTCTTGCCCAGGACTCCTCGGAATACCAGGGGAGAAACGGCAGCTGTTTCACCAGGGGGCTGCCTAAAGACTCGTGAGAGGCTCTGAGGCTCTAGACACTGATTATCAACTATGACCTTGACTCAGCATCCTTCCCAAACAGTTCTGCAAATCTACCAGAATTCCCACCTCTCATGGCACACGTGCCCATCTTAACCTACTCCACCTGGGAATCCCTTACCTAATAACGTGAGAAGATGGAATGTGTCTGCCTCTGCGTCAGCATCTCCATGCCTTCCCTGGTCTCAGAGGGCACTGCGAGATGTCACTTCTCCCTCACTCAGGCAGAGCAGTACCCCTGGCTACCCTCCTCCAACCCAGGGTACCTCGAGCAGCACAACCAGCCTGCAGAGGGGCACAGTGGCTCTGGGCACATAGTGTCCCTGCTGGAGTCCCTCACCCTTGATTTCTCCCTGAGTAGCATTGTCATCCATGAGGGACAGTGGCCAGGAGTCTGGTCATGTCTGGATTGATTCAATTTGATTGGTTAGTTCATTCCTTCTCTCCTTCTCCTCACTTTGCTTGAAAAATGAATTTAACATGTTGTGTAGTGGGAAGGAATTAACTTGACCCAAAGAGAGGCCTGGCCTTTGCCACTGGCTCCTGGGAGTGATCTTTAGACCTTTGGAATATCGTGTCTGATAGGAGTGTCTTTGTTTGCATGGGGACCTTGGCCACCAGGCAGTCTGGCAGTGTGATTTATGATGAGGGCTTTGGGCCATGCAGTATCATTTCTGCCTCCACAGGGACTGGAGACTGAAGGTATTGGCCTAGCCTTTGGAAGGGCTGGAGACTGAGGGTCAGTCGCCTGGGCCGTATGTCATCCAGCCCCAGCAAAAACGGCACCAAGGCTCAGGTGAGCTTTTCTGTGTATATTGTCACATTGATGCCAGGAGTGGAACACTGTGCTAGGATTCCACAGGGAGAGGACGTGTTAGGTGCTTTTCCTGGGTCTCTGCGCTTCTTCCCTAGGCTGACTTTAATCTGTATCCTTCCCCTGTAATAAACCAGAGCTGTGAGCATAAATGCTTTCAGTGCAGTCTGTGAGAGCTTCTAGAAAATTATGGAAAGTGAGGGTGGTTTTGGGAACTGCTGGAACTTGCATTTGGTGTCAGAAGTGAGGGTGGTGGTGTGTAGACTATTCTGTCTAACTGTACGCTGGGCTAAACTCTGGCACGTCTTACAAGATGTGCACAATGTGGCAAGATGAGACACCGATCAGTTAGGAGAATGAGATTAGAAGAAAGCAGGGTAGGAAGAGAAGCGGGAGCAAGGAGCAAGGTCAGTATCTGAACTGCATGCTTTGGTGTTCTCTCCTGGTCATGGGAAGGCTACAGACCCGGTCTCTACGGGATGGCAGCCACTCTGAGTGGGCGATGAGATCTGCTATACAACCACAGGGCTGCGCGGGGAAACAGCCCTGCTGTTCCCGCCACGGGGAGGCATTTTTTCTCAAGAGGACACTGTGGGACAATAGTGAACAGTATCTTTAGCTACATCCATCTTTTCCATAGTCCTATTGAATATCCCTGCTTTATAACACCCTCTGCACAGGCGCTGGGCACTGCAACAAAGCACTTCAGTAGGTCCTTATATGATGTGGATCAGGTTTCAGCTTTCTGATCATCCCACTTATCTGCTCATCCTGGTTAGTGACTCTCAAGAGGGCAATCTCCTCTGACCCCAACCTTGAGGACCTCTGCCAGAGCAAGTCGCGATTACTTATAGGAGCATATGGTATTCTTTTATGTTGTGAAGTCTACAAAATTGGTGATAAACACTATTTTAAAGGATTTTGAGTAGAGTGGGGGATTTTTTTTTTAAAGGGAAGTCTCCCCTCCATCCCCCCCCCCCCCCCGCCCCTCTGGGGAATCTTTTCATAAGCCCCATATGTAAATAGGAGAAATTCCAGCTATTCTCTTTGAAATGGGGGTAGAGGGCCTGGAATCCCACGTTCTCATGCTGCCTCATTTCTTTGCTATCTGCAACCCCTGAGCAGAGGAACTCCACAGAACCTTCATGGCTCCAAGGAGTTGCTTTGGGGTTTAAGCTGACAGGGGATACGCTCTCCAGCTTCTTTTATCTGTCTCATATATTAGATTTCTTGTAATATTTCCTGTGAGGAAAATGTCATGTGGATGTTTCTGATGTTCAGAAGCCACTGTAGTAAAGGAAGGACCGGACTGCACAGGCTTTGGGTAACACCTCATCGGGTGAGCCTTGGAACAGCAGCAAGTTAGGCACTACACCCCTTGCCCCCTCCTCCGCTCCCTCCCAATGCAGTTGGCCAAACTGGCTACGCCTAGAGCCAGGACTTGTCAATCCCAGGAAAAGTCTCCTCGCCACTGCTTCTTCCCCTACCCCAAGAGCAGTTGTGGTAGCAGCTCCTAGATCCTCCACTTCTCTTTGTGTCCCTCCATTTCCTCTTCTAGCACACTGAGGGATTCCTGAGGCCTTCCCCACGCCTTAGTCATTTCCATAGATTGAGAGAAAGTGTCTCCATTGTTGGTGTTTTGTTACCAGGCTGCTCTTCTCTCGGAGAAGGGAAACCTCTCAGGTCCAGGAGATCCTGTCCCACAGTGTGATGGCCTCAACTCCAAGCCACCTTCCATGCTCTGAGGGCAGGACCCCAGACAACCCCTCTCTTTCCTAGGAAGAAGGATTTGACCCAGAGCGTGGAGTGACACCATGGGGTGTCGTAAAACCTTTATGAGTGATAAGCTCTTCTGGAAACTTGACAGGGAAGAGAGCCTTCCCTGGTGAGGGCATTTTGTATCTGATGATGGAAGAGCTGCAGCCTTTGCCAAGAAAAGTATTTAGCGGGGCCATGGGGGGCAGGTAGGCAGCCCTAGAAAAGGAGAAAGTGAGACTGCCTTCTGAGTCTCAAAGTATTAAGTCAAAATGTAGTGGGTCAGAGATGAGAGTTTCAAATTATCCCCAAAGAAACAAACGATCAAATGAAGGTATCTACCTTCTCAGAAAAACGAGATGGGGTGGTGTGGACTCATTGCAAGGAGAGTCACAGAAGTGAGCCCTGGCAGTGCCATCGAGTCCTGTCCGGGGACTCTGGCAGCCAAACTGCAGCATCCTGGCAGCCTGGCAGAGGGGCGCACTGTAGAGATGGACACAGGAGGTTGTCACCAAATTGTTGAATTCTAGGTTGTCCCCTTTCCTCTAATGCCATGCTCCCAGCAGTTTGTTGCTAACTCTGTGTACTGACTGTGTGCGGTGGGGGGGATGTCAGGGCAAGGTAGCTACTCCTGGAGTATCTGATCAGAATGCCCTCAACAAAGGGGACTTCCTGCCCCGTCCCTCCTTATGCTTCGTCCTGCTTTGTTTTCCCTCACAGTGCTTTATTACTTCATGCTGTGTGTATGTTGTGTATTGTATCTCCTCCCACCCCCACCCTAACTGTAAAGTAAGTTGCCTGTTTTCCTGTTCCCTGCTGCAGCTCATATCTAGAACAGTGCCTGGCACTTAATTGGAGCTTCATAAATATTTGTAGGATGAATGGCTAATTTTATAGGTCAGTTGATAAAATGAGGCAGCATCCCAGATTCTGGTCAACCCTGGGACACTGATGAGCTAGAACTTTGAGCCTGTCCTGTGAGAGCTGGAGCCTGAACTGTGCTGAATTTGCTAAGAAAAATATCACCATGTGCAGACCTATCTGGGCGGCCATGGCTCTCCTCATCTCACTCCCCTCTGTTCCCTTTGGGTTTTCTTTGTGTGCCTCACAAATACAAAATTAACAATAACAAATGAATACAAATACAAATTAATAATGACCCCAAGCAGAATACTATTTACTGAGGGTTTTCTATGTGCTGGGACATCACCAGATGTAGTTGTCTGACATCCCAAATTAGTTTAATCAAGTAAAGTGCTGCCAGCAGGGCACCAGGAGACCTGGGTTTGGATCTCAGCTTTGCCATTAGACTGTGTGGCCTTGGAGAAGTCCCTCCACCACCTCTGCTTTAGGTTTTTTTGTGTTTTTAATTTGTAAAATAAGGGGTTGGACAAGATCAGTAGAATTTAATTTTTTTTCTTTTAGCGACAGCACCCTGTTTTCAAGCAAGTTCCACTTCAGCACGCCCATTTGACAAAGGACAAAAGCAGACACCTCACCGGGCTGGCCCAGGGGCATGGTTGCGCGCTCTGCTTCCACGGCCTGGAGTTTGCTGGTTCAGATCCTGGGTGCGGACCTAGCACCACTTATGGTGCCATGCTGTGGCAGGTGCCCCACATATAAATCTGTGCCCATAGTGGAAGATGGGCACAGATGTTAGCTCAGGGCCAATCTTCCTCAAAAAAAAAAAAAAAGAAAAGAAAAGAAAAGAAAAGAAGAAAGTCGCAGATACCTTAAGTTGAAGCTCCTGGCCTTGCCCCTGCTTCCCGGAGCAGTCCATGAGACAGCTCTTCCCAGTTCCCAGTGGGACTCTGGGGAGGACAGATTAAAAGCCGCTAGAGATCCTCTCAAGTTCTAGGAAGCCCAGCCCCAGAAGGCAGCAGTGTCACAGCTCTACTCAGGGGGAAAGAAACCTTTTATGATTGGAGACAAAGATGTCACCAGCTGGGGAACTTTCTCTCTGCTTCAGCAAAATAGAAGAGCAGGCAAAGTGTGGCATTCTCAAACTTTAGCCTACAGTGGACCTGCCCAAGGGACCTTGACAAACAGGTGGACTTGCAGGCTCCTCCCCCCGCGGTCCCCATCCTGATTCCCCAGGTGTGGAATGGAGCCAAAGGAATCAGCGTTGTAACCAGCCCTCCATGTAGTTCTGATGCAGATGGTACAAAACCTGCATTTTGAGAACAGTAAGCATAAAGGAAGCAGAGGACACACGACCTGGTGAGTCGATTTGAGAAAAGGCAGACAAATCGTATTTACGAGGGAAGTCGAGGGAGGAGGGTGTGTGTGTAGGAACCACTCTGGCATCTGTGATGCCCGAGAGACAAGGAATGAGTTGTCAGTGCATTAAAGGGGCTCAGCCTAGTGTGTGGGCTCTGCATTCATTATGGGCTGACCTGGTGAACAGGCAGGTGGCCTGGAAAACCCTGAGCTGGGCTGTACATTCTGGCAGCAGTGCCTGCTGTCTCCCCAGACCAGGAGCTGATTGGTGCTGCCAGCGAACGTTCTCGAATGAACCCATTCATGTGTCTTATCTTGAGACTTCCTGTGTATTCTCTTCAGTAGCTACAGACCCTGGCCAGTTACCAAGGGCCCCAGGTCTTCATAATGCCAAAGCCGACAGTCTTTACCCTTAACCAACCTTCAGTAATAACCACAACTCACACTCACTGAGCCCTCACCACGTGCCAGGCTCTGTGCGAAGTGCTTCACGGGTGTCATCTCATTTCATTTTCACCACCATCCTATGAAGTGGGTATTGTGAGTATCTTTTTCTGCAGACGAAGGAGCCCATGCAGTTTGGTTCCAGATGCATTTTCTTATCCCCTGCCCACCCCATTGCCTTCCTCCAGATCTTCAGGGCAATTTGTTGACCAGAAAAGCTAAGAGTGGTCTAGAACTTGCAAAGCTTACCTATCTCACTGTGATTCCTTTAATAATATTTTGCTCCTGTTTTAGGGTAACCACATAATTTATCCTATAAACCAGGACACTTTATAAGGGTGAAAAGGGGTACTATTAATCATTATGCCAGGACAATAGGCTTAAACTGGGACTGTCCCAGGAAACCTGGACAGAGTCCCCTCAACTCTTTTAAACTTTATCCATTCTCCTGAAATACCTGCCGTTGATACACACACTTAAATCTTCAGTTTCAGCAGATCCTCGGCCTCTACTTTACAGAGAGAATTTAAACCACTAGACAGGACTCCCCGTAACTTCTTGCTACACACAGGTCTACCTGCATCTCTGACCATCTTTTCTTATTATAGTGAAGGAGCATCTTGCGACCTAAGACCACTTCTTCTTCCTGGACTCTGAATCTCAGGCTTTGCTCTGTTGATCATCTCCTTTCTTTCCTGCCTGTGCAGCTCCACTCCTTACTTGTCCCCTCAGCATTTAAATACATTCAAATCTCTCCCATCTTAAAAAAAATTAACAGCAATAAAACCTCCCTCTATCCTAAGAGCTCCCTTCGCCTCCATCCTATATTTCTCTTCCTTGTCAAAGGTAAATTTCTTGAGAAAGTATGACTTCTAAACTCCTGACCAGGTCTCTAAGGCCCTGGTGAGCTGTCTCCAGTCCCTCTGCAGCCCCCTCGCAGCTCTCCTCCACCCTACCTGGTCGGGATGCCATCTATGCCTCCATGTGCTCAGTTTTCTCCCACCTTGGGGATCATGAAGAGGCTGGTCCCCCTGCAAGGAACACTCCTTTCTCCTCTGTTTCATAATGACTCCTTTGGGTGCACTTCAACAATCTGCAGACTGTTTCAGTTCTCTCCAGCCAACTTCAAGATTCGAATGCATAATCACTCTTTTAACCCTGACACTTTAAAAAAAAAAAAGGAAAAGAAGAAGGCAAATCATGGATCAAGTACACAGCAGGCCCCGGAACAGAAGACACATGTAGGTCTCACCTTACTTTGTGTTGGGAGGGAAGTGGCTTCTTTGGAACTTAGCTGCTAATGGCTCCTCTAGGACCATGGGTCTGCTGTGTGGCTCCCCATCTTTCCAGACCCAAAGAGAAGCTGAGGAGAAAGTCTGAGCAAAGGTTTGAACCATTATGATTCCCCTCATCCTCTCCATCAGAGCAGGACCAGCTTTTCACTGGCCGCTCTTTCCCAAGACTGTTATATCAGAAGAATTGGGGTGGGAGGCTTATTTCTCATTGACTTATTTGCCCCTAAAAACCCAGGCAGAGGGGATAAGGGATCTAAATTTCACTGGCTCAACTACTTTACCGTTTCTAATAGCACCTTAATCTAGGTTCCTCCCAATGAGGGGCTTTGACAAGCACTTGGGTGGAGGAAGTCTTTCTGGAAGATGACCCAGGAAACAAACCTGAAAGAACGAGGAACATGAGACAGGGAAGGGAGAAAAACCAATAAAGGGCGTGTCAGTGGCTGGTTACAGCTGTGGGCAACTGGGGCTCAATCCAGCTGAAGTGCCATAGAGAACACGGCTCAGAATTGCCCCATGGAAGGGCAGGGAGCCTGGGGCAGCTCCCTGTCAAGTCAGCACTCCACTGGTTGGGCTGCCTCTGGGGTTGGTACACTCCCCTACACTTCCCAGCTGCACTGAGCCTGGGCTGATGACCTTCCACTGCATCAGAGAAAGCCCTGAACCAGAAAAGCAGAGATGCAAACTTCAGGGTGGAGGGGCACAATAATGAAACTGTTCACCTCTGCAGTGTGGAAATCAACAGGACCAAAGGCTGTGGTAGGGATACTTAAGCATCTGCTACAAGCAAGATGTTAGCAGGAACTCTCCCTGCTGTGGTTGCACAGAGGTCTCCCTGTGACAGGTGTCAGGAGATCGAAGGCAGTTTGAAGGAGATCTCCTCTTGTGGGATTTACAGCCGGAATGAAGGAGAACCTGTGTCACTGCTCTTGGAACGCCTCCTCCATGGATGGGGAGTGGAGAGAGGGAGATTGGAAAGAGATTTCTTTGGAAATAGCTTATTTTATGGTGAGCACCCTCCACCTTTTCCCCCAGAGGATAGACGATATTGTCTCTGACCACAAACCAAGTGAGGAGACTTCAAGGAGAGCACCTGGAGAGCTTTGAAACCTGTGCCCTGCAGGTGAGGGTCTGAGGAGACAGGAGCCTGGGGTGGGCCTGGGAGCGTTAGAACGAACTGTGGACTGAGGTGGGCCTCCCACTGGGCAGCCAGGAGTGTGGTGTAGTGTTGTGGCTCTTGGAATCTACTAGGGTGAGGAATGTGATGGTGGGCAGTCACGGGACACCCATGAGATACAGCCCACCTGGTTGTTCTGGGTGCTGCACAGTGGGGACAGGTGGAGGGGTGAGGGGAGGAGTAGAGATGTATGGCCAGATGTCCAAGGGGCAAGAAAGGAGTCTCAAAGGACCACCCAGAACAGAGATGCACCCACCCTGAGTCAAGAATAGGAGAGAGGAAACCAGTGGAAACGCTTAAGAACCCACCAAACTGTACCTCAAGAGAAAAGAGGCCATCTTAACCATCTGCCAGACCCACAGAGAACAAAGCCACTCAGCCATGTAAGAAGAGTTTCATCGCCTCCCCTCCCTGCCTGCCCTCCTGGGGACGGGAAGGTGCGTTTGGGGAGGTGAGTTGAGGGGAGCTGAGGTGGAGAGGGAAGCTGAGTAGAGAGCAGGCCCTTTCTCTCTCCCTCCTTGTAGGCTTCCAGCCTGAAACAGATCCAAGCCAGGGGAAGGGGAGATGGTTTGATTCTAATTTAATTTTGGAATTTTGTATATTACATGGGACAGGAAGTTCTCATTTCCGAACTGAGACCAGAAAGCAAGGCGAGAGTTCTCATCTGGGGCAGAGGAAGACTACCTCACTGGACAAGAGTAAAGGGGCAGTGAGAGACAGAAACAGAGCTGCATCTGGGTCACAATCCATGAGCCAGAATGGAAAGCAGATTTTCAGAGCACTTGAAAATCACTTTCTGAGAAGTATTTTCTCCACATCGGACTAGGAGGGCTTAGTGAGGATGAGTTGGGGGCAGTTGGGGAGGGAGGGAAAATTATTTTCCTCTGCTCAATAAGCGTAATATACTGTTTATGCTTATTTATGGAGACAGATTTAATCAGTCTGAACACAGTTACCTTTTGGCTGATCAGCACATTTTCAGTAGCACCTACAAAGCTGCCTCTGGATCTCCTTTCAAGAGAGAGCTTGTCTTCAGCTGTGAAGGTGCAGTTAACTGACAGCCTCCGGTGGATCTGCTTCAGGCCCAGCGAAGGACTGTGCACAGTGGGGGTGCTGGATCTTTGCCCAGAGCTCGCTGCTGAGTTAGTGGATCCCTCCACTCTGCATCATGGTCTGAGGCTCTCCTTGCTCAATTCTGCTTCCTTCTCTTTTTATCTTTTACAGGCAATACCCCTGCCCCATTAAACCTCTTTCATTCCTAACTCCAGCATCTGCTTCTCAGAGAACCTAACTGGTACACTCACCCCTTAACCTCTGAATATTATGCACAGGACCTTGTTTTCTTTTTCCCCCCTTGCTTTAATTTTACATTTTTTAAATGGAAGATTAAATAAAAATGTTTTTATACTCAGACTGAGACCCGGTCTACCTTTCCAAAAACTCCTGGTCCCTGAGGTTTGATACTCATAAATTGAATTTTA
Organism: Equus przewalskii; assembly: GCF_037783145.1. NCBI lineage: Eukaryota > Metazoa > Chordata > Mammalia > Perissodactyla > Equidae > Equus > Equus przewalskii. Next base: position 1,817,894 of record NW_027228754.1, read on the forward strand.
AGAACTATCCACTCATTCTCTTTTTCACTTAGGAAATCCTACTCATCCTTGAAGTTTCAGCTTAAATATCATTTCTCCCTGAAAGCTTTTCCCTGACTCTGCTGACGTCAGCTTTGGTAAACCCCCTTGCTACGGGCTCCCTGGCTTTTTCCTTTTTTTTTTTAACAATTTTTTTTTTTTTCAAGATTTTATTTTTCCTTTTTCTCCCCCAACCCCCCTGGTACATAATTGTGTATTTTTTAGTTGTGGGTCCTTCTAGTTGTGGCATGTGGGATGCCACCTCAGCATGGCTTGATGAGCGGTGCCATGTCCGCGCCCAAGATCCGAACGGGTGAAACCCTGGGCCTCTGAAGTGGAGCGCATGAACCCAACCACTTGGCCACGGGGCCGGCCCCTGGCTTTTTCCTTTAATGAGACTCATCAAACCTACTGGTCTATGGTCAGTGGTTAGCTTATGAGCTCCACAGAGTCATCATCTAAAATTCTTGTTCACTGCTGATCTTCCGGCACTTAGGATGGTGTCTGAGCCATAAAAGCTGCTCAGTAAGTATTTGCTCAAGTGCCAAATCTGCTGACCTAAAGATATGAAATGTTGGCGCAGGACCAGAACTGAATATATCTGCCTCCATGGTGCTCTTGGTCTTGAGACACCACTCTTGTTTCCTCAGCACAGCACAGACTAAGGGAATTGAGTATTAGAAGGAACTTAAACATTATCTCATCTGAGGACCCATCTGATGCCACAGATGTTGCAGAAAATCAAAGCAAGTGATTGTCCAGTCTTACTTTGAACACCAGAAACTACCTCCGAAGGCCACCCATTGCATCCTGGACGGCTCTGACCATCAGATTTCCTATTTGGATCAGCTCTCTGGTCCAAACTGCTTTTTTAAAGAACCAAACTTCTTCCTCTGATTAGTCTCTCAAGTGGGAACGTAACTAGCTTTAGATAGAAAGACTTCATTCATTCATCCATCCCAAAAATATCAGTTGAGCGCTGCATGTGTCTAGCATGGGGACCAGCAACAGTGGGACAAACAGAGATGTCCCAAAAGATGCAGTCTGCCTGGGGAGATAAAGATGTTTACAGGATCAAATGATTTCAGCCACAGAGTAACTGCCTAGGGAAAGGCAAGGCGGAATATGCTGCGAGCCAAATGACAGGGCTGGATGGAAAGTGATCTAAGAGCTCGGAGCAGGTGATATGTTTGAGGGGTCTGAGAGCGTGGGGAGTCTAGGAAGGCTTCTTTTAGGAAGTGGGATTTGAGCTGAGTTTGATGAACAGGAAACATGAGTCAGTGGCTAGACCATTTTGACAATCAGGCTCTGAGAGAGAACTCTTCCCAAGCAGGCAGGGAGGGGCTTAGTGAGGCTGGAGGAAGTTAGAGGGCTGCTGGATAGGGTGAGAATTATTTCTCTTCCCTCAAGACTGTCAATCAGTCACTCTGTCTCTAGCAGCCTCCAGAGAGCTCGTCTTCTTCACAGCCTTGGGGGCTGACTAAGTCAGCCTCCTGGGGCTCGGGGCTGCTGACATGGGGGCCCTTCCATGGCTGCTCTTCCTCTTGCTGATCCAGGAAGGTGAGAGACACTGCTGCTCCGGGACAGAAGTGTCTCCTGCGCACTCTGTTCTCCTGTTCTGCTGGGCTTTGGGCTAGCGAGGCACTTACTCTGGGGCTGAATGCACCAGTTCTTCTGGAGTAACGAGGAATAGTGTGTGGCTTCAGGGCAGGACCAAGAAATGAGGGACTCTGGGGATATGGAAGGGGGAGCAGCCCCACAATGACAAATGGAGAAGGCAAGATTTGGAGGGTGAGGGCACAGAGGGAAGCCGATCCCTGATAGGTGCTCAAGTCAGGTGCAGCAGAAAGCTAGAGCCAGAGAGGCAGCTGGAGGTCAAGATTGAGTGTGGGGCCATAGAGGCTGCTCAGTTGAGATTGAGACCACGGCCCTCCTGCCAGGCTCAGCAGCCAGGAGACACCAGATTTTCCTTCTGTATCTGCAGACAAAGGGTACTCTGGAGATGATGTGGATCCTGAGGAAGTGCTTGCGGTCCTTCAGGAGTCCATTACTCTACCCCTGGAAATACCATCTGGTGAAGAGGTTGAGGACATCATCTGGTCCTCCCGCATAAGGCTTGCCACTGTGGTGCCAGGGAAAGAGGGACATCCAGACACCATCACAGTGACCAACTCTCGCTACCAGGGCCGAGTGAGCTTCTTGGGCCCCAGCTACTCCCTGCACATCAGCAATGTGACCTGGGAGGACTCAGGGTCTTACGAAGCTCAAGTCAATCTGAGGACATCCCAGATCTCCACCACGCAGCGTTACAATCTACGTGTCTATCGTGAGTTTAGGCTGGGAACCATAGAGCTGCTTTTTCTGGCTCTCCTGAGCCTCCCACCCAAAGGAGGAGGGCTCTCAGGACTCGGGGTTATGGTGTGAGGTGCTGAGACGGGAAGGCAGTGTGCCCAACCCAGTGTCTGAGGTGCACCACAGGTAGAATGACCTGGAGCAGCGAGGTCGTGGGCACCAAGGTTGTTTCCGTGGACGTGCCTGACACAGTGAGAGGAGGCAGGCGCTTCATGTATTGACCTCAAGGGGGCCTTTCTCTCCCAGTGAGATTTTGCACCCAGGGGATGAATGCCACCTTCATTCTTGAGCCTTTATCCTCTCGTGTGATTTGAAGGTGACTAATCAGTATCTCCGTTCTACTTGAACCCAAATTTCTTCTTAGTGCGTGTGACACTGACTGATATTCTACCTTGAATCTTGCAGAGACACTGATTAAACTATAAATGCCCCTGAGAGGGGTGATAGTATGTTCCGGGATCAAGGAGGCAGAATGGGGTTTGGAGGAAGGTGGGGCACAAAGGTAAAAGAGAGAAAGCAAGGCAGGAAGGGGAGTAGAAGATGCCAAAGGCAGCTGTCTCTACCTGAGCAGCTGCCCTGGGGACTCTGCAACCATGGGTTTTATGGTGGCTGGGTTTTGTTGGTTTTTGCTATTTTTTGTGTAGTTGAAGGGGCTCTCAGAGGGCCATGTTGAGGAGCTTAGGAGAACAGACTCAACCCCGGATTGCTTAGACAGTCTTTGTGTTTCTCCTTCATCTAGGACGGCTGTCGGAGCCTCAAATCACTGTGAACTTTGAGATCTCTGGGGAAGGTCCCTGTAATATGTCCCTGACCTGCTCTGTAGAGAAGGCAGGGCTGGATGTGACCTACAGCTGGATATCCCGGGAGGACGGTGCTGACACAGCTCGTGAAGGCTCTGTCTTCAGCACATCCTGGAGGCCTGGGGACAATGCCCTCTCCTATACCTGTAGGGCCGGCAACCCCGTCAGCAACGTCAGTTCCCGTCTCATCCCTGCTGGGCCCTTCTGTGCAGGTACCAGGCCCCCAGAGACAGCCCCTGAGCTACTTCTGCAGGACCTCAAGGCCACCACCTGCCTCCCCCAGTTCTTCCCAAGAGAGCACATGGAATCTAGAACCTAACCCCCTCCCAAAGAGACTTGACCCCTGAACGATGGGGAGGGAGGGCCTCCCTTTTCTTACTGCTCCCAACTTCCAAAGGTCTCGTCGGGTCTCTTGCTCAGCTTGAGAGTGCTCCCCAGATCTCAGTTCCTGAGCTTCTGTGAATAGAGTGTATATGTCCAGAGACACTTGCAAGGGAACATCAACTGACTGTGAACTTGAGATCCCCTCTGTGGAATTTGGGGTAGGTGTCTGACCCGTAATCTGGGCCTCACCCTCCCTCGGGTGAGTGCCTCTCTCCTTCCCTTCTTCCGTCCCAGATCCTGGCTACCCTTTGGAGAAGACCTCCACTTCCTTCTGCCTCCTGGCCAAGGGATTGCTCCTTCTCTTGCTCTTGGTGATTCTGGCCGTGGGACTCTGGTATATCCGAGTCCAGACGAGATGCAAAACGCCAAGGATGAAGACACTCAGGAGAAACAGAATGAAACTGAGAAAGAAGGGGAAGCCTGATCCCAGCTGGGCCTGATTGCTCCACGGAGACCCCAGTTCAGAGCTTTGTTTCTTCCCAGCCCCCGGAGAATCCTTCCTCTTCTCCCAGGGGGGCGAGGGGTGGATGTCCAACGGGCCATACTCCCAAGGGAAGATTGTCTGACAATAAACTAAAACAAAGTGACCACCACTCTGGAGGAGCTGTGTTTGGTCCTTGGCCGGGAGACTGTACAGTCCCGCTTCCCTGCCTTTCCTCCCACTCCAGGTGTTCTCCTCCACGCCCACACGCTGTCCGTGCTTGCCTTTGGGGAAGAAAGTGAGTCTAGAGACCCATTCACAATGAGGTGTTGTCTGTTATTGTTCACGCCTATCCCATTCCCCACCAACACACACAACATTTACACTTTAAATAAGAAAAGTGAGAGATCCCTGTGAACCTAACTGAACCTGTGACTCCTAAATGGGAGAATTTCGGGCTCTGAAAACCCTATACAAGACTGGTATTATTCCTGCTATGATTTTTCTGCTCTAATACCCCTTACTGCCCCCCTACCCAGATGAGTTCACTTAGCTATTCCCACGCACCCCACCCCTGTCGAGAGGCTGTCCTGCCCAGGGAGATAAGCAGCAGCCAGGTGCAGCCCCGCTCTGGTGACCTTGCTGCTCTGGGCCTCTGGTGCCTGCCCCACAGAGATGACAACCCAGCTGGATCAATAGTTGAGGTCAGGAACTTTGACCTCTGTTTGTGGGTGGTCTTACTGTCTTTTCTGTCCCTTCTCGATAGATTTCCATGTCTCAGAACTTCTCTCTGGACTCTTGTCCTGGGAGAGAAGAATGCCTATCCTTTATACCCCCCACCCCTGGCCAAGGCCCTTAAGTTTATGTTCTTGCTCTTTCCTGAGCCCAACGATCAGCCTGAACTCTTCTTCCAGGATTGTGCCACTACTGAAGTCTTGGTCGTCCTCCCCAAATCAGATCTTGTGGATGTTACTTAATGCAGCTACCATGGTGAGGGTGGGGAGCCGGGGTGGGAGATTGGAGAGGGAATTGGAAGCCACCCAGGTGACAGGACACACGTCAGTATGGAGTGAATTAGAAGAGGTAAGTAGGCTACAATAGGGGGAGCATCATGTGAGCTCTCAGGAGATCTGGGCTCTGCTCTGCCCCTCACCTCTGGTTTGGGACACTTTGTTCAGCAAATGCCCCTTGGGCCACAGTCCCTTTCCACAGGGAATGCACACTTTGGAGGAGAGGCAGGCATAGGCGCATGCCTGACATTTCTCTAGATCTCACTTTCCCCCTCTCAGTGAGGAAAAAGATGCTGAGCACTGAAGTGTCTTCCACGAAAAGGAACATTAAGGCTCTGAAGGGGCAGTGGGATGTGCTGGGGATGGTGGTGACCAAAGACACTGCTTTCAGGAAAATAGGACACGTGAAGCAGGCACTAGGACACCCCAGGAGCAGGGCTCCCAGAGCAGCATGGGGCACAGGCAGCAGCCAGGAGTCAGGGTCCCCCAGACTGGAAAGGGAGCAGGGCACAGGAGGTAGGCAGGGGCTTCCTGCCTAGGTTTTTGTGCAGGAGATGGAGCCCCTTGGGGCTTGGGAAGGAAGTGGTGAGGGTGGGACACCAGTCCCCAAAGAGCTCCTAAGACTGGCAACCGATCCACTCTGCTCCCTGAGGGCCTGAGTTCTTGTCCCGCTAGAAGGCAGTCTCTGGCGTGAGGCTGGTTTGCTGCACCTCCCTTCAGCCTGAGCAGTCCCACCTTCCAAAAGGCCTGCGGCTCCAGGACCAAGCCTGCAGCCCCAGTTCATCCGACTCCTTTAGTGCCTTTCCGGAGACTGACTGGAAAAGACCAACTGGAGCCCATCTTGCACGCACGGGGGCAGCTCATTTCTCATGTGTTCCAGGATCTGGCACACAGAAAGTAAATAAAGGGATGAATGGTCCCTACACAACTGGCCCACAGCTCTCCCTGGAATTTGGCAAGGTCCCTTCTTCTCACACCCAGTCTCTGAGCAGAGAAAGGCTGAGGCCCCCAAACAGCCCAGAGTAGCTGGAAGAGGAAGGTTGAGACCCTCAAGAAGGTGGAATATCAACTCAGAGAGGCCCAGGCCTCTTCCTCAGCTGCAAGTCAGGATAATAATCCCCTGACAGCACTTTACAGTTGGCAAAGTTTGCTCAACCCTTTGAAATAGGTGAAAGCAAACTGGGCAGAGGAGGGTCATATGTAAGCACCTACTAAGTGTCAGGCACTGAGCCAGCCCTGGGGAGACAGGAAAGACAGTCTGCCCTCAAGGAACTCTGTGTGGGATGTGTAAAGATGTAATTACAATGAGGTGTGCCTAGGTCTGTGGGTGAAGGTGAGGGCGTGGTGGGAGGAGGCAGGCAAGGTGTCCTGGAGGGAAGAGGTAAATAGAATTTTGCCCTGTGATTAGTAGCAAGTCCAGGGAAGGGAGAAAAAGGACATTCTAGGCAGAAGATAAGTGCTAAGGCACTGGAGTGAACTCTAGTGCCTGCAAGGCCACACATGGTGTGATAAAAGGATAGGTGAGAAGCAGACGGCTGGAGAAGCAGGCAGGGCCCCACTGGTAGACTAACGGCTGTGGGGGAACAAGGGGAAGCAGACAAGCTCCACACTGTCGTGGAGCTACAGTCTCATCGGGTCAGAAGCCAGGCACACAAACACTTTAGTGACAACCTGAGAAACCATACTTCTTTTCTGATCTGCTGCTAGGACCAGAAACACTGAAATTGACAACATTTTCCCATCTCCTTGTCAACAAGTTGAAAATATATGGACCGACTGCCGCTTTAAGTAGAATCCTGGTTGGTCGAATAAACTTTCCCAGAGTAATGATTAGGGATCAATAACAACCTGGAAGAAAATCTTTAGTTTTGAGCCTCATGGACTATTTTGATCAACTTTTACTTCTGGCATGCTGAGGGAACAAGCTACAGGGCTGGGTTCCTTTTTTTTTTTTTTTTTTTTTTACCAAAAAGCCAACAAGATACATCAGAATCAGAGCAAAATGACAATAATAATAAAACACAAAATGAGCCTCCAGGAAAAAATGATTATATCACAAACTTTTAAAAATTGAAAACTATTTTAAACCTCAAGTTTACAAAAAGTTACTTTAAAATGCAAATGAGATTAGCTTATCCTCAGGAAAACACTGGAGACAGCAGAAATGAAACCTTTGGACCAGAGGTGTAGCTGATTTTAGTGTAGGGGAGATCCTTCCCGCTGGTTGGTGAGGAGCCAAGATGTAGAAAAGGCTTCGCTCTTTGACCGTCTTTCCTAGGTATTCTGCCTGACCTCGCTTTCATAGAGTGTCCACTAACATATTTTCATTATAGTCTTATCACTGTTAGGTCAGTCTGCTACACTGTAAAGTAATGTAAGCTAAAAGCTGCCACTGTGGGAGAATTCACTGGAGGGATGGTGGGAGAGACCACACTACTGCTCCCATCACCCCCACCTCCACCCCCACACACTTCCATCTCAGGCTATGACATAAAGCCAGATGTTTACACCTGGTAGAACTTTCCAACAGTCAGTGTCCCTAAAGATGGAATGGGTTACTACAAGGAGTGGTGAGGTTCCTGGCCCAGGATGTGGTCAGATGGGGCTGGCTGATCCCCTGGAGGGAGGATGAGGCAGGAATGCTGGTGTGAGCAGTGGTTAGACCCATCCTGCAGGGTCTCTCCCGATGTTGAGGCTGTGGTCCCATGAATCAGATGCCTGGTGCACTCAGTCTGAGTTGTAGGAGTTCAGACTGGGGTGAGATCAGTGTGTGGCCTTTGAGGGGGGCTTCCTGAAGGGGAAGGACCACAGCAGGTATAACTGCCTACGCCTAGCAGGGAAGGTGTGACGACCCTGTATCCCTAAGGTGGACCAAGCTGAGGAAGTAGAAAGCTCTGAGGGGCAGACATGCAAGACATCTTTTAGCCTGAGGTCTCCAAGGGGGTGGGTTTGATGAAGTCCAGGCTGGGTCTGAATCCAGCTCTGCCGTGTCCTACATAGGAAGTCTGGGGCAAGTTACTTCACCCCCTTGAGCCTCCCTTTTCTCATTAGTCAAACGGAGCTTTACCTATTTCACAGGGTTTGGGTGCAGGTTACGTAAGAGTTATAAAGTATGCAGTCTAGGGTCTGGCACTCTGCAGGGGTTCAGTAAATGATCATTTACTCCACTCCTCCTCTTTCAATCTCCCGTGTCAGGATGTCTCTCATTTCTCCCCTTTCTCCCCTCTGGGCCTGTTTCTCTGGATCGTTTGTGCTGGGAACTGCAGCAGGAGCTGACTTGGCAACTTCAAACTCGGAGCGCAGCCTTCCCCTGCTGCACACTGTGGGAGGCGCCTGGGCAAGATTTGGGAGCTCGCCAGCGCAGACAGGTATTTCCAGTCTGGCCAGAGAGGAAATGGGTGGAGGTGGGGATGGGGATGGGGGAGGAGATCAGAAGAGCCCAGTAGCTGGGTGGATCCCCTGGGAGGAGGGCGGGGAGTCCCGCTCCCCGCCGGGCGCTCCTGCCCCAAGGCTCAGATTTCAACCCTAGCTGCCGCATCTGCGGTTCTCTCTGTCCGTTAGGGGAGGAGAGAGGGTCGAAGCGAGTTTACGAAGGAAGAGCCAGCTAAGGGCCAGCTCCTGCGACCCCCTGGAGCACCGGCCCTGACCCGCGAGCCCCGCACTCTTGCGGGGTGAAGTGGCCGACCCGCCTTTCCACGCTTGGTTGTACAGAGCTCCACCAGGGGGCGATCGAGCCCACGTGCCACCGACTCTTGCTCCCCCCGAAACTACAACTCCCAGGCGGCTCGAGGGTCGCGCCCGCCGCTCCTCGCCTTCTGTTTGCTCCAATTGGCCGCCGCGGGAGGGGGGGATTGGCGGTCTCCAGGGCGACGGGAGGCGCTCGGGGCATCCGAGGCGGGGAGGCGGGTCCGCCCCCTATTGTGTAGCTGGAAGAGCGGAGCCGAGCTGAGCGGAGCAGGTGAGGGCGGGGGCGTTCTGGGGGGAATGGAATGGGGGTTCTGGCGGGGAGATGGAGAACAGTGAGGGAGTTATGGGGGACAAGAGAAAGCGAGGGACTTGTGAAGAGGAGTGCAATTCTTTGGGGGAGCAGAACTAGGGGAGTTCTGGGGAGTGAAGTGGAATTCTTGGTGGGTGGGTCGGGGTTCCTGGAGAACTGGAGTTCTGGAGGTACTGTATGTGTGTGTGTGTGTGTGTGTGTGTGGGTTTGTGTGTGTGTGTGTGTGTATGTGTTGGGGGCTTCTTGGTGGGTTCCAAAAGCAAGGAGGAGTTCCAGGGGTCCAAAGACGACGAGGGAGAGGGAATTGGGGGTGGGGTACCAGAAGTGTATTGTGGGCCGAGGCAAGAGAATTCTAGGGAGGGACATTCCAGGGAGAGGATGGGAGAAGTGAGGGGGTGGAGGGGTGGGGATTCTGGAAGAGACAGGAAGGGAATTCCTTGAAGCGCAGAGGACCTTGTGCAATTGGAGATCAGGTGTGAAAAATTGGGATTTGGGGAGGGGGGCTATGAGAAGTAGAGATAAGGAATGGGGGACGTGGGAGAATGAAGGCGTGCTCGGTGGGGAGACTAGAAAGGTGAGGATGTGCTGGGGGCAGAGGAGTTGGAAAGATCTTAGGAAAAGCAGAGGAATTCTGGGGAAACCCGGGTTACTAAGGTTCTCAGAAAACGGAGGCAGGAGGGAACTGGGGGTTCCTACACACCTGGAAAAAGATTTGTCAGCGAAGTATGGGAGAGCTGGCTGGGGGTGGTGGGAAGCTGGGGAATGTTTGCGGGTGAGTTGTCAGGAGTTAGACACACAGGGCCATTAAGTAGAGGCAGGGATCAGGCTGGCAGACATGGGGGATGTTTTATAGCCAGTCCTGAACTGTGAGGCCAGGAGTGGGGTGGAGGCCACAGAACAGAGTCCACTTGCATTTGCCAGTCCCCAGGCAGCACCCCCCCCCCCCCCCCCAGCCCACTGTGACTGCTCTGGGAGCCCTGGGGCTGGGGCTGTCAAGTGTTCCTACCCTTCATGCTCCAGGGTTCACTTTGTGCACCCTAGGGACTCGCAGGCTTTCTTTTTTGGCTTCTCAGGGTCCATGCCCCTAGGGCTGGGGAAGGGAGAGCTGGGTAAACCCTGGTGCTCTGAGGATATTGGAGGAGTGTGAGTGGAGGAATTGGGGTAAGGCCCTTGGGTCGTGGTGTCTGACGGAGGGAGGGCTGCCTGGCAGCATGATAAAGAGCATGTGGTGCCAGCCGCCAGTGCTGGGACCTGCCCAGACCTGGAGAATGCTGCCTGGGCCCCCTGTACCAGCAGATGGAGAAGGCAGCTCCTCCTGTCCCAAGTGACTGACTGACTCACTCACTCACTGCTCAAGAACATTGGGAGGCTGAGTGGAGAAAGAGGTCTGGGGTCCCCAGCTGCCAGAGTCCACAGAGGCTAGGGAAATGGGGCCTGAGATTGTGTGGGAGTGTCCTGGGGGCCACTTTCTGGGGGTTCTTATCTAGGCTTTGCCCCTGACTGGCTCTGTGCCCCTGAGCAAGGCTCTCTGAGATCCTCAAGGTCCTTACATGTCACAGTCAGGGTGGGGGTGATAATACTGGTTCTACCTCCTATCTGCTCCCTTGTCATTAGCATTAGGACTAAGGAAAGAGAAGGGAGAGAGGCTGGACTGTGGGATTCTTCATCTCCCATACTTCCCTAACAAATCTTTTTCCAGGTGTACAGGAACCCCCGGTTCTTTCCTGCCTCTGTTTTCTGAGAACCTTAGTAACTCGAGTATCCCCAGAATTCCTCTGCTTTTCCTAAGATCTTTCCAACTCCTCTGCCCCCCACCCTGTCCTCACCTATTGGGTCTACCCACCCAGCACTCCCTCATTCTCCCAGTACTCCTATCCCAGCCCTTATTCCCTGGGGCATCAAGATCTCTGGTGTCTTGGCGCCCCCTCCCCCTCCCCCTCCGGCTCTCCTCTCTCCTTTCTCTTCCTTTGCTGTCCTCTCAGCCTCTCTCTAACTGTGGGGTTTCTTCTGGTTCCCACTATTAGCCAACTCTGCGTGTTGCCTTGCATTTTGCATTTAGATCTGGTGATGCTCCAGGGAGCAGCTTCATCAGGTGTTACGAGAGCCAAGCCCTAACTGTCCAGAAGAGTGAGAGCTGACACCTGTTACCTGATCAGAAGGGTTGGCGGGGCTTGCTGGGCTGTGGACATCCTTGGGCCCCTCCATCTGGGCCCCTGTGGATAGGAGGGGCCGGGTGAGCAGGCAGCTGGGCTATGGTTTGGTGCCTCAGTCTGGCCATCCTCAGCCTGATCATCAGCCAGGGGGCTGACGGTGAGCTGCACTCCCTGGCTTCAAGGACTCCTTGGGGTGGGTGGCATTGCCCAGGGGGTTCTCTGTGCGCATGTGAGGGGAGGGGAGGAAGAGGGCTGGTTCTGGAGAGGTTGAGGATTTCCTCAGTCACTTCACAAAGTCTTAGGGAGCCCACAGAGATACTGATGAACCTCCCCTCCCAGCCCTGACCCGGGCCCCTGCTGTCCCTCATGCCACCCACCATGCAGGTCGAGGAAAGCCTGAGGTGGTATCGGTGGTGGGCCGGGCTGGGGAGAGTGCAGTGCTGGGCTGTGACCTGCTGCCCTCGACTGGCCGGCCCCCACTGCACGTCATCGAGTGGCTGCGTTTTGGGTTCCTGCTTCCCATCTTCATCAAGTTCGGCCTCTACTCTCCCCGAATCGACCCTGATTACGTGGGTAAGACTTATTCTCAGGTAGGAGGTTGGGAGGTGTCACCAACAAAGGTGGGTGTGGTGGGGGGGAGCCAGACCACTTCTTAATGCTCAGTCCCTGCCCCAACTCATCTCCACCTCCGCTGCCTTAACTCTGCTAACAAGCATGGCTCTGCTCCCAAGCGCTGTTAATTCATTGAAGGATTCATTCATTTACACACACACACACACACACACACACACACACACACCCCTTATAGCTGTGCTGTTTAGAACTCCACGTGGTCTGTTCCAAAGGAGATCCTGCAGCCCTATTCCAAGTATCCATCCTAATTCTCTCCTTGCTCTTTCTAGATCTCCTCGTGAAGCCTCCCAGACTCCATCCTGATCTCCCTTAGTCTCCCTCTTTGGTCCTCTCCTCGTCCCTGGCTCTGCTGTCTGCTCACTCCCCTGCCCTCCCCTTCCCCCACTGTCTTAAATGCTGGTTCTGGGTTCTAGGCTTCTAGGGAGTGGGCTGAGAGTGGCTGTGTCTATGACCTGTTTGTTTCTCCAGTGGGCGCTCAGCCAGATCGAGTAGAGAAGAGCGTGTGCACAGAGAGGTGGGCTGGGGAGGGCCAGGTTCCCTAAAGATCAGTGAGTGGATGGGGCTGGGCTGGGTTGCTGCTTCAGGGGCTCCTGTGCAGACTGAAAATAGTAGAAAGCCCCCTTGGGGGCCTTCTCCTGGGCCCCAGATGGCTCCCTGGAAAGGCTTGGCTTTCTCCTAATCCCAGATGGAGCCTTAATCTGAGCGGTTTAGTGCCCGTCTCAGAGGGCGGTGTGTGGGAGGGCCTAAGGATGGGTCTGAGGCCGCTGGGCAAGAGAGTCTTGTAACCTCTTCAGAGGGGAAACCCAGGAAAGGCCACCAGTTGATGGCGGAAGGGGACCCCCACCTTTCCCCTCTTTAGTTTGAATCCCGGGAGAAGCCCTAGGATTGGCTGAGCTCCCACCGTGGGGCGGGCTGAGCAGAGTGGGGAGGAGGCTCAGGCAGGTGCTCCGGAAGGGGAGAGTTTATTTTCAAACTAGGGGCAGTTGTTGGCAAACAGCCTGGTGGGAGCGTATGTGTCTACACAAGCCCCATGAGAACTGATGAAAGTGGGCCCCAGTTGGGACAAGAGGAGAAAAAAAACAGCTGTGCCTACCCTGGGCCCGGGAGGGGTTTGGGGAGGGGTTTGGGCAGACTCAGAACACTGCCTGAATGAGGGCACGGCAGGGGGAGGTGGAGGAGCAGGGGGAGGTGGAGGAGCAGGGGGAGGTGGAGGAGCGGAGAGAGACGTGCTTTTCCTGGGACTCCACCAGCGAGAGTGCAGCTCTTCCCCTTCCCTCTGCCCTCTGTCCTGTCTTGCGGTCCCTCAGGCGGATGAGCCACTGGATGGCTAGCAGCTTTGCTACCTTTCTTTCTGTCTCTGTATTGCTCCATTGAGCTGCAAGGGCTGGGAGCTGTAACCTCGGGGGCTTTCTTCCTACCTCTGCCCTTTGTGTCCACTCCTGCCCCCAGTCTGGAGACCAAGTCTGGAGCTCCTGGGCAGGCCAGAGCTCATCTGGGGAGTCAGGGCCCTGGGGGGAGGCCCCTGTGCTCATTAACCCTTTTACTGCCTCCAGTGTGGAAGGGGCCTCTCAGCCTTTGTGTAGGGGACTCTGAACTGCTGTTGCTAGGCAACGGGAGGTGGAGGTTGCTAAGGACAATGCTGTCCTGTCATAAACCCTCTGGGCAAGTGAAGGGGAGATGGCCTGGGACTCTCTGTGAGGCTGGTGGCCTAGAATGTGGGAGGGACCACGAGGGAAACTTTTTGGAGCTTTAGGGACTACACTGAGGGGAAAGCTTCCAATCTTTGAAGACTCGAGAATCCATCCAGCAGAGGAGACTGGATTTATTAATGAGTATAAAAGTAGTAAAAAGCAGTAAAAAACAAGCTGGGACTGAATCCTAGATTAAGTTAGCCACTGTATGTCGAGTAGCCAGAACAGAGCCTGCACAGAGTGCCCATGTGGTGTGAAACCGTGACCAGGCGTGCAGGGCCAATAGAGGCTTGGCTTATTGTACACCAACTTTCCTGGGGTGGATCTTAGACCCTAGAGCATATGGTCTGTGGTATGATAGAGATCATAGATCTCTTCTAATCTATGGGACTGGCTTTTGGTCTTTTCCTTTTGTGCTATATTTCTAGGGAGTTTGAAGATACCCCATTCAGTAGAAGGGATATGAGTTCTCTCTGTCTTGAGTTGTTCGATAAACATCAGTAATCTCATTCCATTTAGAATGCCCCGCTCCTTCTAGTCATTTCCCCTTACTACCTTTTATCCTTCAAAATGGTCCGTGTAGTCACAGCTTCCTGGAGGCCTTCCATACTCCTCTTGCTTCTTGTGTCTTGGAATATTTGGGTACTGTTAGCACCACTTTTGAACTGTGTGTATGTGAACTTGTACATGTACGTGAGTGTGGGTTCCCTGACTTCCGAGAGCTTGAGAGAGCAGAGTCTGTGTTCTCCTGCTTCCTTTCCACACCCTCCAGAGTCTGAAGTCCATCAGGTTCTGGCCCTGTGAGTGGAGAGTGGGCCTCTAGGGGGTGGGCCCCGGACTCAGGAAGACCCAGCAGTGCCTGCCATCTCCCTGTTCTTCTGTAACACTACAGGCCTAGCAGTCCATACCTCACAGAAAATGTGGGATGTACAATACGCTTCATGGGATATTCTGATCAACAAATGTTTAAAACTGTTACCCACTGGCCACCAACCTCCTCCAACTGAGAATACACTGAATATGCTCAGTGCTGAGTGCCCTGAACGTCACTTGATCCTCATGCCAGTGTGCAATGGAAAATACACTGCATCTGGAGAAAGAAGGCCTGGCTTTGTCACTTACTAGGCATGTGATTTTGGAAAGAAGCTTAATGTGAGTTTCTTCCTCTTTAATGGAATTCTTGGGAGCATTAAATATGGTGGCAATGCCTAATATAGTCATACACCGCATAATGACATTTTGGTCAATGATGGACTGAATATACAATGGTGGTCCCACAAGATCAGTACCACATAGCCTAGGTGTGTAGTAGGCTGTACCATCCAGGTTCATGTAAATACGCTCTATGATGTTCGCACAATGACAAAAATCACCTAACAACGCATTTCTCAGAATGTATCCCCGTCATTAAGCGACACGTGATGTATTCCATGGCCTATAGTCAGTGCTCAATCTCCCTTCTCTCTTCTTTCTGCATTGTAGAGCTTGAAGATCACCGTGATGAAAAGTTACTACCATGTGGGACTTAGAAGAGGTTGCAGTCTGGGGTCAGCAGGGTTCCACGGCCAGGCACATTAGGGTTACTGAGGAATCCCATGAGTGGGTGGAAGGGTGTGATTAAGTTAAATATTTACCTGCAAGTCCTAGGCTTATCTCCTAGGTGGGGATTTAAACACCTGGCCCTTTAAGCAGGTCCACCCTTCCTAAGAATCCACACTCCTGAACCCCTTTTTTAGAGGAAAAAAATCCCTTGCCTCAGATCACATAGCCAGCCTCAACTTGATCATTCTCCTCTTCCCTGACAGCATTAGGGGCATTGTGGCTTAGATGACATTTCAGAAAGATTGCCCTACAGTTAGAAGGGAAGCAGATCAGAGGGGGTGAGCGCATAACAACTTCAGAATTTCTAGTATTAGGAAGGGCTAGTTAGGGGCACAATCTGGTTGGTGAGGTGGGCACAATGCTAAGGGACTTGTCTTAGAGCTGTAATTGTTTTGCATAACCCACAAGATTTAGAAACTGTCATTTGTCCATAAGAAAGGTCAAGGTGGGATAAGCAGTTGAGGAATGCAGGGGGGGTAGGCTGTTGGAGTAACCCAGGTGAGAGATACCATAGGACTAAACTAAGGTGGAGATGCTAGAGAAGGAACGGATATTTAGGAGGAAGAATTTGAAAGATTTACTGAACAAGACAACATGGAGGTAATGGCGAGAGGAATCTAGGCGATACCAGGCTTCTGGCTGGGTGACTTGGTGCGTGGGTGCTACTCACTGATACAGGGGGAGAGAAGGGAGATGATGTGTTACCAGGTAAGGGACGGGGCCAGGATCGAATGCGGGCTTCTGATTTCAAATGCTGAGCTCATTCCTCTGTTTACCAATCTTTATTTGAGCACCCACTGATGCCAGCCACCGTGCTGGCTGCCTTCCCTACGTTCTCTCTCCCCTTCATCTCACCTAGATTTTTCCTTTCTCTCATTCTACAGATGAGGAAACTGGAGTTGAGAGAGAGGTTAAAAAACTTGCTCAAAGGAGTCCAGAGCAGAGCTAGATTCTAGGTCTCTCTGGCTCCCAAGTGTATGCCTTTCTCATTGGCTGCACTGCCAGGGACCCCTGAAGCTGTCTGGGCTGTAGGGCTCCATCAGGGGAGGTTGCTGAGGGATGTGGGGGGATGTGTGGTGTGGATGCTGACTGAGGGTGGGAGTGTGGGGTCTGCCTCTGCTGGGCTGTGTGGCTTTGTGGAGCTCTATGTGGTCAGTCAACCGGGGCCTGGGTGCCGTGGGGCGTGAAGGGATGGGGTGAGGAGGCTGCTGACCTTGCTGCCTGGCTGGGCTGGACTCTGGCCACCCTAAGGCGCTTAGGCTGCTGATAATAGCCCTGAGGGATTAGGGGCTTTGGTAGGCGAGGTCTGGCTCCCTGCTCAGGCCCCACACTCTGCTGAGGTTTCTGGGGGAGAGTCCTCTGGCAGGAGGAGTACCCCCAGGAGCCCATACCTTGCCGCTACTAAAAGAGCCAAGGGGTGGCAGATCCTGTAAGAATCTGAAGGAGACTAAGTGTGGCTCTTCAACTCCCTTCCCCCAGCAGTCCCGGAAGCCAGGTGTAGTTCCGTGGAGCATCTTGTCCACCTGCTGCCTGCTGCTCTGGGTTTCTCTTTGTCTAAACCGGGTCCCAGCTGTTGAAAGGCAGGAGCAATCAGAGGGGCTGAACGGAGAGATCTGCCCTCAATGACCCCAACCCTATCTCTGCCTCTTCAGACCCCACTCTATCAGAGTAACTGGGAGGAATGGAGCCTGTTCTTAACCTCTGAGAATGACCAGTGTGAACAGGGGTTTGGGGCTCCCATGGGGTCCCTTCAGCACCCTTAATTCAGGGCTCCCCTTCTAGGGCGAGTTCGCCTGCAGAAGGGGGCATCTCTCCAGATCGAAGGGCTCCGGGCCGAAGACCAGGGCTGGTACGAGTGCCGTGTGCTCTTCCTGGACCAGCACAGCCCCGAAGACGATTCAGCCAACGGCTCCTGGGTGCACCTCACGGTCAATTGTATGAAGCTGGGAGCAGGTGGTGGATAAGGGAGGGGAGCAGAAAGATGGGGACCTCTGGCTGGTAGGGGAAGGGGAGGGGGGCAGTTCAGATGCCCACCCCAGCTGACACCCCGTGTGGCCACGTGAGCTGGCTCATTGTTTGCATCTTACCCCTCCCACCCCCACTCTTGCCCTCTCGGTTCTTCAGATCTCAATCCAATTGGCCTTCTAGGCTCTGTGTTAGGAACTCCCCCTTCCCTTCTCTCTTCCTTGCTCCCGCCTCCCTGGCCAGGAGAGGGTAATGGGTAGGGAGGGGGAGGGAGTTCTTGGACCCTAAGTGAAACAGAGCACACATATACATAGCATTTTGTTTTTCCAAACACCTTTTAACCAAGTACCTCATGAATTCTCTTTCCACGCTAACATGGAAGGAGTTCATGATTATTCCCATTTCATAGATGAGGAGACTGGGGCACAGGGAGACTGGGTCATGCAACTGGTTAAAGGCAGAGCGGAATCTAGAACCCAGGGCTCCTGACCCCCAGAATAGGCTCTTCCAGAGGGCACCTGGCTCTCTCCTGGCTCTGAACACACAGCCTATGCTCAGCCCCAGTTGCCAACTCTGAGGCCAGTCTGGGGATGGGCTGGTGCAATCCCACTTGGCCCTGGGGTGCAGCAGACATGGTGGCCCTGGGCTGGGGATTCCTCTGAAGGTGGGCAGGCTGGTGGGTTGAGGGCTGCAGCCCTGATCTGTCTCTCTGGTCCTCGGACGCTGCTCCTTGGGCTGATAGCCCTTCTGGCAGCCTCTGAAGCCTCTCTCCTCACAGCGCCCCCTCAGTTCCTGGAGACGCCTCCCCAGGTGCTGGAAGTGCGGGAACTGGAGCCCATCACCCTGCGCTGTGTGGCCCGCGGCAGCCCCCAGCCTCGCGTAACTTGGAAGCTCCGAGGACAGGACCTTGGCCAGGGCCAGGGTCCGGTGCAGGTGAGTCCTGGCTTGGGCAGGGTGGACCAGATAGAATGTGAGGGGCAGGTGGAGGCCTGGGAGCAAGACTGGAAGACAGAGAGGTAAAGGCCAGGCTGGGAGACCAGCCAGAAGTGGGACTTTGCGTTGGCTTCCTGAGCCTGGGGTACTGCCTCCCTCTGCTGGCCAGCCTTGGAAGTGCAGGGTCCGAGGTCAGCCGGAGGGAAGGGGACACAAGTGGGACCTTCCTCACCGACTTTTACCCTAGGTGCGGAACGGGACGCTGTGGATCCGGCGGGTGGAGCGAGGGAGCTCTGGGGTCTACATCTGCCAAGCCTCCAGCACTGAGGGCAGCGCCACCCACGCCACCCAGCTGCTGGTGCTAGGTACTCTCTGGGGGGGAGGGCTGGGAACTGGGATGCCTGTGTGAGAGGACAGTGACCTGTGGCTGGGGCGTACACAGCAGGAGTGAGGAGACATGTGCCTGAGGGCAGGGGCCCATGGAGAGTGAGGGGGCTCCCAACGCAGTTTGTTCCTCTAAAACCAGCATCTTAATTTTCAAAGGATCGTAAACGGACAAATAGATATTTAGTGCCCAGCAGTGTGGTATAGTGGAAGGAGCATGGGTGCTGGTGTGAGACCATGAGCCATGTAGCCCCCCTGAGCCCCAGTGTCCTCATCTATATAAAGAGGTTTATATCTGCCTCTCAAGACTGTTACAAGAATTTAACTAGGTTCAGCTGAGCCCAGTGATCTATGCTTAGTAATTCCTGGTGAAGACCTTCCCTTTAGAAGGAAAGCTGAGAAACAGAACACCTGGGCTCTGTCTCATGGAGCCTGTTTTCTATGTGGGAAGATAAGATGGATTAGCCAAGTGTTGCTCTCCTTGGTCCAGTGGGAAAGGCAGTGCTGGGTCCCTGGTGTTGGGAAGGCCTGAATATGAATCCTGCCTTCCCTGCTGACCCCGGGCAGGTCACCTCACAATCTCTCTGCCTCTGAGCCTTTGTTTCTTCATCTATGAAGTGGAGACAGTAATTCCTACCACCAAATGAGATGATGCAGTAAAGTGTGTAGCAGAGTGCCTGGTGTGCCCATAAGTGTTCTGTACGCTGGACGCGTATCATTACCTCTTATTACTGACTCCTTGTGCAGTGGAGCCCAGAGAGGGCAGAAAGCGGTGGAGTTGGGAAGTTAGAGATGGTTTTGCAAGAGCTATGTGGCTTGGCCAGGGTCTCAGGGAAGACCATTCTATACTGGGGGTTCAGAGAGCAAAGGCATGGAGATGGGCGTGAGCCTGGCCTGGGTCACAGCGAGTTGCCTCTACTGACCTGGAAAAAAAAGAAGTTTGAGCTAAGGGGGTGGAGACAGGAACTGTTGCAGATTCTTGAGCAAAGTGTTCTGTGACCAAAGGGGACGTTTCTGCATGGATGGCCATCAGAGTGGCAGAGGTAGGGGAGCCTGGAGTCAGGGATTGGGGTAAGATATTGGTACCTTGATTAGGGTAGGGGACATAGAGGTGATTTAAGATGTGACAGAGGAGGGACATAAAAGGTATATGAGGAGAGAGTTAAATGTGATTCTGCCTCTCCAACACACACGCATGTGCACATGCACACACAGTTTCTAGGCAGGGCAAACTGGGTGAATGGGGTTGTCCCTGGTGGGAAGGGGAGCTGGTCTTGGGGAGAGGAGAAACTTTGTTACGTACAAGGGCCTGCTTCACTTCCCCAAAGCCCTGTAATACCCAGCCTGTATTCCAGAGGGCAGGACTGGGAGGAAGTGCAGAAGTGACCTCAGGGTTCTGGGAAGACTGTGGGCTGAAACCTCCTCCCTCCCCTTCTGCTTCCCCACAGGACCCCCAGTCATCGTGGTGCCCCCCAAGAACAGCACGGTCAATGCCTCCCAGGATGTTTCCTTGGCCTGCCGGGCTGAGGCGTACCCTGCTAACCTCACCTATAGCTGGTTCCAGGACAGCATCAATGTCTTCCATATTAGGTGAGGCTCTGGGGGTGGGGGTGGGGAACTGGTGGGCAGTCTTTGAGGAGCCCCTTGGCTGAGCAAGGCCTGGACCCCTCCTCACACATGCCATATTGCAGCCGCCTGCAGTCCCGAGTGCGAATCCTGGTGGATGGGAGCCTGCGGCTGCAAGCTGCCCAGCCTGAGGATGCTGGCCGCTACACCTGCGTGCCCAGCAATGGCCTCCCGCGCCCGCCCTCAGCCTCTGCCTACCTCACTGTGCTCTGTAAGCCTGACCTCATCTCCCTCTTCTGCCTGCTCCCCTCCTCTGGGCCAGGCCAAGCTCCTCCTCCACAACTTGCCCCTGCTTCCCCCCTAGACCCAGCCCAGGTGACAGCGATGCCTCCTGAGACGCCCCTGCCCGTAGGCATGCGGGGGATCATCCGGTGCCCAGTTCGTGCCAACCCCCCACTGCTCTTTGTCAGCTGGACCAAGGATGGGCAGGCCCTGCATCTGGACAAGGTACAGATGTGAGGCAGGGAGGAGGAAGGTCTTAGCTTGGTGTTATTCTAGTTAGGACAGCTGGGGTGGAATTAGCTCAGTTTAATTCAATTCAGTGACTAGGAAACACACACTTCTTCCCAGGTGCTGTGTGGGGTGTTTTGGGGAGCAGGAGCAAAGAGACATCCATTGTTAAGGAGGGCACAGCGTAGTGGGGGTAGGACAGCAACAGACACTTTGCTGGAAGGCCAGGGATGGAGTCAGCACCTTTCTTTTAGGGCTGGTTGAGGATAGATCAGCAACCACTTCTAGACTTTGGTGATGGGCCTTGAAGGGCGGACAGACACTCCATACAGAAACCAGGGCCCCGAGGCAGGAAACTATATAGTGTTTATGGCATAATGAATCGTCCAGTTTGTTGGGAGCCGCAGTGCCTGTGGGCTCGTGAATAGTGTGGAGAAAGCTGGAAAGACAGGTTGGGGCCAAAAGGAAGAACTATGGATGCCAAGTTAACATTACTTCATTTCAAGGCGATTGAGATCTTTTGTTTATCTGCAAAGACTGCAAATTCCTTGTGGGCTACTACTGTTTCCTTTCATCCTAGTGTCTTAGAGGCTTCTGCAATAGTAATACTCAATAAATTTTTGTTAGAAGTTAAGAAAAAAAGTATAAAGGCAGTTGGAGGCAGTGAAGTTGTTGGAGCAATGGTGTGATAGCATCAGAGCCTTGAGCGGAAGTTCAGTTTGTCAGATGGAATGGATGGGAGAGGGTGGACATAGGGAGGAGGTCAGAGGCTGCTGAAATGGTCCAGGTGAGAGGTTATGGAGTCCGAGTTAGAGAGGAGGACGTGAAGATGGCTGGCCTTACGCCTAGACAAAAGGCCTTCCCAGGTGATAGACCTGGTGAGTATTTAAATGGGGGAGTGAGGCAGAGTGAGGAGTCAAATGTTAGTGAGGACACTGTATTCTCTGTGAGTGGCGCCCCCTGGAGTTGTGCAGTCCTAGCCTTCACACCCATTGGTAGTGGCCCCTCTGCAGGAAAGAGAAATGAAGGACTGGAATTCAGAGAGAGGTCAGACCTGGAGGAAGAGTCGTGGAGTCCTCTGCATAGATGTGGGTTTCTCAGCCGGTCTCCCTCCTTTGAGTCACCTCTCTCCATATCTGTCTTGCCTCTGCTGAGTTTCTTTCTCTCGTCATCTCCTTTTCCCTCCAGTTCCCCGGCTGGTCCCAGGGCCCAGAAGGCTCACTGATCATTGCCCTGGGGAATGAGGATGCCCTGGGAGAATACTCCTGCACCCCCTACAACAGTTTTGGTACTGCAGGGCCCTCCCCAGTGACCCGTGTGCTACTCAAGGTGAGGTTCAGGGTGGCCCTGGTGCTGACACCAGGCTGAAGGAGGGGGTAGAGCCGTCACATGTGGGGAGGGGTTTCCAAGTCTGTGTTTCCCACGGTGGCCACAGCAGCAGCTGTTGGACACCATCCCAGAGGTTTTTGCAGAGATGGTGCTGGGGAGGTGGGACATCAGTCACACAGCACATCCACAAAGTAAGATACCCCACCCGCCCCAACTCTCACCCACCTTGACCATGCCACTTCCCTCTCCGGAGGGTGAAAGGGTGTTCTGCAGAGGTTTGAACCTCTCCAGAGAGGCCTCCCAGCCCACCACTCCTCGTCTATCCCCCCATTTCCTTCCAGCCCCCCTGCCAGGGAACAGAGACGTAGAGCTAAAGAGACAGTGAGAGATGGAGAACTGAGCTGTGGTGTGACAGGGAGCCCTGTGGGGGGAGTAACAACTGACCCTTTGACAGCAGTGTGAGCGAGGCCCCTCCCAATGCCAGATCTGGCTTTCAGGCTCCCCCAGCTTTTCTAGAACGGCCCAAGGAAGACTATTTCCAAGAAGTAGGGCGGGAGCTCCTCATCCCCTGCTCTGCCCGAGGAGACCCTCCTCCCACCATCTCTTGGGCCAAGGTAAGGCTTCTGACCCCACTCAGCCTGCATTCATGCCCACAACACCTCTGCCTCTCTGCCCCTGGCTATTTTGTGGGAAGGAGGATGTGGGGAGGAGAGGGTTGACGGAGGCAGGGCGGGGAGGAAACAGGAGCTGCCTGGAGAGATGAGTGGCGCCCTTGGTGAGGGGTGGCTGCGTGTGTCCTCAGGCTGACCAGTGGTTCTGTAGGTGGGCCGGGGGCTGCAGGGCCAGGCCCAGCTGGACAGCAACAGTAGCCTCATCCTGCGACCATTGACCAAGGAGGCCCACGGGCGCTGGGTGTGCACTGCCAGCAATGCTGTGGCCCAAGTGGCCACCTCCACGAATGTCTACGTGCTGGGTTAGTGGCTGGAGAGCTGGCTGGGGGCTGGAGGAATCCATGTGGGACAGGAGACAGGGGAATCATTTTGGAGGCCCAGATAGGGTTTGTGGGTGGGGGACCCCTAGGGTGATGGGTCGAGGGCAGAGGCCCTGGGGCTTTCCTTAGCTCTTTACCTTCTCTCAGGTCCCTGACCATCATCCGTCTCTCCATTCCCCCCTACCCAGGCACCAGCCCCCACGTTGTCACCAATGTGTCCGTGGTGCCTTTGCCCAAGGGTGCCAATGTCTCCTGGGAGCCTGGCTTTGATGGTGGCTACCTGCAGAGATTCAGTGTCTGGTATACCCCATTGTAAGTGACCTGTCCCTGCCCCTGGCCCTCTGCCCTCTATCCCAGCCCTGCCCTAACTCTGCTGCCCGATTTCCAGAGAATCTTAGGTGTTCTGAGCCTAGGTCCTGAGACCCTGATGCTTGAGGGGAGGGGAGAGGTCAACTCTCTGGACTCCAACCTTCCTGGTCTTCCTAGTTCATGAGGTGCCCCCATTTCTTCATGTTCTCCAGGGCCAAACGTCCTGACCGAGCCCACCACGACTGGGTGTCCCTGGCGGTGCCCGTGGGGGCTGCTCACCTCCTAGTGCCTGGGCTGCAGCCCCATACTCAGTACCAGTTCAGTGTCCTAGCTCAGAACAAGCTGGGGAGTGGGCCCTTCAGTGAAATCGTCTTGTCCGCACCTGAAGGTAAAGAGTCCTCTCACCCCAAAGCAGCACAAGGATGGGGAAGGGCTGCCAGGGAAAGCAGGGATATGGGAGCACCTGGGTGGGAGGGGGCTGAGGTGCTGGGCAGCTTCGGCTCCAGAGGGGTTTGTGGAAGATGATCCAGGCTTGTACTTAGGGGCTCTGGGAGAATGGTTGGGTGGGGGTGGGGCGGGGTGGTGGAGGAAGGGGCCCTGGAAATCCTATCTCTGTCATGCCTATCTGTCCCATTCAGGGCTTCCTACCACACCAGCTGCCCCCAGGCTCCCCCCGACAGAGATGCCGCCTCCCCTGTCCCCTCCTCGGGGTCTGGTGGCAGTGAGGACACCCCGGGGGGTACTCCTGCATTGGGATCCCCCAGAACTGGTCCCTGAGAGTCTGGATGGCTACATCCTGGAAGGACGGCAAAGCTCCCAGGGCTGGGAGGTGCTGGACCGGGCCGTGGCAGGCACGGAAATGCACCTGCTGGTGCCAGGGCTCATCAAGGTATGTGAGGGAGGCGGGCACAGAGAGGGTGCTCTCCAGCTCTCTGTTCCACTCCCCAAACCCAGGCTTCTCAGCCTGATTTGACCATCTTTCCACTTAACCCTAATCCTTATCGCCCAACTGCAATGTCTTCCCGAAAGGGGCTGGGGTGGACGGTGCTGGGCCCTGATCCCCTTCTGGACCCCACCTCCAGGATGTTCTCTATGAGTTCCGCCTTGTGGCCTTCGCCGGTAGCTATGTCAGCGATCCCAGCAACACGGCCAACGTCTCCACTTCCGGTGAGAACCTGGAGGGAGGGCAGAGCGCTGAAGATTGGAGGGCTCGGAGCCCACTAAGCCTTGGACACCGAACCCCCCTTGTGGCCCCTCACCCAGGCCTGGAAGTCTACCCCTCGCGCACACAGCTGCCGGGCCTCCTGCCACAGCCCGTGCTGGCCGGCGTGGTGGGCGGGGTCTGCTTCCTGGGCGTGGCTGTTCTCGTGAGCGTCCTGGCCGCCTGCCTCATGAACCGGCGCAGGGCTGCGCGCCGCCGCCGAAAACGCCTCCTCCGCCAAGGTAGGCCCGGGGGCCCCGCCCACGGCAGGGCCCCGCCCCACCGCAAGCACGTCCTACCTGGAGGAAAAGTCGCTCCTTCCGGTGTGGGCCTGGTGCCTTCCCACAGCTCGCATAGTTCCCACTGGGATGGGGTTGAGTGCCTGGTGTTGGGTGAGGGGTTCTGTGCCTGGGGCCCTCGAGGGCCTTGGTTTTGCTTGTGTCACCTCTAGTTCCCCCTGCCCTTTCAGATCCACCTCTTATCTTTTCTGGAAAGTCAGCTTCACAGTAAGTCCCTCCACCTCCTTGGCTTCCTTCTGCCTTCCCCCTGTGGCGCCAGTATTCTCTGCTTTCTTTTCTGCACCTTGCAGAGAGGTGGGAGGGGCCGAACAGAAGTGAGAGGGAGGTGAGGATGGGCGCGCCCGAGGCCCCAGGCCCCAGCCTGGGGGCGGGTCCAGTGTCGCTGGTGCCTTCCCTCCACCCCTCCACCATGTGGGTCCTTTTCTCGCTTGCTCTCCCTAGCTCTGCTCTGTTGTGCACCAAACCTTTCAAGGCCTGACGCTGGTTCCTGGGAGGGGGACTGGCCCCCTACCACAGACCCTGATCTCCTGTCCTTCCCCAGCTCTGCTCCGGGCTCGGGCAGTCCTGACAGCGTGGTGAAGCTGAAGCTCCAGGGTTCCCCAGTCCCCAGCCTGCGCCAGAGTCTGCTCTGGGGGGAGCCTGCTGGACCCCCCAGCCCCCCTCCGGATCCTCCACCTAGTCGGGGGCCGTTACCCCTGGAGCCCATTTCCCGGGGACCAGATGGGCGCTTTGTGATGGGACCCATTGTGGAGACGCCCCAAGAAAGGTCAGGCCCTGAGCGGGCGGAACCTCGGACCCCAGCCCGGCGGCAGGCCAGGTCCTATGACTACAGCAGCAGCAGCCCCAGTGGGATACCCCAGCCCCTCTGCATTGCAGACATCAGCCCTGTGGGGCCCCCTCCCGCAGCCCTGCCCAGTCCCCTGCCGGGTCCAGGACCCCTGCTCCAGTACCTGAGCCTGCCCTTCTTCCGGGAGATGAATGTGGATGGGGACTGGCCCCCTTTCGAGGAGCCTGATCCTGCTCCGCCCCCAGATTACATGGATACCCGGCCCTGCCCCATCTCATCTCTCCTTCAACCCCTGGACTCCCCCACTGTGTCCCCCAGGGCAGCGCTTCCTGGGGCTGTTGTTGGGGCTGGCACCACCCCAGAGCCTCCATACACAGCACTGGCTGATTGGACACTGAAGGAGCGGCTGCTGCCCAGCCTTCTCCCTGCTGCCCCTCGGGGCAGCCTCACAAGCCAGAGCAGTGGGCGGGGCAGCGCCTCCTTCCTTCGGCCCCCCTCCACGGCCCCCTCTGCAGGAGGCAGCTACCTCAGCCCTGCTCCAGGAGACACCAGCAGCTGGGCCAGTGGCCCTGAGAGGTGGCCCCGAAGGGAGCATGTGGTCACAGTCAGCAAGAGGTGAGGGCCGTCCCTGCACATTCCTGCCCTGGCCCCAGTTCCGCCCTATCGTCTCAGACGTTCTCCCCACGCCTTTCCTAATACCCTCTGCCCTCTCTGCTCCACCCCTGCCCTGGACCAGGAGACTTTGTCTCCTTCAGATGCTTTTCTTGAGGTCCAGACGTGTTCAGGTGAAACGCATGGCAGTGAGTTTGGGAACCCCAGGTTTAGGTTTTTTTGGCCACCTTCTATTCCTCTACCCACAGCACACATTTGTCCCTTTTAACAGGAGGAACACATCTGTGGATGAGAACTATGAATGGGACTCAGAATTCCCTGGAGACATGGAATTGCTAGAGACTCTGCACCTGGGCTTGGCTGGCCCTCGACCCCGACTTGAAGCTGAGCCAGAGCTAGGTGTGTGAGTCTTCCAGAAAGGGGGGCACTCCTGGCCTCGCTGTCCCATGTACCCTGACAGCCTTAGGACCCAGTCTGTTCCTCGTTGGGCCCTGTGCCCCAGGCTCTCTCCTCTGGCTCCCTTGGCTCCTCAGCACTGGCAGGCCCTAGAGAGCTTCATGGTGTCTGTGAACCTCAAGACCTCTTCCTCGCATTGATCTGCCGTCCTCCTGCAGGTGCAAAGACTCCAGAGGAGGGTTGCCTCCTGAACACTGCCCATGCTCCTGGCCCTGAGGCCCGATGTGCTGCCCTTCGGGAGGAATTCCTGGCCTTCCGCCGCCGCCGAGATGCTGCTAGGGCCCGGCTACCAGCCTATCGACAGCCAGTCCCCCACCCTGAACAGGCCACTCTGCTGTGAACACCCTAATGTGAGGCAGGGTGAAGGCACACAGACCCTGCAGAGGAGCCCCAACAACACCCAACTCCAGCCTGGGACACTGCCACTGCCCCTTTGCACCCAGGCACAGGCCCCGCGGGTGGGCTTCGGATGGGATGTGTGTGCTGAGCCCCTAGAGCCTGGGGACTGGAACAGGGATCTCAGGTCTGCCTCTGTGTGTGTGTGTGTGTGTGTGTGTGTGTGTGTGTGGCATTTGTGGTGTGGGTGAGGTTTTTTACAGGTGAATAAAGAAAGTCTGAAAAATGTTTCTGTGTGTCGTCTGGCTTTGATTCTGAGAGGGAGCTAGGAAAATCTTTGAACCTTTAAAAAGGTGGGGGGGACTCTTCCTGAAT
The DNA here is from genome assembly GCF_037783145.1 of Equus przewalskii. Lineage (NCBI taxonomy): Eukaryota > Metazoa > Chordata > Mammalia > Perissodactyla > Equidae > Equus > Equus przewalskii. The sequence continues at coordinate 1,845,008 of NW_027228754.1, forward strand.
GAATGGAGGTGCATTCAATATCCTTTCAAAAAACATTTATTGAGTGCCTACTGAGGTCAGCTACTAAAGATCAGCCATTGAGCTGGATGCTGAGAAAATAGAAAGTGCACTAAGATATGCCTTTGTCCTTGAGGAGTTCTTTCTAGTCACCGAAGCAGGCAAGTAAAGAAATTGTTACAGTATGATGCGACAAGTTCTGTGATAAAGCGCTGTGTTGGTTATTATGGTAGCACAAAGGAAGGAGTCAACAGTGAACACTTACAGTGTGTGCTGGGACAAACGCTACATGTGGGGCAGCTTCAGGAGCCTCCCAGATGGTGGGAACAATGATAATAGCTAACAGCTGAGCACTCACTATGTGCCAGACCCTGCTTTAAGCTCTCGACGGGTATTTAATTCTCTACAACTCTGAGGCACGTAGTACTGTTAGCTCTGTTTTGTAGACTAGGGAACTGAGGCATACAGTGCTTGAGTAATTTGCCCCAAAATCACACAGTGGGTGGGGGTGGGGGTGGGGGCGGGGGGGGGGGAGAGGAAGAGAGAAGTCAGTGAAGGGAGGGAAAGCATTCCAGGCAGAGGAATAGCCTCTGTGAAGGCACAGAGGGGTGGAAACCTGTGGTCTCACAGGGAATCACCAGGAGATCCTGGAATATAGGGCTGGGTGGGATTGGGGAAGAGAGAATGGAAAAGTGGAAGGACACTGGTTGTTGATGACCTTGAAAACCAGGCTAAATGGGCTTCCATCATAGATGAAGAATGCCACTAATGGGTGCAAGCAGGGACTCCACCCCAAGGGGCTGCTCAACTGAAGCCTGAAAGCCGGGAACACTCCTTCAACCTCCAAACTATGCTCTCCACCCTCAGAGATGGAATGCCAGCCTCCTCCACTGAGGCCTCCTCTTCAGATCCTTCCAGGATTAAGAAGACATGTCAGGTCATAGAGGAGGAGATGAAAGGGAGAGGTCAGGTCTGAACCCTGGGTCCCCACACGGATCATGCCCCTTGGGTTCAGGGCAAGCAATGACCTCACTGTTAATTCCTGCCCAGGCTTGAAGCAGGTGAGGAGCAAGACCACGTGAGGGTGCTGTCCCGGCCTGCAGTCTTGTCACACCCTAGTCTGTTGCGGGGGAAGGGTCTTCCTATGCCTCTGTTTACCCAACCACCCTTTTCAAACCAAGAGGCATCTTCCCACGTACGCACGCCCAGTCTTGAGCTAACCTAGGCAGAAAGTTTCCCACTGGGGCATAGGTTTCTGGGCTCTGGCGTGGGGATTGAGGTTCTCATGAGCAGAGACGACTACCGCTGCCCTGTCAGCCCAGATGCCCCAGATCCTTTAATTCACGTTCTAGCCCACCGCCCCTCTCTCTTAAGCACTGCCCTCTGCTTCTGCGCTGCGGCGCCTTTAAACCGCCTCGGCCCTTGCCCCGCCCCTGGTCCGCCCCGTCTGAGGCGGGAGCCGCTGAAAACCCCCGACCGGGCCCGGGCGCTCCACTCGCCGCTGCAGCCCCCGCCCGAGCGCGCCGCTGTCGATCCGCGCGAACGGTGAGCAGAAGGGAGGGCCGGGGCTCGGGGGATGTGCATGGTCTCTAGAAAGCAAAAAGCTCGTGCTTGCGACTTGCTCCAGTGAGCTCGACGATCAGGGGCTGGGAGGCCGGAGTCCGATAACTTCTCTGCCCCGCCCTGTGCTGCCAGGTCCTGTCCCCAAACTCTGACCCGGCATTGTTGGGCGATGAGGTCAGGCGAGGCTTGCGGGTGCATAGACGGGGCGTCTGTCCGGAACAAGGACTCGGGGACTGTCCCCTACCCGCCGACTGCAGCCCCGGGTCCTCGCCGGGGTGAGGAAAGGAGGGCGTCGGGGCTGGCTGGCCCCGAGCGTCGCGCGTGCAGGGGCCAGGCTCCCGCCCTGGGCCAGCTCCGCGCTGCCGGGCTTCCCGCGCGACCCTTCACTTCCTGGTTCCAGCAGCACGTGTGGGTGCTGCCTGCTCTCTGCGTCCCCGAGGCCGGCCTTTCTGTACCTCGTCCTGCCAGCTCATTTTCCTGGGGACTCGGGTCACGGGCTGGGGCGAGGGGGCTCCGTGCGCAGATCCCACAGTGGCCTCGCTTTCCTCGGTTCTGGCTGGGAGTTGAAGCTGCAGTCGCCTCCTGGAGAGCCCCCCGACCTCAGGCATCCTGCAGGCCTGACTGCGGCCCGGGGTGCCCTGCCTGGGTGAGGTGGTGTTGGGCGGGGATGGCTGCTTTCCAAGCCCTCCTGCCCCTACGCGAGCTGATGCCCCCACCCCGTGCCCCCTGCTGCTGGGAAAGCCGGTGGTGGCCGCGGGCAGGCGGGCGGGCGGACTGCCCAGACCACTGCGTCACCCCAGCGGCGGGCGGTGGGTGACTCATCCCGCAGTAACGGCCCAGGGTGTGGCGGGGGCGGGGGGGGGGGTCGTCGGCTGAGGGGGCCGGACCAGCAGGACCGGAAGTGGACTGCCGCCTTCTCCCGGCTCTGCAGGCCTCCTGGAGCCAATAGCACGGAGGTTCTGGGAGAACTTGGTGTTTCTGAGCAGAAAGAAGCGGCGTGGAAGTGAGGATGGACTGGTGTGCAGATCGGTGTAGGAGGAGACCCGTGGCTGGGTGGACCCTCCCTCATTCTCTGTTTGACTCCAGAACACCAGACAGAGGGACAGCTCCCCATCTCCAACTCCCCTCCTAATTTCTCCTTCCTGGTCCATTGGGAAGGCTTAAAACTGCAAAGGAAGCCAAGGTAGGGTGGGGCCAGCAGGGCCCTACCATTCTAGAACCTTGTCTAACTCCTATGGGCCCCCTCACTCCATCGCCCCATGGGGATCGGCTTTTAATCCTTTCTTCACCTTGTCCCTTCTCCTCCAGGATTTTCAGATATGGGGCCAGCTCAGAATATACTATCTGTTCCTACAGCATTTGTTCTTCTCCTGAACTATTTCCTTGAGTCTACTTCTGTACCCCAAAACTTATAACTTCCCGTCTCCAGCCAGTGCCCTCCATATCCTCCACAGCTGCCTCCTTGAGGAGTCCCTTGCACCTGACTATACCTGAGAACTGCTGCAAGGGAGCCTTTCCCCAAGAGTCCCCCCTCTGCCCTCGGGGCTCAGAGCCTCCTCACCACTCTGTGCTGAGTGGATGTTTCTGCCTGGTGCCCCCATCCTGCCCCGTTCCTGTGTTTGGTACACAGAAGCCATGGCAACGGCCCTCACCTCACCCCTCCTCCTGCGCAAGCCTCGTAGCTTCCTGTTTGTGTAGTTTCAGCTTTCTCTTCCGCTCACTTACTCTTGCTGGTGAGGGGGCTGCCCCAGGGTGCTGGCCCCTTAATCATAGGTCTCCCACCATCCTTGCTTCTGCCGGCTCCCTGTGGCATTTCGCTCTTTCAGAATAGTCTTAAGCCCAATTCTGAGCTGGGAAGTTCCCCTGAGTCCTGTCTGCACAATGAATGGAGAGTCCCTTGGTCTCCCCAATTAAACACTGCAGCCAGGAACCCTCAAATCCTCCCACCCCCACCCTGTCTGCCTTTTCTTTGGCATTGGCGTGGGGTGGGGTGGGGTGAGGTAAGCTTCCAGCCCAGGGTCTGGGTGGGGCTGAGGGCTGGAGTGCTTTTTTGGCCCCTCCCCCTTTCCTGACTATTGTAACCTTGTGGGTGGGGGTGAGGGCTGTTCCCACAGCTCTCCCTGGAGTTTAGATTGCTCACAGCCAACCCACCCTCCAAGTTGTTCAGCTGTCGTCTTCCCTTTGAATCCCCAGCTCTGGGCATCTCCCACATAGCTTCTCCCCACCCCAGTAGGCAACTGGCTGTGTTCCCTTCCTTTGAGGTAGGGCAGGGGTTGGTCCCCTGGGTGTTACTAGGGTGGGCCACTCCGGCTCCAGCTCCAGCAGCTGGTTCCAGCTCCAGCAGCCACAGCCCATCAGCTCTCACCCGCCCATGGGGGTGGGGAGGAGAAACAGCTGCTGGCAGGCTGGGTTCTGGGCTGACCCTTCCCAGAGCTCCGCCCTATGACTCTGGCACCTCAGGTCTCTGGGGCACTGGCCCCAGAGTGGAGCCAAGATACTGCAGCTGGAGGCTGTGACACTGCCAGCTGTGTGCAGTCCCCGGAGTTGGGAAAGGCCCTCAGCATCCAGCCGGCTCCCAGAGGTGGGTCTGGGAGGCCAAGTCTGTCCTGCCCATGGGGGACCCTGGTAGGGTCTGCCGGCCCCTGGGGGGATACTGGGAGGGTCAGGCTTCTGGCTTGCTCTCCCCGCCTAACTCTGGCGTCCAGGTTAATCATTCTCCTGCCCGTTCTTTCCCTGGGCCATTGTGATCCCTGGACCTCAGGCCACTTGGCTGTGCAGAGAGACAGCTCTGAGGCCCAGGTGACCATAGCAGAGCTGCTCCCATAAGATAGGTCTGGACATTGGGCTGAGAAAAGGGGCTTACTGGTGGCAGCAGCTCCTAGCCCCCTTCCCTCTCCCAGCCCCGCCCCTGTGTGTCAGGGGTCACAGGCTTATATAGTCTGAGTGGTGGCTGGGCATCTGGGGCTGGCCTGGGCTGGGGGCAGGGGGGATCTTGTCTGCCTCTCTCCACAGGCCTCAGCCACTCGACCTGCCTGCCCTCCCCCAGCTGAGTGTGTGTGTGGCTGGTGATGTGGGTCAAGGCCCAGACCGACATTTATCTGGCCTGGCTTTTGGGCTAGGGGAAGTAGGAGGCGGGTTGGTCTTAATGAGGTTTAAAAATAACTGATTTATGGGGAGGATCTCTGCCGGAAATGTGCAGCTCGATTAGCTGGAGTAGAAAGGAGCCTCTGTGTTGGAGTGTGGGGGAGGGGCCTGGCCTGAGACACACAACGCTGGGGCTGAGAGGTGTGAGGGGGTTTGAGGCAGCTGCTGCCCCTGTGCCCTGGCTCCTTGTACTGAGGCCGAGCCCCGAGGCTTACGGAGGGGGTGGCAGGATGGTTTAATCTTGGGGTGCATGGGAAAGAGGGAGCCAGAGTGACTTCATCCCTTAAGTTTGACCTGGAGCCACCTGTGGGGAGAAGTGTGTCTCTTTCCTCTCCTTGACACAGGTGCCCATGCTGGGGGATCCCCTTTTATGTGCCCTCAGACAGTTAGCTCTATTTCAGAGCAGAAAGAAGGGCCCATCCAGGGAGAGGACAGGGACAGGAAATGGGGTCCTGTCCCTTCTCTGGTCCTGGCTCCCCCTTGGCATCCATAGCATTCCTGGGACTTGCTCAACAGGTCCCTAGGGGTGGGCCCGGGGCAGGGAGGTGGTGGGTGGGGACAGACTGTCCACTGTGAAGTGCTGCCAACTCAGGCCAGTGGTAAGGAAACCACCCAGTTCTTCCTAACAGAGGTCCTCAAACTAAGTTAAAGAAACCCTCCTGTGTATTTCCCCACCTACCCTCTTCTCCCGGGTTTCCCTAAAAATACCACCCAAGGCTCCTGTTTTAGTTCCCTATTCCTGCGGTAACAAATTACTATAAACTTAGTGACTTAAAGCAACGCATATTTAATATTTTACAGTTCTAGAGACCCCAACCGAGGTCTCACTGGCTAAAATCAACGTGTGTGAAAGGCTGTGTTCCTTCTGCGGGGTTTGGGGAAGAATCCATTTCCTTCGCTCTTCAGCTTCTAGAGGCCGCCTGCATTGCTTGGTTCATGGCCCTGCATCACTCCGACCTCTGCTTCCTTCTTGCTTCTCCCACTCTGACTCAACAGCCTCCGTTTTTCGCTAATAAGGACCCTTGTTGTGGGTACCCTGGGCTCACCTGAGTGATCCAGGGTACTCTCCCTCTCTCAAGACCCTTAATTCAGTCACGTCTGGGAAGTCCCTTTTGGCAGTGTAAGGTAACATTCACAGGTTCTAGGAATTACCGCACACACACCTTTGGGAGGGGGGGGCATTATTCTGTCTACCACCGCTTCTAGAGAGGAAAGTAGAATTTGTTTTTATTGCCTGGGTCCTCTTGGGAAGTTCCTTTTGCCTGCTGAAATCTGTTAAGGGCCTACTCAGACCTACCTCTTCCAGGAAGCCCTCCAGGCTGCTTCTGCCCATACTCTTCTCTGAATTCATACAGTTCCTATGTGCAGTTTAGGATTCATCCTGTACAATCCTTACACACTCCTTTTTGCTCACTTTGTCTTTCTGATGGCACTGTGGGCAACTTTAGGACCAACGACGTCTGTCTCTGCCACAATCCCTAGCACAAATAGCAGGTGCTCACTTAAAATCCAGTGGCTAATTGCCGGTATATACATCCAGTCCTCTAGCTCCTGGCATAGGTTTCCCAAGCCACTCCATATTCTTCCTCTTCTCCCCAAATCTTTCTCCCCTGGGCTGTAAAAAGCAGGATTAGGGCTAGAATGACCAATCTGCCTTTGCTAAAGCTGACTACCCCAAATAAGGGGCTGAATGCCCCATCTTGGCCTCATTTACTCCATATTCCATTCCAGTGCGTTTTATAGTTTATTCTAGTAGTGGTACCGTTCAAATGAAATCTAATGGGAAGACTCCACATAATAAACAGGCTGCCTGTCATAGAGGGGGGCACCCAGAGATGGCCTGCGTGGCTCCTTAACACCTCCCAGAGTTCTGAGCAGTGCTCTTCCAGCCCATGTCCAGGGGTCAAGGTGAACATCCCCTCATTTGGCCTCTGTTCTCACCTCTGGGGCCCACCCTGGGGATATGGTGTGTGTCTCTGCAGGCAGAACCCCCCACCCCACAGGCTGCAGAGTGCTGACCGCAGGCCTGGGTGTGTCCTCTCCTCAGCTCCCCACAGCTACCGTCATCCTTCAGAATGGCCAACAGGGGACCTGCCTACGGCCTGAGCCGGGAGGTGCAGCAGAAGATTGAGAAACAGTACGATGCGGACCTGGAGCAGATCCTGATCCAGTGGATCACCAGTCAGTGCCGAAAGGATGTGGGCCGGCCCCAGCCAGGGCGAGAGCACTTCCAGAACTGGCTCAAGGATGGCACGGTGAGAGCCAGGCCCCTCCGACTGGAAGTGCTGGGAGAGCGGGGCTGGGTCTGGGGGACCAGGGGTTGTTTCACCTGAAGAACTGTGGGTGCACCCATCCCAACTTCCTCCTGAGCCTGGATATCTTCATCGTGCGGATGACCTGTGCTTTCCTCCCTCCTCTAGAGTGAAGGGTGAGGGTGACTGTGCCTCCCCGGCAGCAGAAGGCCCGGGGTGACACAAGGACGACTAGCTCTGAGGACAGAACTGTGGGAGGGTGTGCTCTAGTCTGTGATACTGGAATAGCCGGGTTTTCACTCTGGGCTCAAGGCAGGGAGCTGGGCAGGAAGGAGCCTGAGGCTCACCCCGGTGGAGTCAGAGCTGTCTGCAGGTAGGAGAGGAACTTCTGTGGTTCCCTGTGGATCTGCAGTAGGCGTGGCCTCACCCCTGCACACTGCCGTCCTCACCCAGGTGCTGTGTGAGCTCATTAATGGACTGTACCCCGAGGGGCAGGCCCCAGTGAAGAAGATCCAGGCCTCTGCCATGGCCTTCAAGCAGATGGAGCAGATCTCTCAGTTCCTGCAAGCGGCCGAACGCTACGGCATCAACACCACTGACATCTTCCAGACTGTGGACCTCTGGGAAGGTGGGCCAGCGCTGGGCACTGTCATCCAGAAGACCAGAGACGGGGCTGGGCCATCATGACCAGAGAGAAGGGGCAGGTTTCTGGCACCTGAGGACAAAGAGGGGTGTATGTGTGTGTGTGTTTTAAGGATTAGTTGGCCATGTTGGGAGTTGGGATGGAGAGGGTATGGGGATAAAGAGTATAGGAATTAGGAAGCTGGACCTGCTGAGTTAATGATGGAGGTGGAACCCTGGCGTCCAGGACCCCAGCCCTGTTGAGGCCAACACACCCCTTTCTCCTTCCCAGGAAAGAACATGGCCTGTGTGCAGCGGACACTGATGAACCTCGGTGGGCTGGCAGTAGCTCGGAACGATGGGCTTTTCCGTGGGGATCCCAACTGGTTTCCGAAGTGAGTATCGCTGGGGCAGCCCAGCCCGGGACAGGTGCCATGACCCCACCCATTCCCGTCCCTTGGAAATGATGGTTACACTATAGCAGCCAGCCCTTTACAAAGCACTTTCACATTCCTCATCTCACTTCATCCTCACAACTCTCACAGGATGGCAAGGGACTGTCCCTTTTGAGAGATAAGGAAGTAGCTTCAGAGAGGTCAAGGCTCTTGAGGGCCCGGTTGGTGCCAGCCCTTGAGTCCATGGCAAAGCCTGTGCTCTGTCCAGGGAAGACATTTACTGGGGCAGCCTCCTCCCTCCTCCTAACCAATGCTCCCTTTCCACCCAGGAAGTCCAAGGAGAACCCTCGGAACTTCTCGGACGACCAGCTGCAAGAGGGCAAGAATGTGATTGGGTTACAGATGGGCACCAACCGTGGGGCGTCTCAGGCAGGCATGACAGGCTACGGGATGCCACGCCAGATCCTCTGATCCTGCCCCCTAGCCTGCCCCTGCCCTACCATGGATGGTTAATATATATATATATTTTAGCAGTGACATTCCCTGAGAGCCCCTGAGCTCTCAAGCTCCCCTCTGCCAGGGTGGGGGCCTGGCCTGGCCTGTCTTCTCTGGGGGTGCCCGATGGCGGCCTCTCCCCAATGCTTACTAATACATTCCTTTCTCCAAACCTACCAAAACTGGACAAATGGCCTCTTCTTTTCCGCTGGGACCAAAATTTGGGGGCCTCACCATCCCCACCATACCTCTTCTCTTTCCCTCTGGCCCTTCTTCCCCCTGAGCTCTGTGCCCTCAATCCATTCCTTGGCTGGAGGTTGGGGACACTGCCTTCTAGCCTTCCTTCCACAAATATGCCTCGCCCACAGCTGTGGCTGCAGGGACGTAATTTATAGGGAGGGGCCTGTGGTGGCTGCCACTCCAGCCACAGCTGGACTACGCTCGCCACACATCTGCGGCCGCCTGCCCTGGCAGAGGCCCTCTTGGCTTCTCATTTTCCATTCCCCTCGCTGTGGCTATGGAGTGGAGGTGAGGGGACGGGGGAGGGAGGGCTGCCCACTGTGGGCTGGGGCTTGAAGAATCTGAGTTTGCTGATTTAAATAAAGAATCTGTCTTTTTTGGATGGACTCTGGCTGTGTCTGGGGCCACTGAGCCCACTGCTGGGGAGGGAGGAATATGGTAGAAGTGCACTGACTGGTACAGGGGGAGGGGACTTTGGGGTGAAAGGTTGTAATCTCACCCCCATCTTCGATTTCCTTCCCCATCCTCTTTCTTCCTTGCTTTGGATGAGGGGAGGTTGGCATTGAGAAAGGACAGGCCCTCACTGTCCTGGGGCTAGAAGCCATAATGCAGGATATTTGGGTAGTGTCCACAGGGAGGTGGAGCCCTCACCTACCCAAGGAACTGGGTGGTCCTGGCTGGGCCCCCTCCCCCAGCCAGAACAGCCTCTCAGCCACAATAGCCTCAGCCACTGCAGGAGGGTTGGGCAGGCTGTTGGCCAGCCCTTTGTCTGGCAAGTCTGGAAGGGGAGCACCTCAGACAAGGTTGGGGCAAGGTGGCCTCTGTTGGAGTCGGCCAGACCAGCTTGGGGGCAAGGGATGGGGGTTGCGGTGGTGAGGAGGAACTAGCAAGCTGGGGAATGAGCAGGAAGGAGGTAGTGGTGATGGCTAGAAGGAGGAAGCCTTGGTTGATCCCACGTGCCGGGAACTGCATGCTGGGGAGAGCCTAGCAACGAGGGTGTCCTTCTAGCTGGGTGGCCTTAGACCAAGATAATCAATTTTGGGTTCAGGTTGTCCCGAGCTCCTAGCCCTGACCCAGACATGAACATTCCACCCTTAGTTTCCAACCCCTGGGTGTCACGTTTACCCCATGAGCTCCCCATCAGACCCTGTGTCTTCCTAGGGAGAACTTGAGAGACCCTGGGCCAGCCCCCCACATCTGGTCCCATCCCCATCAGCCGGCCCAGGGGTCTGGCTTCCACTGTTCCTTTCCTCCTTTCTACTTCAGGGCGTCTCTGTTTCCTTAGGAGGAGAAAGCTGCCCATTGTGCCAAGGGTGACAGAGTATGCAGAGATTGATGACCAGAGAGGTTTTTCCCATCACTCCCCGGCCCCACTGTGGTTCCCTCTGCCAAGAAGCACCTACTGTATGCCAGGCCATATGCTAGCGCCATGCATCAGCCATCAGCCCAGAGGCTCCCAGCCTGGCTGATCTGACACCACACCACAGCACCAGAGACATGGTATTTGCTTGCTTGCTGCACTCCCTTGGGGCTGGGCGGGCACAGATAAGATAGGCAGTAGCCTGTGTGCTAATTCCTAGGGGGTTATCTGTCATTCCACTCCTTTATCCGGTTCACGAAGGTTTTGTGGAATGCCAGTGAGGGAGAGTGATGTCACTGCAGAGAAAACCTCGAATTCACTGATAATTATACTAAAAAAACAAACCATTTGCACTCTGCTCTGATTTAACTATTTAAAGCCACATGCCTCACAACTTTCTGAGACACCCACCATGTCACAGAGTCAAGACTTAGATGTGTTGCCTTTTCCCAGTAGATTCCCACAATAGTCCAAGAGGTGGATATTACTATATTATTTCCCCCCTTTCGTCCCCAGATGAACACACTGGGTCTCAGGGCAAGAACCTTGCCCAACGCCATGTAAGGAGTAAGTGGACGGACAGGGATTTGAGCCCAGGTCAACCTGGTCACTAGCTGTTCCAGGCTCGGCAAGAAGTGGAGCCATAGAGGGACAAGGGGGACAAAGGGTGGTGGTAGTGGTGGGGGTGTTCCTCATCTGAAAACTGAAGATAATAATAATTCCTTCCTCATGGGGCTCCTGTGAGGATTTTGTGGGATATATACAGAAAGCATTCTGCATAGTCCTAGAACATAGCAAGTGCTCAGGAACTGGAAATGTGGAGAAAAAGGTAGGGTTTGTGTGGACACTGGGCTGAGGGAGAGGTGATGCCCAGCGTGCCACTGCCCTGTTGAACGTGGTCAGAGATGGTTCAAGGAACCTTATCCCCCACTCCCTGGACCAACTTACTCTTCAAGACAAGCATTGACTAGATTTGAGAGGTGCTCAGCCATGGGGCTTGCCTGGCTTCTGGCAGCTACCGCCATCCACCAAGCAGCTCTGTGAGGACTCTGCATGTCTCCCCTTAATCCGTCTTGCTGCAGGTTCAGCTCCTTCCTTCTGGAAATGGCCTGCACTGACACCTCAAAATTTTGTTTTGGGGGATTGGCCTGGTGGAGTAGTAGTTAAGTTTGTGTGCTCCACTTTGGTGGCCTGGGGTTCACAGGTTCGGATCCTGGGCATGGACCTAGCACCGCTCATCAAGCCGTGCTGTGATAGCATCCTACATGAAATAGAGGAAGACTGGCACAGATGTTAGCTCAGCAACAATCTTCCTCAAACAAAAACAGGAGGATTGGTGGCAGATGTTACCTCAAGGCCAATCTTCCTCATTAAAAAAAATAAAAAATTTTGTTTTGGGGAGTCAGCCCTGATGGCCTAGTGGTTAAAGTTAGGGGTGCTCCACTTTAGCAGCCCAGGTTCAGTTCCCAGGCACAGAACCACACCACTTGTCTGTCAGTAGCCATGCAGTGGTGGTGGCTCATATAGAAGAATTAGAAGGATATACAACAATGTACTGGGGCTTTGAGGAGGAAAGAAAAAAAAAAAGAGAGAGGAAGACTGGCAACAGATGTTAGCTCAGGGCAAAACTTTCTCAGCTAAAAAAAATTGTTTTGTTTTCTGTTGGCTGCTAGGTATTTTGTTCCATCTGAGGTCACAGATTCATCCCTCATTTGGCCTCTCGCATCTCTCCTGGCACTCCTTCAGATCTTGGAGCCTAGGGTGCATCCCTGCCGTGAGGTCAGGAGGAAGAGCTCCTCCGTATGGCACCCCTTTTTCATGCCATTCCACACCTCATTTTCCATGACTCTCTACACTGGTGTTTCCCAACACTGCCCCTGTGGGACTGTTCCTGCTGCCCGGAACAATCTCGTCCTTCCAGGTCCCACCATGACTTGCTCCTTTATCTCCTTCAGGTCTTTGTTTAAATGTCACTTTCTAAATAAGACCTTCCCTGCCACCTTAGTGAAAATTGCACACTCCACCCTCAGCCTGAACCCCTTCCTCCTTCCCTGCTTTCTCGTGTCACCATCTGATACCCAATATATTTTACTTATTTATTTTGTCTCCACCCGTAGAATATATACTCTGTAAGGGCAGGTTTGTATTGGTTTAGTTGATGTAGAGTAATGCCTGGCATGTTGTAGGTGCTGGATAAATATTTGTTGAAAGAATGAATATCACACTACTGAGTTCCTGAATCCCCTGGTCTGGTGACACGGTGCTCAGCCAGCCCTGGCTGGGTCTCAGCAACCCAGCCTGTCATTGGATCTGAGATGCAACCAGCTTCCATTGCTTCCCCATCATTCCTTTCCCAAAGCTAGAAAGCTGTGAATCCAGTACTCCCTACAGCCAGAGGAGTGGAAATTTGGAAGGGGATGGAGAGTGGTGTGTGTGCTCTGGGCAAATGGAAGGTACACTGAAGAACTGGGGGCAAAAATGGGAGGAGGGCAGGAGGAAGAGGCAGGAGCCAACCCCAGTTCATTTACTCCTTGCCTTCAGCCTTGAAGCGGAAAATCACTGTGGAGGTGGAGAGAAAGGAGGCTTGGCCCACGGTGGCCAATGGAAAGGAGAGTTGGAGAAGGAAGGCAGGGAGGAGGGGGAGGAGTGGGGTGGGGGGCGGGAGCACAAGGAAGAGGGCTTCAGATGCTCCACCTAGTTTGGCTCACCTATGAGGAAAAAGCATAGATCTGTGCAGTCTATTCATGTGCGTGTGAGTGTCTCTTCACAGGTGTGTGAGAATTCACAGGACTAGGGCTCGGGGGTGAGGTGGGAGGAGATGAATCTGTGACTGTGTGGAGACTGTCTATGAGCATATGAGCATATGTTTACCAAAGCCTGAGGATTGGGGGTGCAGAGAGGTATGCGTCCTGCGTGCGTAGGTGGGAACGTGAGCACCTGTGCATTTGTACTTGGCTCCGTGGAGAACAGTATGTCTCTTTCCAGGCTCTACAGCCCAGAGAGGCCATTGAGAGCTTGGCAAAAGGCCCGAGGAGCAGTGGAACAGGGAAAGGGCCAGACAATAGGGCCCAAGGGAGGGAACAATAAAGGGCCTGGGATTAAACTTGTTGAAGACAAGGGTAAAGGGTAAATTGGTAACTGTCTCATTGCAGAGAAATGAGTCTTAGTCTCTGGCTATGGAGGTTGATTGAAAGACAATGCAGAAATTTAGGTTAGACAAGGAAAAATGATCCTCAACTCCGAAGGTCGTTAGCCTCTGGACTCTCTTAAGGGTCGGGAGCAATGTCTTCAATAATAGGACAAATTCCATCTTCTTAAGGTAGAAAATGAGCAATTCTGCCTGGGACTGCTCATACACACACCCATTTTTTCATTCATATATTTGTTCATTCAACAATTATTGAGGTTCTATTGTATGTCAGGCCTTTGGGGGGATATGAAGACGATTAATACATGATCTCTTTGCTCAAAGAGCGCATAGTCCTGCAGGGGAGACAAAACATGGATAGGAGTCATGACTATTCAGGAAGCCAGCGATGTGTGCCCTTGGAGAAATGCAAATAGGGCTCTTTGGGAGGATCACTCGCCAACCTCCCGCGGTCCTGGATCATTTCCAGAGTGGAGGCTGCTGGTGATGTCAAGGCGAGCTGAGGTTACATATCTCAGGGATTCTCACGCCTGATCTGCCCAGGGAAGTGGGGCTGCTGGTTAGAGGGCTCCTTCATAAAAAGGAGCAGTCGTTGGCTCTGTGGTCAGAGGTCAAGTTTCAGTGAGGGGATGAGAGGCTATTCCTTTCTGGCCCGGAGTGGGAGCGGAAAAGAGGCCCGGTCAGGGTGAGAACCAGCAATTGGGGTAGGGACAGATCAACATCACTGCGGGTGGAGGGTGAGGCAAGGTCATACAGACAGCTCCTCAGATGCTGGGGCTGTCACACCATTTCACACCCACGGTTGGCAGGACCTGAATTTTGAATTTTGTTTCCATCAGAGAAATGTGCTCGGTGTGGAAATGAATTGTAGTGATGATGATGATAATGATGATGATAATGATGATGATGATATTCATAATCACTTTTCTGCTAGTTACTGGGCTAGGAGCTTTACCTCTATTTCGTATTGGTTCTTTCATTATTTCAAAAAATATTCCTTGAGCACCTATTCAGGGCAGGGCTCCTGCTGGGTGCTGGGGGATATAGCAGTCAAGAAGACAAATATAGTCTCTGCCCTCCTGGGAGGAGCTAGAAAAGCAAAGAATCAATTATAGTGTAATGTGACTTGTGGCAGGCTGAGGGGGGCGTCTAGGGCTGTGAGAACACACGGGAGGGGACATGACCCAGCCTTGTGGGGAGGGGCATCAATGAAGATTTCTGGAAGATGGTAATGTCTGAGCTGAGGATGTAAGGATCATTAGAAGCATGAAGGAGAGGCGAGTGGTGGTGATGAGGAGCACAGTGTTCTAGGCAGGGGTGTGGCATGTGCTTGAGCTGGAGGCGAGAATGTGCAGAACTGGACTATAGAATGTATGTGTTTAGAGGCAGGAGGGGTGGGGTGGCGAGAAATGCAGTTGGAAAGGGAAGTCAGGATTAGATCATCAAAGGAGCTTCAAAGTCAAATTAATAATTTTGGATGTTTCATTAAGGGCATGGGAGCTATTGAAGGATTTGAAGGAGGGGAACGAAGAGCTGAGAGTTTTTTTTTTTTTGAGGAAGACTAGCCCTGAGCTAACATCTGCTGCCAATCCTCCTCTTTTTGCTGAGGAAGACTGGCCCTGAGCTAACATCCGTGCCCATTTTCCACTACTTTATGTGGGATGCCTGCCACAGCATAGGTTCACACCCGGGATTTGAACTGGCGAACCCGGGGGCTGCCGGGGCAGAACGTGTGAACTTAACCGCTGCACCACCAGCCAGCCCCAGAGAGTTGTTCTTATTTGCAAGTTTCCTTAGGTTGCAGGGTAGAGGATGGCCTAGGGTTGGGGAAGACTACTGGGGCAGGTGGACCTTAGGAGGGTACTGCGGCAGTCCAGACTGAAGTGAGAGTGGCCTTGGCTAAGGGAGGCCCGGGGGGACTGAAGAGAATGGATTCTGAAATGGTTTAATACTCTCTGATTGACTGTGGACAGTGAAGAGGGGGAAGAGGATTCCAGAAAGCCAGGCTTCTGGCTTTAGCAACGAAGCAAAGGGTGGCATCTGTTGCTAGGACAGGAAGTCCAGGAGAAGGGGACCGATGCTACCACAAAATAGTATTCTCTCCCATTTTACAGATGGGGAAACTGAGGCTAAGAGAGCAAAAGTAACTTGCAGAACCCAGCTGGTGGCTGAACTGAGATTTAAACTTATGACAAAAGAAGTCCAAGCTAATTGCTCACCCCATCGTGGAGCTCCCCTGTGAGGTGGCCTGCAGCCAGCACGGGCCGTGGTTTTGCTGTGGGCGGAGGCCAGGGCCACAGTGAGGAAGTGAGAGGTCAGGCCCGGGAAGGGGCGCACGAAGTTCAGCGCTGCAGCAGCCAGTCCTCTAAGGCAAATGAAGATCTGGCAGCTTCAGAAAGGAACTAACGGAGAGACCCCGAGGCCCAGCCCCTGAGTCCTGCAACTTGGGGTTTCTGTCCTCAAGGCTCCCTAAGCTTTCTGGAGGCCCCTGACAGCTCAACTTTTCCCTCCAGGAATACAAGCTGCCACAACCACCAGGACAATGTGGAGAGTTGCCCTTTCAAGGCACTTCCATATCTATTAACTCCAGGGAGCCTTGCCACCTCTGGGGAAAGCTGCAGTATTTTTATACCCTTTGGGGAGAAGACAGAAACTGAAGCCTAGAGTCTGTAGGTGTTGTGCCCCAGGTCCCAGGGTTCTTGAGAGGAGAAAGCACACCTTATGTATCTTGGTATGGCTCATGACCCTCAGAACAGTAGTACCTGGCCCAGAAGGAGCTCATTCAAAGTTTATGGTTTTGAATTGGTCCTGCATGGACTAGAATCCATGTCTCTGGACTCCTGGTCACTCACTGGATGTTGAAAATACCCAGAATGAAACATCCCTGGGGAGAGGGCTGACTGTAGACTCCAGCAGATACAGGATGGTTAGAATACCCCAGTCCTCATCCTGTATCTTCCCCTACCCTGCCACAAGGAGTCCCAACTTTGTGAAACTTACTCTGCTTTTTAAGGGGCAGCCTCAGACGGCCAGCATGGGCATCATCCGGGGTGCTGGTTGGAAATGCAGATTCCAATTAGACCCATTAGGCCTATTAGACTGAGAATCCATGGTGGAGGTAGTAGGGTGCTGTCTTGAATTTGCATTTTAAAGTGGCTTCCCCCATAATTTTTAGGCAGCGCTGTCCTAGGAGATTTTGAGAGAAGTTTCTCCAATGAGCAAATTGAGGTCTGGGAGGGCCCTGGCCTGAGGCCTTGAACAGGAGTTATCCCTACCCCCCACCCCACACTGTTTGGTGACTGTGGCTGGGTTGCCAGGGGAACCAGGCTGTGTAACTTCCTGGCTCTGGCAGTTTTCCCCTCCTTGGCCTTATCTCAACATCCGCCACCCAGTCCAGGGCCTGTGCTGGTCACGTAGGAGGGGAAGCGGTGCCAGGCGTGTGGAGGCATGTCCAGGGCATCGGGCAACGCAGGCCCGAGGACTAGGAGTGGGTGGCAAGAGGGGTGGAGATGAGGTTTTGAGGAAGCGAGGGAGGCTGCAGATTCGTTCATATCCTTCTGTGTGGCCTGAGGGATATCTGCCCAGTGGGAAGGTGGCCAGGAACAGGGGAGGTGGAAGGGGTGTGACCCTCTGTTTCTCTGTCATGACTCTGGAGGTCCAGCTCCTTATTCATTGCCTCATCCCCCCCGCACCCCCCCCCCCCGCCCCCGCCCTCCCATATCAGAAGGTGATACTGTCCTTCTGGCCTGTGCCCTCTCCACCTCCCCTCCCTCCCCCTCTAGACTCAGCTCCCAGCCCAAGCTTCCACTCCCACCCTACCATCTCCTTCCCCCATCTCCACTCCACCCTACTTTTTTCTCCTTGGTCCCGAATTTCTTCTTGTTCCTCAAACTGTCTCCCCTGTCCCCGCCCCATGCCTGGTCTCTCAGGCTATAGCAGGAAGGCCCTATGGTTTTTGAGGACGGGAAAGAGAAAGAGAGTTTTGAAGAAAGAGGGAAGGCAGCAAATACTTTGAGTAAAATAATTCATGCATTTCAGTATTTATTTATGTTTTAAGTCCTACTTTGTTTTAGAAAGACTTGAAGGCAATTTTGAGAGTTCAAGTATTCCAGGAAGAAGGGGGTAGCAAACTAGCCTCTCAGGCATCCTGGCGACGTAGAGGATTTACAGTCTGATTCCTGATGGTGTTTATACTACACTGAGGACAAAGGCCTCCCCCCACCCCCGGATCCCCCTGCTCTGGGGGAAGGAAAAGGGAAGAAAACCACCAGGCTTTGTGCAAATGGATTTTCGAGCCCCGTCTTCTCTTCACAACCCCTCTCTTCTGGGCTCTTCCCCCACCTCGAAGATAAGGGAACAAGCCCCAGGCGCTTAGGCAGGTTGCCCAAGGTTTCTCAGCTGCGAGTGGCCCAGCCAGGGTTCTAACCTTGCTAGTCTGGCTCCAAAATCAGTCACTGCTTTCCTTCTTCACTGAGCTGCCCCAGGGAGCACAATTGATGGGAGAGCTTCTTCAGTCTGTCGGTCATAGAATAGTTGGCTGTGAACCAGCCTCTAGAAATGGTGCTTTACTGAGAACTCAATAGGCATCCCAGAATTCCCTTCATGGGCAGTTGGTCATCCCTACAAGGGGAGCAGAAGCTGCACAGGGCAATAGAGGTAGGTTCAGAGGAAGGAGGTGGGGTCCCTATCCTGGAGAACTCCCAGCATGTTCATAGCAAAGGAGTTCAGAGAAAACATGAGCCGAGTAGACTATCGCTAACAAAGGACTGCATGCACTTAACACAAACTCTTCCACAGGAACGGGGAAGCCCCATCTCTTTTGTTCAGTCTACATATGTGGCCCTGCTACCCCATCCCACGCCCAGCCTCAGCATCTCTGATCCCTGTGCTGGGAAGTGCACGTTCCTAAACGCAATTAAAGCAGAGCGAGAGCGAGAGAGAGAGAGAGAGAGAGAGAGAGAGAGAGAGAGAGAGAGAGAGAGAGAGAGAAACAGGGAATCAAAGTCTGTCTTTTCATTTCTCTTAGACAGGAGGCATGTTCAAGTGAGAGGCCAGACTTTTCATTTTAACCAAATGGCTCCTCAGGGTCTTGTCTCCCGGGCTCCTCCCATTTAAATGTGCTTATTTCATCCCAGAGTCAAAATTCCTATCCCTCCTGCTTCAGCCAGTGTGGGGAGCTCCTCAGGAGGCCAGCAGGGTGGGGCCAGCCTGACCCGGCACCCAGGAAGGTGGGGTGAGGAGGAGCTTCGGGACCCAGCCCAGCCCAGCCCGGGGTTGCCGTGCTCTGCTCTCAGCTCCGCAGCGCCCAGCTCCTTGCCTGGCTCTGGGCTCCTGGCCCCTGGCCTGCAATCCAGGGTTTAGTCTGAGGCTTCTCTGGGTGCGGCAACTTGATAGGAAGGGTCAGGCAGCCGGAGGTGGGGTTAGGGTTGGGCAGAGAATGCAGACCTGCCCTCTTCCTCAGGCGTCTTCGGCCTCTTAAACCTTCCCAGTTGTTCTCACCCCTCGGCTTGCTGGGCGGTGAGAACGCTGAAAATGGGACGGAGCAGAGGAGGAAAGCAGAGGAGAAATGAGAGCTGGGGGATCGGGGTAGAAGGAAGAAGTCTCCGAAGATGCACAGCAAGTAGAAACGAGAGGAAGAAAAGGAAGGGCACGGGGGAAGGTGGAAGAGGCCAGTGAGGGGAGAGTGGGCAGAGCTGGCTGAGGTTGGGAGGTGAAAGCACGGGCACCACCCCGGGCCCCCTCAGATATGGATATGGCTGCGCTTTTGAGCCAAGTTTTGCTGAGAAGGGAAAGGTTGCCTCCCTACTTATCAAGGGCAGAACCAGGCTTTGTGAGGCCTAAGGCTTATACAATTTTGGAAGCCCCACAATAATTAATACAAAATAATTAATACAAAATTAATTACAGGTGTGAACATTTATTTAGGATAATAAATCACAACAAATTATAAATTTTTAAAAATCTGGCAAATGCTATAAACATCATAACATCTAGAAGAGTAACATAAGATTTGTATGATTTCATTGCCTGACATAACTCTAAACTGGTTTTCACCCATAACCTTTTTTGGCTGCTTATTGTCTCTTCAAATGACAATGATTTTATCATATTACTTGATACAGAGAGAACAGAACAATAACTTGGGCTTTCCTCTAGAGTGGATTGATCAATGCTTTTATTATTATTGATAGGTTAGCATGTTTCTTTCATTTGACAGTTTGTTGTTGGTAAAATCATTTTTTATGATTGTTGTCAAATTTGGGAAAATTTGTGCTCCATTTCTTTCTTCTGTGCGTTGTAGGATTTCAGGACGTTGTTCAGTAATTGATCGTGAATGTTCTTTGAATTGACGGCACTCATTAACCAGATTGTCATAGGTCCTCATGTTAGTGTTTTTATGAGTTTTATGCAATGTCCATCCATGTCGATGTTTTATGTCAAACCAATAAGAAATTTAACATTTTCCTAATGTGTTCCTATGATTTTCTTCTCCTCATTGATTGGATTATCAAACAATCCAAGTGCCTGTTTATTCTATTCAAAATTTGTCTATTCCCCTTATTGAATTACCTTTTTTGGTATAATCTGATAATTTTTATTCCAATTTGCTTCTCGATTTCAAAATAATTCCTACCGATTTCATGGTTCATTTTTTACCACTTTTGTTTCATAAAGCTATTAATTTTTCTATTGAGATTATAATTGACATAGTTTCAGGTGTATGACATAATGATTCAATATTTGTATATATTGCAAAATGATCACAATAAGTCTAGTTAACATCCGTCACCACACAAAGTTACAAATTATTTTTTCTTGTGATGAGAACTTTTAAGATCTACTCTCTTAGCAACTTTCAAATATACAATACAGCATTATTAGCTATAGTCACCGTGCTATACAGTACATCCCCAGGACTTACTTATTTTATAACTGGGAGTTTGAACCTTTTGCCCACCTTCACCCATTTCACTCATCCCCCAACCTTCCCTCCCCTCACCCCCAGGCAATCATCAGTTTATTTTCTGTATTTATGAGTTTGTTGGTTTTTTTTTTAGATTCCACATATAACTGAGATCATACAGTATTTGTCTTTCTCTTTCTGACTTATTTCACTTAGCATAATGCCCTCAAGGTCCATCCATGTTGTCACCAATAGAAAGATTTCCTTCTTTTTTATGGCTGAATAATATTTCATTATATATACTTATCTATCACATTTTCTTTATCCATTCATTCACTGACGGACACTGAAGTTGCTTCCAAGTCTTGGCTATTGTAAATAAAGCTGCAATGAACAGAGGGGTGCATACATCTTTTTGAGTTAGTGTTTTCATTTCCTTTAGATAAATGCCCAGAAGTGGAATTGCTGGATCATATGGTAGTTCTATTTTTAATTTTTTGAGGAACCTCCATTTCCATAGTGGCTGCACCAATTTACATTCCCACCAACAGTGCACAAGGGTTCCCTTTTCTCCATGGCCTAGCCAACACTTGTTATCTCTTGTCTTTTGATAACAGGCTTCTAACAGATATCAGGTGATATCTCACTGTGGTTTTGATTTGCATTTCCCTCATGATTAACAATGGTGAGCACCTTTTCATTTACCTGTTGGCCATTTGAATATCGTCTTTGGAAAAATATCTATTCAGATCCTCTGCTCATTTTTTAATCAGATTGTTATTTGCTATTCAGTTGTGTGAGTTCTTTACACATTTTGGATGTTAACCCCTTATCAGATATATGATTTGCAAATATTTTCTCCCATTGGGTAAGTTGCTTTTCCATTTTGCTGATGGTTTCCTTTGCTGTGCAGAATAAACCCATTAATTTTTAAGAAAATTTTCTGTTCTTTAATATATACATTTAAAGTTGACAAAAGAAGAAAATATACTCTTGATATATATCCAAATCTGTTAAATCTCACCTGTATTATTTAAATCTTCTAAGAGACTTTCTAAAATGCAGTTTAGAATGACATGTTCAAGTTGTATCAACGTTTTGAATAAATTTTTTGCATTTTGTTTATGTTTGTGTTTCTCTTCCAAGCCTTTGAAAATATATTATAGATCCTTGAAACACCATCGTTACCTAACAAGGTGCAGTAGGCAGAATAATGCACTCCCCTCCTCCAAATATCCACCTCTTCATTCACAGGACCTGTGAATATTTACCTTACACGGTAAAAGGGACTTTGCAGATATGATTAAGTTAAAGACCCTGAGATGAGGAGATTATCTTGGATTATCTGCGTGGGCCCAACCTAATCACTTGAGTCCTTAAAATCAGAGAGCCTTTCCCAGCAGAGGGAGATGTGACTCCTTTGGAGAGCTCAGAGATGCAGTGTTACTGGCTTTAAAGATGGAGTAAGGGGACCATGAGTCAAGGATGATGGGCGGCCTTTAGACACTGTAAAAAGGATTCACCCTGGGGCCGCTGGAAGGAATGCAACCTTGCAGACACCTGGATTTTAGCCCCGTGAGACCCATGTGGAACCCCAGAACTGTAAGATAATAAATTTGTGTTCTTTTAAACTACTAAATTTGTGGCAGTTTGTTACAGCAGTAGTAGAAAACTACACATAGGCTTGAATAGTTTTTAAATGGAAAGACGGTCTTATTAGATCTAGAAAAATACAAGTAGGCATGTGTGTTTAAAATACTTTTTTTTTAAAGATTGGCACCTGAGCTAACAACTGTTGCCAATCTTCTTTTTTTTCCTGCTTTTTCTCCCCGAATCCCCCTAATGTATATATTTTTTATTTGTCAAATTATTTTGTATTATTTGTTTTATCAGTTGTATATATTTTTTTTAGTTGTGGGTCCATCTAGTTGTGGCTAGTTGTGCTATGTGGGATGCTGCCTCAGCATGGCCTGATGAGCGGTGCCATGTCTGCACTCAGGATCCGAACTGGCGACACCCTGGGCCGCTGAAGCAGAGCACGCAAACTTAACCACTTGGCCACAGGGCCAGCCCCTAAAGTACTCTTTTCTATGAGAGGAATGCAAAAAGAGAATGTATCACTGTTGGAAAAACAGAAGAAGACACAAAGTCTAGGTCCTCTCAAGGCAGTTTTTTCTCTGATGAGATGCATAACGTGTTTATAATTATATATGCTGCATTACTGGGTCTCTCCCTGGTCAGAGAGAACTTCAGTTTTGAAGGCATCGATAGGAACAGAATCTCCACTTACAATTTGAGACAATGAAGGGTTCGAATTTTTTCACAGTCTGGCTTCCGGTTTTGTTTAATTCAAACCTTGTTTTCCCTCCGCTCTGCAAATACTTCTGGTGTTTGGCACCATAGCACATATCGATGTGGAGAATATGGCTGGCACTTTCCGGTCTGGACATCAGGTGAGTTGGCATAGCGGACTAGTGGAAGGAGTGTTCCAGGCAGCCATTCCTACACCAGGACAGCAGGCAGTAACGTAACTATACATGGAAATAATGGAGAACCACACAAACATGTTTTACTAAATCCAGAATAAATCCCTAACTTAGCTTATTTCTGCAAAAAAAACCATGGTCAAGTAGACACATCGCTAAGAGCCTTGATATGAGCCTTGCATGGGGCTCATGAAAATAGGATGCCTGAAGCTTAAGCACTGATAGCTTCGAAGTAAATTCAAACAAAAGCCTGGGAGGTGATTCCCTCACGCTGCACTCTATCGTCCCTCCTTCCCGCCTCAACTTGACACCTTTCCCTCAGAGAGGCCGCCTGGGTTGAGAAAAGAACAGAAACTTTGAAGTTTGGACCGTTCTCTCTCTTCGCCTCAGTTTCCTCTCTGGAGGATAAGAACTACCCCATAGAAATGTGGCTCTGAGGATTGGTGGAAAACTTACCGGAAGCATCCGATCCACAGCGGGCTGGTTACTTCACCTTCCCTCCTTTCTGGGCTGCAGGGAAGAGGGGGTTATGATGCCAAGGCTGGGAAAGGACTGGTGCCAGGAACAGAAAAGTCCTTTCCTGATTCCCAAGCCGGCGGGTGTGCCCCTCCTTCAGATCTGCCCCTATTGTAGCTACTCTTCTCTCCCCGCCTCTGATCCCACCTCCAACACCTGTGCCCGCCGCGCCCCCCACCCCCATCCTGTCTTTTTGAGCTTCCCAAAGGAGATAAGGCTGGGAAATCTAGAGAAGGAATGTGAAGCCTCCTTTTAAAACAGCTGGAGGTGACCTCTGCTCCCTTCCTCCATTTCCCTGGGGCTTGTGAAGAGCCCTCAATGGCCCTAGCTCGGCAGCCAATCCTCCTTTGGCCCAGAACAGGTCACACGATGAAGCGATTGGCTTTGAAACACAAAAGCCAAGTTGGAGTGAGCTTCAGAAAGGCGGGCTGTGAGCGTTTGGAGAGAGGTTTGGGAGTGGGAAAGCAGCACGGAATCACAGTCACCACTTCTTTTTGGCCTAAGAATTCAGCTAGTCAGCCGGAAAAACAAGTACTGGGCCGCGTGGGAGGGTTCTGTGAGGCTTAGGGCAGGCAGGCCGTGGGGGTCAGTTCCGGCTGCAGGTTCAGAGCGATAGGGGCCAAACCGAATTGGGAAAATCATAAAACTCCTGAAAACCCTTCTAGAACATACAAATGGGGAAGCATGAAAAGGCAGGTTCCCCTAAAGCCAGTTCCATTGATTTCGATTCAGGTCCTCTAGCAGGGCCTACATTTTATTTTTAATAAACTCTCTCAGGTGATTCTGAGCTGGAGGTCTGAGGCCCACATTTTAAGGAACTGCTCCTGAAACTACATACACATCCTCACAGCTGGAAGTTCTTTCTTTGGTCTAACCAGACTCTCTCCTGTTGCGACACTTGTTTCTTCTGATCCTGCTTGCTTTTCTGCAGACTAAACTCTCATCAGGGTTTGGCTAAACACCGCAAGTGCACTGGGGCAACGGTAACCATGGTAACCTAAGAGGAGCGTCCGGGGAAAACCGTGACCCTGGGCCTCGCTCTTAGAGGGGCTGCCAGGAGTTCGACCCCCTGGGCCCATGCTAGCCCCGTGAGGATTTGGGTCCTGACCCAAGAATTCAGCCAAAGCCAAAGTGAAAGCGGAGGGCGCCAGAGCAGGTCAGACTTTTCAGAGCCACAGTTCCCGCTCGAGCCCCGGGCGGGGAAGATTCGAGGGAGGGGTGCGGGCTCCTGAAGCCGCCAGCACGCCGCATTCGCCCGCCGGAGCTGATGGGCCGGGCGGGGCCGGGGGCGGGGCCGGGGCCCGGGAGCGCGGGCTCTTGGTTGCTATAGCAACGCGTCAACACCCAGTGCCTCGGTGTCTGTGCCCGCGGCGGAGGCGACGGAGGCGCCGAGTCAGGGCGTGCGGCTGAGATGGTGAGGTCCTGGGTGGCGGAGGGGAACCTCGGATGGGGCCTCACGTGTCCTGAACTGGGTTAGGGTTCTGAGCGGGGAAAGCGAAGAGCTGGAGGAGGGCAGAAGATGGGTCTGGGTCTGGGGTCAAGAAGGCCCAGGAGTGGGGAAGACACCCCTAGAAGAAGGAAGGGAAGTCCTGAGGGGGATCCAAGAGAGGAATTAGGGGTGGGGTCGGTAGGGATTGAAAACGCGGAGTGGTGCTGAGCCGGGGAATTGGGGAGAAAGGGAGGTCCCACACCTCTTCCCTCTCCCTCCCTAGGCTGGGATTGTGGGATGTGATGTGGAAAAACCACTGGTGAGGAGGCCAGATAAGGGGTTATAGTACCTCCTCTGCCACTAACAAGCAGAATGACAAGGTGTAAGTCACTTAATGTCCCTGAGCCTGTTTTCCTTTTTGTGTGTGTGAGGGGGTTGGGGGGGAAGGGGTGAGTGGGTGATGGCCATGGGTACTCAGTAGGTACTCAACAAACATTTCCAAATGAATAAATGAATGAATGCATGCATAGGGAGGGTACCAGGTTTGAAAGGCCGTGGAGTGGGTTTGGGCCTGGTCTGGCAGGCCTGGGGCTCTGGGATGGGGAGGACCACCGGGTGATAAGGGTTTAGAAGAGACCAGCCCTGGGAGGGGCTATGAAGGGGATGTCTGATGTCTGGGCTCCAGTGAGGAGGGTGTTGGTCCCTGAGAGGTAAGGGAGAGGAGCAGAGAATAGGTGTTGAAGCCTTGGGTTACTGGAAATAACCTGAGAATTTCAGGGGGCATACCAGATGGCAAAGGTGGCTCCTTGGGTGTACTTGTGGACACACTTCATGCCCAGAGGTCACACTGCTTTTCTGAGACTCAGTGGTTCAAATTCAGGGTCCCCAAGTAGAGACTTCAGAAGAGCTTTGTTAATTATAAAATAAACGCATCTCTAACAAAGAGCAGTTCCCAACTTCTGAGGACCCCCTCTGGTATTGCAATGGGGGGCCCCCTTTCACTGTGCATTTTATTATACATAATTATCCCCAGCTCTCCTCAGTGCTTTACAGGCACAGTGGTGTATGTCTGTGTGTGAGGCCCTAGTGTCATGCCTGGCATCTGAAGGCACACAGTAAATGTTAGTTTTCATTTTCTCCTGTTTAAAAAATTTCATATTTCCAAGCCCAGTTAATCAGTGAGTTGCACCTGGGTTAGATGTGTGGGCTTTAGCGCACTCGGATCAGGGCCTCCCCACCCAAGGGCCACTCAGGGCAGGAACTTGGCCTGTGGACTGAGCCCTTCTGAAATCCTTTGGACAGGACTGGGCACACGGGCACCTTTGAGAAGCAGTGAGTCAAGTTAGTGTCCTCTGCTGTTCTGGCAGGCCAGGTGTGTGTGCGTGCGTGTGTGTGTGTGTACGTGTATGGTGCTACTCACTAGCTTTTGAAAGCGTTTGGAGGAATGAGGAGAGGTGATGGTGGGGGTGGTCGTGCTCAAAATTAGGCAGACCTCCAGGACTCTTATGAAAACAATGAATAACAATGTCCTCCGGAAGGAGGGACGGGACCTCAGCACTGACTAGGGTGTCATCTTCTGATGCTATCCCACAGATAGCCAACCTGGTCCTATTTGAGGAAAGAGGTGAAATGAGTGGATCGGATCATTAGTAAAAGCCAAGATGCCTGGTGCCTGGGCATCCCCACCTTCTTAGTAACCAAAGCCTACAGACAAAGGAAGGAGAATCAGGCTGAGAGCTCAAAGCCTGAATTTGCTAGCCTGCAGTGGACCTTTTTGCAAAAGAGGAAGTAGATCCCAGGCTGGAGAGGGCATCCAGGAAAGGACAGGCCTTCGTCTTTGTTCAGTTGACAGGTGTTACAGTTACGTCAGGGAAACTCCACACCGACCTGTTCCAGCCCCGTTCCAGCTCTGTCCTGCCGGATTTGAGAGGAACATCCGGGATCCTGGGACATACCACACTGTGGTTTCTTAAGGGCTGCACTCTCCTGTGTTCCGAGGCAGGGCACCAGGCCCACTGTTACGTTTTGTTTTCAAATAAAAATATTTTTTTTCCTGGTTGTAAAAACAGTTACCTACTCATTGCAGAAAATTATTCAATACTGTACAAGAAACATCTTAAGATGAGGATGCTCATCTGAAATTACTGTTAGAAAAATTTTGGTGAACATTCTTCCACTAATGCATTCTGGGTTCATACCCTTCATACAAACATTTTTACAGCAATACTTACATGTTTCTTATAATCTGCTTTCTTCAAAACTTAGTATGTTATGGAGATCATCCTATATCAATGACTAAGTCAAAAGCATCAGAGTCTCTCCCAGAGCCCCTAGCAGCGGCGGAATTCTTGTCTTCCTGGGGTGGGATGGTATTTGAAGAGAGAGGGGGTCAGCTAGGTTACCAAGATGAAGATATCAAAGCAGGGCTGGCGTCTTTATCTGTCCCCAATCCCCATCTTCCCCAATTGCCCTTGCCTCCTCAACTATTACAACCCGTTTTTATCAGTCTCTTTTCCTTTCCTTCAGGAGCTGCCTCCCCACCAGGAAGACTAGCCACACTTCTCTCTAGGCACTGCTCAGCTTCTTAGGGATATTTATTTGGTCATGCTAGAAATAAAGCCAGCCCTTCACCTCCTCAAAGAACCTCTTGGCTACTGCCTCTGGCTCAGAGGGCTCTAACTTCCCATTTCTGCTTGGTTCTTCATTTTTTTCTAATACTTGTACACAGTGACCTCCCTAATCCTTCTTGTTACTCTTGGCAAAACTGGTTATTCTAACCCTGGTGTTTGGCTTGTGGCTTCAAAGTCAGCATTTCCCCAATGAGGTTTCCTCAGCCACCCAACCCTGGAGCTCAGTGTCTCCCTCTGCCCTGCCCAGTGGCCACTTTTCTGTGGTCATCTCTTTTTCTTTCTCTG
Source organism: Equus przewalskii (assembly GCF_037783145.1). Lineage (NCBI taxonomy): Eukaryota > Metazoa > Chordata > Mammalia > Perissodactyla > Equidae > Equus > Equus przewalskii. The sequence continues at coordinate 1,872,473 of NW_027228754.1, forward strand.
TTCTGCCTTCTAGGCTCAGGCACTCGAGTATCTCTTGGGTAACTTCCTCTTGACTAGGGTACCAAGGGCGTAGGAAGGAGGCGATGCAGTCTCCACCCTGGAGGAACCTATAGTCTCGTGGATACCTGAACACAAGAGAAAACCTGCAGGAGCCCTTGAAAAGAAAAGGGAAAACAAATGCAAAACATTAATAATACTTTCCATCTGTGCTCCACAGCCCTTTCACATGCATTATTTTCCACAGTGCAGACCACATGCATGATATGGAAAATGTGGATGCTGGAGTGACCTGGAGTCAGGCAGGTGTATTCTGGAAAGACTTCCTTCTCAATCTGGTCTGCAGCCCTTGCAAGGTCATCTTGCTTGGTTTCATTCATTTATTCTTCACCAAGTGCATATTGAACTCCTACTGTGTGCCAACCACTGCACCTTTTCCCTTAATTATATATGGAACTCACACCATCCCTTCATGATCCAGCACCTTCCACCTTTTCCAGTTATTCCCAATGCTTGGCCTCAATCCCACCTATTGCAGTTTCTATTCATTTCCTCGTATGCTATTTTCAGTGGAAAGGGGAGCAGTTGCTCACCACTCACATATAATAACCCTTCAGAGTCTGTTATTAGGCATCCTTGGGGATGCTACATTTACCTTTCAATAAATCCAAGATTTCGGCTCTGCTGTATTGGGCTGACTGAGGCTGTGAAGGGAGGCTCCCTCTGTAAGCCTTTTGCTGGTTGTGCCAGGTGGTGAGAGAAAGGGCACACACAGCAGGGCTCATGGTACGGAGCAGAGCCAGCTGGAGAATAATTGCCCAATTTAGTGTGAAAACCTGATGCAGGTGGAACAGGTGCTTGGGGTGTCTGGTTGGTCATGGCAGATCAGAGAGAGCTTTCAAAACACTGTCCAGTGCTTAGTGACCTGGAAGATGTGGTCTGTTTTCCTGTCCACCCTGTCCCCTTGACCACTGCTGATCCACAGGCTTGGCAGACCCAATGTCCAGCCCGTTCTCCCGAGATATCCCCTGAGAGAACTGTGGGAGATGTGGGCTTCTCCAAAGAGAGATTTGAATCAGCTTTAGATTAAGCCTGGAGTTGTCCCGCAGTCCTCACAGAAACCTCCTCCTGGAGACAGACTTCCCCTCTTGGGGCTGAGCTGAGGCTAGACTGACCTTTGGGAATGGAAATTTCATCAGTCAGCATTCTTGGTTATAAGCAGCAGAGCCAGAACTCTAATTTAAGTAGCAGGGAATGTATTGAGAAGATTTTGGAGAGCTTGTGCACAGTCTTTACACCAAGACTGGGAAACTAGGTTTGGAAAATGCGAACAAAGGGAGGCTCTGCAGCTGGAACTGAGGCCAAAATCACAAGCCAGAACTGGTCTGCCAAGGACCTGTGAGGCACAGTTGCACCCCAACCCTGGCAGCTTTGGACGTGGGGTCCTGCTGCTGGGGTCCTTATCAGTGTTGCCTCAGACACTGGGTATGGCTGCCACCACTGCCTTTGTTGGAAGGTTTTCCTCGTTCTCCTTCTTGCATCACTAGTTCCCTATCCATTGTCAGGCTTGGGTGATCTGATTGGGTGAGCCTAGGTCCTTTGCACAGGCTTGGAAGGCAAATATCCGGTGTTTTCAGCTTCTACAATCAGAGATGAGCCTTGTCTCCCACAACTCATTAAATGGGGAACTCTCCAAACAGAGATATGGGGTGGTTAAAAACGAGCGAATGCACACTGAAGGGGAGTGAAAGAGCACGCAGTAGACATTAGGAACCGGTTTGCCTGATTGTAGCTGGCAATCATTCATCCTTCATCCACTGAAGCTTATTAGGCATCAACCATGTGCAAGCCATGGGTGAGATGCCTTTCTCTGCTTAATGTCCTCTGGTCCCCGCTGTAACCTTGTGAAATTGTGGAGACATGAAGGAGGTCAGATAGTACTGTCAGTTGGGAAGGGGGCTTGGAGCTCAGGCTGAGAAGTTTGGAGGTGAAGAGGACATATACATTTCTGGGGAGGCAAGCCCACGTGGCCTCACAAGAGGATTTCTTTGTGGGAAATTGGGACCGGGCTGATAATGAGGTTGTCCTCCTGCCATCCCCATTTCCTCCTCCTTCCTTCCATACCACACGATGACTTGGCCTTCTTCAGCTCAGGGACTACAGGAATGTTCCTTCTTGCTGAGCCAGTGTGCCTGGCCCCTACCCAGAGAACTCCCTGCGTCTGTGGGGGCTGTCCCCTACGTTTTACCCAGGGCTTTCCCTCAGTGGCTTTTCCACGTGCCCACCCACCTCCCCCCAGCATGGGCTGGTGAAGTGTTTACCTTGCTCAGGGTGCAGATGGCACTCACTACTGATCACCCAAACTTTCTGCCTCTCCCTGCAGCCGTTAAGCACGACTGGCGTCCTGAGCTCGTCTTCTACCACTTCCAACAGGTCGCGGAATAGGACTCGCTATCGGACCAAAGCTGTGAGCTCTGAGGTGGATGAGAGCCTCTTTGGGGGTGTCAAGGTAACCCTCTCCTAATCCCTCCAGGTAGCTGCCACCTGGAGGCAGTGTTGTTCAGAACAAAGCTAGCACTGGGCCAGTCACCCCCCTCTCCCAGGTAACTGTCAGACGAAGACAGAGGCAGTTCTGAGACCTGATGGGTGGAGCTCTGACATCTAGTGGGGCCCATGCAAACAGGGCACCTGGCTTCCTCCACCCCTGCAGTCCTCACGTCTGCACAGCATTTAAAAATCTGTTGTGATGTCAAAAGGAGGCTCAGCCATAGAGAGCTGGATAGTTGCTCAGTGAGCGCCCCACGATGAAAACGTCTAAGGGCCACTGGACCGAGCTTGCAGACGCTGAGCCACGTATCTGCCCCTCATTCAAGAACAGCATCAGAGTAAAACACAAAACCCTCACTGCTCCCAATTGCTCAGCTAAAACAATTACTTTGCTTTGGAAGATGAGCAGGTCTTTATTTGTAAATATCGTCTAGACTAAGAGGTTGACAACTCCTTTAGTCTAGAGAAGGAGAGCTGGAGCGTTACCTGGAGTAGTTTTGATGCATGTGAAGTTCAGTAGGTGAGAAGGAAGAGAGGCAAAGGAAGAAAAAGAGACGTGGAGAGAAGGGCAGCTAGAGATTAAGAGAGAAAAGAGAAAGAAGACAGATGCCAGTGGTGGTGTGAACAGCCCTGGCGGCGGGCAGGCTGGGGAGAGGAGAGTTATCTGTTCCTGCTCCTCACTATCCTCCTTGTGAATCAAAAGGGACTTTCCAGAGGGTTCAAGACAGGCATCTTTCTCATTTAGCAGATCCCCGCTCTTCAGGAGTTTTCCTATTGACGAGGAAAGAATCAAAGGAATGCAGTTTCACTTACAGACATTTTTTTGTTTTGGGTCCACAAGGAGTCTTCTAGTCAAAGTGAAGTAGATCTGGAAATGGCTGAGTTCTCCAGGAGTAGTCCTGGTGGCTTAGCAAAAGTGGGCAGCCAGGAAAACGCCTGTTCCGGCCCCGTTCCTTTGGCCTTATTGCTGGGTGAGGCAGTCTCTCAACCGGCAGTAGGGGGCAGGAGTGGCCTGTTTCGTGGCCAAGTGGTGCCCGCTTAGAAGCAGAGATGGGCACCAGGTGGCAGCAGCACTCTGGGACAGTCTGTCAAAGTGAGGTTCTCAGGACAGGAAGGACCTCCACTGAGGTCGCCCCCTGCCTCCACTCAGGATCAGATTTGTGGCATCAGCGACAAATGAAATTCCCTCCTGTGTTAAAAACTTTCCTGAAGTAAGCCATTTCATTTGTTTATTATCCAACTCCTTCATGGTCAGAAAATTTTGAGAGAAATCATATATCTAATCTGTATTCTTCTTGTTGAATTCTAACTCACTGACTTCCTCACCACGTTAGATTTAAGAGCATGTTTCCACCAGGCCATTTAGCCACTTCTAACTCTCTCAATAAGGCTCTTTTGAGGATCAAAGTAAATGAATCATTAGAAAGGATTAAAAATTATAAATATTATAGTTTGGATGAGTCTGTAACAAATTGTATTGCTTCAAATCCGCGGTGTGGTCCAAGAGAGATAATTATTTCTTTTTTCATAAATCATGGAGGGAGGAGAACCTAGAGACCCCAAATTTTCATTCCTCACGGTTTTAGGTTAGGAATGGAAACACACTAGCAGCCCTTACCCCCTATCCATCCAGGAGTATTTGCACGAGTTGCAGAGTGGCCTTGTTCTCAGAAGAGCCGGTCAGTATAGGACACATCAGTTATGTTCAAGTGCAGAGCACTACGCTGCTCTCTCAGTGCCCTAGCAACTCTTAGGGGTCCTGCGGTCTGGGCCCCAGCCAGGCTTGCTGCCACTGGATGCCTTGGAAGCCCCAGGAGAGAGGAAGGCTACACTTGAATTTAGGACTGATTAGCACAAAGTGAGGTGATCAGCTTCTAAGATGTCCTTTCCTGACCCCATAGCCCCTGGCCCAGAATGACAGCCCCATCGTGCTGCTCCGAGATAAGCATGCCATTCAGAAAACTCTCACTGCCCTGGGCTTGGACCATAAGCCAGAGACCATCCAGCTCATCACCCGGGACATGGTCCGGGAGCTCATGTGAGTGTCCAGGGCACGGTGCCCTCTCCTCCCAGCCTGCACTTCTGCTGAGGACCTGAGCAGGGCGATGAGAAACCCATCTGGTCATTCTGTCAGTCCAGTCCCCACTGCTTTCCTATTCGTTTCTCCTTTTGTGTTTCATGGTTCTCTTTTCTCTTCTCCCTCTTGGCCTCTCCTGTCTCTCCACTTCTTGTGTCTATTATTGCCATTGCCCTTGATTCCAGATCCTTTCTCTTCCCTTTCTTCTGGCTGCTGTGGGACCTAAAGTGCTGGTAGAGGGGAGGTGCATAGTGGGCCCTTTCTGAGCCCCTACTAGTGCACTTGGTAAAGAGGAATGGTCCAAATGAGTCACTTCCTTTTGGTTGCATCAAGAATCCCAAGCAAAGGAAAACTGATCAGATGCCTAATTAGCCCCCTGGCTGCTTCCCAGGCTCTCAGGCCAGAAGAGGAAATTCCCAAGGGCCCTTGAGTTCCTTTGGGATTAGCTCAATGTGGCTTCCTGGCTGGAGCTGTCCCCTTGCTTGGGCCCCTCCTGTGGGGTGCGGGCCTAGCTCAGCGATGTGAAAGGAGCGAACAACACTGTCGCTCAGTGGTTTAGCTCTCACGCTAGTGCTTCATTCTCTGAAACCATTCTCCCAACTCTGGCTCCACCCACTAAAAGCTTGAATTCCCAGAAAATGCTGCCTGTGTCACGAGCCGAGCTGGGACACAGCTCCAGGAGCCCTGGTATCAAATGGCTAGCCATGGTCGGCAGCCCTGCAGCCAGCCCTGGGGCCCAAGAAAGGCTTCCTTCTTGGAATGGTCTAGTCTTGAAAACACGGGGGAGGTGAAGCTGCTGGTTATTTGTCAGGGCTGCTGAAAGCAGCACGAGATGCTGTCTCAGATTCAGATCATTCCTGGTCCTTCCAGATCCCGGGTTGTTTTGGGCCACACCACTCAGTGAACCATGAGGTCTTGGCTAAGCCCCAAATCTACTCACTCTTTCGGTCCACCTCCTGTACCCTTCCTCCCACTACTTTTATTGGATGGGGATTCACTTCCTGCCTCAGACCATCTGCGTCTTGTTGCCACGTACCTGTTAAATTGCCTCACCCAGAAGCAGCTTTCCTCCACCCCCCTGCTACTCCCTAATCCATCTTTAATGTATGTCATTTGTTTATAATCATTATAATTAGATATTGGTTTGTTGAATGCGTTGTGCAGCTAGAAAAGAGAGGTCTATAGACATGTCTCCAGCTGTTGTTGATCAGAGATTTTAATTAATATTTAGGGTTCAAAGCTTCACTCTGGGGTGGAGAGACAGGGATGTTTAGGTTTCTCACTAGCATCTGTTTCAACCTTGTCTGGCGTCCCTGTGCCCTTTTTGTGTCATCCTTAAGGAATAATCTATTTTTAAAGTTCAATTCAGCATCTTTGTTTTGAGTTCTCACTCTGTGCCCAGCACTATGCCAGAGACAAGGCTAACAATGTGGTTAAGACAGAGTCTGTGTCCTGAAGGAGCTTGTAATCCAGCGAAGGAAACAGACCCTGTCCCGCTGGCCATAACACAGGGAGTGAGAGCAGAGCTCGGTGGGGCTCCGCGGAGGAGGTGGGCTGTTGGCCTGGTTGAGGGGGGAATTGGTGTATGTGTACATGAGGTAGGGTCACGGACGCTGTACAGAGAAGGTAACACATACTGGACATTTTAGAAAAAGTCCTTACAATGTCTCTTTTTGGCCTAGGATGCCACTTCACCCTTGCCTGGGACCCCTTCTCCCAAGTGGACCCATAGTGCAGTTGGCAGTCTCTTCTGCCATTGGCCGAATCCCCATTGGAGGGTTGCCGATGATGGGGTCGGGGGTAAAACAGAGAAGCTTGCAGCAAGGTGCTGACAGCCGTCCCCCTCCTCCCCTCTAATTTTGTTCATTCCTTGTGTCAGTGTTCCCACCAAGGATCCCTCCGGGGAATCCCTTATCATGAGCCCTGAGGAATTTGAGCGGATCAAATGGGCATCCCACGTCCTGACCCGAGAAGAACTGGAGGCCAGGGAGCAGGCCTTCAGGAAGGAGAAGGAAGCCATCATGGTAGCTAACTTCCCTGAGCCCTGGTCTCTGCAGATGGGGGGCAGAAGAGAAATGTGCTGGGGAGGGGCCAGATTCCCACGAGACTGGGAGCTCTAGTTAGGTGGCCCTGAAACAAGGCGTGAATGTGTCCTCAATGAAGACATGTTGTAGAGTGAAGACCAGGTGTGGGGTCCACTGGGGGGCAAAGAGAAAGTGAAGGTGGAGCCAGGCTGAGAAACTTCTGGGTCTGATAGCATGAGGGGGTGAAGCCAAAGTCATTTTGTCACCTGTGGTAGGCAGGCCAGTGCCCAGGCCACAGAGCACAGGGAATAATCCCCTAGTGATCCAGACTGCTCTCCCATAGGATGCAGTGAGCACACGCAAGAAGATCATGAAACAGAAGGAAATGGTTTGGAGGAATAACAAGAAGCTGAGCGACCTGGAGGAGGTAGCCAAGGAGAGGGCCCAGAACCTCCTACAGAGAGCCGACAAGCTGCGGATGGAGCAGGAGGAGGAGCTCAAGGACATGAGCAAGGTGGGGACTCTTCATTCTGCCCTGCTCTGAGGACGCTGCCACTGTCTCCTCTTACTCACACTCTGGACGGCGTTGGCTCCAGCTGGAGATGGGGCAGGGAGGGGTGGAAGGTGAGGGGCTGGCCTTGGGTGGGGTGGGGAGACAGGGGAGAGTTGCACCTGCCACAGAAATTGCTTTGATCAGAAGGAGGACTGGCTCTGCCATGTGCTAGCTGTGTGACCTTGAGCAAGTCACTTGCCCTCCCCAAGCCTCACTTTCTGCATTTGTAAAATAAGGGTGGTAAAACTACTTAGCAGAATTATTAAATAAGCTAATATATGGGAGAGGCTTTGTGAATATGAGGATATTACTTTTATTTTTATTCTGCTAGTTCAAGTCTGGCCACATACAATGGTCTAGACAATTGGGTTCTCTTTGATTCCTGAAGTGCTTCCTTTAGCTGAGAGCATAGAGACCAGAGACTCATTTGAATTCTGTTTTGCTGCTCATTTGCATGTGGTTCATTTCTTGACCAAATGAAAAATGCTGGCTCTCCAACCCCTTCATCTACAATTTCTGTCTCTCAGGTAAATCTTCTCTACTTATACCTCCTTTTATTTTCCAAAGCTTTTATTTTATAGTTCTTATTGATGGCCCACGGTTTTTCATCTACTTATGTGTCATGTTGGGCTCTTCCAGCTTAAAAATCTAGTGGCTTAGCCTCTGCAAGTGTTTTAGTTTCCCTGAGGAGTAGAACAGGGGGTCTTAACTTGGGGTTCATGGGTCCCTAAGGTAGGGACCATGAACCTCTGAGGTACGGAAGTTTTGTGTGTCTATATGTAAGTGAATTTTATGGAGGCGAAGGCTTGTAGCTTTCATCATATTCCCGAAGAGAAATCCATGACGTCCCAGACACTAAGCCCCAATACCCTGAAAGGTGCTATTCTGGGCGTCTCCTTGCATGGACTGGCACTTAGCAGGAGCCTGTAAATCTTAGATTTGAACTATATGAAGAGGAGAGGTAAATATAAAAATGCTCTTGCTTTTCTGGGCTTGTGAGCAGCCATCCTCATTTCCAGCACACTTGATAGTATTCTGCTCCCTTTTCTCCCGTGCTTCCAGCTTTCACACCCCCTTGGTGCCTTCCTCCCAGACCTAGGGCCACAATTTCTCTTCCACTTCCCAGATCATCCTCAATGCCAAGTGCCATGCCATCCGGGATGCTCAAATCCTGGAGAAGCAGCTGATCCAAAAAGAATTGGAGGCAGAGGAGAAGCGGCTGGATCAGATGATGGAGGTGGAGCGGCAGAAATCCATTCAAAGGCAGGAGGAGCTGGACAGGAAGAGGAGGGAAGAAAGAGTCCGGTAAAGAAGTGGTTTGGGTGTCGTGTCTCCCTCCCTAGGTCATTTGCGGGTATCTGTAGGTCCATGTAGCTTTGCAAAGAGGGAGGATAGGAGAAACTGTCGTTATCATCATCTATGATTATCTCAAAACCTTTAGGAAGTGATTCACAAAACCGCAGAACTTCTCAAAGCTTATTTCCAAGATCATAACAGGTGCTTCACAATCTGGCCCCCATTCAGCCTCATTTCTCACCATTTCTTGCCATCCACACCACGCTTTTCCCCCTCCCCCCCATGCCAGGACTTGTCACAAGTTCATGACTTATGTTGTTCCCTCTGCTTTGAATGCCCTTCTCTTTCCTTTTGCCCCTGGAAAAGGCGTTCTCTTCCTTTAGTGTGGAGCTTTGCTGTCACCTCCTCTGAGAAACCTCCTCCACCTCACCAGGCAGGCTAGTGGCTCCCTTCTCTGGGCCCCGTCACATTGTGTTTACACCTGGCACACCACTGCTTGCATTGTGGCTCTCTGACCCTCACTAGACTGTGTGCTCATTGAGGACGGGGTCCCTGTCCTATTCATTTTGTAGCTCCTGGGCGTAGCAGTGTTTGGCCGTTAGTAGATATGTAATACATGTTAGAATGAGTAAATTTATTCCTCTTCATTTTGCAGAAAAGGACAAGTCCTGGAGCAGGTAAATTATAGAATCATAGTGTCCTAGATTTAGAACAGCAACCATATAATATAAGAATTGCCTCTATGAATAGTCCTTGTGTCATATTGAATGGCAATTCTCTCTCCGCATCTGCATTCTATACTCTTGTCCCATTCATCTCTGTACTTCCAGTAGGTACCAGGTAGACTATACTAGGCTCCCAGTAAAAGTTTATTTAATGGCTAAGCAGCTCTTCATCTTCAGCATAAATAGCTCCAATGAAGGAAATATCTCTGCCTCATTAGGCAGCTCTTATGATTTGAGCTGGTCCTTATACTGAGTCCAAACTTGCTTCCATGTAACTCTTTTACTTCTTACTCCTGTTGATTTCATCTGGAGTCATGAAGCCATTTAAGTGCTCTGAATGTGAATCTCCTACTCTTTCCTCTAGATTCCTGTCCTAATTTGTGTCTTCTCTCATTCTCCCAGCCTTTACTCATATATCCTGGGGTCTGGATGCTTCCAAGTTTATTGGCATCCCAATAACACTTAGGGAGTCACTAGCAACATGGATTGGAGAATCTGGTTTCTTTGCTTTTAACTGGTGAGCCAGGGCACTGCTGAGTGGAGAGACTTCCCCAGACTCAGCTCTGTCCACCCGCAGCTGGCAGTCTTAAAATGTGAGATAGGATATAAGAAAGACAGCTACCAACTAGGCATGGGGGGGGGGGGCGGTGGGTGGGAAGACAAGACACACCGGGTAATAGCAGAATTGCTGGAGGAAGAAGTCTTGGGCATTTAATTCTGTGAAGCCCTGCGAAGCCAGCCTGGGAAGCTAGCTCCCTGTGATTACTCTGGGAAGGCTTGGGAGGTGGCAGGATTTCAGAAGCTCTTTACACACTGAAAGGGAGAAGGTGTATTATGATGTGGGGTGCACTCGTGGGCAAACAAATGAAGAAAAAGAATCTCAAGAAGGGTGAGCCTCAGAACGAGGAGCTCGGAAGAGAGAGGACTGACCCCCAGGACACTCTGGGGAGGGACGTCGGTCTGCGCCCATGAAGAATAGTGATTTGGGGGGGGGGGCACTTGTCAAATTGTTCCTGTGATGCCTCCCATCTTGGGGGTTATTTGGATGGAGGTTAGAGCAGAGAGAGACACGGACCTTTGATTTCTAAGACACTGTGGTACTGCTCCCTCCCAGAGGAAGACGGCATATCGTGGAACAGATGGAAAAGAACCAGGAAGAGCGATCGCTGCTTGCTGAACAGCGGGAGCAGGAGAAGGAGCAGATGCTGGAGTACATGGAACAGCTCCAAGAGGAGGATCTAAGGGTAACTGGACAGATAATGCCAAGTTCCACCAGCAGCAACAACAACATCCTCCAAGATTCTGGGGTTTCATGGTGTGGACTGATTTTCTGTCAGGCACATGCTCATTTCACATCGTCATCACCATCAACTTTTTATTGCCATATTAGACATTTATTTGGCAATGGTGCCATGCTGGGGGATGAGCAGTACTTTGGATAGATGCTGTCCCTGCTCCCAGGGACTTGGGGTCCGGGACTGACATATTCATGTGAATGGACACATAAAGGAATTATATGGCTGCGTGCTTTGCACAAGTAAACATAGGGATGTTTTATAGTCTTCTTTCAATTATCCAGGGATATTATACACTTTGTGGATGAAGAGTAGCAGTATCTTAGTTCCAGGCTCCCTGCTGTTACCTCATTCAAAGTAGCATTCCAATGTCATTAATTGTGTTGAGGAGCCAGACCTTTTTTTCCTGCTAGCCTAAACAAAATTATTAGGCATACCCATTGCAAAAGAAATGACGACATACCCGCCGAAACCAAGAAGACTTAAAAATTACTTCTTCTCTTCGCCTTATTTGATCTGTTGCAATAGACAAAAGCCCCTGGCACAGTAAGGGACTTAACAAGCATTGGGGGCATTTTTTCTTTTTTTCTCTCAATTTTTTACTTTTGACAATTTTTATACACATAGACAAGTTGAAAGATGTACCTCATCAATTCTTCACCTAGATTTAAGGCTTGTTCATTTGGTAATCTGCCTTAGTTACGCCCCTCTTTTAGATGTATATACATGTTTTGTTATTGTTAAACTATTTGAAAGCAAGCTGCAGATATCTTGACACTTTACTACTAAATGCTTCAGCCAGCATCTCTGAAGAACAAAGACATTCTCTTATGTGCCAACCATACCATTATCACATCCCCCCATGAAAAAATCTAATCCAGTGATTCTATAATATCATTTAATGTTTAATCCACATTCAAGTTTTCCCTATTTTTCCAAAAATGTATTTTCAGGGTTTTTTCCAAACGAGAATCCAATCAAGGTTCACACCATACATTTGCTTGTCTCTTTAGTCTGTCTTGATCTAGAAAAGTTCCCTCATTTATTCACTTATTTTTGTAACACTGATATTTTGAAGCATCCAGGCCAGTTGCCTTGAGGAATGCCCCACATTCGGATTTGTCTGATTCTTTTCTCATGGTGCCATTTAACTTGTAGAACATACATTCTTTTACTTTTCTCTTCCTCCTCCATGTCTATGGAAGATTGTGTTGTCATCACCCAGTGCATTTGATGGTGGTGAGTGACAGGGGGGCACTGAAGGTTCTCATGGGTGGCCTTATAATGATGAAGGCTTCTCAGGGTACAGGCAGTGTGAGGAGTGGGAAGAAGATCACCTGGATAGTTAAAGAAGACAAGGGGGCGTTTAGCCTTGTGAACTGCCTGAGGAGAGGACCAACAGGGCCAAGAAGACAGAGAGACCCGACAAAGTTCCTGACTCAGGAGAGAGAGAGAAAGGGGCAGAAAGGCGAGGTATAGGGTAAATGTACAGGGAAAGGGGTGAGAGATGAAGACTGGAAAATCCAACTAGATTATGTGGAGTGGGAATTGGTGGGTTCACTGAGAAAGTTCCAGGCCTCAATGAGTCAACACCATTACATTGATGTTGTGTCATTGTCCCTTTGATGTCCTTCTAATAGGCACTCCCTGAGTCTCCAGGAAATATTATTAGGCAATTTTAAGGTAGAAACCTGTGCTTCCCCAGCTTGGAACTGCTTTATCATCTTAGGGTGGTTCAAGGGCACTTTCCCCACCTTGCTAACAAGATGGAGAAGAGGGAAGGGGGTTTATTGGGGGTTGCTTTGGAATGGCTTCAAAGACAAGAAGCAGGGAAAATCCTTTGGTTTCTTAGAATGAACAGAACCAACAAAAACAACAGACCAAAGAGTGAGTAAATAGGCAAAGAAGTAAGTAAATTAATACATGATTGTATATGTTATAGATATATATAGATTATAATCTATAAATCATATATTGTAAGTCTATAATATTATAGTCTAAGTCTAATAGACTAATATAGTCTATTATAATATAATACTATATTATAAATTTATAATATTATATATAAATCTATAATCTTATAGATTATAATCTATAAGTCATAGATTATAGATTAGAGGTATGGATTAGATTAGATAGATAGATTAGATAGATTAGAGGTCAGTAGCTTTTCTACTTTTGATGCTCAATGAGATTAAATAATGCCTAGGTTACCAATGGCAGGCCTAAAATTGGTGGGAGGAAGGTAGAAAGGAAGGAAGAAAGGGAGAAGGGGAAAAAAAAGAATGTGAGAGTTGAAGTGGCAGAAGGGGAAGGGTGGAGTGAGCAAGAGGTATGTACCGAGAGTGAGGGAATGCTGGCAGCCTGACTCAGGCACCTCGTGGACCTGGCAAAAGGCAGACAGTGATCTGGTTCAGAAGCCTTCTTGGAAGGAGCCCTGAACTTGGCAGTTGAGCCAAGCTGGGGGAGGCCCAGCAGAGTTGCCTTGAGTGAGTCAGGGCAGAAGCTGGGCTGAGGAGGAGCTAGAAGGCCAGGGAGGAATTTAGTTTTTGAAGAAATAGAGGGAGCCGGAAACAGTGTGGGAGGTGAGGTGAGTTGATGGGGAGAAGAGTTTGAAGCCAGGAGCCTGAGTTTGATCAGAAGGTGTAGGTAAGCCAGCTGTACAAAATTCCAATGCCCCTCCATGTTGGGACCTGAGAATGTGTTCTGGCTCAGAAGTGCTCTGATCATTGGGAGCTTTCAAAGGCTTAGGGGCTGGGAAAGGCAGAAGCTCCTTCCTTGGAAGGGATCTTGTGTTTCAGGGTCACATTGGTACTCTGATTTCCGTTGCTCATTGTGTTTCTCTGTGTCTAAGATTTTCTTTTCTCTTTCTCACATGCCACTCACGTTGGTCCCTGCTTCCCTGCCTCAATTAGCAATAGTTTATTGAGTATTTCCTATTTTCTTTACATTGGGTTACATGTTGTTGGGAAGAGAGGAAGTGTGACACACGGCCCCTGTCCTCTAGCTGGGACAGAATGAGCGCATAGGAAATGAATGGGGACCTACAAGGCAGTGTGTAATCAAATCCCAGGAGATGTGGCACCATCTCAAGTACAGAGGGAATTCAGAAATTAAGGGAGAATTGAAAGTTGGGGCAATTGAGTAACATTTCCAAAGACTGGAACTTTAGACAGACCGGGTTTCGAAATTCTAGCTCTCGAGTTAATTGGCCGTGTGGCCTGGGACGTCACTTAAACTCAGGGTCTCAGTTTCTTTGCACGAGAGAGATAACAAGGCCTATATTTCAGAGTTTGGGAGGGATTTGGGTGTTAGAGATAGGCTATATAAAGTGTCCAATGAATAGAAAGTACTCAATTAGGGCAACACTTATTATTTTAATCATCACCATTTAATAGAGACCAAAAGTTTGGGTTTTAGGAGAAGGAAATTGAAGGCAGGTGGAACACACATGAACAAAGGAGAGGATTTGGCACGACATGTGGGAGACACTGAGGAGAATTTTAAGAGCCTCCACTTGCTGAGAGCATATAGAGCTCCACAGTGTCAGGAGCTGCCACAAAGTCTAGTTGGATGAAGACCACAAAGAGGCCATTTGGCTGGAGTATGTCATCGACGACTCCTGAAAGGACAGCTGTAAGAAAGGATGGTAATGGAAGCTAGACCACAGACAGTGAATTTCCTCCCTGCTCCTCCCTGTGTCTCTCTGTCCTTTTGTGCCAGTATCTTTTGCTCTTGTCGCCTTCTACTCTGAGGCTCTCTTCCTTTTGCTGGCAGGACATGGAACGGAGGCACCAGCAAAAACTGAAGATGCAAGCTGAGATTAAGCGTATCAATGACGAAAACCAGAAACAGAAAGCAGAGCTGCTGGCTCAGGAGAAGCTAGCAGACCAGATGGTGATGGAGTTCACCAAGAAGAAGATGGTAGGGACTTGGTTTCTGATGCCTGGGACTTCTGAGCAGGAATGGAATGTCTGTCACAGGCAAAGGCAGGCCTGAGAGCTAAGGGAACTCCAACACAAGGTTCCATGTCTTCATTCTAAAATTCATGCCCTCAGTTCAAGGGCCTTACTTCTTTTTCTCTTCATCTTGGCTAGTCCACTTGTTCATTAACAGAGAGTAGCCTGGAAAGGACACCCAAATTAAGGTGTTATTGTCCTTGTTAACACCTCTGATTAGAAGTTGGGATGAGGGTCAGGTGCAGGCTGGAAAGAAAATTAAAACTACTGGTGGAAGTTAAGTTTTCGTGGATTCCTCATGATGTGGATAATTATATCCCCAGTAATCACAAGTCAGCTGCCCCGTACATTTCTTGTGAAAATTCTTATATTGGGCATCCTGTATTGGGTGCTAGCTCAGAAAATAGAGCCTTCTCTCCTTGCCCGCCCCCCCTCCCCCCCATAGAACCTATAAGAACAAATCCATCATGGTCCAGAGAGCAATACCTGCAAACAGTTACAGGGAGATGCAGCTCATGAATGTGTGCGCTCATTATTCTGGGGCAAAACTGAGTAGTGGAATGATTGGGGTCTGTGAGGAGTGAAGGGTAAAAGAAAGCTTCTTAGCATAGTTTATATGGCATGAACATGGATTTATGTAAAAAGAGAAGGCAGGACTCAAGGTGGCAGGAAGGCTGTTCAATTCTTCATGTGTTGGTCCTGTCTCCCCCGCTAGTTTGGAGGTTCCATGATGATAGACAGCACATCATACTTCTCTACAGTAGTGGTTCTTAATGATGGGCAGGTGTGGGTATAATCTGCAAAGGCGTATCTGATATACCTATATACTCCGAATGCAAACCACAGAAAATAAAGCTCAGCGAAGCTTCGTATTGGCTTTAGCTTTCTTATTGGATGCCAGGGAGATGCAGGCAACAGAGTGAGAACGCAAGACTAGGGACAAAGATGGTTCGTGCATAGTAATGATCACACAACTACCATTTATGGAACACTTAGTCTGTGTATAGGCTCTGTACTAAGTGCTTTATGTGTGTTGTCTCATTTCATTGTTACAGCAACCTTGTGAACCTAGTCATTGACTGATTCAAAATATCCTGAAGCCTTCAGTGTAAGTCCAGTATCAGACTAGGCTGAAGGTACCTAGAATAATGCTTTCTACATCATATGGAACTCCACCACTATTTCCCTGAATGGGTGAAGGTGGTGATGATAAGCCAGTCATGTGTAGGAGTTGTTGAACAGGTTTGCTGGCTACAGCATGGAGTCTGGGGTGGTCATGATAAGAATCGAGATGGTGATACGGAAAGCTGAGAGCAGTTGTTGGGGATGCCTTGGGACTTGAGCAGAGCTGGAAGCATGGAATGATGAGAAATCACAATATAGATTTCTGAGCAGGAGAGGAATATGTCTTGTCTTCATACATGGAAAGGTCATTGGTGGGAGGAGCTAGGAGAGGCTGGAGACTGGCAAAGAGATCAGGCACTTGGGCATGCCCACAGCCCACTGTAAGTATCCAGATATATTCAAGTCCTTCCCTGACCTCAGAGTGGTCTCTGTTCTTGTGGGGGAGGGGAGGGCCAGCACACGCACTGCCCTTTTAGAGCTAAAGGCAGAGATGGGTTGTGGAAGCCTCCAGAGTTCCCTGCCCTACATCTAGGGCAAGGTGGAACAGAGAGACCGGCTTGACACCCAGTCAGCTGTGCACAGCTTGCAAGCAGTCAACTCACTGGGCTGCACAGAAGTCTGGGCAGGTGGGATGAGGCCTAAGGAACGTTCTTTATGGGGAGATCACATTTCCACCCAACCTGAGCCATTAGTCTTATGACAGCCCAAGTATGATAGTTGGGAAATTTTTAGAGATTTGTTCAGAGAAAGAACAAAATTAGCAAAGGGAGCTAATTTTGATGGTTCACTCCTTAGGGATCTGCTGACTACTCTGGGACTGCCTAATAAGATAACCTCCACCTGCTGCACTTT
The DNA here is from genome assembly GCF_037783145.1 of Equus przewalskii. Classification (NCBI taxonomy): domain Eukaryota; kingdom Metazoa; phylum Chordata; class Mammalia; order Perissodactyla; family Equidae; genus Equus; species Equus przewalskii. The sequence continues at coordinate 1,888,923 of NW_027228754.1, forward strand.
ACAGGCCGGGCAGGAAGCCACAGTTCTTCTAGAAACTTGGCCCAGTGGCCTTGCCACTTGGAAATTGTGAGGTAGTGGGAGGAGCGTGAAGGCTGGGCTCAGGATGCCTGCATTCCAATCCAGTTTGGCAGTTTACGAGCTGTGCAGTCTTGGGCAGGACCCTTGATCTCCATGAACATGAGTTTCCTCATCTATAATATCTATCTCATGAGATGTTGGGGGACCCTCTGGGATAATGCAGGAGAAAGCATTTTGTAAACAAGCATTTTACAAATGCTAATTGGTTTGATGTCCATGCATTGTGAGTCCTTTTGCCCTAGCTTAAAAGGAGTCAGGAAGGGGGTAACGAGAGACTGTTGTGGGGGCTTGGTTTCTCTCTGCAAGCCTGGGGCAATGGGAGCTATTCAAGTCCTTTTCTTCCTGGCAGGCTCGAGAAGCAGAGTTTGAGGCTGAGCAGGAGAGAATCCGGAGGGAGAAGGAGAAGGAGATAGCCCGCCTGAGGGCCATGCAGGAGAAGGCCCAGGATTACCAGGCAGAGCAGGTACCTGTTTAGTCTCCACTTCCCTTGGCCTCTTCCACTCCCTTAACTAGTCCTTTGACAGCCTGTAAAATGGCCTCACAGGTGGAGATAGGGAAGAGAGGACACAAGTTATCTAGACTTCAGTAGTCTGAGAATGAGGGGGTGGGCCTGCTCCCAGTGCTCACGGCAGCAAGGACTGAGGTTCAAGAGAAAGCTTTCGGCTGCTACATAAAGAACTTTCAACCTTACCTAACCATTGAAATGCGTCACCGGAAGAACCTGTGTCATTAGCAGTTTTTAAAATTAGAAGCGATGCAAGATAGCCTGGAGGTGTTTGAGGTTTAGGGAAAGAACTGGGATCAGTGAGGTGAAAGGACAAGATGACCCCTCAGGGCATCTTCTGACCTGAAAGTTATATGATAGGATTCCATTGACTGCTTCCCAGAAGAACCTTGCTGCTAGAGAAATTCGTGGAGCTTCTCAAAGCAGGCTGTGTCTGAGTCTAAGTAGGTGTCTCCCTAAGGGCACCTGGTTGGTATCTGAGGTTATTTTGCACCCTCACTGGTCTCCCCATCCTTTCCTTTCCCAGGATGCCTTGCGGGCTAAGCGCAACCAGGAGGTTGCAGACAGAGAGTGGCGCAGAAAGGAAAAGGAAAATGCACAGAAGAAGGTGGAAACAGAGGCCAGACTGCGGAAAAGTCGGCTGGAACAGGTGGCTTTCAAGGAGCACACTCTGGCTGTTCAGGTGCAACGGGACCGAGATGAGTTCGAGAGGATTCTTCGGTAGGAAGGGCTGGGAACCTTGGCTTCCTTTCCTGGTACTGTGGCAGGGCTGGTTTGTATTGGGTAGAGAGGAGCGTTCCAGCGTGTCCACAGGTAAATGAGCATCCACCTTGACTGGGTTGGTGGGGTCGTTGTAACTAGATGGATAGTTGAAATATTTCAAAGACAGCTGAGCCAAGAATTTTATGATTAGAGAATTGGAAAACAGCAACTGAAAGTGTTTAAGGAGTTGGGGATTATTGGGATTATTTATGCGAGCATCAAAAGTGTAAGTAGACGTATAAATCTGGTTCCTCTGCCCTCACCCACCTCCATGTCTCCCTGCAAGTGAGGGATGAAACTGTAGCAGGAGAGGTGGAGGAGAGATGGAAAGAAGAACTTCAAACGCTAAGGGCTGTGAGTCACTGGAGCGGGGCTTTACGGGAGGTCTTAGCCATCTATTTGACGTAAATTCAAGGCTCTGTGCTGGACGCTATGGGGGATATTAGAGATGAAGGAAACACTGTCCTGGCCCGTTCATGTAGGAAGGATGTTAGAGACTCACAGTTTGATGGACCTCACCTGTGTTTATCCATCTTTCCTGCCTTGCCCGCTCTTTATCCTTTTATTTTTGTTCTCTCTGTTGGCTCAGTGATCACCTAACACCTAAGTGGGATCCAACACCTACGTGGGAACTAAGCATTCACATCTCTCACTATCCCTGCCCGCCTCCTCCTGTACCCCCAAAGCAGCCAGCAGTCACAGCTGCTCTGCTTCCTACCAGTCAGTTCTGCCACCACCAGACCTGGCCCCCGAGGTGTTCTCCTGGCTCAAACTGTTCTGGCCTGACCTGGAATGAATCCCTTCTTGCTCTGGTTCAGATGCTAAAAGATGAGAATTTTTCAAAAGGAAGCAGACCAAACAAAATTAGAATTGGCAGGGAGTGGGGGAAGATAAAAAATTACAGAAGTTATGCTCAGATAAGTAGAGATTGAGTGGTGCAGCCCAGCCAGCTTTCTTGGTCTATGTGCTCCAGGTCCTTCTTCTTAGTAATGCCCAGTTGCATGCCAGACCAGACCCCTGGGCCCCTGGCCAGAGGCAGAGCAGATCTGTAGGAATCTCTGTCCTTGCCAGAACCAGGTTCCTGGTCTTTTATTGGACTCTCGGCCCCAGCCTGTCCCCACTGGCTGCAATGCCCTTTGGCTCTATAGCTTTCCCTGCCCTCAAGGGTCATGCCATAGTCTCTGGATAGCTGGTGAAGAAGGCAGCTTCCTTAATGGTCCCAAAGATTCTGCCCCTGGGCTCTGGACTGCCTTTCAGATGTCTTCCCTCCCTTGCCTCTATGCCCCTGGACCTCTGTGTTGCCTTTAGCAGGCACTAATAAGTGTTAATGCAAGGAAATTAATGTCCTACTTTTGTCATTGACCCATTTGTCTCTGCGTTGCTTGCCTGAAGCATACATACTAGTCAGTTATTAAAGCTGGACCAGCCTTTTGGAGAAGTTCAACTTCACCCATCATTCTAGGTTAACATCTAGACCTAGTGTCTCCATGGCCACGTGACTACCATGGTGGGTGTCTTCAAGTTCTAGGAGTGTCTCTGCCATAGCCAGCAATTCAGCTTTTCCTACTTCAAAAGTGTGTCCTCCTTGGGCCGGCCCGGTGGCGCAGTGGTTAAGTTCGTACGTTCTGTTTCGGCTGCCCGGGGTTCTCCAGTTCGGATCCCAGGTGTGGACATGGCACCGCTTGGAAAGCCATGCTGTGGTAGGTGTCCCAATATAAAGCAGAGGAAGATGGGCATGGATATTGGCTCAGGGCCAGTCTTCCTCATCAAAAAGAGGAGGATTGGTGGCAGATATTAGCTCAGGGCTAATCTTCCTCAAAAAAACAAAAAAAAAAGCATGGCCTCCTCTATGGCCTATATATGGACTTCCTGATTCTGGACAGAGGGATGCCTTTAACTCTCAGCCTGCTGACTAAGCAGAGATAGCTCACCTACCCTACCTCTACCCTACCTACTGGTTCTTAGAAGTGCCTGGGAGCTTTCAAAATGTACTGATGCCCAGGCTCCACCTCCACAGATCTGATTTAACTGGTCTGGGGTGAGGCCCAGGCATCAGTAGTTTTTGAAAACTCCCAGGTGGTGGTAATGCAGCCAGGCTCCATGATCACTGCCCTAACCCTATGAAATGACCAGGCTCTTTCCCATTCAGATTTTCAACTGCCTGTCACCCCAGGGGCTCTCTAGTGACACTGACAGGTCCCCTGTTTCCACTCTGTTTCATGTAATGTGAAACAATAGAAAACTGTTCTCTATATAGGAAAATAATGGCAAGGGGAAGAGGAGAGTCTTCCTGCTACCAGAGACGTGTCTGAGCAGTGGGGATTTGGTGTCTAAATACAGACGGCAAGGGAGCCAGCAGTTCTCTTCTGATAAACTGGGAAGGCTCTGTAGCAGGTGTAGAACTTTTGGAAGTGTTTGCATGGTGTGAAAGAGTTGCTGGGAGCTGAAGGAATCCCCCATGGATGGTGGATCCTGGAAGATGGCTGGAGGGAAATGAGTAAGGGAAGTGGTGCTTTCGGCACCTTTGTTGGGTTACGAATGACCCTGGGAAAGAGAGCAGGTGAGAGGTCCCTGCCTAAGATGATTTTACATTTTGTTTTTGATTGCATTGAAAAGAAATAAGATGTTAGCTCAAGTTGGCCTCTGACTGCATTTCCTCTGAGATGTGAATACATTTCATGTAAGTTTTTCTGAGTCTATCTGGTCTGCATTAGCCATTTCCCCGTGATGTCAGGGTCCATGAAGTATTCTTGTGGAAGAGGCTCCTAAGAGGAATTTGGAGAACTGGATCAATAAGAGAACCAGGCGATATCAGGCTGAGTTCCTTCCTTCTTCCAGCAACTAAGGAGAGCCAGCTAGCACTACAGATTTTACCACTTCTTTTAACTTCCTAAGCATCCCCTTTGTTGGTTTTGTTAATGTCATTATTATCATTAGTGGGAAGGAAGAAAGAGAGAGAGAAAGAAAGATATCTTAGAACAAGCTGGAGAGGAGTTATGCATTGTTATAAGAAAGTAGGAACGGTAGCTTCCAGTGGGTGAAACCCTGGGTGTAGAGCCAGCTACTTGGAGGGCCCAGTGAAAAATGAGAATGTGGGGCCCCTTGTTCACAAATTATTAAGAATTTCAAAACAATGACAGCAGAGCATTAAACCGAACATAGGGCCCTTCTAAGCATGTCCATGATGTACAGTTACATCCCCCGAAGTCAGTCCTGTCTGGTGGGAAGGGGGAGCATGCGCAGAGGCAGCCTTTGGGGCTGATCTCTGAGCCACAGAAGATGAGGGCCAGAGTGTGGTCTCCGAGGCACGTCCACCGGAGAAGACCCCCCAAGAGGCTCCCCCGCTGCGTTTCCTCAGCTGGGCCGGCTCAGCCTAGCCCACTCGACAGCCTGTGTCCATCCTCCAGGGCTCAGAGAGAGCAGATTGAAAAAGAGAGGCTGGAGGAGGAGAAGAAGGCGACGGGGCGCTTACAGCACGCCAACGAACTCCGGCGCCAGGTGCGCGAGAACCAGCAGAAGCAGGTGCAGGACCGGATCGCCACCTTCGAGGAGGGCCGGCGCCTCAAAGAGGAGGCTCAGAAGCGGCGTGAGCGCATTGATAACATCAAAAAGAAAAAGCTGGAAGAGCTGAGGTGCGCTGGCATCCCTTCCTCCCCAGCTCCTCACCCCTCCCCCAAAGAGGTGGTGTGGCAGGCTGGAAAGCGTGGCATTCAGGGAATGAACGGGCCATGACAGAGGCGCTCAGGGAAGGCCCCTTCTGACTGGAAGCTCAAACGGGGCTGTTGCTGTCTGAAGGGGACTCTAGCAGAAAGTTCTGGGACTGGGACATCCTGGCTCTCTGGGCACTCCTTGGCAGGATGCTGGAGCCTTGACGGGAATGTGTTTGTGGGGTGGATTGTGGAAGCAGGGCTGGGACTGCACGTTCCTGGTTTCTGTAAACGCTGCCCAGAGCCTGCTTCCTGCTGCCTCCTCTCTGGTCCCACCCTTCCCCTTACGCCTGCCCTGTGTTTCCCCTGCAGAGCCACCGGCCTTCCTGAGAAGTACTGCATTGAAGCTGAGCGCAAAGCTAACATCCTGCCAGCCACCTCTGTGAACCGAGGGCTGCCTCTGTGCCCCTCGGGATGCCTTCATGAGACAGATTCCGCCCAGTCTCTGGGTATCCATAACTGCTGCTAACCTAGACATTTCAGAGTTACAGATTAAATCTATTCTACTTCTTTAAGGAACAGCCTAGCTTTCTTGACGTGGGGAGTGGCTCCTACAGGGTACTGAGCGTGGAGCAAAATAGATTACAGGAGACTTGGGCCATGGGTGAGTGATGCTCAGGGGCAGAGAATGGGAGGGTGCTCTCTCATGATCATCCCTCCTAAGCTAGGCGGTCCCCTTGTCCTGGTGTTTCCTGGCCTTTCTGTGACCCTCTGGGATGCTGTCATCATGTCCACTTTTAGCCAGTCTTGTCTCTGCCCCTACTCCACACTCTACACCCAGTTCAGAGGCATTTCAGGACAAGGAGCTAGAAATACTCTCAGGGGGTGCTGGGACAACGGCTGGGCTTAGCTGGGGAAGGAGGTACTGGGGTTGCCCATGGCATACTCATGCCTATGACTCAGACCCCAGATGTGGAGAGGGTGGTGTATGAACCTGGGGCTTAATCTCCTGTCTCTTCTCCTGCCAGAGGAGCCCACTCCCTCCAGGCAGACACCTGCCCTGTCCCCCACTGTGACATGCTCAGGGTCCTGCCCCTCATCCTGCCAGCCCAGTCCCCTCACTCAGACACAGCTGCTTCCTTCACTCAAGTGGCTGGCTGGGCTCTCTTCATCCACCTCACTCGAACAATTGGGGCTCCCCAAAGCCATCTTTATCTGTGTTAGCTTGCCTCACTTTTGCCCCAGATACTCTTTATTCATTCATTCACTCATCCAAATACTTACTGAGTACCTGCCATGTGCTAAGTACATTCTAGGCACTCTGTGAATGCACCAGACCTGGTTCTACCCTCACAGAAGCTTCTCATTTGTGCCGGTCTGCTCTTGCTTTCTCTTTCTGCTGCTCCCCACCAAATTTCTTGCACCTTTAGAATAGTCGCAGCCTTTGTTGGAAGGACCCTGATTATCAGGCTTCCATTTTGGGCTGAAGTGCTAGATTCCGAGGATGGAAGGATTTCTCTGTTTTGTATGCCTTGGGGACAAAGGGCTTCCATCCAACTCCCATCCCTATGGCACTCACCCCTGCCCCTGCCGCCACCCCATCTTCCATTTCTCAAATCCAGAGCCCAGTCTTGTCTCCCTTGATGGGTCCTGAACTAGCAGAGGCAGAGGACAGCTGCTGGGTGCCTCCCAAGCCTTTACAACACCACGTTACAAAGGCCTCGGGCAAGAGCCCTCTTTTTTGCAGGGTCCAGGGGGAGTGGCAAGCTGCTTCCTGGGCTTCCTCTTCCTCAGGACAGTGGCAGCTTCCCCAGGCTCTTCTCCACCTTCCCCAGCAGGGAAGACTGTTGCATCACCCACCAGGTGGGCAGCCCCACCAGCTGCCTGGGGAAGAGGCTTTCTCACCTTCCCTGCTCAGTACAACTTCCTACCTAGGGAAGCTGATACCTTCCTCCCTAGGAGTCTGAAAAGATGGAAAGATGTGGTACTCCACTTAGGATGAGAGAAGAAATGGCAATGCCACTGAGGATTCTGGCATCCTTCTGCAGCTCGCTTACCGCTTCGGTTCTCTCTGACCATCGCCTATTGCACAGTAAATACCTGCAGGGACCAAGGAGCAAGCCCTTACCTGTTTCAGGGGACCCTCTTCCCAGGAAATCTGGAAAGGCCGTGGGTGCCTGGAGTTTGCCCAGCTCCCCACTGAAGTCATCCCTCTCAGGGCTGGGAGGAACCGGCTCCCTGGAATGCAGGTCAAAAAGAAAGGGGCGTCCATGCTCATTGCTAACTTCTGAGCCCATGTAGAGAAAAATGGGCCAAGTTCACGGGTTGAAAATAAGACTAGCACTTCAGAACTGCTGCTGGTGCAAATGCAGAGCTACATGGCCTGAAAATGAGACTGTATTGATGTGGCCTGGGTATGGGACGGTGGGCAGTCATAGGTTACAGGAATGAGGTCTGGCTTTGGAGATGGGGGAATATAGCCATCTCCGAGCAAGGGAAGATGGTTTGAGAGAGAATCTCAGAGTTCTGCCCTCAGGGTTGTCCCCTCTAGAAGTTCTTGGAATTGGCCTATGGTGTGGAAGAGAGGTTCAATTTCTTCTCTCAGGATTCCTGAGAAGTCCCAGACAGGCTTCCTCAGGCTTCAGGACTGGTCTGACTCATTAGCAGGAACCTAGTTCCTAGAAGTGGGACACTCCTGACAGCCGGGCAGGCAGCTGGCATCTGAGGCCAGCTGGCTACATTTGGGCATCTTTTATAAACCCTCCACCCCTCTCACTCAGGAATGGCAGTGGGGATAATTACAGGGAAAAGTACCCTGGCATTAAGTGGGGGCTGGTGGGGTCAGGCTATGTGATAGCGGTGGCAGAGCCATCAGGGGACTGCATGAGCCCAGCTTGCAGAGTGGAGGTGGGGCCTGGAGACAAAGAAGAGAGAAAATGCCCCGAATTCTTTTGAGGACTTAGTGGGCCCATCCATCAGGAACAACCAGTCTCAGACTTGTTGCTAGAGGTTGGGCCTTTGGGTGTGTGGTGCTTTCTCCTAGGGCTGGCTTCAGCTCCTGAGCACTTCTTCTCAGTGCCCAGGGGTGGAAATGAGCTCCGTGCACCCCTCCAAGCCACCAAACCAGCTCAGGGTGTCTGGGAAGCTGCAAAGGGTGGTAGTGCTGGAGGAAACTGGAGATAAGTAGGAAGTGCTGTTGGTGCATTGTCTTTGTTGATGTAAAGACGTTAGAGGCTTGCAAAAAAATGTGCCAGGCTACTGACTTTGTTGTATGGGTACCTGATAGACTTCCCAGCTCCCTTTCTTCTGTTCTTTGGGTCTTCTGGTCCTTGCAACGTCAGACTGGTATAACCTGGAAAACCCAGTGGTTGAGCTCCACCTTGGAGCATGAATCAGGTCTGCAGGCAGCTGGCTCCCGGGCACGTGTCACCTGGCTCCTGGCTGGGCTCCATGCTCTACCTGCTCACATGTGCGGTTGCCTGCATCATGCTCCACCGTGGCTTGGAGGCGGTCTCAGAACCTTTGCAACTGCTACAGAAACAGCTCCAGTTGGGGATGACTCAGCCCTGGTGGCCGAGCCGGGCTGCCCCTGACTCGGTGGAGTGCTGGGATGTCCTCCTGCACCCCTGAAAGTCTCAGCATCCCCATCTGTGACTCAAGTCACAGCTGGGCATTAATTGGTTTCAGTAAAAACATTTTGATTAGGCTTGGATGAAAAGGGCTCAGAGAGTTCAAAGCCAGTCAGGGCTTTTGGGGTGAGGGAGGGTGGCAGCTGTTTAGGTGACAGTGGAGGGGAGACGCTGGAGTCTCAGACAAGACGTCTGGGCATGGAGGCCGTGGAGTTCCTCCCTCTCATCAGTCCTGACTGTTCCTTCTGCAGAGTGGGAGCCTGGGCAGATCTGTGGGGAGGGGTAGTGCCCTCCAGACCAGAGGTCTCTTCCCCATTCCAGGGGGCTGCCAAGGTGACCTGCCCCCCTTCCCTCTCCATATTCTTTTCTTTTCTTTTCTTTTTTTAAAGATCGGCACCTGAGCTAACAACCGTTGCCAATCTTCTTCTTCTTTTTTTTTTCTGCTTTATCTCCCCAACCCCCCCCCCCCCCCCACCCCGTACATAGTTGTACATCTTAGTTGCAGGTCCTTCTAGTTGTGGGATGTGGGATGCCACCTCAACATGGCCTAACGAGCGGTGCCATGTCCATGCCCAGGATCAGAACTCTGGGCCACCGGAGTGGAGCATGCAAACTTAACCACTCAGCCACGGAGCCGGCCCCTGTCCTCCATATTCTGAGAGCTATCCTGGCAAATCATGCCAAGGTTACCTGGAAGAAGCTCATTTCCAAGATCATGGAAATCTAGAGTCCCAGAAAAGGCTAAGTTATTCTTGATTTGACTGGCTTTAAATAGCTTAGGCCTTCCATCTGTTTTAGCTTCCATAGCTCACACCCTCCCAGCTGGGATATTCTCCTTACAGTGTAAGCTCTGCATTTCTTCCTGCATTCTCCTTGTCTTCTTGGGAAATGAGCAGCCATCACCTCAATGCCCTTTCATGACTTTGAGGCAGGGACAGGAATGGGATTGAGATTTTGGGTGGCTTTCTCAGGAGAGTTCTAGAAAGAGGAGTCAAGGGGGTGGGTGGGAGTGAGGAGCAGGAGAAACTGCCCAGAGCTAATGAGCTTTTCTGCATGGCCCCTGGGGAAAGACTGTCCCCAGGCTAGTGGGGGTGAGCACCAAATCATAGAATCTCAAGGCTAGAAGTGATCTCAAAGACCCTCTAGTGTTTGAATCTCCTTTGTAAACTCTAATCAAATGGTTGGACAGTCTGAGCTTGCATGCCCTGAGAGACAGGGTGCTCATTACCTCGTAAGGCAATCCAAACCATCTCAGATCAGCCCTGATGCTCAGAAAGTTTTTCTGAATACTGGGTCACTATATGTCTTCCTTTGCATCACTGTGGGGTACTAGTTCTGCTCTTTGCAACAACACAAAACAAGTCCAGGCTCTTTTTATGGGGCACCCCCTCAGATATCTTCTACTCCAGCTGCTTTGCTGCCTGGCCCCATGTGGGGAAGTGTCCAAAATTCTGGAAACACAAGGCTCTTCTGAGCACTTCAGGGTGGGGAGGGTTGGTGAGTTGTTGGAAGAAAGAAGGAGGGGAAAGTGGGGAGCCTTCTACTTTATCCATTGCGCTGGGCTTGTTGCTTTTCTGCCAGTTAACCCTTTCAAGTCCCAGCCAGCCCTGGCTGAGCTGTGTTGCCTCTGAACCCCACCTACTCCGGCACCACCTTCCCTTCTGCCAGTGTCCAGGCAACAGGAAACAAACAGGGAGATCAGAGGGAGGGCTGGTCAGGATGGCTTAGTGGGGAAGCTCTGAAGCAGACACTTGGATTAACTCTGACACCTGCCAGCTCCCACGCACCTTCCCTGGCGACTCCGGGAAGGAAGACAAGCCTGGGGCTGCCCTGGGGCCCGAGCCGGACCACAGTGATCCTCTGCACGTATGTGTCGGGGGAGTCCCGATGGCAAAATCAAAGGCAGATTTTATTTCTACAAATTCAAAAGTCAAAGGCCCATTGGACGCATGGATTAATTCATCACAAGGTCTTTCTCTCCACTCTAACATACACACGGTTCAGGATGATCAATCTTAGTTGCCTAGTCCGTCCCGAGGGCCTCGCTCTGGTTCCAGTGGGTGCTCTGGTGGATTGAGTAGAAGGTCCCCACAGGTTCAGTTTTCAAGGCTCTTCCCTCCTCAGTCCAAAAATAACCATCAGCTGTCTTTCCTGACTCCACTCTCTTCTCTGCTGTGTCTGGCTGGGCCCTGGTTTATCTTCTGAGAACTGAAATACTCTCTGGTCACCTGGCTCCACTCCCAGTCCTCCCCGGCACGTCATTAGTTACCCTTCAGATCTCTCTTTCAGTGTCATTCCCACCAGGTTAGGGGGCCTTGCAGCATATCACCGTAGCTTATCACGCGTAATAAGGGGTTGGCGCCCCTTCCCTTGTCTGTCTCCCCCACCAGCCTCCTCTAGAAGGAAAGACACTGAGTTCCATTAATCTCTGCTTCCCCAGGGCCCAGCACAAGGCCCAGCCCTGCATGAATGGATGAAGTTTCTGCAGGATATGGCTAATTTCCGTAAGGTGAAAACATCTTTTATCTTCAGTGTCTTTTAATTCTTCTTCAGGTTTGTCATCAGGAATTCACATACTCTGTACAAGCGAATTCTTCTTTCCTCCACTGTTCTCTGGATAACAGCTCAATTCCTAACATTTAATCAACCACCCTTTGCCCTGGTGTTTTGCGGATAGACTGGTGGGTTAGGCCACTCCTTTCAGTGATGGGGACCATTTCAGTGCAGTTTGCTTTTATGAGTCCAGGTCAGCTGCAGGGTATCACTTGATGGGAGAGTTCTGGGCATATCCAGGCTCCTTCCTGGGCTCCCCCCTTCTTCTGAGGTGGACCAGCAGGAATCACCAAGGCTTGGGAAGCCTGAGCAGGGGCTCAGGGAGTCCCTGGGTGGCATGTGTCCGAAACTCTTGCCCGTCAGCCCTGATCTGGGCTTCAATCCCTAACCCCGACCCAGATCTTGAAACTGAACCCCACACACAGATCTTGTCCCTCTCTCTGTAACGAACCCTAACCCTTCCTTGTCTGGCCTCGACAGTCTCCCATCATACCACCTGTACCACCTCTAAGTTGCCCACTCTTCTCATCCAACCATGCCCTTACCTGGCAATCCTCCAGCCCCAAGCCTTCACTGAGAGCTGGGCGGAAAGGCAGCAGCTGCCCTGGCTCCCTGGCTTCTCCGTGACTGTGTGCCTCTGTCTGCCCTCTCTGAGATGCAGTATTGTGTTGACTATACTACGGCTATTCAGGACTCCTGCTCCCAGACCATTTTCTCAGAGGTTTTCTCTGCACTGCCACTCCCAGGGCTGGCTGTACACTCCTTGGTGTTGCAGGGGTGAGCCTAGGTCTACATGGGGTCTTGGGAGTGGGGCTAAGCAGCCTGCCGACTGTGTGTTGGGGGAGTTTAAAAGGGTCAAGTTGTAGACCTTGGGCCCTGAAGAAGAGATGGGGGCTTGAGCCCGAGCCTCGGGAGCCTGGGGGGGAGGGGATGGGGGTAGGCCAGGCAGGTGAGGGCAGGGCACAGGGCTTGTGTAGAGTTGCTGAGAAGGGCACTCTGGAGGAAGAGTAGATGGGTCAAGGCCTCTGTCTGTTCTTCCTCAAGACGTTCTGGGGTTGGACTGCACCTCATCTCTGAAGCAGTCTGGGCTTCTCCAGGTCCTGGTCCCCTCTCTCCCCACCTCCTCTATCTCTGTTCACTCCTTTCTAAGCCTCTGTCTTTGATTTTGTTTCTGTCTTAGAAGAGAAGCAAATACCACTCAAATTGGGGCATGTGCACAAAAGAGCGGCCATTCTCCCCCCCCAGAGCCATGGATTTCTCAGGGAAAGCAAGGGGCCCTTTCAGAAATTTGTGTGCTGGGTCCAGACCACAGCCTGGGCCCTCTGCCTCTTCTCTCTCCCTGAACCTCTGGATGGGCCGTCTGGATGCCACATGTGTTTCTCTGCCCCTTTACTAATCACTGTCTCTCCCTGGGGGCACAAAGGGAACCCTGACAGTTTCCTGGATTTGTCCAGACCTTTATGGGATCTTAAAAGGAAGTGGGTGTGGAAATGGGATGTTTGGGGTGGAGCCTGGGTGGAGAAAAAGGAGAGGGAGGAGTTGGGGTGGGGGCTCCCAGGAGTGGGCCCTCTTTCTCTGCTGAGGAGGAAGCCCACAGAGAAACATGGGCTGTGGGCTGATCCAGAGGGAGGGGGCGGTGGGCTGGACCTGTGCTATGAAAACTAAGCTGATATCCCAGCGCCCTTACCCCACTACTGTCCCCCTACCCCAAAACCCTGCAGGGCTCAGGGCACAGGTAGGAAGGTGACAGCTTCGTTTATGGGCCCCAAACTGCAAGGAGGTGGCAATTAGCCCTCAGTGGGTCAAAGGAGAGCAACAATGTGCCCTGCCTTTTGAGGCTTTGAGGGGCCCCGGTGTGGAGCCCTCAAAAGTGGCTTGGCTATTCTAGGAGCATCTAGGCCCTCAGTCTTTCCCAACTCCCATCTCCTAGACTCCAAAACCAGGACCCGCCCCTGGCCCAGTAAAACTGCCTCGGATGGACCCCATCTTCTACTGCAATTTAGTGTCAGCCCCACTCATTGCTAATAGCTTCCTGCATCCCCTCTCCAAATGCCTTTCTGGGGGCTTGACCAGGTGGTGAGCTTAGGTTGTGGAGCAGGATTTCAGAGGTTACATTTGTCACAGGATTAAGTTGTTCCATATCCCTCAGATGGGCTCGTGCATATTTGGAACTCTCCCCCAAATCTTGGGACCCCAATCTACATGTGCCATTGGTATTCTCCCAGAGTGAAGGGATGCAATTCTAGCCAAACTTCGATTTAGTGCATGCAGGCTGAAGTCTTTCTACATCATAAATAAAACCTCATTTTTGATCCCCATGAATCCCCCTGCCTATACAGCTTTACCCACGTTCTAACCCTAACCCAAGCCTATTCTAACTCGAGTCCCAAACTCAATTCTAACCCAGCTGTAACCCGAATCCTAAATAAATCTCAACCCAGCCTTCAGTTTAGCTCTAACTGCATTCCCAAGCACAGCTATATGAAACTAAAACCCTGTTTACCATAACCCGAATCCCAGTCATGAACCCTAGCCTCAGTTCTAGCTGTCATTCTAACCCTAATCTCAACCTTCATTCCCATCCCAACCTCAAATCTGACCTCAACCTCATTCATAATTCCAATTGACCAACCCCAATCTTAACCCCAACTCCAGCCTTCTCCCCAACTCCAACATTTGCCCAAATCCAGATTCAATTTAACTCGAACCCCACCTTCAGTTTAATGGACCCTCAACCTCACTACTTTCTTTGCAGTCTCCCTCTTCCCGGTCCCATCCGTTCTCCCCTCCACCCATCCCTGACCTTCCCCACGGGTGGGTCTAGTAACCCACAGGGTCACCAAGCTATTTTCTTGGACCACTCTGGATTGAAAGTCAGAATGCCTGGGTGTCTCCCTCTTAGTCAAGCCACAGTAGCATCACCTGGGCTGACTCCTCCTGTTTCTCCAGGCCATTGTTTCCCCCCTATAAAGTGGGGATAATGATCCCTGCTCTCCAGAGTGTGCAGGACAATCCTGTAAACCCCCAAAATAAACAAGGAAATGAAAATATTCATTGTGTACATCTGGTGGGTGCCAGAGCACCCTGTTATTGTTGGGAGAGCAGGGCGAGGGGTTTGGAATGCAGAGATGCGTGGACTCCTTGTCCTTCCTTATTGTTCTGTCTTATTTTTCCTGGAGGGGTGGGCTCAGCATCCCTGAGCCCCATAACTCTCCCCAAGACTCTTTCCTCACTGCTCTTCCTGTGCCCCCTGTCAGGGATGGGGGAAGGCCCTTGACTCCTCTGAGGGAGTTGAGCTGTTGAATGGGGCCATTCACTGTGTGTGGGGGCAGTCCTGGAGTCCAGGGAGGCTCAAGGCCTGTTCTGGGAACCCCTGGACCCACTAGCAAGCGCAGGCCCTCCACTTTCTCTCTCTGCCCACCAGGACCCTCCCCACCCCAGCTCCAACCTTCCCAGAACTGTACTGGCTTAGCCACTTGACGAGCAGTCCCGGTTATGAGGGTCCTTGGTCTCCTTTTTTGTGCATAGAAGCACAGACACCAAATGATCCCTAAAACAAGTCCACACAGAGGGGCTCAGCCCTTCTCGACATGATGCACGGGCATGTCCCAGTGAGTGGGTGCACACGTACACAGGCACAACCCTTCCAGGCCCTCCTGGTGCTATTCCCTCCAGCATCCCCTGACCCACCCCATCCACTCACCTCGCTCTGTCCACACTCCCTGATACCTCTCCTTCAGGCCTCACTGAACTGGTTTTAGTTCTGTGTGGGAGGTGAGGGGCTGGATCCCTCATAATGCCACCAGCTTCCAGGGATTCCCCTATGCTCAGGGATGACCTTGCATCAGGGATGGATTGGGGCACAACTCCAGAGGGGGCGGCCAGGGGAAGACCATGTTCCCTCACACACCCCTTCCCTCCCTCTTTCAGCTCAGGAGGGCTGACTACCTTTGAAGTCCTGGGTCCCTTTCATCTGGCTGGGCCTCCCCTCCAGCCCCAGTGCCCCCTTCCCTGCTGCCTCAACCTGGGGTCGGGGGGTGGGGACCCTGGAGAGTCGTGGATATATATGTGAAGGCGTGGGGATGTGGAATGCTGGAGGCTGCACTGGGAGGGTGTGTTGGACACCTGTGCCCTGGGGTGAGTGTTGACCCTTCAAGGCCTGGCCAGCCTTCCATCCCAAGCCTGGCTTCTCCTTCCTCTTCTCCATTTCCCCTGGGGAAGGAGGCAACAAATGAGTGGTGAGGGGAACTCTGTGGACGCTGTGAAATGGGGCGACTGTTGTCACCTCGAGGATGTGGCCAGGAGGAAGTGGAAATTTAACAGATGCCTAATTACAAGTCCCACTGGCCTCCCTGAGCCACTCTCGGGATAGGGAAGAGCTTGGGTAAGGGCTGGGTAATGCCTGGGTAGGCCACTCTGTCACCCCGCTAATTAGGTTTCCTGGGACTCCTCCCCAAGGCGGGGACCAGGCCCCCTCCCTCCCATAGAAATAACTCTGGCTGCTCCCCAGCTGGGCACTCATTGCACCTTCCTGCCACCCTGGGCAGTGTCTGGGTCCTCAGCTCCCCCTCCCTCCACACACCACCACTGGCCCACCGCCAGCGGCCCCCGGGATACCCAGCCCAGGCGGAGGAAACACCGAGCCTAGAGACATGGGAGTTCGAGGAGCATTCCACCTTCTACTCGTGTGCCTGAGCCCAGGTATGGGGCTGGGCAGCTGGCAGGGATGCCCACATGACACCAGATGGGCAGGGAAAAGGGCAGTGAGGGGCTCATAGAGGAGCCTTGAGGGTGGTCTGAGATACCCTGGCAGGGTGCTTCCACCCTTGCCCTACTGCCACCTGGGTCTGGATATTGCCATGGAGCCCTCCCCCGAGGAAAGCCCCAGCCTAAAGGTGTGGGGCATATGTCAATGGGACAGAGGTCTTTGATGGATCCTCATCACCCAGAGCCTGTGGGGCTCACACATGTACGGACATGCTGCGAATGGGAGCACAGGGCTTGCGTGAGCTCCTCTGGGAACCGGGGGTTGGGTAAGAGGGTCAGGTGAGCAGCAAAGCTGGGTGGGGGCTGAGGAGGAGCCTGAGAAAGCTCCCTTTTCATCAGTCTGTGTGCTATTCCCAGCGGGAGGGCCCTCGCCCCACTCTCAGGCCAGAGCTAAGGGTAGGGAGCTGTTTGCCTTGAGGGGGCAGAGACTGGGGCTGGTGTAGTCTGAATGGGCTGCTTCCAGCCGGCCAGTGAGAGCCCAGGCCTGAGAACTCTGCTCCAGGCCCCTGGGCTGTGAGAACTCCAGGGTAGTGCCCCCTCCAGGATGAGGCCTGAGGAGGGTGGGGACGGCAACTCCGGGAGCCCCTCACCCCACTGGGGCACACTTTGAGGGCAGGGCTCAGGATGGGATATTATGGCTGCCTGCCCAGGTTGGGGCAATTCTCGGCCAGGGCCATTCTATGTGGGCATCGCTGGAAATGGCTCTGAGACCCTCCTGGGGTTTAGATTCAGGATGAGGGGTCGGGGAGGAGCTTGAGAAGGAGGGAGCATTTTCAGGCTTTGTATGAGTGTGTGTGTGCGTGTGTGAATGATTGCATTTCCGGAAGGATGTCTGCAACACCCTCTCTGTCTGGTGAGAGCTGGGCTGGCCAGAGCCCACTCGGGAAGTGCCAGCCATGCTATGGGGACCTGGGACATCTCCATGTGTGTGGCGTGTGTCGTGGGCTTTGTGCATTTATGCACCAATACCCTCTCACGGGGCCACCTTTTCTCCCCTCCCTCACCTTCGGGAGGAGGGTTAGGAACTCTGCAAGCAGCTCGAATACTCACAAAGGATTTCCAAGCTGAGAGTAGACACTACTACTGAAGCGACACCTCCCTGGAGGGTGCAGCCCTGTACTTTTGTGGAAGGACAATTAGTCACCACCATCCTCCTTCCTGGAGAGCCCATTGCGATTTCCCTCCCTCTCTCCCAGTCTCCGCATTTAGCTCTCTCTCCCACTCAGGCTTTCTTCCTTCTTTCCAGCCTCTCTCTTCTCTCACCTTCCCTGGAAGTACTTCCTCAGTGCCACAGCAAGAGGAATCAAGGTGAGACACCAGGAACAGCCTCCCCAGGAGAGTGAGGGGTGCAGAAAGGCTGGAACCCTTGGGAGGACATTGAGAAAGCTTTTAGGGAGATTGAAAGGCTAGGGTGAGGCTCCCTGGCTGGGGACAAGGGAAGACACTCCGCCTAGTGCAGGGTGGAGGCCCTCTCCTTCCAGCCCGTCCCTCCTTCCCAAGCCCCCTTCCTTGAATACTTACCCCGCTGCGTGGCTGGCCCCGGGTATGGGGAAAGTCCTCTTGTTGTGGGTTGCTTCTGGCAGCCCTTCCCCAGGGTGGAGCCTCTGCTCTTTGCTGAGTTCTGGCTCATGCCTGGCTTGCCTTGTGCCGCCCTAGGATCCGGCAGATGGCATCAGGATCCTTATCTCAGGAATGAGCTGCTGTTCTCTTGGCCTGGGGCTGGAGGAGGCATCACCAGGTCCCGTTAGAGCCCCAGCAGCCAACCTGCCTGCTCTGGGTTACCCTGGACTCTAGCAGGCATTTGGTCATGGCTGCCGGCCCAGCCACGGTTCCGAGGAGCAATTCAGTGATGCCTGAGGTTTTGGGGGTGTTGAAAGGGCACCTGCTGGCTCTCTAGAACCAGACTAAGCTTCTACAGGTGTGTCTGGTCTTGAAGGAATGCACACGGGGGACTCCGTGTGTGCGTAGTCAGCGTGTCTTCCGGATTAACGTTAATATGTTTGGGTGCAGATGTGAGTCTGTATGGATCTGACAGTGTCTGTGTGTATAGGAAGGTGGGACTGCATAGGTATGCATCTGCACTTGGAAGGCTTGTAACAGTGTGTCTAGGTGTCGATTTCTTCGGCTGTGACAGTGTGTAATTGTGTGTGTGAGAGGTTCTCTAAGTGTGAAGGTGGTCCCAGGAGAGAGCCAGAGAAGGGCAGAGCAGAGGTCAGGGGCTGGGACTCCAAGGGACTTGCTTGCTGACTCAACAAAGAATTCAGGAGAGTGTGCCAGGCTGGGTGAGGGGCCTGAGGAGAGAGGGTTACAGGAGACTGGGAGATGGAGTGCTGCCTGCCCTACCTGCCAAGGTTGGGGCCCTGGGCACACCCCCCTTCATATTCCTCTCTAGGTCCAACCGGTTGGGGCTATTGCTTGCCTGGGGTCAGGGTAGGGAGGGAGAGGAGCTCAGCCCTGAGTTGCCAGATCCTGGCTCCTCACCCAGGGCTGACTCAGTGGAGCTAGTGCTGGCAGTAGTGGGAGGGGCCCCAACTGGAGCGAGAAGGTGGGGGCAGCTGTACCCGAGCTGCACAATCACACAAGGGGAAGGACACAAAGTCCACAAGGTCACATGTCGGCATGCAAGGCTCATACTGCCCTACAGATGCATGTGGCCATAGTCCGAGGCACACACCATCATTCACTATCACACAAGAACACAGCCAGTCTCCTGGTCACAGCTGCCCACTGTCACACACAGGCACACTATCACTTAGAGCACTTACATAGCCAGGCATACAGGCATATAGTCACAGATACACATTGTCATACACAGAGACAGACACAGACACTGTCTTCTGCTCCTTGGTCTGGAAGGGGACCCCAGAGGCCATGGTGTCCATTCTTCTGCCTCCAGACAGGAGCACCTCACTTGGCCCAGACAGAGGCAGCTTTTAAGGAGTCAGGCTCTTCCATCAGAGCATTTAAAAACTCAGTGTGGTCTATGTGCCTACACACACACACACACACACATGTACCATCATGTAAATATATAAGCAGACACCCTGCCTGGTCACGTGCACGAGTATCCTTACAGGACACATAAGCAGCCACAAATACTCATAAGCACGCAATGTACATATGTGTACGTACTCATACATGCACACACAATCATGCAGACATACAAGCATACAGAATAGCTATGTATATATGCAAACAGTATTCAGATGCATTCCTACACAAAACCAGAATATAGACATACTTACACAAGCGTGCATAGACATGCATATACCAATTCATACACCCACATACTCAGAGCAGCTCCTCCTCCCTACGGAACCCTTACTGAGACCTGGGTTGCCACCTACAGAAAATGGTGGAGGGAGGGGCTGAAGCTGACCACACAAGCTATTTTTGCTCCCCTCACCCCACGTGCTCTGCCTGGCCTGTAGCACTGCTGTCTGCTGTGCGGATCAACGGGGATGGCCAGGAGATCCTGTACCTGGCGGAAGGTGATAATGTGAGACTGGGCTGCCCCTACATCCTGGACCCTGAGGACTATGGTCCCAATGGGCTGGACATTGAGTGGATGCAGGTCAACTCAGACCCTTCACATCGGGAGAATGTGGTGAGTGCTGTGCACAGGGTTCCCCTTACCCTACACTTCATGGTGTCTTCCTGTCAGCAGCCCACACCCTGAGGGAAAAAGGAGGGCAGACAAGGAAACTAAGACCTCGAACCTCCCCCAAGGTCTCTCAGGAAATGGGGCAACAGGGATGAGAGCTTTGCAATCACAAATCAAGCCAGCCAGTTCATCCACCTCCTCCCAGCTCACTCCAAAGGGAAGATGAGGCATGGTCTCTGCCTTTGAGAAGTTCTCAGCCTGACTTTATACTTTCCAAAGTGCTTGATGTCATCTGATCTCACACGATATATAAGAGGTCAGTGGATCAGGCATCATATTCCCATTTTTCAGCCAAGAAAACTGAGTCTGAGAAGTTCAGTGAATTACCCAAGGCAGCGAATCTACATGGCCCTCCTCGGCTCTGCCTGTCTCACCACCTCTGTTTTCTTCTCTTCTTCAGTTCCTTAGCTACCAGGACAAGAGGATCAACCATGGCAACCTCCCCCATCTGCAGCAGAGGGTCCGCTTTGCAGCCTCAGACCCCAGCCAGTATGATGCCTCCATCAACCTCATGAACCTGCAGGTATCTGACACAGCCACCTATGAGTGCCGGGTGAAGAAGACCACCATGGCCACTCGGAAGGTCATCGTCACCGTCCAAGGTATGGCTAGACTCCTCTGGGAGCTTCTTCCCCAGACTTCAGAGCCAAGGGAGGCTTGGCCACCCTGAGCCTGGCTCTGCCTCTTGGCTGGGCCCTGGCTCAGAACTGCTTGCTTTTCTGCAGCACGGCCTGCGGTGCCCGTGTGCTGGACTGAGGGCCACCTGACACACGGCAACGACGTGGTGCTGAAATGCTTTGCCAATGGGGGCACTCCACCTCTCTCCTACAAGTGGGCCAAGATCAGTGGGCACAGCCGCCCCTACCGTGCTGGGTCCTACCATTCACAGCAGAGCTTCCACTCTGAGCTCTCTTACCAGGAGTCCTTCCACAGCAACCTGAATCAAGGTGAGGGGGCCCCAGGAGAGGGGAGCGCGAGAAGCAGAAGGTAAGGACTCTGGGAACTGCTGGGCCTTCCCTGGTCATCAGTGGTACAAAGTCAAACTTAGAAGCCCTGTAGGAGACTAGTCCTCTGAGCCTGTTTCAGAAGCTGCTATTGAGGGAAGAAGAGGAGGCAAAAGGGGGGAGTCAGTCAAAAGCAGTATGGTTAATTTGGAAGGAGCATGGCCTAAGACAGACAGAGCTGGGCTTGAATGCTGGCTGGACCACTGACTGGCTGTGAGACTTGGGCAAGTGGCTTAACTTCTCTGTGCCTTGGTTTCATCATATACGAAAAGGGAATAATAATGTTTGCCTTCCAGGGGCACGTGAGGATTAAATGGGATGAGGCGGGTAAAGTGGCTGGCACCCAGGGAAGCTGGCTAGTACTCACAGTCGAAGAATATCAGAGCTGGAAGGCACCTTAGAATTCCTCTGGTTGACCCTGTCCTCTCTGTACAAATGAGGAGACCAAGGCTCAGAGAGGGGACATATTTCCCTAAGATACCTAATGGTGTCTCTGTCCTATTGCTGGTAGAGGGGCCCTTCTTTGCCTCTCTGTTCCAGGAGGGGCAAGGTGACTCACCTGGAGAGTGGAGTGGATCCGTGTGTGTATACACCTTCCCTCGTTCCACCCACAGCCCACAGGGGCCTGGGTTAGGGTGGAGCTCTCAGAGACCAGGCCCCTCAGCCTCACTAGAGACCCCTGGTTCTCCTTCAGTTGCAGGCCTGAGCAATGGTGACCTGGTGTTGAACGACATCTCCTACAAGGATGACGGGCTGTACCAGTGCACAGTGGCCAACCATGTGGGCTACAGTGTGTGTGTGGTGGAGGTGAAGGTCTCAGGTATGTGCAGCCGCCCTGGAGGTCCCATGGCTGGGAAGGTTGGATGGGAGGAACTTGGGCTGTATTTTGGAGCCTCATCTGGCTCTGCCCTCCCATTGCCCTCAGGGCATAGGTCTCCACCTAGGTTAGCTGGGAAGCCCTGGGAAAGACATGCAAACGTAAGGGGTTCACTTGCATTTCCCCATATACTCCTCACTGGGTGTCCCTGAGACCCCCCTGAATCCCTCTCCCTCTTCCCCACAGGCCCCTGCCCTGGCACCTCCTGGTTAGCCAGGCACCTGCCACACTGCAGAAAGGCTGACTCCTCTTTACTTCTCTCCACAGACACCGGGCGCATAGGCATCATCATCGGCGCAGTGCTGGGCTCTTTGCTCATACTGGCCTGCCTGTCGGTGGGCATCTGGGGGCTCATCTGCTGCTGCTGCGGCGGCGCCGGGGTTGGCGGCGCCCGCGATGCCTTCGGCTACCGCAACGGCGGCGGCGGCGGCGGGGTCGGCGGAGGGGCCTGCGGCGACTTGGCTAGTGAGATCAGGTAAAACCTGATGCATGCTGCATGCTGCTGTGCGGCAGGGGACCGGCGCCCTGCCCCTCCTCACCCTTGCCTACCACCGGCCGGCTGGGACACCCACCCCAACCCTGCCCGCCACCGCCGGCGAGTGCTGGGACCGCAGCATGTCGACCTGCCAATCATCGCATGGCTTTCCTCTCTCCCCCTTCCCACGTCCAGTCTTCACTTCTGCTCCCCTGTCCGCCACTTCCCTCCTGTCCGTGCACCTGTCTGTCCGTCTCGTCTAGACTGTAAGCTCCTAGAGGGCAGGGCATGTATGCTTTTCACGTTTCCCCTGTATTGCGCCGGTGAGAACTCTGGACGTGCTTATTTAAGAAGAGTTAATAATAAGAATAGTGCTAATAACATATCAGAAACGAACTAGAAATAAAAATAGAACAAGACTAGTCGTGCTAATGATTGCAGTGCCCTAGGGATAGAGGAAAAGATGGAATAGATTGAGGGGCAGGAGGTGAGGAGAAGAGGGAGAGAGAGGTCAAGGTCAAGGTTAGTTAAGGAAAGGACAGGGAAAACAGCTCCTGGATCTCCAAGGTTCCCTCCCTGTTAAAGCCGGTGGTTCTGCGAAAACATCTGAAGGGGACTCGAGGGCGTCCAGATGGGGCTGCCTACTGTGGGCTGTCCGGACACATGAGGACAAGCCTTGTCTAGAGGATGGGGATGGTGGCCCCAGGGACCACTGCGGGGTCGCCGGCCTAGGAAGAGGCAGAGAGGAGGGTAGGTCGAGGCTGAGGGAGGGCGGGAGGCGCGGGAGACGAGAGGTTGCCAAGAGCCCCCGGCTCTGCCCAGGCCGTGCCCATGCCCCGCCGCGGAGGAGCCCGCTCACCCGCCCGCCTGTTGTTTTCCACAGAGAGGACGCCGTGGCGCCGGGGTACAAAGCCAGCTGGCGCGGCAGCCGCGTCACCCAGCTCCTGGGGTACCCGACGCAGAACGTCAGCCGCTCCCTGCGCCGCAAGTACGCGCCTCCGCCCTGCGGCGGCCCCGAGGACGTGGCCCTGGCGCCCCTCCCCGCCGCCGCCGCCGCCGCCTGCGAAGCGGGCCCCTCCCCAGTCTACGTCAAGGTCAAGAGCGCCGAGCCCGCCGACTGCGCCCAGGCGCCGCTGCCGGGCAAGGACGGCCTCTTTGTGTGAGCGCGCCGCGCGCCGGGCTGCGCCCCGGCCGGGAGGAGGGCGCGGGGCTCTCTGCCTGCACCTGGGGACGCTCTCGCGCCGGCGCTGACCTCGTCTGCCCCGGGCCGCTCGACGGCTGGGGGACTGAAGGCATTTCCCTCGGGAAATGAGTAGGGAGGCGGAGCCCCCTTCCCCCAAGTGGGAGAGGGCGGGGGAAAGCAGAGAAAGGCCATCGAGAGCCCTCTCCGCACGCCCTGGGAGCTGGAGGGAGGAGGAGGTGTGCGAGCGCTTGAGGCTGGAGGCCCGGTGTCCCCAGCCAAGGCAGAGGGCCCCGGGGGCCAGGTGGGTGGGGGTCTGGACTGAATTGTTCTGTGTGTGAGAGCTGAGCTCCGAGGCAGCAGTGTTAGCACAATAAAAAAACTGTAAGACTTGAGACTGATGTGACTGTTGGTTCCACGGAGGGTTGGGCATAGGGTCAGGGTGGAGGGCCCTGCTCAGGGCGGTGGGAGTGGGAGAGGTTGCTCCCTGTCGTCCAGCATCATTCCTGCACCATTTCCGCCCTTCCCCTCCTTGGATAGGTAGCTGCCAGAGTTAGAATCCTACTCCTTCCCTATACAGATGGGGCAACTGAGACGCTTCAGGCTGAATTTTAAACCCAGAATCCCGCTTTTCTCTCCCATTCCAGAAGGTCAGAAGAGGCGAAACAAGGGGCTGGCAGAGATGACCTCTCTGAATGTTCCTGGACCATTCTGAGCATCTTTCTTCCTCCTCCCCTCATCTCTCTGTTCCTGACTTCCTCATCTCTACCAGATGTCTGCTTTCCTTCTCAACAACCAGGAAGGCTTTCAGAGTCATGCTTGTAAGGTAGAAAGACCTTCAAGATCATCTAACCTAGGCCTGTTTTAATGGAAAGGGGATGGACATTTATTGGGCACCAACTAAGTACCAGGTATTTTCCAATATTTTGTCTTATTTAATCCTTACTTTTGTCTTATGAGGGTGTGCACTGTCCCATTATACAGGCAAAGGAACTGAGGCTCAGAGGGGTTAGATAGATTGACCAGGGCTACAAAGGTAATAACTCAGATTTTGATCTAGGACATCAGGCTGTTTCTCTGGATTTGAATTCCTTCTGCATCATTCCTGACCAAGGATGTTTCAACCTCTTCTTGAATACCTCCAGTGGCATCTCACTACTCCCCAAAGCAGTCCATTTGGCCTCTGACTGTCAGAGATCTCTTTTTCCTCTTGAGCCCAATTTTTGTCCCCATATAACTTTTATCCCTTGGTCCAAGTTCTCCTCTTAGGGAGCCCCAAGCATTGCATTTCCAATTCACCTGCCTCTAGTGGACTAAGTGGTTGTACTCCATACAGGATGGCTGCAACAGGCACGCAGCTAGACGTGTGTTTGGTGTAGGGGTTGAGGGTCTTCTGAAAAGCACAGTATTTCGAGGTCATTCAGTTCTCCCTGCCTCTCCCAGCCACCTGCCTGTTGAGAGTCCAGCACTTTCTTCTCTCTTTACCTCTTTTTGCTTGAGGACAACTGGACTTTCTAATTCTTCCTGCTTCTACTCTGGGGCCAGATGAAGTGTGGTGTATGGATGGACCTCAAAGTATCTGAGTTTCAACTTTCTTAACTGAAGAAGCCCTGAAGCCCTGCTTGGGTATACATAACTAGGAAGTCCTTCTGGTTGGCTTGGGTATTTGCAAAAGGGTGATGGCATTACTGCTGTGCCTTGATAGTGCTTGGGAAGAGAAAGGATGGTGGGACAGAGGGAGCCAGGGACAAATGTCTTCGGGTAGGGGTGGGGAAGTGGGGGTGTTCCTGGGGATGGTGACGGGGGTAAGGGATTAAACACTGAGGGAGCACAGAACTTCAGGAACCATCCATCCCTTCATTTATTTGGACACGTTTATGAGCACCCATATGATGATTTGTTCATAGAAAGTTAGATCGTCAGCAGGGCACTGGGCCTGGCGCACTTTTGCCCTACAACAGGGCACGGAATAGGATGACTTGAAGAGGGCCCTCCCAGTCTGAGGAGCCTCCTGCAAGGTGATGAGGAACAGAGGCAGCCAGCTGGCTGTACAGGTTGTGTCGAATGACCTCATCTTCCCATTCTAGGAGCCAGGGAGCCATGCTCAGACTTAGCCTTCATTTGAAAGGTGAGAACAGCCAGGCACTGGCAAGAAAAGCTCATTAAAAAGCAGTAAGAGAGATTTTAGAGAGACTCTGGAAACAACTTACTCAACAGAGAAGCCGGGGAAGTTCTTGATCTGAGGCTGGGTCGCAGTGGTTATCAGGGCACTCACCACCGCTGGGTGAGCAGGGAGGGCAGTTTCTGACCTGTGATTTTGACTCAGGGACACGTTGGTGCTTTTTCATTTCCCCTGCGTGAAACCTTGTCTGTTCACAAGAACACTTGTGGTGGTACCTGTTTGACAGTGGCTTTGGGGACGGGGTAGGGAAGCCCTACTTTCCAGCATTTGCTGTTTCCATGATGTAAATTCTCCCACCATGGCTGATTTCAAGTTACCAACATGATGTCCATGGTGTGGAGTCGGGAGACAGGTGCCGTACCACACCATTGTAGAGCATTTCCACCATACCCATCCCCTAGAGGTGGATAACTCGAGAGCTGAGACAGTGGTGAACTGCAGTAAAATAATTAGGAAGTGATGAGTTTTGAGCACCTTTCTCCTCTGTTTTAATATAATTTATTTAATTGTAAATTTATATAATTTAACTTTTAATAATGGCTGCATTTAACAACTGGCTTGCAAAATTTAGGCGGGCCATGTCACCAGGCAATCAGGAGGCTGTGTACACAAACGCTGCCTCAAGAGAGGGAATCTCAAGTACAGTCCTGGTTTTTCTCTCTCTCTTTTTCCTTAGAGATGCAAATAGCACGCAGTCACCTGTCTCCGTTCTTCTTCCTAGTTCCGCCTTTTGCGTCTCTCTCCAGTCTTGCTGGAGCTGAATTCTAGTTCCTATGGTCACTGAAAAATAATTTAGAGAATTGACGTGTCCTTGGTAACCATGAGAAACCTAACTTGGCGTCCACAGAATTTCCGTGAATTTGTCTTTTAGGGCATCCGGCCCTGGGAAATCTATTCAAGAGACATTCTGAGTCATTCCTGACTCAGTTTCTTCCGTGATTCTCTTCCCCAGGTTTTAGGAAGTCATCCTCCAGTCATCTTCTCTTAAGCCCCAAATTTGCAAGGCCATGATTGATATGAAATCCCGGTGGATTTTCTTCTTTGTGTTCCTGGTGACGTA
Organism: Equus przewalskii; assembly: GCF_037783145.1. Classification (NCBI taxonomy): domain Eukaryota; kingdom Metazoa; phylum Chordata; class Mammalia; order Perissodactyla; family Equidae; genus Equus; species Equus przewalskii. Next base: position 1,915,306 of record NW_027228754.1, read on the forward strand.
ACTATTAGCACGCGTGCTGCTCAATTACATTTCAGTTGCTCCAGGACCAGTCAGACTCTGGGGAGGGATTAATTTTTTTTCCTGCCTCACTGGAAAAAAAGGAGATTTGTGAATTACCCAATCCTTGTTTGGGCAGTGGCCTGTCTGGAGGCAGGGAACTGGATGCAAAATTTTAGCTCTGTCCCTTGTGCTTCCCAGGGAGCCTGCTGGTGACAGCCTTGGTGACCCCTGCTCTAGAGTTTATTTGTCCATCCAGCCTGTCTGGAGTAATCATTTCATTTATTCCTGGCGTATGGAAACAAAACCATTCGTCTCCATTTAGTTAGGTTACGAAGGAAGTGCTGAGAAACACGAGACCATGCAGGCGAGGTGGGGATAGGGGCTGCTTTGGGAAATCTGGACGACCTTGGACATGGTCACTGTGCCTTCCGGTGGGGAGTGGACAAGATAGCCTTCTGCCACCCCTCTGCGGCTCTTGCTCTCAGCAGCTTTCTTGGATGTGTTTTAGAAGGACAGGCAGGATGGGACACTGAGTGCTGGGGAGGAGTCTGAAGCCCTTGACAAAGGCAGGAAATGGAGGAGAGGAGGATGGGGCAGAACTGCCGAGCTCATTTTTACAGAGGCTGAGTTTGCAGTGATGGTGGACCCATGTTGAATGTATTGGGTAGAAACGAAGTAAAGGAGAGAGGAAGAAAACTTGTAATAAATATTTGTGAGTTAGTCATATTCACATATGAAAAGGAAAAGACCGCAGTTTTGGGATCAGACAGACCAGAATTCATAGTTATTTCATAAGCTCCCAAAGCCTCAGTTTCTTCATCTATAAAATGGAAGAGTAAAAGGGGTATGATGTGTGAAATGCTTATTACAGAGGCTGGTGCATAGTAGGGGCTCTGTAAATGGTCGATCCCCATGCCCCCAGTCCTCAATATGTAATTTCATCTCCCACAAGACGGCAGGCCTAGAGGCATAGATCCAACCACACAGAGGTGGGGGGTGGAGGCTGAGGCAGTGGGAGGTCCAGAGGGAGGGGTTGGAGTGAGAAGAATGAAGTCCTGAGATTGAACTTGGAGATGACTCACCATACGGGAGAAGAGGCAAGGAGCCCAGGAAGCAGCAAGTAGAGAAGGAGGAGGAGACCCAGGAGTCCTGGAATCCATGTGCGTGTATTAATATTGACAACAGTCCTCATTAGTAAGAGTGCTACTGCTAATAACAGGAAGCACCTGAAACACAAGCTCGGCAGGGTCCTGGAGTCAGGCCTGGGGACAAGCTGCCAGAATCCTCTGGGCCGCCTCCCTGGACCCAGGTGTGCCTTCCTGTGCCCTTCACATCTGTCTACCTGCTCTCAGCTCCTGGCACTCAGGCGCAAGGTGCTGTCCTCTGGGCCCAGTGCCCACTCTGGTGCCCCCTGGAGCATGGACCTTGACAGCACTTCCCAGGTCTCTACACAGCTCTCCCAAAGCTGAGGAGGAACCCTCCCAGCAGGGGCCACATAGATTTCCTTAGACATTTTTGGGAGAAACAGTTCAGTCTTGGAACTGAGCTCCTTCAGCTACTACAGGACCCACTTCCTGCCTGTCTACTCCTGTCAGTCCCCACAGGCACCCTCTGGTTGGGACCCCTCCCCTTTGTTCTTCTTGGATGCCGCCCACAGCCTTGTGGCCTCTCCCTGCCATGACCCGCCTGAACTTGCTCAGCTCTGTGGCTCTCCAAACACTGGGATTCAGCTCCCAATCCTGGCTCCAGCCCCAGCCCCCACCTGGCCTCAGCCCCTTTGCCAAGGCTGCTTTCCTTGCCTGTGACTCTCGCTCTCTCTTTCTGCCTCACATCCTCTTTTGTAGCCTCCATGGGTTCTTCACAGAGGCAGACTGGCTGTATTCTGTTCTGTTATCTCAGTCTCTGCCCTGCTCCCAGCTAAGGGGACGTGGTGTTTACTTTGTTATCTCCCTGGAAATGTCCTGTTATCCTCCCTTCTCCATCAGACCAGGCTTCCACTGAGGACAGGGCTGTGTCGTCTCCTCTCTCAACATCTGCTCCCTTCTAGAGCTCACAATCTCTCCCTGAGCTAACCTTCCCTATAATTAATGTGATGGAGAAAGATCATACTAAAGACTCCTCCCCTAACTTCTTGTTGTTGTTAATACTGTCAAGTCGATTCCGACTTCTAGCAACCCGGCTTACAGCAGAGCGGAACCCTGCTCCATCTTTTTGAGCCATCCTTTCATCCTCTGGCACTATTTCAGACCGTGTTCCACTGCTATTCACAGGGTTTTCATGGCCAATTTTTTGGAATTGGGTGGCCAGGTCCTTGGTCAACTTGGGGTGGCAACAATAATCAATGCCAATGATAACCAATGATTACTTCAGGGGCATGTGATGGAAAAAGCCACATATATCCCACGAAATCCTTCTCAAAGGTGTGTGTGAAAACTGTCCTCCCTGAGAGGGCCCATCAGCTGATGAGCAGAGTCAGGCAGGACCTGGGAAATATCCCACTGCTGCTCCAGTCCTCCTTGGACCAGGGCAATGGGCCCCACCAGGTTCTACTGGGCAAATCATGGTGCCCCTGTTCCTCTGACTACCAGGCTCTTTAGGAAGCTCTTCCCTGTACAGCATGCAGGCTTCTCATCCACAGTGTATTAAGGACTTAGGAAATGCCATCTTTGTCATCACAGCCATTAAAAAATTGAGCAAAAAGTTCTTGGTCAGGAGCCTAATCTGCTATTATAACATTGTTCCTGTGGGCAAATCCAATTCCTTCTTTTCAATACCCATCAGCCTTTCCAGGAATGTAGCACACAGTCGGAGATAGTGAGGAATGGGGATGGGAATAATCTCCCACCCAGCTCCCCCACCTCTCTATCTATCCATCTAAAATCGATATGCCAACAAAACCCAAATTCATATACCCAGGCCAGACCTCTCTCCTACATTCCATACTCACTTATCTGCTTAGGTGTTTAACAGACATCTCAAACTTAGCATGCCCCAAACACTGCCCCTGATCTTCCGTAAACCTCTTCCACCCACCGTCTCCCCATTGCAATTGATGGCAACTCCAACCTTCCTTAATTCCTTTCCTTCTCTCCCCCCTCTACCCCCACCACATCCAATCTTTCAGGAAGTCCTGTTGGCTTTACCTTCAAGGAAGATCCAGAATCCGACCCTCCTCTCCTCCTCACTGTTGCCTCCCAGCCACCATCACCTCCTGCCTGGGTTACAGGAACAGTGTCCCAACTAGTCTCCCTTGCCCACCTGCACTTATTCTCAGCAGAGAAGCCAGAGTGATACTTAGATCATTCTTCTGGCCAAAACCCTGAGCTGGCTTCCCATTTTACTCAGAGCCACGGCAAGGTCCTTTCACTGGTCTTGCAGGCCTTGCATGGCACCACAGAGACCTAACCCACTGTCCCTCCACCCCTGGCTCTGTTTTCTCGAGCCACACTGGCTCCTGTTTCTTGAACCCCGTTAGGGTCTTTGCTCTGGCTGATCTCTTTGCCTGGAATGGCTTTCCTCTGGGTTTTCCAGTGGCTCAATCCTTACCTCTTTCAGGTCTTTGCCCAACCCTCTCCCTCTCACTGAGGCCTTATTTAAGATTGCAGTGCCCTTGTGCCTGCACTCCTTATTGTCCTTACCCCCTCTATTTTTTATTTAGTCTATAGCACTTATCCTCTTCTAACATACTATATAATTTATTTGTTATGATTACTACTAATTGACTCCCCCCGCCCCCTTCTCGCACTGTAAGCTCCACGAGAGCAGGGATCTTGGTTTTATTCACTCATGTGCCTAAACGCCAAAGAATTCCAAGCATATAGTAGGCACTCAATAAACATAGCTTCGAAGAATTAAAGAGAATGGGAGGAGACAGACAAACTGCAGCAGGAGGAGGTCACCTCCCACTCCAGGGCCCCTGGGGAGGTGGGAAGTTAGTGAGGAGCAGCCGTCTCCTCATGGGGGCCACGAGGTCCCTAAGAGCCCAGAAGGTTGTCTGAGCCCAGCCAACTGATTATGCTGCCTAGCAGGCGGACATCCAGATATAGAATCTCCCAGCCTGAGACTCTTGGCTTCCTCAGTGGAGGGATGTCTGAAGAACGGTCGCTTACTGTCCTGCATGTCCCCCACCCTCTGCATGAACCACTTAGTTCACAAGCACCATTTGGCGATGTGCTTCCTGGGTGTCAGTGGGTATGAAACCTGACCATTCCAGGAGCTCCCAGCCTCCTTAAGGAGACCATTAACACATTTGGAAAAATGTACAAATGACGTGCATGATTGTTGATTCAGCTTCATGCAAGGCTGGAGAGTTGATGCTATGAGATCACTTGAGAGGAGGCTTCTGGGAGAAGGAGTGCCTGGAGCTGGGCTTTGAAGCTTTGATTGGAGAAGGAGATGGGTCAAGGGGTATATTCTAGGCTGGGAGGTAGGGGAAGAGCCTGGAAAAAGGGGCAAAGTTCATGAGTTTGTCAGGGTCAGGGGACAGACAATAGCTCAGGCCTGTCTGGAATCGAAGGTGTGAGTTGGGGCTGCTAATTGCTGAGTCCTCTCCATCTGAAGGCCTCCCAGGTGGGCCTGCAGGAGAGGGGGAGGTAAATGAGTGTGCCAGCTGGAATGCTCCCAGTAAGGGGTGGGAGTGAGCTTGAGGAGGGTGTTCCCTCCATGCTCCAGGCAGAGACCCTTATTTCTTCCTCTGAAAAATGTCCGATGAAGACTCATCTCTCCCACACTCCAGTTTCTGCTCCATCTTCCAGGAGGCAAAGGAGAACTCGTCTTCTCTTTAGCATAGGGGGCCAGCTGACTCAGTCCTCCAGGAATGTGGCCCTACTCTGATGGCAGCATTGAGACTATGCTGGTCCCCGAGGCCAAGAGCCAACTTGGTGATGGGATGTTTGTGTGTCCTTTAAACTGGGTGGTTGGACAATCTCACAGGGCTGTGTGTGAGGGGGAGGATGTTCACTGGGGTCAGTGATGGCTAGAAGGCCACAGCTTCAAGGGATGGGACACAGCAGACCACCAATACCCTCCTCTGCAGGTCCAAGAACTCCCCCATCCCAGGGCCCTGACTCATGCTGCTTCCCACTCTCTACCCTGCCCTCCCCTCCCTTAGGCAACTCATTGGCCCTTCAGAAGAATATGGGATATTTCTAGCCCAGTGTGGGTACGTAGCCGGATATTCTCTGCTTCAGCCCTGATCTGGTGCTGTGGCTGAGAGCCCTCTGCAGGCAGGTGCTGGTTTCCATCCTGTAAAGTTGCACCCTCCTTACTGTACAGCAAGGCATAATGAACAATCCTATCACCAGCCAGCCTGACCCTGGGCAGCTCCTCTTGACATCCTCACCACAAAAGTATGACTCAGAGAGAGGCCCCATGGCTTCTGACCTGGCTAGTGTGACTTACCTCTGGGGGACAATCACGGCATCATGTCCTTTGGAGTGACTTATGTGCTGTGCTTCTCTATCTGACCATGACACTGTCCCTTTGCTTGGACAGGCTCTCGAGACAGACAGCACTCGGGGCTCCACCTAGACAGTCCACGTGGGACTCTGAATGCTGCAGGAGCGGGCATGAGGTGGGTTGCATTCAGAGCTTGTTGGGGTCTAGGACTGCCCCTCCATGGCCACTGAGGCAGCTCCAGTGCTCCCCACCATTATGACCTTGGGTCCTGAATGTTTTGGGGCTTTCTGGAGCTGGGTTGGCAGGATTCAGGCCAGGCAGCGGAGAAGCTGACCAGGACAGGATGGGCTGGAGTAGTTTGGGCTGAGGGTGCTGTGGGGCCCTCTGGCCTGGAGATCTTTTGCAGGCCCTCCACCCTCAGGATCATATCAAGGGACCTGGAGTGTAAAATCCCACCTGGTTACAGGCACGAGCCAGCTGTCGTCCATGGGAGTGGACTGGGGCAGAGGAAGACATGGCTTTTCTTTCTCAAATCAATTCACATTTCAATTATTAGGTTGCATCATATGAAATTACCTATATTTGACTATTTTTTTACTTATGAAAATGGCCATTTTCATATGATTCAACCCAACACATTGTTCAGTCTCCAAATAAAAGCCCCGTTTCCTGATAATTAAGGGCCAATCAACTCTTGACTTCACCCCAAACTTGCTCTTCTTTCTGTATTTCCAGTTTGGGTAAACAGCACCTCCATCTCCTGGTTACCCAGTTCAGATACCCCAGTGTCATCCCTGACCCCTCCCCATAATGAATACCAAGTCCTGTGTCTTCTAGCTCCTAGATGTTTCTTGAATCTACCCACTTCTCCACCCCCACTCGGTTCCAAGCAATCATCATGTCTTGCCAGGATCACGGCAGTAACTTCATCTTCCTGCCTTCTCTCTCTCCCCATTCAATCCATTCTCCACACAGACACCAGAGTGAGCTTTTAAAAATGCAAGTCTGGGGACCAGGCTGGTGGCGTAGTGGTTAGGTTCTCGGGCTCCGCTTTGGTGGCTCAGGGTTTGCAGGTTTGGATCCCAGGCGTGGACCTGGCACTGATTGTCAGGCCATGCTGTGGTGGCATCCCACATAAAATAGAGGACGATTGGCACAGATGTTACCTCAGCAACAATCTTCCTCAGTCAAAAAGAGGAAGATTGCGGGGCTGGCCTGGTGGCGTAGTGGTTAAGTTCGCACGTTGAGCTTTGGCGGCCCGGGGTTTGCCCGTTCAGATCCTGGGTGCGGACTTATGGCCCACTTGGCAGGCCATGCTGTGGTAGGCGTCCCACGTATAAAGTAGAGGAAGATGGGTACGGATGTTAGCTCAGGGCCAATCCTCCTCAGCAAAAAGAGGAGGATTTGTGGTAGTTGTTAGCTCAGGACTAATCTTCCTCAAAAAAAAAAAAAAAAAAAAAAAGCAGCAAGTCTGATCATGTCATTTCCCTTCTTAAAACTTTCAGTGGCCTCCTTTTACATTTAGAATTAAATTTGAAATCTTACCATGTCCTACCAGACCCTGCATGATCTGACCTCTGCCATTCTCTCCTCCGGGAGTCCTCCTTGCTCGTTACCCTCTGGCCATGGGGACCTTCCTTCAGATGTTCATATATGCTGGGATCTTTCCAGAAGGGCTTCCAGTATGCTCATCCTCAGAGGCAGGCCTCCCCACTTTGCTTTGCTGACTCCTCTCCCTGCTGGTCTCAGATGGAACGTCCCTGCTCGGAGAGGCCTTTTGTGTTGCCCGGCACCAGCTATATTTTGCTCCCTCCTTCTTCTTGCTCACGGTTGTTAGTTATTTTCTTCTATAGAGCTCAGCACAATTTGAATTAAACATTTGTGTGTATTTATTTAATGTCTGTCTCTCCCAACTAGATTGCAAGCTTCCTGGGTGTAGGGACCTGTCTATTTTGCTCACAGCTGTGTTCCCAGCATCTCTGGCACGCAGTGGTGCTCATGAGTGATGTGCTGAGCGGTGAATGCTGCAGACAGACAGCTCCGTCCTCCGGGAAATCAGGGGCCGTTGTCCCTAGTTTGATTCCAGACCCACTCTGTTCTGCTGCTTCTGAGCTACAGTGCGAGCTGGGGGATTGCTCTCTGTGATGAGAGGAGGTCTCAGGTCCAGGAGGTGGATGGGGATCATGATAGGAAAAAGTCCAGGGGCAGGGTCCCCACGTTCAGGCCTGTCCTTCACATTCATCCTGATTAATTAAGCTAACAGTTTGTTACATAAAACGTATCCTGTCCCCCTACTTTGACCAACATACCTTTAAAATGACCTGGAAGGCCAGATCTGGATTCAGAAATTTTGGACATTTTGGGGTTTTGTTCCAGAACTTGGTAGCATAGGGAGAACTGGCCCCTCGTCCCAGGACTGAGGCCAGACTCCCTTCTCTTCTCACCCACACTCCAGTCCTCACTGTGAAACACCTTGTGCCCACATGTGTGGACACCCCAGGCTTTGTGTCTAAGCTCCACACTGTCCCCCAAAGCTGCCCCTTAGCTACCTTCAGACCTCAGCCTGCGCATATAGGCAGTTTGGTCCATGTTTGGGAGGATGAACCTAGGAAAAGGGCTTGTATAAGTCCCAGATTCCCATTTGGACAGGGAATTCCAGGATTCTGGATTCCTGGAGTGTGTTCTAGAAGGGGGAGAGTGAGCTCCAGGAGGATGTACCCTTGGCTCTTTCCCGTGGAGGAGAGCCAGAGCAGGCCCTGCAGGACGGGCCCAGGGCAGCAGCCCTCTTGCCTTGGTGGAAGGGTAGTACTATCTGTGCTCATGGCCTCCTGGGGATAACTGGACAGGGAAGGAACTGGTGGACATCTTGCTGCTGTGCTCATCCTTTCTGGACGCAGCATCTAGAAGAATAAACTCTCTGTTAACTGGTGCCTGGAGTTGGCTGAGGCTCTAGCTGGTACTCTGGCTTCCTCCCAGGCGAGTACACGGAAGAGAGCTCTACACCTTCTCCTGACTGCTCAGGTCTTAGGACACCAGGCAAACCAGAGATGGGAGCCTCAGCCCCACCCCTGCATTCCTTGTCTCTCTTCCTGGAGTGGCCAGGCCTGTGGTCAGTCTCTCTTCCATCTGCTTCTCTCACATTCTCATGCTGAGCCATCACTGTGTGTGGGGATGTGGGCTCTGTGTTCAGTGCTCAGGAGGAGTCCAAAGCCTCTGGTGTATATGGGGATTGTTAGGGATTTTCTAGGAATGTTAGGCTGTAAGGTTATTATCAGTGAGGGACAGGAGAGATCCCAGTGTATTTCTGAGCAAGGCTACCAGCTGATTGTCGCTTTGTGGGTAGGTAGGGTGGGAGGTGATGGGTTGTTGGCGTGGCAAGCAGGCCAACAGTGAGTCTGCCAGAGCACTGAGCATCTGCAGTTAAGCTGGCTGAAGGTGGGCGAATGGCAAATGGGTCAGCCAGTGGACAGTGGAGCAGCCGGCCGAGCTTGGACCTCCTCATTTTTTCTCCAGCTAAGCTGAGTTCAAATGACTTTACCTGACTTTGGAAGACTCCTCAGGGTCTGAGCAGCCCCAGTGAGATGATACAGGCCTGAAGGCCAACAGGGTGGGCTAGAGGGTGGGACTAAGCATGTCAGTGTCTCACTACAGTCATCTCACCCAGGACCCCCCACCCCAGGAGGGTGGCACCAGCCCCAAGTGAGCAGACTGCTATTCCTTTCCTGTACACCTACAGGGGAATCTAAAGACAGCCTACCAGCCTGGGATGTCTTGGTATTCCAGGAACATAGTCAACCAAAACCCTGATGCTGCTCTGGGAAGACCTGCCACTGGAAACCACTATGCCGTACCTTCTTCAGTTCCTACCAACTGAGGCTTTACTCACAGTCAGAGCCTCTGTCCTTTTCACCGCTTCCCCTGGGGACCTGATTGGCCCTCCTTGGGGACAGAGTTCTCACAGGCCAGGAGATACCTTTGATTGCTTGCTGGGGGTTGTATTATCACTGACCCATTGGAAGCATTTGTTGACATGTTGCTTCCCCACTAGACTGTAAGTTCTTTGAGGGCAGGAACTGTGAGCCCACTATTCAGGAATCTCTATATCCCAGTTGGTGCTGGGGCATATGGTAGGTGATGAATAAATGCTCACTGAATGAACAGATAAATGTGTTTCCTGTTCTACAGATTCCTATTCAAACTTCTTTAGGTACTTAATTTTGTTAAACCAACCCCCACTTCTGACAAGGTGTCCTGCAACTCCTCTCCATCCCCCAAAGGGAGGATCCTTGACTCCAGCTAGGCCAATCAAGCTTAGTATGTTTCTTGGGAATTTACATTTCAGTGAGTGACATGGGAACAGAAAACAAAACAGATTTATTCCATGGGGGTCCCTAAGGAAGTTATCCTGAGGCCTGTGTCCCCAAAGCCACCTGGCTTTGTCCTTTCTGAGGCCCAGTTGGTCGGTGTTGTCTTTGGTTCTCTGAGTGCTATAGATTGAATGTTTGCATCCTCCAAAATTCATATGCTGAATCCTAATCCCCAGTGTGATGGTATTTAGAGGTCCTGAGGGTGGAGCCCTCATGAGTGGGATCAGTGCCCTTGTAAAAGAGACCCCAGAGAGCTCCCTTGTCCTTTCCACCATGTAAGGACACAGCAAGAAGACAGCTGTCTAAGAGCCAGGATGCGGGCTCTCACCAGACACTGAATCTTCTGGGGCCTTGATCTTGGACTTCCCAGCCTCTAGAACTGTGAGACCTCAATGTCGGTCATTTATGAGGCGCCTGGACTATGGTCTTCTGTTACAGGAGCCTAAATGGACTAAGACACTGAGCTAACTTTCAGATAGAGTCCTTCTTTCACTTTAGTTAAAACCAGAGTTGGTTTCTGTTGCTTGCATCCAAAGAACTCTAACTGATTCAAGTGTTTTCCCTTTATTCTTAAATATTCTAAAGAACGTGATTTTTAAAATGACTTTATGTTCTAGATTTACTTGTTTAGCTGATTTCCTATTGTTTTGTGCTTTTCTGGCAATAATATTACTACTTCCCATCAATCTCTCCTTTTTTTTTCAGTTGTGATAGATTCCCTGAGCAACATACTGAGAAAAGCGTCAGAAGAAAGGAAACCAGAATAAGTCGTCTTTGTAGGAAGCACAACTTGTTTCTGACACACTAGCCAAATCCTTTCATTGGTCTCTTTTGTTCCACTGTCTATGCATTCATTCTTTCTTTCATTTTTAATTCATTCTTCATGTTGGAAGGGTCTTAAGGATTATCGAGGGTGGGAATGGCAAATAGGTTTCATCTTGGCTTCCCACTTCAATTAATTGGTCAGAATTACTTGAGCATTGTGCCATATGTGGACTCAGTGGCAAAAATGTGTTATCACTAATTATCCACGTCTGAGATGGTGCTGGAAGGTGGAAGTCTGGATATATATACCACATATTTGTCATTTCTGATCGAATGCAACTCCCCACCTAATATGAAAAGTCTCTAGTCTCTAGTATTGCCCTGAGATGGTTTCTGCTTAGGCACATTCATTAAAACGGCTCACTTCATATTTGGATTTCTCCATTTGCTAGAAAGTTCTTCCCTGGTAGTATGGTGGAGGGTAAGGGCCTGGACTGATTTAGATAACCTAAAACTAATTCTGACTCTGCCACTGGTAGATTCTGTAATTCTAGGGAGTAACAATCTCTTTGGGCCTCAGTTTTCCACCTGAGAAATGAAAAACTTGAACTGAGTAACCACAAAGTTTCCTTCCAGCTTAAGATCCTGTTATTCATATGAGTCAATATCTGCCTCACAGTGACATGTTCCTCAGTTAAATAGTCTAGCCTCTGTGAGAGCACTTCAAATATCTGTGGACTTATGCCCCTCTGAGTTTCTTGTTCTAGATTGAACATGACTGGTTTTTTCAGTCATTTCTCTTACGATAAGGTCTCTAGACTTTTCACCATTCTGGTCATTCTCTTCTAGACACTGAGTTTTTCAGTGTCTCCCTGGAAGTGTGGCTCCCAGAACTGGATGCAGGCTGGTCATGCGTGGGAGTATTCTCACTACTTACCCATGGGCTCAGCCTGCCCCTCCTGGCAGATGGGACCCATGTTGAGCAGTGCACAGCGTGAGGGGAGGCACCCATTAAAACTTGCTCAGATCTGGGGATAGCTGTACTGTGCAGTTTGAGAGGCACTCCTTCAGTCTGCATGCAGAAAAGATGCAAGGAGCCCTGGAGTCAAATCTGGAAGGAAATGGTGCTTCCCCCGAAGACCAGTAAGTAACCTAGTGCTGAGTAACTGAACAGATGCTACTTCTTCATAAACATGAAAGGAAGATTTGCCAGAGATGTCATTAATGTTTGCAGCATCTTTTTTAAAAAATGAGGCATTGGGTGCTTGTATCTCCATTGATGAAAAATAAATGTCTCGCTAACCCTTCTCTCTTGCTCTGCCCCCTCTCCCTTCTCTCCGACATTATGTCACATGACTCCTTTGTCCTAGCAGCGCTTGTATTTGTTCTTTGCACAGAAGAATAGGTACAAAGGCTTTTGCTCAAGGAAAATAAGATGAAAACAAGAAAAAGCAAAAGCAGATTTGGAGAGGATTCTGGTCTGACCACGAGCCTACTGGAAGTAGTGGTGCAAAGGTTGTCGTGGGAGGAGTCTGACACCCACACAGAAGGGAGCTCTCCTGTCCACCCCAACCCCAGGCAAGGGTGTTCTGAAGACCGCGAGGTCTCACGTGCTCTGGTTTTAAGCCATCACTCTGACCCTTTCCCTTCCACCTCCCACCCCCTCCTGCCACTCAGCCATCCTGGCCTCCACTCTTCATAAACATCAACCGTACTGCCACTCAGGGCTTTTGCATCTCTGGTCTCTGTTTGGAACGCTCTTTGCCCAGTCACTGCATGGCTCATTCTACTTTACTGGGTTCCTGTTCAAGTGTCACCTCATCAGAAGGTGTTCTCTGATTGCCTTATCTAAGATGGACCCCTTCTCCCCAACACATCATTCTTCAGCCTTTTGCTCTGCCTTATCTTTCTTCTTGTTTTTTTTTTTTTTTTTAAAGATTGGCACCTGAGCTAACATCTGTTGCCAATCTTCTTTTTGTTTTCTTCTCCCCAAAGACCCCTGAGCACATAGTCGTATATTCTAGTTGCAGATCCCTCTGGTTGTGCTATGTGGGATGCTGCCTCAGCGTGGCTTGATGAGCGGTGCCATGTCCACGCCCGTGCCCAGGATCCGGCCCCAGCCTTATCTTTCTTAATAGAACCTGTCAACATCTGACATATCCTTACTTGCTTATTTGTATCATCTCAAATAAAACTCCATAAAGGAGTTGCTTTGTTCATTACCAATTCCCCAGTTCCTGGAAGTGTACCCAGCACATGCTGGACCCTCAGTCAATATTTGCGCTTGTGTGACTTTTAAAGCCCAATGCTTAACACAAACATTGTTCTCACAGAAGCGTTTGTTTTTTTTACTGGAGAGTTAATTAGTCCACTAGTTCACAGGTGAGTCATTGGGGATGGGAGCATCAATTTATTTGAGTGGTGTAGGTCTGTTCAGAAAGGCTCTGGTGCACCGCACTACAAAACCACTGTCCAAATGAGTTCACTAAGAGTTACCTTGTGAAGGGAGAGTGGGGGTCTCCTCCAATCCAGAACTGCTCTGATCTGAGGTGGGGCCCTGGGGATGAAGGGAAGGAAGGTGGGGAGCGGTGTGCGTGTGTGTTTCTTCCATACAACCACCATGGCTCATTGCTAGATCCTGGGCTTTCCCTTTCACATCATTTTAAGGGACTGAGGCCAGTTTTGCTTGATTCACTGACCAGGCATGGGGAATGTCTCTGGGTGGCAGGTGTGGGCAACACAATCTGCCAGGTTGGGTGGCCATGTGCACTATTCAGGTGAAATTGGGGGAAGGTGATGGGAGAGAAGTGGGTGCAGGAAAGGCATGAGGACTAGCTGAAGCCAGGTGACCAGCAGGGGACCTCTGAGCAGAGCCAGCATCCAGGGAAATTCCAGGACTAGTCAAGTGGAGGAGTGGCCATGTGAATCTAAAGGCCAGTTGTGTTGACCGTTTGTCCAAGGTGAAGTGACTGCCCAGGACTTGGGGAGAAGAGGCAGGATCCTTGGACTGGACTGACATCCTGGGTAGAGTGAAGCTGCCCTGGGAAAATACTTCAAAACCTACCCCTGTTTCTTCAATGCCTCCTTCCTCTCTATTATCAAGGCTTCAGTGAGGCCCCAGAAAAAATCCAATTACACCTGGAAGGGAGTAACCATGAATGTTATCATCTACTAATCTCTAAGTGTAGCTTATCAAGCTTTTTCCAGTGGCAAAAGCCCAGAGCTTTTCTAGACTCACTCAGTGGCAAATTGTATTTTCCAATGATGGTCACAATTATAGCTTCCACCCCACATGCTCTTCTTTTTCTTTTCTATTTTTTTAGTGGGTAACTTTGGTTTATAACGTTATATATCATGCTCTTCTTTCAAAGTGATGTTGACCATCTTCCCATTGAGTAGTGAACTTGAACTTGAGTGGCTCTTCTGCACTTGGATCTGAAAATGAGCGTGGCAGATTCTAGGATCCCTCAGCACCATTTACCTCTGTAATTTTCCTTCTACTTAGCTTCTCCTGCCTCCTTGCTCTCAATCTCAGGCAGAGACACTCATCCTGAGCTGAGCTGCTTTTCTTAAAGTTGTGCAGGAACTTCCTGTTGACTGGGGCAAATCTAATATCTCTTTTCTGGGTCACCCTGCTAGATAGTGAGGAGAGAATCTCAAATCCCACACCCAGCTCCTCCAGGAGGCATGATGATCAGAGAGCATGGTGAATGTGTCAGTTAATAAGGTGTTCCCTGAAAAATGGCACCCATCCCAGCCATGGTATGTTAACAGTTTCTTGATTGTCTCACAGCTGCAGATTACCTTTCAGGGCCACGAACCCAGATGAGCTGAAAGTCCTTTGGGCCAGAAGGAGAAACCCTTGTCCCTCACTTCGCACCTTTACCTGTTTCTAGACCTTTTCCTATGATAATGTCTTGGTGGTCAGGAAGCCTCAGGGTCTCAAACTACAGGGGCTGGGCCTGGAGCTGGAAGTGGGTGATTCAGAGTTTCCCTGTTAGTGCAAATGTCTAAGATCTATTACAGTTTGGGACCCAGGTTGGAGGCAATCCTCTGGGTGCAAGTTGGTTAACACTTGTATTAGTCTGCTAGGGCTGCCGTAACAAGATACCAGAGACCGGGGGCTTAAACAACAGAAATTTATTTTCTCACAGTCCTCGAGGCTGGAAGTCCAAGATCAAGGTGTCGGCAGGCTTGGTTTCTCCTGAGGCCTCTCTCCGTGGCTTGCAGATGGCTGCCTTCTCTCTGTGTCCTCCCATGGCCTTTTCTCTGTGTGTGGGTGCTTCCCTGGTGTCTCTCCCTCTTTTTATAAGGACATCAGTCATATTGGATTAGGCACATCCCAATGCCCTCATTTAACTTTAATTATCTCTTTAAAAGCCCTATCTCCAAACACAGTTATGTTCTCAGGGTTAGGACTTCAACATATGGATTTTGGGGGGCAACTTCAGGCCATAACAGTGCTTCATGAACAGTGGCGGGGGAGTGAATGCCCTGGTTAGCCAATGTCTCTGTGGATCTTGGAGAGCTTCCAGTTGTCCTTGAGGGAATGTTCCGTTAGGCCCATCTTGCTCAGAGCAGAACCAGGTTGTGCAAAGAGAGGAGAGAGAAGGGGAAGGATGTGGAAGGTTGTGCCAGTGTTTTCTGTGTGATGGCTCCCAGGGTGATGGTTTCCCAGGCTCCTCCTGGGAGGCTGGATGGGAATCTCATGGGAGGTACAGGGACCATGGTGGTTTCCAGACACCAGCTATGTCCCAGAGCATCCTGTGCCTGGCCAGGGGGGTTCCTGAAGATCCAGACATCAGTTTATATCCTCCCTCAGGGTAGACCCTACACAAGCGGGTTCTCTGTCTCTGGAGCCACTCTGTCAGCACAGACATTCTTCTTTTTCCCTGGCAAGGAGACCAGAAAGAAGGTTACCCCTCCAATGTTGGGACTCTTAGCATCCTTGGCCTGGCCCAAAGCCTCTGAATCCTAACTGTCCTGGTCCCAGATCACTTCAGGAAAAGGAACATCTCTCTTCGTCTTCTAAGACCCTGGAAAAGGCAATGCTTCAAGAACAGGAAGTTCTTCCTAATGTCTAGCCTTCCTCTGCAACTATGTCATACACTTAGCTATAGAAGGTATAGAAAGTTAGAGCTGGGATGGATCCAGTTAAATGACTGGCAGAAGCCACATGGCAGAGCTGGGGCCAGCCTCCAGACTCCTGGTGTGGAGCCTTTCCACTGTCCCAGGTAGTTGGGTTCTCTCTGTCCCTTCTCAGTGGCCAAAGCTGCTCTTTTCTGAGCCTTGAAGACAGTAAGCTAAGTGAAAGCAGTCAGTCACAAAGGACCACATAGCACATGATTCCATTTATATGAAACCCCCAGAATAGACAATAGAAAGTAGATTAGTGGTTGCCGAGGGCTAGAGGGCAAGGGGGATTAGAGAGTGATGGCTAAGGGGTTTTGGGATAATGAGAATGTTCTAGAATTTATTGTGGTGATGGATACACAACTCTTTGAATATAATAAAATTCATTGAGTTGTACACTTTGGATGAACTGTATGATATGTGAATTATATCTCAATAAAGCTATTAAAACAAAATGCTGCTCTTTTCCTGGCTTCCATCTTCTTACTACAAATCTTAGGGACTGTCTGGGGCAAAGGGCTAGAGCCAATCTCTAGGTGGAGTGCAGCCTCAGCTGCTCCCTCCGTCATCCCTCACCCATGGAAAGAATACACAGGAGCCAGCCATCCAGCCCTGTTTCCATGTGCAGTGGCTGGGCCAGAACTCTTGCCTTCTAGGAAACACCCACCACAATGAGGTTTCCTGCCTCCTTCTCCTTGCTGATCCACTCTTTCCACCCTGGGGCCTGCAAGCCAAGTCAGCCTGGGATGGACAGATCCAGAAGCTTGGGTCAGTCGGGGGTTTCTTTCAGGGGCAAAGGCAGGGGCTAAGCTGGATGTAGAGCTCAGACCTGGGCCCAATCTCTGAGTCTCCCCTTCTCTCTTCTCCTTGAGAAGGAGGCCCTGTCAGCTCCTGGCCAGAGAGGTGTTTCTCTCAGGGAGCATTTCCTAGGAGTGGTAGGCAAGAAAGGGTTTGGACTCATCTAGACTTTTACTCAACAAGCTTCTATTAAAACCAACTAGGTGCCCAGTGGTGATCCACCATTTACCTTTAAAGGGTTGAGAATTCAGTAAGAGAGAAAGTACAACGGGTGCTGTGACTGGGGTAAGCAATGAGTATTAAAGGCAAGACACTAACCCAGCCTGGGGGTGGGGGAGAAGGTCAGGAAGGCTTCCTGGAGCAGGCACACCTTGAAGATCATGAAGGAGATAGCCAAATGAAGAAGGGGAGTTGGGGGGGAAACCATGGAAAGTGTGTTCCAGACAGAGAGAATAGAAGGTGCAAATGCTTGTAGATGTATGTAAGAGAATAGTTCATTTGAACTGCAAAAGAAACTTCAAGTAGTTCAGTCTGATTGGAGGCCAAAATATAAGATGGAGAGAGCCAAGAGATGACGTGGGAGAGGTAAGGAGGGCAGACCATCTGAAGCCTAAATAGGAGGAGGTCCAAACCCTGTCCTCCTTCCCAGAGGTCCACCTCCTGCACCTGTAGGACTCCTACCTGAGCAGGGGCCCCAGTACCAGGCAGAAAGGAGACCAGCTAGGAGCAGGAGCAGCGAGACAGGCACCACCACCAGCAGCACATCTTTGTAGGAGGCCCTCCCTGGAGCCGAACATGGAGGGGCTGGGGTCAGAGGTGGACTTGATGCCTCACAATCCCTCAACCCCTGACCCCTGGCCCTTGGCATACCTGCCTCCTGATGGCAGCTTTCCCAGGGGGTGACTGTGGCTGATTCCCAGCTGACAGGATTGGAGACAATGCAGGAATAGGCCACACGCTTGTCTCCTGGTCCCAGCGAAACCCTCAGCACCTGTCCATCCGCGAAGAGGCCTTGTGACTCGATACTAAAGTCGATGGTCCCTTCTTGTCG
This sequence comes from Equus przewalskii, assembly GCF_037783145.1. Lineage (NCBI taxonomy): Eukaryota > Metazoa > Chordata > Mammalia > Perissodactyla > Equidae > Equus > Equus przewalskii. The sequence goes on from NW_027228754.1 coordinate 1,932,817, forward strand.
CCAGCTGTAGGTTATGTCGCTGATGTTGGGGGCCGAGCAAGACAGGAATACCTGGCAGGTGTTGGGGGGCTGATCATCCCCTGGTACAGCAATGAACACTTGTACTACTGGCCTGGGCACGGCATCTGGGCAAGAACAGTGGAGCAGGTGTGGGTTAAGGGGACGCTGGGTGGGGCCCACAGCTCCAGCTCTGGGACCCACGCGAGGTTAGATGCCACCTCTGACCAGGCCACTCTTGCTCTAAAACCTGGCCTGGCTCCCCATTACCCACAGGACAGAAACTGAATTCCTTAGTCTGGTATTCAAAACCCTTTGTGAAATGGATGGTGTCAATCTTTCCAGCTGTGCCTCCCTCTGGTCCTCCCCATCTATCCTCATTAATTTCTAGTTCTCCCAAACATGTCATGCTCTTCTGTATCTTTCATGCTTTCGTATGGTTCAGCTGTGCACACACACCTTTCTCTTCTCATTCTCCTAGAAAACTCCTACCCATCCTTCATGTCCCAGCTTATCATCTTGATTGTGAAGCTTTCCCTGATATTCCAGGTGTGGCTCTGTCTATCTCTTGTCATGGCACTTCCCTCATGATATATCAATCAGAGGGACAGTAAGTATTTATTAAGTCATCCAAGAAGACAAGCACATTCCTGGACTTTCGGAGCTTACACTTTGGTAAGGAAGACAGATATTGACAAATGACTATGAGTAATTAAGAAAATAATTACAAAATGCTGTGAAGGAAGACGGGGGTAGAGTCTCTGTCTTATTATCTCCATAACCCTCGCTCTCCAGGTGCTCAGCTACCTGGGCCACTGAATAAATTGGTGTCCTGACATCCTAGGCCATGGCTGCCTTTTCCTATATGGGTTGATGAGTAACTACTGAGTCTCTGTGGCAATGGAGGCCAGCGGGAGAGCATTCTGGTGACGACGGGAGGGCTCAGTCTCTGATAGTATTCTAAAATCAAGCAGAGTAAAACCTCATTAATGCCAGCTCAATCTGGTGGGATTTGTGATATGAAAGAAGAAAAGATTTGCTGGGCACACTAATAGTATAAACAAAGATTACGGGGGGGATATTTACACTACTTAAGAGGACAAGCTGCTTCCAAACACGATCAGGCACAGTAGAAACACCCATTGACGTTTCTAGTAACTGATCTGCTAATTCAAATCATTCTTATCTATTGTCAAAGCAAAGCTCCTAAGGACGGCTGCTTGGCAGCTTTGCGCAATTAGTTCTAATCACGCTATGTATTTGGAAGCAATAAAACAGCAATTTCCTTAAAATCTGTAATTCAGATGCTGAGAACAAGGCGTCTTAGAGCTTAGTGGTGTGGGTGCTGCATGTATTATCACATTCAATGTCCTCATTTCACATGTGCGGCAGCGGAGACTCAGAACAGGGAGAGGCTCCAGGGCAGCCTGTACGGTTGTGTAGGTTATTCACTGCAGAAGGGCAATGGGCTAAGGGGACAACAGGTGAAGGTGGGGGTGCTGACATCCAGCCAGCACTCTGCTTGCCAAGCCATGCAACCTGCTTCAGGGCTGCGTGCAACCAGAAGAGCAACCATCCAATTGCACACCAGCACTCCGAGTGGTTCACCAGAGGACAGCCAGTTAGCTGTCTCAGGGTGGGGTGTCTCTCCTCCCCAATTTGCTCTGCCTTTCTCTCCCCTCACTGTTTCCCTCTTCCCAGCTGTCACCCGTATTCTCAATTCTCAATTTTTTTTTTCTTTTCTCCCTGCTTTTTCTCCCCACCTAGAGGTGGAGGTGATGGTGGAGGTGGTGATGGTGGTAGAAGTGATGGTGGAGGTAGATGTGGTGGAGGTGGAGGTGGAGTTGCTGGAAAGAAAGGCCCATCCAGCCCCCCCGTGGATTCAGCCACTCCAGCTGAGGTACTGAATGCAGCTGCATGAACGACCCTGGCAAACCCACGTGGAGCAGAAGTCTTCCCAGCTGAGCCCTGCCAACCCACAGAATCACGAGAAATAAAAATAGTTGTCGTGTTTACTCAGGCGGTTCGGGGATGGTTTGTTGTGCAACAATGAATAACTGAGAGAACTCATGAATATTATATAGTTAAAATCTCTAAATACATCTAAAAGAGCTCTTTAAAGAAATATAAAATAAAAATTCCATAATTATAATTTAATATTTTAATAAAAAGCCTTGTGTCGTAAGTTAATTGGCAATATTGTCTTTCCTTTTTTGTGGTACATAAAACGATGGCATGTCTTATGATCTTAGAATGAATGGAGAGCAGGCAAGCTCTGTCCCAAATGTCACTGTATTTCACCTTTATAGGCATCTACAGGGTAATATTATGACGCTCCTTCTACAAATGAGAAAGGTGAATGTCAGGGAGGCTGAGCATTATGTCTAAGGCCACTGAGCCAAGAAAGGACCAAGTTGGAGTTCAGACAAGGGCTGTGGGTGGTAAAGCCAGGCTGCCCCACATAGGAGCTCACCTGGGAGAACCTGAGGAGTTTTTTTAGATGTGGCTGCAGGGAGCAGCTGTTCCCTGAATCAGTCATGAAGTCAGAGGCCAGAGGTCTCTGGAACCCAGTTCTCCAGCTCCCAGGACTCAGGATGCCTCTCTAGAGCTTTGGAGGAAGGAGGGTAAGAAAGCCAGTGTCAGGTGCACTCACCATACACCTTGAGCTGCAGGATCTGGGTCTGGGCCCGACCTCCTGTGTCCACCAGCAGCACTGAGAAGTTGCCGCTGTCTCCAAACTCCAGTGGCTGGAGCTCCAGGCTGAGGTTGCTGTGCAGCTGGGCTCGGCCCAGGAATCGGGAGTGGTACAGAGTCTCCAGGGAACCCCGGAAAAATGTGGCCAGCAGCTCCTCCGAAGGCCAGAGAGATCTCCAGATGGCCTCTCGGACTTGGAAGCCAGGGGCACACTCTGCCACCAGCAGCACTGAGCCCCCTACCTGGCCCTGCACTTGGGTACCAGTGACTGCAGCAGGAAGTAGAGCTGAAAGAACAGAGAACCGTTACTCTGCCAGTCCCAAGCTCCTTGTCTCTCTTGTGCACGCAGCTAAGCTGCCACGGAGCAGATCAGGGCCCCTCTCCCCACTCCCTCCACCCAAGCTGAGGAGGGTGCACTGTGCCAGGGACTGGGAATAAAACAGTAAGGAAGAGAATTCGGTCTCTCTGCTCATGGAGCTCACTCTTAACCAGACTCTTAAGCAAGCAATTAAAATATATTGTTAAGTACAATGATAGGAAAAAAGGGGTGCCCTAGGAGAACACAGTGAGGATGATAGAGTGACCTCACTCAGCCTTGAGGGGCTCAGGGAAGAAATGGTTAAGCTGAGACGTGTAGGAGGAGTGGGAATCAGCCAGGCCAAGTGGAGGGCTGTCTGGAGTGGGGGATGGGGAAGTGTTATAGGCAGGGGAAGGGCCCATTCAAAGGCCTGGAGGGTGTGAGAGCCTGGTGCATGGGGAACTGAAAGTAGTTCTCTGCAGGGAGAGTAAGAAATTTCACTGCAGGGTTGGCGGGAGCCAGATCATGCAGGGCCCTGAAAGCAACTCTGGAGTCTGGGCTTTATCCTTAGAGCAATGGGGGGCCTCCGATAGGTTTTCAGTAAGAGAGTCACATGATTAGATGCACGGTTAGAAAGAGGACTCCAGCAGAGGTGTGGAGAATGCATTCGAGGTGGAGTAAGACTGAGGCTGCTTCTATTAATCCAAAGGAGAGTGATGGAAACTTTTGTTGGGGAAGGGAGCCCCTGGGATGGGGAGAAGTGGGAGGAATTGAGAGAGGTTAAGATGTAATCAGCGAGATCTGGGAGTGAAGGAGAAAGGAATTAAGGATGGCTCCCAGGTCCTTGGGACCCACTGAGTGCCATTCTCTGTGATCCAGAACAGGAGAAACAGAAGGCTGGGGAGGGGTGGAGGGTGGGGTGTGGAATGAGAAGTTGCTGAGTTTTGTTGGGAACATACGGTTTGAGGTGTGTGGGTGCCACCTCTGCTCGAAGTGCCCACCCTGACTCCTTTGCTGGATAATTTCTGCTCATCCTTGAAACATCACTGCCTCCCCCATCTCTCTCTGTGTTCCCATGGTGGCCTGCGATCACGCTACGGACGCCCCAATCCCTCTATTGTTATTGTCTGTTTACGTGTCAGCGTCTCCCACTGGACTGTGAGTTCCTCTTTTCATCTTTGTACTCCCAGTGCCACCACTGTTTAGAAGAAGGATATAGGAGAAGCTCAGTAAACTTTGCTGGATGAACGAGGGAATTGCTGAGGACTTACCTTGTGCCTGGCACAGTGGGGGCGCTGGGGTGCAGAGCAGAATAAGAGCAGACGTGTAACATACCCAAGTGCTGGGAGTTTGGTTAGGGAGACGTGTTCTGGATGGTGACTCAGCCAGCCACTGGCAACTCCAGTCCCTTGCCCATCTATCTCACTGCTCTCCCCAGCCCCAGTCATCTGAGGCCTAACTGGAGATGGCTTCAGTGTTAATGCAGAGTGGAGGCATATCATACGGAGAGAATAGCACTGGACGTCAATCAAGACTCCTAGGTTCCATCCTGCCCTGGCTCTGCCATGAATGAGCTGTGTGAACTTCAGCACATTCCCCTCCCTCTCTGGGCTTCCATTGTCCCAACCGTAAAACCAGGGGTGCACCCAATCAGTTGCATTCATCTTGTTTCCCATTAAGAGCCCTTTGGAAAAATTATTTTTGCTTCCTCCCATGTCTAAGGATTTGAAAGATTTGTGAACTAAACAAGATTCCTTTTTTTGAGGGATTTCCTTCACATGTCTAGAAATGTTGAGATCTGTAGGGCTTTTGGAGCACAAGGCCGGGAACCCAGGCAGGGGACTCTGGATAAAGTCATCTCAAAGTCTCTGATGTAAGCAAAGTTGTCTCAGTATTTGCTACACCCCACAATTCCTATACCCTGGCCTTGAAGTGCTGACCTAGTCACACTGATCACGTGTTAACCAAGAAAGGGAAGTCAGGCATCAGACAGGATGGCGGGACTGCCCAGTGTTGAAGAGACCCGATGTGTCAGCCATTCCATTACACCATTATCGGCCACCCCAAGTCCACACACACTGTATTTGACTTGCTCTCGCCTCTCATCCCTATTCAGTATCCACCTCCCCTTACACAGACCTGCAGGAGGAGCCTGAGCTTTCCCACAGGTTGTGGAAAGACATCTCAGAATATAAGAGCCCTGCCCTCCCCTTCTCTTCCCAGATGGTATTTAGAATTTCCATGTGTTAACACTGCCAGACCCTCACCATTCTCACAGCCATCTCTTTCCAAACAGCTGGTGCCACCTGCCTCAGTATTAACTGCCTTGCCACAAAACATCTTGTGTCTCATGGACATGATGACCTAATGCTGCTACCTCCTTCCGCCCAGGACCCTGCCTCTCTTTGCCTCTGCCTAGCTTTTGAGGTTGCCCAAGATCTTGCTTCAGTCTTCCTTACCGGGTACTTCCTTAGCTCCTGGGTTCTCACTTGGGTTTGGGGGGCCCTGCCCAGATGTCTGGCAAGGGGCAGCTGAGGAGGAACCTTCAGCTCTCTGAGGACAGGCCACCCACCTGCCCCACTTACCTCCCCAGAGAAGCAGACTCCATAGGGACCACACAGCCATCCTTCTCCGGAGAGGCAGGCAAACTCCCTCAACAACCAAAATCCAGAACATCCCAAGTCGAGTGGATGAACGGAAGAAGCTGTGGTCCTTCCGGAAAGTCCCATGTTCAGAAGGAGGAATCTTGACTCAGAACAAGATGCCCTGAAAGTGAAAACATCCAGAGTAAAGTGGAAGTTGGCCACAGGCCTAGCTGAGCTCTTTCAGGAGCTGATTTTTGTAAGTAAGCCTCTTTCACATGCCTATGGTTGGCCAGTGCAATCGCAGGTGACAAGCGCCCCCACACAAGCCTACATCCTTCTCACTGACTCTCACCGGGCTTCCCTGCATCCCACCTGGCCCCACTGTCTGCCTTTCTTGTTGTAGCCACAGAGAGCGCTCCAAAATGCAGTTCCCAGCTCCACTTCCTCTGCTTAAAATTCTTCCGCTGCCCTCAGGGTAAACACTGAACTCTAGGCTTAGCGTACAAGGCTCTCCTAAATCTACTCCAGCCCACTTCTCCAGGCTGCTCTCCCACATCCTTTCTGCTGTCTAACCATACCAGGCCAGAGCTGCCTCCTCTCAGAACTCCCAGTTTCACACCCCATGAATTGTACTTGCTCCTCCACCAGGCATGCTGTTCCCTTTATCCTTCCGGACTTGGCATGCAGCCACCCAGTCTCCCATGCCAGCCTTCCTGACCACAGGTAGAGTGAAGAACCTCCTCTCCTGTGCCCTGTGGTGTGCCCATTATTCTGTCATTACTCTTAGCACGTTACTTTGCAACACTTTCCTCGCCTCCACAGACTGTTTGCCAGCAAGGTCTTATATTGATTTCTGTGTTTCCCACAGTGCTTGGCACATCATGGATGTATAATACACATTTGTAAAGTGAGTGTATGAATTCTAGATATGGTGACATATTTTGCCTCCTGGAAGCCCTACGACTCTTCTCTGAGAGGATCTTATTATCACACTGTCAGAGACGGGGGGATTTGAAAACCAGAGTGAGGATAGCACCTTGCGGAGGTCACAGAGTGGCAGAGCTGGGACTTGAGTCTCCACCTGTGGAGTGTGGCCCATTTTGCCACAGTCACCACTTCCTCACCCTGATTCCTGTCCCACTTTGAGTTGCTTGGTTTCTCGAGTCAGGGAAGGCTTTGTGAGATGAGGAAAATTCCCGAGCATCCTGAGTGTGGCTTGCAGTACCTGGTCCTGTATAGCTTCTGACCTGTCAGTCAAACTGGATGCTCTGATCTGGACCCAGCCAGGAGTGAGGCAGACGTGGTGGCGGGTGAGCAGGAGATTCTGGGGTAGGGCTCCTACCCTCCAGGCACTCACGCCCAAATTGTAAAAACAGATATGCCTGGGAGGAGAAGGCCACTGCAGGCATGCACAGCCCTGTGCGAGAGGGCAGCACAGGCAGTCCGGGCTGCAGGGGGGCATGGGGAAGGGGTCTCTGTGGATGGGGGCCGGGGACTCTCCCTTAAAGCATGGAATTTGAGCTGTACCTTGAAGGCAGGCGTGATTTGGATAGGCTGAGAAAAAGGGGAGGGCCAGAGGTTTGGGGGTGGGCTCTGAGCACGAGGCGAGAGCAGAGTGTGTAAGGCTTGGCAGTGGGAAAGTCCCAGGTGGGATCCAGGGACAAGGAAGGCGGGAGATCCTTTATTGCTGAAGTGGGTGAGAACGGAAAGGGGTGTTGGGGTCAGATTACGGAGGCCTTGAGGACTAGATTAAGAGTCAGGTTTTTATTCTGGACGCAGGCGGCCCTCAACCTTGCTGAATACTTGGATTCTCAGGGATTCTGGTTCAGCGGGGCTGGGATGGGGCCAAAAGCTGTAGTTTTCACAAGGACTCCACTCCAGATGATTCTGAAGCTGGTGGACAGAGGGAATGCTCTGAGAATGCTCAGAGGGAGGGGACTGTTGCCCATTTGAGCTGTGGATAATCTGCTGGTGGGAGAGAAAGAAGAGGCAGGGAAGCCTGGCTGGCAGCTGCTGGGATGGTCCTGACTGAAGCAGGAAGGAAATCTCTAGAGTGGAGAGAAAGGGGCAGAGCAGGAGTCATGACAGAACTTGGAAGCCGCCTGGCTAGGAGGCAGAGAGGCCAAGCGAGGGGTATTATTTATGACTCCATTGTCAATTCCATCATTCATGCGTCAGACATTTATTGAACATCTACTTACGTGCCAGCTGCTGGGCACACAGATGAAAGCATAGCCCCTGTCCTCAAGGAGTCCGCAGTTTCGATGAGAGGATGGATACGTAACCCAATAATTACCATCAGTGTGGCAAGAGTGACACATGTAAGGGTTTAGAATGGGTTCTGGTGCATAGTCAGCACTCAAAAGAATATTCATCATTGCTACTAAATGGCCAGAGTGAGGGAGGAGGGGAGTGCTGGGCAGATGCAGATAAAGTTGTGTTGAGGTGTGAGCAGCCCCTGCTCCATCTCTCCCAGACTGGGAGCTCCATGAGGACAGGGATCAGGCCCCCTGGCCTTCTGCACCTAGTATATCTCCAAGGACAGGCTTTCCAACAGGTGGTGCCCTCGAAGCATGTATTGAAGTGGACTGAATGATTCTGAGGTGTCAGGGCCCTGGCGGGGTGGGATTGCTGGGAATACAGGTGCTGAATTCCTTTGCAGGAGACAGTTAGCAGTCCCACTCTGTCTTAGCAGAATTGGTCATTCATAGTGGTCCATCCAAACAGAAAAGGAGTTGCAATCTTCCCTGTTCCCCCACCCTCCAGCCCTTTTCCTTGAGGGGAATTTCAGGGAAGCTGAGAAAGGGGGAAGGAGGTGGTTGGGTGAGGACTGGAAAATATCCCACCTCCCCAAAGGGAAAGACTTCTGGCCTGTGACGACTGGAGAAAGATGGGCAGATGAAGGCGCAGGAAGGGTTAAGTCTGCTGCGGCAGGTTCTCCCCCAACTGCTAATCATTGGTTCAGACTACATTAATTACCCAGCCACAGAGGGAATGCACTGGAGTAAATTAGCTGGTGAGTTCAAAGGGGCCACTCCCCACATTCCTTAATTAAGAGAGCAGCTGGCAGCCGGGGCTGCTATTCAGCCTCCCTGGGGCCTTTCTGGGAAGCCCGGAGCCAGCAGAGTCTGCCTGCCACAGCCCAGGCAGGCGCAGTAGCTCCATCTGCCAGGCACAAGGCCTGCGCCTGCCATTAGCCCACCTTCACTGTAGGCTTGGAGCGGGGAGCAGGTGTTAACTGTGGCCAAATAAGCCTCCTGAGCTTGACCATTAACCCTGGGAGCTGGGGTGCAGAGACTCAGGGCTGGGTGGAATTTGGGTGTGGTGTGAAGGGTGCAATTGTGATGCCCTGTCCCTGCCCACTCACACTTGTCCTTGCTCATTGGACTGGCCTGAGGGCACAATGAGGCCATGCTTCTCCCAGGAGGAGAAGTGGAGAAGGGAAAAAAAGGTGGGAGGTTTGAGGAGAGAAGAGCCCAGCAGGAAAGGAGGCAGAGGCAGAGTGCCCAACAGGAGGGAGGGGCATTCGGCAGGTTTTTTGCGAGCCAAGGGTGAGGGAAGAGGGCAGAGTGTACTGGGGAGTGGGTGGGACTCTGGGCATCACTTCAAGGGAGCGGTGCAGGATGGGGGCTGAAGAGGCAGGTAGAACCCCTCCTAAGCCCCATCTTGGTGTCCACCTTCACCTATATGGTTCCCACAGAGTGGACCGTCTGCCTGCATGATCTGCCAGCTGACACCACGCCACCAGGCACTGGCCAGCCCCAAGGCTGCCCTGGGTGGGGGAGCTCATGCACACCTCTCCCTTACCAGCTGGCTTAGGCAGCAGTCTGTGATGTGGCAGGAAGACTGGGTTTGAGGCATTGCCTGCATGTGTGAATGGATGTACCTTTCCTCCTCTGAGATGGCACTCTCGCAGGTACATGGCCCTGAGCATAAGTGCCTCCTTAAATTTTGTGCCTAAGTCACCTCTCTTGCCTCACCCTCATCCTGGCCCTTCTGGGAGCAAGTAGAGGGAATGGAATCTTTGATGCACACAGCTGGAGAGGGAGAAACCGAGGAGAGAGGAGAAAGAGTGAGCCCAGTGAAATAACCCATAGCTCCTCGTGCAAGGTGTCTGAGGCTTAGGTAGGGTCTGCTTTTGAGGCAAAGATACACCTTTCCATGGGTTGAAGTCAGAGAGCATACAAAAGAAAAAAAGCCAGAATTGTGCTTTATTGAGGGAGAGAGTAGGGAGCTGGAAACACACTCATTCATTCACTCATTCACCAGACATTTGTCGGATTCCCATCCTATGCATGCTAATGCATTAAACAAATGTTTATAGAGCATCTAGCATGTGTAAGCCCCTTGAGGTCAGGAACTCATGCTGATGATGACAGTGATCATGAGACTGATAAGAAGAGGAAAAGTCACTATTGATCTGTAGCCCCCATGGGAAAGAATTCTGGAAACAAATACAACGTAGGCTGTTCTTTCAAAGAGCTTGAGAGAAGAATTCCTCTGAGCAAAGGCACAGAGAGTGATGCATGCTGAAGAAGCAGACTTGCTGACCACTCCAGATCCTGCCAACTGCAGCTTCTTCCAGCAGTGCAGAGGGAGATGTGAACATGTGTACAGGGCACGAAATATCCCAGTATTCGATGGAAAAGCCTGGGTCTCCCCCTTCCTGTGTACCCTGTCTATAGCTGCTCTAATCACAGTCAATACAAAGATGAAGGACACAGAGCTGCTGAGTGGATGCTCATTTAAGTAAAAATGTAGAAGACCCTGTTTTCTAGCCAAATTTTAAATAACAAACCTGAAATTGACAGAAATCTCAATATGTGCAACCTGCCTGGTTTAGGGAAGGACTATGCTCTCTTTTTACTGTTGGTATCTAAATTTTACAGCCACATACAAGACAAGGACCAGGTGTCTAATCACATCTCGCAATGAAGCCATCCAATGAATGGATCAGGCTGGAGCCTAAGTCCTTGACTACCCAAGAGAGCCACCAGAGGGCAGCCACGAGGCTCCCAGCTGTCCTCTTACTCTCTCCCTTAAGGGACAGTTCCAGGCTGCCTCTCCATCCTCAACCCAGCTATGGAGTTCTTTTCTCTCTTCTTACCCTATATATGATGTCACTCCATGGAACCTAGGTCCCTAGAGGAGGCACAGCCAACTCACCCCTGCTAGGTAATTGTTTGCATTTAGCTCCGACTTGGAGAGAAAAATAACATTTCACAATGCAAAGCCTTGAGACTGCATGGAGGCTGCTGGTGGGCAGTCCTGTGCTGAGCGCCCTGTGGCAGGCTGGGTGCTGTGGTATCCTTCCTCAGTGTCTGCAGGGTCTGTCCCTGGAGAACTGTGAGAGTCCCATTCTCTCTTGGAGATGGCCCTTCTGCTCCTGCTCACCAGTGTCCTCTAGAAACAGAAACAGGTTCTGACTCCAAGGACCGGAAATGGGACTTTCGGGCTGGCTGTGCTGATATCAGACAAACCAGTGAGAGTCTGGGCTGAAGACCATGGGTGTCCTCTGAAAACTCTACTTCCTTTATGTTCTTTTTGGGGATTTTCTTAATAATTGTTCATTTTGAAAAAATCCCAGCTCATTCTTTTCTAAACTAAGGGAAAAAGAACTGGGGGTGGGGAGAGATTCTGGGGAGAGAGCAAAGCACTGGAAATGCCAGGCTGGTGTGTGTGTGTGTGTGAGACAGAGAGAGAGAGAGAGTGTGTGTGAGTGTGAGGCTGAGTCTATATGTATGTGAAAGAAAGTGCGGGAGTGTGTGTGTGTGAGAGTTGTGTGAATGTGAGTGTGTGTGAGTGTGTGTGTGGAATAGGACTTCTCACTTATCTGTATTGAAGGACCTGTTTTCTTTTTTATTTTCAATCCATTGTGAACCTATACTTTTGTAGAATACAATAAAAGCAAATTACTAAAAAACTGAAATTAAAAGAGGCATACAAAATACAAGCCCTAATTTTTTATGATTACACATAAAATTACTCTGTATAGAAGTTTCAAGATTTGCTATAGAAGTTTCTAGATTCTTGCTTTCAATTGTTCTACTTATCTCATCCTGGCCTGGTAGACACAGTTCACAGATGGGCCCTAGTCCATGGACCATGCATTGAGTGTTCCTGGTGTAGGGGTGAGGGGGCGCGAGGGGAGGTATGAAAATTCAGGGAGAAGGCAGTCTATGGGGATGACTGGACCAGCAGGCTCCTTTGGGGTCCCCATCATCAGTGTTTCCTTCACGAGCTGTCCATGATTTGACCTCTACAAGGAGGGTGCCTCCTTTACAGAGGGCACGGCCAGGGCTTGGGCTCTGTGGCTGCTTCCTGATCGACCAGTGAGGGCCCTGCGTTTCTAGATGACCTGGTGTGTGCCTCTCAGACACCCTAGCAGAGTCAAAGAGGCAAAGGGGAGAGGGTCTTGGTGTATTCTGGCTGTGGACTGGATTGGGGATGAGAGAGATGGGGAGGGGGATGAGGAAGAGGAAGGCTTCCAGTGGGAGAAGGGAAGAAAGAAAAGGGAATAAAAGAGAAGTGAGAAAAAAGGCTAGAATGGGTTGTTTTACTAGTTCTCCTGGGCCGCTCCGTCTCATCCACTGTCTTCACCCAGAGCAAAACCACAGGCGGTTAAGCTCCCAAAGGCGAGTGTACTTTGGTGAAGTATGTATTCTGGAGGCAGACCAGGCTTTTTAAACTTTAATGTGCATACAAATTGCCTAGAGATCTTACTGACATGCAGATTCTGATTCATCAGGTCTGGGGTTGGGTCTGAGCATCTGCATTTCTAATAAGCTCAAGGGTAAATGCTAGATGTCTGCAGCTCTGTGGGGCCAGGAGCTCTCTGAAAACGTGGACTTCTTGCTAGGAGAGGTGGGTGGGGTCTGGTGTAGTCAAGCGTCGGTAACTGAGACTTCATTCTGTGGTTCCAGAGCAGGGCCTTGTGAAGCTGGCGCCAGGGCTTCGCAGGAGCAAGTGTAACTAATCCTTCATTGACCACTCTCAGGCCTCAAAGAGTGTAGACTCCTTGAACAAACCAAATCAAACTAGCAGGCAAATGAGTGATATTGATGAACAGTATGAAACAAATTAATGATACACCTTTATTAACGAGTAAGCTTTACAACCATGTATCTTTTAAACATGCAAGGGGTAAGTGGGTTTTCTTGTGTACTCCACACATGGGGGCTTTGGGCGAGCCTCAGTTCCATAAACTTTGGTAACCTGGAAGGGTTTGAACCAAAATGGAGCTGCACGTGAAGCAGAGTTCTCGGAGCCAGTGGGGCTCTGGCTTCAGCGTCAAGAATTCTCTGATATTGTCTGGGCCAGGCCCTTTCCCCACTGATCCTCGGTATCACTGAACCTCTGAGAGAACCCTCAGCCCTGTGGTCACTCATGGGCCTCAGCAACAAAAAAAAAGTTGGAAGTTGAAAGTTGGAAATGCTTTATAGGAGCTACCCAGGGCCAGCCCTCTGGGATATGCAGATTGACGTTCTCTCCTTTCAGGGTCAAGCCAAGCACATCCAAAGGGACTGAGGACCATAACAGAAAGCACTTATATATAGAGAGAGAAGGGACTCTGACCCCTCCATTCACGTGGAAAGAAAACATCTGTAGCTTCCAAGTTCAGTTCACTGTTGGAACCTATTGCGTGAGTGGGATCTCCCTTCCCACACATTGCCTGGGCTTCTGCTAAGAGGGAGACCCAGAGTTCATTCATGTGCTCCTTGAGTCTCCTCAGGACCCTGACCAGGACAAAGGGCTTAGGGGCTCCCTGACTGGGAGACCCACAAAAGAGGCTGGGGCACTGCTGGCCTGCTGAGGAACACTGGAGGCTGTGGATGGATGTGCACGTTGAGGGGTACCGTCACCAGTAGAGGACCTCATCACGGTCACCAAGGGGATCTCTGTGGGTCCTGCTTCTCATATTCAGCCGCTTGGCTGGAACCTCACCAAGCTGTGGGCATCTCACCTCAGTGTAGATGACAGAATTGTCCTGTGAGAGAGTCAGGTTAGGATGAGGAATCGGATGTAACACAGAGGATGAGAAAACAGCAGGGGGGTCCCAAATTACCTTTTCCCTTGAGGTTGACTCAGCAGGCCTGGCTGTGGGGGAAAGAGGAGTACACTTAGGTTAGGGTCTGTGCTCACTGTTGTGTCTCCTTCCTAACTCCTCCTTGCCAGTTGTCTTCTTCTAGAGAGCTCGTACCAGCCCAGGGAACTCTGTTCCCCCTTTGACGTCTCAGGACCCTTGACCCTCCATCTGCAAATAGGTGGGCCTGGGAATCAGGAGACCTGGGTCTACGACACACGAGCTGTGTGACCTTCGGCCAGTCACCGGGAATCTGCATCTCAGCTTCCTCAACCAATAGTGGTGGTGGTGCTAAGAGCGACCACCTCACAAGGATCATGGAGAGGATGAAGAGCGATGAACTTGTCAAAGACACTTTAAAATAACCACTACATTAGACACTTAGCGTGTACCAGCCAATCTCTTAGTTGTGAGGATCATATTTATTATTGATCTTTCTCAAAGTGGGATGAGAGAACCGAGGCTCAGCAAGGTTAATAACTCTCCTCAGCCACTTCCATAAGAAGTGGGACTGTAGGCAGTGTTGAATCTCTGCAAACATGAGGAGATCCAGGGTCCCCTTCCCTATGGATCTTGGAATGTAATGGCCCCTCCTCACTCTGGGTTTCAGATTCTTCACCCATCCGTCAGGGAAAGCCTGCTTAGAGCATGAGTTGGGAGCAGATCGCCCCCAGCCCCACCCAATCCTGAATCATGCCTTCACCTTTGTTGCCCTCCTAGGATTAAAGCGGTCACATTTCCTTATTTTGCCAATGAAAACATATAGTCTGAGGCTGGTTTCTTTTTTTCTTTCTTATGTTTAAGTCCTCATTGTGACTCTCCTCGGGAAGGAACCGTGCCCACGTGTGCTTTCCCGTCTGCCCTGGCAGTGCTTTGGGCAATAAGCAGTCAAGTCCTGGGGGAACTGCCCCCAGTTCAAGAGCCTCCTAGGCTGACCACTGCCCTTAGTGCCTTTTATGGGAGGGAGCAGAAACCCTGGGCTCATTCAAACTCATTTTACAGACCAGGAATCAAAATTTAAGAGAAAGTGAGGCATACGGAAAGAAGCTCCCTATTTTTTGAATACCTATTACATACCAGACAATCTTTAAGATTTCTACAACCCAGGTTCTATTCCTAGTAATTTATAATAGTCTTGAAAAGTAGGCATTATTTCTACTTTATAGCTTAGGCTCAGAGAGGTTAAATAACTTGTCCAGTCACACATGAGTACATAGTCAGGTTTTGAACTCAGTTCTGACTGACTCAGAAACACACACTCTTCCCACCACACCACGTTGCCTCTCTCTCTGTTAGAGTGAGAACTGGCTTCTCCCCATCCCAGCTACCCTGACACTGGTAGCCTGGCTGGAGGTCATGGTCTTCTTAACTCCCTCCTATAGCTGGGACTGTCTTGTTCTGACTTAGACTCCGGGGAAAAGAAAAACTGTATCATTCTTTTCTCTCTTTCCTTTGTTCCTCCACAGTGTTCAGAAAAAGGCAAAAAACTCCCTAGTTAGGATGGTAGCAGTGTTGGTCGAGAGGCTGTTGAGGATAGTGATTATAGTGGTCATAGTGGTGGTGGTGGTGATGGTGGAAGTGAAGGAGGAGGCGGTGGTGGTGATGATGGTGGTGATGGAGATAGTGGTCATTACGGTGATGGTAAAATGGTCTTAGTAGTCTAGTGGTTAGGATTCAATGCTCTCACCCCTGCTATCTGAATTTGTTTCCTGGCCAGAGAACCACATTACATATCTGTTGGTTGTCATACTGTGGTGGCTGTGTGTTACCGTGATGCTGAAAGCTATGCCAACGGTATTTCAAACACCAGCAGGGTCACCCGTGGTAGAGAGGTTTCAGTGGAGCTTCCAGACTAAGAGAGACTAGGAAAAAGGACCTGGCCACCCACTTCAAAAAAAGTTGGCCATGAAAACCCTATGAATAGCAGCGGAGAACTGTCTGATATAGCGCTGGAAGGTGAGAGGATGGTGAGAAAAGACTGGGCAGGGTTCCCCTCTGCTGCACACAGAATCAACTGGATGGAATCAACTCACTGACATTAACAACAACAAAATGGTAATGGTGATGAAACCCTCAAAGTGGTAGTGATACCCTCACCCCAGGTGCCAAACTTCCCATTTACATTGGCAAAGATGTCAAGTATGGCCCAAGATCACTCACCTTCACTATTTGAGGTTGTATGCACTGCAGAGTAGATGACACCTTCTTCTTTCTTATTCTGATAATGAACTGAAAGAAGGAACGAGGCTTAAATATGACCCACCTGCTCGCCCACCTAAGACAAGTGTCCTGAAGACACGCATGCAGGAAAGGCAATCAGGGGCTGTGTCATGGTGAAAACTGGCAGTGGGAGGCAGTCATTAATATAGGATACCCATGTTGGCAAGAGGTGCCTGGTCTCTGCAACAGATTCTAGCAGCTTCCCCAGCCCAACATTGTTTAAACTAGAAGTTGGCAAGCTTTTTCTGTAAAAAAGATAGTAAATATTTTAGTCTTTGTGGGCCACACAGTCTCTGTGGCAACCACTTGGCTCTGTAGTAAACAGTCACGCACAATACATAAACAACTTTCTTTACAAAAATATGTGGTGGGCCTGGGTTTGGCCCATGCACCATAGTTTGCCAACCTTTGGTCTAAACACTCCCTGCCCTCTCTCCTGGAGTCCAGGCTCTCCCACCACCAACTCCACAGCTCTTGCTCGTCAAACTCTCCGCAGCAGCCATCCTTCCCCAGATGACTCTGATTCCTGAGACCTGGGGCTCACAAGGGCTTCCTTC
Organism: Equus przewalskii; assembly: GCF_037783145.1. Classification (NCBI taxonomy): domain Eukaryota; kingdom Metazoa; phylum Chordata; class Mammalia; order Perissodactyla; family Equidae; genus Equus; species Equus przewalskii. The sequence continues at coordinate 1,949,251 of NW_027228754.1, forward strand.
TCCTTACTCCCCTCAAGAGGCCCTTCTCTGCCTTAATGGACAGACCATGGTCCTGCTGGGAGTCCTTACCTTTGGCACACAGTGAGTGCTGCTCTCCACTTGGAGCTGGGGGCAGATTCTGGGGTGGAAGGGGCCCTAGGCGATACAAAGTCACAATTCATTGAGATCCCTCGGAGAGAAGGCTGGACAGGGGGGACAGAGAGGCTGAGAGAAAGAATGTCAGTGGAGGCTACTGGAGGTCTGAGGCTGGTTTGTTCATGAAGGTTAATTCATAGGTCTGGACACAGTAAATTTTTATGGGATGTTTCCTTTGAAAAATACCCTAGAGGGTAGGATACCTCTATAGGAATCACAAACTGGGAGGGAATAGGGTCAGAAAGGATGGGTTACACCCTTGCATGGAAAGGGCCCCAGACCTACCAGTCAGGCTGCTTTTGAGAAGGGGAAAAAGCTAATAACTTTGACCACACACTATGCCAGACACTGGGCTGGGGAATTCAAATGCAGTGTCTACTTCATCGCAAAGCACCTAACCCAGAGACCACCACATGGCTGGATGTCAAAAAAGCCTCCTTTCCTAATTCTTCGGTGTTGCAAAGGCCGATACTGTATCTCCATTTTACAGACGAGGTGACTGAGGCTGGGAGAGGTGACTTCTCCACAGTCACACAGGAAGTGGTGAGGACAGAATCTTAATCCAGGTTTGTACGCTTTTTCTCCATGATCATGCTGCCTCTGTGATAGCAGCTACTTCCAGAACTTTAAAAATTAGCTCCTGGGATAGGAATTGAGTCACATGTGGATTTTAGAACACCTGGTTCATGGTCAGTGCCCAAGAAATATTCATTAGCTCTAACAGCAAGAACGCATTAGAATCAGTGGGTAGGATCTGTGGAAATGACTCCTTCTGTGAAACCAAGGGTGCATTTGTGGAGACTCAGAGAGGCCTGTGATTATTAAACATGCCCTACTGCTCATTCCTCGGGGCCGTGGTTCCGAGTCTCCACTCCATGAAGAGCTCTGTGAACTCGAGGGAACTCTGTTTTATGGGAGGTGTGACAACAGGTAGTAAAATGAACACTTGTAAACAAACAAACCAGAACTTGCACACCTAAGTAAGTGCTCCTTTGAAGTAGGCCCCTTGCATGACCACATCCTAGTTCTAGAGACATCATCATTGGTCAAAATGTTTTGAAAATGACCTTCAGAGATACAGACTCAATCTACTAAACAGCTTTGGTGGTGGCATATTTTTGTCTGGTGAGGAATGGATATGCTATCTGGAAATGGGTAAGGATCTTCCAGAGCTGGGTGTGGAGAAGGAAGGTGTTGATATGACTGTTTTTCTTGTGTAGCTATGGAGTCGGGCCTGAAGGTGGTTTTCTGAGCTACATTATAAAAAAGGTTTTGTGCTCCTGAGATTCTGAGATAAGAGGACCACCACCCGGAGTCTTATTTTCATGAGAGACAGGTTTCTTAACAAGAAATAGCCCAGGTGCTCCTGGCAGTGGGGGTTGGGTGGGGAGTGGGGATGGGTGGGGAGTGGGGATGGGTGGGGAGTGGGGATGGTTGGGGGGGGGGGAGGGCAGAATCTCCATGTGAACAGGTAATGCTCTTTTACTCCCTGTGAAAGGCATCTTCCTCTTGATGATCTTTCACCAGTGATTTCTCTTCTATCATCTTGTCCGGGGCCGGGAGGGAGAAGGCTGTGCTATGTTGCTTTGCCTTTAAAGATCTGACCCACAGGTGAGTGAACGGAAACACCTGTGCTACCGAGGCCAGACTGGGCCACTGGAAGGAGGCTTTGTTACAGATGCAGGGATGGTAGAACTCAAAGATCTTCAGTTCATCGTCCTCTACTCCAGCGGCCTCCCCATCTAGCTCTGGGCCTGCCTCCATCTTTCTCCTACCATACAGGTAATATCTTAAAGCAAGTCTAGCCTGCATGAAATCTATACTCAAGACTAGAGGGAAGAGGGAATGGGAGGCTGGATGGACAAAGACTGCTAAATTAAAAAGGCGAGAAGAAGTTGGAGGCTGGCCCAAGCCCTAACTGGGGTGCCTGGTGAGGCAAGAGATTGGGTCTAGGGCCAGGGAGAGACTCTTTCAGGTATCCTGGCTGATGGTCAGGGAGGAAAACTTGGATCGCATGACTGGGTGGTCTTCCTCAGAGAGCAGTCTGTCCCAACTCTGGGAAAACATCACTAATTCCTCAACAGAGGGAGCTACAAACTTGAATAAGTAAATCTGGCTCTGGAGGTCTAGGAGAGCAATTGCTTTTGCCCTCGGCAAGTGGAAAATAAGACTGTTGCCCTGCAGAGGAGGAAGTGGGGTTGTTTGAGCCTCTGTAGGTGGATTTGAAGGCCTAGGAATAAACTGGCACCAAATAGCTTTGGCTCATTTCCCGTAAATGTGGCCTGAGGTGAACAGGGTTAGAGTTGGAATAAATGTGTAGCCACCCAAGGTAATTGCTTTGAAAGCCAACATTCTCGCTTAACTATCATGACCAAGACAGGAAGAAGAAGAGAGTCTTGAATATCAAAATTGATAGATTACCTAGAAATGCCATTTCTCTGATTGTTTTCCCTGTGCATCTGAATTTTAACCAAATTTTTTATTTTCAGTGATTCTGACTGGAGGAATTAGAGAATGGACAACAGGAGAAAGGGCTACCCAGGGAACCTGCTGGATGACCTGCTGAGATGACTGAGAAATGTACTGAGCACCCAGAAAGTGCCCGTTTAACACATTAGGTTAGATGGTGTTAACTCATTAGTTGTTAGATAGATGTTATTGTTCTGACTTACACCCTTACGATATCTGAGAGCAGATCTTAGAGCATCTTAGAGTGAACTGGGCCAAGGTCACAGAATTAGTCAACAGCAGTGTTGGGGCCAGGCCCTTGCTCAGTCCTCTCCACCATGTTTCCTTTCTGATGACTTATCCACTGAACACTCACTGAGGGCACAGCCCTGTACAAGATGAGTGTGTGTGTGTGAGCAGGCACACACACTCTGGAGTTTTCATTTCTTCTTTCTCCTCTACTAGGTAGACCAGAGCTCTGGTGAGTTTAATGAGAGAGAGAGTTGGAGGCCTTAGGTTTTTTCAATCAAATTCACAGCCACAGACTGTCTTTCAAATGTGAAGGACACTGATCGACATCAAGTTCGGTTTGTAAGAATCACTATTTGTGCCTCTATTCATGCCTCAGCGTGTAGCAGTGTGTTTGTGTGCAACTCTGGGTGACTGCATGTGTGAGACAGTGTGTCCCTGTGTGTGTATGTTTTGGAAGCTGTAAGTGTCCCTCCATGGGCCCCTTTGTGTGACATGTGAAGAGAAGTCCTTCCTCCCACCCAACACCCAGGAGAAGAAAGCAGCTGGTCCTGTCAGACTCTGGCTTTCCAAAGGCTGGGCAGTGCCTGGCATAGGGATTCAGCAACAAAGAAAGCCAGAAAGAGTTACTGACCGTTTTTTCTCCAGGGTCTGAAATAACCCAGAAGTGCAGCAGCAATGACCATCACACCCAGCAGGCTTGCAGGTAGCCAAGGAACCAGCCAGTTGCTGCTGGTGGGGGTGGACAAGACCAGAGGACCTAGGGGGTGAGTAGAGATGACCATGAGCATTGAGGAAGAAATTCAGAAATACATCCCAGATGGGCACAGAAGAGACAGAATGGCTGGCATTAGGGGGAATCATGTGGCCTGGAGGAACCTTGTAGATGGGGATGAAGGATGGCTCAGAGGATGCCAGCATGGACAGGCAATGCCATGGATGACCAGGTAGCCCTTGCCCCACGGCGTTCCCCACTCTCCATAGACTTCATTGTTTCCCCACCAGGTTCAGTGGATAGGGTCCATGCTCAGTCTCGCAGTGCCTGCTACCAGCCCAGCATTGTGCCGGGCGTGGTGGGAGGTACACAGAGGAGTCAGAAGTGACCCTGCCAGTTTCCTGGGGCTCAGAATCCAGTTGGGGGACAAGACGTACCATCCAGGGAGAGTGTCACAGGCCCACTTGACTCTTTGGAAACACTGTTCTCAGCCTGGCAGGAGTAGTTCCCAGCATGCTGCTTTGACATCACTGGGAAGAGGAAGGAGACAGCTCCACCATGGGGGGCTGAGTGATTCCCCAGGATCTTCCCGTCGAGGTAGAATGAGTACAGGATCGGAGGGGAGCCCCTCTGGACCTCACAGAGAAGCTCCACCATGTCCCCCACAGCGAGGCCAGTGGGCCCGGGTCTCAGCGTGAGCAGAGGATGGGACACAGGAGCTGGGGCAACACACAGGTTGGGAGGGTCAGCTGGACCACCCAGGCTCCCAGCTCTTCCTCCCCTAGGCACCCCTCCCCACACTCCCAGGGGACCCCATTGCCTGATGCCCAGATCCCTGGGGAGTGTCTCCCGTCCCTCCTCCACTTACCCCGCACCCTGATCTCCAGCTGGGGGCTCTGTTTCTGAACTCGGCCTCCCTCAGGGGCAGCCTTGCACCAGTAAAGCCCAGAGTCTCCATCCTGGGCTCCTGGTATGCACAGTTCTGGGTGGAGGCCCCCGTCCTGCAAGACGTGGCCCTCCTTGTAGAAGGAGAAGAGGAGCCGCAAGGCTGACCTCTGTGGGTGCAGCATTGTCTCACATCTCAGGGTCACCGGGCTCCCCTCACGGGGCTCAGAAGAGTGGACAGTGCTCAGCACAGGAGGCAGGAACAGCTCTGGGGAAAGGCACGCCCAGGACTCAGGACGGGGCCCTGGACAGCGAGGCCCCAAGAGGCTGAGGTCTGCGCTTCAGCACATCCCAGGCCACAGCCCCCTGTCCTGTGGAAAACACTCATCATCTCCCGGGAACCGACCTCTCATCCTACCCACTAGCTCTGAAATGACTCCCACACACCCGAGTCCCTCTGGAATCCCAGGCCAGAGCCAGAGGGACCTTAGAGGTCATTTGTCCCCAGAGGGGAAGGGTCCAGCCCAGGGCCTCAAGGGGAGTGAGTGGCAGGACTGGTTCAGGGCTCTTCCTAGCCCCTCCCCAGGGCATCTCCCCTCCTTCTCCTGGCTCCAGATGTGCCCCATGGTGGGCAGGCAGGGCATTTGGACAGTGTCATGGATGTCTCAGGGCCCTGTGGACTGGCCCAGCATCAGGGGCAGCCAGAGGTGGGGGTACTGCCCAGAGAGCTGCTGACTTCTAGAGACCAGATCCCTGAGCAGCACCCTACTCCTTTCAATCCACCAAGCTGGTGACTCACCTTGGACTTGAACCATGGTAATCCTTGAGATTTGCATGTCCTTGAATGGACCATAAGTCACCTGCCCACTGCACCAGTACCGGCCACTGTTTTTCACTGTTGCTGGCCCCACGGACAGAGTCTGGCTGTCCTTAGAGAACTGGAGGGATTTCCCATCTTTGTAGAATGTCACCCGGGACACGGCTGCATTCCTCCTTCCCTGGCATTGCAGAGTCAGGGTGTCTCCTTCAAACACGGGGTCTGGCCAGGCTCGGAGGTTCAGCCAGACTGTGAGACACAGGAACAGGGTCACCCTGGAGCTGCAGGTTCCATCAGCCCGTTTTCTTCCTCTGTCCCATAGCCTGAGGCCTCCCACTCGGGATGGAGGCTTCTGGATGATGCCTGTACAGCTGTCACTGTCCCTCAGTCCATCATGCCAGACCCGGGTCAGGGCCTCTACTCTCCTTTCCCCTCCTTCTTCTCTTCTCTCTCTTCTTTTCCTTGCCCGCCCCCCCCCCTCCCCCCCCCCCGCCGCCCTCTTCTTCCTGTGCCTCCTTTTTGGCCTTCTTCCCTCCTACCCTCCTTGTCTCCTTTTACATTGCACTGTCCTCTGCCACCTTACCAAGCTTGGGTCAAGTTGGATTCCTTCCATCCATTGTTCTGCTGCACTCCTCCTGAGCCAATTCTCACTCCCCTAGATTGGTTTCTTATCTCCTGACTCCCCAAGAGCAGCTCCTTGTGAGAGCTGCACCCCTGCCCACCAGAGAGGAGCTAGAGCGGCAGGTGTCGGAAGTGCCACCGCCTTGGCTCACTCCTGCTGCTTTTCTTGTCAGGCTTCCCCAGACCCAGCCTCCATCTGCACCCCCAGCAGGGAGTTTTTCACCACATTTCTACCATGGTCACGGGCAGGGATCTGTCAACTCTGTCCCCACTACTAAAAATGTATACTATACCCTGAGGTGGACAAGGAAGAGATCCTGGGGACCCAGCATCATTTGCAGAGTGGCCCCAGGCCATACTTCTCTGACAAGTCAGACACCACCAGTCCCAGGCAGAACTCAGGGGCCTGAACTTTTCACTGGAGAATAATGATGAGGACCAGATAGGGAGCTCCGAGGGGAGCCCCAGCATATCTTGCCTTTGCCTGGATCTCCTTGGATCCTCAAGACCTGTCCCCTGGAAGTAATGATGCTCACAAAAGTAATGATGCTCCCAGCCTAACTAAATGATGAGTTTTGCTTCCACGACTGCTCCTTCTAGGAGCACTAAGTGTTGCGTTGAATTCTCCCTCCCTGGCATCACAGAACATGTCCTTTAAGGTCAAGATGTTCATAGGTCAGAGTTTTTTCCTACTCAAAAGAAAGCTCCATGGAGGTCAGTGGGACGGTGGGCTAGAGACTAAGGGCAGCTGAGGAACAAAGACTGATCTATAGACAAAGGTGCCTGCTTCTCTGACTATAAAAGGGAGAGAAAGGAGTCCAGGGTCTCGATGAGTGGAGAATACTGGGGCTCCAGGGCCACACTGGGAGGAGATGGAGGCCAGTGCTACCTGGAAGGAAACAGGATGGAGGCCCAGAGCCATTCTGCTGGGACTTGAGTCACCCTAGAATTACCCTCAGCCTGAGATCAGTGGAGTCTTGGTTTTCTCCTCTTCCTGGGCATTAGCTAAGTCTTCTGGGCAGGGCCTAGTCTGGTGTTGCTCTGAAGATGTTTCTGGGGGACCCAATGGCCCTGCCTTGTAGCCATCCAATGTTTTGACCCAGGAACACACTTGGAGATAGAAGAGACATAGACAAGACTTACCTGTTTTCCCCAAACAGGGAACTACAAGAGAACAAAGTGAGAAAATTAGGTTAAGTAGCAGAAAGAATTTTATGACACGGAAGCCTGTCACCTCAGGAATGGGTGGTAACAACCATTCAGTCAACCAACCACCCAGCCCCACAGGCACCTAGTCATCCAACCACCCAATCACTCTGCCATGCAGCCGCTCAACCATCTAGCCACCCAGACACTAAACCATCCAACTACCCAGCCACCCAACCACCCAGACAAGCAGCCACCTAACCACCCAGCTAACTAGCCACCCAGCCACCCAACCACCCAATAACTTTTATGGTGGACCTACTGCCTGGACTCCTCTGCTCTATTTCAGTTAAAATGTTGCCACCTTAGACAGGTCTTCCTGGGACACCCAATCAAAAGAATTCTCCTCAATCACTATCACAATGCCCCATTGTATTATCATCAGAGCACTTATCACTGTTATAAATTATTGTATTCATTAAATTGCCTGCTTATCACCTGTCTCCCTCTGTCTAGAATGTAAGCTCCATGACAGCAGGGACTCTGCCTGTCTTGTTCAGGGCCATATTACCTATGCCTATGACCTGTGCCTGGAACATAGTCTGTGTTCAATAAGCACCTGTTGAATAAATGCATGAATGCTTTCCTTTGTGCCCAGACATGCGGGGCAGGGAACAAAAATTAGAATACATAGGACTAGACTCTTGCACTAATGTGCCTGTGGGTCCTATCTGCACTTATAGAAGAACTCAGACAGCAGAGGCAGGACCTGACTCCTGTGGTCCAATGTCCCTACTCTGAGGAACAGAGGATGGAAGCAATCAGATGCAGGAGGTAAGGTTTCCCTGGAGGAGTAATCATTAAAGGATGTGGGACATGGACCGGCAGCTCGGATCAAAGAGAGAACTACAAACCAGCCAGTGCATCACACACTTGCTTGCACCTTGTATACACTGCACTCATGCTTTTAAATGAATGAATGTTTGAGGAGAATAGGTGGCCTGGGAAGAGAGGCCAAGCCATAAAATGATGACAGATGAGGTTAGACAGATATGAATAGCCTACAGGATGGAGGACCCTAAATTGAGAGGCACGCTTGGATATGAGGCAGTGGAGAGTATTTTGGCCTTTGGGGCAGGGATGAAACAATAAATGGTGTAGGGCTGAGAGCAGTCAGTCCAGCCTATCCTCTAGATTTCCTTGTGTCCTTCATTGCTGACATGTCCTAGGTGCTGGGCAGAACACTGAGAAATGCAAGAATGGCCTTGGGAGGGGTGGGTGAAGACTCTCTCAGTAGATGTTTGAGATGCAGATGTTTGCATGTTCCTTCACATGCTGCCATCTTGCTGTCCACACTACCCGGGACACAGGCAGAGGCTTTCCACCTTCATTCTCTACTTAGCTCAGGCTTAGCTCAGCCACAGGTTCTCAGTGTGCGCAGAATTATGAGTTTCTTTCTTACCATCCTGCGATCGCCCCCTCCCCACATCTAAACATATCTTTTACTATGAGCTTGGTGTAGTGGAAAGCATGCAGGATTTGGAATCAGATGACGTGGACTAGACTCATGAATACAGCTCTTTCTGTGTGACCTTGGACGAATTGTTTAAATCCCAGAGCCTCCAGTTCCTGGTTTTGCAGGTATACTGGGAATGATAGCAGTCATTTTTTCCTTACAGAGTAGTTGCGTAGGTTATATTGTCCCCCTGCCTGGGAAAGTGGTTATTACATTAGCGGAGAGCAGAGAGAAGGCCTGACCTCAGAGTGACTAAGACCTTACTGTGTAGCGATGCCTCCCTTTTGTTCCCCTCTTCACCGGAAAACAATCTTGCAGCCACAAAGTGATAAACAAACAGGGTTGAGGGTACTGAAGCCTATAATAAGAGAGAAGGCATCTAGAGAACATAGAGACACTTCAACTGAGCTCATGTCCCCAAATCCCGAAGACTTGCTCTCCAAGGCACTGAAAGACCTTGGAGTTGTGATTGCAGACCCACCGGCTATAATCAAGACAGCAGTGAACTGGGCACATGCAGACTGGGCAATGTCTGCTTACAGCAGTTCCTATAAAAAGGACCTGGGGCCTCAGTAGCTGTAGGCTAAAGATGAGGTGATAGTGTGATGAGATAGCCAAGAGCTATTGTCAAACTAGGTTGCACAGCAGAGTCTTGGACAATGGAGGCAGCAGCCCCACTGACCTCTGCACCAGTCAGGCCACTACGGGAGGGAGGAGAATGTCTAGCTCCTGGCCCACTAACAAAGCGCATCAAGACCAAGCATCCCAGGACAACGAACACGGTCTAGAAACCATTTCCTATTAGAGGGATTGGGAGAAGATATTTATCTGAGAAAGACAAGACAGAGTAGGGACATATGGTGGTCTTCAAATACTTGATGGGTTAAGCTTAAAAGAGAGGAGAGACTTATTCTGAGTTACTTCATAGGGCAGAAGTGGGGCTAATTCATGGAAATTAGAGATGTCAGGGAGGCAAGTTTCAGCTCCACATGAAGAAGTATCTCACAGCTGTGTTCTACCACATCGGAACATGCTTCTTTGCCAAGCTGTGGCTGCCATGTAGCCGGGAGGGTTATGTGGAAGCCCCGTGAGACCTGTCATGGATGCTGTGTGTGTATATGAGGATGGGTTCCAGTACTGGGAGTGAAGTTGGTTAATGTGTGGCTCAGAAGAAAATTAAGGTTCATCTCCCAAACATTAAATATGTCTTTCGTGGACAGCCATGTACCAGCATGGTCAATGTCGGGGCCTCTAGCCTCTTGAATCCCTGATAGCCAACAATAATATTAGGCACCATTTATTGTGTGACCATGCCCTGCCAGGCACTTTAAATGGATTTTATTTTCCAGTTTTCCTGATTAGAATCCAACTACATGCAGACCAGAGGTAGTGAGGTAGAAGGGAAAAAGCATCGGGTTTGACATCAAATGGACTTGGGTTTACATCCCTGTTTTGTTCTTGTTAGCAGGGTAATTCTCGGCAAAGTTTCTTAAACTTTTTGAAGCTCATTTTCTTCAACTCCTTAATAGGGATAAAAAAAAAATGCCTGCTCTCTAAGTCTCTGAAGGTTAGATGCGAAAACGTCCGCACTACAAAGTAGGTGTTTTTCTCTCAGTCCCTCTGTCCACATCCGAGAGGAAATAGCAGCTCTGCTCTTACAGTAACTCTGTTCCTACACATCTGGCCATGGAGTCCATGTCTTAGGCTGCTTTTCTGGGGTCCTGAGCACCAAGTGTGACCCAGTCATGCCAGTCTCTCTCTGACTGACTCTCTCCTTCTTCTCGCACTGACTCTCTCCCTTTTCTCTTCCTTTGTTCTCTCCCATCAGATCCTGAGTTCCAAGCTGGGAAGCTCTGGGACTTTATCTAGTCAAGTCCTAGGGCTGTTCCTTCTACAAGGTAGCCATTTGTCCTTGGGGATCTTTCCTCTGGAGTATATCCAGGCACCAGGCCATCCTGTCCCCGCCCTTAGTGTGAGCATTAGACCTTTCACTTGTTCAAATGGCCATTCATAGAACACACAGGCTAACCCAGGGTAACACAGTCGGGGAAGGAAGAGCTCTGAGTGGAACAGGTATTTTCCTCACAGAGGTCAAATTCTCAAATTCTATCCAGGAAGAGACTGTATTTAGGAATGGTTTTGTTTTTCTGGTTCAATGAAAACAAATAAACAAACTACTGAGACCAAATTTAAAAAGTAAGTCAACTCAGAAACTATAAAATGAAATGAAATATATGACGAGACTTGTTCCTTTTAAGTGTAGCAGGGTGACAATGGCTGAGACTGAGCTGAGTCTGAGGGAGCCCAGGGACCCCCTTCCCCCAATCTTCTACTCATAGACCAGCCCCTTCAGTCACTGGCCTGGGTTACTGGCCCCGGGGGGAGGTGGGTCAAGGAAAGAGATATGGATCAGAGAGAAAGGATTTGATCCTTCTAACCATCCCCAAGGACCAGTCAGACTAGAAACAGACCCCCATCCCCAATAGAGAGAGGATGTAGGCAGATAAAGGACAATCAATTTGAAAAGGGCTTTGAACACCCAGAGCAAAGCCTCTTGACCAGTTGAGAAGCCTGGTAATTGTTGATAGGTTCTAAGAAAATGCTGAGGCTTCATAAAAATACATCTCCTTGTAAAACCCCAGCTCCCATCTGCTTTTCCCTGTTTCCCTCATCTCTCCCCATCCCTAGTAGCCTCCTTTCCTTCTATAACTTTATTTTTCCCCCACGACAGCTCTGATGAGTGTTTTAACCTGATTTCACAAGGTAAATATGTCACTGGGACTCAGAATGTGATTTTCTGCCTCCCTAATTTAGCTCTGATACATCGAAGGGCTGCCCTTCCAGGGACCCAGGCAAATGGGACCGGAAACATCAGGGATCCCTCCTACCCACCCCACCCCCACCCATCTCTTTCAAATATACCCATGGGTACGCACGTGTCTCAAGCTCCAGCCATAAATGCACGTGAACTGAGAGAGGTCAAATCAGGCTTCGCGTCTCAGGAACGACTTACAGTCTTTGGTGCCCAGGAGGGGATGCTAACGCTCAGTGACTTACCGAAGAACAGCACAACCGTCCAGAGCAGCATGGCGCCTGGCCTGGTGCGGAGGAGGGAGCAGGTCAGACTGAAGGCAGACGGAAAGCTGGGGGCAGAGCATCTAGGCCACAGGCGCAGGGTGGGGTGAGTAAGTCCTCTCACTAAAACGGTGCTACTGTTTGACAGTCTAAATAGAGGAAGTGGGGAAGAAACTTAAAAAGCTCAAGTTGGTACTTCCTTTTTGATATAAGGAGTATTATACGAATAAATTTTCTTGACCATGGAGCATGAAGGTATCAGTAAGTAAACCACTAGCAAGCACTTTTGAACATTCTCTCTGTGGCTTCAAAACACTCATTCTAGGGAACCAGGATGGGACATAGCTATGCAAAGATCCAGAAACTGCCAGAATTTGCTTGGTCTCAGCCTCAGTTAGCTTGGAAGGTTTCCAGCACAGTGCGGGAAACACGAAGATCATCCATCCCCGACCCTGAGTGACCACCAGTTCTCGGAGGTGCCCCACCGCCTCCAAGGAGAAATGTGTCTGGACAACACAATGAGATGGAGAAGTGAATCCTGAAAATGGTCCACAAGACCATCAGTTCAGGAGGGAATCAGAGATCAGTGAGGTTGGACTAGAAAGGGGCTAGAGGTTCTGAATTTGAGGCTCTAAGACCATCAGGTTATTATTTTGAGAACAACTGTTCATTAAAAGACACCATTAAGAGAGTGAATAGGCACCACAGGGATAAGATATTTTTAATACATACGGCTGACAAAGAACTCATATCCAGATTATAAGAATATCTATAAGTCAGTAAGAAAAAGACAGACAACCCATTAGAAAAATGGGCAAAATAATTGGATAGGTAATTTACAAAGGCAGATATCCAAGTGCCAAACAAACATAGAAAAAGGAGCTTGACTTCATAAATCACTGTAGAAATGCAAATTTAAACTACAACGAGATACCACTACGTACCCTATAAAAATGGCCAAAATCATATAAACAACCAAGTTCTGGTCGAGATATGAAGCAACTAGAACTCTTGCACACCTCCAGTGGGAGTATAAATTGCTACAACCACTTTGTGGCAGGAAAACTATGTGGCAGAATCTACTAAAACTAAACATGTGGATACCCGATGACTCAGCATTTTCACTCCTACTCACAGGCTGAACAGAAACACATGCATATGGGCACCAGAAGCCATGTGCAAGAATGCTCATAGTAGCATCATTTGTTACAGATAAAAACTCAATAGTCCCTCAACAGAGAAGGAGCACCTACCCTCACCACCCCATCTCCTTTGAGGAAAGAACATGTGAGATTAAGGTGAAGCACAGAGAGTCGGGTAAAATACTAGGAAGCACTTACTGACAGTAAAGTTTTTCCTGGAAGGCTTTACATGAGAAGTTTCATAGTCTGGAAAGAATTTGATGTGCTGATTTCTAAAGGTGGGAATGGAGCAGGTGAATTTTCTGTTTTCTTGGCCAAGATGATCGATTCAGTGGAAGTGGGAAACCAATCTGACATGGCCAGGCATGTCTTTTGTGACTCAGTTGATTGGGAATGAGGTAAAAATGGTGAGGAAGTAAAGCAGGAATTGGATATCTTGTCCACTCACCTCAAGATGCGAACATTTATATGTTTTCTTTTATCCTTCTCTGTCCAACAGAGCTCCCCACTTGAGTGGTCTCCAACATTGTTCAGCTATGGGTCTAGAGGACCAGATGGCAGACCTGCAGGGCTGCAGCTAAGGTAGGAGGCAGGTGCAACCACAAATGGTCTAGCTTGCAAGCATTCGTGGTGCCCTGCATGCAGAACAGTTGAAGCTTCTGCCCCTGGCTGCTTCCACTTTTACTGGGTTCCAGCAGCTTGAGTGTGTGACCCCTGTCTGACTTCTCACTCTACTTCTGCAGAGTGAGAAGCTGCTGCACCTTCAGAGGTGTAAGTAAAATGGGCTCTCTGAGCTGAACTGGCTGCACACCATTCCCTTGAGGGTGAAGCTGAGCCTAAGGAAGTGGGGCTACTGCCCAGGTTAGGAATGTTCTAGGACCCAGGCTGACCTTGAACCGAGACTGGAACGGGTTAGGGGAAGAATCAAAACCCATAATACTAATACTCTAAGGGAAGTGAGGGGCTAAATGGAGGTGGGGAGGATAGGAGAGGGAGGATTCTTATCCAGAAGGAGCTTGAAGCCCAGATACCCTCATGACTCAGGGTCAGCTGGCAGGGAGAAGCTGTGAGGGACCATGACTGTTGAGGAATGGGAAGAGTCAGTCCCACTCCTAGGAGGTGAGACGGGGAGCAGGGTAGCTGGGGTTAGGGTGCAGCTGTTGGCATAGAGACAGCATGGTGGGCTCTGGAACCACCCACTGGAGCTTAAATCCTCGCTCTGGATACTAATCTGCTGAGAGCTTGGCTAAGTTTCTAGCCCCTCTGCACCTCAGGGTCCTTATCTCTAAAGCAGATAAATAATTACACCTGCATCATAGGGCTATTATGAAGGTTAAATTTGGTAAAAATGTGAGACTCACTTAGTGCTAATAGAACTTTCAACTGTGACGGAAATGTTCTCTGGGCTGTTCATGCCAGTAGCTACTAGCCACATGGAGCTATTGAGCACCTGAAATTGGCTAGAGAGACTGAGGAAGTGAAGTTTTAATTGTTTTTAATTTTAATTAACTTAAATTTCAATGGCTCCATGTGGCTAGTGGCTGCCTTATTGGATATTACAGGCTTGTAACAATGCCTGGCAATAGGAAGTGCTGATAAAGGTTAGCTATTGCTATAAGGAGGAGAGTCAGGAAGGCTTGAGCCACCAGAGCCTTCCTCTCAACCTTAGCTTTTACTGGTAAGGCCCAGAGAGGTGAAGAAATTGTACAAAATACTTGGCCATAAAGCTGGTGGGATTGGAGCCACATCCCTAGCTGGAACTGGAGGTCCAAGGAAAGACCTGAGACCATTTCCCTAAGTTAGGTCCCAAAGGGAGAGCAAATTGGGGAAACATATTAAAAGCCTGGAACTTAGGACAGAAGCTGAAAAGACCAGGAGTCAGTGAAGATGGAGCCAGACTGGGAATGAAGCTCCAGGCCTGCCCTGCAGGGGGCAGGAAACCCTGTGAGGCATCTGGTCACCACCTTCCTTCCCTCTCCTTTCCTTCTAGAGAACAACTGGAGATCTTGGAAAGGCCAATGGAAAAAGTTTGTGTCAGGTCTGTAGCGACCCCTTGTGGCTACATGGACAACTGCCTTAAGGAGGGAACCCTTATGAGTGCTGAATCGTCAAGCATTTTTTTCGAGCTCTTGCTCTATGCCCAGTCCATCCCTGCCTCCAGGAGCTCAGGAATAGACAGGCATATAGTCAGTATAGTCTGAGCTTCTTAAAGCATTTTTTCATGACTGCATTTTTAAATTTTATCACACTGTATTATATTTGTTTCATTGTCCTTTTCTACATCCAGTCTGTGATTTCCTCAAAGGTAAGGGCTGAGTCTAAATCATCTTTGTGTCACCAGGCCTAGCCTTGTATCAGGTTCAAGATATACCAAAGTATAATTGTTAGGAGTTCTGGAGTCAGAAAGATCTGGATTCTAATCTGTTCTGCTGTTTACTAGGTGGAGGACCTGGGGCAGTGGCTTAATCTCTCTAGCCTCAGATTTTAAACTTGTAACATGGTAATAATGACATCCGACTTCTAGGACTGTGGGGAGGATTGTACTTCCACTCATGCAATATCTGTACGTTCACCCCTCCACCTGCAGTTGGACTCTACCCTTACATCTTAGGAGGCTTTCATACCAATGCTATCCTACTCATTCTCTCCCATGTATTCAGTCACGCCACCTCAGCTGGATCTTTCCCATAGATGCTTCTGAAAGATGCTCGTCTCTTTTGTCTTCAAACCAAAGCAAATCACACCCTAAACCCTCTCCTGACTCCACACTCACCACGAGCCGCCATTCACAGTCTACTTGAAAGAGTGGTTGATGGCGGCCCTTCCTAGCTGCTGTTCTGAGATACACTGGTGTGGCTCAAATGGTTACAGGTGTTATAGGATATTGACTTTCTCAGCCCTCAGGGCAGCTGGGTGGGGCCACACTTCCAGCTGGGAGCAGCCTTGCTCAATTACCCAATGTCCCATTTAAATATAATTTTCTCTATATGCCACAAAGCGAAAGACTGTGGAAGCACCGTGTGAATTCTCCCTGTCTCCATCTGCTCCTCTCTCACTCATCCCTCCACCCACTCCAGTTTGGCTTCGGCCTCCTTCATGTCTCCAGCGTAACCGAGGGACAGGTTTTTGTCCTCAGTCTGCTGGACTGCAGACCACATTGTTACTGTGGATTACTCCCTCCTTCTTCAAACACCAGGACACCTCTCCTGGTTTTCCTCCCTGCTCTCCCGCCACTCTCTTTTCCCACTCTCTCTGCCAGCTCAGATTCCCTCCTCCAGTGACTTGAAGAAGTTCTTCAGAGCTCCATCCCAGGCCCCTTTCTCTTTTCACTCCATATTCTCTTGCTAAATATTCTTATCTGTCCCCATGGTTAAATAATTACTTTTTTTCCTTTTTTAAAAAGATTTTATTTTTCCTTTTTCTCCTCAAAGCCCCCTGGTACATAGTTATATATTTTTAGTTGTGGGTCCTTCTAGTTGTGGCATGTGGGACACTGCCTCAGTATGGCTTGACAAGTGGTGCCATATCAGTGCCCAGGATTCGAACCGCTGAAACCCTGGGCCACTAAAGCAGAGCGTGCGAACTTGACCACTCAGCCACGAGGCCAGCCTCCAAATAATTACTTTTAATGCAATGAATCCCAAATTTGTCTTCTAGTGCAGGCTGGAACCTCTATTTCAGATACAAAACTGCTTACCTGAGAGCTCCGCATGGGGGTCTCAGAGGCTCCTTAAAATCAACCTGTCAAGACCAAACCCAGCCTCTGTCTCCCAGCCTCGTCCTCTTCTGGGGTTTCCTGTGCTAGTCGGCAGCACCACTCACCACCCTGCTGTGCAAGTCAGAAACCTGGGTGGCAAGACTCTGATTTGCCCCAAAGCACAAATTAGCCCAGCAAAAATGTTTCCATTAATATGATGCTTTTGGAAATAGGTATTGTGTATGTCCATGTGTGTGCATGCACACTTTATATTTCTGTTGTTTATAATTTCCCTACTGCCTGCCCCCACTGCCAGCCTGGCTAAATCCTACTCATGTCTCAGATTTCAACTTACATACCCGTTCCTACAGAAACTCTTTCCTGACCTCTGTTTCCCCCCAGCCTGGGTCAGGTGCACATCCATCTGTCTCAGCACTTACCACATCCATCTGGCATTGATCGCCTCTTGTGTGCATTCCTGCATAGGCCTACAAGCTTCCTGAGGGCACGGGCCATGTTTATCTTGTTCTTTGCTGCACCTGGCACAGGGTGTGTGCTCAACAAATATGTGTGAGACGGAGATTGAGATAGAACGGGGCCCCCCTTCTTTCTGCTCCTGCTTATGCACAGGATCAGTCCGTGGCATGGCTGCTGAATTGTAATCTCATCTGCCCTCTTTCAGGTCTTCTCATCCTCAAATTAGTGGATTTTAGGGTGACATTTCCCTACCTAAAGGTGTTTGGATGACTCTGAGTTAGCCTAGGATCCAAATAACTCAGGACTGTTATTCCTTCCTTCATGAGTGGGAGATGGTCCATTTCTTTGGAGGGCCTGCCATTTAATCTATGCTATCCTTTGAATCACAACTCCACCCCCACCTCTATTTCCTTACTCTTAATTTTATACAAATCCACTCCATTCTTCCTTGCATGCATCATCCTAGGGAGCACGATAAAAATTTCTCAGTTGTGCTTCAGCTAGAACAGCCTTGACTAGAAGCCTGTGGTCACCAAAAGCAGTCTGAGAAATTAGGAAATGCCACCATAGAGGGGCTGGAAAAGGATGGAGGCACATTCTTCCCTGGAGATTGAGGAAGAGAAGCATATATAATTAAAGCGATAAATTGGATTTTTTTGGCTCTCTGTTTACCGCTGTCAAACATAATCTATTTCATGCATTTACACAGAATGCATAAATAGGTCAGATTTAATTTTCTTCACTTTGCTTATTTTCTACTCCAGTTCCCTGGGTAGACACGGAATCCAGATGGAAACGGGAAGACTGTAAAACTTGTGTATTTAGAGGAGGTGGTGGTAAAGGATTTAGACCCCTGGATTCTGGAAATTAGACACCCATGAGCAAGTAGAAACTAAAAAGAGGCAATGACATATTTGGGAAAGAGCAAGGCATTTGGAATCAGACAGTCCTGAGTTGGAATCCTGGCTCAGCCACATTCATTGTGTGGCTTGGATTTTCTTCTTGTTCCTCTTCTCAAAGGACTCCTCCCTGCACTCATTCCCTGCACTCCTCCCCCACGGATTTCTGTCTCCACTGGATTCCTTCAATCTGCATATGGATGCGCACAAATATTATCCAAAACAAAACAAACCTCTCCCTCTGCCTTACTCATCTTGCTCAGCTTTCACCGCATGTTTCTCCTCCATTTATTGCCAAGCTTCTCAAAAGAGTTGCCCACATTCACCGTCTCCTGTTCTGCAACCCCTACCCACTCAGCCCCCACCACATCACTAAACTGCTTTTGTCAAAGTCACAATGACTCCTGTGTTGCCAGCTCTAACAGATCATTCTTCTGCCTCGGATTATTCGGCTACTCAGCAGCATTTTCAACAGTTAAACGCTGCTTCCCTCTTGAATCACTTTTCTTTCTTGGCATCCATAGCATCCCCCCTCTCGTGTTTTCCCTCCTACCCCTCTGGCCACTCCTTCTTAGTCTGTTTCTAGATCCTGCTCTTCTTGACACTGAAGGTAGGGGTCCTCAGTGTTTAGTCCTGGGCTATCTCCCCTCCCTACCTCTCCCCTCCCCATCTCTCCTCCCCTCCCCTCCCTTCCCCTCTCTTCCCTTCCCTTCCTTTCACTTCCTAGCTCTTCTCTTCAGTGTTCACACTGTCTCCCTAGTCTCATGGCTTTAAATAATGTGCAGTGACCCCAAATTTATATCTCCTGACCTGACCTAACCTCTCTGGTGGACTTCAGACCTGAATATACAACTGTCGGCTCTCCTCCTCCACTTGGGTAGTTCACAAGCATCTCAAACTTAACAGATCCAAAATAAAACCCTTCATCTCTCTCCTCCTTGCTGGGAATGAATGACCAAACAAACACCCTTTTCACTGTCCCTGCCTTCCTCCCCATCAGTTTTCTCATCTCAGTCAGCACCACCAGTTACGTAGAAACTTCGAACTTCATCCCTCACAGCTAATCTATTACCCAGTTCTACTGGTTCTTCTTTAAAATATATCTCAAATCCACCTTATTTTCCCCACCTTTGCTGTCCCATTATAATGGAGCTCCTCAACGTCTTCTGCCTACATTATTGTTAAAGTCTCTTAATTCTTTTCCTGGCATCTGCTTTTGCATCCCACGCATTTCACACACACAAGAAAGAAGTGACCTACTCAAAATAGAAGCAGATCCAATGTAAATATTCCTCTGCTTAAAATTTCCAATGTCTCTCCATGGCCCTGAGATTAAAACATACCCCTTTTTATAACGCCCAGCAGGTCCGGCCATCTCCCTCTCTGGCCTTATTTGAGGCTGCTCCCTTCTGTCATGGTGCCATGGATGATCCTTCAGTTCTGCTAAGACCACAGCTCCTCCCTCCTCGGGGTCTTCATTTGCTTTTCCCTTTGCCTCCAGGGCTCTGCCCCATCCACCACGTCTCCCTCCATGGCCGGTGTGTGTATATATATCATTATATGTATAAAAGAATATTAAACATCCAGAAAAGTATAACAGATAACATAAGAAACATCTGGGCACCCACCACCCAGCTCTATTTAATTCTAAAATGTTGTCATCTTTGCTTCAGATTCGTGTTTTTCTTAAAGAAATAAAGTAGCACAGAATCAGCTGAAGCCCCTTCTTCCCTAATTCTTTTCTCCTCCCTCTCTTCCCAGAAGTAACCTCTGAATTTGGTATTTATCATCCCATGTCTGTTTTTCTACTTTCATTACATACTGTTGTTGTGTATCCATCAACAACATAGAGTATTGTTTGGCATGTTTAAATTTTATGTAAACAGTATTTTATTGTGGGAGGATTCTGCAACTCACCCTTTTCCTCAGCAAGGTTCGTGAGGTGGATCCATACCGACACAGGTGGCTCTAGCTGTCATTTCCACTGTGGCATAGTATTTCATTGGATCCACATGTCGACCTTTATTCTCCTAATGGTGGATAATGGTCCCATCTTCAATTTTTGGCCATTATAAACACTGCTGCAAAGACCATTTGTACACATCTCCTTGGGCACATATTTGAGAGATTCTCCAAAGCAAAACCTTAAAAACAGAATTTCTGAACAATAGCTTATATATCTCTTTGGCTTGACTAGATAGCTCCACATTGCTCTTCAAAGCGGTTGAACCAACTTCCGTGGGCATTTCTGGAGCCTGTAGTCTCACCCAGTGAGCCGCCGAGCTCGGTTGGGCCCCCAGGGGGCGCCATGCAGCTCGCTGTCATCCAGGCCAGCTGCGGCGCCGGACCTGCGGTGGAGCTGGCTCTTCTCTCTCCTAGTTCGCGGTGCGGGCAGTCATTGCTGAGGATGGGATCCCAGAGACACGTTTAGCGCAGGTTCCAGCCCCTGGGCCGCTGGCAGATGTGACCTCCATGCTCTCCTCACCCAACTCTTCTAAAATTTGAAAGCAATACAAAACAAAAACTTCCCCATCTTAAACTAAAACTAAAAAGGACCCAGGTCGCTAGAACAAACATCTACATGCTTAATACCCAGAATATACAATGCTAACATTTTAACATTTATATTTGCTTCAGACGTTTTCTTTTTAAGAAATAAAACATTCCCGTTAGGCTTAAAGTTCTCCCTGTTCTTTCACCAACTTCCCTCCCAGGAGGCAGATAAGACCCTGAGTTTGGTGGGTATCCAAACCATTTATTTTTATAACATATGTAGGAATCCATAAACAATTTATAGTAGTTTGTTTTTATTCACACAAACGGTATTCTGTACCTAATATTTTGCAAGTTTCTTTCCTACACACCAACACTGTTGCCGAGATATATCTGTTGATGCCTGTGTATCTAGTTCAGTGTTTATCCATTCTCCTGATCATATATTTTTAGATTGTTTTCAGTATTTGGCTATTTAGACAGTGCTGTGTATACATTCCATGAGGATAGAGATTTTTGTGTTTTGTTCATGCTCAATTTTGAGCCTCTAGAAGTATCCCTGGTACATAGTAGGTGCTTTCTAAGTTTGTATTGGGTTAGTGAAGAAGTGAACAGCCTCATACCTGTTTGTAGGTTGCTCACAGGCAGAATTTGTCCAGAATATGCAGATAGACGTGAGGTGGCTGGATTTTCTGGGAGAGCTCACCCTGTTACTCTCCAGGGCTGCCGTACTGATTTACATATCCCGCTCCACGCCCCCGTTTTCCTTTGGCCCTGCCACCTTTAGTATTTGAGATTTGGTATGTATGTGTCCAACTTGATGTATATAAAGTCTCATCTTATTCTTATTGTTGTTTTAATTTGCGTTTCCCGAATTCCTTTCTGACACGCCCCCTCCCTGCCGCCCCCAGCCATTAACTTGCTTTGTGGCTTCTGGGTTTTCAAATGAGCAGAAGTGGGGTGGGATGGGTTGAGGGTGGCTCTCAAGCTCTCAAGGGTGCAGCCTGACTCCTGCGTGGGGCTGCAGCTCTCCACACATTCCCAGCCTCCTTCTCTCCCCGGAGAGTTTTGAGCATGTGTCAGGCCAGACCCAGGACCTCAGGACTGAAGAGCAAAGTGTGGAGACCCAGCGTCACCCTTCCTGCCCAGTCCCACCCTGAGCTCTGAAGGCTCCTGTGAGGGAGAGGAGGGGACTCCCGGGGTGCCCTTGCTGGTCTGTTAATCTTGAGGTGTCCAGCTGGAGAGTGCCAGCCAGGAGAGGTCTTGGGCTTAGGGTGCTCTGGCGTTTGCAGCTGCCTCGACTCCTCTGAGGACCCTACATGTTCCTGTGGTGGAAGCTGTCTCTGAAGTCCCCAGCACTGCCCCTCCTTGGCACACAGCATGCCCTCCACTTATAGGAGAACATACCATCTGGTCTGTTTGGCACCTCTGTACTTGACAAATTGACCACTATTTTGAGATGGAAGGGGACAGATTGTGGGAGAGAGGGTTGGGGAGTTGGGGTGCAACTGAGGTAGAAAGGGTGAACTCACAGGTCACCCTTTGGCTTTGGGACAATATGGAGGAATACCAGGGTGCTGGGCTGAACGCAGCGCCAGGGGTCACCACCCCTGTGGGCCTTGGAATCGAGTCAACTGGGATATGGCAGCAGCCCCGGATGTAACATGTGACGCCAGTGAATCAGCCAGAGCAGTGGATGTGCAGGAGCCAGGGCCAGCTGCCGTCTGAAAGACACACATTTCTAGCATGTTGGGATGACACTTGAGATCTTTTCCCATTTGAAAAGCATTAAAAAATCATAACCTGCATGCGCAGAGGGTGAGCACTCTGACTTAACAACCCTTTACTTTCTTTTTGCAAAGCATTCAAGTCATTAACTTCCAGCAAGCAGGGAGAGCAGGTTCTTACTTAACTCTTATCTTCGGAAAAGTCTTAAAATCAGCAGCGGTGAGACCTCGTCTCTCTCTGGCACTGTTAAATCATAAAGCACCATACTGCTGCTAAGTAATGGGGCCATTCTGTTAGAGTGTAGCTTAAGAAAAATGGAACCTAGTGACACGTCCTCTGCTCAGAAGCCTGTGGTGACTCCACACTGTTGATCAGAAACCATCCTGACCCCTTGGCATGAGTTTCTGCTGCCCTTTCAGCACCTTCATCTAACCATGTGTTCTCTGCTACTCACTGGATGAGGTTTGTACATCATGCATGCCAATCGACTCCCTACATCTTTCCCTCCCCCTCACAGCCACCCATTCGTCTTGCCCACCTCTCTCTCTAAACCTCCCTATGTGGACTCTGCCGGACACACAACAGTAGTATTTTTAGTAATATCCAACATTCCTGTATGCCTTTAGGCTATCTGACCACACCCTCCACATCTCATTGAAAGTTCAACTTTTTGGAATCTTACCAGACACACTCTATCTCTTTAATCACTCTAGCATTGCTTAAGTATTTTGCATTGCATCTTTTCCAATTGTGTGTATCCATCTTTACATGTACACTTAGGGGTGTACACATGTCATGTATCCCACACTAGATTATACATCATCTAGATTTATTCTTTCCTTTCCATTTCTGCATCTATGTGTAGATACCCAGGTAGGTGACAACATGTCAGTTAGTTGCCACGTGTTTATCGAGCACCCATGTGCCAGGCTCTTGCAATATCCTGCTTGATAAAGTGTCTTTGCATATCCTGGCCAGGCCAGGAAGTCTACGCTAACAACATGATTGTGGTAAACGCCTGTTTTTATATGCGTAGGCTGCTTTGGGCCATGCTGTATCAGCCTGACCTCAGTGGAGCTGCAGACTGAGGTACTAAGGTCAGTCATTTGGGTGCTACATGCCTATGTGACTGGCCCCCAATAATAACCCTGGGCACCAAGACCTGGGTGAACTTACCTGGTTGGCAATAGTTCTTATATGTTGTCACACATTGCTGCTGGGAGAATTAAGCACTGTCCATGTCACCCCATGTGACCCCACTGGGAGAGTATCACTGGAAGCTCGTGCCTGGCTTCTCCTAGACTCCGCCCTATGTGACTTTCTCCTTTGCTGATTATAATTTGTGTCCTTTCACTACAATAAACCATAATTGAGAGGATAACAGCTTTTCTGTGAATCCTTCTAGCAAATCATCAAACCTGAGGGTGGTTTTGGGGGCCCCAGCACAGGTAGCAGAGAGGACAAGGGCTATGGAGGAGGCAAGAGTGTGCGGTGAGGGAGGAGATAGAGGAATGGACTGGATTCCTCAGGACCTTACAGCTCGGGGTCAAGAATGGCATAGCTCTGTCTGCGGGCTTGATCCAAGCATAGTTACTTTATTTAATTCTATTCCATGGCCCTAGGCTGCACCCAGCCCTGACTAGATGTCACAAAATGTACCTACAGAAAACATCCAAGCCAGTGAATTTGCTTGGGGGTGGGGTTGGGGGAGCTCAAGGGCACATAAAGCCTACTGAAGGAAGTGAGCACTGTCACCTGCAGGGACATCTACACCTATTACTTCATGGCCCACTTTGGGTTTGGAGCAGAGTTGATGCTCAATATATATTGGTAAAGAAGAAACAGTGGTGCGTTTATTACAAAAGCTAGGGGGAAAAATCCCAGAACTGTTTGCCATACTGAATCCTACATATTGAAAATTCAGAGGTGACATCACCAATTTGTTTCATGATCACATATCCATGGCGACAGAATAAGTCAAGGGAAAAATAGGAGGAGAGAGTGGTTGAAGCAATTTAAGCAATTTATTGGCACAAAGGATTCAGTTATCAAGGTTGCAAATAAGTCATCAACTTCAGGCATGGACGTGCACCAAAGTGTTTCTTGAATTTCTGCTTGCTTGGACAAGCACGCTGCCTTCTGAGAGCATGCCTTGAATTCATAATGGCTGGAGAAAATTTTAAAAGTAATGGAAGAAGTGCTTATGTAACTCATTTCTATATCAACGGGGGACTATATTTTTTGACGGTGCGGGAGGCTGAAGCAGAAGCTTGTTAGGGGTGATGACTGTGCTGGCAGCTTGGCACTCCGGAGGCAGAGCAGTGCTGCCACAGCCTGGAGCAGCAGCATGGGGGAGCCGTGTGACTACAGGGTGCCCCTGATGGCCCTGTGCATCCAAGTGCCTCGATTCTGGGGAACATACGAGATGCTGTTATATATTTTCTAATTACTACAAGGTCTCTTTTCTCTGCTCCCAAGAGGGAAGGCAGTTTATAGTTAGACAAACCCAGATTTGAATCCTGGTCTAGCTAGGTTACTTTGGGTGTGTTACTTAAACTCTCTGGGCCTCAACTTACTGATCTGCACACCGGTCATTAGAATAAGACCTTGTTCCTAGGGTAATTTTGAAGACTAAATGAGATAATGGCTATAAAGAACTTGGCATAGTGCCTGGTATGCATTAAGGGCTCAAATAACAGCAATAAAACCAGAGAGAATATTAGGGTTTTTAATAAATCATCAGACATACAAAGACATTTTCAAGAGCTCATGCTAGTCACATGTGCCTCAGGACTGTCATTCTGGGTGAGGACATCGCCTACTCTGAATTAGATAACAGTGATGTGACGGAAGTGCCCTGATGAATGAGCTTCACTCTTTTGGCCTTCAATGCTCAGGCTGCATTTTACAGAGCAGCCAGCAACTCAGGCGCTGTGGGCTCCAGCGTCGGGTGTAGGTTGTTCTCTGGCCTCCTAAGAGGATGAAGAGCAGATGTTGGAGGCTGTGCTGATAAGATGACCCTCGAGGCCAAGGTCTGATCATGAAGACAGACCCCACTGTGTAGCTGGAACCAGGGGGAAGCCTCGGTAGGCGGGATGTCTGGTCAAAGGAGCCTGGGTCTGGAGTTACCTCTTGGGTTTGATCCCAGCTCCTTCGAAGCAAGTGTGAGGCATTGGGCAAGTTACTCATCTCTAAACCTCAGTTCCCTCAACTATAAAAAGGGAAAAATACCCAATTCGCAGAGTGGTTGTAAGGATAAAATGATATAATGCAATGTATGTAAAATAGTTGCTATATGGTAGGTGCTTCATAAATATGACAATTATAATCGTATAAGTAAAGTGCAGTCACTACAAAGTGTGACATGCCTTAGAGGTAACTGATGTTGTTTTGTGACAAAACTATCCTGTGAGACCACATTATTTTCCTTCTTAGAAAGAATGGCAAGATACAGACAGCCGAAGGTTTGATTTGAGGGTTGGCAAACCAGTGCTGTTCATTCTGGGAAATGGTTTACGGTCTGGATCAAATCCCCGCTCCAGGCGACATGTTCATCTCCGCCCTGGGAAGACTTGAGCTGGGGGATGATGGGGGGCAGGAGGAGAGGGTGTGCCCGAGGAGCTGACCTCCTTAGCCGGGGCACGATCAGTGATGAGCGGCTCTGTGGGACGGTCCCGACATGCTATGAATGGCTCTAAGGGCGATGATGAACACAGCTCCAAGGGAGGTGTGGGGCAGTCACAGATACACGCTGTTCCCTCCTCTAGTCCTCTCTGAAGCAGGAAGCACATGGCCTGGCAGGCAGTCATGGAACCTAGAGCCCAAAGGGCAAAAGGACCCCAGTCGGGGCATGCTGTGGGTGAAGTGGAGGTAGGAGAAACAGGCCGGGGAGGAACAATCTCAAAGAGTGTGGCTGGTGTTCCTCTCGTCCTGATGTTTCCCACATAGAAAAGCCTCCATTAGCAGAGAATTAGGATCACATGCCAGAGAATAAACATAAATGGAATTTTAAAAACATGGGGGTGAGAAGTCGAAGTTCCTGCACTTATGCCCACCAGCAACTCACTGAGAATAAACCCTCCTGAATGGAGAAAGTTAATGGTGTCTATCACCATCTTGGAAACCCAGCCTGGGAAAAGGGGAGGACTGCGGGTGGGTGCCAGACACTGCTCAAAACAGTAACTTTTGAGTTGGCCCTTTCTCCCGCATTGAGATGTGTGCATCCACAGGAGAAATTCCCGGGTATGTTGCCACCTCTACTCCCACAGGAAATGAAAGCCTATGATTGCATCTGGTGCTTGCTGGTCTGATGCAGTGGTTCTCAGCTGGGGCCGATTTTGTCCTTCCAAGGGACATTTGGCAATGTCTGGAGACATTTTTGATTGTCACATTTTTTGGGGGGTGGCATGCTGCTGGCATCTAGTGGGTAGAGGTCAGGGATGCTGCTAAACACCCTCAGCGCACAGGGCGGCCCCCACAATGAAGACTCACCCAGCCCCAAGAGCCAGTAGTGCAAGGTTGAGAAACCCTGGTCTGGGGCAATGTGAGGTTCTTTTGTCGATGGAAGTGGCTTGTTCCCCTCACCTATCATCTCAGTGGAGGGTAGAATGGGGGAAGGGTCAGGGCTAGGCTGTTATGCCTCATTGGTGGCCATATACAGGAGAGGCGGTGATGAGAAGGCAAAAAATTTGAGGGTGAGAATGAGCCTGAAGGGAGCCTCGGGCTAACCTCCTGAGGTAGGTGGAGGATAAGGGCAGAGTTTTTCATTTCAAGGCAACTCTTACTTATTTAAAAACCAATTTCCTTAAGCACATAATTATATGTTTATTTCCCTAAGGAACTCTTGAGGCAGAGGAGACCTGCTTAAATTATGGGGATGGAGGCTGCGCACAGGGCCTTAATGGGCTTAGAAAAATTTCTGTCTCCTTCGGAGGAGCCTTGGGAGGAAGGGAAGGGTGGATTCCTCTCCCGTAGTGTAAAGGATGGGGGGAGGATGGAGTGAGGCAGGAACAGAGGCGGAAAGTGTGAGGACTGGTTGTACGATCCCAGCAGGTCAGGATCCGAGTAGAGACACACACTCTGGGGTGCAGCTTCAAGCCTCCCACTTCTCTCTTGCCATCCTCATAAGCGGAGGAAAGGGGTCCAGGAAGTGGACCATTCACACCCTTCATGCCGCACTGCCTTCACGTGCGCACACACACATCACTCACACTCATACACCCCTTTGGAAGATGCTCTGGTTTGCACCAAGAAACAGAATGGGCCATGCTGTGGTGGGAGGAGCAGGCAGCGGGGGCAGGGTGGAGGAAATTTGGATGACAGCACGGTAAGGATTTTAGTGTGTCCCCTCTTTGTGTTATTTCTCGTTTCCCTGTTGCAGCCTGAATGCCTGGAAGTGTGGGTGCTTCTCTTTGGGAGATGGCCTCACCTGGGCAGGCTGGGTGCAGACCAAGGGAATAGAAGGAACTCATTACTCAGATTTGACACAGAGGGAAAAAGTGGTGAGGCGGGGAAGCCATCTTACAGCCTCTCTGTCGCTCCTAGATTGGCAAGACCAGCTAACATACCTTTTGTGTAAGTGTTGGAGGAGGATTAAATTGGGTGGGCAGTAGTGCAAGGGAGAAAGATGTAGTGAGGAGCAAGTAGCTTAGAGCTGGCTGTGTTCTAGGCTAAAAGGATGGGGTCTACAGGGGAACAGTTGCCTCTTCCCTCTATGTCTCCACCGCATCTGGAATGCAAATCTGTCATAGACCCGTTATATGGGGTGGGACTCTGTCTGTGCCCATCTCCTCAAGGAGGCTATGAATCATGGCTCATGCGCTGGGTACCCTCCACATTTAACAAAGCCTGGTACATACAGGCACTCAGTACATATTTCAAGATGAATTTCTACCTTATCCAGCCTGGCCTGCCATAACAGAAAACAGGACAGGAATTCAGGTAGAAGTTATAGCAAAAAGAGTCCATTTGGCTGGTCTATCCCATTCATCCTACCTCTAAAAGCTGATAGTGTGGTGGTGGTGCTGGTAGGATGGGATCCCATGGGGTGAAGGTAACATCTGGGAAACATGGCCAAGATTCGTAGCCCTCAATCTCTTCATTTAATCATCAAATATCCTCTCTGCTTAACCACCCAGAATGGCTCAGTTCCAGCATTCCTTAACCTGAGGTGTGGGGCAGCACACCGAGCTGGAGGTCACAGGTGAGGTGAGCAGCCCGAGGCTGGTGAGAGGCATCCAGCCCTTGGGAGATGGAGATGGTGGTTATTTGTGAGCACAACATCTGGGCCTTCTCTGTCCTGAGAGGGCTAAGGGGATGACGCACGTGGGGCATGTGGGCCTACACTGAGGGGTTGTGTCCACAGGGGCCCTGTGAGTATCAGAGACCCTGGGCTGCTGGGGCTTTGTGTACTTTTTATTGACCAGCTCCCAAGAGGACATCAAATATCATCAGGGAACAGATACATAGAGTTTCAGCACTTTTAAGAGGCTGAAGATGTGTGTTGTAGTCCTGACCCATCTGTCTACTTTCTAGAAGTGTGACCTTGGGCCTCTCTGAGCCCTAGCCACCTCATCCAAATAGGGATGGTCCACCTGCCTTTCCTATATAACAGAGTTATTATCAGGCTCAAATAAGTTGATGTGTGGAGGTGCTTTGTAAAGTGTAAAGTGCTATGCAATGTGATCTGGTTTTTATAAGTTATTTATTCAAGGAAGCAGCAGAGGGACCCCCCACATCAATGGGGCCTCCAGCCATGCCTTCAAACAGGACCCGCCTGCAAGGGAGGGCTACTTCAGTCTCTTGAGCCAGCTGGCAGCTGGAGGGTTCAGCACTTTTAGTCCACTTCTGTGTCTCTGGCCCCATCTAACACACAGCACAGGGCAGTGGGGGCCTGGCAGAGGGTGCTGAGGCCCCTTATTTAGTTCGCTGGTAGAACTGGAAGACGGCTTTCTCCTGCTCATAGGTCTCGATGGAGCCGGGTCGAAGGCGCCGGATTTCAGCGATGGCGTCTCCTGCAGCCAGTCGCCGCTCCTTCACCAGGTAACAGGCCAGCATGGTGCCAGTGCGGCCAAAGCCCAGGGCACAGTGCACTCCCACGGCCTGCGAAGGGGAAGCTTCATGGGGTGGAATCCGATGCCCTCCCAACACTCTGCTGCCCTCACTTGGGCCAGACAGCTGTTTCTTCTGGGTCAGGCCCATGATCTGCACATTTCAGGTCATCAGGGGCAAGAAGTGACACCAAAATAAGGGAGGGCTGTCCCTGTGAGGCTTGGAGGTCACCAATCACCACCGAGGTGGCTGGTTCAATTGCTGGGCTCCTGCTCTGCCTCCCCGCAACCCTTGACCTGCGCTGTCCAGTGCAGAAGCCACTGGCCATGTGCGGCTACCAAGGATCTGAAATGCTGCTAGTCCCAACTGAGATGTGATGTCAAATGCAACTAGGTTTTGAAGATGTAGTACAAAAGAAAGAATAAAAAAATCTCATTAAGAATTTATTTTATATGGTTTATATGTTGAAATGATAATATTTGTGACTTACTGGGTTAAACTATATTATCAAAACTAATTTCTCCTGCTTCTTTTTTTTTTTTTTTGAGGAAGATTAGCCCTGAGCTAACATCTGCTGCCAATCTTCCTCTTTTTGCTGAGGAAGACCAGCCCTGAGCTAACATCTGTGCCCATCTTCCTCTACTTTATATGTGGGATGCCTACCACAGCATGGCTTGCCAAGCGGTGCCATGTCCACACCCGGGATCTGAACCGGGGAACCCTGGGCCGAAGCAGAAGGTGCTCCCTTAACTGCTGCGCCACTGGGCGGGCCCCCTCCTGCTTCTTTTTCACCTTTTTAAAATGTAGCTGCTAGAAACTTTAAAATGACGTATGTGGCTCGGTTATGTTGTACAGAGCATTACTCTGCAGACTGCTCAACAGCCTCCGTCTGACTTCACCCCCACCTCTCCCAAGTCTGTATAGCCTTTCTCCTTCGCAACTCACAATATTAGCTGGTTCTTCGCAGCATCTCCTCAAGCCCAGTTCACAGTGTTGGGCCCCTTCTTTACTCCACCCACTTACTGGCCCGCCCTCTCCCCTTGGTTTTCTGTGCTGGTGGCACCGGTAGAGTCCTGGCCCTACGGTGTTCCCCCAATCTCTCTCCCAGAGCCCAG
This sequence comes from Equus przewalskii, assembly GCF_037783145.1. Taxonomy (NCBI): domain Eukaryota; kingdom Metazoa; phylum Chordata; class Mammalia; order Perissodactyla; family Equidae; genus Equus; species Equus przewalskii. Next base: position 1,979,459 of record NW_027228754.1, read on the forward strand.
ATAAATTACTCCCGGCTCTGACTTCCCCAGCTCCGCCCGTGTCTCCGCTGACCCCTTCCAGGTCCCTCCCTTCCTGCGCTGACCCCGCCCGCTGACCTCTCCCCGGGCGTTGGCCTCGTCCACGATTTGCACGAAGCGGTCGATCTGCTCGGGGGCCGGCGGGCAGAAGTCTGGGATGCGCAGCCGGTGCAAGGTGAGGCCGGGGCAGCTGTCGCTGTGCGGGGGCCCGCGCTCCGTCAGGGACACCAGGTGCCGCACGCCCAGGTCCAGCAGGAACTGGTAATGGGCAGGGAGCCGGGGCAGCGCCAGCCCCGCCAGCCGGCCCGGGAGCACCCACGAGAAGTTGGGGGGCTGCACGCCCATGGCTGGGGGAGGGCACAGGACAGCGGGTCACCGGGAGCGAGGCGGGCCGTGCCGCTCCGCCCACTAGTCCCCCCGCCCGCCCCAGGCCTGGTAACCCCCACTTACCTAGGGCGGGCGCTTCCTGGGACCACGTGGTCTCCGGGGCACCGCCCAGGGTGACGTCTGCTCCGCCGCGGGGGATTGGCAGAGCTGCCTGGGGGGCGGGGCTAGAAACCCAACGCGGGCTCTGAGTGACCGAGACTCCGGCCCCAAGGAGGACACTCACTGATTGGTTGGGTAATCAATGATGGGCGGTACTACTGCAGCGGTGCGCACGGCGATTGGTGGAGCGCTCCAAACAGCCAAGAAGGAAAACCTAGCAGGGATTGGGAACTGTTTTCTGTGGCTGAAGCAACCCGGGGTCAGGCTCTGCTGCTCCCTGGCGGCCAGTGGGAGTTATTGTATCACTGGCCAACTGGCCCTGCCGCCCAAGGGGCTGGCCTCCTCTTCCTTTCTTCACACTGGATGCCCAGGGAGTTAAGAGATGCCAAATACACTCCGCCTTGGGGGAGGAATCTCCTCTACAATGACTCTGACTAGTCATTATCAGTGACTTTTTGAACTCGTCCGGTAAGGTGGAATCACTGTTGTAGAAGGGACTATTTTCATTTTTCCATTGCTGGAATTATTAAAAAAATATTGGGCTGCCATGTGGTGCCGTGAAATCCTACCAGGGATAGTAGTTATAGTATAATTATAAGAATAATAACCAACAACATAAGAATTAACATTTGTTGAGAGTTTACTATGTGCTGCACGTGATAGACAACTAGTCTACTTTACATGTATTAAGTCATTTAATTGCCACAATAATCTTATGAGGTAGGTAATCTAATGAACTCTATTTTATAGATAGAAAACTGAAGATCTGGAGAAGTTCAGGAACTTGACCAGGAGATGACTGATGGCCTGGGGATTTGGAACCAAGCAGCCTGGCTCCAGAATCTTGAACAACACAGCATTGTTTCCTAAGGTTAAAAAGAAGTTTACTGACTCTTCACATAACCATCCTCATGTCCCCAAATATCATCTGGGTTAAACAATTGCAGAATTTCTTAATTTCTCTTCATATTTCACGATTTCCAGGCTCTCTGAGTCACCCCCCCCCCCCCGCCCCGCCCAGTGTCATTCCTAGGAGGTGGGGACCTACATCTGTGTGTGAGCTGACCAGTCCATATCCTTATTTGAACAATGTGCTTCTAGTGATACAGGCTAATTGTAATTATGAACATAGTTAACCTCTATTGAATTTGCTATGTACCAGGCCCTGCGCCAAGTGCTTTCTGGAAGAGCCACATGTGGAAGGCATTTTTGTATTCCTTTTGAACATGAGTAATCAGAGGCTTAGAGAAGTCAGTTAACTTGGCCAAGATGCACAACTAGTAAGTAGCTGGGCTGGTTGAGCCAAGGTCTCTCTGATTTCAAGCCCAGGGCACTTAGCCATGAAGATGTACTTCCTTCCCTCTGTCCCCACCTGCCCCTGACACACACATTTAAAACTCTGGTTCCAGCAAAATGAAGGAATTTCTCTTCCCTCAGAGTTCAACGTCTGCTCTGACCCTGTGGAAATGCACTTACCGTTTACCCAGACAACACTGAGGTCTTGCCTCCAGGTACTTTCTCCAGGTCCCAGGAGCTGCCAAATCTACCCTTTCCTCTCCTTCCTGCAGTCAAAGCTCTGATTAAGCCCTTCCTGTTTGCACTCTCATTTCCCACACGACTTCCTAGCAATCTTTCTAGCCCATCCCAATTCATTCCTTTCTCTCCTTCCCTGCTACTCTCTCAGCCACCAGTCACCCCTCACCCCCACCCAATTTCTCTCAATCCCATTGCTCCCCAGGGTTTCTGGCTGCCCTGCCTCTGGAGACCAGACTCCAGCACTTGTTCCTTTCAGGCTGAACTTTTCTTAGTCCCTTTGCCTTGTTCTCCTTTCTTTGCTCCCTCCACTCATTAGGGAAAACTGCCCACATTTCTCCCTACCACCTACGTCCCTTCCCTGCATCCTTGAGATCCAGCCCAGAGCCCCTCTTCTCTAGAGGGAAGACATTTCTGGGGAAGACAGAGATTCTCTTCTCCCCTGAGTCCCCTAATAGGGATTCTCCCCTTTGTGTGGATCTTTGCAGGAGTAGAAGTACATCCATCAACCCAGCAGGGCCTCCTTCTGGAAAGGCCAGTTGGCTCCCTTTGTAGGAATTCCTCTATTTTCTCTACTGCTCTGCCCCTCTCTTCAACAGACCCTGCGTGGAAAGACCCTGCCTTGGACTGTGTCCCATTGTCAAAGGTGCTATTTAATTTTCTGTCTTGGGCCCAGGGAGCCTCCAATGGAAAGGAAAAAACTCTCTCTGATGGTTTCCTGGCTAGAACCCCTACAGTGTCAGCACCCTGCACGTGCCCCTCCACACCCTCCATATGCAATCCTGATCTTGTTTTCCTTTCTCTTCTGTGAAGTGTTGCCTGACCCTCAGGAAGATTTAGGTTCTTTCTGTACTCCTATCTCACCTTATATAAATATGTACTCCTAGTATGGCAGTTATTTCATTGGATTGGGGTTACCTGTTTGTGTAGAAGCCAAGACAACATCATTTTCTCTTTGAATTCCACACATTTAATATGGAGCCTGGCACACGATGCTCAAAAATGTTAAATGAACCAATAAATGAAAAAATAAATTAGTAGAATGCCTAGGCAATAGTGTGAATGTACATTTCTGGGAGTGTATGTGAGTCTACAGGACTAAGTGACAAGGCATGTTTATGTCTTTTTTTAATTGGATGAGTTTGAGGACTGTGTTGGGTATTGTGTAGTGCCTTCTTGAAGTGTACTTTTTACATGTTTGTATTTGTGTTTTTAAGGAAAGAATGACTGTGTCACTATTGTCCTGCCTTTTTGTTTTTTAGATTTTTAAAATTTTTCCTTTTTCTCCCAAAGCCCCCCGGTACATAGTTGTATATTTTTTTAGTTGTGGGTCCTTCTAGTTGTGGCATGTGGGATGCCGCCTCAGCATGGCTCGATGAGTGGTGCCGTGTCCGCGCCCAGGATTCGAACCGGTGAAAACCCGGGCCGCTGAAGCGGAGCGCGTGAACTCAACCACTCGGCCACGGGGCCAGCCCTGTATCCTGGCTAAGTTTAATTACTATTTTTGTATAAAGGGATAAATGCTCTTTATAGAGCTCTGCTCCTGTTGTGTGCATGTCTATGATCACATGTGTATGTGGGTGTGTGTATGTGAGTGTGTATATGTGAGTATGTTGAGGGGGACATATTTCTGGAGAACAATCTGTTGACACTGACAGTGGCTGAGTAGTAAGCTTAATTTCCCTGACTTCAAGGAATTTACAACATACTTGGGGGGATAGATTCAGAGGTAATTGTTCTCATAACATATACTGAAGTACTAAATTGCTCGTCAAAGACAACCAGATAATATATATTTAAAAGTTAATTGTGCAGTAAAAATAACAAGCACAAAAGAAGTCAGTAGGGGAAGATAAGCTTGGGTTAGAACCACCAGAAAAGTCTTATGAAGACGGGGATCTTCCTTCCATTTTGTTCTCTGTCCATTGTGAAATACTGGAAGTAACTTTAATTATAAAGCTCAACAGAACAGTTTTAGGGCATCCTAGCTCCCTCTTCTCCAGTTGATAAGAATATTTTGACCTCATTCTCTTTCATATTGGGGCCCCAGTTACTTGACTGGCTTGATGCCAGTGGCAGTTAGAGGCAAAGCCAGAGTCAGAGAATTCCTTCCTCAAGTAGGTCCCTGTGTGCCACCAAGGCAAAAGATTGCTTGGGTTTGGTTCCCGTGGCTCTTGAACTGCAAATCAGAATTCTCAATGTCTTAAATGTTCTCATCTTCCTTTGTCTAAACACATTTCACACCTGGGACTTGATGATCTGGAAATTGTATTTAAGAAGGGATGGTGTGGTAGCCAACCTTCAAGATGGCTCCAATGAGTCATCTCATGCCTTGTGTAGTCCTTCTCCACATTGAGAGGGTCAGTTTTTGTAACCAGTAGGATATTGTGGAAATGATGGTGTGTGACTTCTTAGGTTAAGTCATAAAAGACGTTGTGGTTTTTGCCTTGCTCCTTCTTGAGAGAAGCCAGTTGCCATGTTGTGAGGACAGTCAAGGAGCTTTATGGAGAGATCCATGTGGTGAGGAACTGAGGCTTCATACCAACATCATGTAAGAGAGCTAGCTATTTTGGAAGTGGATCCTCCAGCTCCATCAAGACTTTGGATGACCTGCCCAACATTTTGACAATAACCTCATGGATTCGCTGTGCCACCAAGCTAAGCCTCTCTTGAATTCCTTATCCACAGAAACTATGAGATAATAAACGTTTATTATTTTAAGCCATCAAATTTTGGGTAATTTTTCTATGCAGCAATGGGTAATTAATACAGATGAGAATATTCAGATAGAAGGAAAGAAGAGAAATAATTTCTAATCAACTCAAGAAGTGAAATGAAATCAAGTTTATTTTTAAAATAAAAAGATACCATAAGCAATTGTGGTCTAAGTGTGTGTGTGTTTGTTGGGGATGGCGTGTTGTGATAGGTCAATGAAAATCTTCCACATTTGGAAAATCATGCTGTGTAGAGGAACCAAGCAGAGGAGTTTGGGTGTGGGTTTTGTGTGTGTATGGTGCTGGAGATATGGGGGTTTATGTGGTATTTGTATAGTTAGGGATAATATACAAATTATTTAATAACTGACCATGGCACAGGAAGCAGGCAATCAGAAGGGACCTTCTACCAATCAGCACCATTGGCTATAAACAAAGAGTGAAACTATCCTGCTGTCTATTGGATTCATATCTGTGTGGAGTGTAGATCTGGGGTGTGGCTAGATTACCTTGGACATTTTAGTATAGGTCTTTCCACAAGATGGCACTGATAGCTTTTCCTTGTTTTTCTTTTTTTGTCTTCTTGAAAAATTTATGATTTGTATACTGTTACAGAACGTACCATGACTGAAATCTCACAATTTACTGGTTGATTTCTTGTACTTCTGACATTCTATCACCTTCGTAGCACTTAAAATTATATATTTCCTTTAGACTTTTCCAGCACATCAAGACTTCATCTTGGGATGTTGTGGGGTGGTGCCTTATACCAGAAGCTACGATTAGGGGAACTGGAGATGGGGAGGGAATCGTGGGCCAGGCTTTGGTTTTGCAAAGCTATTCAACAAAGGCAAGTGAGGGCACGATCAGAGAAGAGGGGGCACTCAGTTAGGTAAGAACCACCTTTGTGATGAAAACCGTCCTGGTTGAACTTGCTCACGTCTACTGTTCAGGCTGCTACAACCTTTGCTTTCCTTGGATCTAAAAGAAAGAAATTACTGAAAATCTTTGCATTGAACTTTTCACAACGTAAATGTCAAAATTGAAGGAACCTCAGAGATCTTCTTATTTTACCTCTCCATTTCTAGGTGAGGAAATTAATGGTCACTCAGTCAGTCCAGGCTAGGACTCAATCCATTCTATCAAATGTCATTGGGTCACTAAACAGTGTGACGTAGACCAAGTTACTTAAAATTTCTAAGTCTCAGTTTCCTCATCTACAAAATATAGAAGTCTATAATGATAAAGATTATTAAGGATTATTGATGGGGTTAAACGAGCTAGGAGTATTCAAGTACCTAGCAAAGTGCTGGCACATAATTGGTGCTCAAAAGATGGAAGCTACTGCTACTACCACCATCATCACAGGAGGATTTAGAGCCCTATGCATAAATGAAGAAATTACTCTAATGAGAAGCGTGTAGTCATATGATGCTATGGTTGGGAGAATTCTAAGATGGCCCCAAATGACCTACACCCTTCGACCAGAGGGTATCACTCCTATGATTATGTTAGGTTACACGGCAAAAGGGGGCCACATGGCAAGATGGCCTGTAGGAGCTGAGAGTCCTCCCCAACTGATAGCTACTAAGAAATTGGGGACTTCAGTCCTACAACTGCAAGGAAGTGAATCCTGCCATTCTGAATGAGCTAGGAAGAGGGCCCCGAGCCTCAGATGAGAGTCGCAGCCTGGTTGGCATCTTAATTTCAGCCTGATAAGACCCTGAGTAGAGGATCCAGCTAACTCGTAATTGGACTTCTGACCTACAGAACTGTGAGATAATAAATGGGTATTGCTTTAGCCACTAAGTTCGTAGCAATATGTTACACAGCAATAGAAAACTAATACAGATGCCCTGTTTGCTTACTTTATTTTCTTATCTTCAATATGCTGCTTGCAATACTATACCTTTGAGGGTTCTAAACTGTCTTATTTCTTGTCTCTTTCTCCTTTATGTCTTCCAGTCTCCAAAACTATAGCGCACACAGGTCCATTTTCCAGTGCAGATGCAACAAATGCAATGAATCAATGGAGCTCAGGAATTGTCAATATCAGATTCCCTCCAGGTACTTTCCCAACCTCCGACCGCTAGACCAGTGCTTCTCAAAATGTGATCCACAGTTGAGCAGCATTGGCATCACCTGGGAGCTTGTGAGAAATGCAGAATCTGAGGCCCTGCCCCAGGCCTGTGGGATCCCCAGGGGTTCCTTTGCACACCTAAGCCTGAGAAGCCCTGTTGTAAGACCAGTTTGTCCTGCAGCTCTGTTTTCCCTTCTGCTTTACGGTCAGCAGTAGCACCTAAAATATGGCCTGATCGCCTTTGGTGCCTTGGACATCCCCAAGTGTCTCCTCTTGGGAGCTAAGACGCTTTGGCTAAGCGGGGCTGTGGGCAGAGGAGCCAATCAGCACAGGGAGAGGTCTCAAAGAGCCTTAACTGGCCTGAGTAAAAGCATGAGGTCAATTAGAAACACCCAGCAATCCCTGATTGGAATAATCTATTGCTTTATCTACAGGCTAGGAAGATGTCCAAGAAAAATACACCTAGGTATACACTGTCACTTTCCTGTTTTTGTTGCAAGGAAGGGCTTGGTTCCCAGATTTCCTTTCTGGAGGAATTCTTGAAATATCACTTTCCCCTCTCCCCACCTTTGAAGTGCATTCCAGGCCCGGCAGAAAGTACCTGATTTATCATCCTCCAATTTAAGTGCCTCCAGCTTCCCTGCAGTTCGAGGGAAAGAGGAAGGAGCCGTTGACCACCCCCTGTCACATCCCCCCACCCTCCAGCAGACGTTCTTCCGGCCCAGATACTGTCTTCAGGAATCTCCCTAGGACCCATCACCTCCATGGCTCTCTGGACTGGCTTCCACTATTCCAGCCTCTACACATATCCCCTCTGTGCAACTGCAGTGACTTTCATAGAACACAGATATTACTTTTCCAGCTCTTCAGTTGCTCCTTATTGCCTTCAGGAAAATAATCCCCAACATTTAATACACTGACACAGGAAGCCCTCCTGGATGAGGCCTCTTGCTTTTCTCTTTAGCCTCATCTTACCTTATTCCTGTGCAACAATGTATGTCCCCGTCACACCAAACAATGTGTGGGTGGGTCGTCAAGGAAGCAGAGCTCTCTCACGTGGCTTTGCACATGCTCTTCCCTTTACCTTTCCCGTTCTTACCTTTAGCCTGCAGCAACGCCTCACCTCCCGCAAGATGCAGTTTGGAACACGCCCCTCTCTCCAGGAAGCCTTCCCTACGCCCTTACAATTCATATTTTGTATCTCTTTTCAGAGCTTCTGTAGCATCTCTATCAAAACCTTTAATGCTTTATATATTTAAAGCATTTTAAAGTATTTATTGCTTTATTATACAAATAATATGTCTAGTGTAAAAACACTAAAATATATATACACAAAACAAATATATATAAAAAATATATACACAAAAAAGAAAAAAATGATTACCTGTTACTTATTTATAGTAGTTGGTATCCAAAGAGAAGCCATTCTGTGTTTTCCAAGTCTGAAGGGAAGCAATGCAAGGAATTAGAGGTTTACATACCTGTTGGATAGGCTGGGTTAGCAAAGGTCCCAGCAGATCTTAGCCTGTGACGTCGAAGTGAGAGGCTTTCAAAGACCCTGCCTGAAAACCACTCCACTAGAAAGCTCAAGAACTTCTGGGAAGATTCCCATCAGTGATCTCAGTCTGCAGCAGTAATGTGGGGAGTCTCAAGAGATTCGCCTGGATGCTGTTTTGAACCTCTCATCTGTCTAGGCACTTGAACACCTCTGAAAAATAATGGCCTCTTCTTTCTTCTGGAGATGTTGTTTCCAGCATCTCCTCTGTGGTGCAGAGGTCTTAATAATGAGCAGCATTGGTGTGAAGTTGATAACAGACAGTTCACCTAAAGATAACCACATTTTGGTGCACCGCCTGTCATATGTATTTGTGTGTATGTGCATATAGGTGAATAATATACATGTCAAAGTCTCTCTTTAATGTGCTGTGTCTATCTGTCTATCTATATACATTTCTCCTCTCTGGCTCCTTGAAGGTTTAATGAGCTTGCGTCTCTACTTTTTAAAGCAAGGATTCCCAGCACTGGTTTGATGACACCCTGGAGTGTCTTCATTTATCTCAGGGGGTGCCTTGAAATTCACAAAACAAGGTTAATTTAAATTCATTTTCATTTAAAAAGGTAAACAGACATTATATAGTAATTACAGGTACAAGTGTGTGTGTTGAAATCAAACTAATAAACGGTTGCCTTAGAGAGGAATCAAGAGGATGGGGGTGAGGTCGGAAGGAACCATAAAGGTAGTTTAGCTTGAATCTTTCTAAAACATCCCCCCTAATTACTTCCAAGTTGGTATTTCCCCAAATTAATCATGTTTCTCAAATTGGGAGTCAGGGTTGTGGGGGCTGAAAGCTCCCAGTAGGCGGGTCTATCATCTGTGCCTACCATGGGGCCCGGCACGTAGTAGGTCCTCAGGAAGCACGTTTTGATTGACTGTGGTTGGTGGGGGACATAGTGGTGGTGGCTGAGGAGAGTGCACATCACACGAGAGTTCCAGTTCTGCGGGATTGGAGGCCATGAGCTATCTGCAGAGATTGTGGTCTGGGTAGCAAGCCCATTCAATTTCCAGGAGAGTGTAGATGCCCAGACAGTCCAGGAGAAGCGGACCTAGGCTGAGGTTCACTGGCCTTATGTGACTGGCCAGAGTCTTCTGTAGTTGCCCTTCTGCTAACAATTTGTGCAAATCATCAGAAAGTTAGATGGGTCAGCTTGCATCATAAGTAGATAAACATCAAAGACTTGCTGTTAAAGGTACAGTCCCAAGGTCATGGATGCAGGAAAGAATTTTGAATTTTGCATGACATCACTATCTTTGAAGCAATGGAGCTGATGGCGGGTTCAAATCCTGTCTCTGCTATTTAAAGCTATATAACCCTGAATAGATTGCTTTACAACCCGGTGCCCTCCTCTATAAAGTGGAGATAATCAAAGCACCTACCTCATAGGGGGGCTGTGAGGATTAAGTGAGTTAATCCATGTAAAGTGCTTTGAACAATGCTTGGCACAGTGAGAGATCAATAAACACTGGCTCCTGTTATCATCATCCTCACAGTAGGCTCTACATGCTTATCAGGGCTAATTGGTGGTAGGTGTTTCAATTAGAGAGTAATAGGGATACCCATTCCCCTCTGCCCTTAGCTTGGAGAGCTTTAGTGATCCCGTCTGGTCCCAGGAACTCTTCCTCTTGTCCCCTAGACTTGGGGTAGAAATATCGTTTGCAGTGCTGGGACTGGAAACTTAGGCAGAGGGTTAATTTTATAACAAACAGAACAATGGAAAACTGCCACATGCACATTGACTACTCAGTGAATCCCCTTGTCACACTTTGAAGAGATATTCTGCTTCATGGGGAAAAATTGTACAAAATACCTGGTTTTGTAGAATCACAATTGGTAGAAAGGGATGCATGCATCTTTTAGCAGTTTTATGGCCTATCAATCCTTGAAGGCAAGACGTCATTAATCAAGAGACAGATTCAAAATGTGTTCATCATTACCCACTACTATCGATGAAAAACCCCAACCTCTTCTGGAGAAAATGGTTGATGGGAGGAGAACCTTTGAGGCCATTAAGACACATTCATGATTCTCTTTATTTTAGTGAAAAACTAAACATGCCTATATCCTCAGATGAGGAAGATGAATCAGCTCTCATGTCTGATTTTAGCAAAATTCAAATAATAGGTTTGAAATGCCAGTAACTCTATTTAATCCTTTTTCTCTTGTGCAAATACTGAGGAGTATACATTGTATGATTATTCAGGTATTCAAACAGTTAGGATCAGAAAATTTCTCAAATTCATATACCGTTTATTTCTAGGGTTGCTTATGACTATAACAGAAACAAGGCTGATGAGTTACAGTGATTTATTTGAACTTCATGATACCCTAGAGACCACCTTCGGCCAGAAAAGATATTTGATTTACAAGAATGTGGAAAGATAGTGGGAAAGAAGTGTTTTTAATGGTTCGCTTTGTTTTATAGTATTTTGGAGTTCCAGGGTTATAGTAGTCTGAGACTTTCTGGTTCCTGCATTTCCAAAACTCTGTGCCTCTTCAATTCAATTAAACAAATATATACCAAATATACCTATGTGAACAAGATTTTGAGGTATACTTGAATGAAGATACAGAGAAAAGTACAAAACTTACATTTCACTTCTGTAGTAGATGGCTATAGTCACAACCCCAGTGAATGACACCTGCCAACATCCACATCCTTATATATTCCTCTGCCACCTTGACACTGGGTTCAGCCATGTGACTTGTTTTGGCAACAGGACATAAACAAATGTGATGGAAGCAGAGGTTTGATAAGCACTTGTCCATTGAGGCTTGTGCTCCTGGAACCCTGAGACCATTATGCTGTGAGGAAGCCCAGAATTAAATACCATGTGGTTGCAGAGGCCAGTTGGGTCCAGACCCCAAAGGCCCCCTGGCTGAATGCAGCTGCATCGGTGATCCAAGACATAACCCGCTGAAGAATGACCCAGCTGAGTTACAGAATCATGACAAGTAATAAATCATTAGGTCACTAAGTTTTGTGGTGGTTTGCCACGCAGAAATGGAAAAATGATAGAAAAATTGACACCTGGAAGTGGCATGTTGCTGTAACAAAACCCTAAGTTCTGTCGCATTGACTTTGAGACTGGGTGGCTGGCAGAGGCCATAGGGGCAGCAAGTAGAGTGCTAGTGGAGCCTGAAGACCTGAGAGGAAACCGCTACTGGAGGCTGATAAAGGGCAACCATATTATGTAGTAGTGGGACAAGTGGCAATACTGTCACTTCCAGGAACTTGGAAGATAGAAAATGTACTTAGTGAAGTCTTGGATTTGGAGTAAGATTTCCATTTAGAGTGCTGAAGGTGTCAATTGACTTTTAAATAAAAAGTTATATGTAGTAGGGTATGAGAAGAGAGAGAGAAACTAAGGAAAGAACTGGTCTGTGTGCAAGCAGAATTTAAAGTAAATATGCATAGCCCAGGATATGCTGGGCTAGGAAATAAAACCACTTCACATTTCTAGTGTCTCCAACTGGCAAAAGTTTCTCAAAGTAAGATATGGTCTCAAGACACAGATCAAATCAAGAGTGTGGATTTAAGACTTTGTTAAGACCACAGTAAGATTTGAAATGGTGGCTACTGGACTCTCTCAGCTAGACAAAAGCCTTCTAAGAATTTTAAGGGCATTTTTCCAGAGCATCTTGACATGCTGACAAAAGTGGAGGTCTGTCTCAAAATAACTGGTGGTATAGCTTTTGTCTAATGAAATGGACATAACCTGGTAAATAGAAAACTCACAGAGTTTATAAGGGAATTGGACTAGTCTAGATTAAATGGTGCATGGCAGTTCAAAATAAGAAAGAGTCAGGAGGCAAGCTGAGAAAACTACTCAGCTGCAAATAAAGGCTATTTCTTATTGAAAAGGAGGAACATTCCAGAGGGCAGAGCCACCCAGTTCCAGGGAGTAGAAGCAGGCTCTATTCAAGAACCATTTCCTGTACCCAGAATAGGAGGTCCTGCAACATTTGCTTGGCTGGATTTTAGAATTCCATACCGGTAACTGCTATGTGGCTCCCTGTTCCTCCACCTTTTAAATAGAACTGCCTATTGGGCATTCCATCTCTCTTGCCAGCTTTGTGTACACGACGAGGTACTGATGAAGTGAAGATAATGTGTTATAGGGTCTCGTAGCTGTATGTAACAATGCTGAATAATGGATGAAATTCTTGATGAGCATGGGGCAGAATAGAATGAGAACGGGCTATGAAACATTGTTAATTGTTGATGCAATTGTAGTTCTGCAACTTAACTTTGGGCAAATTACTTAACTTCTCAGAGTCTTTGTTTCTGTACCTGTGAAACAGGGATTACTACTTCATGTAAAATAGGATTTTATGAGATTACTATCAGGATTAACGGAGATAACATCTGTAAAAACATGTTGTGCAATGCTTGGCACGTGGTGGGTGTTTACCACATGTTGATCTCTTTCTACTGGAATTTGCTTTGCTCACCAGGGAACATTTCATTGAGTTCACTGGGATCTTGGTCTTGAGGGTCATGGAACAGCAATGCCAGGGATCAGGAAGACTGGGGAAACTGGGTCCATGATTTCAAGGTTAGGAATCTGTAACCAATTCCAGGGATAAAGCAGAATTTCGGAATTGATTTTTCTTTAGGGTTCTCTCATATGTGCTTTCATTGGTCTTCTAAGCACATTGTGCAGTGGCTCAGTCTTTGGCATTCTCTTCCTCTTTCGCTTGTCAAAAGACCCTGTCCTCAGTCCCACTTCCTTAGGGTCCTGCTGAAGTACCCCCTTGTCTTATAAATTGCTGTTAATATATGAATTCCATCCACAAGTAGAGTCAGTACCATGTCTCTGACATAATCTAAGACATATAAAAGAAGATATTCCTTTTGTGAGAAAATGATCTTGCTTCTGAGCTCTGGATCTGGCCAACCCAGGCAAAGATAATGTTTCATCACTCAGGTGGGATGGCCTCAAAAACCCAAGCAGAGGACCCAGTTGGTCACAGCATTCTGGACACTTGGAACAAGGTGCTAGTGGAACTTCTGGCCAACTGAAAGGGCACCATGGTTACTGATGAGTTGCCTGCTTCAGTCTAGTATCAATTTGACTCTGCTGGCCTCTGGGGTAGTTTGTAATAGCAAGAAATGATCACTATGGTGCATTGGGAAAAGTGTTAATTACCTTCAAAAAATAAAATGGTAGAAGGAGAAGAAAAGTTGAAGCTAATCCAGGAAAAGGAATGGGAAAATTCCCTTAGGGTGACTATTCCTTGCCGTCCCTTTGAGAATTCATCCATGACGAAGGTCCTCAAACTGCACACGATGCCTGAGAGACTGGGTGGCGGGGGAAGGCACTTTGTCAACCTATGCCTTCCCACCTTTTTTTCCTGATCAACTTGCTGATTTTCAGGGTGGTCTTGTGGTATATCTTTGGTTCCCTTTTGTTGGTTTTCTATTTTTGAATTTCCATTTGTTGAACAGCTTTAATGCATCAGATGCTGTGCTAGGTATTTTATATGTATTTTTACGCTTAATCCTCACAACTGCCCTACACTGGAAACACTATTTTCTCCACTTTATAAATGATTTTGACTTGGAGAGATTTGAAAGCCAGGCTGCCTGACTTTGATGATTTTGTTCATTCACTGCACCAGGCAGTGGTGGGTAGGGTAGCTGCAGGGCGTCTGAACTCAAGAAGAGTTGCACCAGTCTTTGCGGGAACCATTCTCTTTACTGACTGGATTCTGGTTTTGCTTCCTCATGCACTACTGTTGGTTACAAAGAGTCTTCTGAATACTTCTCACCACCAGAACTGCTCGAGTTCTGCTCTAACGGGGAGCTAATTGATTTCCTTTTACAAATTTTATCCAGTTGAAGGCCTCCTTCTCCTGCCTTTTTTAAAGGACAGTATTGCTCTATTAAATCATAGAGCCATTATTTTGGTGGACTTTTGATTTAAACCTTGTGCTGGTGTTGTCTTCCATAAATTATAGTTCCGAATTTTTTCTAACATTTTCTATGATGAACAGGTGGGATTTAGGTGTAATATTCCATCATTAATAATGTCACTTCATTATGTGTTGGAAAAATCTGTCGGGAATACCTTTAAGATTGCTTGTAAATGTAATTGATCTTGCTTTGGTCTTTGTGCATAAAAACTAGTAATGGTCTAGTGTATCAGTCACGGCTTGTCAGGAAACAGATAGCTCTCATAAAACTAAGTAACTGAAGAGAGGTTAAGAAAAGGAACTATTACAAAGGTATAGGCAAGGTTGGGGAAAACCTACAGAGGTTGGTGTGGCATCCTGGGAGCCATTGCCACTCACAGGCCTGAACAATCAAAGTAAGTGAGAGGTTACTGGAATTGGAAAAGTGTGGCTATGTGAAGACGGCTGCCTGAAAAGTGTTGTATACTCTTTCTTAGAGAATGCAGATGGCCCATGGTGGCCCGGCAGGGAGGGAGCTGGGGGAACAGATAGTCTAACTTTCCATCTTCCCACCTCTAATCTCCTGCTAGTGCCTCCCATTGGCTGAACTCCTCCAGAAGGGAGAGGTCAAGAGAGCTTGTTGATGCAGCCTGCACAGGTTAGCCTTCTGGGGCACGGAGCAGTGGGGAGAAGGGTGGAGAAGGGATGGGGGGAGGTGAAACAGAAGACAGTCAGCAGAGCTAGGATGCAAGATCTGATGCCTAATGCTTATGTTCAACTTGAGCTTTAGACCATGGCAAGTGTTCACAGGGGTGGTCTCCTGATGAGTCAGATAATAATTTCAGTCTTTAAAAATGGGCCTGTGTTCTGCCTCTGCTTCCTTCAACCCTTCTTTTTTATTTGTTTCTTAATGATTTGAAACAATTTGTGCATGATCTAACTGCATGTACTCCTATTATGAAAAGTATAAAAATAACTATTCTCTATGCTGGTAATATAATTTTGTTGTTGCTAACCAGAAAAGGCCTCTTGATCTACTGGAAAACAGAGTGGCTTGAATTCAACTTTTCTAAATCCCAAATCATCATTTTTGGCAGACAGTGTTTTCAATTTAATTGGCTTATATCTAATGACTATATATAGCCGGCCAGCTCTTTCAGCTACTTAGGGGTACATTTTGCAACCATTTTTCTCTGGTGGTTTTGCTAGAAAATTATGCTACTTAAAAGTAGATTTTTCTTGGGTGCATTATTGACTTTTGTTTGCTTCTGGGTCCTGGGAGGTTGGTAAAATCTATTTTGAAAATGTTTCAGGGACAAAGCATAGTATCCATGCCTGCTCAGTAAATGCTGGTTGAATGAAAGAGTGAGGGAATTAACTCTGTAGCTTTCATTTTATCTTTCTTTCCCCTAATTTTTTTTTTTAGGGAGATTAGCCCTGAGCTAACATCTGCCGCCAATCCTTCTCTTTTTGCTGAGGAAGACTGGCCTTGAGCTAACATCCATGCCCATCTTCCTCTACTTTGTATGTGGGATGCCTACCACAGCATGGCTTGCCAAGTGGTGCCATGTCCTCACCCGGGATCTGAACTGGTGAACCCCGGGCCGCCAAAGTGGAACGTGCGCACCTAACTGCTGCACCACCGGCCTGGCATCCACCAATTGTTTTTAAGAGAGAGTTTCTGGAAATCATCTTGAGGAAAACTTTGGTCTTGCTGGGAGGTCCTCCACTGAAAACCCCCATGTGGAGGCGGGGTGGCACCTATTTGGGTTTTGGTTAGGAGCTGCCATTTTCCTTAAAGGAAGTAAGACTGTCTCCTGCCCTATAGATTTTTAAGGTGTATGGGGCTCTCCTTCATTAGCAATAAAAATTTCATGTAGTTCACACTCTTGTCAAATGTTAAAATTTGGACATTTCTGCTGCCCAATGCCTACCAAGAGCTTAATTAGAAGGCGAGCAATTCTCTGATCAACAGCCAAAGGATAAACAGTTTTTTCATTATTCTAGATCAACACTGTCCAATAGAACTTTCTGCAATGATGGAAATATTCTATAATTGTGCTGCATGATATGATAGCGATTAGCTAGGTGTGGCTATTGACCATTTGAAATGTGGCTATTAAGACTGAAAATGGCATTAAAAAGTTTTAATTTAATTTTAATTAATTTTTTTTTTTTTAAGCGATTGGCACCTGAGCTAACAACTGTTGCCAATCTTCTTTTTTTCTTTTCTTCCCAAAGCCCCCCAGGACACAGTTGTATATTCTAGTTGTGAGTGCGTCTGGTTGTGCTATGTGGGACGCCGCCTCAGCATGACCTGATGAGTGGTGCCATACCTGCACCCAGGATCCAAACCGGCGAAACCCTGGGCCACCAAAGTGGAGTGCGCGAACTTAACCACTTGGCCACGCGGTTGGCCCCATAATTAATTTGAATTTAAATAGCCACTTATGCCAGTGGCTACCATATAGGGCAACACAACTCTAGACATCCTGGATTTTATCCCTGGATCAAGTCAGACTATCCCTTCTTTGGCTTCAAAAGAATAGCATTTATTGAATTGCAAATTTCTATCTTGAAATTCATGGTGGTTTTAAAACATGTTCTCATATGCTTGGACACTCCTCCATCAAAATATGGAGACTAATTACCCTTCCCTTGAATGTGAGCTGGCCTTAGTGACTTGCTTCTGGCAAATAGAATGTGGAAGAAGTGATGCTGTGTGACTTTCGAGGCTAGCTCATGAAAGGTGATACAGCCTGCCTGGCTCTCTTCTTCTCAGCCTGAGCTTCCATGTAAGGATTCTGGCTGCTCTAGGGCTACCATGCTGAAAAGTCACGTGGAGAGACCACCTACAGACATCTGAAGAGAACCAGCTGTTCTAGCCCCCAGCTTAGGTTCCAGATGATTCCAGACCCAGCCACAGTCTGACTGCAGCTTTGTAAGGAACCCTGAGTGAGAACTGCTTAGCTGAGCCCAGTGAATCCCCAGTGAGATAATAATAAATGATTGCTATTGTTTTAAGCCACTATTTAGGGGTTGTTTCACAGCAATAGATATCTGGAACACTCTTGTATGAAAGGATGCAGCAGAAAACATTTCTATTAAGCTCCCTGGTGTAGTCATTATTTGGTTGTTTTAAGGACAAAGTCTACTTCATCAATTACTCTTGGATCTTAATATCAGGAAGAGCTTCACTTTCTTGAGCAACCAATATACTTTTATTTTAATACCTTTTTGCTTTGGTTGCTGGGAAGCTCAAAGCTGAATTCATGCTCCACCTTTGTAACTAAATAGGACTGCAGAGAATTTATTTCTGTGAGTTTACTTTTCATTTGGTCTTATCTTACTATACCCTTTATAATTTTTTCTTTTTAAAAATCTCATTGCAGTACATACATTGTCAAACCACTTCAAAAAATGAATGCGAGTAATGTTGGGCCTTTGCTGAACCATTGTGAGCTATAAGATCATCCAGTGAATTAGTAATGATGGTTGGGAAAGCTCTGGCATTTTATAACTCTCAAATGGCCTTATTTTATAGGAAGAAAATAAAGCCTTGAAAAGTGAAGCAACTGCTGAGGGATACAGAGCTAGTGAGTAGCAAAATCTCAGCCCAGGGGAGGCTGTCTCTTACCATCCTTTCACGCATATGGCACCCATTGGTCAGATATTGGTTCTTTACTAAGGACCAGCTCTGGGGATGGGATGATGATACAAAGATAAATAAAACCTCACTGAGGGATTGACTCTCAAGATTATCCCTGATGGGGGATTGTACACGTGTTTAAACATAAAATAATATATATTATAAAAGAGATACAAATTAAACATTGTAAATGTTCAGAGGAATGAGAGATCACTTCCAAGTGGAGGATCATGGAAGGCTTCATGAAAGACAGATACTGAGCTAGGCCTGGAACGATGGATATGATTCGTATCTCTAGACATTGGGAGAGAGGATGGGGTGAAGGGTGAAGCAGATTAGTAGCAGGGAGTTTAATGCTGGGAATTCTAGGCACTGTAGTGTTTGGTGGGAAAGATATTTTGGGCAGTGGAGATTGTGAAACATCTCAAATTATGCTATGGGAGTACTTGTTTAATCTTCTGTTTTGGGGCCCAGCTCTGTCCAGGGGCATGTGACCTGCACATGTGGATGTGATGGACTCAGGGAGAGAGACAAATGCTGTTTAAAGCTTCCACATAGCTGACTGCTCAGAAAACCCAACGCTTGGGACTATATTCTCAGGTACTTAAAACCTTTTGTACCTTAGACTTTAGTATGGAAGAGAAAATGCTGGAAGAGATTCTAAAGTGTTGTGCAGCCCTGCAAACAGGGGGCATTTCAGAATACTTCTGAGGAACCCAGTGGTGTGCTCAGCTGCTTCTTAGACTGCCTTACATTTCTTGCAGCCTCATGCTACCTGGTGTTCCGTGGACAGTAAGCCCAGCAAAGCTTAAGGGTAGGGCTCTGTAGGGACCGATCGGCAGTTCTTTCCAGAGCTTGATTGATTTCCTACAATTGGTAATAGGCAGCTCTCCTGAAATTCTGCAATTGCCTCTTGAAATAAGAAAACCCAAGGTCACGTGGATAGGAAATTGCTAATGGGATGGAAACTTTTCCAGATCATTAAAACAAGATCCTGCCCCTTGTCCGTAAGGGAAAGTCTAAACAAACCTCCTTTCTTGGCTACGAAAACCAAAATCAATATCTTGTAACAGCAAAATTCAATGCTATTCTGCTGGATTCTTCTGGGCACACAAAGTTCAAAGAGCCCAGGTAGATGACCCACAGTTGTCCTGACTTAGAATCCAAGTTCTTGGGGTGCTTTCCATAGAGTGCTCCCAATGGTGTTAAACCACCAATAGTCAAAGCTGCTATATTAACTGTGCACAAGGCTGTACAGCCTGTAAGTCATTTTTGTATACATTATCTCATCTAATCCTCATAAAAACTAAAGGAGGTGAGTATTAACTTTGCTACTTCTGCAGAGGAGAAAACTGAGGACCAGAAAATTTAAGCAAATTATCCTAAATCTCAGGGCAAATGTGCATCAGTGGAGAGGTTTACATCTGGTCTTAGGAGTCCAAGTCCATTTGTGCTCTTGAGCAAGGTCCAAAGAGGGGAGGCCGGGTTGGAAACTGTAGGTGGAACGGTGAACACAGAGGTCTGTTGGGTAAAGATCTGATCATCTAGGGATATGCTGGCCCCAGACAGAGACAACCTTTTGCCAGCCTTCTCTCTGCCTGGGAAAATAGTCAGTTAGTGGCACAGACCCCCACATCTGAAAATGATCAAAGTTATTATGTAGTTCAAATCCCTCATTTTTCAGATGAGGAATCGGAGGCCCAGGGTTAAATGTCTTGCAAAGATTTACACTGCTAACTGATGACAAAGCTGGCATTATTGCCCAGTGTCCTGGACCGTATGCAAGAATTTCTACTGCTACACCTGAATGCTCTTCCTGCTACACTCTCTCTCCTTTTGTCTAGGCAGAAATGTGTTTACAGTGAAAGATGATTGGGTATTCCTTAGATAAGTGAGCTAAAATTAACACTTGCTACCATTCATCGAACACCTGTGATATGCCAGGTTCTATCCTAGATATTTCACGTGAATTATTTTTAATCTTCACAAGAACTCTGAAAATTTGTATATACTATTATCTCTGTGTGGGGACTGAGACCGGCAGTGGGGAGGGGCTTGGCAAGACAATACTGAGCTCATGCTCTTTCCACTGTGCGATGCGGCCTCTGTAATAATTTATCTCTTGTCCTAGAAAACAGCAACGTCTGAATTTTTTACATGTGCAAGTATCATTTTTGAGAAATCATTAAAATTCAAACTGTCTGTGTTTATTCCTAGAACTATATCTGACTAAAAAAGGAGATAAGGGAGATGAATCAGTTATCGCTTTTGAAATAGTCCTTAGAATCTTGATTAATAACTATTTCTTTATTGTGAAGGAAAACCAACAATTTTTTTAAAAACTGTACTTCAAGTCATATGCTTAAGTAATTTTTTTAGAAGAGACACAGGTTTTGTTTTTTTTGACCCCTATTCATCTGGAGTGCCTGGGGTAGAGCTCTAGAGGTTGTTTTGTGTTAATTAGTTCTTCCCTTCAGGTTCTAATACCTTTAGGACATGAAGCATAGTCATCATTTATACGTCAGTTAGAGTTACTTGATATACCTGCTGTCCCCTTAGCATCTGTGATATGCCTTCCAAATTTAAAAAAAACAGCATAGTTTTGTAATTTGGAAACTGAGGAATGGTGAGGTCTGAGGGCCCTGGCTCTGAGGGAGGATTTGGACCACAGGTGGGCAGCATGGAATCGCTCGGGACTTGAGAACCCACAGGGAAGGGTGCCAGGAGCTGGGAAAATGGAACTGACAGGAAGTTGGGAAAGTGTCAAAGTGAAATTTCTCAATTTCCGTTCTTTTCCCTGACCCTTAATGACTATTTCTTGGCCAAATCCTGATACGACATAGGTGGCCAATTACTGGCTTAAAAGTTCTGACCTTTGTCAGGCTCTGCATGGGGGGCCATGATGTGTCTTTCAGTATGATTCCAAACACTATACCTCTGTCATTTGGCTCCATCCCTGTTTACATGGATCCTCTGTTTTTTCCACCTGCACAACCCAGAAGGATCACATCCTGGATTGCTCCCACAGAACTGAGGTAAGAGCCTTCCTCCTGAAATAGCAGGTACCTCAGTGTCAAGGCCATCGTGACAATACCTCTGGTGCCTGTGAATTTTCTGGTTCCTAATCTCTGGCTTTGTTTTTAACCTATATACTTAATCTTGACTCCTGATATGTGCCTCATCATTTGGCTTCTGAGTCCTATTGGCTTTCCCATTCCCAGCCTCTGCCTGTAATTCTTAGATTTGTTTTATTTTTCTGCCTGGATTCCCATCCTGGCTCTGGGATGCCCCATCAGCACCAGTCCTGACCCAATAGGGAGATTCATCTCATTGAGCAACCAGGTAAATGAGAGGACTGTGGAAGGAGTTGACAATCTCACATTGTCATCTAGCATCTGGCACAATTCTCATGGTCTTTTTGATCATGGCATTGCTTTTACCTGTAATAAGAGTTCAAAGGATGTTTCAACAGAAGAAATATTTTGTAATCAAGGGGCAGTTATTGTTATTCTTTCCAGTTGTTGAGTTAGCTATGCATTTATAAGTTATAACACAGTGTTCCAAATTTATGTGTTCCTGTGGTGTCCTGAAATTGGGGTCAGTCCACCTCTCCAAAGAAGACTAGACATGTTCCTGTGATAACAGGATATTTGATAGAGGCTTTATGGGTGATAATTTCTACTGCTTCTTCCTCATTCTAAAAGTGAACAAGTCAATTTCCCCACAGAGCCTAGATTTGTAGGTATGAAATGATGTATGTATGTATGTATGAAATCCCAACTGATCTCAAGAAGATATTATTAAAGGAAGAATTTCCCATCCAACACAACTAACCCATATCAAGATCCTTGATTGGGAAAACAAAACTCAATATCTGATCCTAGCAAAGCTCTGACCCTTTATCTCACAGGTTTGTTGAGAGTGTGTAACCATGGGTAGTTTCTTGGGCAAATGAGCCCAAGATTTATTTCTCACCATTTTCTGGGAGTATATTGAAACATCTGCAAATTAAGATGGGATGGGCTCTCAAATATCAGTTCTTTCAGACTATTGTTCTTAAGAATTCATACTGTGCTTGTTTCTAAAATTATAGATGATTGTGACAGATAAGTCGATGAGTCAATGTCATCTCTTAGAGTTCATGATGACTTTAAAGGCATGTTGTCAACCACATTTCTAATGAAAGTCAAGCACTTTCAGGTGTGGCTCTTAAACTAGTAGTTGATTTCCACAATGTCACACTTTATACTGCACTTATAGCTGCTTTTTAAGCTGCAGGATTTGGTGGGGTTGGGAATGCTGAGCTCAGGAAGGATTTGGGACAGTGCTTGGCAATCCCATGACATCTTGGTTGTTCTTTCCCATCATCAACCTGGCATTGACTGGATCAACAACCAAGCACTATTCCCGGTTTATGTTGAAATTCTCTTTGTCCTTTGAAATCTTGAGTAAAGATTTCCTCCTATTGTGTAACTCAAAAAGTCTGATGAAGTATCAGGTTTGACATTCTGTTTCTGGAAATTGCTCTCACAGAGGCCACATGTGGGTGTTCTAGAGTTGCTCAAGTGACAGTTAGTGCTGGATGATGCAATGGAGGCCACAAGCTAAGTCCGTGTGGCAATAAAACACATCCTATAGGAACAGAGAGAGAGATAAGCAGGGGCAAATCTAAGACGGACGCAACAAGAACTTGAAGGATCTATCACTCAGACAACCAAGGTCATAGAGAGCAGAATAGGAACACCAAGAAAACAGTCCCTGATAAACCAATGCAGTAATTGGAAGTGTTTCTGGCGATGTGAAGGAGGACTCTGGAGGCCTCCAGGGTGAGATAAGGCAAGCAATCAACATGTCAAGGTAATTTGTTAGCAGTTCTGGCTTTGGGTTGAGGTGTGTAAACCTGCCTGCTGTGATGTATGAAGCCTGCTAACCTGAGGAAACTTGGCTATAGAAGGATAATAGTAAAGTGGAGCCTGTTTGGAACTGACAAGAGGGGCCATCCGTACCTGTAAATGTAACATCTGTCCCAATGAAGGCAGACCCAGATTACAAACTGCTTATATAGATCAAGGGGTAGGCATGGCCTCCATATTGGACTGCAGGGTATTTTCCTGCTTTCCCTGATCTTGCTGAGTAGCTCTTATGGACTGATGTTCTCAAAAAGCTGGGAAATGGGTATAGGATTTAGTGAAGTTTCATCAGTATAGGCCAAGGGGACACTAACTATAGCTCTCTGAACTCACACCAACTGTGCACATCCCTCACCATCTCACTGAGCCCACACAGATTCTATACCACGCACTACCTTGTTAATCTCACACCTGACTCTGTATGTTTTTCACTGTCCTACTAAGCTCGCACCACCAGCACACACCCTTCTCCATCTCAACAATTTCACATCCGCTCTGCACTGAGCTCAGTAGAGATCACACAACCAGGCACACTGACTTCACACAGACTATGTGTTGCTGTGACAGGCAGATGGTGGCCTATGACTCTTTGGCAGCCTCAAGGTTGTCCCTCAGATTTGGGATTCAGGGGGCATCACGTGTGTGATAGTCACCCCCCTCATTTTGCTCTTTATAGCTTCTACTGGGACTGGTATTCACACAGTCATTTCTCTAAAAAAATAACCCTCGTTAATTTTTCATGGATGAGTTTCCTATCTTCTTAACTTCAAGAGTCCTACTTTCTGCTCACCCTGCCCATCTTCGCCTTTGGATATTATTTTTATGTTAATGACACTTCCCATAATAAAGACACTGTTGCTTCAGGTCTTTGTTCTTTCTAATCTGTCCTATGTTATCACTTGTTGGTAGGGACAAGTCGCTTAGCCCGTTTGAACTTCAGTTTCCTCATCTGTAAAATGAAGGCAAAAACACACCGAGGACAGTAACCCACTTAAGCCACAAGCTGATAAGTGGCAGAGTCCAGGCCTGCACTCAGGTCTGCTGATCCATTCCTATGACACGAATAACTCACAGCTTGTTGTGAAAATCAGATTAGGCAACGTGCTGAAAGGCATTTTGTGCTCTCAAAAGTGACAGGAAAATCTGTGTGATTATTGGTAGAGATTTATGCTCCCTAACAATCCTAGTGACAGAGTGAGGGCTCTGCTTTTAGAGAAAATTACTTTCCTTTACTGTTTTGTTTCTCCCACAAACCTCAGGGGAATGGCTTTTAGGCTTTGTAAAGAGTCAACTAATACTTATGAGGCTCTAAACTACAGTTAATGAAGCTTCTGTTGGCCTTGCCCAGTGTCTGAGTCTTCTCTGATCTTGCCGTAAGCTAATGTTAGTTCTCCTCTGTCACCAGGGACCACAGTAATAATATCATCCCTTTTAGGTGTACCATCTGTGTTTGTGTGTGTGTGTGTGTGTGTGTGTGTTTGAGTGTGTATCCCTGACAAGAGTCACAAGGATACCGTGTTCCTATTTTATATCTATGTGGCTCAGAGCAAAGCTCAGATATTGTTGGGTTCTATATGAATGAAAACCCCTTCGTGAGGGAGATGCGAAAGAAAGAACATTTTGAGGAAATGGAGGCAAAGCTGATCTTAGAGCAGGAACAGGATTTCTTTGGTGTGGACTTTATTGAGAACCATTCTTTGGAGGCAGATAATGGAGATAAAAACTTGAGAAATTTTTTATCCCAGAATGGATTAACACTGTGGATGGTGGTGGGGCCTTTAGTCCTAATGTCCTGGACTGGTGGGTGCTGATGGATGTGCATGTGGTGTTTGTTCCTCAAGCCCCAGCTGCGGTCCTGGGGTCCTCATGCTCTCAGAGGGCGGGGTCCTTCCGGTGCCTCCTGGAGAGTGCTCCTCCCACTTCTGTCTCAGATTCTGTTGCCATTCACTGCCATCCATCCACACTGAGGGGCTGGCTCTTTCCTCTCTCTTTCTATCCGACCCAAGAACACTTCAGAGGATCTAAGAGAGTTCTTGAGAGGAATGAGCTTCTTTAAGAAAGGTCACCATAAATAATAGAATTGTAGGATTTTTAAAACCGAAGAGGGTCTCAGAAACCTTATGGTTCAAAGTTCTTATTTGATAGATGAGGACACTGAGGCCCAGAAAGGTTAAGTGATTTGTGCAAAATTTTGCAGCACAATAGTATCTGTGTTTGGATGATGATGCAGGTTTCTTGATTTCTAACTAAAAGCTTTTTTTTACTGAGTCTTTTTGCAATCAAGAAGCAGACAATGTTTTGATGAATAACTATAGGAGAGTTAGGGCAGATTTAAGAATTACCTGATTTATTATCTGGCAGTAGTAGCCACTCTAAGAGAAAATGGCTCTCAGTTAGTTTTAAGCAACGATGAGGGCCACAAAAATGCACAAATAAATTGTAATGCCCCGTCCGCATTTCTCAGTGCTCTTCATTGCTCTTTCTGTTTATGGTCGCACCTTCTAGTGTCTTCCATCTTAATAAACTAAAGACACAAGGAGGTACCCATAGGAGTCTATCTTTTTTCTTTTTTTGCTCACAAACACGGGTTCTTATGAAAGCCCAGAAAGGAAGAGAATAGAAAGGTTATATTTCCTTCATCTTGCTCTCCACTGACTGACTTCATTTGTGGCCAGGGACTGTGGGCCTGGGCTTATTTTCAAGGCTACGTGTAACCAAGACTGGAAATGGAAAACTTAGCAATGGTGTTCAGCAGTTTTCTTCTTCTATCTTTAAAGAAAATGTTTATTTAAAAATGTCATTTAAATAAATTCAACTAGCATGAAAAGTTATAAAATAAAGAGTTTGCATTTTCACCCAGTGGGGTGTTGGAGCTGACCCAGACTGGCTCACCAGAATGGATCACTATTCAGGAATTATTGCGAGCCTGTTTAAGTCATCGGTAGCTTGAAATCAGACAGGTGGGAGTGTTTTCACCATGGAGATCAGCAAATGCTACAAGTCAGGAATTTATTTATTTATTTTAAATCATAGATTCAGTTTGATTGCACAATATCTTTGCCACATAAGAAGTTCCACTGCCGGGAGATAATCATTGTTAATTTTCTTATGTAAACATCCAGGAAAATGATTATTCCTATAATAGCACGTATGCATCGATTATTTTAATTCATTTATAGAAAGAGAATAATATTTTATGAAAGTTTCTTGAGCTCTTTCCATATCAACACATATAGATCTAACAACTCACTATTTTCAGTTGTTCTATAGTGGGCTATGTTAGGGCTCTACCATAGTTTATTTAACCAATCTCTTAGTGATGGGTGTCTTTATTTGGGTTTCTCCCAAAGTAGACCCTGAGACATGGGTTTGGGTGCAGATAGTTTATTAGGGGTGAACGAGGAAGCCAAGTGAGACAGTGAGCAAAGTGGGACAGGGAAGTTTGCTTGTTTAAATCAGGATCCAAATAAGGTTTTCACGTTTGATTGGTTTATATGTCTCCTAAATCTCTTTGGATTTATAGGCTCCCCATTTGTCATCTTTTTCCCTTGCAATTTATTTATTGTAGAAACTGGAGGCTCGTGGTATAATTTAATATGTTCTTCCATATGCTGTGTTTTCTATAAATTATTGGTGGATGTAAAGGTAGAAATTTGTCCCAGTTTAACAATGATAATAAAATAATGATAGATATTCTGATTGTTAAGCTCCATTTATTTTTATTAACACTATTTTTTTTTATAATAGACTTTGTATTTTAGAACAGTTTTAGATTTACAGAAAAACAGAGAAAATCGTACAGAGTTCCCCATATACTCCCCCCGCACCCCTGACAATTTCCCCTCTATGAACATCTCACTTTAGTATGGTACATTTGTTACAATTAGTGAACTGATATTGATGCATTATTATTAACTAAAGTCCGTAGTTTATTTAGATTTCCCTGGTTTTTACCTAATGTCCTTTTTCTGTTTCAAGATTTCATCCAAGATATGTTACATTTAGTTGTCAAGTCTCTTTAGGGTCTCTTTGGCTGTGACAGTTTCTCAAACCCTCCTGGTTTTTGATGACCTTGACAGTTTTGAAGAGTATTGGTCAGGTGAATGGTAGGATGCTCATCTATTGGAATTTGCCTCATGTTTTTCTTGTGATTAGACTGCAGTTATGGGTTTTGAGGAGGACAATCACAGAGGTAAAGTGTCATTTTCATCACATTTTATCAAGAGTATAAACTATTAATGTGATTTGTGACTGTTGATGTGAACTTTGACCACGTGGCAGGAGTGGTATCTGTCAGGTTCTCCACTGTAAAGTTACTCTCCCTGCTCCCAAACTTCCACACTCTTTGGAAGGAAGTCACCGAGTGCAGCCCACACTTAAGGAGTGTTAAGTTATGCTCCCCCTCCTTGTGGATGGAGTTGTATGTACAATTCTTCGGAATTCTGCTGCATGAGATATTTGTCTCTTCTCCTCAATATTTATTTACTCAATCATTTATATATATCAATATGACTCATAGATATTCTATCTTTTGGGCTACAATCCAATGCTGCTTTATTTTCTGCAGCTCAAACTGTTCCAGCTTTGGCCGGTGGGAGCTCTTTCAGCTGGCTGCAGCGTCCCTTTGACACACTCCTCTCATTGTGGGTTATCATTTATTTATTTTTTAGCACTTTCTTAGTTTCTGGGCTCCACTGGTTTTGAGGAATAGAAATTTACTCCATTCGCTTCCAGTTTCGAGTGGGGCGATTAAATTTTTTGGTAAGAAGTACATAAAGTTTTACTCTCCTTCTCATTTAATGAAACGTCATGGCTAGCTTTGCTTGATTTCTTAAACCACTGGGGTCAACAATCCTCCCCCGCCAACCCTCCATTCCCCATCCATAATCCTTTTAACTCCTTCCAAGCCACATGTCCCAAAGCACAAATTCCCTATCATAGAAATTATATATAATGCTCTATCAGCTGATTAGATTCCCCTTAAGTTTGTTGAAAAGAAAAAAATTTAAAAAGCACTTGACTTATAAAAGGATTTGCTTCCCAATATCCAGTTACTCTGAATTATATGGAAAAGACTTTATCAAGACTTATCAAATGACCCTTAATTTTATCTATTTCCTTTTAGAAGTATTTATTCAACACAATATGCTTAGAAAGGTTTAGCAAAATTTGAATATTAATTTTAATACAGCATTGTTAATTTTGATAACATACATTTATTATGCACTTTTTTGGGGGGAGCAAAAGTCTTAGCTCTGGAGATTTAACTCAGTCAATTTATGGAAATTACCCACCATGTAACCTAACAATGGTGGGCCATTAATTATGCCAGGGCAACAGGCATGAGCAATGACCGCCCTGGGCAAACTGAGACATATGTTTACCTTATCTAATGAGCAAAGCCACTATTCGTTGTCAAAATCAATCAGCCAAATCAACTACTTTTCTGTCAGAAAAAGTCTGACTTCATGTTCAATTCAAATAAACTTGCTATTATGCATTCCCATGACAACCAGTTCACTTCTGAACACAGCGACTAGCTGGGGATGAGATGATCCCATTTCCTCACACATCAATTTAAAAAGATGCAAGTTTAACTCCATTGATTTTATAATATTTACAATTTAAATGGCAACATCCAATACTCCTACAAGTCAGAACTCCACTTTTTGCAACCAAAGCTTGTTCATCAATAAAATTGTGTTCCCAAGCTAAAGCAAATTTTAAAGCATGGATAAAAGAAATAAAACTTAATTTCTGCATCGTCATTGTAGCAAGCAGGGCCTAGTGCAAAATGAAAATGTGGGGCTCCTTGTTCAGAAATTAAGTATTTCATGATGCCAACAGCAGAGTTTCAAAGCCAGCACAGGATCTTCTGAGTGGGGCCCTTCTGAGGCAGGGACCTGTGTGACATTTCAGGTCACACATTCACGAGCTGGCCTGGACAACAATTTTGTTTGTAGACACCCTTATGTCCCCTTCCTAGTATAAGCCAAATCAACATGAATAAAAGTTTCCAAAATTTAAAAATAACATCACCAAGGCACTCTTTGCATGCATTTTCTTCTCTATCAATGCGGACACCATCTATTAACCGGAAATGTCTGTGGATTTTCCTGTCTGTAGGTCATAGGAAATCTATCTACCATAATCTTTACCTTACACTAGTGAACAGTTTTCTCAGTGCCTCAGTTTCCTCATCTGCAAAATGGGAATAATGGACCTATCCCAAATTTTAAAGACTGAGTTAATATGGGAATGCACTTAGAGCAGTGTCTGGCATATAGTAAGTGCTATAGAACTGTTTGCTATTATCATTATTATTATCATTCCTATTATTATTTGATTGTTTCATTCACTATCCCAACTACAATAATGTCAGAATAGGGAACTGATTTAATGGCAGTGACAGACTTGGCATGTAAGATCCTTTTCCTATCAATAGTGCACCAGATATCATAACCTTTTCCACATTTATGTAAGAGTCTCTATTTTTCACTAGAAAAATAGTGACACTGATGCCAGCCCTGATATCGGTTCCCCTGCATTAAGCCCAGCATATGTGGGGTTAAAACCAAAGCACTCTTTTCCTGCTTACTTCCTGGCTCCCTGGCTCCAGAATCCACTATCTGCCATGGAGATGGACACAGCCAAGGACAGTTACCTGGATTCCATATCATCTCCTCCTCCTTCCAGAAAACAGTGTCCCAAGGCTGAAGGCAAGCTAGTGGGAAAGCTCCGACCAGCAAGGACACTGACTCCCCCTCCCTCTCTACAAGCAGCCACATTCCTTACAAACCTTTAAAACTCCTTGCCTCCCCTCCTTTGGGGAGATGAGATGAAATGAGACAAATTTGAGGGCTCACTCTCGTCTCCCAGCTTATATCACCCGAAATAAAAACCCTTTTCTTGCCATAAGCCTGGCATTCCAGTTTTTACTTGGCTCCTCTTGTGTGGCGGGTAAAGAACCTATGTTTGTAGGCGGTAACAACACTAGTGAGCAATGCTGATTCTTATAAGGTTCTTGGAGCCAACCCTGATCACTGTGTTTAAATGTTAAGCTTACTGATAATGGTACCAGTGCCCTTAGCTTTCCTCACAATTAATTGATTTAATTTTAGAGTCTGAATGTTCCGTAAATAAATTACTGTACATTGCATTAGAAATTTTTTTCATACTGTTGTTTCACAGTGTTTTATGATGAAGATCACCAAACAGAGTTGTTATTAGAAAGAAATACAGGTTATATGTAAGATTCATTATATTTAAGTATTGGTGTTTGCTTTCAATTCTACTTCGGTATCTCTTGGAACTTTGGTTGAAAAACTTCCTTTATATTTTTATTAGAGCTTGAGTCTGTAATAAAAACCCCCAGACTTTTGCTTCACTGTGTCGGAGGGAATCTCCATGTCTGCTTTCTTCAAGACTCTGATTCCTTCTTATTGGAATCTTAGCCACAGATTGGCAAATTTTAAAAAATTTAAATGACATAAAGTGCCAACTTCTTTTACTAGAGAGTAATGGTGCAATTCAAAACTGAAATTAAATTTGCGTGAAATCCATCTGTATTAGTTTCGTAGGGCTGCTGTAACGAAGTACCGCAGACTGGGTGGCTTAAAACAACCGAAGTGATCGTCTCCCAGTTCTGGAGATAAGAAGTGTGAGATCACGGTGTCAGCAGGGCCACGCTCCCTCTGAGACTTAGCGGGGACTTCTTCCCTGCCTCTTCCTAGCTTTTGGTGGTTTGCCGGCAATCTCCAGTATTCGTTAGCTTGCAGCTGCATCACTCCAGTCTCTGCAGTGGGGGCGTCACAGCTGGTGTGCAAATGGTTTCCTAGATTCACCCCCTTGGGGGCCAGAGTCAGGGCTCCAGAGCTAAATGCAGCAGGATCATTTTAGAAAAGGGAAATTGAATAGAATTACTTATTAGAGGCTCCTGTGCCTGCTGGAGTTCGAACTCTGTGAGAAAATTATTGGAAACCTGGGGAGTTAGGGGCAGCCAGTTGTGTTTCCCTGGCTCTGCTACACTCTACCCATGTAGCCATTCTTAGAAGCCTGGGAGGTAAAAAATTGAGGCTCCATCTCCATTTTATGGAATGAATATACCTTCCTTCACCAAGAGCTTTGACAGGTACAGCCTGGATATAGACCCTAGAGAGGGGCAGAATAAATGATCACTAATGCAAATAATGTTTCACGACTGTATCATGGGATCAAGATTCAAAGCTTTATCAGGAAAGCAAGCAGAATTATTCCCCAGCAGGGAAATCCATGTGGGTTACATATTAGAGATTCTTGTGACCGCACAGCTCCACTTCCAGGTGTGCAGATTCAAAGCCAAGAAAGATGAAATGCATTGAGGCAGGACAGAGGGAAATCTCTGTCTCTGTATTATGGCATGAATTCCTCTCCTTCTTCTCTTTTCTCCACTCTTAGAGCTCTAAGGAATAACCAGAACAGAGAGCTCATTCCTCAGGGGAAAACAATTGAACATCAGAGCTAGAAAGGATTGTAGAGATCATTCAGCCCAAAACACCTCGGAGACATCAGGTGTCTTGACTGAAACCACACAGCCTCATGTTCTTGACAGTTCTGGTGCTATTGCCCTGACAATGCAGGAAATCTGGCCGCATTCCAAGCCAGGATCCAGGAGCCATGATGATGGGCTGTCCTTGGGAATGTTCAGTAATAAATAGCAGACCCACAACTACTCTTGCTTTGCAACTATCTCGCCCAATGTTCTTCTTTATAATGGAGGACCCTAAGGCCCCAACAGCCCTTACCTTCTTCTTGCAGACTCTGTGGATTCAGCCTATTGCACTTTCTTCTTCAAACATCTGCTCAGTCTCCGGTGCTTCTCACTGGTGCTTCACACTGAACGGATTTAACATTAAGTCTGTGTGTGTGTGTGCGTCTGATATTTAATATTGTGGTTTATAAATCTTCTGGAAATTGGAGTAGCTTTTCATAGGTATGTAGTTCCAAGCCCTTCTCTCTGTGAATGGAGGTAAGATGATTCTTGAATCCCATAGCCAAAGATAATGAAGTGACCCTATTGATGAGAACAGGACTAAATCTTAAAACTATAAAGAATGCTGCCTGCCAAGAAAGAATCTGGAGGGGCCGGCTCCAGGGCCAAGTGGTTAAGTTCGTGTGCTCTGCTTTGGCAGCCCAGGGTTTCGCTGGTTCAAATCCTGGGCGCAGACCTAGAACTGCTCATCAAGCCATACTGAGGTGGTGCTATATGAGTCCGATATAGCTGAGCCAGAAGGACCTACAACTAGAATATACAACTATGTACAGGGGGCTTTTGGGGAGAAGAAACGACTCTTTTTTCTGAGCAGTAGGTCCTAAAATGAGCTTAAGTTGTTTAGTAAACCATGTTGTAAACACTTGTGCTGTCATAAAGCCTTTGTTGTTCCATTTATAGAGGACAAGCAGAGTAGATTCAACATAATTCTTAAAGGCTTTAGGATTTTTAGAATGGTAAATGAGCATTGGCTTCACCTTAAAGTCAGCAGCTGCATTAGTCTCTAAGAAGAGAGTCAGCCTGTCCCTTGAAGCTTTGGAGCCAGGCATTGACTTCTTTTCTGTAGCTATGAAAGTCCTAGTTGGCATCTTCTTCTGATATAAGACTGTTTCTTCTGCATTGAAAATCTGTTGTTTGATGTAGCCACCTTCATTAATTCTCTTAGCTAGATCTTCCGGAGAACTTGCTGCAGCTTCTACATCAGCACTTGCTGCTTCACCTTGCACTTTTATGTTATGGAGATGGCTTCTTTCCTTAAACCTCATGAACCAAACTCTGCCAGCTTCAAACTTTTCTTCTGAAGCTTCCTCACCTCTCTTAGCCTTCATAGAATTGAAGAGAGTTAAGACCTTACTCTGGATTAGGCTTTGGCTTAAGGAAATGTGGTTGATTTGATTTCGTATCCAGACCACTAAAACTTTCTCCATATCAGTAATAAGCCTGTTTCACTTTCTTATCATTCATGTGTTCGCTAGAGTAGCATTTTTAGTTTCTTTCAAGAACTTTTCTTTTGCATTCACAAGTTGGCTAACTGTTTGATGCAAGAGGCCTAGTTTTTGGCCTATCTTGGCTTTCAACATGTCTTCCTCACTAAGCTTAATCATTTCCAGCTTTTGATTTAAAACGAGAGATGTGAAACTCTTCCTTTCACTTGAACGCTTAGAGGCCATTGTAGCATTATTAATTGGCCTAATTTCAATATTATTGTGTCTCAGGGGCTAGAGAGGTCTAAGGAGAGGGAGAGAGACAAGGCAACAGCTGGTTGGTGGAGCAGTGAGAACACACACAACATTTATGAATTAAATTCATGGTCTTATGTGGGAGCAGTTCACGGCATGCAAAAACAATTAGAATAGCAACATCAAAGATCGCTGATCACAGACCACCATAACAAACATAATAATAGTTAAAAAGTTTGAAATATTGTGAGAATTACTAAAATGTGACATAGAGACATGAAGTGAGCAAGTGCTGTTGGAAAAATGGCGTTGATAGACTTGCTTGACACAGGGTTGCCACAAACCTTCAATTTGTAAAAAATGCGTTATCTGCCAAGCACAATAAAGCGAAGTGCAATAAAATGAGGGATGCCTGTACACTATTTGAATTTCTGAATCAGCCTTGCCTGGAACCAAATCTACACCTGGACTTTCCAAATTCATGAGCCAATAAAGCCCCTGTTTACTTGAGTGAGTTTGAGCTGTTTTTTGATGGCTGCATTTGAAGCTGTGACTAGCTTTTCTAAAGATCCTCGGAAACCAAATCCCTGTGAATTTAGACTGACCATTACTGTCCTGGAATACCATGTCTACAGCACTTGAACCTCTCCTAGAGCCTCCTGTGGGGATTGTCTCTGACAAGCAAGCCCCTCTTTTCTGATAGCTGGTCATTCACGTGGGGTCAGTTGTGGGGTTTTAAAAATCTGACTCTATCATTATTTCAATTTGAGGAACAAAAACTAAAGATCGTTGAGATCCAAGAATCTGCTGTCAGCTTCAATGACTGGAATGCAATTGCCCAGTGTGCTTGGGTCCTTTGTGGAAAAGGACTCCTCAAAGATGATGGCTGCTGGTTTCCTCCAGAGGTGTCCTCCCGCATAGCCTTTCAGTACTGGGTGAGCAATTACAGTTACTCCACAGAGGTCACATCCAGGCATGAAATATGCGGCTCCCTGTAACTACTTTGGGGAAGTACTTTGGGGAAGGCATATAGTAGATTAGTTAAACATAGAGGATCTGGAATCTGATTGCCTCAGTTCCAAGCCTGGCTTTACAACTGACTAGCTATGTGACCCTAGGAAACACAACCTCTTTATGTCTCAGTTTTCTCATCATCAAGTGGGGAAGGGATAATAGTAAATTAGCTCAAAGGGTTGTTCTAAGAATCAAATAAGCTCATGCATATAGAGCACTTAGTGTAGTCCCAGGCACGTGGTGAGCTCTCAAGACAGTTATCTGCTGTTATTGTTACCAGGCTGTTTTGTATCATATTCCTAAACACAGGTTCATTGTATACCATCAAAGTGCAATTTGGTGGAATTGGTCTGGGACAACAGCATTTGAGGGATCTAATTTGCTAAAAATTAAGTTCAGAATATTAGGAGGATGAACAGCAAATCTTTGAGGTCATTATTTATGAATATTATTTCCCTAACAGACTTTTGATAATCAGTTGGAAGTGTAGAAGTTAAGGATACGTTCTTGGGCAAAAATGTGAGTGCAAGTATTCTCTGTTGTCCAATTAGGGCAGATCCATACACCCTGACATTCAGCTAAGTAGAAGAGAGGGTTGATACATTATAGTTAAAGAATCCAGTTAGGAAATATGTCTTAATTATAGAAGACCATCCCAACTCCCCAGGGATGTGGGCTGAGATAATATTTTCCTCAGAATTCAATTACTGATACCTTACTACATGTGGTTTAGTGGACAGCCTCTGGCCCTAATAGTTTTAGTCAGGAAAATTTTTATTGCTAGTATTCACATTCAGTGATCACTAAAAAATCTCAATAAAGCATTCTTAGAATGTTTAAATTTAAACAATTTAGCTTACGGGTAGATAATTTAACATAATTTTGTTAGAAAATATATCCAAGGCGACTGGTCTATTGTTGTACTATATGGACTTGTTAGACATCATTCCAATTAAACGTTAGATGACATCTGCCAGAGGATGATTTTGGTTTGGGTGAGTTGGGTCTAAGCAATTCTTTTTCACAGTAAGTGGAGAGTAAGATCCATTGTCCAATGAAGACCACTTCTAGCTGATGTTAATAAAGCCATGTCATCAGCACTGGCGTTCCTTGATAGCAGGGATCATGCATCCAGTTTGCCTAGAAGAAGAATCAGGCATTAAGGCTTAAGTTCAAAAGACAGAAGGCCAAATGATAGATAAAACCGACAATAAAAGCCACTGTAACGGGCGTCCATGAGAAAAATGAGGTAAACTATACAAAAGGCACATGCATAGTAGACCATAAACATTTCTTTCCTTCAAAAGAGGTAAGGAGAATGGATTTATACTCTTCTATCAATGAAATGAAGTTTGGATGCAATGGGGGTAGTGGCCCAGCACCTGAAGAGATACTATAGTACATTTACAGGCCAAATAAGAGGGGGCAGACCACTCGCATACATCAGAGATTGTAAATGTCTAATCATAGGGAGATGCTGGAGGTTGCTACTTGATAGAACACTTTCCTGGGGACTGAAAATAGTCAAGTTGGTGCAGGAGTCAGGGCCAGGGCTTAAGCGCCAAGCCTGACCCAGTGTGAGCACTTTAGCAAGAGATGCAACATGGTCATGTGCAGAGCAACCACCTAAAATCTCCCTCTGTCAGGCAGAAACACTGGATCACTGGTCTTGGTGACAAGCCTTGCATGGTCTCCAGCCAGATGAGTGGACAAGCACCCATCTCTGTAGTCAATCCATGGCCGGGATGAGAGACTAAGTCTGCCTCAGAAATGGGGCTGGGACCTGACGGAAATGGCTTTGGAGTCCCAATGAACAAAGTAGGTAGGATGGTAAGTCTGTGATTTTTTTTCCCCGTACTTTTCACTATTCCCAAGTTTGGTGTGCCCCAGGGAAAAAAGTATGGACAAATGAAGCACACATGACTCCAGATCATTAAAACAACCACCAAAATACTCAAATGGGGTTGCTGAAGTACAGATTTCTGATCCGTAGAATCCCAGGGAAAGAAGAGAAGTGCTGCTTTGATTTCTAAATAGCTTTATCCTAAGATAACCAACCTCTAGTCTCAGATGGGTAGGCGTAACTTGCTTGGATTCCTTCCCTGCATTTCTCAGCCTCTGTCTCAGCTACACATCTTTTCATTTCTCCTGTACCGGAAAGTGGGTTAAGTGGGTTTGTTAGCCTTCTTTTTCAGAAAATGCAGCCTCCTATCTCAAATTTCCTGGATCGCCTGGTCCAGTAATTCTTAAATTGTGGCCTGCTGACTACAGGCATCATTGTCACCTAGGCTGTTTATTATGAGTGTAGATTCATTGATCCCAGACCTACCAGATTAGACTCTCTGGAGTTAGAACCCAAGAATCTGCAATTCACAAGCTCTTTTGCCCAATATGTTTTTGGAACCATCACTTTAGTGTCTTCCCGGCAGCTCAGAGGCTTCTCTGGGGGACATGCCTGGATCCCAATAGGCTTGAAGGCAAGTGGTCATCTTTAAAGAAGGATCTAGTATATATTGACTCAGCTTATTGCCTTGGCCTGTGTCTGGTGCACTCTCTGTGAACTCATTCAGTGTGATCACCCCTACCCTATGGCCTTTTCATACATACAGATGAGTGATCTCATAAGTTTCTATCACTGCTCCCAGGAGGATAATAGCTTAATCACATGGGGCAGATCACAGTCTTAAAAATACCTTACACATACTGAGCTCTTACCATGTCCTGGGCACTGTTCTAGGTCCTTCACATGCATCTATTTGTTTAATGACAACCCTATGAGGTAAGTACCCTTTTATAGCCCTCATTTTACAGAGAAGGAAACTGAAGTCTAGAGAGGTTAATTAACTTGCCAAGAGCTTGGATTGAACCCAGGCAATGTGGCCACAGAGCCCTGTGCTTCTAATCACTGTGCTCTACCCCTAAATGCAACAAAAGCTTACACTCTGCACTTACACTCCTAGTGGGGGAGGGAGAGTATGGGATGTGTGCATGTTTTCTCAAGGGGAAGCCATTCCAGGATGCCATATATCCAAATTGTTAACTACCATTTCTGGGCAACAGGCGATCTCCCAACTTTTCATTTTGTTATTATATGTTTAGCAGAATGACTTGCACATAAACACCATACTCAGCCTCAGCATCAACATGATGTTAGGTAGATTATTCCTTTGACACACTGTCAAAGTTCTTCTTTGACTTAGAAACCCCCACCTTTTCCAATGTCATGTGTGCCTTTAGACATAATTTCATATCCTAGGAAGCATTAACCAATGCATGGAATCATATGAGAAATTCTCTAAGCCAGCAATTCTCACCTTTGCATGCTAATACTATAATCACCTGGGGAACTTTTAAAAATCCAGCTGCCCAGGCCGCATCCCAGATCATTACATCAGGTTCTCTGGTGGTGAGACCCAGGAAGCAGTTTTCTTCAAGCTTCTTAGGTGATACAATGTGCAGCCAAGTCTCCAGCAGTGAGGCTGGGCATCCACTGTTCTATCTCAGTGATACTCTTGAAAAGACGGCTCTTGTCTCTGACTGATTGTGAGGTTGTTTCTGACCGATGTGTCCCTTTCTTCCTCCTTTCCTTGTACTCTAGTGGTTTCAGTTTCAATTGGGGGAGCATACCAAACTCTTTACTGAAACCCTGGGGTCTAGAGTCGGCACTGTTCTAGAATTAAGTAAAGTGATAACACTATATTTGCCATGTTTTATTTAGTCAGTAAAGCTGCACCATGATAACAAACATTCTGTTTGTCTTAGAATGTTTTCTTCTTTTTCCTCAATTGGTACTTTGGATCTCTGCAATTTGAGGTGTTTGTCTGAGCTACTGGGGCTTTAAATCAGGGAGAAACCAAAGTGCCAAGATGTCTAGAAAACCCGCGATCCTTTGGTATGTTTATTGGGTTATCACAAGCCGTAAGAGGAAGAGAGGAGAGGCCTCCATAACAAACATCTGACATGAGGGTAAAGCTGACTTATTACACCTCTCTCCTGATAAAGTTCACCCAATGCTCTGTCATATGATGTGAGTGGTTCTGGGACTGTGTTGGCAGGTTGCTGGAACCAGGGCTAGATTGTGAAATGGTTCATTGGGAAGGTCTCTCAATTTCTGTCTTCCACTTTTTCTCTCTTCTCTTTCTATTGCTTTAGCTCTCCCTCTCCCTATCTCTACGTCTCTATGCCCCTAGCTCTCTCTTTTTCAGTTTTAAGCCTTATTCAGGATAACTATTTTGGAGATAGTTCTGATAATGTGGTGGGGTCCTTGAAATCAGTAATATTTCGAAAGAGTCCACGCGTCACATGGCTAGTTACATTCTTTTGACTTACCTGGGGAGCTCATTGCTAACAAAAAAGCAATTTGGGTATTGGGAAAACAACTTCTTCCTTCTTTGTCCCAATCTTTTCACATGTTCCATATCTTTTTTTGGTTCAGATCATGTATATATCTTTTATTTTGCAAATGTTTAGACTAAGAAGCGGAAAGGTTTTGAAGCAATTGCTTTAAGCCAATCTTATAGTTTAAAAATAAGACACAAGAAGTTTAAGAAAGGATAATTAAAAAGAAAACTTAACTGTACGTCATTAGAAAACAAACCTTTCCAGAAATGTACTACCATCTGTAATAGTTCTTTTTTCTTGTGTGTTTAGAATATGCCACCCACATGTTAGTTGGTTCTTCCAGTCAATTGAGAAATAACCTCTATTATTAATTTCTCAATGAATATCAATGGGAAAACTCATGATGAGGCTATATGAATAAGCTCAAGATTCTTTATACATGCAATTATAGTGTTTTATATAGGAGTTTATATATTGCAAAGTACTTTTTTTTTTTAATTTTTAAATTTTTTTTTATTTTTAAAGATTTTATTTTTTCCTTTTTCTCCCCAAAGCCCCCCCGGTACATAGTTGTGTATTCTTCGTTGTGGGTTCTTCTAGTTGTGGCATGTGGGACGCTGCCTCAGCGTGGTCTGATGAGCAGTGCCATGTCCGCGCCCAGGATTCGAACCAACGAAACACTGGGCTGCCTGCAGCGGAGTGCGCGAACTTAACCACTCGGCCACGGGGCCAGCCCCTATTGCAAAGTACTTTTGTACCTAAATACATATATCTCAGGGTATCTAACTGATGCTGTTCTCTGTTTTAGGTATTCTTGGGGTAAAGCCAAATAGCCACAGTCAGACTGGGTGTCCTATTCATAAAATGAAACAGTAGCTTTGGAGCTTCAAGGACTATTGACCTTCATTTCCTCTTTCTTTGTTTCTTACACAGACACAGACACAGATACACACACACACACACTTCTTTTTAGAAGCAATAGCCACATATGGGAACGTTGCTAATGAGGGGAAAAAAAAATCCTCCATAATGTCACTATGATAAGAACATTTATTGTTTGGGGGTATTCCTAATAGATTTTTTTTTAATAAACTAGTTACTTCTTTTAAAAAATAGTGTACAAACAAATTTATTTTTTCTCTTATAGTATCATAAGCATTTTAACATGTTGTAACATAAAATTCACAACTATTTTTTAAATGACTTTCCATTCTATTTAGTGGATGTAGATATATACAATTTACTGAAATATGCCCCAATTTTATGATTTTTCACTCTCCTAAGTAATGTTATGGTTGCCTTTGTGAATAAAGCCTCTCCCGTCCCCATATTGTATGGCTCTTCCCCAGAATGGATTCCCAGAATGTGACTGTTTTAATTCACCAAGCATTGCCACACAGAGCTCTTGGAGCACCAGCGGACACCACAGAGTCGCTAATAAATAGCCCATATTGATCTCTCATTTTGTGATTTATCTTGGTTTATTTGCTCTTAGAGCTTTGATTCATGGCTCCAAGTGGCAATTTTGGAAAATCATTAACCCGTCAGTTGAGCCACTCTGACAGTTGCACATATAAGGTCAAGATGGAGCAGCCCTGAGACAGAGAGATCTCAGAGGACCAAGCCCAGAATCTCAGCTGCTGATACCTTCTTCCAGGAGGATATCTCAGGATTCTAGGCACAGTGACTGCAAGGAGGGAACATGCAGAAGCTGTTGCTGTGTTTCTTGATCGTCATCAGCCTCCCCAGTGCTTTTTCCCAGAGAGGTAGGCACTGCTTCAGATGGTAGCTGAGTTCTTGTCTCGAGCTTAGACTGTGCAAAGCCAAGTTAGGGAAAGTGGCCAGCATCGGGGAGGGGTCATGGTCTGGGGAAGAGGGCAGTCTGTCGTTTCTAAATCCAGTTTCTTTCTATATAGTGAGAGAATACATCTTTGTGGCCTAACAAGCTGTTAAAAAAGAGACAACAGGCCCAAAATGGAGTCTCTTGTGTTAAGCCCCATGTCAGCGAGCCAAGACTTAATACCTAAACTAATTGTGGTTTTAGCGCACTTTTAACCTGGGATTGCCTGGTCAGTAGTAGTGAGGTAACACGGTAAGACCCCTTCCTTACCCAGGAAGGCAGCTTTGCCTGAAATCATCCACTCTTTGCTAGAAACTTCCTCGTCCTGCCCCCTTCTGCCTATAAAAGGCTTTCATTTTGTAGAGCTCTTTGAAGCTCCTTCCATCTGCTAGATAGGATGCTGCCTGCCTCATGAATCGTCGAATAAAGCCAATTAGAGCTTTAGATTTACTCACCTGAATTTTGTTTTTTAACAAAGCTCAACTGCTGACATTTCCCCTCTCTGTTTTCTATTCTACAGACATGTCCAAACAGGCCTTTGTGTTCCCTCAAAGAGTC
The DNA here is from genome assembly GCF_037783145.1 of Equus przewalskii. NCBI lineage: Eukaryota > Metazoa > Chordata > Mammalia > Perissodactyla > Equidae > Equus > Equus przewalskii. The sequence goes on from NW_027228754.1 coordinate 2,020,265, forward strand.
AGGAAATTCCTATGTGTCTCTGACTGCACAGCTAAGGAAGCCACTCACAGCCTTCACCGTGTGCCTGCAAGCCTATACCGACCTGACCCGTGATTATAGCCTCTTCTCTTATGCCACAAAGAAGCAAAATAATGAGATCCTCCTCTTCAAGGGACAGAAAGGAGCATACAGTGTAAGCGTGGGTGGAGCTGACGTCTTTTTCAAGCTTCCTGAGCGTTCTCCTGCACCAATGCACTTCTGTGTCACCTGGGAGTCCCACTCAGGGATTACAGAGCTCTGGGTAGATGGGAAGCCCATGGTGAGGAAGAGTCTGAAGAAGGGATATAATGTGGAGACAGACGCAAGCATCATCCTGGGACAGGAGCAGGATTCCTTTGGTGGGGGCTTTGACAAAGGCCAGTCTTTCGTGGGAGACATTGGAGATGTGAACATGTGGGACTTTGTGCTGTCACCAGATGAGATTAACAATGTCTATCAGGGTAGCATCTTCAGTCCTAATGTCATAGACTGGCAGAAGCTGAAGTATAAAGCATACGGTGAAGTGTTCATCAAGCCCCAGCTGTGGTCCTGAGGCCCTTTTGTGAATCCTGAAGTTGCCTCCTGGGGATTACACCTTAGTTTTTCCTCATCTTTCGCTCTGATGTTTTATTGTCTTACATACACAGCTCCCATGCCCAGGGGGGACTATATTTCCCTCCCCCTTCTCCACTGTTTTCATCATCGCAAGGGTAGTGCAGAGCAGAGGGTCTTATTCAGGGCTGCACATTAGAATTAACAGGCCACACTCCAGGCCAATGAAATCTGATTTTGTGGAGGTGGGCCCCAAGCATCTACATTTTTTAAAGCTCTCCAAGTGATTCCAATGTTCAGCCAAGGTTGAGAGCCACTGCATTTTAGGTGTCTAAGAGCCGGAGAGCCAACATTTTTTTTTCTCCTGAAAGACTGCATGTGTTTATTTGTAGTCTTGCCAGCATTTTCATTTCCCTCTGTGGTCTGACCCACCCCATTTTATTGTGCTTTATTGAATTATCTAAAGGACATAGGAGTAGAATTTTTCTAACATTCTTCCCCTACCATCGGGATGTGATCATTATAAGTTAGAATTATCTTTAATTCCTAATCCTTTCAATTTGAAGTTTCAAAAATCTAAAAAGAAATGTTTTATTGTTGTTTCTGTTTAATTTGTTCTACTTTTTCTTGTGAGAGTTCCATTATTTTTCTTTCTCATTTATCATCACTCAGATCACTTTTATCTGTATATCCTTATATTTTGAATTTTTATTTTTTAAATTTCTTTTATTTTTATTCTTTCAAAACTATCCTCCACATTAATGATTTGCTTTTCTGTTTGGCATATTGGGATCTTTAGTGTTTCTAATGCCATTTAAAATTCTGCAGTGCTTTTTGAGTTGTCTTAAATTCTTTCCAGGATTTGGTATGTTTTAATCGACTCTCATCTTCCATTGTCTCTGGTTTCTTCAATTTGCTTGACAATTTAATACAGTTGCTGTCTAAAATTTTCTAAATTTTCCTGTGATCAATCTTTTTTTGAAATAAATCTTTTACAGGTTTTAAATAATTTTCTTCTTTATTTTAGTACTTTTCAGTCCTCCTATTCAAATACAGTGTGGGGAGTGACTTCTCTGAGTCCCCTTCCTGCTTACCTGGCCGCCATTAAGTTCCCTAACAATTTAAGCTGGCTGGCTGGTGGACTTATGTTTATGTTAGGAGTTTCTAGTCATACAGCCCCAGCGTGGACATCCTGCAACTCCCCTTTAAGTGACCCCATCTCCCCCAATTTCTGCCAGTTGTCCCAGACTCTCATAGGTGTACTTTCTCAGATATTTGTGTCTTCATTTCCCTCTCAATAGAATGATCTGGAGTGCGAGGGAGGACACAGTTAATAATAGCAACATAATTAGGCAAGACCAGGTTCTTTTGGAGAGGGTCACAGGCTGGGGAATCTTCCATCTCCCTCTGACTGGCTCCTCCCTGTGGAAGGAGGAGGGACTTAGCCTGTGGGTGCCATGTCCCCCATCTGACCTCCATTGGTTCACTCAGGGGCCAGATTTCATAAGCATGTGACAGCTCTCTCTGGGCTCTGGAATCCTTTGCTCTCCACCAGATGTGAAGCAGATGGAGATTCTTGTTGCTGCTCTGTCCTGGAGCTTAGATCTGAAGGGGAAAAGTTTCGGGAAGGCCTTCCTTACTTTCAATCCAGGCTGGATTCTTTGCCAGCCACGAGGCTGATGTTGTGATCCTTATTTGAGTCCTGTGTCTATTTCTCAGCTCCTTTGGAACCCACAGGGGAAGAGATGAGATTGCCCCTCAGAGCTCTAAGTGTACCATGACGAGAGACAGAAGCTCCTCTACTGAGAGGTCTGGACTTTGTGGTTCTTTACCTACAAGCAACAGCAAGGGGACCTGGGCAGGACTTCAGGCTTGTCAGAGCAGTAACAGAACAGTGAACAATCTCTCACCTACCGCACGAAGGGTCTGCTCTCATTGGGGATGGGGTTTACACTTGGAACCGGGGTAGGCTTATCCAGGAGTTCCAACTCAAAAAATTGTGAAGTTCCCCAGGAACTGGGGCAGGTTCACTCAAAACAAACTGAGTCCTGATGCCTGGAATCTTTGGCTTTTGTATTGTGAGTGCCAGGCATTGACAGGCAGAACTAGATACTGTTCCTCTCAATATGCTTCACTCATGTTCAAGGTCAAAGTGGGACTACTGAAGGTCTAATCTGTACATTTGTATGGCTCATTTGCAGTTTCTTAAAGGGCCCCTCTCACTCCTCCACAACCTTTTACCCAGAGTTTAAGATAACAGACTGCCAGAGCTTAGATCCTTGTTCCATCTAACTCAATGGTGTGTGACCTTGGGCAAGTTATTTAAAACACTGTATTCTTCAGGTTTCCTCACCTTTAAAATGGGGATAATATAGGGCCTACTTTACTACCGCATAACTAGTGCTCAATGCATGTTATCTATGATTTACTAATAATATTATTAGCTTGATCATGATTGTGGATTTCAAAGACCCAGGCGCTGAATGAGAGACCCAGTAGGCAGAAGGGATCCATCAATGAACAGGTGTTGAAGAAGGGAGACTTGGACTCTATGGGCCATGTTGCAGCTTGTGGTAGAGAAAATAAATCATGAAAATTATCACAGACTTATGGGACAAGGGGAACATTTGAAAGGCGTGTGCCTGGAATACTTGTGGCTGCTGGAACCAGGGTTGCTCAGAGAATGAAGATGACGGTGAGAGGGCGAGGAGGCTCCAGAATTTGGCGTGTGGTCAGAAAACTCTCACTTGAATTTTTAAGAGAACATCAGAAACTAAGGGAGGATGAAATCAACTTAAAAGACAGGTTTTATTCTGCAGTCAAAACAACAGGAAATGGAAAAGGAAAGGAAGATGCTGTGATCCAGTCCATGTTGGCCCTACAGGGGGTAATAGGAGCAGGATCAGTGTGGGCAGCTGGCTGCAGCTTTTGCAGCTCAGCAGCGGGCTCGCTTCAAAAGAACAGAGGAGCCATAGAGAGAAAGGAAGTGGGACATTAGAGGAAGCAGCATCAGATCAAATTTCTGAGGAAAAGAAGGTAGAAAGAAAGGTTTCTGTATCATTGAATAGCCCAAGTCACTTTGGGCCTGGAAACTCTAAATCTGAGGAAAGGTGGTGGCCAGGGCAGAGCAGGGCTGGAGGACACAGGGGTCACCACTGAACCCCTGAGAAGAAAGGCTTTGGAAGCGCTCAATACACAGTACAAATCCAAACTCCACTGACCTCTGACTGGGAGGTCAAACTCAAAGAGGAAGCATTTCCACAAGGCTTCCTTACTCCCCTTGAGCAGAGAGAATGATCTTTTCAAATGTAAGTAAGATCAAGGCCCCGCCAGATGAAAAACCTGCAAAGGTTTCCCATTGCATTTAGAATAAACTCCAACCGTTTCCCTGGCCCTGGAGGTCCTGTGTTTCCTTGTCACAGGCTCACACCTTTCTCTTTCACTCCCAGATTCCAGCCCTTCTCCCATTTTTTTCATTTTGTGGGGGATCAGGATTTGCCACCCCAAAATATGTCTCTTTGGCTTGAGTATTTTTAAGAACAAAAGAATCAGAAAGAAACTTTGACCTTCCCCCTAACTGCCTGAAAGAATTTAAGACAGAAGGCCTGTCCCAGGAAGGAGCTCTCACCATAGATAACTCTAGGTGTGGTAGACAGGAGGGCACCTAGCAAGGCCCATTTTATCAAAGTTCTCTCTCAGGTCCCATTGTCTACAGATGGCTCAGAAACATTTGTTTACCAAACATTTGCTTTCCTCTCTCCATGTGAATTGCCTTCCTCCCCTTTGAAGTCTTGAACTACTATCCCCAACAGCCCCCTTTGCTTTTAGCTGAAGATCTTATTTAAGGTGGTGGCCTTGGCTATTTTGGCAAGTTACTCAGTTTTCCTGGGTTTCTCCCAAGTATACATGTTATTAAATTTGTTTGACTTTTTCCTGTTATTCTGTCTCATGCCAATTTAATTCTTAGACCAGCCAGAAGAACCTAGAGGGTAGAGAAATAATTCTTCCTCCCCTACAATTTCTTCCACGTATATATATTGAATGCCTGTGATGTGACAGGCACTAGCTTTACGTGCTTGGGATAAGCAGTCAAACCACAGAAACAGGAACAAAACCACACACATCAGACGAACTTAAGGTCACCTAGAATTTACGTGACAGTAAGTTTAAATGTGCTTGATTTCTTCCCACAAAGCTTTGTGTTTGCTCTTTCTCTAGATCCTCAAATGGCTGGTTCCACATCACTCTGATCAGATGTCCTCTCGTTACAAAGGAACTTCCCCAGTCTCTTTCATTACCTACTATTGATTTCTAAGCAGACAACACTATCTGAAAAAAAGAAAAGAAACTGGGGGGACCATTGTTTATTTATTGTTTTCTCCTCTACCAGATTGTAATTTCCATGAAAGCAGAGACATTATTCTCTTTTGTATTCCAGTTTCTAGAATGGTATGGCTCATAGAATGTTCTCAATAAATATTTGATGAATTAATTAATTCTGGAGAAGGCAGCAGCAGCAAAGAAATGATATGAATGCTGCTGAAGATGGAGAAATACTTAAAGAGTGGGAAGTTGTAAGACCATAGTTTTGCTCACAGAAAGACCTGTTATAAATGTGTGTTAGCCTGCCCCTTAGAGAATGAAGGTAATGGCCACAAACAGAGTCCACACTTGATTCAGAGTTATGCTTCTGTGAGTAAAGCAGGTAGGGAAATGGAAATTAAAAAATTATTGAGAATAAATGGAATAGACAGCAGGGTGATCAGGCAGCTTCAGGAGAAATCTGCCAATTGCAGACCAGTACAAATCTCTAAATTTTTCAAAGAGACAGAAGTATTCCTAATGTTAGTTTCCATAATAAGAGGCAAGATGCCTATTGGTGAATTTTCCTCTAGGATATGGAAAATATTGTAGCACAAGGAACTTCTTGATAAGAGGAAGATTTCTCCCCAAATATGTGTGTGTGTTTAAGACTTGTGCTGACTTATTGATGTTTAGCTTTGACTAGGGTCTCTTTTGTTTTAAAATCAAGGTATAATGTAGGAGAGCAGAATGTGCCACCCCAAAATATGCCTCTTTGGCATATTGGTTATGTAGGAGAGGAAGAAACACTCCTCTACCCTCTAGGTTCTTTTGGCTGGTCTAAGAATTAAATTGAAATAAGACAGAATAACAGGAAAAAAACAAAACAAATTTAATAACTTGTATATATGAGAGAAACCCAGAAAAACTGAGTAACTTGCCAAAATGGCCACCACCTTGAATACCATCTTCAGCTAAAGACAAAGGAGGGTGTTGGGAGTAGTGGTTTGGAGCTTCAAAGGGGTGGAAGGCAATTCACACGGAGATGGAAAAGCAAATGTTTGGTAAACAAATGTTTGCTGGGTCATCTATAGACAGTGGGACCCAAGAGAGAACTTTGGCCTTGCTAGGTGCCTTCCTGTCTACCACACCTAGAGTTACCTATGGTGATAGCTCCTTCCTGGGACAGGTCTTTTATCTTGAATTCTTTCAGGCAGTTAGGAGGAAGGTCAAAGTTTCTTTCTGATTCTTTTGTTCTTAAAAATACTCAAGCCGAAGAGACACATTTTGAGGTGGCAAATTCTCATCCCCCACAAGTATTTCAAGCTGGTTATTTTTTTACTTTGTTTTTTTTTTTTTGACAAAGATTAGCCTTAAGCTAACTGCTGCTAATCCTCCTCTTTTTGCTGAGGAAGACTGGCCCTGAGCTAACATCCATGCCAATCTTCCTCTACTTCATATGTGGGATGCCTATCACAGCATGGTGTGCCAAGCAGTGCCATGTCTGCACCCAGGATCTGAACCCGTGAACCCAGGGCTGCCAAAGCAGAATGTGTCCACTTAACTTCTGCACCACTGGGCAGGCCCCTCAAGCTGGTTATTTTTAAGAAACAGCAGACACAAGAGAAGCTCTGAAAACTGAGTAGAAAATACCCTTTTGTAAGAGACATTTACATTTATAATGGAAATCTCCAGATGTAAGGATGTTTCCCTCTCTGTTCCAGGAAGAGAAAGATGACTCTAAATCTCTAGAAATTGCTTATTAATGGAGAAGGCAATCACTGAAATCTGTGTAAAGACCTTACCCTGTTTACCGTGTGTCCCATAACCATCAGCCCCCAAATTTTCTTTCATCTTTAGCTGGAGATGGTATTTAAGGTGATGGCTCAGGCCGTTTCAGGGAGTTACTCAGCTTTGCTGTGTATTTCCTGTGTATACAGGAGGTATACCCATTATTAAACTTTGTTTTTTTCTTGATAATTTTTCTTTTATTAAACAGGGGTCTCAGCCAAGAACCTAGAACAGTAGAGGGAAATTATTTTCCTCCACTAAAATAATGTACATGTCGGGGACTGGAATTGGCCACCCCAAGATATGTCTCTTTGGCATGAGGATTATTTTGGGCTGGTTACTTTTAAAGACTGCAGACATGAGAGAAACTCTGAAAAGCAGAATTTAACCCTTTGTAAGGAGACATTTACATTTGTAAAGGAAATCTCCATCTGTAAAGTTGTCTCCCTCTCTCTACCAGGAAGAAGGGGGGATGACCTTGTCTCTAGAAACTCTTATCAATGCTGAAGGCAAGGACTTAAATCTGCACAATAACCTTACTCTTGTTTACTGTGCTTTTCTGGTAATCTCCCATAACTGACTCCCCCCATGCCCAACATCCTCCTTTGTCTTTAGCTGAGGATGGTATTTAAGGTGAGAGCTTCCACCGTTTTGGTGAGTTGCTCAGTTTTTCTGGGTCTCTCCTGTGTATACATGTTATAAAGCTTTGTTTAATTTTCTCCTGTTGTTCTCTCTCGTGTAAATTTAATTCATTATCTGGCCAGAAGGACCTAGAGTGGGTAGAGGAAATGTCTTCCTCCCTTACATGCATATAGAAAAATGCATGAATCATGAGTGTATAGCTAGATGAATTTTCCCAAGGTGAAAGTACTCATGTAACCATCACCCAGATCCAGAAATTCCAGAAGTCCCTCATCTTCCCTCCCAGCCACAGCTTCCCAATCAAAAACAATCATTGTTTTGATTTCTAACTCCATAGATGTGTCCGTTTTAAAACTCTATATCGAAGATTTTTTATGAACCATTTAAGAGTAAGTTGCTAACATCATGCTCCATCACCCCCAAATATTTTAGAGTATAATTCATGGAAACAAAGACCTTCTCTTATGTAACCTCAAGACAACCATCAAAAGTCAGGCATTACTATTATCTAATTTACAAATCCTATTCGAATTTCACCAGTTGTCTCAATCATGTCCTGTATGGCAAAAAGTTCCAGTCCAGGATCATGTGTTGCATTTTTTGTCATGTTTCTTTAATCTCCTTTGCTATCTGGAGCATTTATTAGTCTTTCCTTAATTTTCACAACCTTAACACTTAAGGGTTACAGGTGACAAGAAATTTTCACATATTGAGGTTTATGGGGTAGCTATTCTGGTTTAAAACTGATTCAGTTTGAACTAAAGAAGTCTGACTTATTGGCTATCAAATGTACATTGTACATTTGCTTTAAACATTAAAGTAAAGAATGCACTAAACATCTCAAAGTAAAAGAATCCATTCTTTGGAGGTAAGAATGTATACTTCCCCTCCTACAATGCCAGTATTGGTAACACCCACCAGTATTGATAAATTCCATTTGCCAGACATCAGGGTCAAGTTGACCTGCTTTTTGCACTGAACATCTCTTTGAAACTTTGATGAATATGTATCCTGGGCATGTTTAATGTATGTTCTTTGTTCTAAAAATGTGTAAAACTGTACTGAAAACCATGCTTCTCCAGAACACTTTCCTCCTTTGTGGAGACTGCTTTCCTGGATTATAGTCCTCAGCTTGGCTCAAGTAAACCTCACCTTATTTCTCTTATCTATATAATAGTTATTAGTAATTTGCATCAACACAGGACAGAATATTCCTCACTTTGGTTCTATCTGATGTTTTCTAATGATTAGATTCAGGTTATGAATTTTTGGCAGCAATATCACAGAATTGAGGCTGAATTCATCTCATTGTATTCCATCAAGAGGAACACATTTTGATTTGTCCCATTACTTGATCACTTGATTAAAGTGGTTTCATTTGATTTTATCCATTTAAAGTTACTTTTTCTCTTTGTAGTTAATAAACATGTTGTGAGAAGATACTTCAAGACTATATAAATATACAATTCCCCATCAAATTTTCATTCACTAGTTTTAGTATCCATCAATGTTTCTTGGCTGAATTAATTATTACTCTGATAGTTTATCAAATGGTGGTTTTCTAATTCCATCATTCTCCCTAGTTTGTTCATGGCATTCTACTCTAAAGGAAAAACTTTCTCTTCTCATTCACTCATTTATTTATTTGTATCAGTGTGGACTCAGATTATTTTGGTTTCATTCCACTGTATAGCACCTTCACTTGAATGAAAATGGTAATTTTCAACATCTATTTTTTATTCCTAATCTCAAGAGGAATGTTTCCAATAATTTGTGATTAAGTACGTTTCCTCTGTTTTTTTCAATTATTTTGTTGTGATCATTATAGTTTATAATAATGTGTAATTTAAAGTGTACATTATTATTATTATTATTTTTTGTGAGGAAGATTTGCCCTGAGCTAACCATATGTTGCCAATCCTCCTCTTTTTCTGCTTGAGGAAGCTAACATCTGTGCCAGTCTTCCTCCACTTTGCATGTGGGATGCCTCCACAGCATAGCTGGTGAGTGGAGTAGGTCCGCACCGGGGAACCAAACCCACGAACCCTGGGTCACCAAAGTGGCATGTGGAACTTTAACAACTTGGCCACTGGGTTGGCCCCCAGGTGTACATTATTACGTATCAATTTCTGTATAGACTGCATCTTGCTCACCACCAGTAGTCTAATTTTTATCGGTCACCATACATTTGTGCCTCTTTACCCCTTCCACCCACCACCCAGCCCCCTTCCCCTTTGGTAACCACTAATCTGTTCTCTTTGTTCATGTGTTTTTTTAATCTTCCACATATGAGTGAAATCATGCAGTATTTTTCTTTCTCTGCCTGGCTTATTTCACTTAACATCATACCCTCAAGGTCCATCCATGTTGTTGCAAATAGGATAATTTTGTCTTTTTTTTTTTTTCTGGGGAAGATTAGTCCTGAGCTAACATCTGTTGCCAATCCTCCTCTTTTTTTGCCTGAGAAAGATTAGCCTTGAGCTAATATCTGTGCCAATCTTCCTCCACTTTATATGTGGGTTGCCACCACAGTGTGGCTGACAAATGGTGAAGGTCTGTGCCCAGGATCTGAACCTGCAAACCTGGGCCACCGAAGTAGAGTGTGCCTAACTTAACCACTACTCCATGAGGCTGGCCCTTATTTTGTTTTTTTATGGCTGAGTAGTATTCCACTATATATATTATACCACCTCTTCTTTATCTATTCATTCATAGAAGGGTACTTGGGTTGCTTCCACGTCTTGGCTATTGTGAAAAATGCTGCAATGAACATAGCAGTGCATAAATCTCTTTGGATTGTGGATTTCAAGTTCTTTGGATAAATACTCAGTAGTGGGATAGCTGGATCACATGGTATTTCTATTTTTAATTTTTTGAGAAATCTCCGTACTGTTTTCCATAATGGCTGCACCAGTTTGCATTCCCACCAGCAGTGTATGAGGGTTCCCTTTTCTCCACATCTTCTCCAACACTTATTATCTTTTGTCTTGGTAATTATAGCCATTCTGACAGGAGTAAGATGATATTAGTTTTTAGTTTAGTTTAGATTTAGTTTTGATTTGCATTTCCATAATGATTAGTGATGTTGAACATCTTTTCATGTGTCTGTTGGCCATCTGTATTGAGTTGTACAAGTTCTTTATATATTTTGGAAATTAATCCCTTATCAGATATATGATTTGCAAATATTCTCTCCAAGTTTGTGGGTTGTGTTTCCATTTTTTTCATGGTTTCCTTTGCCTTGAAGAAGCTTTTTAGTCTGATATAGTCCCATTTGTTAATTTTTTTTGTTTCTCTTGCCTTAGTAGACATGGCATTTGAAAAGATGCTGCTAAGACCAATGTCAAAGAATGTACTGCCTATATTTCCTTCTAGGAGTTTTATGGTTTCAGGTCTTACATTCAAGTCTTTAGTCCATTTTGAGTTAAATTTTGTATATGGTACAAGATAATGGTCTACTTTCATTCTTTTGCATGTGGCTGTCCAGTTTTCCCAAAGCCATTTATTGAAGAGACTTTCCTTTCTCCATTGTGGGTTTTTGACTAAGTTGAAGTGTTTATGTTACTTTTGGTGATTTCCTTCCCTTTGTCTTTTAATTTATGATTATTTGCTACCTGTTCTGAAAGAGAGCTGCAGTTTTCTGATTTTGTCTGTCTATTTATCTCCTTGCTCAAAGCTTTGTAGCCCTTTGCCTTTTTGTTTCAGGTATGAGGGCATCCTGGATCATTTCTTGTAGGGGAGGTCTAGTGGCAGTGAACTCCCTCAGCTTTTCATATCTAGGAAAGCTTTTATTTCTCCATCATATCTGAAGGATAGTTTTGTGGATATAGTATTTTTGGCTGAAAGTTTTTGTCTTTCAGCATTTTGAATATATCCTTCAATTCTCTCCAAGCCTGTAAAGTTTCTGCTGAGAAAACTACTGAAAGTCTGATAGGGCTTCCTTTGTAGGTTATTTTCTTCTGCCTTGCTGCCCTTAATATTTTTTCTTTGTTATCGACTTTTGCCAGTTTTACTATTATGTTCCTTGAAGAAGATCTTTTAGCATTGAGGTAATTAGGAGTTCTATTGATTTCATGTATTTGTAAGGCTGGTTCTTTCCCCAGGTTTGTGAAGTTCTCAGCTATTATTTCTTTGAAAAAGTCCTCTGCTCCTTTCTCCTTCTCTTCTCCCTTTGGAATACCTATAATCCTCACGTTGCTTCTCCTAATTGAGTCAGATATTTCTCAAAGAATTCTTTAATTTAAAAAAAATCTTGGTTCTCTCTCTTCCTCTACCTGAAGCATTTCTATATTTCCATACTCTAAATCTACAATTCTTTCCTCCATAATGTGAGCTCTATTTTTTAAGGATTCTAGATTATTTTTTATCTCATTAATTGGGTTCTTTGTGTCCAGAATTTCTCCTGGGATTTTTATTGTTTCAATCTCTTTGTTGAAGTATTCTTGCTTCTCATTAATTTTATTTCTGAGCTCATTGAATTGTCCTTCTGAGTTTTCTTATAACTCATTAAGTTTCTTTGTGACAGCTGTTCTAAATTCTCTGTCATTTGGGTTGTAAATTTCTGTGACTTCAGGGTTGGTTTCTGGAGACTTGTCGTCTTCCTTCTGCTCTATGTTGTTTCTCATGGTGCTTGATGAACAAATCCTTTGCTGGTGCATTTGTGGTAGTATCAGGTCTCAGGTTCCACCTGCCAGCCCCAGAGAGGGGGAGCAGGGGCTGTGTTTCTGATTCCACTTTGTCTGCTGGAAGTTGTGGAGGTACAGTGGATGCTCCCACTGGTCAGGAAAGCATTTGCACGTGGGCTCAGCACTGCCACTGCCTCTTCTTACAGCCACACTGAGGTACCTTCCCACTTGTGGGTCTACAGCAGTACTGTGGGTGCTCTTGCCAGCTAGGAAAGCATTTGTAGGTACATGTAGATCTGCTTCAGCCTCTTCTTATGGTTGTGCTGTCTCCTATGCTTGGTGGGTGGGGCTTCTTCATGGGGTCCTAGCTTGGGCCACTTCTTGGGACCACAGCAGCATGATGGGCTCTCCTGCTGGCCAGGGAAGTGTTTGTCCATGGGCTCAGGCCTGCTGCCGCCTCTTCTTACAGTCACGCCTTGGTGCATTCCCACTTGCAGGACCAAAGCATCACTATGGGTGCTCCTGCTGGCTTGGAAAGTGTTCTTGCAAGCACACAGGGCTGCCAGGGAAGGGTAGGGGAGAGCTCACCTATCTGCACTACTTCCTGGGGGCCCCAGTCCACCCATCTTCAGATGTATAGCTGTGTAGGTCTCTCAGGCATCCTGTTGTGCTGTATGGGCATCCTCCATGGGTCAAAGAATGTCTATTTAGCTGTAATTCAAAGAGGGAGAGATAATGGGAACAGCTCACTCTACTGTGTTGCTGATGTCACTCTCTCCTCCATTTTTTTTTTAAAAAGTATCCTTGCATCTTCTTGTGGCAAAAGAAAAAGTCCAGCCTCGCAAGTAGGCTTTTCTAAGGATAACAGTCTTAGGCCTGTTATGGTAATATTTTTCTGTACAAGGTCACAGAAACTATCTTTGGAAATATCAATTATCTTAACAGGTAAAATGTACTTTGATGGAGGGATGAGATCCTGTGCCCTGGCTTTTTCTCTTATTGGTGAGTTTGAGAGTGCAAGTGGGGTGCATTCCAGAGTAGAAAGCTTCTAGTATTATAATATGGTCTCAACAGTTTCCTGTTTACTTCATTCCACCTACTAGGTGATTCTGTCTTTCATGAGTGTCTGCCTACCTAGTACTTCTGCCCTAAGTATTTCTGTTTTCCAGAGGCTATCTTCCTCTATTGTGACTGATTCTTCCATAGTGTGAGACAAGAGGAGGAGAGGGTAGAAAGAAATGCTCAGATTATGTATACTTTTTGTTATCAACTCTTCACCTCAGTTAGAATCATCCTACTGTGAGTCTGCCACTTAAAGCTGATGTTGGTACTAGCCTGATGATGTTGCTTTCTCATCAAGCTATTGCAACGAGATGGGCACTAATCCTCCCAGGCAATGTGGGCAAGATTAGAAAACTGGCCCAATTAGAAAACTGCTTCCCATCATGCCCCCAGTCTTGGGGTCTGGCTTCCTTTTGCCAGAACTTCCTTTTTCCCTTTCACATTGAGGCTCAGTCACTTCATCTTCCCAAGCGTTTCTCCCTTTTTTTGTACTGGGATCCAGCAACCTCTTTGTCACTTTGGTGCCTTCTCCAGAGTTTGGTTCAAAGGAGGAAGCCATGAGTCCATGCTAGCTTGTCATATTCTACAGAACTGCCAACCTCTTAAGGAAGAAACTTAATAGGAATCACAAGATCTGTATGAAAGAAAGAGCATTGTTATTGTAGGCCAAGACACGAATAAATTGGAAAGACATTGCATTCCTGGGTGGGGAGACTTTATATTATAAAATCTCAATCATCCCAAGGATGTCAATCATTTTTAAATTAATATATAGATTTAATTTAATTTGAATAAAATTTCCAGCTTATCTTAATCAAAGAAAATAAATCTGAAATTACCTTGAAGAACAAATATGTGATACACGGCAAGAAATTTTTGAAAAAGAAAAAAATAGTAAGGGGAAGTTGTTTTTGATACATAGCAGAATTTAGTATTTATAAAACCACTAGAATCAAATGAATATGGCATTTGAATTGGAATTGACAATAGACTAATGAAAAACAAATAAGAACTCAGAGAAAGATCCAGGCCTACATGGAATAAAGCAATTCATTTCAGTAGAGGAAAGGATGGCTTTGGCAATAATTGGTGTTGAAACTATTGTCTATCCATTAGAACTAAAATAAAGTTAAATCTTAATTTTGTACCATATAAAATGACAAAACACCAAAGGCGTTAAAAAATTTAGGAAAATATTTTTAAAAGACCAAGGTCATGGAGACTTTTCTGAACAACACAGGAAACTCACGGCTACATAAAAACCTTGCTATGGCAACAGTCAATACAAGCAACAACTAACACCAGTCAACAAACTTAGAGAATATTCTCTGTTCTGTCTGTCTCTCTCTCTCTTTCTGTGTTTGTGTGTATATCAGACAGAGGGATAATATCTTTAACATACTAAAAGTGCTTACAAATAGATAAGAAAATTTAAACAGACAAAGCATACATATGAAAGGACAACCATAGCACAGAAATTGCAGATGGCCAGTAAAGACATGAAATGATCCTCAATCTTACTTGTAATCCAAGAAATGCAATTTAAAGACAATGACAGTATACACCTTTTGAAATGTTATTAGAGTGGCAAAAATGTTCTTAATATCCAGTTATCCCTAGGTTGTGGGAAAATAAGCAGTTTCATATATTTGCACTAGGAGTGTAAATTTGTTGAAGCTTTCTGGAATTTAATATGACAGTACCTATTAAAGTTTTGAAACACTCGCATTCTTTGACATAGTAATTCTGCTTATAGAAATCTGTCCTACATCAATTAGATCAAAGTTCGTAAGGAGATATGTAAAAAGATATTCATTACAGAGTTCTCACAACAAACATCTGGAAAAGCACATGTGTTCATCAATAGGGGAAGTCTTGAATGTGGTTGAATAAATTATGCTATATCTTGCTATGGAATACTGTGCAGCTACTAAAAAATAATGAGATTGATCTACATGTACCATTCAGGAAAAATGTTCAGGGACAAAAAGCAAATCACAGACCAGGATGTGCAGCATAATTCCATTTTGCAACACAAATCATTTTTATGTGTATGTATATACAGATGGTTGGTATATAAGTATATAGATAGATAGATAGACAAAAGGTAGATCTGTATGAAGGCAAGATAAATTGGGAAAGATTCTGTTTGTGTTACAATAAGTAGGCAAAGGTGGGAATTCTCTACTATTGCTTTGTCGTAAAATTGTTGAAGTGATGGGACTGTGTCAGTCAGTGTTCCATGTAGAAAAGAGAAACCATTCTAAATATTTTAAGCGAGGAAGCATTTAATATAGAGAATTAAGTATTTGCAAAGCCATGGAAGAACTGAAAAAGCAGGCTTTTAGATGGCTTCTGGGAATGGAATGACCTCTAGAATAATCAAGAAGTAACACATAGGGGTCTCCTTTGAGGCCACTGCTGAAACTCCAAGTTCAAGAACACAATTCCCCCTCACACCTGTTAGAATGGCTATCATAGAAAAGACAAGAGATAGCAAGTGTTTGGGAGGATGTGGAGAAATGGGAACCCTTGTACACCATTGGTTGGAACATAAATTGGTTCAGTCACCATGGAAAACAGTATGAAGGATCCTCAAAAAATTAAAAATGGAACTACCATATGATCAGAAATTTCACTTCTTGGTATATACCCAAACAAAACGAAATCATTATCTTGAAGAGATATCTGTGCCTTCCTGTTCATTGTGGTATTATTTATAATAGCCAAGACATGGAAACAACTTATGCCCATTGATGGAAGAATGGATAAAAAAAAATGTAACACATACACACACAGACACACAGACAATGGACTATTATGTAGCTATAAAAATAGGGAAATCTTATCATTTGCAATAACATGGATGGAACTTGAGGGTGTTGTGCTAAGTGAAATAAATCAGACAGAGAAAGAAAAATACTGAATGATCTTGTTTATATGTGTAATCTAAAAAACCCAAACTCAGAACCAGAGAAGAGATTGGTGGTTGTCAGAGGTGGGACATTGGGGGAAATGGATGAAGGTAGTCAAAGTGTATAAACTTCCAGTTACAAGGTAATTAAGTTCTGAGAATGTAATGTACAGCATGGTGACTATAGTTATGAACACTGTATTGTATATTTGACACTTGCTAAGAGAGTAAATCTTAAAAAAGTTTTCCTTACAAGAAAAAAAATTATAACTATGTGAGGTGATCGATGTTAACTAAACTTACTGTGGCATCATTTCTCAATATATACATATATCAAATCATTATGTTGTATACCTTGAACTAATACAAAGTTATATGTTAACTACACCTCAATAAAATGGAGAGAAAACAAACACTCAAACCAAACAAAAAGTTCACAATCCTATAGTTACCATCCCAGGGTAAGAGAGTTAGAATCAAGAAACAGTGGAAGCTGTTTCTCAACACCCAAGATACTGAAGAATGTGCACTGGAACGCTGATCCTAGTAAATCTCATGTCTCCATGATTTTGTTATCCAGCAAAAACTACCTGAAAGAGAGGAGGAGAAGGGCTTCCATCTCAATTCCATCTTCCAAATTTCATGTAAGTTCACTGAATTGACAGAACCTGATTCACATCCAGAATCTGAGCTGCAAGGGAGCTTGGGTAATGTGGTGTGTAGCTACATCATTTCAGGAGAGAGAGTGGATGGAGATTGAGTGGAGCAATCCACAGGATCCACCACAGGGATTGTGCATAAAGTTTACTTTGTTGTGTCTTTAAATATTTTGATATGGACATATGCCCATAATGCATCTCAATAAAAAAGAATGGATATCAATACCCACATTTTATCATTTTGTATAAGGAAAAGGCTTAGAAAAATACAAAAGAGATTCAAACTAAAATGTTGAAAGTGGTTTTCTTGGAGGGGAAGGATTACAGGTAGTTTTAAAAATCATTGGCAAATTCTATAATAAACATATCTTGCTTTTTAAAACGTGACAAACTTTATTTTTTAGAGCAGTTTTAGGTTCACAGTAAAATTGAGCAGAAAGTACAAAGAGTTTCCATGTATTCCTTGCCCCCACACATGCATAACCTCCCCTTCTATCATCATCCTGCCCCAGAGTGGCACATTTGTTACAAGTGATGGATCTACTTTGACACACCATTACCATTCAAAGTCTGTAATTTACGTTAGAGTTCATTCTCGGTGCTGTACATTCTATGGCTTTGGATAAATGTATAAGGACATGTATCTATCATTATAGCATCATACAGAGTAGTTTCACTGCCTTAAAAATCCTCTGTGGTCTGCTTATTCATCCTCTCTCCCTACCTCCCCACCCTCTGGCAATCACTGATCTTTGTTCACTGTCTCCATAGTTTTGTCTTTTCTGGAATGTTATATAGTTGGAATCATACAATATATAGCCCTTTCATATTGCCTTCTTTCAGTTAGTAATATGCATTTGAGTTTTATCTTGCTTTTTAAAAAATGGAATAAACATTAAACATTTTTAAAAGACATGGAATACAGGATGAATTTCTGGATCATGTGACCTTTGAGTTAGTGTTATATTCTGACCCATTTCATGAGCTGCTGTGAGTGATACCATGAAGGCAGGTCTTATGAGCTGAATGGCAGCCTCGCTGGTTCCAGATTAATGTGCTTAATGGTGGAAATGAGGGAGTGGGCTGGACATCACTATCTCTCTTGGAGAGAGAAGTCTGGCTCAAATTTACCATGGACCCCATTCAGCCCATTGAGTCAGCAGAAATAATTCGAAGAGGGCAATGGAGAAATATTTAAAGTTCCTCCCTCTTATTTTCTGTTCCCCTCTCTCCAAGAAAGAGAGTTTCTAAGTGATTGGTCAGATTCGAAGACTCTGATGGTTTCTGGTTTGTTGAATTAAAAAATTCAGTCTCTTTTACCTTCTCTTCTTATGACATCAGAGTGTAGGAGAGCCAGAACCTTATCTTCTCTCTGCATCACCATTTTTCTCTGCAGTGTCGTCTCTCTCCGCTTGGGTCTGTCTTTGTCTCCTCTCTCTTTCATCTTCTACCCCCTCCCTCTCATGCTCCAGGCCAATGTCACCAAACTCTCTGCATCAGGGGATTTGGGCCCAATCTCAGGGACATAGCAGGGTTCTTAACCTTAATTGACTGTATTCATATGAGTTATAAATTTTAGGCACACTCTACCAATATTTGTATACTTATTTATTTGTGAATTATATATATGTAGTACAGATATATTATGCACATCCTAATGTTCATAGAAATAGAAATTAAGAAAGGATAAAATTAAAATAAATACAAACTAGTTCCAGTATTTAATTCTTGCCTGAATGCAGGGCCAACTTCATGGATGCATGAGCTGTATAGTTTCTCACAGGAGGGCACCATACTTCGTTTAATGCTTTGCTGTCACAATATTGGTATTCTTAAATATTTGGAAAAAGGAGCCATTCATTTTCATTTTGCTCAAGACCCCATAAATTATATAGCCAGTCTTGTCTTAATGCAGCATCTTCCCCTTCACTGGTTTTAGCTCGCTTCCAAAAGGAGTGAGCAAACCCAGAGCCCTATATAAAGTATGTGTGAGATAATAGAAAATATCTATTTGTCTCTCCCCCTACTTTCTGGCATACAGTTCATGAAACTGTTGTAATTTTCTGGGTGATAGGAGTGTCTTTTGTTCTACTCAAGTGACACTGAGTGGGCTCTTGGAGGAGGGCTGGTCACTGGAAAGACCAAGCCAAGACTAGAAGCTTGGAATTTTCAGCCTCATTCCCCCATCCTCCAGAGAGGGAAGAGTGGCTGGAAATGGAGTTAATGATCAATCATGCCTATGTGATGAAGCCCTCATAAAAATCCCAATAATCTGGGGTTTGGAGAGCTTCCAGGTTGGTGAACACATTGACACTGGGAGATGACACACCAACTCCATGGGGACAGAAACTCCTGCACTTGAGACCCTTCCAGACCTTGCCTATGTGTCTCTTCATCAAGCTGTCCATCTGTATCCTTTAATAAACTGATAAACATAAGTAAGTGTTTCCCTGAGTTCTGTGGGCTACTCTAGCAAATTAATCAAACCCAAGGAGGGGGTCATTGGAACCTCTCATCTGTAGCCGATTGGTCAGAAGCACAGGTGATAACCTGGGCTTGCGACTGGCATCTGAAGTGTGTGTCTGTGTGTGTGGGGGGGAGTCTTTTGGGACTGATCCCTTAACCTGTGGGATCTGACGCTATCTCTGGGTAGATAGTATCAGAATTGAGTTAAATTGTAGGACACCCAGCTGGTGTCATGGAGAATTGCTTGATGTGGGGAAAAACCTCCACATGTTTGGTGACCAGAAGTGAAGTGATTTCTGTGAGTAATGAAAAGAGACTCACAGGGAAGAAACACACACGAGAGAAGAACTGGGTTTTTCCCTATATAGGAAGGAAAAAAGTGAATTGCTCCTTTTCAGTATGTGTTCCCTAAGTGTTTTCTGAATTAGGTAGATACAAAGAGTACTGGGCAGAACTGTTTTGTTGCAAGGGAGGGAATATAACTTAAACTATCATAAGCCAAATCAGGAATCTACTGGTCATGGAACTAAATTGCCAAAAGGAGGCATGGTGGGCCTCAAGGATGGCTGGAACCTGGCTGGAATGTTGCCAGGGCTTTCTCTCACATTTGCTTCTCTCTGCTTGTTTCATCTTCTCATAACCGGTTCTTCCACGTGGCTGGAAACTGGTCACTGGGAGCTCCAGGCTCATACCTCATATCTTTTTTCTAGAAAGTTCAAGTGACACAGGAAATGGCCCAGACTGATGGCGCCCATTACTGGACCAACTCTTGGTCCCAGTTTCTCAACCTTTCTGGGTTGTGTGGGTGTGTTTGAGGGAGTGGTGGGGAAGAGATGGAATTTCACAGATCCTGGAATAGCTAGATTCTTAGGCAGGTGTTTACCCCAGCTTTGTTGAGACATAATTGACATACAACATTGTATAAGTTTAAGGTGTACAATGTGTTGATTTGATACACTTATATGTTGCAAAATGATTACCACCTAGCGTTAAGACAGTTCTTTTTATTTCTTTTTCTTTATTTTCTCTCTCACACATAATTACCACAATTTACTTCAAATTCCTGCCACAGTTTCATTCAATCAAATATTTATCTATAGCTATGTTTAGTTTGCATAGTATCAATAACAGAAAACTACATTTCTGAGTTTTCCGATTTTACTGTCATTATTCATTTCCCTCTTTAAATTATGAACATTAAAAAATTGTATTTTGAAGTAAGAACATGGATCAGTTGTTTAGTAGAGACAGGTTGCAAAGTAAGCTTGAAATCACTGAAAACAAGTAGGAATATTAGGGAAATTCAGAAAACCAGTCATAGTGAGGGGTGTGGCAGACATGATATTGTCCCTCAGGAACCAAACAGAGAAGATGACAAAACTACCTCTTGTCATGATGGATGAATCAGCAGTAAATAGCAGCATTCAAAGGAAAAGGTTTAGGATATTTTTGGAAGCCTTTTCAAATACAGGTTTTATTATGTTTAAGTGTGAATGAGCATAAGACATTTTTTTCTTACATGACAAAATCTGCACATTTAGTTGCATTCTTAACCTTTGGAGGTTCCATTCTAAATACTGGGAAGAATATTCACATGTACCCATCTCCCAAATATAAATTTTTCCTGTAAAAATTTGAGATAATTTTTATAGTTTTGCTTTCAAAATTATTTAACTAAAAGTAACCTATTTAACTCAGGTTTCGCTGTATCTTTTGCACGATCATTTTTCATACATGGGAAATTTTTGGAAGGGAGAAGTTCTCCTCCCAAACAAATAATTAAAATAACTGAGTTAAGTTTTTAGTTTTTATAAAATTTATTTTCAAAGGGAAATTTATTATGAAAGATGAGATGGTTTTGAAAGTTTCTTTTTTTTCTACAAGCCATATATATTTCTACTAAATTCATTGGAGAAGGTGTCAGAGTATACAAATTAAAGATTGATTTATTATTTAGCTGTAGGGAAAAAAGATGTATTCAGAAAGGATAAATATCTAGACAGGGTGAAGTGATTAAATTCTTATCTTAATAATTGAGAGATGGGCCACAGATTTGACATATTTAGCAATTTATAAGAGCCTCAGTACTCTCAATAAATAACTGTAAGGCAAAACTATTAAAGTTTTTATGGTGTAAAACAAAAGTACTGAATGAAGATGATGTTTGAGATTTGACTAAAGAAAGTTGATTGTGGAGCTTGAGTCATTTGAAATTCTTTATTCATGTGGATGTGATGAAAATTATAACTTTGGTGGTAAAATAAGGAAGGACATCATTACCATCTTTCTTTGTTGAAAACAAATTCCTTTGGCAAGTATTTTCCCAAAATAGCAAAATAAACTGGTCCGTGGATCAGCAGGTGTTTTACCTGAACAAATGACAAAAGCTGTTTGATCACTGAGTAAGGAAATACACTGATCAAAATGTCCTCCAAGTACAAGCTGTTAAATGTTGGCACCTCTTTGGCAGTATTCTGGTATCTCACCTTGGTGATCACCCTGGCATAAGAATAAAACTTTAAAACCAACAAAAAATGAGCCTCTCTCCCTACGAAACTCCAACCACCACTACCAAAATCTGATTCTATTTTTATCTGCATGAGTGAGCCCAGACTCTGGAAATGTTATGACACTAAGACAGTCAAGAGCAATTGCCTGGTTGCTGACTCTGATTTACCAAGTGTCAGTTCAGTTCAATTCAGTCCAGATCGTAAAAGTGACATGCTTAGTACATCAGTCTCTTATCTGCAGAGCGGTAAGATAGGTGGAACACGGTTGGGTTATTTAATGTGACTTTGAGTAATTTTAAACCTATATATCAATAAAATATCAACAAAAATCAATGTATTAGAAATCCGAATGAAAAATATGTACTCATTTTAGGATAGAACACAAAACTGTTAAGACATTTCATGTTTGTGGCAGATTTGCTTTCTCATGCAATCCGTGGTCTCCTGAGGTCTTATCTATTTTGTGTGTGTGTGTGTGTGTGTGTGTGTGTGTATAAGCAAAGTGCTCTAGGTTGGGTGTTCTGAAGTCAAAGCTGAGAAAACAAGTCAACAGTCAAGAGGCAAGGTACACAATAGGAAGTGAGGTTTATGGCCAGGAAAAAGGAAACAGAGTAACAAGAAAAGCTGGCACAGAAAAGCAGCCCATAGGTTCAACAGTGTAAGGAAAACATCCTTCCCCATCCCCCTTACTGTGTGCTCATCTCTTGTCCTGAAGTTGGGGTATTATTATATTCTGATTCTGGGTCCATAGATAAGACCCACATGAAACGTAGGATCTTGATTCTCCCACAAATGTCTAGATATTTCCAGTGTTAATCATTATGGGAAGAGGATGATCTTAACTCATAGGAAGATAAAGGTGGGGCTTAGCAGGAAGGAGAGGGAAATCATTCCTATTTTAGTCCCTTGCTCACTTGGGCCTAGACGTGGAGGAGGAAAGAATTGCGTCAGGATATTCCTTGGCTCTTGCCTAGGGATATGCCTTGAGTTGGGAGAGAAATAAGCCAAGGCCATCTGAGGTGGACAGGCCAGAAACTGTGGTCTCCAAGAATAGTCATATCTAGGAACCAGATCTAAGATTCACTTTGAGTTATTTTTTTATCTTTAATAATTTAGTAATGTTTTACTAAATATAACAGTATGGGTTATGGAGAATTGAGAAAGGATTTATGTCCATTTTGGGGATTCAGTCAAAAGAGAGAGAGAGAAATCTCTGAGACCATTAGGCAGGGGTGATAGAGAGTGCCTTGGGAATGCGAATTTCATGGAACCAGAGTTGGAGGCACCAAATCCAGTTATTCTTTCATATAAATAGATTTTTGTGGTAGTCGTTTACTCTAAGGAATTTGGAGAGATGAGAAGTATTGTAGACTGGCAGAGAAACTTGATGTGTCATGGCAGAAGTACTAGGAGAAAGCAACCAATGAACGGAAGATTGTTTTTTGGAGGTATTGGGCAATTATTTATTTCTTAATTAACTCTTTCTTCCCCTTTGCTCGGGCAAAAACTAGCTATTTAATATCTCTCGAGACAGAAGACTGATAACAGTGTCTGGCGCATAGTGAAACAAGATATTTATTGAATAAATGAATGGATGAAGATGACACAGTCTCAGTCCTTGCAGCTCACAGGTGAGGAAAACATGTACAAACAACTATATTCCAATGAGACGTGTTATAGCAGATTAGATGACAATGAACTATAGGAGTATAAATTAATAGAGTAAATTATTTTTCCTTTCAAACAAGGGAGGGGAAGATTGTGAATGGAATAGGGGGTCAAGATAATATTCAAGGGCGGTGAGATTTTGAATGGAACTTGAGGACAAATTCATTTTTCCTTAGTAGGGAATATTTGAGAAAGAAATTATAATGAGTGGGACATAGCTTCTTAAAATAAATGAGTCAATATTTTGTGATCAATTTACAGTGAAAGTCTTGAGGCTCTGAGATGTAATTTTTAGATCATTTCCCTTTATCCAATTACACAAAGAGGACAATACAAGGCAAGGGCTCATATGACAGCTTTAGAACTTTTTCCAGGAAGGTCAGAAGATAGAAAACCTCACATACTTCCCAAATCTTACCTAAAGCTTTATGTAAATCTTGGGGGATCCTGGTTGCCAGAGAAGATATCTTGCCTCATGTCTGTGGTTTAGAAACAGGCAGGGATAGATGGTTGATACCAGGGAAATAAAAACAAGTGGTCTACCATAAAATTAGAGCAAGTTATATCTTTCCGATATAGCAGAGACGGTAAAATGGGATTAGGATATGTCTGATGAAATAGAAGCAGAACTAGGGGGAGTTAATTTATGCAAGGGCTTTTTCTCCTAAAGACATGATATTTGTTTGGCACGCTTGGGGAAAAACTGGACACGGGAGGATGGCTTAGTGTGTATCTCAGATTCTTTCCCTGCTTGGGCCCTATGGATCAGTTCTTGAGCATTTTGGAGATTTGAGGTGATAGGTAGAAGTCAAACGAGCTGTATTTTTTAAGCACTCAGCCACACATGAAGAACAAGCAATTCAGGCTTGGTACTCCATTGAAGTGGGGAGATATAATTTTCCCTACTTCATGGGGAAAGATAGCAAAACTCTGCTGCATTGAGGACTGAATAGAGAGCACCCAGACTTGGCACCTGATAGCGTCATCCCTGGAATAAACATCGGGCTTCTCACAGAGGGCAGTGGTGGCAGCGACAAGGAGAGAGGTTTTGTGAGCTTCAGAAAAGTAAATGGCAGTAAAAGTCCGAGAGGGGACTAAAGTCACATGGATACCACCAGAGAGCCTCAGAAATAACAGAGTATAACTCTGGGGCTAGGGGAAGGGCCATGAAGGCTTTCAGTTAATGTGATTCAATTCTCTTTCCCAGGTTGGTGAGGCCTGGGAAAAGCCAGAAGTTAACAAAAAAATCAATAGAGGCTGAGTACTCCAAGGCTTTACAATGAGCAGGTGCGTAAGCACATACTGAGGCTTGATAATCAAGTCATCAAAACAAAGAAGTAGGGCAAGTTGGATGGGATTTTGGAATATCAGGGGACTCAGAAAAGAGCATCTAGATGAGACCAGAATAGACACTAGTTCATTTATGTTACAAGCATTAAGGATTCTCCCTTTCTTCAGTGAGGTAAAACAGAAGAGGCAAATCATTACACACAGTCTAATGTGAAAGGCCAGGCAATTACGACCAGTAAACATATTGTTCTCATCATAGAATGTGAATTCAGTCACTCTCAATGGATCCATTTGCTATTTTTCTAAAGATTTTTGATGAAGATCTTTCAGGTATTCATGTATTGAGAGAGCTTGACTGAATGGATCCAGATTTTAGGTTAAAATAATGGTGTCTAGAGAGAATAAAACCAGGGAATAAGCACCATTTATACAACTTGGTCATTGTGGGGCTTATTTCTCTCTGGGTATGCCACTGTTAGTTTGAGTGACCGTTTATTATTTCACCCGTCACATGTATGTAGTATAAATCACTAAGCCATCCGTTTATGTAGTGAACATAAATCTTATTCAATAAACTCAGGTGAGCAAGAAATGTCACATCTCTATTTGCTTTAAATAAAATTAAGTAAGTCTCTGGGCTTCTGTGCCATAGAATTGCTGAACATTCTAACTTAGTCATTATTGGGGTTCCCTTTCTGATGGCCCAAGGTCATGTAAAGGTTTCAGGAGTCTTACATTAACACTCAAATATCAAGGAGACCCACTGGGTAGTGCTGAGATGCCCATCATTCAAGCCTTTCTGGATCCTTGAAGCCTGCGACTCTGCTGCTTCTGCCAAGTAGACCATAGGTCTCTTAGTCTAGGTTGGGAGTCCTAAGGATCTTAAGGTACAGTTTGAAGCCATCTTCTCAGAGACTCTGCTCCCTCCCCAGAGGGCTGGCAGAGGTTGGAACCAGGGTCCCTGATACCCACTGGTCTTGCCAGTCTCTGTTCCTCTTCCAGCCTGGGGTATTCTCTTCATTCTCCCTGGATGCTTCCATGTGTCTGCCTCCCTCGACTCCCAGCATGATCTCTGCAGGAGCTCAGGGTTTGTTGAACACATGTTCAGTAGGAGACTATCTCCAACAGCTTTGATTGCTTGCTGTTACAAACCTTCCTGTGACACAAGGAAGCTCAGTGCTACTTGCTTGAAATAGGATATATTCCACTATACTGAGCGATGGCCATAGCAAATTACTACCTCAGGGGATATCCTTGCCTTGTTTATTCAACAAACAGTAACCTTCCCCCTAACTATGTGACAGACTCTGATGGGCACTGAGAACATTGGAATGAACATGACAAGGCCTTATCACTGTCTTCAGGGATGTTGTTGTAGTGGACAATATGCACAAGTCAACAGCCAATGACAATACGGTTGATAAACTTGGGAAAGTCACCTAATCTAGGATTGGGAGGTGCATACATCATTCTTAGAGGATGTTTCATGTAAGTTGAGGGTGGAAAAAGAGCAAGAGTCAGCTGGACAAATGAGGATGTGAGTCAGAATGAACAACACGTGCAAACATCTGGGGTAAGAGAGATACCAGCATGTTTTAAGAATTGAAAGATTAACAGGCCTGGGATGTTATCAAGTGAGGTGTGGAGAGAAATGAAGCTAGAGGATTAAACATGACCCCAATCAGTGAGAACTTGTAATGCCTGCTAAGGTCTGTAGAGTTAAGGGGTTGGCTCACTTAACACCCATCCCAATCTCATTTCTTGCCTTCCTTTTCTGTAGTGACTGGAAAGTTAAAATATTCAACTTCCCAACTTCCCTTTGAGTTAGGAAGGCTGTGTGACTCAGTTCTGGCCAACTGATACCACGTGGAAGTCCACAGTGCTGCTGATTTATTTCTTTACTCTTCCTGCCTGAAGGGCAACAATTGCTAGAGGTCATCGTAGGGCTGGTGGAGCAGAAAGACAGGACAATCCTGCTTCCCTGATGGCATTGTGGAGCCACCGTACCAGTGGCCACACTACCTCCCCCAATACTGCTTATGGGATGAGAGGAATAAACCCACATTTGGGTAAGCCGCCATGATTGAGTTTCATGCAGATGAATGCAACTCCTAATACAGGGAGCTAATAAAATGTTTTAAGTGTGAGAGTCGATATTTTTATTTGAGAATAATTGCTGTAGCTCCTTTGTGAAAACTGGTTTGGAGGGGGACAAAGGTAGCTGTGAGGACACAAATAGGAGAGTTGTTGGAAATCCAGGTGGGAGCTGATGGCAGCTGGAGGAGGTCTAAGGCAGCAGTGTGGGAGAGACACAGATAGATCTGAGAAATGTTTATGGGGGAAGAGTTAACTGGAGGTTAGGAACACAAGGCAGTTGAGGGGTTTCTGGTTTGAATCAGTGGGCAGAACGAGCAGTCTATTTCTAATTGTTTACTTCTCTAAATAATGCTGGGGTCCAAAAAGCTTTTTCATATTTTGAGTAATTTCCTTAAAGTGGTGGATGGGGTGAATTTTTCCCAGCTTTTCAATTATGACTATGGAGATTTGGAGCTCCAGGAATGCCTGAAGTTGCTAATAAATAACTCTCGTCAATTTCCCAGTTTGGGAGTGATCCTGCCTCCTTCGCCCCAAAAACAGAGCTTTAAGAGGCAGCTTTGGGAAATGATTCACACATTAGCTGATATCTGGAGTTAAAGTTGTCTATGATATCTAGATCTTGATAGCTCAGCCACTAACACACTCACCGTGGAGAACAACGGCAGGAAGAGTGAAGCTGGCGAAGCTCCCACTGTTTCCTGGTCCTCATCAGCCTCCCAGCCCTTGCCCAGCAGTCGTTTGCAGCCCCACGCTCTGCCTGAGATCTGATCCACTGCCTGAGATCCCAGTCCACTGGGCTGAGACTTTGAAAAGCCTTGTGTGGGCTGGGGGGAGGGTGAATGAGTTGAGAGCACCCAGAATTGAGGGAGTTAAGAGCTGGAGTGGATCTCTAGCTTCCAATATTGTCCTTTATAAATATAACATATAACTCAATTTCTTATTTCTGCCTTTTTTCCCCCCTTCCACAAACACAGGCATGAATGGCTTTTGTGTTCTCCAGAGAGAGAGAGAGAGAGATAAAGAGAAAGAAATTCCTACCTAATTAGATAAGCACAACTAAAGAAACCAATAGCCTTCAGTCAGTCCAGGTCTACACTGATTGCCTGGGTGTGCAGCCTCTTTACCTGATGCCTGGGCCCAAGCTAATAAGACTCCTTCATAAGGAGAAAGACTGATGTGTATAGTACTCGTCAAGTGGGATGGCAGCCCTTTTCCGGGTCTCTGGGCCATTCTCGCTTTGCTGCACATCTGTGTGAGGTGGAAGCCCTTCAGGGATTGCAGACTCTGGGGGATGGGGCGCCCGTGGTGAGGAGGAGTCTGGAGAAGAGATATTCTGTGGGGACAGAGGCAAGCATTGTTCTGGGGCAGAAGCAGATTCCTTTTGGGGATTGGTCTTCGATATGAACCCCTTGGTGGGAGACATCAGAGATGTGAACAGGTGGGACTTTGTGTTGTCACCAGAAGAGATTAACAGTGTCTGTCACGGTGGACCTTCAGTCCTAATGTCTTGGACTAGATGGTGTCAGTGTATGATGTGCATGGGGGAGTGTTCACCAGGCCCCAGCTGCACTCCTGGGCCTGTGATCCTCTCAGACAGCAGCGGTCCTGAAGGTGTCTCCTGGATACCTTCTCTGTGTCCAAGACTCTGAAGCTTTTTGTGCCTTTATACACTGGAGTGCTGCACTGTGGACACTGGGCTTCCCTTTCCTGCTCTGTCTTCATTAACATCAAAGAATGCACATTTCTTCTTTTTTTTTTTTTCAAAGATTTTTTAAAATTTTGTCCCTTTTTCTCCCCAAAGCCCCCAGGTACATAGTTGTATATTCTTCGTTGTGGGTCCTACTAGTTGTGGCATGTGGGACGCTGCCTCAGTGTGGTTTGATGAGCAGTGCCATGTCCACGCCCAGGATTCGAACCAACGAAACACTGGACTGCCTGCAGCGGAGTGTGTAAACTTAACCACTCGGCCATGGGGCCAGCCCCCACATTTCTTCTTAAGTGAAAGGCAATCCATCTGATGTGCTTTTTTCAGAAGGCGTCAAACTGGATTTTTTTTTTTTTAAATTGAAGGGATTTTAGACATAACCCAACATCCTTATTGTATTGGCTTTTTATTACTATTGTAAAAAATTACCACAAATTTGGTGGCTTAAAACAGTGCCAAGACAAATGTATCATCTTACAGCTTTGGAGGTCAGAAGTCTAAAATGGATGGGTCCACAGGGTTGTGTTCCTGCTGGAGACTCTGGTGGAGTGGATTTGTTTCCTTGCGTTTTCCAGCAGCGAACACCTGCCTACACTCCTTGGCTCATGGCTCCTTCCCCCATCTTCAGAGGCAATGGCTTAGCATTTTCTCTTCTGTCTGACTTTCTGCCCCCTCTTATATGGACACTTGTCATTACATAGAGCTCAGCTGGGTACCAAGATAATCTCTCCATCTCAAGATCATTAAGTTAATTACATCTGCAAAGTCCCTTTTGTCACATGAAGTAAAATAATCACAGGCTTCAGGGATTAGGACATAGACAGCTATTCAGCCTATCATATTCATTTTATAGAAGACACAACTGAGACCCTAAAGAAGAGGAATTTTAAAAAACTCACATGGCTACTCTGGGCTGCTGCTAGTCCATATGGTGCTTTCGTGTAATAGGTAGATCATGCCAGGTACATGGCTCAGTGAGTGGAGTGTGGGGAGATGGCAGCCCCCATCACTCCCTCAGCTGGACACTCATGTACAGTAGACACCCTGCACACCATACACAGTGGCCCTGGGGCTGCTGATTTTCTGTCTTGGAAATAGAATGCTGGTCTTAAAATTTCCTATTCTGATTCCAGCCTCACTCCTGCTCTCCACCCTTCATGGCTGTGCCTCTCTGAGTCTAGGCATTATCTCAAAAAAGCTGGCTCAGGGAATTCAGGACATGCATGGGCTATCCTCCTAAAGCTATCAGGTCATGCCGCCTTTCAACCCTGCCTCTGAGTACCTTCCATTCAGCTTATATATGACAGATGTCTTTTATCAGTAATATTTCAATAATCCTCCTCCTATTCCACCTCGTCAGAATCCATAAACATCTACATCCCAGTCAGAGCTCCTATCTTTTATATGAGAACTGCTTGCATCTTGTTCTACAGCACTGAGAGTTTTAGCCACACTTAAAAGGGCAAGACATTTTGGCTCTGAGTTTTATAAATCTTCTGCGGCAATGTTACCTTTCTACACCATTATTACAAAGGAGCTTTGATGAGCCCTGACTGCAAGGAGAATTCCTTTAGATCAGCACTGTCCAGTAGAATCTTCTGCGATGACAGAAATACTCTAATCTTCCCTGTCTAATATGGTAGCCATTAGCCATATGTGGCTACTGAGAACTTGAAATGTAGCTAGTGCAACTGAGGAAGTACATTTTACATTTTATTTAATTTAAACTTAAATAGCCACATGTGGCTAGCAGCTACTGTATTGGACAGCACGGAGCTAGATTCCTTCCCTGAGATAAAGGAAAATAAGTGTAGGATGTAGGAGAGGGTGTTCTCAATCATAAATGCTTATAATTAGGAGAACGAAGGAAGTAGAGGTCTCCACTGGAACAAGAAGACAAGAAAATCTGGGAAGGTTTACAAATTGTCTTCTATCAAGCCAGGACCTAATTTTCTCTTGTTTCTACCAGAGGACAAAGAAGTCGTCATCAAATTATGTAATGTATTCTGGGGCAAATCTTTAGAAGTATGTACTTTATGTTTTTAATCTTTCTTTTGTGTTCAGTATTTTTATTAGGACTCATTTTCTCTAGCTTTTTTCTTTCTTTTAAATAGAGGTGAGTTTATCCATACTTATAATTTAGTTAAAAAAAAAAAGCGTGCCCAGAACATCTTTTGATTCTGTTCTTGAGCATCAGTTGGAAGGATGCTGGAGGATTCTTTCTCTTGGGAGAGTTGGGTTCAATATATGAAAGTCACTTCAGAATCTCTCCATTTGTTGCAACATTTTACATATTGTCACTTCAAAACTGTTCCCAGGTGCGTTTTATTTTAAGGATCTGAGATGATATAGAGGCCTTATGCTTGAAGAAAGAGAAAATACAGCATTGGGAGAATGTTTGGGATTATGATGTCCATCTAGGGTGTTTATCAACAGGGAGCTTGTAGTTTGTCTGATAGAAAGTTAAATGGGGCTTTTGCTGAGAGGTAAAGAGTGTGCTGTGGTCAAAATAAGATGGCTCTCTTGAAAGGATGGGGGAGGTCACTCTCTGGAGGAGGTGCTGGGACTGTGGAAGGGGACCCAGGATGCATCAACAAAAGGAAGATCTTTTAGAAGGAGATGGAAAAACATTAGGGGCAGCCACCCTCCTAAGTTTCTGCAGGAGGGATCATAGAATTATACACGCTTGGTGTCAACAAGGCAGGATGACCTTCAGCCAGTAGCACCCATTAGGTGCTGAAGTAGAGTCGAGTTGTAGGAAGCCACAAAAGAGTTAGAGAAGGAAAAGAGAGTGGCAATAAGGAACAAGAAAGACAAAATGATGGATAGGATGGAGGATGCCTAGTGCCATTTCTATTCCATCTACTGCAAAAATACTAGTGCACTCAAAGAAGGGCGAAAGAAAAGAAGCAGTTCCTAGAGGTATCAGTACAAGATGTGAGGGGATAAAGACAATGGGATGTTTCCGCCAACATCTGTAGTGTGAAGGAGATAAGCAGGTGCCTACAAGAGATTACTGTGGTGGGAGTCCCCACCGTAAATGTGCCCTGAGACACATTTCTGTAGTCCTGTACAAGCAATACAAAAAAGATTTTGTAAGTTACAGATAAGTAAGAGGATATGATGTGTCTTTGAGGAAATATTAAAAATGAGAGGAATGAAAGCTGAAATACTTCTGTGAATTTTTCAGGAAATCTTTAATTTTTTTGTGCACTTACAATTAGAGCTTTCTCCTGAGCCAAATTCTATTGATAAAGAGATGAATGAGACAGTCTCTGCCCTTAAGTAGCTCTTGGTCCCGCAGGAGAGGAACAATATAAACATAGTATTATGCTCCCATGATATAAGTGTGATATATGTGTGTGAATAAAGAACGTTGGGAATGATTTATTCTTTCTAGAAAATAGGGAGGGAAGAAAGTAAGAGAAGAACAGCCAAGGGATAGTAAGATTTTAGTAAAATCTGAAAGTCAAATAAAATTTTGCCTGGTGCAGAACTTGGAGAATAAAATTCTAGGTAGAAGAAAAAATAGTATAGTGAGGTATTGAGATCTGATGGATTATAGGTTGGCTGCTTAATAGCAGACACTTGGTGACACATTTGTGATGGCCACAGGGAGGCAGTGGGATATCCTACTTGGTACAGCTGATGCTGAAGAAGATCTGCCAGGGGCCATGGATCTAAGCTCTACGTAAGGACGGAGAGGAGAAAGAAACCACTACTCTGGATCATCTGGATTCTTCCTGAATGTTCAGATGACTGTAAGAGAACTTGAGCATCTCAGAATCCATTTTGGTTTGTATCTGCAGTTCAGAAACAGGTGGGTCAGAAGGAAGAAACTGGGTGAGCTGAGAACCTGCGGGTTACTATTAATTAGAGAGAATTGAAGTCTTCCAGGTGTGCAGAAAATCTTGATTGTGCCAAAACCCAGATTCAATTTTGAAAACGGAGTCTGTATGTTAGGAACAGATAGAAGGCTCTTGAGAAAACTATTTGCTCAAGGATTTTTGGCTGAGACAGTTTGAAAGTTTGCTTGGCCACTTGGGGATAAGGAAAAGATAGGGAGAATGGCATGGCATCTCAGATCCTGGTGCTCTGCTCAGGGCTATAGGGCTGTAGGCAGAAGGTGAAGGGCTCATGGGGCTGGAAGCAGAAGCAGAAGCGGAAGCAGGGTTTTTAAATATGGACATAATAGCTACACAGCTTTTGTGCCTAGGTAACAAAAACGTGATAGGATATGTGCAAGAGGGATACTTCACTCTTTTGCAAAGAATGGAGCACAGCTGCTCTGGCCTCGCTAGACCTCTGAAAACTCAAGGTGGCTTTGGTACATGGTGGGCAGCTTTGGGACCCCAAAGACGCTGCACACGTGGCACGGACATCAGTGTTTTCTTGGAAGGCACGGCCCCTTGAGACAATAGCAAGACATTCCCCTCTAGTAGCTTTATGGGTGGAGGAACATTTCAGGGTGGTAGAATAAAAATCTACCAGAAACTTGGTAAATTCACGTGGGCCACCACCAGGGACCCCAGGAGCATTCAGTGAGGCTTGGAGGGTGTTGGCCTACCTGAGTGATGCAGGAGGGGCCCTGAGCCAGTGACACTGTTTGTTTGTGTGTGGGTTGATTGTGGTAAAATATACATAACATAAAATTTATCATTTAAACTGTTTCTAAGCAAACAATTCAGTAGCATTAAGTACATGCACAGTGTTGTACAACCACCACCACTCTCTGTTTTCAGAAATTTTTAATTATCCCAAACAGAAACTCTGTACCCATTAAACAGAAACATCCCTTTTCCCCCTCCCCTCAGCTCCTGGTAAACTCCCTTCAACTTTCCGCCTCTATGAATTTGCCTATTCTAGATTTTTCATATAAGCGGAGTCATATATTTGTCCTTTTGTGTCTGGCTTATGTCACGTAGCATGTTTTCAAGGCTCTTCCATGTTGTGACATGTATCAGAATTTCCTTCCTTCAGTTTCAAGGCTGAATAATATTCCATTGTATATATAAGCCAC
The DNA here is from genome assembly GCF_037783145.1 of Equus przewalskii. Classification (NCBI taxonomy): domain Eukaryota; kingdom Metazoa; phylum Chordata; class Mammalia; order Perissodactyla; family Equidae; genus Equus; species Equus przewalskii. The sequence goes on from NW_027228754.1 coordinate 2,053,586, forward strand.
ATTTTGTTTATCCATTCATCTGTTGACAGATATTTGGGTTGTTTCCACTTCAGTTAGATTTTAATGATTACTATAGGTTGGTGATGTTTGGGAAAAATTTTTTAGCATCAAAGTCAATTGACAAAGAAAGTAAACAATTATATCAACGAAGAGGCAGCAAAGTAGAAAGACACTGCCAACAGCAGATCAAACTATGTGGGACAAAAATATGAAACCCAGAGGAGAAGATCTAGGTTGAACCAGATATAAAATATTTCATTGATCACAGGGGTCAGAGGCTATCATTAATTACTTAGTGAAAGAAAATTGGAGAATTTTGTCAGGGCCTGTAGTAGAAATATCTTTAAACTTCTAGGTATGCAGCCCTCAAAATGGATGTGGGCTTTATCATTCTCAATGATTCTTTTTTTGCCTTTTATAAAATATTTCAAAAAGGAACTTCTAAGCGTGCAAACACACACACACACACACATGCACAGGGGTCAGTATGACACTAAACTAATTAGAGAGAAAATTTTTGTTATTTAAGTGGGCAATCTCAGATAAAATGCACTACTTAGAGAACTTCCTCTTCATAATGTTTATTCTTTTGTATATGCCATTGTTGTTTTAATGCCTCTGTGATACTTCAATAAATACATTGTGCATGTGGAGATAATATAATTGACTATTCATTTATTCACAAAAATGCATTACACACCTGTTACGCAACATGATCAGAACATACAAAATCTGTGCCTTCATGCAGTTATAGTTTTATGAGCGTATATAAAAAAAAGAGAGTTCAGTTAAAAGGGATGTGGAAGAGTAGGGTACCATGGAAGAGATGAGGTCTCTGACCCAGATCTCAGAAGTCAGGAAGAGTTCCTGGAGGAAATGAAGTCTAAGATGCATAGAAGTTAGCTGAGTTGAGGAGTGTGTGTGTGTGTGTTTGTGTGTGTTGGAGTGGGGGGTAGTGGGATGAGCAGTATTCTGGGCAGAGGAAACAGTGGGTGTAGAAGTCCAGAGGCAAAGAGATCATGGAACACTTGAGACATGAAAGTTCGATTTGCCTGGAATGTAGAGACTGAGTGACTGAGACGAGACTGGAGAGATCCCTAGAGTCAGATCTTCAGGGCTTTGTGGGCATATTAGCCTGTTTAAACATTACCCTGAGGTCAATGAGAAGCCATGAAAGTATTTTAAGCACTAGAGCAATACGATCACATTTTAATTAAGGAAAAATGACTCTGGAAGGTTGAGAATAGATTGGAAGGAACAAGAGTGCAGGCGGGATAAACTGGCCAGGAGCTTGTTGCAACAACACAGAGGAGAGGTAGTGAGGACCTCGACTAGACTTAAGGTAATGGGGAGGGAGAGAAAAGGAAGGGTCAGAAAATAGGAGTCTGAATGGACAGAAGGAACAGGTGAAGGAGAAGGTGGAGAAACAAAAGACTCCCTGGATTTCCGGTTTGGGGGATCCTCTGGATGAAATATTTAGGGTGATTCTGTCTTTTCACTATTTTCGTCGATTACATATTGAATACGTTTGGGTGTAATACTGCCTCAATATTTTCCATTATTTCCTTAGAAGAGGTTCTGAGACATAAACACTTATTTAAGGAAGATTTATGAAATTTGATATTCTCAGGTTTCCAGTGGCTGCCACCGAGACTTGGAGCTCCAGCCCAGAGTCTCTAACAACCCAACAGATATCCTGGTTTGGGAATGGTCCTCATTCCTCCTATTCCCACCTCCAGAACCCTTAATATTGGACCTTAGAAGTAGTTTTATAATATTGTTCGCACAATTGGGAGTTGCCTGCGCTGCCACGGGCGTAATCTTAAAATAGAACAGGTGCCAGGAGGATAGGGGTCTAAGACATTGAAACCCTGTGGTTTTAGGGATCACTGTCCTTGTCAAGGAAAATACTATGCTGGCCTGATGGAACCAGCATCTGAATGAACATGGAGAAACAATTGTATTTTCTGGTCACCAGTTGGTCTCTGAGCCCCTCCTGACCCTGAGATCACACTCCTTGCCAAGACCGGATTCTCCTGGAATTACCCTCACTGCCCAGGTGCTAGTGTACAGAAGAGCTTCTACCCTGCATCTTTCTTCATCACCAGAGAACTGTCTGGAGAGTGGACCCTGCTCCATGAGAGTGTGAGAAACATTTTGCAAAGCGGGAGCTACTATAGGATGAGAGTTCTATACTTGCAAGCGATTTTAGAAACAATCTAGACCCAGAGTTTTCAGTCTTATCGGATCCAATTGCTATATAACCGTTATGTCTGACATCCTCTTTATTACCCTGAAATGAAATCCATATGTAATATAGCCTACCATTTGCATAAATTAAGCATGTCAGTAGAATGCTTATACTATAATAGGAAAAATAAATGAAAGGAAAGTAGTGTATGATAAAGTACTGTGTATTTCCATATGAAAATGCTTGGGCATAACTATGGGTGAAGATATAATGAAGTGGTCCGGTGTTCGCATCTTTAAGTGGAGTAGCTGTGAATGCAACAGCCACAAAGATGGCCCAAAACATGAGGGGAGATTTCCTAACTCAGAGATCACAACAGCCTTGTGATTTTTGTGACGGGTGAACCATTCTTATAAAATTCTGAAGCGAGCAAAGTAAAATTTTCCCTTGATTAACATGGTAGCTGCATTCCTGGAAAATCCAGCTTAGGTTAAAACCTTGTAAAACATATTTGGTATTTATATGCAAAACAAATAGAAGGAAGTACTAGGCTTGGGTGATTATGAAGATATTATTATTTTGTTAAATTACTTAAAAGTCTTGGAGAATATTTAAAAGTCACAAAGGGCAATTGTATTGTGTGGGGCTGTACCAAGGATTGCACTATTTTGGGCATCCCAGCTCCTACCTTCTACTCTCAGTAGGTTCCCTAATCATTGAAACAATGAAAAATTCCCCATAAACGCTCACAGTGGCCTTTGGGTATCAACTCCTTTGAGATCCACCCATCTAAAGTGACATTCTCTCTTTGCAGAGGATCTTACTGTGGTTCAGGCAGGAGGACTGATTTTCTAAAAGTCATGTGGTGAGTCAGGTTCAGATGTGGAGCTTAAATCCAGGTCATCTCATATCTTATTCAGTGTTATTTTCCCTTAGCCCTTTTTTTTTTTTTTTTTTTTGTGTGTGTGTGAGGAAGATTGGCCCTGAATTAACATCTCTTGCCAATCTTCCTCTTTTTCCTTTAGGATGAGTGTCACTGAGCTAACGTCTGTGCCAATCTTCCTCTATTTTGTATGTGGGATACTGCCACTGAGTGGCTTGATGAGTGGTGCTAGGTATCTGAATACGCTGGGTATCTGACCCTGTGAACCATGGACCACCAAAGTGGACAGTGTGAACTTAACCACTATGCCACTGGGCTGGTCCCCTCTTTCCCCTATCTTAACTCACTAACATTTTGGGAACTGAAGGAACAGTTTTACTTGTGCATGGGTAATTTAATATGTTTCTCAAATCTCCATTCCTCTTACTGAGAACCTTGAAGAAAATGGTTGTTTGAAAGATTATGAGTTCAGTTTAAATAATCTCATAAGATATTTGTTGGCCCTGTTCACATTTCCCGCATCTATTTGAAACTCTAATGTCCAAGGCTTCATGACTATGTGAAGTAACACTTATTTTAAAATTTTAATAGATATATTTACATTTTATCCAACTAATACATACTTGTAATTAAAAGATGAAATAGTGAAGAAATGTTTTAAAGAAAAGCAAATCTCTTGCCTCACCAGTCTACCCCTAGTCCTACTCTGCAGAGGCAATCGCTTTGAACTTTTAAAATGTTTTTATGGAGGTAGCCTCCATTTTTCTAAAAAAGTCTTACATTGCTATTTCTTATTTTGCCAATTTTGGACGTTATCTATAGACATCCTGTTATGATAGAAGTGGAGTCAGACCGCCTTCCCCACTTCCCCCAGATGAAGGTATCTCATCATTTAAGTTAGTCTCTCGGTTACTTTGTAACATTTACTTGAATTCTAGCTTATAGAGACACTACAGTATCTCTTTACTCCTCACTTTACATATTACAGGATGAAAAAATTAATATCCCTACACTTTCTTTTCCTTCTTTCCTCCACTTTTCACTTCCTTCTTTCTATCTTTTATATTTTTAGATCACTGAATTTAATAGCACTTACAATCTATTAACATAACATAATCAAAAATTGTGAGCTTTGCTACAGATCGATTCTAAAAGCTGAAACTCAGGAGTGTTTTTATGCTTACGATTTTGTGACTATTCTTCACTCCAGAGCCAAATTATATGCTATGATTACATTTCTTTCTAGCTTGGTTTTTTCCTTTCCCTCCGGAGTTTCCAATTCCCTTTTTTTCTTGTACTGTTGTCTTTGTAGCAGTAAAGATACTGCCAAATGAAAGGCACCTCTTAGGGCCTGCCCGGTGGCGCAGTGGTTAAGTGTGCTCATTCGCTTCGGTGACCCGGGGTTTGCCGGTTCAGATCCCAGGTGCGGACGTAGCAAGCCATGCTGTGGCAGGTGTCCCACATATAAAGTGGAGGAAGATGGGCATGGATGTTAGCTCAAGGCCAGTCTTCCTCAGCAAAAGAAGAGGATTGGCAGCAGATGTTAGCTCAGGGCTAATCTTCCTCAAAAAAAAAAAAAAAAAAAAGAAAGATGTCTCTTTATCCTCTCCACCCCATCCCAACCTTGATACTTCTTTTTGGAGGCAACTGTTTTTTCTCTCTAACCTGGGTTGATGATTCTTTAGGGTGGTTGAAGAGATGTTGTTTTGAGTCTTCCCACTCACATTATTCTCCTAGGCTGGAGTTCCAGTTTCCTTGGTCTCATATCTTTTTTTTTTTTTGGTTTACCTCTTAGATTTGCTGGAGCATGTAATAGTAACTTCCCAAGAAAGGGTAAGATATGAGGGAAATAGATGCTCTGGGTATTTACATGTCTGAAAATGTCTTTATTCTGCTCTTATACTGGATTGATAGATTGGCTATCAAATTCTAAGCTGAAATATTTTTTGCTTTATTACTTTGGAGGGTTTCATCTTTTAAAATTCATGTTAATTTGCCAAGTCTGATGTCAATCTACTTCTCACTACTGAGTGGACTGTTTTTTCCTTTTGGGAAATTTTTAGGATCTTCTCTTTACCTTTGGTGTTCTAAAATTTCAAGAATTTGGGACTAGACATGGGTATTTTTCTCTTCATTCGTTGTATTGCACACAGCAGAACATCTTAGCTTGGAAAATTATTTGCCTAATTCTGGGAATTTCTTATATTATTTCTTTAATAATTACCCATTCTTCATTTTCTCCTTCTAGAGTTCATATTGGTTGGATATTGGAACCTCTGGCTTGATGTTTTTATGACTATTTTCTGTTTCTTTGTATTTAGGTTCTATTTTCAGAGAGATTTTCTTCATTTTATATTTCAATTCTTTATTAATAATTTTTATTTTGGCAACTATATGTTTTTATTTCTAAGAGCTTCTTTTGGTTCTCTTAGGGCTCCTTTTTCATAACACCTCTGTTGGAGGAGGTCACTGAGAATACGTGACCACTGGTTGACCTTCGAGATGGCCCTGGGCGATTGGCTCCTTACCTCCTCCCCTGTCCTTGGAATGTAAGCTCCGCCCACCATTCCACTCTAGGAGCCGTTTTCAAGGAGGCAGCCTTGAGATAGCAATGGGTTGTTGAGACCATCTGGACTGGATACGTGACTGAACACCGTTAAGGCCTCTATATAAGCGTCTAAGATTCTGGCGGGTGGGTGAGGAGATCTGTTCATCTTGCAGCCACCAAAGACAGGCCTCATATATAAGTTTCCTTCCTTGTTAAATCCGCCCCCTACCAATCTGGAGTGGTCTGCCCCTTTCTTAGGTCTCTCCATGCCCTCGGTGTGTGGGGAGGTCACTTTTGGATTCTACCCCCAGGGAATTCTAGAGGTTGTGAATCAATGATCCCCTTCTCCTTATAGGAGATTATAGTGGCTGAGAATATTAGAGTTTTCTTTTGAAGTTCTCGTCTTCTCCCTAAATAACTGTGCTGCTTCCAGATTTACTTTTCCCCTTCCTTATCTCAGTCTTTTGCTTAATGCCACATTCTTTCTCAAATACGTAATGATACTTGGTTATGCATCATATTAAAAAATAAGGCTATAGAAAAGATCCAGTCTGTGTGTGTGTGTGTGTGTGTATGTGTCCATTTATGGACTTTCTTTTTTGAATGAGCCTGTGGGGAGCCAGCCATTTAACCTGGGGATCGTTAAGTAACACAATCTAAAGAGTCCCCTGGACGTTTGGGACCATATACAAGCTCCCTTTGTTCTCTTTATTTTGGTCAATTTCTTTAGCAAAGTGCCCATTGTTTGTGTATTCACTGTTGGTCTGGATGTAAAACAATTCCCTACCAACCATTCCGTCAAGGATCAGGGAGGGGATTGCTGGCGGTGCTGCTGTTAATGGTCCTTAGGGCCTAGTTCCTTCTGCCTGGGGTTCCCAGAGTCTCAGAGGCAGGCCAGTGTCTTTCCGGGCTCTCCTGGGAAGACTTTCTCCCTCCTTAGCTGTGGCCCCTTCTCGGATATTCCAGGTTCTGGTTTCCTTTGCCCAGCTCCAGAATCTTTTATTCACTTTTTCCTCTTCCAGAAATGTTTAGAAATATTTCACTTGCTAATAGCTTCCCTCCTGTTCTCTTCATTCTTGTGGGTTTATATCATTTTTGTTCTTTTAACACTTTTTTAATGTGGCCTTGGGAGAGAGAGCAAATAACCATTTTTGCACAGTTTGCAATTTTGAACGAGAAAATTCTCTGTATCTCATTTGTCCCCCATTTGATATTTTAAAGGTTTTTTGCATTAAAATTTTTTATAGGTAATACATGTACATATTACAAAATTCAAGAAGTCCAAAAGGGTATACAGTGAATTTAAGTCTCTCTCATCCCTGTTCCTTAGGCACTGTTTCCCTTATATCTTTATAGAAATAGTCTATGCAAACATATATTCTTTTTATTTAAAAAAAATGCAAGTAGAAGCACACAAATGCATTGTTTCACACCTTTCTTTTTGCACTTACCAATATCTTGGAGATCATTCCATATTGGTACAGCATAGGGCTTTTAAAAAATTATGTTTAATTTCGGCAAAGTGTTTCACTAATGAATACATTATAATTGACTTAACATTTCCTTACCGTTTAACTTTTTAATTTCCCCTGCAATCTTTTGCTTTTATAAACAAAGTTACAATAAATTTTCTTTTATACACAGTATTTCACACACATATGAGTAAATCTGTGATAAATTTCTAGACGTAAAATTGCTGGTTAGTTGCCAGCTTTCTTGGGGGGGGTTGGTGTATGTGTCAATTAATGCTCTCTCCAATAACGTAAGATTGCCTGTGTCTCCACACCTTTGGCTATGGTACCAGTTAAGATCCAATCAGAAGCCATAGCAATTATTTAAACAGAAGGAGTTTCATGTAAAGAATTGTTAACTAGGTATAACAATATAAAGAAGAGGATTAAGGCAAGAAGAGAATACTAAGGTATCAGGGAGGTAGGAATTACAAAAAAAGCCGCCCTCTCTGGGGCTGGGGGAACAAGTGAAGAGGTTGAAATTATTAAAATTTAGAAGCTTAGAGGAGGGAACTTACAGCATTGAAACTCAGACCCCTGAGGAGCGGAATTTTGTTCAGCTGGTGCTGTAAGCTTGGAGGAGCATCCCCAAGTGGCTGGGACCAGACCTCCGAGGAGGGAGCACTGATTGGTTAGTGGTGGTTCTCTGAATGTGGAACACTTAGGCTGACTCTTTAAATGTTGGAAAAACTGCACACTGGATTTAGCTGCTGCAAAGGTTAAGCAAGGATGCTGTAGGTGTAAAAAGTTGTCAGGGGTAATTTTGACTGGAAGGGGAGGCAGAGAGGGAGGAGCAAGTCCCTTTTTCCTCTTTCAGCCTTTCTCTCCCCTTCAAGTACTCCCTATTGCCAGAGGCTAACCAGGTGCCAGATGGTGAATTGGAAATAGTGTGTGCAATTTCAGCACCAGAATCTCAGAGTTTACAAGGATGGGATTGGAGTGGAAAGACGACCCAAAGTGGCAGGGCAACTGGTGAGTTCTCAAACTTTTTGCTTGTTGCTATCGTAATAGCTGGAAACTCATAGCTTGTAGTTTTGATTAGTGGTTTTTTTTTTTATTAGGACTGAGATTGAATACGTTTTAATTTTTAGAATTGTCTGATTTCCCTTTCTATGAACTATCTTTTGATATCCTTTGTTCATGTTTGTTTGCCTTTGGTTGTCGTTTTTGTTTCTTACACATGAAAGAAATTAGGCTTTTGAATATAATATGATAGCAAATACTTTTCCTGGTTTGCCATTTATCTTTTGATATATGGTGGATTTTGCATGTATGCCTTTTTTATTTCTACGCAGTTGAGTTTATCAATATTTTCTTTTGTGACTTCAGGGTTTTTCTTCATGTGCAAAAAGACCTTTCCAACTGTAAGATTATAAAAACGTTTTTCCATTTTTTTCCTAGTGCTTTTATGGTTTTGGTTTTAAAATTTAAATATTTGACCAATTTGGAATTTTTCCTATTATATAATATGAGGTATCAATCAAATGAGTTTCTTTTTTCCTACTTTACTATCCAGATGTCTCAACACCATTTATTAAATAATCCACATTTTCTCCACCAATTTGAAAATTCACCTTTTTTATAATTTCTGTTAGGCAGATTAGATTTTCTAATCCGTTTCATTGATACATCTATTCGTGTACTAGCACCACACTGTTTTAATTGCCCTAACTTCATAATATGTTTAAATATCTCCTAGAGTATTTCTCCCTCCTTGTCTTTTTGAGATTCTTCTTGTTCTTGTTCTTGACTTTTCTTTCTCCCATAGGAACATTATAGTCAGCTTGTCTAACTTTAAATCCTGTTGGTAGTTTTATTGAGGTCATATAAAAATATAGATTAACTAAGAAAGTGCTGACAGTATCATATTGAGTTTTTCTATTTAAGAACATGGTGTACCTTTCAATGTCTTTCTTTGTTTTTTTTTGCATATTTCTTCTTAAGTGTATTCCAAGGTGCTTACTCTGCCTTCCCCCCCCCCCCTTATTTGCAACCACATGCATCTTGACTTGGTGTTTTCCCACACCCCAGTTTTATCTTCCATGCATATGGCAGCCCCACTTCATATACTGTGTTCAGAGTTACAGATATCTTGTGGTTTTATTGAAGATGGAGTTTTCCTTTTTGTTCCTCTTCTCTTTGTTGCTTTTGGGTGATTCATGGGAGAATAAGGGGGAACAGATTCTTGCTGTTATTTCATAATCAGATGCTATTTCATTTACATGCTCAAACACTCTGGTATCCTATCATATTAACTGCAGGAAATACAGTTTTTATCACCAAATGTGTCTGGGAATCTCTACAGAGTGATAAATAGTTTCACAGATACACTCTGAATGTCATTGCTCCTCAGCTAGGAATCTGTCTTTTGGTGCTTCTCAACCATTCTGCAGTTAACATTTATTTATCTCAAGACCAGCTTCCCTTAGGGTGTTATTGCTTTCACCCATCCCACCTGTTTTCAAACTGGGGTAAATACTTCCCTGAGTATGCACGAAGGCATTCTAAGGAGTAGCAGGAATTAGTCCAGGTTCTCAATTTCCATGTGTTTACTTTCCTAAAAGTGATCTGCCTGAGAACATGCCAGTGGTCTGCAGCTTCTCTTTTCCACTTCCCCTTCCACTTTTCCTCGTTCACACTTTGTTAAGGAAAGGCATTAGTCTCACCCATTCTAGATCTCACATTGGCTTGGGATGGAAAGCATCTAGGGAGCAACCAACCAGGCAATTCGGAATACTGGTGCTGATGTGGAGAATATGAGTGACTCCAATGATTAGTAACAAGACTTTTGCAACTCAGATGGTTCCAATTCTTTGCTTTCATTAAAGCTAAAGGAAGACAAAGAGGCTGTCAGTGGACAGATGATTTAAATTAACTTTTGTTGATTGATTGTTTTTATTTCGTATATAACTTGCAAAGAATTAAAGAAAAGGAAAGACATTATTATAATAAGGCTCTTACATTTGCATCTACTTATATATATGAACAGTTGTCTCAAGCGCTTACATTTAAAAGAAGGAATAAAATTGATGATAAATTCTGTCTCACTCTGGTAATGAAAAATGTTCATCCATGTATAGATGAACTAATTTTTTAAAAATCCAGATCTATCTCATTAAGAAATGCAGTTCCTGCAAAAACATACTTTTTATATTCAAAATTATTTAACAAAATCACATACAAATAAAAATTAGAATAATAACAGTCTAGAAAAAGCTCTTCAGCATTTAGATCTTTATGGCCACTGGAAATTAAATAAAATGCATTTTCATTAGTTTACTTATTTTTGTTGCAGAGAATTATGATAGGGTGATCAATAAAATACTTTCAATCATGAAATTTACATTATGATAAAATTCTGTAGGGGGAGTAGATTGGAAATACGAATTCTAGGAGGAAAAGGAAGGATATAAACTTTTGACTGTTAAAAAAAGGAAAATAGCCTGGGGGGCCAGCCCTGTGGCAGAATGGTTAAGTTCGCGCACTTGGCTTTGGCAGCCCAGGGTTTCCCTCATTTGGATCCTTGGCACGGACATGGCATGGCTCATCAGGCACTGAAGTGGCGTCCCACATGCCACAACTAGAAGGACCCACAACTAAAATATACAACTATGTACTGGGAGGAGTTGGGGAGAAAAAGCAGAAAAAAAAAAGATTGGCAACAGTTGTGAGCTCAGGTGCCAATCTTTTTTAAGAAGATAAAGCTTGTTTATATATATTTTAAATGGATGAAGTATATGAAATCTCAATATTTTGTGCAATGTGCTTGACAAACGATGTAAAAGTTTTATCTTAAAATGTCAGTATTCATAATATGTCAAAAGTTGTATTCTTTGCAGTTATTTAAACGTGATGAAAAATTTTAATTGCCAAATTTAAAATATATGAGAAGGTGCATAGATTTTCTAAATTCTTTTAGAGGATTTCAAGCAAAAAAACCCCAAGCAACCCCCAAAACCAAGAAAAACAAAAAACAAACTGACAACTATTGCCCTAAACCTTCACTGCAAGTAAATGCCCAGTTTTAACATCAAACTTTGAGAATAATAAAATAAATTAATGTACAGGGAAAGTGAATAGACCCCAGGTAAATCCAGGTTGGGAGTTTGGGGACACAAACTACTCCATATGGATGCCTTGTTGGACCAGACTTTGCTGGATCTGCGTTCTTTTGTTAGAAAGAGGCCCCTGAACCCATCTTTGAGAGAGCACCCCTTTCCCCACCTCAATGAGAGTCCCTTTGATAACTTAATCTGGAAGAAGCTCTTTAGCATTTAGATCCTATGGCCTTCTTTTTAATCCAGGACCAAGCTTCCAGAAGCACAGGGACATGGAATAGTTTCCCATTCTCCTCAGGTGAGGCCCCAAGTTTCACCCGTGAAAGCTTGCTCTTCTCTAGGATAACAGTGTGACTGCTCATTTCCTTTGAGAAGCCAAAATCCACCCCAGTTCCGGAAGTGTGGTCTTACTCTTAGGCTTCCCAAAGGCAATAGAACATAGTAGAGAGACATCAGTACCTTCGACAGCATCTAGAGTATTTTATGTTAAATAGCATCACATATTGGACATTAACAGTCCAGTGGAGGCAACAATCTGGTCAAGTTTTTTGTTTCTCACTTTCTTCTCCAGTGATGAAATGTGAAGTCTGAACATCTTTACTAGCCATCTTCCTAGTCTCCTCTTTTGGTGAGTAAAGACTTTAATAATAACACACAGACCTTCCCAGAATCGGCAAGAAACTCTCATGCAGGGAAGATAAATTTACCTATTAGAATACAGATATTAGAGCAGAGATAAAGATATGTTAAATGGCACATGCAATTTATATCACTTAACGCAACACAACTTGCTCAGCTGAAACAGTTTACGTTTGATTATTTCAGTATCTTTTCCAAGTTCAATGGGAAGGCTAAAAATACATCAAAAATTAAAAAAGGAACTTCAAGTGGTTTTTTTTCCTCCAGAACCAAGGGTGGCCTTTCCCGAGAAGTCAGTTCCCTTCTGAAACTCTTTTAAGGGACTACCTTTCAGACTAACCAAAGATTGTCTTGTTACCTAGTTCTTAATTTTCTGGCTGCTCTCATTTTCACATCAATTCACCAAACTAGAGAACACAAGGAGTTGCCCAGTAGAGTCTCTCTTGGGTCACTGCAGATTTTTATTCTACAAATATGGATTCTTGTAAGAACTCGCAGGAACCTTAGGGCAGGGAAGGCATATCTGCTGTCTCATAACTATGTTGCTTGCTTTGGGGCTGGGCCGTGTGGCACTGGGCTTATGGCTTCTTTTTAAACATTGTCATTAATAAGGTTGTACAAAATGACGCATGAATACATTTTCTTCGTCAACAATTCAAAGTTTATAGGTGGAAGTTAAATCCAAACAAGAACCCAAAATCCATAACCACCCCACTAATCCCATTTACCACTCTAGGGGTACCTTATTACTTTTGTATATATCTTTCCAGAATCTCTCTCTCCTCTGTTAATTTTTAAATAAAATAGCCAGTTATTTTACCAGGAAAATGAGTTTATTCAGGAATAGCAAAAGAATTGTAATTTGGGACATACAAACTATTGTGAACCACGGGCAAATTCAGAGAACAAAGGAGGGGATCTTGCTTTCCTAGAGAAAAAAGGGGGAGTTGGGAGGGGCTGTTGTAAGTGAAAGTTCATTGGAGGAGAGTAAGAGTTCAGGGCGGTGACAGTTCTACATTGGCTGAACTGTGGTGTTTTCCATTGTCTGGGCTTATTGCTGGGCAAGAAGAAAACCGTCCTTCCTCCTGCTGGCATAGTTGAGTAGTAGCCAACTTCCTACTGGAGATGCAAGGTGTATCTCTTCCTGTTTGAGGTAATTGACCATGAGTCTAGGACGTGAGAGCTCCCTCTACAGGGCTTCTTGACTCCAATTTTAGTTGAGATTTCCTTTATTAATTTTCGCACCTCCCTAACATCTTGTTAAACACATATCCAAATATAGGTATTTTTCAGCAACCTCTTTTTTTTTTAAACTCTACAGTATATATTGGAGATTTTCCCCTGTGAATGTAAACATACTTACCTCACTTTTTAAAATTGACATATAGTATTAATACAGTCATGCACCATTTTGGTTAATGGCAGACTCCATATAAGACGGTGGTCCCATTAGATTAGTATCATATAACCTAGGTGTGTAGTAGGCTGTACCATCTAGGTTTGTGTAAGTACTGCAGGGGAGGAAGAAACTTTATTCTACACTTCCAGGTTCCTCTGGCTGGCCTAAGAATTAAATTGTCATGAGATGGAGGAACAAGAGAAAAACCAAGAAAAGTTTAATGTCATGTATACATGGGAGAAACACAGGAAAACTGAATAACACCAAAATGGCCAAAGCCCTCACCTTAAATACTATTCTCAGCTAAAGACAAAAGAAGATGTTGGGGGGGAGGAGAGTCAAGGACTTCAAAGGGAAGGAAAGCAATTCACAGGTAGGTGTAAAGGAGCAAATGTTTGAAAAACAAGCATTTATTTGGCCACACAGTAACAGAAAAACGCAGAGGGGATCCCAACAAACAAGTTTTTCTAGGTTCCTCCCTGTCTACCACCAAGTTCACGTTATGCTAAGGTGATAGCTCCTTCCTGAGACAGGTTTCTTTTCTCTGAATTCTTTCAGGCAGTTAAGGGGGAGGTAACAAAAACTTTGAGCCCTTTGTTTCTTAAAAATAATCAGCCTAAATAATCCTCATGTTAGAGAGACACATTTTGGGGTGGCAAATTTTGTTCCCCTTTAGTATACTCTATGATGTTCACACAACGACGAAATGATCTAATGATGCATTTCTCAGGATGTATCCCCATCCATAAGCAATGCATGACTGTATTCCACACTTTATTTGGAAATTCCTTCCTGATAGCCATTTTAGTTGGTTCCACTTTCTCATAATTCTACAACTATCCTTATGCATGACTCTTTGTACATACATATAAAGGCTTTCCTTACCTTTTTTTTCTTGGCTTGTTTACCTTTTTATCCCTGATTTTAAGGAATATCTTTTAGATACAAATTCATTGTCAGTTATAGACTTTGCAAATATTTTCTCCTCATCTGTATCTTGTAGGGTTCTATTGATGTCTTTAGTCTTAGAGAAGTTAAAATTTTGATGTAGCTAAATATATCAATTTTTTACTGTTATGTTTGCTTTTTGTTACTTTAAGACATTTTATATCTGTGGGGTACTGGAATTGGCCACCCTAAGATACGTCTCTTTGATATGAGGATTATTTTGGGCTGGTTACTTTTAAAAACTGCAGATGTGAGAGAAACTCTGAAAAGTAGAATTTAACCCTTTGTAAAGAGACATCTACATTTGTAAGGGAAGTCTCTGTCTGTAAAGGTGTCTTCCTCTCTCTACCAGGAAGGAAGGAGGATGACCTTATCTCTAGAAACTCTTATCAATGAGGAAGCAAGGACTTAAATCTGCATAATAACTTGACTCTTGTTTACTGTGCTTTTCTGGTAATCTCCCATAACTGACTCCCCTCATACCCAACATCTTCCTTTGTCTTTAGCTGAGGACGGTATTTAAACTGAGAGCTTCCGCCATTTTGGTGAGTTTCTCAGTTTGCCTGAGTCTCTCCCACATATATGTTATAAAGCTTTGTTTGATTTTCTCCTGTTATTCTGTCTCAGGTGAATTTCGTTCAGTGACCGGCCAGAAGGACCCAGAGTGAGTAGAGGAAATGTCTTCCTCCCCTACAATATCCAAATCATAAAGTAGTCTCGTATATATTTCTTATAGTTCTAAAATTTTGCCTTTATATTTATATGGATAGTTTATCTTTATTTTTGACAATGTTCTGAGGATGGGCACTAACTTTATTTTGTATCTAAATTAATAGCTGATTGTGTCAAAACTGTTTATTGAATAGTGTATCTTCTTTCCTACAATCTGAATGCAGCCTTTACCATACATTAAATTATATTGATTTGTTTTTGGATTCCTATGGTGTTCCATTGCTCTATTTGTCTATTATTGCCCCAGGAATATGCTATGGTAGGTAATATACTTTATAATATGTTTTGATGCCTGGTAAAGTGAGTCCTAAACTTTCAATTTTCATAGTATTTATTTTTGTTTGTTGCTTTTTGTTATTATTAAAGACCTTTGTTATTATTAAAGATTATAGTGGTTGATTATAATATTTTAATGTTATTGCTTTTTAACAGGAATGCTTTTTTTTTTTTTTTGCTGATTGTGTATTTGGTTACTCTCTTGTTAGTTCTAATTATCAATTATTGTTTTGTATTTTCTGGATAAGTAATTCTATTCTTTGAAAATAATTATAATTTTATATACTCCTGCTCAAAATTTATGATTTGTTTATTTTTACTGTATTATTGCCTATTGCTAATGTTGCTGGCACATTGGGTTCTTGTTGTCCCCTAGGATAGAAATCAAGAGAGACGACAAGAGTAGAAAAGTAAAAGTTTGTTAGCTTGTGCACAAGAGAGGCACAAGGCGGGCAGGGTGGAAAGGAAAGGGGCAAGTGACTGGCTTGTTCGGAAGCAGGATTGTGGGGCTTTTATTAGGGAAAGGCTGGGGAAGAGTGCCTTGTTATGGCATGTCGAGGTGGGGTTTTTCTTGCGCTTGCACTGTTGTTTGACATGCCACCACATGTGTTGCATATATCATTAGCATGCTAGCCCTCCACCCCTGGGTGTGATTTTTATTATGGTAATGGGGCTAGGGTCACCTTCAGACAACTCCTGGGTGCTAGGGCATGTGCGTAAGCCCCCAAAAGTTCAGAGGGTGCGGAAAGTCTGTCTTGGTGGTCTGTCATTCTCCTAGCTTCCCGATTGGTTAGGGACCTTATCTTGTTAGGCCAGGAGCCTTGAAGATGGCCCTGTCTCATTAGGCTGATTCCAGGCTCACTAAGACTTCTGGATAATTTGAATAGTAGGTGTGAGAGAAGGTATCTGTTTTATTCCTGACTTATACTATTTCAGCATTAAGTATGATATTTGCAAGTTTACTGTTAAATATGCTTCTCATATGAAGAAGTTCTTGTCTATTGATAACTTGCTAATTTAAAGAATAGGATTTAAATTTTATTAAATTCTCAGCGTATTTATTTAATATATTTTTTTCCTTTGCTCAGTTAATGAGGTGTAGTATTTTAACAGTTTTTTCCTACTAAACCATTCTTGCATTCTTGGATAAATACTGCTTGGTTATAAGGAGTATGAGTATTTTTCGTTCAATATACTGATGAATTTTATTTTTAATATTTATATAAATTTTTATATTTGTACCCTTAAATAAGATCAGTGTACAGTTTTCTTACATTCTTCTTGTCTGGAATTTGTATTGTGTTATATCAGCACTGTAAAATGAGTTATTTAACTTTTTACCTTTTTCTGTATTCTGAGACAGTTGGTATATGTTGGGAATGACCCATTTCTTCATAATAAGCTAGAACTTACTCATAAGCCATCTGGGACCAGTGCATTTTAAGGCAGAATGGATCTTTGTAGACTTTTCCATTTCTTCTATGGTATTGGTCTTTTAACATTTTATTCCTGTTTTTCCTCCACTTTTTAAAATTCATATTTTCCTTGAAATTGTCCAGTTCATTTACATTTTCATTTCATTGGTATAAACTTATATACAGTATTCTCTCTGTAGTTTTACCTCTTTCCTCATTCCTATTGTGGTTGATTTTTACCTTCTTTCTTTTTCTCTAATCAAGTATATGATCTATTTTGTTGGTCTTTTCCAATAACCAGCCTTTGCCTTTAAGACCTGAATTTACTAATATATTTTATTTACATTTTAATAATATTTGCTTTTTATTTTCGTCACTTCTCTTATGCCATTTTCTTTGAGTTTTTTTGTATTTTCTGATGTTTTGAATTGAAAGTACAGTTTGTTTATTTTAAGTTTTAGTAGTTTTTAAATAAATGTGTTCGTAACTGTAAGTTTTTTGTGTGTGTACTCTTTGCACATCTCCAAAGTGTGGCTATGTGGTACTCTAACTAAATCTAAGTTTAAATTATCATTTTATTTTAAAGATTTTTTTGGGGGGAGGCATGGAGAGTGTCATTTATTAGTTTTTAATTTCCAATTCAATTGTGTTATAGTCAATGAATATGACACGTATGATATCAGCTTTCTGGAACTCGTTGACATTTACTTTGTGGCCCATACATGGTCAAATATATGTCTGTTTCCTATGAACAGTCACATATTCTTGGTTTATATACAAGCATATGCATGTGTATGTGTCTGTGTGTATATGATTAATACCGTTACGTGTTTCATTTACCTCTTCTATATCTTTCTCTATTTTTTTTTAAATTACTTAATCTACTGTTTCCAGAGACAGGTGTGTCATAGTCCTATGGCTATGGATTTGTTAATTTCTTATTGTGGTTGTATTACTTTTCTTTTGCTTTATTTCAAAGCTGTGTTGCTGGTTACATAAAATTTTATGATTGATCCTTATTATTTCTGAATAAATATGGATATAAAATATAAATGTTAATATAAAATATGTCAGATTCTTTATTTTATTAATATTTTTCTATTATTAATGTAAAATATCCCTGTTTCTTTTCAGTGCTTTGGATCTTGAACTCCATTTTGTCTGATCTCAACATTGTTGTACTAATTTTCTTTTGTCTTGTTATTTGCTTGGTATTTCCTTTCCTGACCTGACATTGCTTTCTTTATTGTGTCATTCTGTTTTCAGTGTGTCTTTGTAAACAGCATAGAGTTTTATTTTATTAACATAATCAGAGAATCTCTAAGTTTTAATAGATTACACTTACCTAATCATATTTAACGTGATTACTGATATTGGGTTTGCTATTTAGGATTCTGTATAATTTCTTCTACTTCCTCCTACCTTTTATTGGATTGACAAGATTTTATTTATTTTAGTACCTTTGAATAATTTAGAAATTAAGAATTCTATTCCATTCCTCAAGTGATTATTCTTATGTTTTAATGTATGTGTTTAAACATATATTAATAATGCCTTGAATTAATCAATCAAGCACATTAGCTAGTTTTTTATTCCCTAAACGCTTCAACCACTTCTATTCTATTGATATTTGGATTTCAAGTGCTAGATTACTATTTAATAAATGTTTTACAATAAAAATACTTAGCTGAAAAATAAATTTTAAGTGATTCAATCTCCAACATGATGCAGTTAGGAGGTTAAGAAATCCTCTCCCTAAAAAGCAAGTATGGAGCTGGATGAAATTGTCAAAAACAACTGTTTCAGCATTCTGAGAACTCACCAAAAGCATACAACAGGCTTACACACTTTTATTCATAAAAACTACTGAACTCTGTAAGAACAGTGTGAGTCTGTGGTAGTGTTGTCCAAGGGTTCCCCCATTCCCATTCCCAGATCTCTTGGCAGGCCACGGGGCAGGCCATGACACCAGGAACCTTGCTGCCACCACTGGAAGAGATTCATTTAATCAGGAGCCCTGTCAGTCACAGTGGTGATCTTAGTAGTAAGCAAATAGGGAAGGCCAATGGTTCCACTAGCTGAGGTTGTGTTCCTGCTTGGAGCAACCAACAGACCAGCAGACTCGCCAGGAATTTAAACAGGAAGAATGGAAAGTGAGACTGCCATGGAGCATTTGATAAAGTCTCTGTATATCTCAGTTTGACTGGAGGCTGTGTGTAAATGTGGCTGAGACTGGAGTGGGTTCAAACCACACACACATCTCTCTGCCCACTGGAGCTTGCATGCTTATGCAGAGATGTGAGAGAGCCTGGTGGAAAGTAAAAGCCAGGGAAAGCTTGAAAACAGTCTGATGTTTGAATGTGCTCCCCAGCCCACACATAGATCCCTCAGTAAGCTTTAGTGGCTCAAGATGTTTAAACACAACCCTGAACAAATATTTGTCTGAATGGTAAGCTTTTCAGACACAGGGGTAACCCCTAGGAAGTCAGGCTTAAAAATAAAAACAAGGAAAATAATATAAAAGCAACAAATATAAGAGCAAATATAAAGCAGCCACACTTTGCTGGGTGGATAGACTTTACAGATTTAGCTTAGACAAGTTACTAAACAAACAAACAAGAAAAAGTAATAGCAACCCTCAGGGGGGGAAAGTCAGAATTCAACGTTTTGATATATTATCTAAAATGTCAATTACTTGACAAAAATTATGACACATGCAAAAAAACACAAAAGTATGACTTATACTAGGAAAAAAAGTAGATTATAGACTACCTCTGTGTGTCCTCAGAAGTTGGATTTGGCAAACAAAGGTGTCAAAGCAGCTTTAATAAATGTGATCAAAGAACTCAAGGAAAGCATCTTTAAGGAACTAAAGGAAAGTTTGATGAAAATGATTCAAAGAGTAGAGAATCTCAATAAAGAGATAGAAATTATTTAAAAAGAACCAAATTTATATTCTAGAGTGAAAAGTACAATAATCAAAAGGAAAAATTCAATACACGTTCTCCACAGCAGATTTGTGATAGAAGAGAAAGAATCAATGAGCTCTAAGACAGATAAGTAGAAATTTCCAAATCTGAATAACAAAGAAAAAAGATTGAAGAAAAATGGATAGCACCTCAAAGACCCATGAAACAATACTGAGCATACCAACATACATTTGATGGGAGTCTCAGAAGGAGACAGGAGGGAGAAAGAAACAGAAAAATAATTAGAAGAAATAAGCAGAAACTATTTTAATAAATAATGGCTCAAAATATTCTAACTTTGATGAAAACATTAATCTCAAGGTTGGTCCAAGCTCAAGAAACTTCAGTAGGATAAACATAACAGTATTCACGTCTAGAATGCCTGTAGTTAAACAGCTGAAAGCCAAAGATGAAAAGAAAATCTTGAAAGCAGTAAGAGAAAAAAATGGCTTATCACATACAGAGGAACAACAGTACAATTAACAACTGACTTCTCATAGAAATTAATAGGGGACAGAAGACAGTGGGATGACATAAAGTGCGGAGGGGATAAAAACCCATCAACCCAAAATTTTATATGCGGTAAATCTGAAGGTGATAGAAAGACATTCCTAGGTAAACATACACTGAGAAATTTCTAAATTCACATGTAAGTGTATTTGTTTCTGGAACTTCTTTCTTTCGTTTATTGGTATGTTATATCAATAGCATATATTTAAATTACTGTAACTTTACAGTATATTTTGATGTTTGACAGGCCAATTTTCCATTCATTATTTTCCCTTTCCCACATTTCATTGATTGTTCTTGTACATTTGGTTTTCCAGGTGAATTTTAGAATCAGCTAGTTACATTTCATAAAAGAATCAGGTTGAAAATTTGAGAATTTTATGGCATTTGTACCAGTGATTATATTTGTAAGAAATAAAATCCACAACTCTTATTTAAGCCCCTCTAAAGTGTAAATGACACTAATGACAAAGGAATTTAGTGAAAGGAAACTGCAGTATTTCAGAAAATGAAAGAATTGTTGATTGATTAAAGTGAGGAAGGACACTGGCAGTGACTACTCTTGTATTCCTTAGCAGAAGACTCTGGACCTGCTCCATAGGTCTTCGCCATTAGTGCGAGTCAGAGATCTCAGTCTCTGTGCTTTCCACAACAAGTTCCAGATTCCTGGGAGAGAATTTTATCATCTCAACTTGAGTGCTGCATCTGCATCTACACCATGAGCTGTGATCACATGGCAGAATTTGACAGTATAGATATTACTGTTGGGCCCACTTGGAGACAACTCAAAGTCCTATCCATTTATTGTATTTTGAGGTAGTGTCATCTGCCACTGTTTGCCTAAGTCTGTGCTTTTTGGGATATGCTATTATTTCTCTAGTATGTTGTGGGCCTTGTGAATAGATGTTTGAACTTCTGCCCCATAGCTCTTACTTTTGGCTCATGCTTTTTTTTCTGTGTAGATTCTAAGGGTTGATGTTACAGCTCACTATTTCATTTTGTGGTTGTGTCCAGTTTATTATTCAGCCCACATGTTTTGGGATATGATATTTCAATATAAGGTCTAAATTTCCATTATCTCACTTGGTTTTTTTTTTTTTATGGGTACAGTATAATCTTGCACCCCTTGAGGATATCATAGTCTTTTGTCAAATCCCTGTTCTTCTTACTATTACTTGTTTCCTTTGTCTTTATGTTTGTCTGTCACGTGCTTGTTTTCTGCAAATATTTGAAGATTGTTGGCTGTTGGCTCATCTTTGTAATTGAGTTAGTCTGTTGGTCTGCCTGCTATATTTGTTTTGCTATATGGTTTTGGAAAAAGGCAGCATATGCTGCTCTGTGGAAGAGGGAGAGGGGGAGTATGCGCCATTAAGTGCTGGTACTTCATTGACTATTCTAGCAGTGGAGATTCCCCACGTTTCCAAACTGTCATCAGACACCTGGAATACTTGTTCTGTCCCTCTGATCAAAGCTGTCATCCTTGCCGCTTCCTGCTGTTGTCAGGAAGAGGAGTGGAGGAGTCTATATATCTGATATCTCCTCTTGGCACTTCAACTAATGACCTCTGAGCTGTCCGTGAACACCTTCATGTTCTCGCCAATCATAGCACACTCAAGGTGCTGTCCCCACCCTGTGGAATGCTATTATTTTGCATGGTATTTTGCCTATGGTTTGCTTTTTATATCCAATTTTGTCTGCTTTCAATTTTTTTGTGTGTGTGTGTGAAGAAGATTGGCCCTGAGCTCACATCACTTGCCAATCTTCCTCTCTTTGCTCAAGGAAGATTGTTGCTGAGCTAACGTCTGTGCCGATCTTCCTCTACTCTGTGGGATGCTGCCACAGAGTGTCTTGATGAGCGGTGCCAGGTCTGTGCCCAGGACTTGACCCTGGGAACCGTGGGCTACTGAAGCAGAGCATGTGAACTTAACCACCATGCGACCAGGTCACCCCAGGTTTCAAGAGTTTTTTTAAGAACAGGATTTTAAAAAAATAAATTATGGAATATTGGAGTGATTCCTCTCCTTTTATTACAAAATGACAAGGTGGGAGAGGAAGGCTATAAAGTCAACCTTCCTAAAAATTGTTTTGGGAACTTTTCTGAAAATTTTAAACTATAAACTCAGCAAAATAGTTTAATCATTTATATTTTTTCTTTTGAGTTGTTTAACAAAATTTAAGCATAATAGAGACCTTGTAAAATATTTTAAAAATATATAAGTATTTAGAGCAAAAAGTAGAGGTCTTTTGTATCTCCCTTCCCTTAATTTCCTTTTACCGTTCTCCAAAATAGCCTGGGGATGCATTTATCCAGACTTCCTCCTAGCACTCACAAAAATACACACACACACACACACACATACCCCATGGAAAGCTACTATCATTCTGTGACTTCTGTCTTTTAATAATTTATCATTTCTTCCTACATTACTACATATAAATCTTCTTCATCATTTTCAAAGGCTATATAATATTCCATAATTTAAGTAAACTATAATGTATTTTATTTTCCCTCTATTTACAGGAATTAGGTTTATTATTCATTTATTCACTATTCAACAGGTGTCTATTGAGCATCCAAAATTCTAAGTCTGCTACTTGTTTCCTGTTTAATTTTGAGCACATTTATTAATCTTTCATTTTTTAGCATCTGTAAGATACAGATGATAATATTATCTACATCATAGAGATGTTTAGAGGCATAAAGGACTTGTATATATATAAAGTGCTTAGCAAAGTGGCACATAGTAAATTCTCAATAAATATTAAACTATTACTATTACAACACAGTTAGGGACTGTGTTACTAATCCCTCGGAAGCAAAGTCTAGTAGGGTGATGTGAGAAAGACTGAAAAACAACAACAAAAATAACACCTCAGTCACGTGTATATATTATTATAAACTTTGATAACTGATATGAAGGATAAACACTTTTTGCAAACTATAAGTGACATGAGAAAGTAAAGCAGAGGAGCCCAGTTTAGGTTGAGGTTCTCTGGTTTGGGAAAGATGTCCCTGGGGAAATTGCATCGAAGCTGACTCCTGTAGGATGACTAAGAGTTAGCAAGGACAAGTGCAGGGGGAATGGAGCAGGAGGTACATTCCAGGCAGAAGATCTAGAACCGAGAGGAGGTTGTTATGGTCTGAATTATATCCCCTACAAAATTCGTGTGTTGAAGTTTTAAGCCTCAGAATATCAGAATATGACTGTTTTTGGAAATAGGGCCTTTAAAGAGGTAAAATGAAGTCATGTGAGTGCGTCCTAATCCAACATGACTGGTGTTCTTATCAAAAGAGGAGATTAGGGCACAGATGCGTACAGAGGGAAGATCATGTGAAGATGCGAGAAGACGGCCATTTACAAGCTACAGAGAGAGGCCTCAGAAGGAACCAACCCACTGACACCTTGATCTGGGGCTCCCAGCCTCCAGAAGTGTGAGGAAATAAATTACTGTAGTTTAAGTCACATAGTCTGTGGTCCTTTGTTACGGCAGCCCTAGCAAACTAGTGCAGAGATCAAATTCCTTATCTAGCTCCCCTTGCAGCATTCTAACGGCATCTTGGCAACTCTGTCAATTTTCTTCTCTCTATTCTTGATCTGCTGCTTAAAGTAACCATTTCATTTTCATGGTCACAGCAATTTAGCTGGGCTGATGGATCTTGCATCTGAACTTAAAGGTTATTTATTTCCTTTTCCAGGTTTATTTTTTCCTACAAACTCAATCATGCCCAGATGACTGCTGCCATAGTCAACATTGTGTTACCAGGCACCGGTCAGCTTGAACTCAAAGAGCTCTTCAGGCCTGTCATTTTCCTGGGTATTTCTTCCATCAGCTTCTCTTGCAGGCCTGGATTTTCCTATCAACAAAGACCTTGCAGAGTTCATTAGTTGGAATGGACACTTTGGGATTCTGAGCAGCCCTTTACAACCCTCACTTTCCGTTCAGCCTTTCCAGCTGGTGACTCTTGGTATTTAAAGTGCCTTTAATTTTATCCAACAGATGTGTTATGTCTCCTCATTTTTTTGCGATTATTTATAATGCTGAATATTCTTAAGCATGTATTTTTGTATGTATGTATGTATATTTCTTTATCACAAATACCTAGAAATGCAATTGTTAGATTAAAGACTATATGACTTAAGATTTTTCTAGACCTTGCTTAACAGCTATCCATAAAGGCTATAAAAAGTGGACATTCCCACCAAATGAGCATATAAATATCTCTTTTTCTCCCATTTCCAGTATTTCCCATCTGACATTTTGAAATTTTAAAGGTTTTGCCAATGTGATAGGTAAAAAATTCCACCTAATACTTGTTTTCATTTTGCACCTCCTGGATTTCTAACAAGGCTGAACATCTTTCATTATATTTGTTAGTTTCTAGTATTTATGTTTCTAGTGTAAGTAGCCTTTTCAAATTCTTCACCCATTTTTCCACCATGTTGTTTATCTGCTTGTCAATAATTTCTAGGAGCTCTTTGAAAATTAAAGCAATTAATTTTTGTCAGTAATATTTTACAAAATATTTTTCTAAGTTTACCAACTTTTTTTTTTTTTTTTGATGAGGAACATTCACACTGAGCTAACATCTTTTGCCAATCTTCATCTTTTGCTTGAGGAAGATTGTTGCTGAGCTAAAATCTGTGCCCATCTTCTGCTATTTTGTATGTGGGATGCCTCCACAGCGTGGCTTGATGAGCAGTGTGCAGGTCTGTGCCCGGGATCTGAGCTGACGAACCCCGGGCAACCAAAGCAGAGCATGTGGACTTAACTACTACATCGCCAGGCTGGCCCCTGTCGATTGGTTTCTAAACTCTATGGATTTTTAAAATTTTTTTACTGTATGGAAATTTTGGATTCTTAGAAAGTAAAATTTTCATGGATTTTTTAGTGTCTTATTAAGAAGATTCCACTCACGCAAGGACTACAAATATATTCTTTAAAAATTTCTTCTCCATTCACAACAAAATGGATGGACCTTGAGGATATTATGTTAAGCAAAATAAGCCAGCTAGAGAACACTGTATGATTCCACTGATATGTGGAAGACAGACAAACACATGGACAAAGAGAACTATATAGCGGTTACAGGGGGGAGACAGGAGGGGGGTGAGCACAAAGAGTGAAAGGGCACACCTATGAGATGACTGACAAATAATAATGTACAACTGAAATTTCACAATGTTGTAAACTGTCATAACCTCAATTAAAAAAGGAAAAAAAAATCTTCTAATATTTTTACTTTTTAATTTTTTTCTAATATTTTTCTAAGCTTTTGTAAAACTTAAATCATTTGGATTCAATTTTATGTGTGTTGTGAATAGGGATCTAACTTAACTTTTTTTCCTTGAGTGGATAGAAAATTATTTTAATACCATTTATTGCATACTTTCTTTACATATTTAAAACTATCTTTACAATATTTTGAATTCACATGTAGGTGAATCTGTTCCTGGAACTTCTCTTTCATCTATTGGTGAATATTTACAGCAATAACACACTGTGGCTTTACAGTATATTTTGACATTTGGCAGGCTAATTCTCCATTCATTATTTTCTTTTCCCCACATTTTATTGGTTGTTCTTGTGCATTTGGTTTTCTAGGTGAATTTTAGAATTAGCTTGTTCCATTTCGTAGAAAATCATGTTGAAAATTTGATTAGAATTTTATCGACTTTGTATTAGTTATTATACTTGCAAGGAAAAAAATCTACAACTCTTATTCATTTAAGCCTGTCTTACGCATAAATGACAATAACAACAAATGAATTTAGTAAAGAGAAACTGCAGTATTTCAGCAAATGCAAGAATTGTTGATTGATTAAAGTGAGGAAGGATGATGGCAGTGACTACTCTTGTGTTCCTCAGCAGCAGAGTCTGGACCTGCTCCATAGGTCTTTGTCATTAATGTGACTCAGAGATCTCAGTCTCTGTAATGTGCAACAAGTTCCCAATTCCTGGGAGAGAGGATGTTATCATCTCAGCTTGGATCCTGTGTCTGCCCCTACACCATTAACTGTGATTAGGTGGGAGAATTTGATAGTATAGGCATCGCTGTTGGGCCCACTTGTTGGAGACGACCCAAAGTCATACCCATTTACTGTATCTTGAGGCAGTGTCATCTGCCACTGTTTCCCTGAATTGGGGCTCTTTGGGGTGTGCAATTATGTCTCTAATTTGTTGTGATCCTATATCAAATTCTGCAACCTATGGACAAAATTATAATGTAAACACGACAAACACCACCACATTCTATATATAATGGTCAATGGAAACAGGAGGAAAAATAAGGAGAAGATAATTATCATCCTTCTTTAGAAAGATAAAGAAAAGGGGATGATAATTATATTCAAATAGTAAGGAAGGAAAAATAGAAGGAAGCCACAATCCTTGTTTATGTTGTTGGTCACAAGACTTTCTTGAATTTGGACTTCTGACTTTGGCAATTCCACGTTCTCGTTGTCTTAGGACCTCATCTCATCATGAGGTTTTTTTCTCTAGCGAATTGATCTTTATTCCTGAGGCACCTAAGCCATTGGTGTTCTTGTCTTTAAGGATTTGGATTGTCTTCTCTTAGTTTTAATGTTGGGTGTAGTAGAACAAGGAATTTTCCTGGCAGCACTTGGTGTTGTGGCAGCTTAAGGCAAATGTGATTCAATCTGGATGTGTTCTTTGGTGTTGAGTGTTTAATCCATCCCAGATTGGCTCACCAATTTCAACAGGAGAGATGGGAAAAAGAGAGGGGAACATGGTCATAGGATCTTCTTCAATCTACAGAGCTCCCTAAAATGTTTAGTTCCCATTTTAGAGTGGCAACCTTATTTCCTATGGAGAGTTAGTCAATCACACCAGCCAACTTCCTTCTTTGATTCTTTTCATGGCTTGAAGATTCCAAAGTGGCCTAGTGGCTGTCTCTGTACCAAATAAAGAGAATCTTTTTTTTCTCCCAGCTTTATTGAGATATAATTGACCTTTACTGTGTTTTCTAGTGTAAGCATTCTTCCTTTAGATATTAACATTTCCAGAATATTGAATTATTTACTGTTATTTTTCCTTTATCCTAATTGCCTCATTTGCTTATTTTTGAATAAATATCCTCTAATTTTTTTTTTTTGCAAGCTGTCCCAAATCCTTTTTGGAACTATTCAAACTAAGGGCAAACAAGTAGAGTTTCCATTCCCACCTCGATGCCTTGGTTGCTAGATGTGTGACAGTGTGCAGCTGTGAGACAATGTTCACTTGGCACTGATCAGAGCTGAATGACGTTCTGTAAGGCAGTAGCCTAGTTTGTGTCTCAGAGCTGGTACCATGGCTGAATCTTCTGTGATAGAGTATGCCAGCACTGTCCATCCCCATCTGGTGCTTCACAAACTTGCAGGGTTCATAGATGTGTCCAAGGAGGTTTGCGTTGTTAAACATAGTAATGACATTTGATTAAGTGTATATTAAAATATTTAGCATTTTCTAGTTTTATATTTGGAAATGGAACAATTTTGGTAGCTTTGAGTATATACAGACAGAGTGAGCATACTCTGTGGCTGATGGCAATCAGATCAATGTGCTCAGAAACCCTGCTTCATGGTTCTGACCACTGTATAGTTTTCTGCTTTTTTTTTTTTTTTTTTTTAGGAAGATTAGCCCTGAGCTAACATCTGCCACCAATCCTCCTCTTTTTCCTGAGGAAGACTGGCCCTGAGCTAACATCCATGCCTATCTTCCTCTACTTTATATGTGGGACGTCTACCACAGCATGGCTTGCCAAGCGGTGCCATGTCCGCACCCGGGATCCGAACCGGCGAACCCCAGGCCGCTGAAGCGGAATGTGCGAACTTAACCACTGTGCCACCGGGCTGGCACCAGTGACCACTCTATAGTTTTAAGCAATTTTATTCATAGTTGCATGTTATTTAATTCATACCCATAATGAACTGTTAAAAAAATACAAGAAATATAATGATGCTTGATGTTGAAATATAAGTTAATGACAATTCAGCAAACGCACCTCAAGATGTTCTTATCAAATCTTTAAGTGGCATCCAGCTAATTAAAACTCATGTAGCACATTAAGCATTCTCTGTATTAAGAGAGAAAATTTGTCATGAATATATCCAACAATGTGTTATTTACAGAGAGCTACATTTGGGTTCTAAATCAAACATGATATAATATCAATTTTTAAAATTTATTTATAATGCAGTTAGATATTCATATGTACCCTAAAGTACATTAAATAGCACATCACTTGTTAAATGTGAAAATGTCTTTTTATATTATGAAATATTAAAGATACTATAAAATGAATCTTAAATACAATATTTAATAATATAATGATATAATTTTTAAACTTATAATAATTTATTTATCATATTTTACACAAAAATGAAAAGATAATTTAAAAAATTCCTGTAGGAGCCACACGAAATATATATCATTGTGAAAGCCTTTCATAAGTCAAAACTAATGAGAAAATGATATGGCCGGTTCCTTCCATAAGTGTCAGATTATTGCCTCACTTTCATTGTGAAATGTGTCCATCGATCAGAGGCTTTATTATGTAGGATGCTGTAATCATGCATAAGAGATTTAGTATATCCACCAAAGGTGATGCTTGAAGATGTGTGGTGAGCAGGGAAGCAGATCTAAATCCCTAATGTGTCTTATTTCTTGAGGACAAATTGCTACCCCATTCACGATGGAGGATAATGTCAGTTTCCACTTCAGAGTTGGAAGTTTAGCACTGGAGTAACCAAGTTAGACTTGGTGAGTGAAGTCCATGCTATTGAGCCCATGCTTTTATCCTCTATCCTAGCCATTACGACCTTATAGTTTGTTAGTCCAGTTAGCAAGGACTGGGCTGGCCAGAGGAGGGTGATTGACAACAACAAAAAGTTCTCCTGACTCTCTAATTATTAAGAATCTCATCTGTAGTGAGGAACTTCTATGAGAACTTATGTATGGCATAAATATTTTCTAGGCTCTTTCTGAATGGTCCACTCTGAAATGACAGATCTTTCTTTATTTTTGTGGAATTCACCGTGTAGACCTTACTAAAACATGGAAGGTGCCATTTCTTATTTCAAGGACCTATCAGCATGACGTTACCAAAGTAGTGGGTTGGTGTGAGGTCCTGAGGGATAATGAGATGGTTCAGACCCTTGTAGATTAAATGATGTCAAATGGTATTACAAAGCTGGAAGTTATCATATCTCTCACACAGGAACAAATGACAAATTGTTTTTGCGTTCTCTGCATATTAAGACTGAAAAGATGCATTTGTCATTTGTAGCATCTGGGTATATAAATTCGCAGCCGCAATTAGTGACTATTTCATTAAGTTTGAAATACTTCACCAGCATTCTTTCTCCTCTTCCCACAGCTTTATTGGGTATAATTGACAAATAAAATTGTATATATTTAAAGTGTATAATGTGATGATTTGTATATATATACATTGTGAAATGATTACCACAATCAAGTTAGTTGACACATTCATCACCTCACATAGTTACCTTTTTTTTGTATGTGGTGAGAATGCTTAAGATCTACTCTCTTAACAAATTTCAAATATACAATACAGTATTATTAACTCTAGTCACCACCCTGTACATTAGATTGCCAGGCCATATTCCTCATATAACTGAAGGTTTATACCCTTTGATCAACATCTCCCCATTTTCCCCACCGTCCCTCCCCATAGTAACTACCATTCTACTCTCTGTTTCTGTTAGTTTGACTTTTTATTTTTTTCAACATTCCATACTTAAGTGAGATCATACAGTGTTTGTCTTCCTCTGTCTGGCTTATTTCACTCAGCACAACGTCCTCCAGTTTATCCATGTTGTTGCAAATGGAAGGATTTCCTTCTTTCTCATGGCTGAGTAATGTTCCATTGTATGTATATACCACGTCTTCTTTATCCATTCATCTATTGATGGACATTCAGCTTGTCTCCCTATCTCAGCTATTGTGATTAATGCTGCAAAGAAAGTGGGAGTGCGGATATCTCTTTGAGATACTGATTTTGCTTCCTTTGGATATATACCCAGAAGTGGGCTGATGGATCATATGGTAATAGTTCAGTTTTTAATGTTTTGAGGAACCTCCATACTGTTTTCCATAGTGGCTGTAACAATTTACATTACCACCAGCAGTACACAGGGTTCCCTTTTTTCTACAGCCTCAACAACAATTATCTCTTGTCTTTCTGATAAAAGCCATCCTAACAGACATGAGATGACATCTCCTTGTGGTTGATAGGCGTTTCCCTGATGATTAGTGATGTTGAGCAGCTTTTCATGAACTTGTTGATCATATATCTTTTGGAAAGATATCTGTTCAAGTTCTTTGCCCATTTTTTAATCAGATTATTTGTGTTTTTTTTTTTGCTATTGAATTGTATGGGTTCCTTGTATATTTTTGATATTAACCCCTTATCAGATATATGGTTTGCAAATATTTTTCTTCGATTCTATATGTTGCCTTTAATTTTGTTGATGGTTTCCTTTCCTGTGCAGGAGCTTTTTAGTTTGATATGATTCCAGTTGTTTATTTCTGCTTTTGTTGCCTGTGCTTTTGGTATTTGATCCAAAAAATCATCACCAAGACCAATGTCAAAGAGCTTTTCCCTTACGTTTCCTTTTAGGAGTTTTATGATTTGATTTAAATCTTTAATCTATTTTGAGTTAATTTTTGTGAGTTCCACCAGCACTGTTTAAAACCCAGCAGACTTAGTACTAGTCCTACCAGGAATTTAAGTAGATACTTAAGGAATCAGCATACTTGCATCTTTGAAATCTTTAATGATGATGCTAATATCTTTAATTTCACTCAGAAAGCAGCTTTGCCTTTGATTGACTATTATAGCAGACAGGCAGGATTCCTACCATAAAAACCCTTTCTCCATGGATCATAGTCCTATTTCAGGAGAATTTCCTTCATACCAGGGTCTCAGGAGCTGTGGCCTGGGACGTGAGCAGAAGGCTCTCAATATACTCATAACACTAATGTACTAGTTAGAATCCGTCTTTTCTTCACTTGTCCTAGAGTTCTTTTTTTTGTTGTTTGTTTGTTTGTTTCAATAATACAAATCAAATGAGGTCTTATTACTGATTTGATTCTGAGAACTTCATGCAGCGAGAGCAAAAGTGAACTCTATGTGTAAGGATTTTCAAAGAGCCCTGATTACTGCACACACCTATGCACAGTTTACTTAAGTGGTCCTGTGCTCCCACTTGGGCCCGCTTACCCCCAGGATTCTTTCACTCCCATCCCATTTTTATTTCAGCTGTTTCCCAAGTTGCTGCGTGCCAGAAAAAAAATCATCCAGGATAACTCCTTTTCAATATTCAGGTCTTTCCTTGCTAATCTAGCCCTAAAGGTAACAGAGAAGTTTATACACACACATATTTGTATATACAGTCATGCATTGCTTAATGACAGGGATATGTTTAGAGAAATGCGTTGTTAGGTGATTTCTTTGTTGTGCGAACATCATAGAGTGTGCTTATGCAAACCTAGATAGTGTAGCCTACTATATACCTGGGCTCTATGGTACTAATCTAATGGGACCGCTGTCGTATCTGTGGTCCATCGTTGACCGAAACATTGTTATGAAGTGCATGAATGTACGTATATACATATATAACATATAACATATATGTTATGTATACTAACATATGCAGGTAACAGAAGTTTATATGTATATGCATACGTAATGAAAGTGTCAATGAAATGAGCCTGAGTCATATGATGGATATAATTTAATATCCCTATCTTTCGCAGTCTTTAGGCTATGTTGGGCCCAGGATTTCTGGACTTTAGTGCATCCTGGGCCAAGACTGGGTCCAGGGTTTTATGAAACAACCTAGAAAATTTTTGGAACCATATCTTGCATAATCTAGCACTTTGAATGCATTATCTCAGATAAGCGTACCTAAGACAAGTTAGCATATTTCTGCAATTTCTTTCAGTTGGGACTACTTTCTTCTCTAATCTGATCATGTGTATCACCTCCTTGAGTAATAATTCTAGTCATTTCTAGAACAACAATGAAGGGTGAGACATGTGGAGATTGCTACATTACTTCTAAGATGCAGCTGGAAGTGGCAAGACATTTGGAGTGGGAATTGTTTCATGGGGCCTTGGAGAGTTGGAGTTCTCCAGTTCTCATTCCTCCATAGTGTCTATATCCTACGGGAGAAGAAGCCACCCTTTTTCATCAATGTTATAATTCTCATATAAGAAATATGGAGAGGTTATAAACTCAACAGACATTTTAATTTGTCAGCCTGCAAAATGAATTTCTCAAAGTGGTTTTCAATGGTCTCAGTTTAGTGACTACAGGCAGTGAGAGTCATTTACCATAGTCATAAAATAGCCTTTACTTTCACTGTGTTCTGAGCCAAAGCCTGGGGCATCTCATTTGTCTTTTTCTCACTGTAAATTATCGAATATAATCAGAAGCAAATATCTCAGCCTGCAGTTCTGAATTTCTCCAAGTTCTTAAAACTCTGACATCACAGCTACAACCCAGTCCTCCAGAACCTCAGTCTCGTGGTTTCTTGGTTGTCCAGCTACTTTCTCAGCCTTAGCAAGGTTTTTGTTTTCTCTTTTCTCTTGTTTATATTTTTCTGAGCTTTGTTTAT
Source organism: Equus przewalskii (assembly GCF_037783145.1). NCBI lineage: Eukaryota > Metazoa > Chordata > Mammalia > Perissodactyla > Equidae > Equus > Equus przewalskii. The sequence continues at coordinate 2,086,309 of NW_027228754.1, forward strand.
TTTGTTGGCATTTTCAGTCACCTTTAAGTTTTACTGATCAAATTCTACTCTTTTCCTTCGTAGTTTATGAATTTCATTTATCTTTATGCATTCCCTCTATTTGGTTTTAATTTTTTGTTTGATATTTTTGTTATTTATAATTTTCTTAAATTTTAAAATTGAATTTTTAATTAATTTACTTTCATTCATACTTGAAATATATTTCAGGTCATATGATATCTTCTTATTATCTCTTTGGCCAGATCCCGTAGAATTTGAAATATAGTGCTCTTGTTGCCATTAACTCCTAAAGAGTATGTGATTTCACTTTAGATTTTTAAACCCAAGATTTACTTTAAAAAGAATTTTAAAATTTCTCAATGAGTAGTTTTTTCCCAGTTCTTTTATGGTAGTTTGATTACCCATCTTCACTGTGATATGGTGTTTTCCCCGGCACATAACTCAATGTTGCTTTTCCTTCAAAATGGATATTTTGATTTTAAAAAAAGAAAGAAAAAGAGAAAAACAAAGAAACTCAGCTGATGTAAATTGTATGTTGAGTGACATAATTGATTTATTTTCTGGAAATCTTTCCTCCTTTTGGTCTGGTAACAGTTTATTGATGAGCACTGGTCTGGGTACTACTTTGGGTAGTGCTGCCTTCAAATTTTGAGAGTTTCGTTGGGGCTAGTCAGTCAATTTTGTAAATATTTCAATGATATTTAGGAAAAGTATGTATTCTCTGTGTGGTGCAAAATATTATAAATCTAATTACTCAGGTTTATTTGTCATGTTATCAGATCATCTGTGTTCTTATTCTTTTGTCTATTTGATCTGTAAGTTTCCCTAGAGGTAATGACAAAGCTTTCCCTATCATTGTGGATTTGACGATTTCTCTTCATATACCTAATGTATTTCAATATTATGCTGTTTGTTGCATAAAGGTTCATAACTGTGAAATCTTGGTGGACTATAATTATCATCCAAATAAAGCATCACTTTTCTTGTATTGAATACATTTTGCATCAAATTCTCTTTTGTCTTATTTCTATATTGCCAGTCTTGCTTTTCTTTGGGAGGGTTTATCTGCTATATCACTGTCTTTTTATTTCCAAATTTTCTTTGTATGTTTTTAAGACTGTCTTTTATTTATTTATTTAATTTTTTTATTGCAGTAACATTGGATTAAAACGTTATATAGCTTTCAGATGTACCTCATATTATACTTCGAATTCTGTGTGTATTACATCATGTTCACCACCCAAAAACTGATTATAGTCCATCGCCTCACATGTGAGCCTAATCACCCCTTTTGACCTCCCTCCCTTCTGCTATGGTAACCACCAATCCAATCTCTGTTGCTATGTGTTTGTCGTTGTTTTTATCTTCTGCTTATGAGTGAGATCATATGGTGTTTGACGTCCTGCCTCTGACTTATTTCACTCAGCATAATACCCTCAAAGACCATCCATGTTTTCACAAATGGCCAGATTTCATCATTTCTTATGGCTGAGTAGTATTTCATTGTGTATATACACCACGTCTTCTTTATCCATTCATCCCTTGATGGGCACCTAGGTTGCTTCCAAGTCTTGGCTATTGTCTCTAATGCTGCAATGAACACAGGGGTGCATGTATCTTTATTGCCTTTGTGTTTTCAAGTTCTTTGGATAAATACCCAGCAGTTGGATAGCTGGATCATATGGTAGATCTATTCTTAATTTTCTGAGGATAATCCCTACTGCTTTCCATAGTGGCTACACCAGTTTGCACTCCCACCAGAAGTGTATGAGGGTTCCCTTCTCTCCACATCCTCTCCAACATTTGTTGTTTCCTGTCTTGTTAATTATAGCCATTCTGACTGGAGTGAGGTGATACCTCATTGTAGTTTTGATTTGCATTTCCCTGATAGCTAATGATGTTGAGCATCTTTTCATATGCCTGTTGGCTATCTGTATATTTTCTTTGGAGAAATCTCTGTTCAGATCTTTTAAGGCTATCTTTTGAAATAGCATATATCTGGACTAAATTTTATTAAAAAATAAAATTTTAGAGACTGAATCTTTTTCTAGGGAAATTTAACTCATTCACATTTATTGTAATTACTGATATATTTGTATTTAGTCTCACCACCCTATTTTATATTTAGTATTTGCTATGCTTTCTTTTAACTGTTGTATAGTCCTCCTTTTTGTTGGCTTTATCAAGGGTTTTTCTTTTGTTTCAGTTTGCTTTCTTCTTGCCTACCATTTCCTCTTTAGTACGGTGGTTCTGTAATGCTAATATGCATATTTAAAATCATCCAGAGTACTTCTAAAATGCAGATGCCTGGACCCTTCCTTCAGAGATCCTTATTCTATACATTTGAGGGTATGTTGCCTAGGAATCTGCATTTTAAATGTATATCACAAGTTGTCTGTAGCTGATGATCTTAAGATTAAACATTAAGAATTAATGCTCTAGGGGCTGGCCCCATGGCCGAGTGGTTAAGTTTGCATGCTCCACTTCAGTGGCCCATGGTTTCACTGGTTCAGATCCTGGGCGTGGACATGGCACGACTCATCAAGCCATGCTGAGGTGGCATCCCACATGCCACAACTAGAAGGATGCACAACTAAAAATATACACTATGTACCAGGAAGCTTTGGGGAGAAAAAGGAAAAATAAAATCTTAAAAAAAAAGAGAAAGAATTAATGCTCTAGTCCAGAAGTCAGACCTCATGTTTCTATTCTGCAAGGTGTTATTTTAACAAATAATCTAAACCTACATTTTTTTTTGTGAGGAAGATTGGCCCTGAGCTAACATTTGTTGCCAATCTTCCTCTTTTTGCTTGAGGAAGATTGCCACTGAGCTAACATCTGTGCCAATCTTCCTCCACTTTGTATGTGGGACACTGCCACAGCGTGGCTTGATGAGCAGTGTGTAGGTCTGTGTCTGGGATCTGAACCTGTAAACCCTGGACCGCTAAAGCAGAATGTGCAAACTTAACCGCTACACCACCAGGCCGGCCCCTAAACCTACATTTTTATACATGTCAAGAAATTACCTATTTGTATAATTTTCTGTATCCAAGCGTCTTTTAAAAAAACATCCTTTTACATCCTCCTGTCAATTTCCATTTTTTAACTAATTTAAGTTCTGCATTATTTATTTTACGTTAAGCTTCTACTTTTTAATGGAATCCTTTTTTATTTAATGAATACACAGTTCACTGCTACATTCTCAACAATTATTTAACCTGCCTATGGGTTCCATAGGTTTCTTTTCTAATCACTACTTCTACTTTTTAAAACTTTTTAAAATTATGAAATATAGCATTTATTCGTGCATAAAATATGTATTAGTTTAATAAAGTGAAAACCGTTACCCAGGTCAACAAATAGAATATTTCTAGCACTCCAAAAAGTCTGCCATGTGTCCTTTGACTATCACACATTGTCCCTTCCCTATGGAAAAAACCACTCTCCTAATTTGTATGGTAATCATTTCCCTGCTTCACTTTATAGTTTTACTATCTCTGTGTGCATCACAAACAATAGAGTTAATTTAGCTTTGCTTGTTTGTAAAGTTTTATGAGTGAAATTACATGGTATATTTTATTCTGTGCCTGGCTTATTTTGCTCAACATCACGTCTTTAAATATTCATCCATTTTTTTGTAGTGTATATATGTAATCCATATATATATTCCACAATTTATTTATCAGTTATATTGTTGATAGGTATTTGAGTCATTTCTCGTTTGGGGACATTCTAAACAGTGCTGCTCTGAACACACTTTTACGTGTTTCCTGGTATACAGGGATGTTCTGACACCAGTTCTCTGAAACGAACTGGATGTCCTACAATTAAATACAATTTTGACACTAACTATCCAGAGCTCATGCAGATCCCACAAATTAAAGTCAAAACCTTTCATAAAGCTGCTCCCACTTCAAATACAAGGGGCAAGTCACAGGGACCACCCACACTTTTGTGCAGGTAGGTAGAAATTTGAAATGCTTTGTTTCTATCCTAACTGAGGTGGAATGCAATAGAATTCTGACACTAACTACCTACAATTAACTTCAGATCCCACAAACGGCTCAGTCCTTCACCAGACTAGTCCAACTTTAGATGCTAACTGTAAGTCTTGGGGGCCACCTATCTTTCTGCCTGACTGGATGTAAATTCAGAAGTTCTCATGGCCCTCTCAGATTTGATAATTTGATAGAATGACTCATAGGACTCACTGAAAGCACTATCATTATTATTATAGTTTTATTATAAAGAATACGGATAGAAACAGCCAAAGAGATGCATACGGACAAGGTATGGGTCAGGGAGCCATGCAGAGCTTCCAAGCCTTCTCCTTGTGGAATCTTGGTTCATCATTTTCCCAGCATATCAATATGTTCACTAACCAGAAAGCACCATTTTGCCTCAGTACCCAGAGTTTTTTTATTGGTTTTTCATTACTTATGTATAATTGATTAAGCCATTGAACTCAATCTCCAGCCTCTCTTAAAGGTCAGGAGGCTAAAACTTCCAACTCTTTGATGATGTGCTTAGTCTTTCTGATGACCAGCCTCCATCTTGAAGTTATCCAGGGGCCCACAGTGAGTCACCTCATTAGAATAACAAAGATACTCTTGTCTCAGGAAATTCAAGGACTTCTGAACCTCTGTGCCTGGAACCAGGGACAAAGACAAGATATTCTTTATTATATCATAATAGGTAGAGAATTTTTTGATATCATATACATAAGAGTGGAACAGCTGGTTCATAATAAATGCATATCTCAAATTTGCTAGAAAATGGCAAACTATTTTACAAGGTGGTGATATTAATTTACATCCTCACTAGTAAAATGTTTCTGAGAACTCAGATTATTTCACATGTTTGCTAATATTTGGCATTATCAGAGTTTTTGGGTTTTGTCAGTTTTGTAGATACATAGTGGCATCTCACATTTTTCTTATTACTAATAATATCTTTCCTTCATTCTTGGGAGTTTTCACTGGGTATAGAACTTTAGATTGGCAGTTGCTATTATGAAATCACCTCTCAATTTCATTGCTTTTTTAAAAGTTTCCTTTAAAAGTATTTAAAAGATACTACTTTTTTTGTGGAGCAGGGGATCTGGCTCTCTTTGGGACTTTATTTGTCATTTATTTTCTGCAGTTACGCAATGGTTGTATCTAACTGTGGGCTTCTTTTTATTCTGCTAGAGAGCTTTGGTCTTCTTAAATATTTGGATTGATGTCTTTCTTTGGTTCTGGAAAACTCTCAGCCATTACCCTTTCAAATATTGTCTTTGCTCTATTGCCTCTGTATTTCTCCTGGGTGTCTGATTAAATATAGGTTTAATGCCTCACTCTATTTTCTCTCTCTCTCTTTTAATGTTTTCTACCTTTTTAATTAGTCTCTGCTGCATTCTGGTTATTTCTTATGACTTATAGATTTATCTATTTGTTAAACATATCCGTTATATTCTTAATTTCACTTATTTAATTTTTCAGTTCTAGAATTTCCATTTGGTTCTTTTTCAAATACATAATTTCAGGTTCCTGTTCTCAAAGCAGATATTTTCAAGTTTGTTTTTAAATTTCTTTTAACATAGCAACTTTATAATTTGTGTCTGATAATGTCAATATATGAAGCTTTGGGGATAACTTCCTGGCGTTTATTGCTTTTCTAGTTCTTGTTCATAGGGGTGTATTTCCTCACCTGCCTGATTTATTTGACTGTGTTCTCACTGTAAATAAAAAAATTATTTGTGAGAATTATTTGATATATAGAATGAATATCTCTTCCTCCAGAGAGAAGTTGCATTTGCTTTTGCCAGGTGCCTGGGGGACTGCTGATCTAGGATCATTTTAGTCCAAGTTCAAGGCTTGAGATTCCTGGGCATGCAGTGATGCAAACCCACATAGTAAGGCTGTGCAAGTGTCCATTCACTTCTGGTTCACCCTTATCCTAGGGATATAACCCATTAGGGTCTCAGCTAACTGTAGGATGAGGCTTCCATTAGATCCTCCATCTTGTGCAGGTCCTTGGTGTTGATTTTGCTTTTCTTGCCCTTCAAGACCACTAAAAAGAAAGTTCAAATTGGCTAGAATTGGCAAATACCCTTAGAGCCAAAGCAGATTCCACTTATCTGCTTCGCTTTCTATTTTTACCTTTGGTTCGGCTTTGCATTTCTTTATTACCTTGCTTATTCTTTTCTTTTAAATTTAGATAAAAAGATTTTTTTTCTTTTTAAAGTCAGGGACTTTTTTTTTTCCCAAAGATTTTTATTTTTTTCCTTTTTCTCCCCAAAGCCCCCCAATACATAGTTGTATGTTCTTCGTTGTGGGTCCTTCTAGTTGTGGCATGTGGGACTCTGCCTTAGCGTGGCTGGATGAGGAGTGCCATGTCCGCTCCCAGGACTCAAACCAACAAAACACTGGGCCGCCTGCAGCGGAGCCCGCGAACCCAACCACTTGGCCACGGAGCCAGCCCCTAGATAAAAAGATTTTTAAGAAGGTTTTATCTAGTGTTTCAGCTGTTTTCTGAATAATTTTGCCTGCCACTACTGGAAAGTAGAAGTATATTATGATTTCTTGAAACTTTTTTTGTTTTGCTGAAAAACAATGTAGAATAACTTTTGTTTTAAAGAAATGGTACGCAAGTAGTAAATGTTCTACATCTTTGCATGTTCAAAAAAGTCTTGGCCTTGCTCTCATATCTGATTGATAATTTGGTTGGATGTAGTATTCTAGCTTTGAAATTATTTTTCCTCATCACCTGTAGGCCTGGCAGAGTTTTCTGGCCTGAATTCCCTCTGAAGTGCCGTTCCCCAAGGTGATCCCTCGAAATGGGGGGTCTTATGTCTGAGAGGTAAGATTCCTTGTAATGTACATGGTCAGGGCGAAGACAAGTGAGGATCCACAATGCTGACCAAGTGAGGAAATCTTTACGTTGGTGATGAAAAATATCGGTCTGTTTCAGTACTGGTTGTGGCTGGCTGTCCTGTAAAAAATATCTTGCCTATTGTGGAGGTCTGGAGTTATGCCAGGCCATCCTCTGCTTTTCTTCTCACCCAAAGACCTGAGATAGGAATCTTCTCTGTGCAGATCCTTCACCCGGTTGGAGAGCAGATCTCAGGGTTTTATCCCCATGGTGAATGCCAATCATCTTGACAGCTGTGAATTATAAGGGTAGGAGAAGGATCATTACTTTTGAGCTGTTCTATAGGAAGTTCTTTGGTTAATTAATCTGGATACCTTTGATTTTTTTTCTTGCCTGAGTGCACTATCTAGGACCAGAGATCCTTGCCTAGTTCCTGAGCTTGAAGTAGTGAGAACTCTGAGATTGGATCGTGTTTTAACATCCATGTAGGTAAAGGAAAATGTGCTTTGTGAAGTGAAGAGGTGGGACTGAGGCTTATGTATAAATAAAGCTGAGACCCTTGGTGGACTGCATGTTCAGCGAAAGGAGAGCTAGGAGGAAACTTACTCATCACCAAAACAAAGAAATGACAAGAAAAAAGATATATATAGGCTGTAGGTGAAAAAAAATGCATCTCTGAAAATGGACACCCCAGGTCTGCACATTGTAGTGATCTGCAGTCTGAATTTACACGATCCGTGTGATCTGATAACTCCCAAGCAAAGACATTAGCATTAAAATGATTGCCTTTTGTGGTACTTTGGTGTCTTGGAAATGTTTCCTCTGTCAATTCTTTGTTGACTAGATGCTGAGTCAGTATATTTGAAATCATTAAAGAGATTTCTAGTTTAAGTTGGTAGCATAATGTTGACCTTTTCTTTCCCTTCTTGGAAATGATGTAAAAGCCAAGAGGGGAATGAGAATCAAAATACAAATGCAATTTTATATATTTGGAGAAATTAGGAAACAGCTAAAAATATCAAATCACAAAGTGAGTAGAATGGTTTCTAAAAGCAGAGAAAATCATGCAGGGGTGTATACAGAAGGAAGCTGGGAGAGTTTGCCAGCAAAGAGCACTTCACAAAGTTGAGAGTACACGTTGAGGTAAAAACTAAATTCTTCATTTTCAGTGGTGGTAAATATAGTATACAGACTGCTAGGAGGAGCTTTGCTGGACCCAGTTTGTTTCCAGAAGCTGAGGAAGTAGAGTTCAGTGAGAAATCATGTAGCAAACCATATATGGAAACAGCCTTTCTCAGTGGTATATGAGTCAGGAAGGGGGCAGAGTTTTTACTGTGAAGAATTCTACAGCTGCCTGTCTTAATTGGTTGGGAGAAGGAATGAATAAGCAGTATGATGCAAAGTCAAGGATCGTAAAGAAAACTTTAGGTAGCTGGGAACAGAATCCAAGTTCAGGAAAAATGCTGCAGTCAAAGATGAGTAGATATAAAAGGAACTATCACAGGGTCTATACTACTATACAGTAAGAAACTAGGAGAAAAGAGATAGGCAAAATAATTGGAATATGAAGAACAGATCCCAGGAAAACCTGTTTATAGAAGAAATGGGCATTATTCCCAATTAAAAAATATAATGAAATTGCTTCCATAAAACAAAACAAAATCCCACAGCAGATATAAAAGCTCAGGGAAAGACAAAACATAAGCATGAGGAGAGAGGAATGAAGCAAAAGAAAACGTGTACAATTATTACATCAATGAAAGCAAAATTTAACGGAAAGCAAGGGAGAATAGACAGAGCTGAGGACCCTGCTGAGGACTTGAAAAAGGATAACAAGTAGAGAAATAAGGAAAAAAATCAAAATGAGATGGAAATACATAGTGAAATATTAGTTAGGGAGAGGAAAAATGATATGTGTGGAAATAGGCAAAGGAGATCCAAAATACACATAATTGGAATCCCTGAAGAAGAAAATAGAAATAATAAATGAAGATATTTTGAAAACAAGTGAAAAGACAGAAAGATAAGTGAGGCCAACATCAGATTTCTCTAGAGACACATACAATGATGAAAGATGCAGAGTCCTGCCTGCAAAATTCTTTAAGAAAAGAAAACATGATCCAAAAAATGGCCTCCATACAAATTATTGTTTAAATACAAAGGCAAAAGAAAAATATTTTTGTACTTTGCTTTTTTATATATGTGTATCATTATTGTTTTTGCATGAGGGAGATTCACCCTGAGCTAACATCTGTGCCAATCTTCTTCTACTTTATATGTGGGATGCCTCCGCAGTATGGCTGATCAGTGGAGTAGGTCTGCACTTAGGATCCAAACCTGTGAACCTGGGCCACCAAAGTGGAGCACATGGAACTTTAACCACTTCACCATGGGGCTGGCCCCTTGCTTTTATATTTTTAATGTGCAAAAACTCAAAAAAATGTTTTCATGAGCCCTCCTTCAAAAATCTCCTGGTGGGTAAACTTTAGCTAACTAAGTAATAACAAGAAAATGTAGAACAAGGACAATGGCAAGAATAATCTGTTTAATTATACACTTATAATTTAATGACTGTGACAGTTAAGAGACCAGAGGAGATTGTAAATGTTATGTGCTCCAACAATATAAAAGTGACATAATTACATACACTTATATATATTACAATAGGGAGAAAAGGGTAGAAAGAAAGTAGGAGGTAGTATAGTTATACTGATTTCCTCATCTTTTGTGGCTGGAGATCAAAAGATGTAATATATAACACCAATAACAAATATTATAGGTATAAGTATACTTAAGAGTATACAAATATAATGCAATAAACAAACTAGATAGTGGAGGAGAAGGAAGTAAAAAGGATGAAGAGGAAATAAACTATTTCATGATTTGTGATAGACAACTATTAGATATGCTCTAAGAAAATAGAATTTTAAGGGTATTGTATAAAGGAAGAACCACTGGAACAAAAAAACCCAACATATTCAAATTATCACAAGAAAAATATGTCCACAACAAGGAAATGAAAACATAGACTATATATTGGGGAAAACACCTAGATTTTAATATATAATAGTGCTTAATTTGGCAGCACATATGTTAATATATAATATAATAGCAGAATAAAAACTCAAATTATTATGTCAAGAAACATAAATAGGCCAGACATTTATTGAAAAGAAAAGAGTCAGATTAACTCATAAGGCAACACTCAATTCTAAATCAAAGTGATTCAGAAATGTTGAGAATGAATGTAAGGGCAGTTACGTTAGGCAAATTCAAACAAAAAGAATATTGGACATGGTTGAATTCAGGGCCAAAGGCACTAAACAAGGACGAAAAATAGTGCCTTAAGTGTAATACTTGAGGGTGCAATTCATAATGAACAAAAAATATTTACAGATACCTTTTCATCAACTAACATAGCATGAACATTCCTAAATGAAAAATTATGGAGGATATGAGAAGAAATAGATACATATTAATAGTGGGAGTCTTTAAATCACATTTCTCAGTTCATAATCAAGTGGACTAAGATAAGTATACAGAAACTTTCAATCTCAAAAATAAGATTAAATTGATATATACAAAACTCTATTGCCTGAAAACAGAGCGTGTTTTTCTTTCAAGTTCCCATGGGATAGTCACAAAATTTGGCCACACGTTAGTCCATAAACAAAATAATAATAAATTTAAAAAAATATAAAGGGACTAGAAAAACATTTTCCAATCATAAGTCAATAAAAGAAGATATTAAATAATGAAAAAACTAAGGAAATAATCATCAAATTTTGGGAGGAAGGAACAGCGTATCTCTTAAAACATTCTCAAACTACACTATTAGATAACTCAGAGGAAAATATCCAAACTTAAAATTGTGGAATATTTAGAAATTTAATAATAATGTTAGAACTCCATTATAATAACTTGTGGAATACTTCTAATGCTGTGCTCAGGGAAATATTAATCATTTCAAAATTTGTATTATAAGCAAGAAAGAATGAAAATAAATATATTAACCATATATCTCAAGAAGTTTTTTAAAAAAGCCCAATAAAATGATCCTACGGAAAGTAGAATGAAGGAATTAAGAAGGATCAATGCAAAGATTAATGACTTAGGAAACAGGAAAATGATAGAGAAAAACTATTAAGCAAATGAAAGCTGTCCCTTTGAAAAATTAATAAAACAGGAAAACCAATAGCTGATCTACATAAGTCAGGTTTCCACTAATGGCTTACATGATTGTGGGGCCTGCCTAAAAAACTCTGAAATCCGTGGGGCAGGCCATCGGGAAGGGCAGGATGGAGCTCTAGCACAAGCTGGAACTACTGTGCATTGCAGAATTCCTTCTGGGAAGCCTCTGTTCTGCTCTTAAGGCCTTTCACTTGATTGAGTCATGCCCACTCAGATTATGTAGGAAAATCTTCTTTACTTAAAGTACATTAATTATAGACTTTAATCACATCTATAAGACACCTTCACAGCAACGCCTAGATTAGCGTTTGAATAACTGGGGGCTAGTGTTGACCATCACCTAATCTAATCAAGAACACAGGAAGGTGGCAGAAATTCCTCATGTAGTAGAAGATGATTGAGGAAATGACTTCAGATTAAAAGAAAATTAGAAGAACCATAACAGACTAATTTTTGAACTCTATTCAAATAAATTTGAAAACACTGAAGAACTGAATAATTGTCTAGGAATACATCAATTATCACAACTAATGCCATAAAAACTAGAAAAATCAGAACACCAATTTCCATCAGACATTTTTTTTTCAGGACCTATTCCTTGAAAGAACAGATAATTTGATTGTCTTTTCAATTCTTCTATAGCATTGCTGTCCACTGGGACTTTCTGTGATGATGAAACGTTCTAACTGTGCTGACCAGTATGGTAGGCAGGCACTCGTGACTATTGAGCACTTGAATGCAGCTACTTCTACTGAGGACTGAATTTTAATTTAACGTAATTTTAAAGATTTTTTTTTATTTTTTTTATTTTTTCCTTTTTTCTCCCCAAAGCGCCCCGGTACATAGTTGTATATTCTTCGTTGTAGGTCCTTCTAGTTGTGGCATGTGGGATGCTGCCTCAGCGTGGTCTGATGAGCAGTGCCATGTCCGCGCCCAGGATTCGAACCAACGAAACACTGGGATGCCTGCAGCGGAGCGCGCGAACTTAACCACTCGGCCACGGGGCCAGCCCCTTTTTTTTTTTTAAAGATTTTTTTATTTTTAATTTAACGTAATTTTAATTGAGTTAAATTTAAATAGCCACGTGTTGTTATTGGCTACTGTATTGGACAGTGCAGTTCTAGAGCATATAAAAGAAGGAAAGCTTCCAAATTCTTTTATGAAATAAGCATAGAATTGATGTCTAATAAAGATTGAACATAAAAAAACTCATAGATCAATCTCATTTATAAAAATTGATGCAAATACCCTAAATAAAATTAGTAAACAGAAGCTAGTAGCACTTTAAAATCATAACATATAAAGACCATGTGGGGTTTATTCTGACCATTACAAATCATTCAGAAAGAGGAAACAGTAAAATTTATCAAATTAAGAGATTAATAGCAAAAACATACCTAGAGGATGTTCACCATCATGAAAATTTTGGAACGTCATTTAGAGATACTAGCCAATATAATTATGAGAGAGGGGGAGGGAGGGAGAGAATTTGGATCGTTCTTTTGGAAAACCCAAAGACTCAACTGAAAATTTATTCAAATGATAAGAGAATTTAGAAAAATGGCTGGATATAAAATCCACATAAAGAGAGCAATAGCCTTCATATACACAAATTACCACCGATTAGAGGATATGATGGCAAAGAACGCAATTATCATAGTAACATCAACAATAGGTAAAATTGCTAAGAATAATCTAAAGGAATGTGCAAGATCAAGTTGCAGAAAACATTATAATGCCCTGAGGGACACAAAGGCATATTTGATTAAATGGAGAAGTGTGTCATGTTCTTGGACAGGGTTATCCAAGTTAAGCCATGAATTTAGTGTTGTTTTATTAAATCACCAACAGGACTTTTTTTTTTGCAATAAGGCAAGCTGATTCTAGAGTTCGCATAGAAAAACTAAAAGGCAAGAATAGCCAGGAAAATTTCTACCATTAGACATAAAGTGATACAAATTAAAATAGCTTTTTACTAGCATATATATAGCCAAACCAATGTATCAGAATAGAAAGTCCAAATATGGACCCATATGCATACGGGAATTTAGGCTCTGATAAAGGGATCATTGAAAAACAGTAATGAAAAGTAAGAGTATTCAGTACATGGTACTGAGTCATCTAGAAAAAAAATGTTGCATCATGCATACCTAACATCCCAGACCCAAATGGATTCCAAGGGATTAAAGATTTAACTGCAAAAAAGGAGCCATAAATGATTAGGAAAATCAAGGAAGTTTTTAAAAATAATTTTGGTTAGAAGTAGGCCTGTCTAAGCATGCCATAAAATATAGCGGTCATGAAAATATTGATAAATTCAACGATATTAAAAATCCTTTATGACAAAAGCAAAGTCAAAAGACAAATTACCTAGGAAAAATCTTTACAAATCATATCACAAAGGACTGAGTTCTGTACAATGTAAGTGGCTTTTACAGATTGTTTGGGAACAGACTACTGGAAACATAGGCAAAAGGTGTGAATAAATAGTTGAGAGGAAAGGACGTACAAGCAGCTCATACTCAGGAAAAGATGTGCAACCTCCTTTATAATTAGAAAAATGCAAATTAAAATTTCACTGAGATGCTAATTTACATCAATCAGATTGACAAAGATCAAAAAGTTTGAAAACAGTGTGTTGGCAAGCGTGTGGGAGGGAGACACTCATTTATTGCTGTAGGAGAGCAGATTGCTATACTCTCTATGGCCATTAGGTTTGTGTTTAGCCAGATTTTGTGACTGCAGTTTCAGGGGAATGGCTGGAGAAGAATCCAGATTTCAGGATATAAAGAAGATAGAGTTTTGTGACTATACCTCATAGCACAATACTATTTTTATGCTTGTGTTGTAGGGTAATAGTAACATATTGTGCAATGAGATGTAATAGTCTGCATCACACAATAGTGGTCTACAATCGCCTACTATAATTTGTGCCCTTGGTTTTTAATTTCCTTAGCTCCCACGAACTCCCACTTCCCGAATTCATTCACTCATTCACTCCTGTGATAAACGTTTACCCTGTGCTAGGAACTCTTCAACTCTGCACCCATCCTCTTAATTCTTGCTTTAGACATAACTAGTTTTGATCTGCCCATTGTAGACACAATGGCTTGCTCTCACACTCTCCAACACTGATTTTTCTATTCTCTTGCTGGTCTTATGAACCAGGACACTGGGTTAGCAGCCATCTTTCTTCTTGTCTTGACCTTGTGCAAACTGCCAGCTCGGCTTATTGTCCACTGTGTCTCCAGCAAAATGAAACAGTGCAGTGATACTATGCGTAAGACATCTGCCGTCCCAACCATAGGATGTTAATTCAAAAACAAATATGAATTGATTGTTTACTAAGGCACAGAGCTAGAGATACAGCTCTTCTCAAGGGAGAACTTTTCTCTTCTGGTGAAATAGGGGGTGTAAATATTCAACTGGAGAAGTACTACCCAGAGAGCATGGAGCCTGCAGCTTGGCAGGAACCTTTCATTTAGGGCTAAAAGGGACATACAAATTAGAAATGTGGCTCAAATGTGCCCTCAAGTAAGGAGTGTGTTTGGTGAAGTGAAGCAGGTGTGCTGGCTGGACTGTAAAATCTCCCCACATAAGGAAGGGAGGAAGTGTAACCAGGGAGGCAAAGCTGTGCTCATTGTCCAAGAAGACACTGTAACGAAATGGCATAGATGGGGCCAACTTTGGTCCAGAGGGAAGGTCTCCCCAGGGTTCTGTCGACAACCTAAAGACAACTGCCAACAACCCTAAAGATTAAATCAGGTGAGAGTTGTAACCTAAGGAATTCTGAAATCAGGAGGTAAAGATATGTGAGGCAAAACTCAATGCAAAGCAGGATATATAGAGATAGAGTGTGTGGAAATCCTCAACTTTGTCAGAAAGTAAAAGAGGCCTGTTCACGGGAGCAGGACTCCTTTTAACATTTATAATTAGATGGGTCTTAATTATACATAGGGTGGTAAGTGTTAATTAGTGTGAATTAGAGAAAAAGAAAAGCCTATTTGTAAGGATATGTGTTTCCCCAAAGACAAAATATTAAAGAACTATCTAAGGCACAATTCCCTGTCTACATACGACAAGGAAGTGACAGAAGGTCCATTACAGCTTCAGGGAAACAGACTACGGGAATGGACACTTTCCCCCTGTTCCAAATGGCATGATTGCTATAACAATCTTCCCCTTGGATCCCTCCCACTACACATGTTCGCTGCTCCAGCCTTGGCTGCAGGGTATTGATAAGGGAAATGAGCAGATGATTAAAAATACTACAAATGCGTATTGTCCAGCTTCCATCATTTGGTTCATTATAGCTAATATTTATTGAGAGCCTAACACGTGTCAATCACTGTATCTAGTGCTTTACATACATTATCTTTTTCTAAATAAGGTTTTAAAATGGAAGTATTATACGCATACAGATCATACACATACACAAATACATACACATACACAAATCATAAGTATATTATGCATTATCAGAAAGTAAACATATCCATGTCGTCACCACTTAGGTTAAGAAATAGGGCATTCCCAGGACCCCAGAAGCATTCCTTATGCCTCCTCCCAATTACTACTCTTTCCCTTCTCTCTGAAACTTATCACTGTCCTGACTTCAAACATTATAGGGTGGTTATGCCTGTTTTTGAACTTTATATAAAGTGCAATAAAATAGAATCAAGCAGTTTGTATTGTTTTGTGTTTTCTTTTCCTCAACATTATGTTTGTGAGATTCATTCACGTTGTTCCATATGGTAGTAATTTATTCGTTCTTGTTGTAGCATTCTAATGTGTGACTATAGCACAATTTATCCCTTGTACTGTTAGTGGACATATGGAAAGTTTCCACTATTTGGCTCTTACGAGTATTGCTTTTATGAACATTATTATACACATCTTTTGGTGAAAATATGTATGTATTTTGGGTATATACCTAGAAATAAAATTGCTGGGTCATAGGATATATATATATTTAGTGCTAATAGAAACTACCACATACTTTTTCAAAGTGGATATATGCTGTTTTACCCCTTCATTAGCAAAGCATGGGAATTCCAGAGGCTCCACCTCACCAACAGTGGGCATTGTCTGCTTTTTAAGTTTTAACTATTCTGGCAATTTGTCTAGTGATATTTCATTGTATGCTATAGATCGAATGTCTGTGTCCCTCCCAAATTCATGGGTTGAAATCCTAATCTCCAAGGTGATGGTAAGGAGGTGGGGCCTTTGGGAGGAGTTTAGATCATGAGGGCAGAGCCCTCATGAATGGGATTAGTGCTCTTACAAAGGAGACCCTAGAGAGCGCTCTAGACCCTTCCACTACATGAGGACACCGTGAAAAATCTGCGACCTGAAAGAGGGCCCTGACTCAACTGTGCTGGCACCCTCATCTCGGACTTCCAGCCTCCAGAACTGTGAGAAATAAATTTCTGTTTTTGTGAGTTACCCCATCTGTGGTATTTTGTTATAGCAGCCTGAATGGATTGAGACATTGTGGTTTTAAATCGGACTTCCCTGATCACTAACAAGTTTGAAACATCTTCACATGTTTCTTTGTAATTTGGATATCCCCTTTTGTGAAGCATTTGCTCAGGCTTCCTGCTGATTTTTCTTTTGGATTCTTTAATGTTTTCTTATCGCTTTTTAGGATCTATATGTACTTAAATATTACATATACCGGATATAAAGCTTTTATCACTTCTTCCCAAATTACCTTACAAGTTGAATGGAATACCAATGAAAATTCCAATAGTTTGTTTTGTGGAAATTGAAAAATCAATTCCAAAATTTATATGGAAATGTGAAAGCCCAAGAATAGCTAAGACAATTTTAAAGAAGAAAGTTGGAAGATTACTGGATTTAAAGACTTAGTTTAAAGTGAAAGTAAAGACATAGTGGTATTGGCACAAGGATAGGGATATAAATAAATGAAACAAAATAGACCAGAATCAGACCCACAATGTATGGACACTTGATTTATGACAATGTGACATTGAAAAACGGTGGGAAAAGATTTTTTCCCCCTAATAAATTATCCTGGACCAACCAAATATCCAAATGGAAAAAAATGAAACTTGATCTTGACCCCAAACCTTACTCAAACATAAAGTCCAGGTGAGTTGTAGATGTAAACATGTAAGACAAAATGATGAAACTTCTAGAAGATCACGTGGGAGAACATCTTCGTGACTGTGGTGAAAGGGAAAGATTTTGTGAACAGAACACCCGAAGCACTAACCATGAAGGAAAAGTGATTAATTGGACTACATTAAAATAAAGAATGCCTTTTCATCAAAAGGCACCATTAGGAGAGTGAAAAGGTAAACCACAGAGTGGGAGAGCATATTTGCTGGTGATGTTTGCCAGATTCCCGTGTCAGCTGGCTTCTGGCTGGCTTTGACCAATGGGAGGTTGGAGGGCAGAAGGAAGGGAGAAGCAAAGATATTTATCTCTCTCCTTCTGCCTTGGGTTGCATCTCCAGCAGCAGATGCATCTCCTCCATAGCTCCCACTCTAATTCCAGCTTTTACTGGGTGATCTTGACCCCTGGGATCTGAGAGCATATCCTGTATTAGGCCCCACTAGTGCCCTAACTTGCATCTCTTCAGCCTTACCTGTGATTTCAGCACGGTTGTGGTGGACAACTCTGGATAGTTTCCATTCACTTCAAACTTACAGGGTCTCACCTCAAGCACTAATACACCTTCCACTTTCTGTCCTGGGGTTTCTACTATACCGTAAATGCTTTTGAAAACCTGCCTGGCAAACAAGGATATATGGCCAGGAGGTATAGGAAATCAACCCCCAGAAGGTGAGCCTCAACAAATGAGAGGTGGAAGCTGATGAAAAAATACTTCTCTCACTCAGTCTTTAGGTGGGAACGTCTGAGAGTCTTCTACATGCCCCTCAGAAGATCCTGGATGGGATTCAGTTGCCCACTGCAGTGACCTTAACAATGCACCCTTATCTGGATTTTTCTCTTGCCCTTATTCTCCCTAATACCTCACTCTAGCTTCTTGGAATTACCTCCTAAATTAACTACTTGCACATAAGCTCCAGTCTCAGGCCATGATTAGCAGTGGGAGGCAGGGTGGAGAGCAGGGAACCAAAGCTAAAACACTGCTTTGTCTCTTAGTTCTTCCACTTTAGGGGTGGTGCCAGATTTTTGATGTTGCTAATCCCTGGGTTGTCTCAGTGTACCCTGTTGGGATTCTCAGCTCTCCATTACCTGTGTAACCAGTTTCCTGTATTAATTTCCTTATGTTTGACACATGTAGAGTGGATTCTGTTAGCCTCTAACTGATAAGCCATCCTGGCTTCACATTCCAGCCCTATTTCCCGCTCATAGCCATGAATCTGCATGGGCTTCTGACAATTTTTATTCACATTCTCTTACTCTAAAGAAGTCATCTGATCTTAGTCATTTATCGTTTCTTGTTGCAAGAACAGAAAAGCAAAACACTGCACGCAGTTAAGCTCTTGAATTTAGGAGACCAACTGCCAAGGTTCCAATCCTGACTCTGCCATGTGTGATGGTGAGTGAGTTCTTATCCTCTCTGTTTCAGGTCTCACCTGCAAGGTGGAAACAAGGAGAACATTCTGGTTGGGATTAAATGAGTTAATTCATGTAAAGCACTTAGAACAACCTTGATAGATAAAAAGCATTAAATAAAGATTACTTTTCATTGTGACTCCAAAAACCTACGTTTCTAATTCTGTTTTCTTCCTCAGGCTACAACTCTGCATATCCTGATTCATCTCGGATATTTCCCTGAACAATTTGATAAATTAATTTTGTTCATTCACTTAAAATTACTTGCTGAGCGTCTATTATATTCCGTATTTCCAGTTGTAAGCCTCCTTGTCACTTGTAGTTTAACATTTTGGAAACCAAATTTTCCGTCTACTCTTTCTACCAGCAACGCCCCCCTCTCCCCTAAGATAAGATTTTTCCCTAACATTTTTTTTTTTTGCTACGTATTTTTTATTTTTTTTGTATTTACAGAGGTATAAACATTTTAATTTTCTTTTTTTTTAAATTGAGAGACAATTGACACACAGCACTGCATAAGTTTAAGGTATACTGCATAATGATTTGATTTACATATATTGCAAAATGATTACCACAATAAGTTTAGTTAACATCCATCATCTCGTAAAGGTACAAAAAAAAGAAAAAAAAATTTTTTTCCTTGTAGTGAGATCTCTTAGGATTTGCTTTCTTAACGACTTTCAAACATATCATACAACAGTGTTAGCTGTAGTCATCGTGCCGTACACTACGTCCCTAGATCTTACAATGGGGAATTTGTACCTTTTGACCACCTTCATCAAATTCTCCCTGTCTCTAGTAACCACAAATATGATCTTTTTTTCTGTAGATTTGTTTTATTTATTCGTTTATTTTAGATTTTACACTTAAGTGAGATCATACAGTATTTGTCTTTCTTTATCTGACTTATTTCACTTAGCATAATAGCCTCGAGGTCCATCCATATTGTCGCAAATGGCAGGATTTCCTTCTTTTTTATGTCTGAATAATATTCCATTGTACATACGAACCACAACTTCTATATCCATTCATCCAGCAAAGGACAATTAGGTTGTTTCCATGTCTTGGCTCTTATAAATAATGCTGCTATGAACATGGGGGTGCAGATATCTCTTTGAGATACTGATTTTGTTTCCTTCGGATATATTACTGGAGGTGGAATTGTTGGATCATATGGTAGTTCTATTTTTAATTTTTTGAGGAATCTCCATACTGTTTTTCATAGTGGCTGTACCAATTTACGTTCCCACCAACAGGGCACAAGAGTCTCTTTTCTCCGTATCCTCATCAGCATTTATCATCTCTTGTCTTTTTGGTGATACCCATTCTAATAGGTGTGAGGCGATATCTCACTGTGGTTTCATTTGCAGTTTCCTTATGATTAGAGATGTTGAGCACCTTTTCACACACGTGTTGTCAATTCTTATATCGTCTTTGGAAAAATTTCTATTCCGGTTGTTTGCTCATTTTTTAATTGGATTATTTGTGCTTTTGCTATTGAGTTGTATGAGTTCCTTATATGTTTTAGAAATTAACTCCTTATCAGATATATGGTTTGAAAATATTTTTTCTCATTCTTTAGGTTGTCTCTTCATTTTGTTGATCATTTCTTTTGCTGTGCAGATTTTAGTTTGATGTAGTCCCGCTTGTTTATTTTTGATTTTGCCACTTGTGCTTAGGTGTCATATGCAAAAATCACTGCCAAGACCCGTGTCAAAGAACTTTTTTATCTTGTGTTTTCTTCTAGGAGTTTTATGGTTTCTTGTCTTACGTTTAAGTCTTCAATCCATTTGGAGTTAATTGTTGTGAGTGATGTAAGCTAGGGGTCTATTTTCGTTCTTTTACCTGTGACTATCCAATTTTCCCAGCACCATTTATTGAGGACACTGTCTGTTTCTTACTGAGTATTCTCGGCTCCAGTGTCAAATATTAGTTGACTGTATATGCATGGGTTTATGTCTGGGCTCTTGACTCTGTTCCGTTGATTTATATGTCTCTTTTTATGCCAGTACCATACTGTTTTGATTACTCTAGCTTTTAACGTAGTTTGAAATCAGGATGTGTGTGTGATGCCTCTCACTTTTTTCTTCTTTCTCAGGGTAACTTTGGCTGTTAGGGCTCTTTTGTGGCTATAAATAAATTTTAGGATTTTTTTTCTTCTGTATAAAATGCCGTTGGAATTTTGATAGGGATTGCATTCTATCTTTAGATAGCTTTGGGTAATATGGACATTTTAACCATATTAATTCTAATCTGTCAACATGGGATGCCTTTCCATTTATTTGTGTCTTCTTTGATTTCTGTCATCAATTTCTTGTAGTTTTCAGTGTAGAAATCTTTCACCTCCTTGCTTAAATTTATTCCTAGGCATTTTATTGTTTTTGATGCTATTGCAAATGGGATCATTTTCTTTATTTCTTTTTCAGATAATTCATTGTTTGTATATAGAAATGCTAACGATTTTTGTATGTTAATTTTGTATCTTGCAACTTTACCAAACTTGTTGATTAGATCTAACAGTCTTTTAGCAGAATCTTTAGGATTTTCCATATATAAAATCATGTCATCTGCAAATAGAGAAAATTTTACTTCTTCCTTTCCACTTCTGATGACTTTTATTTCTTTTTCTTGCTTGATTCTTCTGGCTAGGACTTCCAGTACTATGCTGAATAGGAATGTGGGAGTGGGCACCCTTGTCTTGTTCCTGATCTTAGAGAAAAAGCTCTCAACCTCTCATGGTTAAGTAGTGGGCATTCCTGACGTTTTTGATAGTATCAACTATTTCATTATTTTCCTAGTGATAATTGCAATAATAATATTATAATAATTTATATGGTGGCTTACTGTATAAAAAGCATTTTCAGGTGTGTAGTACTAAAGTACAAAACTGTTGAGGACAGGATTAGTGTCTTGATTGCATATCCCCAGTAGCTAGCACACTGTTTAATTTATAGTAACTGATAAAGAAATATTTGTTAAATGAATTATTTTATATCTTAACTCTAAGATATAGGAAGGCTTATTACCTATATTTTCCATATGAAAAATAAGCTCCAAGGAATTGAGTCGACCATTCCCCACTCAACTTCTTGACCCAGAAATTCACACAATATTTAAGTGGCTGAAACAGAACTTCCTTTAGTTTGGAAAATTTGAACTTACTTTTAATTCATTCCTATCCTTCGTTATCCTTGCTCATGATTGTTCCTTTGAATTGTATTTTTACTCTGGATTCTGATACACCTCTTTACCCTAGACTCCCCATCCATTCTGGGGCCTCCCTGGCTGTAGGCTTTCAACACTCTGATCCACTCTTCAGAAGGAGCCCAGGTCAACCTCAGGAGTATGGCAGAGAAGACAGTAATCAGAAGAATGGAGCACCAATGTGGAGCTTGCTACTAATAGCGAACTTTCTGACCTTGGCTGCTCTGGGTCTCAGTTTCCTTATGTACAGAACAAAATGAGGGTTGAGTTATAGGATCTGTATGATCATTTGAAGTGGAAACATTCTGATGACACCCCTCTGCTCCTGTCGCTATCCTTTTGCTTCATTTTAATGCCCCTCATAGCCTAGCTTTACCTGTGAGACAAACTACATATTGTCCTAGTTCCTTCTTTCCCCATCAGGCAAATCTCTACCCAGGTATAGAGGCATAATAGGCTCATTACCTATCTCTGTGTCTTCCTAAAGGTTTCTGTACAAGAGGGTAGGCACAAGGACTAGGTGAGGTTACCAAGGTCCCTCTCCTCTGAACAGAGAGAACCACATCTCTCAGTGCTTCATACTTTAGTACCTTCCATGTACTCCTTTGTTCCTCGGGTCGGGACATTGTGTGCATATATTTTTATTCCCATGAAGTTACATCACAGTCTAGCCTTCCAAATGTTGAGGCCAGTCTTCAAAAGGAAAATAACAAAACCCGTCAAAGCCCAAAGTTGCGTGGAAGGCTAAACAGCCACTCTCTCCATCTTTTCTTTAGTCATAGCCATAGTTTGGGTTGGGAAGGGCTGGGAGGTGACTTTATGTGTGTCTATGATTCTCAGGTTTATTATGGCATCAGTTAACCAAGTCATGTCCTTTTCCCAGCCTGAACCGCTGTTGTTAACCATGCTTCAAATGTTGGACTGTTCTTCCTCTGAGGTCTAGAGGTAGCTTTGTGCACAGTGATGCCATCAGGGAACTTTCTACATACTATATTAAGAAAAAGTCTCAAAAATATAAGTGCAAACTGTGTGATGGTACAAATTTAAAACACCACAAGGAAGAAAATTCAATAGGAATGAAAGACCATGGGAACATTTTCATCTGTCAAAGAAATGTCAGCGAATCATGTGTACGTGAAGGCAATGCACTTAGAGAAAAAAATGGGAAACTAAAGAGAGGGGGAACATTGACAATCTGAGGCTGCAAAGGAACAAGATATTTATGCAGAAGCTCGGAGCCTGGAGAGAATCTTGTTTTGTAAAGAAACAAATTCAAATAGGTGATATAGGATAATCCTTTGTAAATATGATTTATGTGTAAATGACTCTGCAGTAAAAATAACCTGTGGCTACTTCTCCTGAAGTCTTTGAAAACAAATATGTTCTAGGGTGCCAGTAATGGATTAAGTAATCTCTTAAGCAATTTATGATAATTGACATCAACAAAGAGGTATGCAACTGAAAAAAAAAAAAATGGAAAGACACAGCAACTTGCCTACATGACAACCAGAGCTTTCTGGAGAAGAATACAGAAGTCTTTTTATGTTTTTATCCAGTGAGATACATCTGTACTGTTTCAGGCATCAGAACTCCAGCTTCTGGTGCAGTCTGCATTCAAGAATCTTGCCCTTCTTGGCCTGCATAAGTGACATGCTAATATGGATGTCAGTCTTTGGGTTAATGCTCAGCTATGTGAGGGACAAAGGGATATTTGGAAGGAAGAACTCTCAGCCTTCCCAGCTTGTTCAGATTGATTCCACTGTTGAAGTCTTCCTTGGAGTCCCTGAAGGTGGGCTCTCTGGTTCCCCACCTGGAGTCTTGGCCCCATGATGGGTTCCCAGAGAATCTGGGAACTTGCTTCTGGGCTTGAGGAGAGAAGCTAAGCAGGATTTTATCTTTTTCCACATGCAGATGCCATGGGGCTGTTCCCTAGATGATACCCCTAATTTGGTAACATTTTTCATGGCGCCCTGTTCTGCTGACAGGACTTTGATATCCTACCTCAAACACCATCCAGAGTTCTGAGCTTCTCCTTTCTCCCTTAATGCAACACGACCTTTCCCTTTTGTTCTTCAGTATTTTTTCTGAGGAAGATTAGCCATGAGCTAACTGCTGCCAATCCTCCTCTTTTTGCTGAGGAAGACTGTCCCTGAGCTAACATCCGTGCCCATCTTCCTCTACTTTATACGTGGGATGCCTACCACAGCGTGGCTTTTGCCAAGTGGTGCCATGTCCGCACCTGAGATCCGAACCAGCGAACCCTGGGCCACTGAGAAGTGAACGTGCGAACTTAACCACTGCGCCACTGGGCCGGCCACTCGTTCTTCAATATTTTTGTATTGCAATTCCTCTTCCCCCTTCCTCCCTTCTCTAACTCCTACTCTTCCTTTAAGACCCTCCGCCTTCTCTCCCTTCCCCATCCTATTTTGCTTTGTTATACTCCCACTCTACTCCCATGGTATCCTAGACATGACTCCATTAGAACATTTATCAGTATCAGTTTATTTGTTTGCATCACCCACTGGATGATGAGCTCCTTGGAGAAGGGCTCTGTATCAGAAAACCTCAGGAAATAATCATTGAATTCATTCATTCATTCATTTTCCCTGTTCTGACTGTCTGTTCCAGTGACCTGATTTGTTCATTCCAGGCATAAGAACTAGGACCTTGTGTTGCCCTTGGCAGCTAGTACCCCTCCTGATAACCAATGCTCATGTAGTAAACCTGGGTCTGGGACCTTCATCCTGTGGAACTGTGCAAGCTCTTGTCTTTTGATGTATAATCTGACTCTTTCATCTCATGTCACTGGGGATTTAAGACTAAAAAGTGCCCTTCTGTTAATTACATTTTTTCCATGCCAGTTAGACTTTGTTTTTATTATTAGCAGGTGCCTCTCGGTGCTTCTCTGATCTTTATGGATGGATTTATACCAGTTTCCAAAGTATGGATCCTGATTAAGTCACCACAGGTTCTTTTTAAAAGTAAAAATTCCCAGATTCTTCACCTTAGAAATTCCGTAACAGAATATATACACTGTGCAGGGCTGGCTTCACAGGTACGTGACCTGTGCAGTTGCACATGCCAGTGCTTTGAAGGGTCTTGAACTTGTTTTAAAGCACTGCTGGTGCTGCCTTGAAATTCTTAACCATTTTTGAACAAGGGACCCTGGATTGTCATTTTGCACTGGGCCTCACAAATCATGTAGCTGGGAGCTGGTCCTGTGTGTGTGTGTGTGTGTGTGTGTGTGATTTGAGGGTAATGTCGTCAATATCCATTTTGAAGACACAAGCACTCTCTGACTTTCTTCAAAACTCTACCATGAAGGCTTTTTAAAAATTTAATTCCTAATGTTAGTGAGGATATGAGGAAAAGAGCAGTCTCATTTATTACTGTGGTAATGTAATTTTCCTAGAGTGAAATTTAATTTTATGTACATTTAAACCCTTAAAAAGTTCCCTTGGACTTGAAATTCAAAATCTTAATACATTATTTTCCATATCTTTGCCTTGAAGGCTATTTTTTTTATTTTGACTTTTGTTACTTTTATTTCCAAATTTTATTCTTATTAAGGTAATGCATGCCCATAGTTTAAAAATCAAGCAATACTAAAAAGCTTATAGTGAAAAACAGCAGTTTCTTGCTTTATCCTTCCTTACCCCTAAGTCCTACTTCCTAGAACCAATTCATTTAGCTATGTTTTCTGGTATTTATGTCTCTATTTCTATGCTACTTATTAATTTATCAAATTAAGTAATCTATTAGCTTCCTGTTATAATACAGATTATTTAGCTCTCTTACACTTTCCCACAATCATTCTGATGTCTTTAATGAGTATCTTTTTTGCTTGCATTTTTAGGAATGTGTTGGTTTTATATGCATATATTTTCAGATTTACGGAATTGTTGTGTTATATATTTAATTGTGTCTTACTTTTTCCACCAAACACTGTGGGTTTAGGATTTGTCCATGTTGCTTTATACTTGCACATGTATGGAAGAAGTTTATTCACTGCAGCATTGCCAGTAATAAAAACAGCTTAATGCCAAACTTAAATGTCTGTTACCAGGGGACAGATTAAATGAATATAGTAGAATACTCTACCACAGTTAAAAAGCATGAACTAGATCTTGTCTCTGGTCCACAGGTGCAGAACAGGTGCAGGTGGATCAAAATTTCTATGTAGGTCAAGACTGGAAGATCACTTGACACCATCCAGCCTCTGTGTGGGCCATGTGAATTTTTCATTCTTGTGGGGGCTGGGCAGTTGACTCGTAGGGCATCTCGGTATACTGAGGTGCTCAAACGATGCCCCTCCCTCTCTGTGATGCTTCCCTAGACCAGCTTGGTTAACATAATACTCTCGAGGTCCATCCACGTTGCTGTGAATGGGCCAATTTTGTCTTTTTTTATGGCTGAGTAGTATTCCATTGTGTATATATACCACATCTTCTTTATCCAATCATCAGTTTCTGGACATGTAGGTTGGTTCCACGTCTTGGCTATTGTAAATAATGCTGCGATGAACATAGGGGTGCAAGGGACTCTTGGGATTTCTGATTTCAGGTTCTTAGGATAGATACCTAGTAATGGGATGGCTGGGTCATAGGGTATTTCAATTTTTAACTTTTTGAGAAATCTCCATACTGTTTTCCATAGTGGCTGTACCAGTTTGCATTCCCACCAACAGTGTATGAGGGTTCCTTTTTCTCCACAACCTCTCCAACATTTGTCGCTCTTGGTTTTGGATGTTTTTGCCAATCTAACGGGTGTAAGGTGATATCTTAGTGTAGTTTTGATTTGCATTTCCCTGATGATCAGCGATGATGAGCATCTTTTCATGTGTCTATTGGCCATATTCATATCTTCTTTTGAGAAATGTCTGTTCATGTCCTCTGCCCATTTTTTGATCGGGTCGTTTGTTTTTTTGTTGTTGATCCGTGTGAGTTCTTTGTATATTATGGAGATTAACCCTTTGTCAGATAAGTGGCTTGTAAATATTTTTTCCCAATTAGTGGGCTGTTTTCTTGTTTCAATCCTGTTTTCCCTTGCCTTGAAGAAGCTCTTTAGTCTGATGAAGTCCCATTTGTTTATTCTTTCTATTGTTTCCCTCAACTGAGGAGTTATAGTGTGTGACAAGATTCTTTTGAAACTAATGTCAAAGAGCGTACTGCCTATATTCTCTTCCAGAAGACTTATTGTTTCAGGCCTAATCTTTAGGTCTTTGATCCATTTTGAGTTTATTTTGGTGTGTGGTGAAAAAGAATGGTCAATTTTCAATCTTTTACATGTGGCTGTCCAGTTTTCCCAGCACCATTTGTTAAAGAGACTTTCTTTTCTCCATTGTAGTCCCTCTGCTCCTTTGTCGAAGATTAGCTGTCCATAGATGTGTGGTTTTATCTCTGGGCTTTCAATTCTGTTCCATTGATCTGTGGACCTGTTTTTGTACCAGTACCATGCTGTTTTGATCACTGTAGCTTTGTAGTATGTTTTTTTTTTTTTTTTTTAAAGATTTTATTTTTTCCTTTTTCTCCCCAAAGCCCCCCGGTACATAGTTGTGTATTCTTCGTTGTGGGTTCTTCTAGTTGTGGCATGTGGGACGCTGCCTCAGCGTGGTCTGATGAGCAGTGCCATGTCCGCGCCCAGGATTCGAACCAACGAAACAGTGGGCCGCCTGCAGCGGAGCGCGCGAACTTAACCACTCGGCCACGGGGCCAGCCCCTGTAGTATGTTTTGAAATCGGGGATTGTGATTCCGCCGGCTTTGTTTTTCTTGCTCAGTATTGCTTTAGCAATTCGCGGTCTTTTGTTGCCCCATATGAATTTTAGGATTCTTTGTTCAATTTCTGTGAAGAATGTTCTTGGGATTCTGATTGGGATAGCATTGAATCTGTAGATTGCTTTAGGTAGAACGGACATTTTAACTATGTTTATTCTTCCAATCCATGTGCATGGAATGTCTTTCCATCTCTTTATGTCGTCATCAATTTCTTTCAAGAAAGTCTTGTAGTTTTCATTGTATAGATCCTTCACTTCCTTGGTTAAGTTTATCCCAAGGTATTTTATTCTTTTCGTTGCGATTGTGAATGGGATTGAGTTCTTGAGTTCTTTTTCTGTTAGTTCATTGTTAGTGTATAGAAATGCTACTGATTTATGTATGTTGATTTTATACCCTGCTACTTTGCTGTAGTTGTTGATTATTTCTAATAGTTTTTCTATGGATTCTTTGGGGTTTTCTATATATAAGATCATGTCGTCTGCAAACAGCGAGAGTTTTACTTCTTCGTTACCTATTTGGATTCCTTTTATTTCTTTTTCCTGCCGAATTGCTCTGGCCAACACCTCCAGTACTATGTTGAATAGGAGTGGTGAAAGTGGGCACCCTTGTCTTGTTCCTGTCCTCAGAGGGATGGCTTTCAATTTTTGTCCATTGACTATGATGTTGGCTGTGGGTCTGTCATATATGGCCTTTATTATGTTGAGGTACTTTCCTTCTATACCCATTTTATTGAGGGTTTTTATCGTAAATGGGAGTTGGATCTTGTCGAATGCTTTCTCTGCATCTATTGAGATGATCATGTGGTTTTTGTTTTTCATTTTGTTGATGTAGTGTATCACGTCGATTGACTTGCGGATGTTGAACCATCCCTGTGTCCCTGGTATAAATCCCACTTGATCATGGTGTATAATCTTTTTGATGTATTGCTGTATTCGGTTTGCCAAAATTTTGTTGAGGATTTTTGCATCTATGTTCATCAGTGATATCGGCCTGTAGTTCTCCTTCTTTGTGTTGTCCTTGTCAGGTTTGGGGATCAGAGTGATGTTGGCTTCATAGAATGTGTTAGGGAGTACTCCATCTTTCTCAATTTTCTGGAACAGTTTGAGAAGAATAGGTATTAAGTCTTCGTTGAATGTTTGGTAGAATTCTCCAGAGAAGCCATCTGGTCCTGGACTCTTATTTTTGGGGAGGTTTTTGATTACTGTTTCTATTTCCTTACTTGTGATTGGCCTATTCAGATTCTCCATTTCTTCCTGATTCAGTTTGGGGAGATTGTAGGAGTCTAGGAATTTGTCCATTTCTTCCAGGTTGTTCAATTTGTTGGCATATAGTTTTTCATAGTATTCTCTTATGATCCCTTGTATTTCGTTGGTATCTGTTGTGATTTCTCCTCTTTCATTCCTAATTTTATTTATTTGCGATTTCTCTCTTCTTTTCTTGGTGAGTCTGGCTAAAGGTTTGTCGATTTTGTTAATTTTTTCGAAGAACCAACTCTTTGTTTCATTGATCCTTTCTATTGTCTTTTTTGTTTCAATATTGTTTATTTCTGCTCTTATTTTTATTATTTCCCTCCTTCTACTGACTCTGGGCTTTGTTTGTTCTTCTTTTTCTAGTTCTGTTAGGTGTCATTTGAGGTTGCTTACGTGAGCTTTTTCTTGTTTAGTGAGGTGAGCCTGTATTGCGATGAATTTCCCTCTTAGGACTGCTTTTGCTGCATCCCAAATGATTTGGTATGTCGTGTTCTCATTTTCATTTGTCTCCAGATAATATTTGATTTCTTTTTTAATTTCTTCAATGATCCATTGTTTGTTCAGAAGCGTGTTGTTTAGTCTCCACATTTTTGCACCTTTCTCTGCTTTTTTCTTGTAGTTGATTTCTAGTTTCATAGCGTTATGATCAGAAAAGATGCTTGATATTATTTCAACTCTCTTGTATTTATTGATGTTTGCTTTGGTTCCCAAAATATGGTCAATCCTTGAGAATGTTCCATGTGCACTTGAGAAGAATGTGTAACCTGCTGTTTTTGGATGAAGTGTTCTATATATATCTATTAAGTCCATCTGGTCTAATTTTTCATTTAATTCTATTATTTCCTTGTTGATTTTCTGTCTGGATGTTCTGTCCATTGGTGTTAATGGTGTGTTGAGGTCCCCTACTATTATTGTATTGTTGTTGATGTCTTCTTTTAGTTCTATTAAGAGTTGCTTTACAAATTTTGGTGCTCCTGTGTTGGGTGCGTATATATTTATAAGTGTTATGTCTTCTTGGTGGAGAGTCCCTTTTATCATTATATACTGTCCCTCTTTGTCTTTCTTTATCTGTTTTGCTTTGAAGTCTACCTTGTCTGATATTAGTATAGCGACACCTGCTTTCTTTTGTTCATTATTAGCTTGGAGTATTGTTCTCCATCCCTTCACTCTGAGTCTGTGTTTGTCTTTGGGGCTGACGTGTGTTTCCTGGAGGCAGCATATTGTTGGGTCTTGTTCTTTGATCCATCCTGCCACTCTGTGTCTTTTGATTGGGGAGTTCAATCCATTTACATTTAGAGTGATTATTGAGATGTGGGGGCCTACCACTACCATTTTATGTCTTGTTTTCCGGTTTTCTTGAATTTCCTTTGTTTCTCGTCCCATGGTTTAATCTGTTCTGATGAAGAGCTGCTACTCTCTGTTGTTGTCCTTCTACTTATCTCCTCTGCTCTTGGTTTTGTAGCCCCTTTCCTTTTTTTGATTTTTCAGGAATGAAGGTTTTCCTGAGGATTTCCTGAAGAGGAGGTTTTGTGGCAATGAACTCCATTAACTTTTGTTTATCTGGGAAAGTTTTTATTTCTCCATCGTATTTGAAGGATATTTTCGCTGGTTAGAGAATTCTTGGCTGTAGGTTTTGGTCCTTCAGATTTTTGAATATATCATTCCACTCTCTTCTAGCCTGTAAAGTTTCTGCTGAGAAATCTGCTGATAGCCTGATGGGGGTTCCTTTGTAGGTTAGTTTCTTTTGCCTGGCTGTCCTTAGTATTTTCTCCTTGTCGTTGACTTTTGCTAGCTTCACTACTATATGCCGTGGGGTTGGTCTTCTTGCATTGATAAAGTTTGGAGATCTATTGGCTTCTGTCACCTGAAGATCCATCTCTCTCACCAGATTTGGGAAGTTCTCAGCCATTATTTCTTTGAATAGGCTTTCTGCCCCTTTCTCCTTCTCTTCTCCCTCTGGTATACCTATAATCCTTACGTTGCATCTCCTAATTGTGTCTGATAATTCTCAGAGAGTTTCTTCATTTCTTTTTAGTCTTACTTCTCTCTCCTCCTCTGCCTGAAGCATTTCTATATTGCCATCTTCCAAATTGCTAATTATTTCCTCCATATTATCGGCCCTACTGTTCAGTGCATCTAGATTTTTCTTAATCTCCTCTATTGTGTTCTTCACAATAGAAGAGATTTGTGTGTTTCCAGTATTTCTGTTTGGTTCTTTTTATTGTATCAAACTCTTTTGAGACATAGCTCCTGAACCCGTTGAGTTGTCTATCTGAATTCTCTCTTAATTCATTGAGTATTTTAATGATGGCTGTTTTGAAGTCATCATCATTTAGGTTATGTATCTCATTTTCTTTGGGATTGTTTTCTGTGTATTTGTTATTTTCCTTCTGTTCTGGAGATTTAATGTATTTTTTCATATTGCTTGATGTTGTTGATTTGTGCCTCCACATAGAGATAGAGTTTAGTTGCTCCCTCCACTTGTTTCTGCTGTTGTGGTGGGGGAGCAGCTGTTTATACTGCACCAACCAGGAACTCTATCCGCAGTTGCTAACCAGGCCTAGGCCCCTCCTTGTAGTCACAGTGGTCCTTTGGATTCCCTCTTCTGCCGTGGGGGCCGTCATGGGGGGGCTTGAGGCTGCTGGTGCCTACTGTTGCAGCCCACCTAGACGTGCTCCCTCCTTGGGGTCTGCAACGGTGTTATGGGCTTTTCCAGCGGCCAGGGGTAGGATCACTTATATTTGCCGCTCCGTCACTGTTGGCACCCACAAAATCTCACTTGTCCACTATGGGTCGCAGCAGAGCTATTGGCATCTTCTACAGTCTGTGGTTAGCTCACCTAGCTATGCTGCTTTTGTCCTGGGGTCTTCCAGCCTTGTGGCTGCCGGTTGGGTGCTCTCTACTAGTGCTGTGCAGAGGCTTTCCCTGAGGCTGCTGTGAGCCTGTAGGATTTCCCCCTAGGCTACGGAGCTGGGTTGCTGGAACTCCACCCAGCCCCAGTCCTGTTCCCCAGGAACTCGGGGAGCCCTTTGCCCTGTCTGGAGGATAGCCGGAGATCCCGATTTCAGTGGTAGCTGGTCAGCTGCTGCCCTGCCTGATATTCTCCTCTCCGGGACCCTCCCGGTGTTGTGGATGCTGGGCGTAGCCCCTCCGCTAATAGCAGACAGAGAGTTTTGTCTGCTGCCCGGGCAGAACTCTGGAGCTTCCCCTCCGGGGCGCGGAGCCGGCCTCTGCAGCTTCACCGAGCCCCAGTCCTCTCTGAGATCTCCGGCAATCCCTTGCCCCACGGGGCAGGCAACGGCAGCCGGGGGTCGCCTCGCCCTCCAGGATTCTCTGCGGGACTTTCCCGGAGTTGTGAACGCTGGGCATGGCCCCTCTGCTAATGGCAGACAGAGAGTTTTGTCTGCTGCCTGGGCGGAACTCTGGAGCTTCCCCTCCGGGGCGCGGAGCCGGCCCCTGGATCTTCACCCAGCCCCAGTCCTCTCGGAGATCTCCGGCAATCCCTTTCCCCACTGTGCAGGCAGTGGCAGCCGGGGGGCCTCCGTACCCTCAGTGATTCTCTCTGGGACCCTCCGGGTGCCGCGAACACCAGGCGGGATCTCCCCGCCAATGGCGGGGAGAGACTCTCCCCGCGGGCTCAGGTGTGCAACTCCAGAGTTTCCCCCTGCGTTTAGGAGCAATTGCGGGGGGTTTAGGTAGGGTTCTGGTCACCTGTTTCCACCATCGCTCCTCTGTTGTGTGCTCGCTCCTGCCCTAGGTGTGCGTTGATCCTCTGGGGGTGTCCGTTGGAAGAAAGCCGCTTGCAGGAACTAGGCTGTTCGGTCGGGGTCGGAGAGTTTTCACCTATCTCCACAACCTCCCGGAGGGAAGTCTGTCCGCCTTCCCATGTATAGTCGCGTGGGTGTCTCAGACGTCCTGAGATGCTGTCTGGATATCCTTTGTTAAGCAATGAGTGTCCAAATAATTGTAGACTTGAAGGGGGAGAAACAAAGAGGACTACTCATGGCGCCATCTTGGATCCTCCCTCAGAAAGCTGCATTTTGATCCTGGTGTGGTAGGTCCAATGCTTGCATCAGGTCTGGTGCCTCAGTGGAGGCTTCAGGCTTCATTCTTTACCTGTTGGTTCTTGGCACTGAGTTATCAAAGGTTTCTCAGAGGTATAGGGTTTGGAAGACTGCTCCCAGATATCTTATGGTGCCTTAAATAAGGGGAATAATATTAGATTGGGGTGGGAGAGAGGTACAATTAAAGAAATGGGAGGGCTGTGTCAGCTATGAAACTTGGGTCAATGATTTATTATTCTGATCATACAGGTGCTTGAGAAGGAACAAGTCTAAATAATCAGATAAATTTAATCTCTCTTCCTTGCTCCCCTCTTTCCTACAGACTTGGTTGGGAAAGTCTTTTCTTACCTAAATGAGAGCAAAGGATTCTTGCATACATAGGCAAAGCTGTGTTTTAGGCCAGTTGAGACCCTGGCCTCATTCATCGCTTGTCCCTATTCTTTGCAGCCAGGGCCCAACCTCATCCGCACATTTGTTCTCATTCAACAAATGTTTATTGAGCTCCTGTAAAATGGCAGGTGCAGTCCCCTGCATACCTGAATAATACAACTTTGAAAATGTGTACAAAGCTCTTACTTTTGAAGGCTGAACAAAGTCCTACACGTTATTAGATAGATTCCATTGAGAGCCAAATAATTTTACAAATCCTATTTATGGGTAATCAGTTTATTGATCACTTTTTAACACAGTTGGTTGGGTATAAACACTTTAATTTTTTTCCCCTCCAACTTCTGTTTCCAGCCAGGTTCTGTAGAATTTCTATTTTCTGCCTTTTAATGCTATTTTGGACAGAGCCCATCATGTTTTTTTCTCTTTCAATTATTAAAAGTTGAGATCCCCTCTCCTAACTGTCTCTGCTGGCCCTGTCAATGGGCAGGCTTGTGGCTTCCAGGATGCGAAGATCAGTGGGAACAGTGGCTTGTTCTTTTGACTTTCCTCCTACACCAGCTATTTGTATGGGGAGCAGAGGGTTAGAAAGCCAGAGTTTACTATCTCATTCTCTCCCTTTTCTACTTTAGCAATCTTGGAAGTGATGTTTGGGGAAGTGCTGGTCTGGCTCTGAAACTTCTTCACTGCTTCAAAGCTTAGCTCTTCAAGGTGTTGTGGTGGGTAAGGAGAGGGACAGAGACAGGAGGCTGTTAACTCAGTTGTCAACCTTGTTTGCAATTCCCTGTGAGTGGTTATCAAGGCTTCTCTAGCTGTCGTTGACAGATTTTTCAGTGCAGCAGACATTTAAATGCCACCTCTGGCACACGCATGAGTTCTTTGGAAGGCCCTATAAAACCTCCTGGACAGTTCCTTGACAGAAGAATACAGAGTCCCCTCTCTCTGGGATCCTACCTCCAGGAGACATGGGCACTCTTTTGCTGCTAGACCTCCTTGGCTGGCAGCCTTCAGGTGGGGAAGCCACAAGTTATCTCAAGCCTAGCTCTCTCAGTGGAGTCCATTTAGCCATAAGAATCTCATACATTCTTATCATGTCTTCTACCCTGTGTTCTGACCACTACTATTTCACTCTGTTGGTGAAGGAGGGATCCCCATCCTAAATGGTATGAGATGGCCAAACACATACTACCTGATACTGGACAAATGAGCTTTGCAGCAGTTTATTAGTCATGTAGACTCATGGCCTGGGAGAGAAGGACACCACATACCATGCAGGGCTCTAGCATGGTTGTACTTGTACATGGTTGAAGGTTGTACTAGAGAACAGAGTGAACCAGAAGGGCTGTGGGAGGCTGAGGGTTTGCAGTGACAAGAGGCAGTGGTGATCCTTGGTTTCCACTGGAAGATATGATTAGCTTGTTTG
Organism: Equus przewalskii; assembly: GCF_037783145.1. NCBI lineage: Eukaryota > Metazoa > Chordata > Mammalia > Perissodactyla > Equidae > Equus > Equus przewalskii. The sequence continues at coordinate 2,121,006 of NW_027228754.1, forward strand.
AATAATTCTGCAAGTTGGCAGGTAGGTGAAGCCTGTTAGGTTGAGGTGACCAGGTTGGGTGCAGGCTGGTACAACTAATAGGATAACTAGCCATGCAGGAAGTGTTTCTCACTGGATATGGGGCACATCTGGCAAGAGCAGGAGAACTCATGGTTAGGCCTTTCGGGCTCTGTGAGGTTTGAAGGCGTCAAGGCAGCACATGGCTTGACATGGCAGCACAAGCACATAATACACCCTGCCATCTCTCTCTAATTCTCTTTTGGCTCACCTTCTTTCTGGTGGTCAGATCACTGAGTCTGCCGTCCAAGAAGATATCCAACAAGGGAATGAGATGTCAGTAAGCCCTTCTGAAACATTGCCCCATATCTGTCAGTAATTTTTTGACTAGGCAAAATGAAAGAAAGAATGGGTGGAAATCTCCTATTTCTATAGCAATGTGCTTTCGGCTGCTCCCACCAGCCCCTGATGTGGCTCCTTAATAGATGGGAGAGGGAGTAGAGGAAGACAAGGCTTTGGTTGATAGCAAGAAGAACCTTACTAAACATTCTTTTACACCTGTTCCTTGAAGGAATGTGCTTCCCTGACAAGACACCTCCAAAGGCAACTGGGCCCAGGGAAGGGAGGGGCCGCTGGTGGTATTTTAATTTCCTGGCCACAGATGCATGGGAAAGAATGTCATCTGATGCCTGCCCCTAACCCATCCACACGAATATTAACATGAGGCTTCCTTCATGGCTGCAGCTTAACCTACAGCACCCACTGTTCTTCCCCTCCCTTTCTTCTCCACCCCCTACTTTGGAGGGGGCAAGCACTGTGAGGATGGTAGTGGGTGGGAGTGGAAGCTGGCTGGTTGAAAGGATTCCTACTCATGCACTTGGACAGCAGTCTTGTCTGAGGGATCGAGGCCTCCAGCTATCCTGACCTGACTTCTCTGTGGCCGTATAGCATGAAGGAAGGAGGGAGAGGGCCAGAGGAAGAAGGGAACATTTTCCTCTTCTGCACAGCAGCTGCTGGATCCCAGGTTCAAATTCAGTTAAATCTGAGGGTTTTGACTGCCCCCTGCTCCCTCTTCCATTTTTCAAGGAACATTAGAACTTATTGATCATTGAAGACTTTGGCATCTGCTGTAGAGAATTCCTCTCCTCCATTTCTTGCGTTCTTGATAGTTCATTTTATTGTCAATAGCACCCTCACATCCCCGCAATCAGGATCCCATCTCGTCTCTTGCTCCTCAGCACTCCACCGTAGGTGGACTTCTTCTCTCCTTCTATACATACATTCCCACTTAAAAAATTACCACCTACATTCTTACGATTCCTACACTATATCTCTAACTCAGAACACTCTCCTGAGTTCAGATCCATGGATCCAGCTCCTTTCTGGATATCTTTTGAATACCTCCCAGACATTTTAATCTTAACTGTACAAAATCAAACTCATTGTTTTCTTCTTCACACTTCAACCTGCTCTTCTTCCGGGGTTTCCTGTATTGACCCCAGTCCACCAAGTTGTCTAGGCCAGAAATCTCAGGGTCTTCTTTGACTCCATTACCCCCCATATTTAATCTATAATCAAGAAATGTCAATCTTACCTCCCACAAATCTCCCACATCTGTCCATTTCTTCCATCAGTACTCCTCCATACCAGCCCAGTCTACCATCTCTTGTGTTTTATAGTCTCATAATAGCTTCCTAGTCAATCTCCCTGCCAGTCCTGCTCTTCCATAATACATCTCCCGCTTCTGCTGGCAGAGTGAACTTTCTGAATTACAAATAAATCATGTCATTGCTTTACTGAAAGACTTATAAATACTCTTCATTGTCTTTAGGATACCTGCTCCTCAGTGTGGGTTATAAACTCCTTCATCATGTGATTGCTGCCAACTTTTCACTTTGCTCTTCTGTCAATGTCCCATGAATTTTATACTCGAGCTTTATTAAGCTTTTTATAATGTTTCAAATTTTCTCTAACTTACCTTTTCAAATGCTGTTTCCTCTGCCTGGAATGTATTTTTGATCTCACTTTTCCAGACCTTTCCCCAGCCTTTATCCTGTTGACTGCTATTGAGCCTTCAGATCCTAAACTCAAATTTCACTTCCTCTGGTAGCTCTTCCCTGACCCCTGTGTGTGATTGGAAGTCACCAATACATGTTCCCATAGCATTCCATATTGCTCCTATCGTAAGATTCATCACACTTTATTGTAACTACTTGCTCAATTTTTGGACTCCTCTGCTTTTCTCTTAGCACCATGAAGGCAGAATTTGTGACATCTTAATTATTACTCTTGCCTCAATGTCTAGGGCAGTTTCTAGCATGCAATATACTTTTGCTAAATTGAATAAATTTTACTTAACCTTGCTAAATTCCAGCTATAAAAATGGGAATAATGATACCTACCTCCCTAGGTACTATCTCTACCCTATTTTATAAATCCGGGAATAGATACATAGAGAGGTGATAACATCTAGTGAGCAGCAGAGGTAAAATGAGAACCCAGGCAGTCTGATTCCAGATTCTTGTTCTTCACCTCTATGTAGTGCTGTCTCTCAAGGATGCTACTTTACAGGTAATTCTATATGCATTTCATTAGTTTTTTCTACTCTACCACAGTCTGGAAGCAGTGTATAAGAAAGGATTGCTGCTATAGGCCAGCACGCTGACAGCTCAGAAATGTGACAGCTCATACCTCAAAAGCAAGAAAGGAGACAGAAAGATTACAAAAGGGAAACACAAAATTTCCAAAGTGGAAGAGTCTGTGAGCTCTATAGAACAGAAGAAAACCACTATCCTGAGAACCTGGACACATCATAGTACAGAAGAGCAATGGACACTTATTGTCAATACACTTAGCCATCAAGAAGTAGTTTCAAATGTACTCCTTAGACATTTCAATTTTATATTTAATAAATAGTTATTGAGATCTTTTGCCAAGAACTCTGTTAGACATTGGGGATATAGAAGCAGTCCTTCTGGCAAGGAGTTTGCTGTCTGGTGAGGGAGGCAACTAGGAAATGGGCAATTTTAATACACTGCCAAGGCAGAGACAAGCTTAGAGTGGTGTGGGACTTCATCAGAGGAACATCTCATAAGTTATTTAGGGAAGACTTTTTGGTGAAAGTGACATCCAAGATGAGACCAGAGTGACTCAAAGAATATAACGTCTTTCAGAAAGGAGAATATAATGTCTTTCAGAAGATTAAAGATGAGAAATGGTGGTGATAAAGTGAAAAAGACATAGTTTGAAGTTAGCTAGTGGATCTTGGTGTCAATTCTAGCTCTGTCAGTTACCTACTGTGTGACTTGAAGGAAGTCGGTTAACATTTCTGCCATTAACCTAAAAAGTGGGCAGAAAAATGCATACTTTATAAGGTTATTGCAAGGATCAAATAGGATATTATATTTGAAGACTGTTGTGAAGTGCAAAGTTCTATAAAGTCGAAGTACTATTATTAAGTGAAATAATGTAGATGACTACCACTTAGCCTAGTGCCTGCTGTGTGGTAAACTCTCAATAATGGTAATTGCCTTCTGCTTTACGCCACGTTGGTTTACTGTTCTGGAATTCCTGTTCCCTTTGGAAATGAGTTTCTCTAAGGCTAGATCCATGTGATGCACACCATTTATCTATCCCTCAGTGTCATCTCCTGCCTCCTTCTCTCTTCTCTCGTTTTCCAGATCTAGTTCTCCTTGCTTCAACCAAACTTTTATTGCTGATCGTTGGTGTTTCCATGTTCGCTTTCTCTCCCGTTACTACTTTCATGTCCGGAGTAATAGGGGTTGGGAATTTAGGTGGCAAGAAATTTGAGAAATTTTGCCCTAGCAACAAAGAGGGCTGAGTTTTTTCTCCAGTCCAATTCAAAATCTAAAATTGTGGAAGGATTTTCTGGCCTCATAATGGATTTGTTTGTCATTTTCCCAAAAGTGTAACTAAGGGATGTACTGGTTCTTTATTTTCCAGTTTTATTGAGATATCCTTGACATATAACATTGCGTATGTTTAAGATGTACAACATAATGATTTGATATATGTGTATATATGTCACAAAATGATTATCATAGTATGTTAACGTCCATCACCTCACGGTTATGCATTTTTCCCCCTTGTGATGAGAACTTTTAAGATCTACTCTCAGCAACTTTCAAATATATAATACAGTATTGTTACCTATAGTCATCATGTTGTACATTACATCCCCAAAATGTATTTATCTTATAATGGAAGTTTGTTTTGACCACTTTCACTCAATTTCCCCACCTCCCACCTCCTACCTCTGGCAACCGCAAATCTGTTCTCTATTTCTATGAGTTTGGCTTTTTAAGATTCAACATAGAAGTGAGATCATACAGTATTTGTCTTTCTCTGTCTTATTTCTCTTAGGGCATTACGCTAAGTGTCCTGATTCTTAATTTTTTATGGCATGTCACTGTTTGTTTAAAAAGTTATTTCTCTTTAAGTAAGTTTTGAAGGTTATATCCTAGCAGGGGTAGGAATGATTTTTTTTAATGGTAACTCCATGTCCTTTATCAAAAAAACTCAACTGTTTATGGTTCTGTGTTGCTAAGGGATTAATTAGTGCAATGACTAAATTAACACTGAGACTAAGAGGGGTCTTGAGGCAACTGAGAAGTTGGCAGAAAATCCAGGGAAGGAAGAAACACAGACCCAAGTGATCCTATCACTAGGGACCTGCTTATTACTCTTTATGTGTGTTTTTAGGTGAGGGCCAACTGCAAAGGACACAGAGAAGCAGAACAGGTGTGTCTATCTTACCAAAACATGCCAGGAAGTCCAAGTATAGTGCTGTGTACATAGTAGTTTCTCAACTATTACATGAAGATTTAGTGAATGCCTGTTCTACTGAGCACCGTTCCAGGATGGGGCATAACAATGAGAAAAACAGTTCCTGATCTCATTATGCTTGTGATCCAGTAGTAGAAACAGACTCATGATCAAGCAATGAAAGTACAATAAGAAAATACTGTGCTAATATAATTTCATCCAAAGAGCTTTAAGGGCACATAAGAAAGAGCAACTAATTGCCTAGGTGGGAGTGAGATAAATGATGCTGCTGAAGACAATGTAAGGTAGCATCCATAACTAGATAACAGTCTGCAGAGCAGAAATAGGCAAGGGGTTTGAAAGATATTTTTTGGTGTCTAGTGAGGCAGAATTAAAAACATTATATTCATAAAAGATGCTGATGGGTACAGAGTGAGGACCTGAGCTCTGGACTTCTGATTCCAGGTCCTCTACCCTTTCCACCTTGTAACGTAGCACCTTATTAGCTAAAAAATTAAAACACATATGTTTATTTTAAAAAGTTGGACATGTAGTTGAACCACTCTAGGCAACAGACCTGGAGTAGGAGATGTTTCTCCTTCAAGGTTTAAGACTCATCTTTTCTGGAAGCGCTGACATTTCACTTCTGATTGTACAAGTGGCCTGTGGTGTATCTACTATTGTGGGCATTTATATTGAGAAAGAATACTGGAGAAACTTTTTATCTTTGATCCTTGAACTGACAAAAAAGTGGCTGTGTGGAGAAGTAGGAAGGGAGTGATGGGCAGGGGGAGGCAGCCACTGCAGCTGGAGCAGTTAGAACAGGTTTGACCACCACCCACTGTTCCATCATTACCCCTCTGGCTCACACCAACCCTCCCTTCTACACACAAAAGGACAGGTCTGAAAATGTAAGAGTAGTTGCTTGTCCAGAAGGAATTGAGGACAGTGGTAACAATTAAGAGTTGGCAGTGTAGGTAACCTTGGTAGTAACGGGAAGGGGTCTTTTCATACTGTCAGGAGAGACATTCTCATTCTGGAGGAAAGCATGCTGTCACTCTTCAGAGGATGTCCTCAGTAGGTATGGGGAGTTGGGTCTATGGTGGGCTGATCCTAAGAACACCATCAGGGAAGACCTGATAACATGCCCAGGGCTCACAGACCCAGTCTTTGACCTTTCAAAAGCTCCTGTAGGAAGCCTTTCTTCTACGATGCAGAAATTGCAAAGACACAGGACAGAAACTAGAAAGAGATGACTAGACCTTGAAAGAACTATGGTCTTCCCACCTAGAATCTCAGAAGTCTGTAAACGTAGACCTTACTGGGGATGAGCTCTTTGGATTATTACCTACCCCTTCTCAGTAGAGGGAAGGAAATCTCTCCTTTAAATAAAAAGACAAATGACACTAAGGATAAACAGAGAAGCATCCTTAACCAAAATATTTTAGTATAAAGAAGCACATGACAAAAGTCTTTAACCCTCCCTACTATCACCCAAGGTAACATATAGAACATATGTACAGGCATGAAACCAGATAAGCTCCCAGGAAGCTCTGTGGGAAAAGGATGGTTTCCTTAAAGAAGGCATAGGAGGGGGAGAGGGTTTTTTTTTTGGTGAATTGAAGGATTAAAAAATTTAACCTCTGAACTGCTCCTGACTGCTGGCACTGTTTGTTTGTTCTATTTTTTATTTATGGTATTATCCAGGAAGTGCCATGTGTGTGCAAATGAAGACTACTTTTATGGCTTTCACTCTAAACAGGGTGTAGCTGTTTTTGACCAACTCATTTTTCTTTATAATGATTAGAGAGAAGCTGACTCCATGGAGAGAACTAGCAGCCAGAGAGAATCAGGCAAGCACCGTTAGATTAGAGAGATGAGAGCTGTGCACAATTTATGGCCATGGCCAGCACTCTGAAGACCATATTGAAAGGAAGGAAAGGTTTTAGTATAAATCAAATAATAAAGGCTCAATTTTAAGGACAAAACCAGTGTTTTCCAACTTAGTTTTTTTTTTTTTAATACACGCGTTACACATTTCCCAAAGGTTCTGTTATGATTTTTCTTCCTCACTATTATCTATTCTTACCTTGTTAGAAAGGTCTTGTCCAGTTTTATTTTCCGTAGGTTGTATTATGAAAGTAATGGAGATTGTGGTTTTATTTTCAAACATAAAATAATCATATTTAATATGCTTTTAAGAACTTCTTTGCCTCACCCTGGAAATTTGGATATGCTTTCTTAAAAATCATGCCCATTCTCCCTGATCTCTCAAATACCCACTTTAAAATGCCTGGAAAAAACTTTGAAATATACAGAAATGAAGATTAAGATTTTGTAATAAGGGTGCTGAAGCAAGACGTGCATACCTCATAGCAGAAGAGACTGCACGGGACAGACTTGTGAGGTTTTTGGATGCAGTGAGGACATGTTACTCTTTATATAAAGGGTCAATGTATTAAAAAATGTTTCTACCCACAGCTTTGCACAGAGCATCCTTGACATCCTTGTTCCTCAGGGTATAAACTACAGGCTTCAGCATGGGGGTGATGATCATGTAGGTCACTGAGAGAAAGAGGTCTTATTATACGGAGTTTCCTGACTCGAGTTTGAGGTAGGCAATGGAGGCACAGCCAGGGTAGACAAAGACCACAGTGAGGTGGGAGGCACAGGTGGCAAAGGCTTTCTTCCAGCCCTCAGCTGAGGCGATCTGGAGGATGGTAGAGATGATGAGTACATAGGAGGTGAAGGCTAGGCTCATGGAAACTAGGATCACAAATAAACTGACAACAAAATTAATTATCTTACTGATAGTTGTATCAGTACAGGAGAGTTTCATCACAGGGAGGATGTCACAGAAGAAATGACCAACCACTCTATGACAAAAGGGTAAGGTAAATATGGATGTCACCTGGACAGCTGTCATGGCCAGGCAAATGCCAAAGGCTCCACACATCAGCTGGACACATACCCTCTTGCCCATGATGACTGTGTATCTCAGGGGGTTGCAGATGACCATGTAATGGTCATAACCCATCACTGAGAGCAGAAAGAAGTTGCTTATGGCTAAGGTAAAAAGGCAGAAATTTGAGTGGTACAACCTGCTAAGGAAATTGGCTGGTTCTGGGCCATGAGGCTGGAGAGCCTCTGTGGAATGATGACTAGTGTGTCCACGATCTCTGAACTAGCCAGCATGCTCAGAAAGAAGTACATGGGTGTGTGGAGACGATGATCAATGTGGATGATGGTCACGATGATGGCATTGCCAGCCAGGTTTAAGGTGTACAGGCTGAGAAAAACCACAAAGAGGGTGATCTGGTGTTCAGGAATCTGGAGAATCCTAGGAAAATGAACTCTGTCACCTCTGTGAGGTCCTTTCTCTGCATTCTTCAGTTTCAGCATCTGAAAGTGATCCAAAGAGTCAACATGGAGAAATTCTCACCACAAAATGGGCTCTAGAACAGGGATAGAGGAAGAAGTTTAGAGGATGCACACGCACATAAAATGAGTCTATTTCTGTGCTCTATAATCAGGAGGGTGCTGGCATAGGTCATATGGCTGGCTTATTCCCCTCCCCATCTTCAGCTTTTGCTGTTTATTTAATCTTCCCATAAGCCTCTGGCCAAGAAATCACCAATATGTGAGACCACCACAAATATCTTTTCAAGTTCTCATCCTGAATATGTTGTTTATGTAGAGCACTGATGGAAGGCTTTATCTTTTAATGACGTGTAAGCCTGAGCCCATTCCATCCCAGCTTTGCCCATTTCTCTTCTAGGGAAAGTACGAGCAGCTGGGACAACAAAATGGGGGTGAGAGAGTTAGACTCATGGAGTTACAATTACTGGTGTCACTTAGGAGAAACTTCTGGGAACAGTGTATAGGGAGCAGAGTTACTCTCAGGAGAGTTGATCTTCAGGAGCGCTTTAGTAGGAGTGAGGATGAGGCATTCTGGGCTCAGCCTAGATGGTCTGGATGAGACAAACCATTGGCAAAATGGCTTTGTTGTAGAAGTATTAACAGGACTTGAGGGTTTATGGGCAAGTAAACTAAGGAGAAAAAGGGAAGTTGTTGGAAAAGAGAGACGAGGAAGAGCAAATGGTGGAAGGCTGGACCTTGAGTGAAAGAAAGAATTAATTTCTTTCAGCAGAATTTGAAGAATAAAGGGGCATGATATTTGGTTTTAAATTGTTTGCTAAACTATATTGCAATGTAAAGTCCCTCAAGAGTCCCAAACCTTCACTTAAAGCTGCTATATGTCCCATCTTCAGTTAGTGGTATTTGGGAAGTGGAGGGAATTGGATGATGGCACAGTGCAGAAAAAGGGCACCACGTGCACAAGGTGAATCCAGAGTGAGGAAGTAATAACTGGAAGAAATATAAGTGCCTCTCTTGTCCTACCTTCCCCCTTGCAAGTACATACAATATTTCCCAGAAATCTGGTGAGGGACTCTGGGATTGCCACCATATATCAAATGATGGTTTGAGCCATTTTACTTAAAGAACAAGATAACACTAGCAGCCTGGAGGATTTTGGTGCATCTAGGAAACTTCCTCTAAAAACCTAGAGAACATTCTAGATTCTTAGTGAATCCAGATTCCTAGGAATCTAGGAAACACAATCTAGAAAATGCTGTGGAAAGTACTCTCATGGAAAATAAGGAGGCAAACATTTAAAGTAGAAACGAGTGTGCCACTAATAATTAAAGTAATTTAGAATTAAAAGACCGCTCAGATACCAAATGGATAGGTAAAGATTAGAGTGACAGTGTAACTCTTAGCACCTTTTTAGAAAGGATGAGGTAGAGCTATGGAGCTGTGGCCACTTAAATTTAAATTAATTAAAATTAAATAAAAGTAAAAATTCAGTTCATCAGTCACACTAGCCACATTTCAGTCTCCAAAAAGCAACATGTGACTCGTGGCTACTCTATTAGATGGCGAAGATATCAAATATTTCCTTCTGTGGTGAAAGTTCTGTTGGACAGTACTCCTGTGGTGTATTGCTGTGGACAGATGTGTGGAATACGTTAAACAATGACAAAAAAGCTATTTAAAGAACAATAATATGGTGTGCTGCCAGATGGTTACAAATATGTGTGTGTGCATGTGTCTGTGAATGCATATAAATATTTATTTATGTAAAAATGTCTGAAAGAATATACACCTGATATTATCATGGGTTAATGGTGATGTTGGAGTGGGGCGAGATTACAGGAAACTTTGGCTTTTTGCACTGCTGTGTTTAGAGTGAGAATTATGATGGATTTTGACGTTTTTAAAATTTTGAGCATAAAAGTGTGGCTCATATATAGCTTGAAGAAGTCAAGGAGGATGACAATTGAGAACAGGCATCACATTGAGCAAGAAGGAAGTCATTGATGACTTACTGGCCACAGTTTCAGTAGTCTTGGGCTGGAAAGCCTAGTTACAGGGAGTAAACAAAAAAGAATTTTGTAAATACGTCATCAATGAGAACCACAGATTGTGTATGCCTTTTCCCTTTCTTGATGAGCCTGTTGCAGTGAGTGACAAAAAATAGTCAAGGAGATATTGAGCCAGGGAAACTGTAGACATATGTGGAACAGGGAAGAGGAAGAAAATATTAAACTGAATTGAGTCAGGAGGAGGAAAAAAAAATCCCTGATATCTTTAAATTAGGGTCTGAGAAGTGCTGCTTTCACTCCAAATCAGCCACAGATTGGTTGTTAATATGCTTTGTGTAGACAGGAATTTGCTTTCTTTGAGTAGATTATAATGGTATAGATAGTTTAGCTGATGACAAGGGAATATGAGCCAGGTACATAAGCACAGGAAAGGAAAAAAAAGGGAGAAAAGAAGTAACTTTATTGCCTATGGTGCATATTTGGATTGAACAGACAATAAGAGGCTATCTTAAGAAAAGATATTCTTAAAACTTGGGGGAACAAATGCAATAAAAGGCCAGATCAAGACATGTGGGAGCACAGAACAATGCAAATGTTCAAAGCAACATTCTTTCCATGTTGTTAGTATAGTCTCCCTGGGTGTCCATAGGCAGATTGGTTCCAGAAACCCACACGGATACCAAAATCTGAGGATGTTCGTGTCCCTTAGTCCCTTGTATCCTTGGGTGGGTTCTGCATCAGCCTATACGGAGGGCCACCTGTACTATTGATTTAGAGGAAAGGTGTGTAGCGTGTGAGGGAAAGGTGAAGCACCACCACTAGGGGGAACTATCATTTCTCCTGCCCCAAGAACTCAGCTGCAGCCAAAATCTTACTTCCTTTAACCGAAACAAATAAATAAACAAAAGAGCTCTTCAGTAATTGGTATACGCCTTCCATAGAGTTCACTTTAGTGGCTAGCTGTACTTTCTAGAGTTGGTGTCATCCACTCACCCTGATTTTTCCCAGTATTCTTCCCAACCACGTTACTCTCCATGTCAGGATTTCTATTATGCATCTTCCTCCATCTTGTTACATCTCCAGGGATGTTTTAGCATCCCTTATAGATTAAGGGCAATTGCCTACTTATCTCACTTTTTAACCTGTCTCTTTTTGAAGTGCAGAAGCAATCCAAAATTGTCACTGTAGTGGAATATGTGGCTCAAATGACAAATAGAGGGCTGTTATTGTCCCTGGAGGTGAGAGAGACCCCAGTAAAAGAGGTGGCGAGGTATGGAATGCGGGAGTAAATCACATTGTTAGCCCTCCTTGGTCTTCTTACACTCCTACACAGAAGAAATCAGGTTGCAACAGATGCCAGTGTTCACCTTGGGAAGGGAGAAGAGGTCACAGAGAGCACCATGGAGCCAAAGAAGTGTGTGGAATGGGTAGGTCAGTTCTACCAGTGGAGATTGGCCAGGATGAGTTCTTGAGCGTCAATGAACTGAAGGACAGTTTTAGCACTAAACGGCCAGCTCCTTTTTTCCTTCTGGCTGCTCCTCTGAGTCTCTGCCCAGTCAGAAGTGACTGCCACTGGGCACAGTAGCAAGAGCCCTTCTCCCACATATATTCTGGGTCTTCTCTGAGACTGAACCCTAAGGGTATTTCTGTGTCAGGGACATTCCAGTAGATAATCTCAAAAGCATGGTATATAACAGAAAGGAGCTTTCAAAATGATTTATATATTCCAGATGGATAAAAACCCCGTGGGGGAGTAAGAATACTGAAATGTGCTCATGCATCAAAATTTCAGTCATGAAGCCAATATTCCTATTAGAGGAAAAAGAAAAAGAAAATAGAGGGAAAAAACACACTTTGAGGGTGTAGGAAACACCATTTGCAAAGGGAAGAAATTGACAAAAATCACAGGTATTTAAAATGATCTGAATCTTTATAAGCAAAATCTGTGCTTAGAAACAGAATCTGCATTTTAAAAAATTAAAATATACAAGGTAGGCTAAGCTGCAGTAATGATATTTTGTGTGTAAAAGAATTATACAGTTAAAAAAATAACGACAATTGTCTTTTTGCCAGACTTCCTGTCCAGTCCTTTCCTTTCATTTTAAACAAAATGATTTATGGAGCCAGGAATGGAGGAGTTGACTTCTTAAGAAACTGATGATGACATGAACTATTTGAATAAGCAAGAGAATGATGACTTTTCTTTGGGACAGAAGCCGCCTCATACCCCAAAGAGTCCACCCACCTTCTTGAGTCTGTGGAATCTGCCTGTGCTCTTTTCTGGTTTTAGAGCATGCCAGGCAATCATGACATTTTACAGAACATCACTGCAATGCCACGAAAACCAACTGTCATTTTTTTGCCAAAAGAAATAACAGCATCTTGGTGTCTTTCAAAGCTCAGCCTCAGCTCAGGTTCTAGGTCAGCCCTATTGGATTATTAGGTCACTTACATTTCGCTTGACTCAGGCTGAAGTGCAAGGTGACACATTCACATTGAGATCTCTGGCCCTGTTGACTTTCCCTTTAGAGGAGCTGCCACTGTAACCTCTGATTTGGAAGGGACTCTCAGAGGAGAATTCTGTTGTCTGGCTCTTGTCCCCTGGGTTAATTTGCCAAGAGACTTACTGTGCATCCCGTGGGTCTGTGTGCAGTCAGAATTCAGAAATGAGCCAGAGGATCTCATTACAAATAGATCATGCAAGGAATACTGGGCAAGCTTCGGGCTCACAAGGCCTGGTACTTTTTTCCCAGGGAAAAAATAGCTCAACTCAGAAGATGTGTTGAATGTCACATGGCGCTATCTTTTGAATCCTTGTTAGCATAGTGTCCTTGTTTAGTTACTATTGGTGAAAATGCACTTGTATAAAAGTCAAATGTGGTGCCCCTCAGTGTCTGTAGAAAGAGCTTCCCATTTCTTCTACTAGCAGGACACATCCATGGGTTTAGTCAGGTAAAGATAAGGTTTGGCAGCAGGGACTGAAAATGGAGCATGAATATTTCTTTTTATTTGTAAGAATATGCCAAGAAGTTAAGGCAGATGATTTAAAGTTTTAGGTAATGATTCTCATCCTCTTTGTCATCATAGCTAATACTTCCTGAGGACTTATCCTGTGCCAGAACGTGTACTGAGTAGGTGCTTTGTATTTGTCATCACATCTAATCCTCACAAGAACCCCATGAGGCTACAATGAGGAGTTGCTCCAGCAGCTACAGCTGTAGGTGAGGTGCTTTATACTTGCCTTTCTTCTCACTCCAGAAGCAGCTGGACTAGCCCCTTGTAGACTGTGAGCCTCAGTGCAGTTTATCAGTAACAATAAATTAGTTTTGCTCCTGGATCCTTGGTTGTATGTGACATGATGCATGTGCCTTGCTGCTGCTCCAACTATATGGTGGTACCTCTAGGCATCTCCCATATTGGACTCAGAGAAGAACTGCCACAGCCAGACAAAACCTAAATGAAAAGTTCTGGAACACTAGTGAAGCTCAGTGTATAAGTTAATGAACTCTTTAGTCCTCTGAAGGTTAGAATTAAAGGAGACTCAGGTCATGTTTCACTTTTCCTTGTTTTCTTTCTTTTTTTAAGGAAGATTAGCCCTGAACTAACATCTGCCACCAATCCTCCTCTTCATTGCCAAGGAAGACTGGCGCTATCTTGACCGAACCCCAGGCTGCTGAAGTGGAATGTGCTAACTGAACTGCTGCGCCACCGGGCCAGCCCCTTCCTTCTGTTTTTTGAATGTTCTTGGACACCTATTCTTTCTAAGCAATAGAAATTGCCATGAATACCTAAAATCTCTCCACATTGCTCTTCAAATATGACTACTCATTGGTGCTCTCTAGAGAAGATAAGAGAAACATCTCTTTTTCATCCTCATCCCAACTCAAGTCTGAGCTAAGTCATATCCTGAACTCAAGGAGACCTCATTGCTTTAACCTCAGGCCTCTCCACAGAGTTTCTCCTCTAAAACACAGAGAAAACTGCAAGCCCCTTCATCAAGGAAAAGTCTTTTATAGACTTCTCTGGTAAAGTCAGTCCTGGAGCCATGTGACTAGATGCTCTGACCTGTTTTTCTGCAACCACACAAACAACCACATCCTAACTTGTATGAGATAGAGGCTCAAAAATTGCTTTTCTTATTAGAGATGACTCCAGGTTTTAGCTACTCTTTGCACATCTTGTGTACTACTTGTTCCCTAGGTTCCACTAGCCTTAGTGACGAGTGTGGGGAAAGTGGCAATTATCAAGTTTCTTGACACTGAATCACCCTCCAATCATGTTCCTGGGTCATTATACCTTCCAGGTCCTTCTATTTTCCTTATGAATTCTGAATGACTCAAGTAGTTTCCTCTGTGACTTTTGCTGCCTTCTTTGTTGTGACAACCACTGTATCTGAGAAAAATGCTCAAAGCAAGTTGTCAGAAATCCCATCTCTATTTTAAATGATGTTAAAATGAAACTCTTCTTTCTTCCATTTTGAATGAGCCATCAATATGAGAAATATTAGATAATAAAAAGGGCATGACACAGATCCTCTCATAAGAAGAATTTACAAAGGAAATGGTTAAGAACCGTTTTTCCCAGCTCAATGACTCTTGTGTCCCTTGGCCAGAACAAGGTGTGCAGAGTAGACAGAATGTGGAATAGGGAAGAACTTCTCCGAAGAAGAGCCGTGGCTTTGCTGTTGTTGCTTTGAGAGAGTAGTGGGTCATGTTCCTGGTACCTTGAGAGGATTGTTTTGGTCTTTCTGTTTCCTTTACCTCAAGCCTAGTGAGGGGGCTTCCATGGAATCGCTCAGAAAGCTTCAAATATGCTCCTTGCTATCGGGAGACTTGAGAAAGACTGATGTCACTGTAGAAACAGCAAAGTATTGGTGCATTAAGTTCATCCTGGACTCCTAGAATTTATGGGGACAAGGGATGCATGAGTGTATATCTTGGATGAGGTATAGGCCATGTAGAAGACAGAGCTGATGTGGTCATCTTGGGTTTTGTCCAAAAGAGCCATCTCAGGGCGAAGAGGCTCCCTAAAGTAAGAAACTAGAATGAAACACTAGACTTAGGAGCCATGGAAGAATTTGCAAATGATCACCAAAAATAAATGATACCTCTAACTCAGTGAGAGTTGGAAGGGAAGTAGGATATCAACCTGAGATAGAAGAAAGCTGAAGGATGTGAGCTATGGGTTACAACCCAGGCTGATTATTGTTAGAAAGAATCTATAATAAGATGAAACAGACCTATTAGAATATCAACACCAAAAAAGCAAGCACCATGACTGTTTCACTCAATATTGTATTTTCAGCTCACGTAGTGCCTAGCATCGAGTACTTGCTCAATAAATAATTGAATGAATGGATGACGCACTTGAGTGGACATTGGCTTCATTATTTTTCCCCCTGTTTTATCTCCCCAAATCCCCCCTGGTACATAGTGGTATATCTTAGTTGCAGGTCCTTCTAGTTGTGGCATGTGGGATGCCACCTCAACGTGGCCTGATGAGCAGTGCCATGTCCGTGCCTAGGATCTGAACCAGCTGAAACCCTGGGCTACTGCAGCAGAGCATGTGAACTTAACCACTCGGCAACAGAGCTGGCCCTTGGCTTCATTTCTTAAAGCTTGTTTTAGGTTCCTTGGCAGAAGGCACTGTTAAACTGAAACAGGTAGTCTGCTATTGAGCACTAACACACTGTTAGGGCAAAAAGCATGTCTACGTGCTCTTAGCGGAAATGTGTGCTATGCGAGAAGAAACAGGTCTTTCTAGTTCTCATGGTGTAAGTTTATGGAAAGGTGGTTAACATTAAGAAACCATAAGCAAGCCTTGAGTCACGAGATGGCAATTGGAATCTAATTTCCTACATTGCTAAAGTCCCAGTCTAACTAAGTTGATGTTCTGAATGATTTCTACCTTCCCCGAGATTGAGATGTTCTTAAGAAGCCCTCCCCTGCAACTCCACTTAAGCAAATCTCCCCAGATTCTATCTACTCCTCTCTGCCCTGACTCCATTGCTCAATTATGGAGTTCCCAGATTCTACCCTACTTCCTTATATCTGGTGCCTGCCTCTTTTTCCATCCTGGGTGAGTGGACACGTAAGTTTGAAGTAGTCACTTTGGTTATCATTCTGAAGCTCTCCTGGATGCTTTCTGATTTTCCTTGGCTTCATGCTCCATTATCTGTGGACAAAGCCTGCCTTACCCTCTACATGCAGCAAAATTCTCTTTGGGGTCCTTGCTTCTCTGAAAAGTCACCTCCTATCTGTTGAGGATGTGCCAGGCACTATGCTTCATGATTTTCATAATAATGATAATAATGACTACAAATAACATCTGACAACTATTTTGAGGTGTTATAATTAGGATGCCAGCTGCCGTGCTAAGAGCTGCATCTGAAAGAGGTAAGTAGGGACCAGGTTAGGGAGGGCAACGTTCGTTCAAGGGTTTAAGTGACATTCTGTATGAAGTGGGGATCTGGGTTTTAAACTGGGAAGTCATGTGAGCAATATTCTTGATGACTTCAGGACAGCTTTATGAAAATCAACCACTGTACAGTACCCCTGGGATTTTTGAGAAAAAAAGGCATGTTTCCCTTCACACAAAATGATTTCAGACTCGAATACATTTTTAGTTTTTATTCCCGCTGCTTGCAGTTTTTTCCCCCTTCTCATTACTTGTCGTCAGGTTCTCAACTACTGCTTACTCATCTCATTATAGTTGTCTCCCTGGCATAAACTCAGACCTCTTTTTGAATGATTTGTAGCCGGAAAACCAAATAGAAGGATTTGTGTTGCAATTCTACACACATTTTGAATTGTTAATGATTATGAGTAGCTTGTAAGTGTTGCTACTACCCTACTCATGGAGTGCTCTGGCTTGGTGATATATCTTTTTAGTTACCTAAAGGTTTCCCTCCCAATGCTTTGCAACTTGATTTTTCTGGATAATGAAACACCAATTTCCGAATAAGTAGATATAAGAGAAAATGTTCGGGACTATGACAAGCACTAAACAAATGCAGGTGGCATAATACAATATATATATGTATTTTTTTATTAGGCACACATGTAAACAGGAAATTAAAGAAAAAGAGCTACGGATATAGGATCTAGTATCCAGTTGCCTTTAGCAGATCTCTCGGATGTTGATTATTTCATTTTCAAGTGGTTTTGTTGGTTCAAGACCTCAGTGCCACACCAGGGGCTTGATGACAACATATCCTTCTACCTCATAGCTCAGAGCCCGCCAGTCCAGGATATTGGGATTGAGGGGGGAACCCTTATACACAGACAGAATCTCTTCTGGAGACAGCACAGAGTCCCACATGTACAAATCTCCAATCTCTCCCACAAAGGACTGGTTCTGATTGAACCCTCCTCCACAGGAATCCTGCTCCTGTCCCAGGACAATCTTGGGGTTAACTCCCACAGAATAACCCTGCTTCAGGCCCTTTTTCACCAGCGGCTTCCCATTGACCCAAAATTCAGCAATGCCCGAGGAAGACTCCCAGCTAGTGCAGATGTGCACAGGGCTGGGGAACTGCTCGATAGCTTTGGCAATAACTTTTGTGCCTCCAATGTGTAAAGCATACTGTCCGACTTTGTCTTTATAAATTAGTAGCTCATTATCCTTGGTCCGGATGTTGTAGGAGAAGAAGCTGTAGGCACGGGAGAGGTCACTATAGGCTCGAAAACACACAGTAAACTTCTGCAGCGGTTTCTCCAGCTTTGTGATCAAGTTCACATGGTCACTAGAGGATTCTCTAGGGAACACAAATACCTTCCCACTGAGGTCTGTGGGACAGAGAAAGAAATATGATGACCTTCATCATAAATGCAGGGGAAAAAAAATACCACATTCAACCTCTTTTGTCATCTCATGCTCCTTGACCATTCCCTGACCACCTTACATGTCTGAGCAAAGGCTTCTGGGAGACTGGTGAGGACAGAGACCCAAAGCAGCAGCTTGTTCATGTTCTTGTCCTGGGACTGTTATAGCAGCAGCAGTGTCAGGATGAGAGTACAGTTAGAACAGTGGTTGTCCACACAGCTTCTGAGATTCACACTCTTAGACCTGAGGCGATTCAGGGTATATATGCACCAATGGGTGAAGATAGGGATGGAGAGCACCAATAATATGTGAGCGATTTTCAAAGCCTGCTCTCTGGTGCCAACAGTCAGAGCTACTGACAGGGATGGAGGGGTGGGGCCCTGGACTGGGAAATCGATGGGAGTTGTTTATTAGATACAAGGGATTGCCAGAGTTCCTACCCCCTATGACGCAGATTCTGGTGCTGGGAAGAGAGTGGCTGTAGAGTTGCAGTATTATGGATGAGATGAGAGCTCAAGTTGGCCATGTCAGGAGGGCCTCATTCCTCTCTCCAGGACCCCTCTATCTGATGGCCCTGTGCTCTGCTGAGAGCTCCTGAGCCATGTGGAGGGTCCTCCTTGAGCTCGGGCCTCTTGTGGGCTGTGGGTGCAAGGTTTTTTCTTCCTTTTATAGTTTTGTGAAGTAGTCTTCTGTTTGTAGGACGTTCTGGGATTCTGCTTTCTGCAGAAGACTCTGAAAAGTCCCATTACCTTTGATTAATTCAGTATTAAGTAATATGTCTATGCCATTGCTAAGGGGAAGAAGAATTAGAGTATGCAAGTCTGTCTCCCTGAAGCTTAGTGTTTTTGACTACTGTTACTCAGCTGTTTTTCTTCTTTTGAGTATCATGGTGCTTCCTTACACTAGATTTTCTCCTTTGTCGTTATGAGTTGTTTTCCTGGTAACCCGCCCACTATTTGCAGAGATGTCAGCATGTCACTCAGTTTTCCTCTCTTCTTTGTGTCTCTAACCATTGAGGGTATATTTACATTAATCTTTGGTGATGATCTGATTAATATATTACACTCACATCTACTCACTAATTCCCAGGCACTACACTAGGTGCTAAGGATTCATTGGTGACATACCCTGGTACAACCCCAGTGACCTCCATCTCCATTTTCTCTGCTACTACTTAAAATAGCACGCTTTATTAGCCACCACTCAACCTGCTCTGCCTCTAAGATATCAAACTGAACCTCTCCTTTCCAGCCACATTATTTTCCTTCTTTCCTATCCCTAATTTCTGTGAAATCTTCATTCTCATCCTATTGTCCTGTCTCTTGTTTATTCCTTCTTCTCTTAGTTTTCTAATCAGTGTTTTCAGTGACACAATAACTGCCACCAAGAATTCCCTTGCTCTATCATTGTTCAAATTATCCTCCTAATCCTCAGCTCTGGGCAGTTCCCATTCTCTATATTTTTCTCAGCTGAATCCCAGGTTATAAAACCTTATCTGGCTTGTTGGATAGTAAGGGTTAGTGTGGAGTTAGGGTTATTGCCTCTTGAATTAAATACAAATCCTTTGTCTTGGAAGCCAATGCCATTCACAGTCTGGCTCCAACCTGGCCTTAACAAACTTGGCCCTATCCTGTAGTAAAAACACCTCTAATAGTTGTTCTCATATGTGCCTGGCTTTCCTGATTTCATTACTTCTCTTCATTGCTTTTACTCTATCTTGAATTTCTTTTTTATCCATCTGTTTTTTGAAACCCTAACCATTCTTCAAAATCAATCTCAAAAGTGATTTGCTTCATGAAGACTTTCCTGATGTCTCCATTAGACATTATTATCACATCTTTTTTTTTTCCAGTTTTTTTTTATTGAGTTATTGATAGGTTACAATCTTGTGAAATTTCAATTGTACATTAATGTTTGTCAGTCATGTTGTAGGTGCACCACTTCACCCTTTGTGCCCACCCCCCACCCCACCTTTCCCCTGGTATCCACTAAACTGTTCTTGGTCCATAGTTTTAAATGCCTCATATGAGTGGAGTCATACACAGATTATCTTTCTCTTGCTGGCTTATTTCACTTAACATAATTCTCTCAAGGTCCATCCATGTTATTGCAAATGGAATGATTTTGTTCTGTTTTGCAGCTGAGTAGTATTCCATTGTATATATGTACCACATCTTCTTTATCCATTCGTCCATTGATGGGCACTTAGGTTGCTTCCACGTCTTGGCTATTGTAAACAGTGCTGCAATAAACATTGGGGTGCACAGGACTTTTGGGATTGCTGACTTCAGGCTCTTTGGATAAATACCCAGTAGGGGGATGGCTGGATCGTATGGTAGTTCTATTTTTAGTTTTTTCAGAAATCTCCATACTGTTTTCCATAGTGGCTGCACCAGTTTGCATTCCCACCAGCAGTGTATGAGGGTTCCTTTTTCTCCGCAACCTCTCCAACATTTGTTGCTATTAGTTTTATATATTTTTGTCATTCTAACGGGTGTAAGGTGATATCTTAGTGTAGTTTTGATTTGCATTTCCCTGATGATCAGCGATGATGAGCATCTTTTCATGTGCCTATTGGCCATCAGTATATCTTCTTTGGAGAAATGTCTGTTCATGTCTCCAGCCCATTTTTTGATTGGGTTGTTTGATGTTTTGTGATTGAGTTGCGAGAGTTCTTTATATATTAAGGATATTAAGCCTTTGTCAGATATATGACTTGCAAATATTTTTTCCCAGTTAGTGGGTTGTTTTTTTGTTTCAATCCTGTTTTCATTTGCCTTGAAGAAGCTCTTTAATCTGATGAAGTCCCATTTGTTTATTCTTTCTATTGTTTCCCTTCTCTGAGAAGGCATGGTGTCCGAAAAGATCCTTTTAATACTGATGTCAAAGAGTGTACTGCCTACATTTTCTTCCAGAAGCCTTATGATTTCAGGTCTCACCTGTAGGTCTTTAATCCATTTTGAGTTTATTTTGGTGAATGGTGAAAAAGAATGGTCAATTTTCATTCTTTTACATGTGGCTTTCCAGTTTTCCCAGCACCATTTGTTGAAAAGACTTTCTTTTCTCCATTGTATGCCCTCAGCTCCTTTGTCAAAGATAAGCTGTCCATAGATGTGTGGTTTTATTTCTGGGCTTTCAATTCTGTTCCATTGATCTGTGCACCTGTTTTTGTACGAGTACCATGCTGTTTTGATTACTGTAGCTTTGTAGTATGTTTTGAAGTCAGGGATTGTGATGCCTCCCGTTTTGTTCTTTTTTCTCAGGATTGCTTTAGCAATTCGGGGTCTTTTGTTGCCCCATATGAATTTTAGGATTCTTTGTTCTAATTCTGTAAAGAATGTCATTGGGATTCTTATTGGGATGGCGTTGAATCTGTAGATTGCTTTAGGTAGAATGGACATTTTAACTATGTTTATTCTTCCAATCCATGTACATGGAATGTCTTTCCATCTCCTTATGTCATCATCCAATTCTCTCAGAAAGGCCTTGTAATTTTCATTATATAGGTCCTTCACTTCCTTAGTTAAATTTACCCCAAGGTATTTTATTCTTTTTGTTGCGATTGTGAATGGTATTGTATTCTTGAGTTCTTTTTCTGTTGGTTCATTACTGGAGTATAGAAATGCTACTGATTTATGCAAATTGATTTTATACCCTGCAACTTTGCTGTAGTTGTTGATTGCTTCTAACAGTTTTCCAATGGATTCTTTGGGGTTTTCTATATATAAGATCATGTCATCTGTAAACAGAGAGAGTTTCACTTCTTCCCTCCCTATTTGGATTCCTTTTATTCCTTTTTCTTGCCTGATTGCTCTGGCCAGGACCTCCAGTACTATGTTAAATAAGAGTGGTGATAGAGGGCATCCTTGTCTCGTTCCTTTTTTCAGGGGGATGGGGTTCAGTTTTTGCCCATTGAGTATGATGTTGGCTATGGGTTTGTCGTATATGGCCTTTATTATGTTGAGGTAGTTTCCTTCTATGCCCATTTTGTTCAGAGTTTTTATCATAAATGGCTGTTGGATCTTGTCAAATGCCTTCTCTGCATCTATTGAGATGATCATGTGGTTTTTATTCCTCAGTTTGTTGATGTGGTGTATCACGTTGATTGATTTGTGGATGTTGAACCATCCCTGTGTCCGTGGTATGAATCCCACCTGATCCTGATGTATGATTCTTTTGATGAATTGCTGAATTCTGGTTGCCAAAATTTTGTTTAGAATTTTTGCATCTATGTTCATCAGTGATATTGGTCTGTAGTTCTCTTTTTTCGTGGTGTCCTTGTCAGGTTTTGGTATCAGCGTGATGTTGGCCTCATAGAATGTGTTAGGAAGTGTTCCATCTTCCCTAATTTTTTGGGATAGCTTGAAAAGGATAGGTATTAAATCCTCTCTGAAAGTTTGGTAGAATTCCCCAGGAAAGCCATCTGGTCCTGGGGTTTTATTCTTTGGGATGTTTTTGATTGCTGTTTCAATCACTTTCCTTGTGATTGGTCTGTTCAAATTGTCTGCCTCTTCTTGAGTGAGCTTTGGGAAATTGTAGGAGTCCAGGAATTTATCCATTTCTTCTAGGTTATCCATTCTGTTGGTGTATAGTTTTTTGTAGTATTCTCTTATAATCTGTTGTATTTCTGCAGAGTCTGTTGTTATTTCTCCTCGCTCATTTCTGATTTTGTTTATTTGAGCTTTCTCCCTTTTTTTCATTGTAAGTCTGGCTAGTGGTTTGTCAATTTTATTTATCTTCTCAAAAAACCAGCTCTTTTTGTTTCAATAGTATTTATTTCTGCTCTGATTTTTATTATTTCTCTCCTTCTGCTGACTTTGGGCTTCATTTGTTCTTTTTTCTCTAGTTCAGTTAGGTGTGCTTTAAGGTTGCTTATTTGGGATTTTTCTTGTTTGTTAAGATGTGCATGTATTGCGATGAATTTTCCTCTTAATACAGCTTTTGCTGTATCCCATATGAGTTGGTATGGCATGCTATCATTTTCATTTGTTTCCAGGTATTTTTTTATTTCTTCTTTAATTTCTTCAATGATCCATTGCTTGTTCAGTAGTGTGTTGTTTAGTCTCCACATCTTTGTGGCTTTCTCAGCTTTTTTCTTGTAATTAATTTCTAGCCTTATAGCACTATGATCTGAGAAGATGCTTGTTATTATTTCAATTTTTTTAAATTTGTGGAGGCTTGTCTTGTTTCCCAACATATGGTCTATCCTAGAGAATGTTCCATGTGCACTTGAGAAGAATGTGTATTCAGCTCCTTCAGGGTGGAGTGATCTATATATGTCTATTAAGTCCAATTGTTTTAGTTTTTCATTCAGCTCCACTATTTCCTTGTTGATTTTCTGTCTGGATGATCTGTCCATTGATGTGAGTGGGGTGTTGAGGTCCCCTCCTATTATTGTGTTGTTTTTAACATCTTCCTTTAGGTCTGTTAATAGTTGCTTTAGGAATCTTGGTGCTCCTGTGTTGGGTGCATAGATATTTATAAGCGTTATTTCTTCTTGATGAAGTGTCCCTTTGATCATTATATATTGTCCCTCTGTGTCTCTCTTTACCTGTCTTATTTTGAAATCCACTTGGTCTGATATGAGAATTGCAACACCTGCCTTTTTTTCCTTGCTATTTGCTTGAAGTATTGTCCTCCACCCCTTCACCCTGAGTCTGTGTTTGTCCTTGGGGCTGAGGATTATCACATCTTTTTAACTCCCCGTAAGGTTAAGATCAAAGACTTTGGAGTAGAATTTACTACTAGTTAACCATTGTGAAAGTCACTAAACCTCTCTGAACCTTGGTTTCCTTTTCTACAAAACAAAGATAAAACAATCCAACTTGTAGTGTTTTTCTGAAGATAAATGAGATACTATAATATGCATAAAGGGCATGGAACAGTGTTTGGATGCTTATTATCATATCATTTTGAAGCCTTTTATAGATATTACCATTGTCTGTCTCATATTATAGATATTAGTTGTTTTTATCTCCTATCCTCTCTTGATTGAAGCTGAGAATTAGGTCTTATTCATTTTTAGGTCATCCATTTTACTTATCAATTATTCCTGCACATGAAAGAAGATGGTATATTTGTGGGATCAAAGGATTCGAGCAAGGTGAGGGCTTTTTTCACATAAAACAGTTTAGAAGCAATAAAAGGCAGAATCCAATTGAGTAATATGAGCAGGTCATGCTGGAAGTGGGAACTGGGAGGTAACCTTTACCGGGAACCCTGGTACTTTCGCAAGTCCCTTTCCCAGATGTTAATTAATGAGTGCCATAAAATGTAGAGACTACAGGGTTCACCAGATGCTTCCAGTTTTCATCGTAAATTAATAAACTGTCATTCTGTCAACCAAAAATGGTTTGGAGATCAATGTAGAAGAGAATCTTCTCTAATGTGATGAGGCCATGGAGCTGGCCCGGGGCGTGAGTGATCTTGGAGATGTGGGGGGTAATGGAGTTTGTACTGCTGTTAGCGCCAATGCCAGGGTTAATAGCTGGACATGAAAATGGTGTGTTCAGGCACCGTGAAGAGACAAAGCCGGGCTGGAAAGGAGATTTCGTAGTAGAATGGGAAAAGGGGAGGGGAGGTCAGGTTTGATTCTATTCTTCAGTTTCCTTCTCTGGAATATGTGTCTTAGGCCTCGGAAAAGAACAGCCCGAGCTTCAGGAGTCATCAAAGTGGAAACTGAGGATTCTTTCTGTGGTAGAAAGGAAGGCTCTGATGTCAGAATATGTGAAAATGAATCCTGAGTCTTCTTCATAATTGGGTGCAGTTCTCAAAGTGAACCAATGCCCGCAGTTGTTGAGAGGCTCCTGGGTGCCTTCCTGCCGGTGAATGCTCGGATAAGAGATGGTGGCTCCTATCTGAGTGGCTCTGGAAGGGTTGAGGGGAGGGGAGGAAAAATGACAGTATGTTAAAGAGAAGCAAGGCCACCAGTAAGTAGAGTTGTTCTGGTGACATCAGTGGGCAAGGAGTCAATTTGGCCTTCAGAGAGGAGCAGAGAAGAGATCATTGGCAGTGCCAGGAGGAGGGCATGGCATAAACTTAGAGCTGGAAAAAGGCAGAAGTGTGAGATGCAACTGAAGATTACCTGAGGGATTAAAGAATACTTGATAGATAGTTTCTAAGGCCTTGGGTATTTATGGAAGACATAAAGTCACAATAAGATAGGAAGAGACTGAAGGAGAAGATGGGTAGAACAGGATTTGGGTGCTAATAAAGGATTATTTGCCATGTGTTCTGTTAGCTGTAAGAGAACTTAAGAACATTTATTTGTAATAGACAGAAAGAGATAATGCAGGCACCAAGAGTGACTGATTATCACCCTGATATGTGGTTGTATAAAATCAAAGGTACACAATCTTAGACTGATGGCAGGGTCTTATGGTAAAAGAAAAAAGGGCACAGAAACATTTTTAAAAATAAAGATACACAGAATATGGAATCAAATTAGATTTTACTCCAAATTTCTGACTGTGTACAATTAGGGAAAATATGGTGCTACGATTGAGAGGAAGTTATTTGGAGGAGGTAGAGAGTAGGTGATAAGTTTGGTTCCTAAAATCCTAAATTTGAAATGATAGTATGACTTACCCATTGAAAAGGCCAGTGGAGAATTTGAAATATGTGAGTGCGACTTGGGATTAGAAATATAGGTTTCAGAGGAATCAACATATAAGTGATGATGAAACAAAAATGAATTATCTATTTCAGTAGAAGAAAGAAGAGAGAAAAAGTCAGGGAGTCAAGCAGTGAGGGAGCATTCTTGTTTGTGGGGTTGGAGTCAAGGGAAGAGTCCGGGAGGGAGATAAAAAATAATGTTTGGCAGAAAGAAGGATAGTGTGTGTAGTGTCACGGAAACCAACTTGGCGTAGTGTCCAAGAGGCAGTGTCCGGTGGTATTAAATGCATCAGAGGGATCTAAGTAGAAAGGATGCTGGATTTAGCCATAAAAACTTCATCAGTGACCTTTGAAAGAGCAATTTCCTTAAAGTGAACATGGCAGAAGCCAGCTTGCAGAGGATGATGGAGGGAGAAAAAGGAAGGGAATCTGTTTCCTAAGGTTTCGTAATTCTGACAAAGAGCAAAAGGCAAGAAACAAGATTCTCTAAGGGACTCAGGATCCAATGTGTATTTCCCATACAGATTATAGATGGTCTCTTCTTGACAGAGAGGCTATTGTGTCTCTGCTTCCCATCCTGTAATATTTCACCCAATGACAGAGAAAAATCAGTGTCCACCTGAGATTATAACTGACCTTTCGACCAAACAGCTTTTTCAGATTCTAAATGCCGGGCTCCAGACTGCTGGCAGACTCTTATCTCCTGTCCCCAATTCTGGTATAGTCACAAATTGGCCAATCCTTTCCCAGGTATTGTTGATACATATGAGTCTTTTCTTGATCTCAGTTCTCTGTTCCTAATTTCAGGGCTCATTTATTTATATTTATAAGAGAAAAATCCCTAAGTTTGTCATCTTCTACTTTTGGGTTTAGTCCTATATCTAGAGCATGTTACCTCAATAAAATCTCACTTCTGAATTCAGAATTTAACTGAAACTCCTCTCTAGAATGTCACAATATTGATTTCTCAGTCGTTATTGTTCTTTATATCCCTAAGTTGTGTATTTATTTTTGAACCACTCATCTTCATAATATTTATAAAATTTACCTTCAATGCTGAACTGAATTTTTCCATATTTTATAAAAATAAAATTTGGATAAAACTTAACATTCAGTAGAACCCACCGACCATAACCATCTCTTTGCCATTCACAGTACCTTCGTGAGAATAGCATCTGGGGGAGGAGATGTGAAAAGAAGAAAAAATATAATGGCAGGGACTCAGTGTAATTCTGTGTCTTAAGTATGTTGAAGAGAAAAGTTCCCTTCTTTATATATAGGAATATATTTCTCAGTCCAGAGTGACAGAGAACACATACACTGAAGAAGCGGGGGTAGATTTCTCACTTGTGCAGCTAGAAGAGGTCTTATCTAGAGCTGTCTTGTTTTACTCTTGTCATCTTTTCTTTCCCTGTGTCATGTTTCTGCCCATGACCTAGAGTCCATGTCAGAACAAGAATTTTGCCATGTTGACCCATTTAATTCATACACCTGAAACTGTAGAATACAGAGAAAGAACCTCACAGAAGTTGACAGAATTCACCTTGCTGGGTGTCTCCAACTTTGTGAGTGCTGTCATCCGTATTTAACTTCAGCAGAGAATGCCATGATCATGGCTCTCACCCACATCAACCAAGTACTTCTTCCTGAGCATGCTGGCTAGCTCAGAGATCATATACACTGGTCATCATCCCACAATGCTCTCTAGTCTCATATCTCAGAATTAGCCAACCTTTGTTCTTTGTCATCTTGACCACCACCGTTATGTGGTCATCTGAAAATCCCCAAGATGTACGGTCCTTTATGAACAAGAAGGTGCATGATAAGTGTTTGAACCAGTTCACAACAAGCTTTCTATTTAGTCTACTCATGAGATGTGAAATGTTTGTAAGCAGGAAAAACACTGGCCAGGACTAAAGGTCTCCTGATGAAATAAGTCAATCTGTTAAGAAATGCTTCTATCCACAGCTCTGTACATGGTATCCTTGGCCTTTGTGTACCTCAGACTGTAAACAACAAGGTCCAACAGCAGAGTTATGATGGTGTAGGTTATGATGGTGTAGGCCAGTTGGTGTGCAAGGCCTTTAGTATTGGCCTGGTCATAGAAGTTGTCCAGATGTCATCCATGTTCCATTTGTACTTCTGTGACACTGTGGCGGCCCATTTCTTCTGAGATATCCTTCTTGCCATGAAACTCTCCTGCAATGACAGTACTATCCATGAAGTAAACAATTTTTTATTTCCCACACATATGTCCAGATGTCCATGGGCTTGGCTTACAGTTCCTATATCAACATCTTTATTGCCTCCATCATGCTTAGCATTGCCTCATCTGGAGGCTTTGCCACCTGTCCCTCCCACCTTACCATGGTCATTGTCTGGTATGGTTGTGCCTCTATTACCTCTGTCAAGCCCAAGCTTATGAATCTAATAGAAAATAGACCATTTCTCAGAGACCTACACCATCATAACTCTGCTGTTGGACCTTATTGTTTACAGTCTGAGGTACACAAAGGCCAAGGATACCATGTACAGAGCTGTGGATAGAAACATTTCTTAACAGATTGACTTATTTCATCAGGAGACCTTTAGTCCTGGCCAGTGTTTTTCCTGCTTACAAACATTTCACATCTCATGAGTAGACTAAATAGAAAGCTTGTTGTGAACTGGTTCAAACACTTATCTTGCTCTTCTATCTATGCTCTAGAAAGAAAGCAGAAGCTAGGGTTTCTGCTCAGGGTGCACATTACTGCAGAGACAGGCAGCGCTCCAGGAGCACTTTGATGACTTATTCTTATGGGGGAGCATTTTGGTTGAAAATCCTCCTGGCTCCACTTTATCTGGCAATTTGGTGCTTGGTTTTTGTCTTTGGTTGGAGCAGACCCAGTGATGATGATAGCAGTGACTTCAGTTAGAGAATCCCAGGGACCACCTGAAACTTTCCCGACTTACATGATTTCAGTTACATGATCCTTAATAGGCATTTCAAAAAGACTGTCTTTATCGTTTCATGGTTGAAAAATAAATAGTTGCAGCAAAGAGAGGACCTTCTTTCCATGAATTCATCCCCATTGGCCACTTAAATAGTGTATATTTAAGTGGGGTAACTTTTGCTTTTGTGAGAGAAAACAGAAATCTTTTTAAAGCGCATTATTGTTGCAGCCCCAGAAAGTGAGCAAAGGAAGAACAGATAAATGACTCTTCTCAAGGAATGGTGCCTTCACCAAAATGCCTCTTCTTAAAATTTATCTTCGTGTCCCTCAAAAGCCTTTGAGAATTGTTAATCCCATACTTGCTGTGGGGTAACTATTCGGGACGGAGGTGGCTAATTCTGGGCAAGTGGCTTTGATTGCTCTTCTCTAAGTGTGAACTGCAATTTTCAATAAATTAAGCCCCAAAATGCTCATTTTCCCTTCTGCTGAGGGGGTAGGTGGAGGCTGAAAGTTTATTTTTGCCCCATGTCTTTTTCCACTAGAGTTCTTCTGAAGAGTTTTTTTCTGCTCATACCTTACACTTTTTTTCTTGGATGAGTAGTTATGTGTTTAATTTAGAAATTCTTATGTATCTCTGCTGTTAGAGCTAGAAAATACATTGGAAAAGCCTAGCATAATTATGTCTATTTTTACACACTCCCATATTTTGGAAATAAGTGATCTATTGTTGTTTTGACTCCAAGGTCAATCTTTTCATTTTCTGTCTCACACTTTTGTCATATCCTTAACCACAAAATTAGGTTAGGGGCACATTTTGGTTACCTATGATTTTCTCTTCCTTTAACAGACTACTGAAGGTCATGGGTCCCAGACTTAGTGGGTGCCTTCTCCTAGAATCTCTCTTTTATCTCACATAGGAGGCTGGGTAAGTTAGTAGGTGATGCCAATGTCTCAGTGAAGATAAGCACTGGATGTACCATAAGGGGAAGTTCTGAACCTGAGTCCATAGATTCCATAAGGGGTTCTTGAATGAGTTTCAGTGGGCTTATGAAGTCTCTGGAATTGTGTGCAAAATATTCTGAGTGTGGGCATGTGTGCAATTTTTTCATCAGATTTTCAGAGAGGTCTCATCTGTCAGAAATAAAAATCTATTACTCTAGAATAGAGTTTTGTAAAACTATTTTGACTAAAATCTATAGTAAGAAGTATATTTTATATCACAATTCTGTATGTATGCATATAAACATACATATATAAATGTATCGATTAAAATTATCATAAAACAATACAAAGACTTACATCAGGAAAATACTAGAATGTTTGAGGAATGACAAGTAGTCCTGTGCAGCTAGAAAGGAGTCACAAGAAGAGTGAGTGATAGAAAATGTATTGGTAGAGGCTGCCTTCATCATCATGATCATCATCGTGCAGCTATTCTCTTCTCTTCTACTCTCTGTTTCACCCAGGCAACCTTGGCTGCCCATTTAGCTCTAATTTCACAGTTCTTTGCAAATATCTTTAATATTTTAGTGCTTATCATGATGTATTTCCACTTAAAAAATGGATCTTTTAGTAGATAATTTTGTCATACTTTCACTCAAAATATAAGTGCTGAGTATTTAATAAAATGTACCAGTCACTGTCCTAAGACAGATAGAGCCTATATCCTTAAGCTCAGAATCGCAAGACAGAGACAAACGTGAAAAAAACGTGCAGACACTGGGATAGCTGCACACCTAGGGAGGTGATGTGGTAGAGGCTGTCAGGGGAGAGTTTGGTCAGAAAAGAATGATCACTCAGTTCTACTTGGGATAGTCCAGAAAGAGGATGAAGCCAGAATGGAAGATTAGGGTTTTCAATGAGGTGAATTGGATTTGCGTAGGGTGAGAATGATACAGCAAATGGAATAGCATGGCTAGCTCAGAACCTTGAAAAAGCATGTTTGCTAGAAGAATAGGCATGCTCATATCCATCTCTGCATCCTCGGTACCCAGCACGGGGCCCGACACATTGTAGGCTCTTAATACAACAGTGGGTAGATGAACTGGTGAGCACTTAAAAAGTGCAAGGCCTTGTGTTTGTGCTTTCTGGCATTCTATAGCCAACAGAAGCATCTGGGCACATTTCCTCTGGCTCCCTTATAGCCTCTCTGTATGTCAGGGTGAAAAGAAAGAAAGAAAAAATAGCATGCTAGAAATGCAAAATTCCATGGGCTCTCTTTTTCTTCCATCAGATTCCTTGACAGCTTAGGCCAAGTTCTCCTCCTACTCTCTTTTCTCAACCTATAAGAAACTGATCTGAGGAGAAAATAGCTGCAGCAAACCCAACAATAAGTTTAAAGTCTTAGTGAATGGTACAGTGCCTTTGGAAGAAAAAGAGAAGGTGGCAGAAGAGGTGAGCCCAAGCTAAAGGACCAAAAGATGAGCCCAGCACACAGACCAAGTTTTTAGAAAGGCAGATTTAAAAGGTACCTGACCCCAATTCAGTTTGCTACTGCAGGGTGTTTGTGTATGTGTGTGTGTGTGTGTGTGTGTGTGAGAAAGAGAGAGAGTGTGTGTGTGAGTGTGATTGGGGGAAGGCAATTAATATTTGAAGCTCTAGAATGTGACAACCACTGTAGTAGGAAATCACATTACTTAATAATAATTCCTAAAAATTATATAGGAATTCACAAAACTCTTCTTTCACATGCCATTTTCTAATTTGAGATTTGTAAAACTTCTGAGGCATTATTTTTCCCATTTTGCTAGTCACTGCTACTATTTCTGCTGCTGCTGCTGCTATTATTGCTATTGGTAGAGCTAGCTTATTATGAGCCAGACACCGTTCAAAGTTGTTTATGTGTGTTCACTCTTTTAATAATCAAAGCGACCCTGTGAGGTAGGTAGTATTATACTTGCTTTCTAGGCACAGAGAGTTTGAGTAACTTGCCCTAGAAGCCACAGTGGGGAGTGGAGTCCTGGGATTGGAATCAGGCACTCTGAATCCACAGCCCATACTCAGAAAAAGGGACTAAGGGGCTCACCAAAGTTCATACAATAAGTGACAGGATGGGGCTTGGGAAGAACTGGGCCTCAGACCCACATGAACTAACTCTAAATTCCATATCCAGACTTGTATACATGAACAGCCCTCACTTATTCATTCTCACAGGATAAGGAATAATATATCAGTAGGTTTTCAGATAACTGACCATATCCTTTTTGGGCCCAAACATATCTCAGTTCAAACATTATTAGTAGAAATTTCTCAAAGATGCTATCCTCTTCTTTGCCTTTGTAAACAAAGTATACACACTCAACAGTTTACTGTGTCTTGAGCTGTGGTACATTAATATCCTCAGGAATTTCTGAGATGACTGGGAGGTGTTGCCTCTGTATTAAATTATCCATAGATTGCAAGGTATTTTTGTGATTTTTAGAAACAACTTTATTGAGGTATATTTTATAGTCCATAAAATTCACTGTTTGAGTATACAATTCAATGGATTTTAGTTTACTTATAGAGTTGTGCTACCATCACCATGATCTAAGTTTATAACATTTTCATGACCCTAAAAAGAAACCCTGTACCTATCATCAGTCACTCTTTGTTCCCTCCCACCCCCAGCCCTAGGCAACCACTGTTCTATAGATTTGTCTCTGTGGATTTTCCTTTCTGGACATTTCATATAAGTGGAATAATCCAATATATGGTCTTTCATGTGACTTCTCTCAATTTGCATAAGGTTTTCAAGGTTCACCCCATGTTGGAGCTGCTATCAGTATCCCATCCCTTTTTATGGTTGAATAATATTCTGTTGAATGGCTATACTACATTAATTGATTTCGGGATGTTAAATCAACCTTGCATTCCTGGGATAACTCCCACTTGGTTATAGTGTATATTCCTTTTTATACTGTGCTCGAATCAACTTGCTAGTGTTTTGTTGAGGACTATTGCATCCATACTCAAAAGAGATATTGGTCTGAGTTTTATTTTCTGGTGAAGTCTTTGGTTTTAGTGTCAGGGTAATATTGGCCTCATAGAATGAGACAGACATATATTGCAAAGATAGTACAGGATGTTGCAAAGATAGCACAGGAGATCTTGTGTACCTTTCACCCAGTTTTCCCCAATGGTTATATCATATGATGTAACGTAATTATAGTTCAATATCAAGATCAAGAATTTGACATGGATCAATGTGTGTGTGTGTGTGTGTGTGTGTAGTGCTGTGTTATTTTATCATATGTATAGTCATGTAACTATGACTGAGATCCGTTTATCCTCTCATTAATAACATATGTCTTAAATAACTCCTCTACATACATTGAGAACCATATTAGACAGGGTTATAGTTTTGATTTCATCTTTCAAACATAACTTAGAAAACTCAAGAGGAGAAGGAAAGCCCATTTTATTCACCTCTATTTTTGCCTACTGTGTTTTTCCTTCCTTGTTAATGTTCCAAAAACTCTTCTTTTAATTTAGAGAACTTCTTCTAGCCATCCTTTTAGGGTAGGTCTGCCAGTGACAAATTCTCTTAGTTTTCTTTTCTCTGAACATGTCTTGATATCTCTTTCCTTCCTAAAGACTGTTTTCACTAGATACAGAATTCTGGGTTGACAGTTCACCTCTTGCGCACTTGAAAAATGTTGTGCAACTCCCTCCTGTCCTCCTCAGTTTCTGATGAAAAGTCTGCTGTCATTCAAGTAGTTTTCATTATTTCTCTCTGGCTGCTTTCAAAAGTTTTCCTTTGCCTTTTGTTTTCAGAAGTTTGACTATGATGTGTCTCAGTGTGGATATTTTTTTGGTTTGTTCTGTTTGGGGTTTGCTCAGATTCTTGATTCTGTAGGTTTATGTCTTTTGATATATTTGGGAAACTTTTAGTTGTATGTCTTCCAATAATTTTTTAGTCCCATCCTCTTTCTCCCTTTTCCCTGCCACTCTGATGACATGAACATAATATCTTTTATTATACTCTTGCTTTTTCCTTAGACTCTATCTGCTATTTTTCTATCCATTGATTTTTCTCTCAGTTGTTCAGATTGGATACTTTCTATTGTTCTAGGTTCAGATTAACTTATTCTTTCTACTGTCCTTTCCATTCTTCTGTTGAGCTTATCCTTTGAGTTTTTTATTTTGGTTATTGCATATTTTAGTTCTAAATTTCTATTTGGTTCTTCTTTATATCTTCTATTCTTTTGCTGAGGCTTCCTATTTGTTGCCGAGATTTTTCTTTATTCATTTGTTTCAAGCATGTTCATAATTTCTCATTGAAACTCACTTTTATGGTAACTCCTTTAAAATCCTTGTTAGAGAATTCTAAGATATGTGTCATGTTGGTGTTGGCACCTGTTGATTGTCTTTTTTCATTTAGTTTGAAATCTTTCTGGGTCTTGGTATGACAAATGATTTGTGATTAAAACTTGGATATTTAGAGTATTATAAGACTCCAGATCTTATTTAAAACTTATGTTTCAGCTAATCTCCTTTGACATTATTCTGAGAGGAAGGAGCCACCAACTTTTTACTGCTAGCCGGGGGTGGAAGTCCAGGTCCTCCACTCAACCTCTGTTGACAATAGGGTGATGAGGTACTTGTTACTGCTGAGTGGGGGTGAGAATTCAGGCTCCCCACCAGACCTGAACTGATATCACCTTAGGTGGGAGTGGTATGGGCACCTCTTTACTGCCCTCCGTGAGGCATCCATTGACACTATAGGGGGTGGCCTTGTTACTGCTGAACGGTGGTGAAAATCCTAACTTTCCCTTAGGCCTCCTCTGCTACCCCTTCTGTAGGGAGGGGTAGAAGCACCTTGTTACCACCACATGAGGCAGAAGTCCAAGCTTCCCACTTGGTCTCCACTGAGAACACTGGGAAGGGGGTTGTTACTACCTAGCAGAGGTGAAATTTCTGGTTACACATTTGGTGTTTTTTGATACCATTCCAGTGAGGTGTTGGGGTGTTCTCATTATAGACTGGTAAAAATGGAAGCCTGGGCTCTCCACTTGGTCTTTGCCGGCAGGGGTGCAGCTGAGGAAGCAGATTTTTTCTGTGGTGTTTTGCTGGAATACAGTAGTTATCATCCCAAAGTTTTCTTTCTTGTTAGGATACCCCTTTCCTGGTCCTTTGTCTAGAAATAGCAGACTTTTCTTTGGGGCTTTTTTTCGTCTGCACCAATGGCATTTCCAGGTTTCTGGCTTTTCCAATTGCCAGTCTGGGACATAGGAAGACAAAAGAAAAATCAGTGGACTCACCACTGTGCCCTTACTCAGGTCCTGTCTGGTCGTCCTCCTCTTCTCCACCTTTCAGAGCCTTTTTGTGTTTGTTTCATATATAATGTCCAGGGATTTTGGTTGTATTTGGTGAGAGAATAGGGAAAAGTACTTCTGCTTCATCTTCCTGGAAATGGAAATGTTAGGTATTGTTTTATGCAATTTCTCTTTTAATGAATATAGAGAATAAAGAGAAGAAATATGTAATTATACTGTCTTTTATAGTTCCTTATATAATTACCTTTATGGAGCTCTTTGTTTTTTCCCCTATGGATGCACATTATACCTGGTGTCACTTCCTTTCAGCCTGAGGAACTTCTTTTAGTATTCTTTTAGTATTGTCATGTCTGCTGATAGCAAATTCTCTGTTTCTGTTTACCTAGAGATGTGTTTATTTTGTATTCATTTTTGAAAGGTAGTCTTATATATAAGATTCTTCATTGGTGATTTTTGTTTAGGACTTTGGATATGCCTCCCCACTGCCTTCTGGCCTCAATTACTTATGATAAGAAGTCAGTTGTTAATCTCATGGGGGATTATCTTGTACGTATAGGATGAATCATTTTTCTTTTGCTGCTTTTGAGATTTTATTTTCTGTCTTTGCCTTTTGACATTTTGGCAGTGATGTATCTGAATGTGGATATCTTTGTATTTATGCTACTTGGAGTTAGTTGAACTTCTTGGCTATGTAAATCAACGTTTCCCTTCAAATTTGGAAAATATTCAGCCGTTATATATTTACAAAGTTTGTTTTCTCTCGTTCCGTTTCTCTGATACTGCTGTTATGCATATGTTGATCCACTTATTGGTGTCCCACATTTCTCATAAGCTCTGTACATTTTTATTTATTCCTTTTCATTCTTTTCTTCAGATTGCATAAATTGTGTTGACTTGTCTTCGAGTTTGAAGATTGTTTATTCTGCCAGCTCAAATCTATTATTCAGGCCCTTTAGTAAATTTTTTCATTGTTATTGAACTTTTCAACTCTAGACTCTTCAGCTGCTTTTTTATAATTTCTGTTTATTGATATTTTTATTTGTTGAGCCATTGTTGTCATACTTTCTTATAATCCTTTAAACATGGTTTCTTAAGTTCTTTAAGCATATTAATAACAGCTGCTTTGAAGTCTTTATCTGCTGAGTTCAACATCTGGGTTCCTTAACAGTAGTTTCTATTGCTTGCATTTTTTTTTCTGTGTATGTGTCACACCTTCCTTATGTAATTTTTTTTTTATAAGTCTCATAATTTGTTGTTGAACTAATATAGAAAGTATATTGTAGCCACTCTGGATACTGATCCTTCTGTTCAGGACATCTTGTTCTTATTTGTTTATTTATTTATTTGTTTAGTGTTTTGGCTGGACTAATACTGGAAATCTTTTCCTCTCAGTGTGAAGCCTCTGGTATCTCTGCTCAGATTCTTTCCACTTTTTTTCTTTAAGGCTGGCTTTTTAGGGATTACCTTTTGATCAGCCTAGCTCTGATGATCCAGCGATAGGTCAGAATTTGTGCTTACCTCCTGGTAGAACCTCTATGGAATAGAGCAGGAGATGGGAATGGGGGTAGGAATGGCTTGCTCTTCACTAGCTGACTCACCTAGAGCTTCCCTATGGAGCAGGAGTTGGGGATGGGGAAATGGGCATTCCTGCTACCCTTCCGGAATAGATCTTATACGACATTGAGCTGAAAGAGATGGAATTTGCTGTTGTTCACTAGCTGCCAAGTCTACCTACAATAGTTCTTCCACAACACATAGCTTGGGGGGAGGGCGTTCAGGTACTATCAAGTGCCACAGTCTTTCACTCTTCTCACCAACTTTGTTCTTGTTAATTTTCCATAGATTTTGCTCAATAAATGTTTCTCAATTTGTTGTAAGCTCTTTGGTCAAACTTCAGAGACTTTAAGTGATTGCCTGTGATAATTTTGACCAGGTGAGTAGGTATCTATTCAAGTAAAAGATTTTGTGGAGCTCTTTGTGTTGCCATTCCCTGAGTTTTTGTGTTCTCATTTTGTGATTTTGCTAATTCTATTTTTACCATAATTATTTTTTAAAAATAAATACAGATTTCTCACTCTCAACGTGTCAGACATTGGGTTTGGCACTAGGGATGCAGAGATAAGTCACCACAAGTCCTTGCAGGAAAGATAACAATCTAGTTACTCTCCCTTACATGATGGTATAACAGGGGCAGTAAAAGGTACATTACAGAGTGCTTCAAATACAGTGATTACAGGGCCCTAACTCTCACAATGGAGGTGGAGAGTTGGCTGGAGGTGGGCTTTATACAGGAAACAACCTTTGAACTGGGTCTGGAAAGATGAGTAAAAATATGCTTTTGACAGGGAAAAGAAGGGTCTTGTAGACAATTGGAGGGTACAGAAAGCCAGTATGCAAGCCAGGTATGTTCAGGAACATGCAGATTGTGTAGAAATTATGGAATATTTTAAGCCATGTAAAGCACTTTGGATTTTATCCTTGTTGGTGTGGGAATATTTTTGAAGAGTTTTAGACAGAGAAGGGAAGTGATGGGAGGTACACATAAAATAAATAACTGTGGCAGGAGCAAGATCAGTCAAGGACACTAGGAATCTGTGTTACAACTTACAAGACTTCATTCCACAGCAAATTATCTAATATATCCTTTGCTTTAGTGCATGTTGTTTCTAGAATATGCCATGACTCCTCATACTTTTTTACTTTCCATATTCCATTTTCTCTGTAAAAATCTGTAGGTGAGAGACAAGGAGGGTGGTGTCAGGGTAATGTTTTAGCCAACCAAGTAGCCAATGGGTAGTAAGAAACAGCTTCTCTGAGGAAGTGGCATTTAAATTAGGATACTTATTAACAGAAATAAGCTAGAGGTTTCAGACAGTCTAAGAAGCAGAAGTTTTCTTAGGACCCAACTGCCATGACTTTCCCAAAGACAGAGTCTCCTAGCACCAGCAGAAGGATATCTGGTGTGGGAAGAAGAAGGGAAGAAGAAGAGCAGTGGTTTTCCAAGTTCACACAATTTCCTTGTTGGAGTGGTCTTTAGAGGTCTGTTACACATTTCTACATGTGCCAGTTGAATGTATCTTTAAATTAAAAAAATAGGTGCTAAAGAAGCACTAGGTTTCTGAACTCTGAGAAACTTGTATATATTTAACACACTTCATGATCACCTACCTTATGCAAGGAAGGCTCTGTTCTAGGCATCTCTGAGTTCTGCTTTGCAAGAATAAAGGAAAGAAGCAAGACTTAAAAACTCGAGAACAGAAAGCACCAGTAGTAGTTAAGGATAACATTTTCTGCTGTAGCAGGCTTACTACAAAATTTCATAGCATACCATTGTGCAAATTTATTTCTGGCTCATTAAAATATGACTGCATGTTCTTGATTGGCAAGAGGCTCTCCTCCAAGTCATGATTTGAGAACTCTACACGGTATGGCTCTGTCATCCATAGGGCTTCAGAGTCCGGTGCTGGATTTTGTGCCTCCAGGTGAGGAGGGAGAAAGGCAATGAAAAAGCCTCACTTGCTTCTTAAGCATGATAGTCTGGAAGTGCTATCTGTCATTTCTGCATGCCTTCCATTGACAGGAGTTATTCCTGTGGCCACACTTAGAAGCAAGGCTGGGGAATGTAATTTTGAGCTGGGCAGCTGCTTCCCAGCAAATATGCTACACTCTAGAAAGAGGGCACAAATCATTGGTGGGGGGCTAGACAGCTGTTTCTGCCATAGAATCCTACTATCTTTAGAGTAAAGCTAAGTGAGTTTTTGGTACTTAGATTTAAGTGGGTTCATAGTAATTCTTGGAATTAGTGTTTAGGAAAATTTCATTGAACGTGTCTTGTACCATATGAAGTAAATGTGACTTTCCTAGTTTTATGGTGTATAACTCTTTTAATACATTGTTGCATTTGATTTGCTAATATTTTATTGAGGATTTTTGAATCTATGTGTGAGAGATATTATTCTGTAGTTTTCCTTTCTTGTAACATCTTTATATGTATTTTGTATTAGAATAATGTCATCCCCAAAGAATGAGTTAGGGAGTGTTCCCTCTGCTAGTTTCTGGAAGAGCTTGTAGGTAATTGGTGTTATTTCTTCCTTAGATGTTTGGTGGAATTCACCAGTGAAGCCATCTGGGCCTGGTGCTGTCTTTTTTTGGAAGGCTATTAATTATCAGTTCAATTTCTTTAATAGATATAAGCCTATTCAGATAATATATTTCTTTGTGTCAGTTTTGGTGGATTGTATCTTTTTTTTTTTTTTTTTTAATTTTTTTTTAAAGATTTTATTTTTTCCTTTTTCTCCCCAAAGCCCCCCGGTACATAGTTGTGTATTCTTCGTTGTGGGTTCCTCCAGTTGTGGCATGTGGGACGCCGCCTCAGCATGGTCCAATGAGCAGTGCCATGTCCGCGCCCAGGATTCGAACCAACGAAACACTGGGCCGCCTGCAGCGGAGCGCGCGAACTTAACCACTCGGCCACGGGGCCAGCCCCGGTAGATTGTATCTTTTAAGGAATTTGTCTGGGCCAGCCTGGTGGTGTAGTGGTTAAGTTCATGTGCTCTGCTTTGGCAGCCTGGGGTTTGCCAGTTTGGATCCTGGGCGTGGACCTACACACCATTCATCAAGCCATGCTGTGGTGGCATCCCACATAGAAGAACTAGAAGGACTTACAACTAGAATATACAACTATGTACTGAGGCTTGGGGGAGAACAAAAGGAGGGATATTGGCAACAGATGTTAGCTCAGGGCCAATCTTCCTCACCAAAAAAAAAAAAAAAAAAGAATTTGTTCATTTCTTCTAAGTAGCTCTATTTGTGGGCACAGAGTTGTTTATAACATTTCCTTTTTATCCTTTTAGTGTTTACGAGATCAGTAGTGATGGTCCGTCTTTAATTTCTCATGTTAGTAATCTGTGATTTCTCTCTTTTTTTCTTTGGTAGCTTGGATGGAGGCTTATCCATTTTTTTTTTGATCTTTTTAAAGAACCAGCCTTTGGTTTCATTGATTTTCTCTATTGTTTTCCTGTTTTGAATTTCACTGATTTCTGCTGTAATTTTTATTATTTCTTTTCTTCTATTTGGTTTAGGTTTGTATTACTCGTCTTTCTCTAGTTTCCTAAGGTGGAAGCTTAGATTATTGATTTTTGGATCTTTCTTCTTTTCTAATGTATTCATTCAATGCTACAAATTTCCCTGTAAGTACTGCTTTTACTACACCCTACAAATTTTGATGTTGTATTTTCATAATTTTTAAAATTTCTCTTGGGAGTTCTTCTTTGACTCATGCTTTATTCAGAAGTGTGTTGTTTAATTTCCATTGGGGTCTTCCAGCTATCTTTCTGTTATTGATTTCTAGTTTAATTCCATTGTGGTCTGAGAGCATACTTCATATGATTTTTTTTTTCTTTTAGATTTGTTAAGTTGTGTTTTATGGTCCAGAATGTAGTCTATCTTAATGAATGTTCCATGCGAGTTTGAAAATAATGTGTATTCAGCTGTTGTTGGATGACATATTCTATAAGTGTCAGTTAGATCCAGTTGATTGATGGTTCTGTTCAGTTCAACTATGTTCTTACTGGTATTCTGTCTGCTGGATCTATCAATTACTGATGAAGGGGTTTAATAGTAGATTTGTCTCTTTCTTACTTCAGTTCTCACAGTTTTTGCCTCATGTATTTTGATTCTCTGTTATTAGGCATATACACACTAAGAGTTGTTATATCTTCTTGGAGAATCAGCCCATTGATCATTATGTAATGCCCCTCTTAATGCTTGTTAATTTTCCTTGCTTTGAAGTCTGCACTGTCTGAAGTTAATATAGCTACTCCAGCTTTCTTTTGATTATTGTTAGTATAGTATAGCTTTTTCCATCCCTCTACTTTATTATTATTATATTTTTGGTGAGGAAGATTGGCCCTGAGCTATCATTTGTTGCCAATCTTCTCCCTTTTGCTTGAGGAAGACTGTTGTTGAGAGAATATCTATGCCAATCTTCCTCTGTTTTGTATGTGGGATGCCGTCTCAGCATGGATTTATGAGTGGTGTGTAGGTCCATACCAAGGATCTGAACCTGCAAATTTGTTTGGTGTTTTCTGCATTTCCTGGGTCTGTGGTTTGGTGTCTGTCATTAATTTTGGAAAATTCTCAGACTTTATGACTTCAAATATTTCTCCTTTCACTCCTATCCTTCTGATAAATCCCATTATGTGCATATTATACCACTTGTAATTGTCCCACAGTTCTTGGATATTCTGTTTGCTTATTTTTATTTTTTCTTTCTGAATTTCAGTTTGGGAGTTTCTATTAACAGATCTTCAAGCTCACTGATTCTTTCCTTGGCCATGTCCAATCTACTGATGAGTCCGACAAAGGCATTCTTCATTTCTATTAAAGCATTTTTGATTTTTAACATTTCCCTTTGATTTTTCATTAGAGTTACCACCTTTTTGCTTGCATTACCCATCTATTCTTGCATGTTGTCCACTTTTTCTAGTAGAACCATCAGCATATTATAGTTCTTTTAAATTCGCAGTCTGATAATTCCAAAATCTGTGCCTTATCTGTGTCTGGTTCTGTTGCTTACTTTGTTTCTTCAGAGTTTTTTACCCTGCCTTTTATCACACCTAATAATTTTTTCTTGTAAGCTGTACATAATGTAGATTAGGTAATAGGAAGTGAAGTAAATAGGCCTTTAGCATGATTTTTCAGACATGTTTATCTGGCTAAGTGTTAGCTTGGCTACTAAAGGTGTCAATTTCCTCTAGTGTCCTTGTTTTTGTCTCCTTACTTTCTTTGGGTTTCCCTAAAACTCCTTCTTAAATAGAGTCCATTTCTTGCAGCCGTCTCACTTATAATCAACTGTTATACTGCGTCTCTGTGATGTGGTGGTAAAGTTTTGGAGAGGAGAGGTGTTCTATAATCTTATAATTAAATCTCTTGTTTTGTTTTGTGGGCTGTAACCTTCAGAAAAACTTCTTAGTCTTTTTTTTTCTCCTCTTATATGAAATAGGAAGGCCAGAGAGGGCTTAAGCTGTCCAATTGCCTTATTTTTAATCTTTTCATGCTTTCTTTCACAAGCTGGGGAGAATTATTTAAATTGTTGTCAAACATTTATTTAGTGGAAAATTTTTGCACTCTTGGGGAGAAAAGAGGAGGGCAATTTTTTCCCAGTTTTCTGAGCATTTTACCCCGGCCCTAAAATTGCATGCTGAATTTAGCAAACACCCTGTAGTTAACCATATCTACCTTCTTTAGAAGACAGTTGTTTTACAATGTCCACAAGTGTGCCCCCCTTCAGGAGATGGAACTTAATCCCCTTCTCTTGAGAGTGGAGTAGATTTAGTGACTTGCTTCTAAAGAATAGAAAAAAGTGGAAATGTCAGGGTGTGA
The DNA here is from genome assembly GCF_037783145.1 of Equus przewalskii. Classification (NCBI taxonomy): domain Eukaryota; kingdom Metazoa; phylum Chordata; class Mammalia; order Perissodactyla; family Equidae; genus Equus; species Equus przewalskii. The sequence continues at coordinate 2,163,186 of NW_027228754.1, forward strand.
TTTCAGAGACTGGATCATGAGAAGCACTGAAGTTTCCTGCCTGCTCTCTCATCTGCTCTTGGATCATTCTTGTCAGAGAGGCACCTAGGAATTGGTAAGGAACTGAAATCTTCTGCCAGGAGCTAGTAAGAAACTTAGGCATCTACTAACAGCTATATAAGTGAGCCATCTTGGAAGTGGATCAACCAGTGCCAACCAAGCCTTCAGATGGCTGCAGTCCTGGATAACATCTTGTTTGCAACTCAAGGAAAGACCCTGGCACAGAACCACCCAGCTAAGCTGATCCTGGATTCCTGACCCTCAGAAACTGTGTGAGATAATAAATGTTTGTGTTTTAAACTACTAACTTATACAGCTATTTAGAGAATATCTATTATTACTTAAGCATGTTCCTTGGCAGTCTTATCCTCCTCCATCTCACACACATACTCTCATATCCCTCAATTGACTTCCAAAATATTTCTTCAAATCCAGTTCTTAAATATAATTTTGCCCCTCTCATCATGTTTTAGTGCTATTTAAGTACCATTTAGATTTGGCAATCTGGGAAATTGCCTAGATAATCTATACCTTGATCTGCCTATGTTTGGGAGTAGGAGAGAAATTCAATGCAGTTTTAGCAATGACATTTGGGGCTTTATTCAGTGAGGTTAGAGGCTGACCCTGGGAATTACTGGATCCCAGAGCCAAAATGAGCCTCTATGTGTCCTGGGATAAGCCACAATCTTGGCTTTCTTCATACCCTGATAAGCTTTGTATTTTGATTTTTGTTTTTTCGCAGGGAAAGATTCATCCTGAGCTAACATCTGTTGCTGATCTTCCTCTTTTTTTTCCCTCCCTAAAGCCCCAGTGCATGGTTGTATATCTAGTTGTAAGTCCTTCTTGTTCTTCTACATGAGCTGCCGCCACGCATGGCAACTGACAGGTGATGTGGTTCTGTGACCTGGAAGCGAACCCAGGCTGCCAAAGTGGTGAGAGTGCTGAACTTTAACCACTAGGTCATCAAGGCTGGCTCCATACCCTGATAATCTTATTCAGAACAAACCATGTACGTCAAGTAAGAGGATGAAGGATAACATGCAGACATAGGTAAGTGAGAATTGCATCATTTCCAATGACTTTGCCTTGGTGACTGAATGATGTTGGAGTCTGGATGGGGAGTGATTTCTGAAGTGTCATATATAGATTTATTAATTCAACACTTATTAAGCACTCAATATGTCTCAGGCTCTGTTCTAGATGCTGAGTACACAGTGGTAAATATATGCATTCCCTCACCTTGGGGAGCTTGTGTTCTGGTGGTTTTGAGGTTCAGGTCAGGTCCTTGTGTCATAGCCCAATCACAATTGACTCCAGTCAGCACACAGTTGCAGCAAAGCATCTTTGTACATCTCTCTATCTCCACAATCTCTATTCTTTAAAGATAACTCTTTGAAAGGAGAGATCCATTAATAAATTCCAAATAAATTGTGTTTTATAAAGAAACAGCTTGCAAAGGCTGAATACCCTGTGATGTACCCATGCATCAGAGTGTTAGTCCTGAAGTCATTTTATACAAGAGATAGAAAAGAAAAGAGAGCAGGAAATCCAAAACCTGAGGATGCAAAAGAAGTGTCATTTGTTCAGGAAAGAAAGAATGTCAGAACCATGGACACTTATAAAGATTTGGATCTTTGTTACTAAAGCTGTGCCTGGAGAGTAAATATGTGCTCTCTAGCGGGAGCGTGGGGTAGTTAAGGAAATTTGTTCTTGTTAGTTTCTTCTTGACAGGGCTGGGCAGAGGCTGAGGCCCTGTGGAGCTGGTTTTCCACCTCACTACCTGTGGCAGGAGCAGTAGGCTCATGCATCAGTTAGCACTCCGTTGCAGGAAGCAGAAGCCATAAACAGAGATATTTAAAAGAAGTGCTAAGTGTTTAAGAAATTTTGGAGGACTGCAGGAGCAGGCCCCAGCCTGCGACTCTAGAAATGACTCCTAGAGCAAGATTGTTGAACTAGTTTGCCAGGTGTGCTTCTGTCTCTGACAAAATCAGGAGGTGAAAGATTGGGGGCCACTCTGATAGTGATGCAAGGTCCAGAAAGTCACTGATGCTGCTGAGGCAAAGGCCTCTCAGCAGCAACATAGCTAGTGGTGAGACGCTGGAAAACACAGTTTGCTTCCTGCCACTACCACCACAACTCCTGAAACCCATGAAGCTGGTCACTGGCTCCTGGAGTGCTGCTTCAGGAAAACTCAACATTGCCACAACCTTTGTTCACCACCAAGTACCCCCTGTTCTGGCATCTTTTTCCATATAGTTGTTCACGTATCACAATTATGGCTAATGAGAGGTTATATGGATTTCTGCATGGCGTAGGGTGGAAGGCTTCTAGAGGAACTTTTGCTTTTCTGAAAAATAAGATATATATTTCTTGTGCTGTCTCTCCTTCCTGCCTTGAGCCTGAATGTGATGACTAAGCTGCGGAAGTCATTTCGTAACCTCTGAGGTTAGAGCCAACGTATTTTGGAGGGAAATATTAGAAATGCACCACCCTGGATCACCTACTCTGAACTTCTTAGTATGAGAAACAGAAAAATGTTTGTTAGTTTAAGCCACTGTTAGTCTAGAAAGTTCAGATATTGGCAGCTGAAAGCACTTTAAATTTATATAACATCTTTCCCCAACTCTCCCTTTCTTTCTCCTTTTCCTTCTCTTCCCTCTTCCTCCCTCCCTTCCTCCCTTCTTCTTCTCTCTCTCTCTTTATGAGTGCTTTCTTCCGTCAGTCCATGCCTGTGCGATGGGGAAATGGTACCCAAGAGTCCCCACTGACAGAAGATATTGCTGTACCATATTCAGTTTCCACTGGAGGGCATTTGTCTAGTGCAGACATAGCTGAATGGGCCTTTTGTAGCTCACAGCCCTCGTGAAATATATCAGCTGCAATATATCAGCCAGCCCTGACTCCTACAATTGCATTTTTCCAAATGTAAACACTGTACTGCCTCAACTGTGACACTGTTTCTCTGAACATCTATTAGGTTGAACCACTTGAAATTGCTGATAGTTGACAATTTTAACTACAAATAGTAGTAATTTCGTGTGGTGAAACCTAGGATGTATAGTCTGGGAGAGAATTGGAAAACTCTGGGGCCCAAATGAAGCCAATTTATAATCCAATGAGCTACTACCTTTCTCCAGTCAGTGGTTATGTCATCCCAATCTGGTTTCTCTTTCCATGCCAGGACTGGGCATCCCTTCGGGCCATCTAAAAAGTTCAGTCTCACACTCCAAAAGGAACTAACAATTAGCATTTTTAGGCCAAATCTTTCCTTTGTTTTCATCTCAATTCACTCTGAAGCTAAATTGTACCATAGGCTCAAGTAGACTACTACTTATTCTAAGCTCAGGGATTTACACTGAATTTGACTAAGTAAATTGTGGATACAGTGGTGTGGGGTGGAGTATTATTGCATGTGCTTTTATCCAGGAAGATTCCTTAGTGGGTTGCACAGGAGGAGCTCATTGTGGAGCCAGGTTGACCCCTATATAGTAAGTAGAGCCCTCCACAAATGCAGCAGAGGACCAAAAATAGGACTTTGATGTTAATGATTATGACTGTGCTCACTGGGCATTTATCATAGGACATTGAGTACATTCATTGTTTCCTAGGTCTTTATTGGCCCTAGGACAACTAGAAGCATCAGAAATCATCATGGTCTCTGACTCTGATATCTTTTTCCAGTTATATTTCTGGGCTTCTGTGCTGTGCATATCCTTCTACTTTTCGGGTAGGTTTTTAATGGCAGAAATGTTTTCCCCAGTTGAGATTTTTTTCCTCTTTTGCTAGCACTACCAGTTGCAAAAACTGCCCAGGAAGGTTACCAGAAATTTCATTTCAATTAACACCACTGGATTTGCTAAGAAAAACTTACTATTATAACTTATAGACATTCCCAGTGGGAGCTAACACTTCTGAAAAAGGTTTGTCTCTTCTCCAGACAGAGAGATTGAGAGGAAAAGTATAGCATTAACTGGTGGTTAGAGAAAAGTCAAAATTCAGAAGCCGTTGTTTAGTATATTGGTTAATTGTTGACTTTGAGAAATTTGTTCCAGTGACAAAACTCCTTAGGCAGACGTTGTTTTTCTCGGCTTTGTATACCCTGTGCCTAGTATAGGGCCAAGCACATAGTAGTTGTGAAATAAACATAAGTTGATTAGATAAATGAATGAATGAATAAGATGATTATGTGATATCAAGATTCTATTACTATCCTGGAGAACTTCTCCGTGTTTCACAGAAGGGGGGTCTATAAAACAAACACAGCTTTTACTGTTATGAAAAATTGTTGTCAACACACATACCAAAAGTTCCCAATGGGAATATCTGTGCAGTGGAGCTGAGTAATTTACTCATATTATAACTCTCTTCTGCATGAGCCATGACGTAACAGGGAGAAAATGTTCTATTTAGTTTAAAACTTTTAGTATGAACTGATAATCTAAGTCATCCCTTTAGATGATGGTCTTTTGAGATAATTGGATAGTGTTTCCTGTTTTCATCTTCTTTCCCAAATTTTCCAGGGATAGTGACCAAGTGTAGAAAAAGGCGTGTTAGTTAAGAGTCTTCAGTTGCTCTTGATGTCTTTATTCTTTCTCCCATGTGGATCCCATAGAAAGTTTACTGTCTTTTAGTCCACCTGCCTTTGGGCTTCTTTCAGGGTCTAGGGTGACAGAGACTCTCCTTGACCAGACTTTAGTCAGGTTCCCCTAAGCCATCTTCTCAACTAGGCCTTGACATTGGGCTTCAGTGTCCATCCTTGTCAAGCCTGCAGCACCCAGTTTTAGCAATGATCCTTCTAAGTGAATTTAGAAAGAATCCTGCACCCTTGATATCTGATCATGCTTGATATCTGATAAAACTCCTCATCCCCTACCCTTGATATCTATTCACTCTGATCTGCCTTCAGCAAGAATCCTGTCAAGTCAATTTAGCCAGAATCCCTGCTTACCCCTGGTATTCGCTCTTAGTAATTTTCCATCCACTGAGCCCCACCCTGCTCCTTGGTTATTAATCCTACTTGTTCATGCTATATTTGGAATTGAGTCCAGTTGTATACTGAGGTCTCTTCTCCCCTATTGCACTAGTTCCTGAATAAGATCTATTTTTACTGCTTTAACTAATGTCTGGCGCTGAATTTTCTTTGACAGTTATGGTACTCTGGCTCAGATAGGATCAGATTCATCACTGAATCCGAGGGGACCTCTCACCTAGGACCTTAACTGTACAACTTTGAAGACTTTGTCTTCATTCCTGTCTGTCTGATTGAAGGTCCATTGGTGAGTTCAACTCCTGAACCGGTGCTCCCGATGACAGTCCACTGACAGATTTTATTCTACTTGTTTACTAGTCAAATAAGGTGATATTATACCTACTGAATGTTTAAGATTGTATAATAAAATTTGTTATAAAATTATTATAAATAAAATGTATGATGAAAGTTATAAATTCAATCTAAAAACAAATGTACAAGTAAAGATGCAGTAAAAATCAATTGCTTGATATCCATTACTTCATGTAAATCAAGCACAGCAGTAAAACAAAAGACCCCAAGCATTTAACTGTTGTTTTCAGTTTGGCTTTTTTTTTTTTTTTTTTTTGCTGACACTTGCCTAACATGCGTGTGCTATAAAAATAGTTAACAGGGAGGGGCCAGCCCAGTGGTGCAGTGGTTAAGTTCGCAGGTTCTGCTTCTTGGTGGCCTGGGGTTAACCAGTTCGGATCATGGGTGCCGACATGGCACCACTTGGCAAGCCATGCTGCGGTAGGCATCCCACATATAGAGGAAGATGGGCAAGGATGTTAGCTCAGGGCCAGGCTTCCTCTGCAAAAAAGAGGAGGTTTGGCAGCAGTTAGCTCAGGGCTAATCTTCTTCTTCAAAAAAAAAAAGTTAACAGGGAAACAACATGAGATGATACTTTCTTTGTTTAATGATATAATATGTCTGCCTAAAAATAGTTTCCAAAATCTTTTGGGTAAATTACAACCTTATAGTTATGATAAGTCGTAGATATTCATTAAACATTTCAATCATTTCTAAGTAAGATAAACTGCTGAAACATTCATTACTGAACATAAATTTAAGTTCGTATACTTTTGGCTTCTTAATTTTCTATGGTGTAGAGAAGCTAAATATATTTGAATCTGTTAATAAACATATTCTTTTTGCCACATTGAAAACTATGAAGAAGCATGTACCTATAACATTGTGGGATGGAATATTAAAAGAATTTAATAGTCTACCACCAAATGCTGCTATGTGACAGACAATTCACAGTTGTCTGCTTCCTAGTTTTCTCTGTTAAAGAAAGATTACTAATGGTTTAAAAATTATAATCAATCTATGAAAACAAAACTACAAAAAATGATAAGGCAAACAACTTTTTGGGCAAAATATACAAGAAAAGTAGGATGTGTTTTTGATAAGGAAAAGTATGCAGCATGTGTTTTCATTAAGGAAAAAAGAGAGTAAATTTGACCTGAAGTAAAGTGACTGGTTCCAGAATGAGAAAGAGGAAAATATATGAAAAATACCTGAATGGAAATAGAAAGTTGTAGAAGGTTTTGCAGAAAAGTAATTTTATGCGTGGTTAAGCTGGCTAAGATTGAATGAATTTATTTATAAGGTTTTTTTTTTTTTAAATCTCAAAAGTATATTGACACAAAACTAGAATTTGGTTCTCTCTCTAAGATGATAATGTTTTCTTGGATTATCAGTCTATTCTTAATAGACTGTAAAAGATTTTTCTTTACTTTTTAAATAATCCACCTAGGAAGCAAAGGTCCTGTGTCTTATCAGAATAATTTCCTGTGCTTTATGTTAACTTATCTTGACCTTGATTATTTAAGAGTAGCAAGTCTTGTCACTTTTAAGAGCTAAGATTTTTTCTTACACTTTTGACAAATTGCCTTCCCAAAATCAAATCCTAAATGAAATCTTCTTGACTTCGAACTGACTTTGAGATTTCCCAGAGGGCCCCTGGAAAATCTCAAAGGATTTGTTCTCTCACCTTGTAAAAAGAGAGATGTTAAATTCATTTGGTTTATTTGATATGTTGGATTGTATGAAAAGGCATTGTTGAATAAGAAGAGATGTTAACTTTCCATAGGTTATATTTGTATGGGTAAATATTAATATAAATATTTTAAAAATTGTACAAAGTTTCTAGAAATTGGTCAATACCCTCTCTGTCCATGACATGTCCAATGTAACATTATTAACCATAATTATAGTAATTATTTTCAAATGTTATATGTCACAAAAACAACCAAATATTCATGTCAAATGAGCTCTTATCAGATCTTAACAATGGCCATTTTAAGTCTTTTGTCATACCACAGATAGTTTTTGTTTTTCTGATTCTTCCCTGAAAGCATTTGCAATTATCTGCAGGCCAGAATGCTTTGTATTCTCAGAAACCCATGGAAAGGATTATGACAGGCCTTCTGGGCTACAGGCTTCTCATGGCATTGCTTAAGTATCTTGGAGATCATGCCATTGGACTAAGGATTTCCAGAACTCTAATAGAGAAACTGACAGGTTCATAAAACTGTTCACCCAATATCAAGTGGAACAAGAATTAATTACATGGGACTGAATGAATTAGTATAGGATGATTGTGGTTTTGGCTTGGAGCATTGCTTGATTTTTAATGTTCTGTTTTCCAGATACTGTATGAAGAAGCCCTTTCTATTTTCTCTTAAGTTATCTATACTCATACTATTAGTAGATTATGGTTTCATAAACCAAAATGAAACATTTAACTTTAATCCCTGCCTGATCTCTCCAGAGTTTGGAAACCCTTATTGAATATTCTTATTTTCATGGCAAAACAATTATTTGCATAAATTCAATGAGAATCTGTTCTCCTTGCAATAGGACATAATTGGAAACATTGGTTGTATTAACAAGCCTTGGACTGGAATGTCATATTTGAAAATGATGCATAGAATCAGATATGACCCGATAGTATTAAGAAGCTAAGGTTGACTTTATGGAACCAATGCTTACAAAGCCCACTTGGAAAAGTCGGTCTGCTACCTGGCTTATAGGGTTCCCAATCTTACAGGTGAGTAAGGAAGGTCACTCCCTGGTAGGCCCAGAAAACTTAGGGTACTTTGGGGGCTCTTGAGAAGAGAGGAAATCACCACATCTATAGGTAGTGAAGGCAAAATCTGGTGGTGAGTTCTTGGCTTGGCTACCTAGCCCGGAGAGACTTTAAAGATCTAATCTGAGATTCCTATGAAAATTTTGAGCGAAACAAACTCAAAAAGGCTTATGTGGTCAATTATAATTCTTGCTGTATTTATGCAAATAATCAGGCCAAATCTAATCAGACCAGACTTATTTTGTAAACAGCAATCAAATCAGAAATTTTATGTTTCAGTAGAAAACTATAACCTACTCTTTAGGGTTATTAGATTCTAGCCCTGTTCATTGTCTTTGAACCTTCATTATCTACCTGTAAACTGAACTAGATCCTGCTATTTTGCACATTTTTCCAGTCCTTACCATATTCTCATTTCTTATAGTTTCTTCCAATATCTGGCTCCAACTCTCCAAACTAATGCTTGAATTTTTTCTCCCACTCTTCTGACGTGGTACCACTGAGAACTAAAACCTGACTACTCAGATTCTTATTGTCATTAGCTAAAGAAGCCGTATGAGCTGAAGGTGGACACTTTCATGTTCTGTTCTGAGAAATAACCATGACTGTGACATTGATGTCTGTACCATCACTAAAGATATTAAGATTGCAAACTAGGAAATCTTGGATTGCCACTGTCACCCTCACTTCATCATCTAAAGATGCTCCAAACCCCACACCTAGAAATCTTCTCAACTGTTTGCCCACCAAACTCAGAACCTGGGTTTATGGCTATTAATCTTTATTTTTCTTTTATTTTCATAGAAACTCCCCTCATTAAATGCATGACTTCTTGTACCGTTCAATAAACACCCTCTACTACCAAGTCCTAGCAGATGATTCAGCTGGTCCTTAATAAACAAAAGGTGATCAAACAGGAATGGATTTATATTGTTCAAAGGAGAGAGAAATGTCTCTTTTTTCCTTGAATAAGAGGATGGACTGACAAAGATTCTCTCCTTGACCAAACCTTAGTCAGTCTCCTCTAAGCCCTCTTCTCAACTGGACTCTGACCTTATGCTTCAATGTCCATCCTTGTCAGGCCTACATTACCTGATAGTTTTAGCAAGAATCTTGTCGAGTCATTTTAGAGAGAATTCTTCACCTTCAGGGTCTGATCATCCTTGATATCTGATCAAATTCCTCATCCTCCACCCTTGGTATTGATCACCTTGGCCTGCTTTCATTAAGAATCATGTCAAGTCAGTTTAATCAGAATCCCACCCTTTACCCCAAATATTTTAGTAATTTTCCATGCTCTGACCCCCTCCTGCTCCTTGGCTATAAATCCCACTTGTCTATCCTGTATTCAGAATTCTGAGCCAAGTTCTATACTAAGGTCTCTTTTCCTCTATTGCAATAGTTCCCGGAGAAAGTCTATCTTTACTGCTTTAAGTACTATTAGGCACTTGTTTTTCTTTGACAGGAAACTTCTGGGTCTTATCTTCCCCATTTTGAAACAGAGATCACAAATTAAGCTGAATTTATAGGCCCCTCTCCTTAACCACATTGAATCACCAAATTCACTTTGATGGGACAATTTCATGGATGAGGTAGGCAGTGCAGAGAAGCGTGATCAGGACACACACATCTAACTGATTCCCTCCTGTCTCTTCAGTCTGCCTTTATTTTCACACAAACCTTCATGGACAGAAGGGATAAATTTTCTCCAATTCACATGCTGCTTCTTCCCTAATCCAGCCTTTAGTAGGTATCTCAGACTATGTAGGGTTATGTTTCAGTAATAAATTAGCACTGGATTCTCAGTGATTATACATAATATAATACATAACTACTGCAAGCTTTTGGGGTACTTTGTTGTCATCATCACCCCTAGGGATCCAGCCTGATGGAGATACCACGATTTTGTAGCTGCACTAGAATGGATCATGCAGATTTTCCCTATGTGAGGGAGAGTGAACGTGTGGTGGTGTCATGCCTACTCAAATACTTTAGCAAGGAAGTGACACATGACACTTCTCACAGACAATGAATAACAGGACCCCGACTTACTGCAAGAGGGCTTTGAAGTACGGTCTTCTAAGGAGAAGAGTTCAAGATATTGGTGAGCACCAGCGTTATCTACTGCAGTCTTGTTACAGGAAATTTTTATCTGTCCACCAAATCTTTTGTCTTATTAAAGTATACTTTCCCTAGAACAGTATGTCACATAGCTTAGTCCCAGAGATGGAAAGCTGTACAGAGGAGATGTTTTAAAGGATAAACTAAAATGTATTAATTTAAGTTTGTAAAAAATTATCCCCATTATATTCATTAACTAGAATAGGCAGGGTCATGTCTGTCTTCATTTCTAGCATTAAATATGAAATTACAGAAAGATGTGTCATAAACAGAAAATGTATGGTTTTCAGGAGATAGCAAATGGAAGTTAAGATTCCCGTATCAACAAAACGCCTTCATGACAGTCTTGCTCCTCTTACCTATTCTCTCACCACTTGGTGGAGAGGCTCATGGGACCTGACCTGTAAGAAACGCCGGAAGCAGCTCTTCCTTAGCACTTAGGAGATCTTTGTAGGCTCAAAGGGCAACTCTCTATCTAACTTGATCATCTATTTCTGGGATCCTCTGTTTTCATTACATTGTGCTGTGTCTATGTCTATACATTTCATCTGCTCTTATGAGTCGTCACTTTGGTTGTTTCAATTGATTTTCTTTTCTTTTGGTTAAAACTTTGTATTCATCCTGAATTCTATCTTTCTGATCTTCGCTGACTCCTTTCTCTACAAACCAGGGCCAAGGCCCCTGTGCCCTGCTTATCCAAGACTCCCTCAGGTTCAGGATCTTTTGCTCTTTTCTTTTTGGGAAAGGAATTAAGAGAGTTGAAACCCACTCTTACTAAGCACCAACTAAGAGTAGATAGTGTGCTATGTGTTTTCTATAGACAATGACAACAGTAATATTATAAGCAATATACATGTATCATATACTAATATTATTTATCATAATAGATATTATTTATTACATGCCAGTCGGGAGGCTAAATATTTTACATGCAGGTAGTCAAATCCTGCAGGATCCTGTATTCCATGCCAAGACGTTTAGCTTCTATCATAGGTACCTGGCAATCTTATAAAAGTTTTAAGCAAAGGTAACATGATTATTGTTCAACACATAATATTTTCTTGATGACTTTGGACAATGTTATGATGACCAATTATTTTACAATGTTCCAGGGACTACAGGAGGTAAAGAAAATTTGCCTTAGACCATGTGGCCCCAGATAGCTCTGCTCTCCTAGTTGTCAGGCTTGCATTTTATTAGAACAGGTCTGGAATGTTCCATAGAATAAGAAGGAGCAATAGCTCTTAATGAGTAGAGCAATGCCAGACCTGTTCTACATTTCTGTTTCTATTACCTGTGAGCTGGAAATCCAATTTAGCAGGCCCTCACTTAAATTCCATAGAAGTAACTAGTTGTGAATAAAATGATAAACTCCACTAAGTGGAAAGTCTAAAAGCTTCTCCTACTAATCAAGTGTTAAACGTTTTACTTTTTTTCCTTAAAACAAGTTTTGTTTTTAATATATACTGGTTGTTCCTCATTTTTTGAATATTAGTAAAACTCAAAACTATGACCCCCAAATGAAAGGAGTTTTGGACTGTGAAAAATACTGAACAAATGGCAGGAAGCATTGTGCTTTTAGGGTAAATTAAGCAGTTCAATAGATAGGAAATTCAAAGAAACGAGCAATAGCCCTAGGGCATGAAGTCTCACTGTCTTTAGAGCTGGTCTTTCCTGTCTGTGACTGTCCTTCTCACTGTTTTTGTCAGGTTGGAGAGAATTTCAACTCCACTTCTGGAGCTTCGTGAGCACATAATCCTGCATCTCATAGTTCAATGCCTGCCAGTTCGGATGTTGGGTTTGATATAGATGCACTGAAATACAAACTAATCTCTTCTGGGGACAGCACTGAATCCCAGATGTGCAAATTCCCAATCTCTTCCACAAGGACTGGCTCTTATCAAATCTTCCTCCATAGGAATGCTGCTCCTGCCCCAGTACAGTCTTGGGATGAGCTCCACAGAGTAACCCCACCTCAGCCCTCTTGTCACCAAAGGCTTAGCATTGACCCAAAGCTCGGCAAAGCCTGAGAAGGACTCCTAATTGGCACAGCTATGCACCAGGGTGGGGAACTCTTCGTAGACCTTGGAGAAAATCTTGTCACCCTCAATGATAACGTTGTCTCTCCAATTCTGGGCTTAAAAATGATCATCTCATTGCTCTTGGCATGGATGCTGTAGAAGAGGCTGTGGGCATGGAGAGGTCAGTGTAAGCACAAAGGCACACAGTGAAGTTCTGCAGAGGTTTCTCCAGCTGTGATCAAGTTCGCATGAGCATTACTAGATCCTTTAGGAAAAATAAACACCTTCCCACTAATGTCTGTGAAGGAAAGAAAGGAATAAAATAATCTTCACCTAAAATATGAACAGGAAAAGTCACAAATTCAACCTTGTATTCAGCAGCTTCTTGTCTTTCCTTTCCATGGTCTATCCCATCTCCACCTCCCCTACCACACATACACATATACCCTTGACCTTCCAGCTTGTCTGAACAAAGGCTTCTGGGAGACTGGTGAGGACAGAGACCCAATGCTACAGCTTGTCCATGTTCTCAGCAGCAGTGACCAGGATGAGGGTACAGATCGCACAGTGGTTATTTATCCAGCTTCTGACTCACTTGCATAGAGATTCACATTGTTAGACCTCAAGCTATTCAGGATTTATATGCCTATGAGTAAGAGTGGGGGATAGAGAGCACCAATAATGTGTGAGCAATTTTGTAGGCCTGCTACCTGGTGCCGACAATCAGAACTACAGATCAGGAAGGAAGGTTGGGGCCCTGGGCTGGGAAATCAATGGGAGTTATTTATTAGATACAAGGGAAGCCAGAGCTCCAACCCTATGACCCAGATTCTGGTGCTGGGAAAAGTGTGGTTGTGGAGCTGTAGTATTATGGATGAGAGGAGAGGCCAAGTCAGGAGGTCCTCACTCCACTTTCTAGGCGCCTCTCTGTCTGATGGCCCTGTGCTCTGCTGAAAGCTCCTGAGCCATGTGGAGAGTCTCCCTAAGCTTGGGCCTCTTGTGGGCTGTGGGTGCAAGGTTTTCTCTTCCTTTTATAGTTCTGTGCAGTAGTCTTCTGTTTGTAGGACATTGTGGATTTCTGCTTTTTGTTGTAAACCCTGAAAATCTACTCCCTCCCCCATCAATTCAACAATGACATGCCATCACCTTGTTAGAAGATTCAGAAAAATGACAGTCACTGCCTCTGTTTTCTGAATTGTCCTGACACATCTCTCATCTGTCCCTTCTCTTTGCCCCTTTCTTATCGTGACTTGATCTCCCAGGCCCTCATTCACTATCCTCAGAGATGTCAGTATCTAACTGACAGTTTTGTTCTCTTCTGACTCCATCTACTCAAGGCGAGGTTCAATATCCGTCTGTGGTGATACTGCCTTAACATCCATTCTGGCATGCGTTTACTATGCGCAATTTTTGTGAACACCTATTGTGTGCCATGCAGTATGCAGGTTTTGCAGATAAGAAAGTGACTTTTTTGATGGACTTATATCTAGTGACCTCCATCTCCCTTGTACTTAAAAAATCGTGTATTAGAGTTATAGTAAGTCAACTCTACTCTTTTCTCTAGATTTCAAAATAAAATTCCTTAAACACAGATATTTATTATTTCATTTCTTCCACTTTTAATCCTATTAAACTGCTCTATACCTTATTGTGATTACTCTCCTCCTGAACACTCCCCTTTTTTGTTTCTGCCAGCACTTCCTCCCTTTTATTTCATCTTACCTCCCAGCCTTCTGGGACAGGTTCTCCTGATTCAGAAACTGTAATTCAGAATCTTTTTTCTCCTGTTCCAATCCTCAGAGCTGCTCAGACCCTTATTGCCACTTCCTGGGAACAGTTCTGTACATTGTCATTCCTCTGACAGCCTGAGTGAGGTTCAGAGTTGAAGTTGGGTTTAGGTTGCCTTTTACATCTTGGATGAGATGCAGACTTATTACCCTGGGATCTAAAGCCATTTACAACTCTTTCCCAATCTACTGCTCTTGTCTTACTTTCTGCAACAAATCTCATCGTGCACTCAAACTCTTGCACTTGTGGATACATGCCCTGAGTCTCTCCTTTAAAACTCTGATTCAGTCTCTTCTCTGTAACTGAAGTAGCTTTCAGATGTATCTCTGCTTCTCAAAACTCTAGTGGTTCTTAAAAGTCTATCTCATATGCCAACTGCTTCATGAGGTCTCTCCTGATAAGACGGAATGTTTCCATCTTCTGAATGCCACAGTGATGAAGTGCAAAGATTTTGGAATAAGGCAAATGTGAATTGCAAATCCAGCTCTCTCATTTTCTAAATGTGGAAACTTAAGCATTCAAACTTTTTGAACCTGTGATTTCTCATGTAATGTAACTGCCCACATTCATGGGGCTTTAGTGGTTAGTAAATGCACACTAAAGTATTTAGCACAGTGTTTTTCACATAGTAAGTAACTAAAAATCATTTGTTGTTATTGTTACGACATTTTACGATGTTACAATATCCTGTCTCATATTATAGATATTTGTATATTCATCTAAACACCCTTACAAATGGAAAGATTCTTAAAGTATTTTATCCTTCTTTTCTCCAGATCCCATCCATCACCTAGCACTTTGCCTCACATTTAGTAGGGACCCAGGAAATATTTGTTGAATTAAACAAGCAGTAATTTTAAATATGTGTAGAATTTTTTAAAAGTGAAGAGACAGTTAAGGAAAAAGAAGGGAAAATACTGAGTCAAGCACTTTGCTATACTATTCCCTTGGATTAAAGATTCTTAGAGTTCAGAGACCATAGCAGGTGCTTGATACTTATTTTTCATTGTAAATCAAAAAATTACCAGTGTAGTTTATGAAAAGTGCCCTGAACAAATAAGGTCCTTCCTTTTCCTCTTTTTCCCTTTCCTTACTGAAAGAATTACAATTAAATCCATGGGACCAAGCAAGGAAGGCACTCACACTTGGAGGAAGAAATAACTGGGGAGCTGTGGTGACCCAGAGCAAATGAAGAAAGCAGAGGAGTGGCCTGGTACAGGGAGCGGGAGTCAGTCCAGGGACTGGGAGCTGGAGCAGGGTGAGGAGAACATCTATGCAGGGGAGCGTCAGTGGTGGGAAGGGAGGTTGGTTACATACAATGAGAACTGATAAAATAAGAAAATATATTAAGGTTAATGGGCACCTGATTTCTCACTGTTGGAAAAGAGAGTTACAGATATGGAAATGGAGAAAACTTGAATATTCCCTGTGGTATTTGATTGGAATTAGAGGCATTGCTGTGAACTAGTGGTTTTCAACGTGTGTGTGTGTATGTGTAGGGGTGTGTGTGTGTTCTCAAGCTGTTTCCAATAAGAATGCCTGCAAGTGGACCCAAACTTTGCCTTCTAGATACCATATTTCACTAAAAGGAACAAGGGATCCTTGGAGAAATGGCTAATTCCAGGTCTGGATCAGGGAAAATACAAGATGAGCCTGAACTACATTTTTATTATTTTTTTAAAGATTGGCACCTAAGCTAATATCACTTGCCAATCTTTTTTTCTTCTTCTTCTTCTCCCCAAAGCCCCCCAGTAGATAGTTGTATATTCTAGTTGTAGGTCCTTATGGTTGTGCTTTGTGGGACGTAGCCTCAGCATGGCTTGATGAGTGGTACCATGTCTGCACCCAGGATCTGAACAGGTGAAACTCTGAGCCACCAAAGCAGAGTGTGCGACCTTAACCACTCGGGCAATGGGGCTGGCCCCTAAACTACATTTTTTTGTGCCAGAAAGGAAGGGAATGATTAAGGAATAATTGAGACCTGTCAAAAGGACACCAAAGCCAGAATGAAGAGGGTCTCACTGACCAAATTGGGAGTAATTTGAGAATCTATATAAATAATGAAAGTAATTATAACCCATTGAATAAAATAGTAAACAATGAATCTAAAATGATATAAATAAATAATTAAAAATTTCAAACCACCTCCCTGGAAAATATTTACTAATTTAAAAGACAAGAGTAGTGACTTGAAAATAGACAATCTTGATTTATGTCACCTTAATCAACCAGTCCACCTGAACATCAATAGAAACGGGATAATTCAGAATCATATGCCTCTTGATAGCATGCAGCGAAAGAACATAGCATCACTTCTGTCTTGCCAAAGATTCATAACCTGAGTCTTATCATGAGAAAATGTTAGAAAAACTAAACTTTAGGGACACTCAATAAAATATCTGGCCTGTAGTTTTTGGAAATATCCAGGTTATGAAAGCCAAGGAAAGACTGAGGAACTATTCTAGATTAAAGGAGATTAACAAAACATACTAGTAAATGCAGAGCTTGATTCTGATCTGGATTATTTTATTATTAAGGACATGATTGGGACACCTGGCAAAATATTGAATGAGATCTGAGGATTAGATGATAGGAGTGAATCAATGTTAATTTCCTGATTTTGATGATCACTTTGTGGTTAGGTAGATGAATGTCTTTGTTCGTAGGGGATACTAAAGTATTTGAAAGCAATGAGCCCCATGTCAACAACTTACTCTCTAATAGTTCAAGATAAATGTTCTTCATACTGCACTTTCAACTTTTCTGTAAGTTTGAGGGGAAAACAAAGTAAGAATTTGAAGAGAAAAAGTGGCACTCAGTCTTGCCTGAAGATAGATGAGCCATGGTCAAGGGGTAAGTCAGAGAAATTATTTCCATCATAGAAAAAATTAAGGCTGAGCATTTGCAGATTTTCTAGATGGACATGCATATTGGGTAATCCGTTATTCTGAAGAGACTGGCCTCTTTGGAAAGTAATGCTCTTGATCAGGTGGATAAAGGAGAGATGAGCAGAGGTAAGGCAAGGGGGATTCTAACTCTTCCTGCTCTTTCTTTTCTGGAATAAGTCATTCTTTCTTAGGGTCCTGGGGGGAAAGCATCAGCAGGGTCAGGAGAAATCAGAGAAGGAATAGGGTACTTTCCATTGCAGAAGGGAAAGCACTGGAATTGTGATGTGGAAAACTGAATTCCGGGTCTTAATTTCTATTTTCTGTTAGTAAGTGTTTAGGTGAGAGACACTGGTCCTAGACTCAGTGTTTTTGTAATTTTATTGTGCTATATAATAGAATTTCCTTTTTCTTATGAAACACTAAAGTATTTAAGAGTAAAGGGGCATGATGTCTCCAACTTACTCTCAACAATTTAGACTTAGAGATGATGTGGTAAATGGATCAAAATATAAACAATGGGTGAACCTAGGAAAAGGGTATATAGGAGTTCCTTGTATTATACTTGCAACTTTTCTGTAAGTTTGAGCTCTTATAAAAGTAAAAATGTCAAAGAAATGTTGGAAGACTGGGAATCACTTATGGCATTGCCTCTGTCAGATAGAACTGAGAGAAGCCTAGAATAGGAGAAATTCAGAGATCTTGAAGATAACTGAGGATTAACTAAAGAATTTACGAATGTGCTTCAGATAACTTCTGAAGTCTTAAGGGTTAAGCAAGATATCAAAGGTCACTATGAACTCAGGAAAAGACCGAATCAAAAGGTTACTGGATTTTAAACTTAGGGCAGAACAGGAGTTGGAGGCTACTCAAGAATTCCTTCTTCTGACTTACATTGAAATGCTATGGAGGTTTAAAGACATTTAACAGTACTGGATGGAAACCGGCACCATGGTTGATATGACTACTTGATGATAATCCCGGTATGTTTGTATTAAATCAAAAGTGCACAATCCTAGGCTGATGGAATGGTCTTATAGCATAAGGAGGAAGTAAAAGTACATTCAATCTTTACACCATTCCATAACTTTCACGTAGGAAAGAGAAAAACAAGCATAGATCAAATGGAAAAATTAACACATCATTTGATACAGACTCAGAAGAATCTTGAGGGATAGTCAGGGGAAAGGGACTTGCCAGTCAAGGGGAGTTGGAACTGGGCAAAGAGGGAACTCTATATGCCAGGAATATGACATACACATTGGTAAGTTTCCCAGAAGGAACTATTAACCACTAATACTCAGGCTACCATTTACTAAGAAAATCTATCCTGCTGAAATGAGTGTTCTTGGGAAATACTCAATTCTACTTACATAGGTGCCCTCTATCTTCGAAATACTACAGAGACTAATCCCCCAGCTTCTAAAGACAACAATTCTTGCACCATACACACATGTCCATGACATCCCCTCAATAAAGTCAAGGCTAAGGGAAAGAGAAACATCTGGGAGGATTGCTCCAGAAATCACAAAGCATCAACCAACTGGAAAAATTAAAAAGTCCAATTTTTAATAAGATCCCTTGACACTTGTCTGGAGTCTGACTCTCTTGGTTCCCTTGAGATAGTCAGGAAGATTTGAGAAAAAGAGACCCAGGAGAGCAAAGCTAGTCAATGTGGCTTTTCCTTGGAGATTCCCCTCTTGATCTCTGAGTGTATAGAGGCAGTTCCTCCTCTTTGTTTGGGCATAGCTTTCAGAGCCAGGGGGCCAGTGTGCATGTCATGTGCCACTCTTTCTCTAAGCTATAGTGCTATCTCGAGAGATGTAAGTGATTCTAAGATTATGTATCCTTGAAAAAGCACTAGGTTTTTTGTTTGTTTGTTTTTTGTAGATGCTATCAAACTAGATTTGAGTGGTGTTGGGGACACATATATGTCCTTCTTAGCTTAGCAGGCTCTAGTCTCACTTGCTCTTGCATCCATCTTGAGCCAGAATCTGTAGTTCTGGGATGGGAAACCACAAAGATATTCCAATTGGTCTCATGTCCTAAAATCACAGCCTTGCAGATTCTTTCCCATTATCCTATGATCAGGTGTTTTTCTTCCTCTGGTTTCTTCAGATATCTATATTTTCAGATATCTAAGTAATCACTGATTTTTAAGGCGGTCACTTTATCCATCCCTGGCATCTTAGAATTTGTGTTTCAATGCTTCTAGAGAAGAGGCCATAGGATTTTGTTTGTTTGCTTTTTGCAAGTGTAATTTAAATGTAATATCAATTTTCAGGAGACTGGCCTAACTTGCAGATTTTACATTATTTCCCTTTCTCTAACAGTTTTGCTCAAATTTAAATAACAGACATATGATTCCTTGTAAGTATCAATAAATTCTGTAATAGTTTTTTTCTTTATAAGTGCAATTCTCTTTGCGTCTTCAAACTTTATTTTCTCTTTTATTTGGAATATAATCTTCATGACTAAGACATTTGTTCCACTAACTCTTCACTATAGTAGTCTGTTCCAATGTTCTTATTTTCCCAAGAGGAGAATTGACACATACATTTCTGACTCTCGGATCTTTCATTGTTTCACACTGTGGTTTTTCTTTGTTGACTTTTTAAAAAATTCTTAGTTGGCTTCTTATCACAGAGCCATCCCAAGGATAATTTTAAGTGGTTTGTTCAAGACAACATGTTTTAACATTGACAGATTCCGGATCAGCTTCCAGGTTTCCCAAGTCCCAGCCAAGTCCCATGATTCTTACATCATCATGAGCCCACCTAAAGAATTACGGGTCTAACAGTGACAGATTCATAGGAATAGAATCTTATTTGTGGCCAAATGAGAATCTTTTTAAAATTAACTTTGGTAAGTTATAACATGTTACATAATGTTGTACAATACACTATAATACAATATGATACCATACCATACAATACAATGCAATATAAATAATATAACAAACTACATCAATTTTAAGTAAGCATTTTGCAGTTTTGACAAATTTATCCACCTGTGTAACCACCACCACAGTCAAAACATTTCCTTCATCCCACAAAGTTCCCTGTGTTCTTTTGCTTTTATTCCCAACAATTCTAGCAACCACTGATCTAGACCTACAGTATAGATTAAATTTGTATTTTCTAGAGTTTCATATGAAGAGAATCATACTGTATGCACTCTTTTGCGTCTAACTTCTTTGATTCAGTATAATGTTTTTAAAAACTCAGCCATGTTGCAGTTTGCATTAGTACTTTGTTCCTTTTATTGTTGAGCAATATTTCATTGTATGGATACACCATAAATATTTGAGTTTTTTTCCAGTTTTTGGTTTTTAGGAAAAAAACTGCTGGGAATATTCATATACATGTCTCTGTGTGGACACATATTTTCATTTCTCTTGTGTAAATACTTAGGAAAAAATATTGAGTCATAGGTTAAGTATATTTACCTTTCTAAACATCTGCCAAGCTGTTTTCCAAATGGGTTATACAAGTTTTCATTACCACCATCAATATTTAAGAGTTCCAATTCCTTCACTTCCTTGCCAATGTTAGATGTCAAATTTTTAATTTTAGCCATTTGAGTGGGTGCATAGTGGTATCTCATGGATTTATATTACATTTCTCTGATGGTTAATGATGTTATGATGTCGAGTATCCTTTCATGTGCTTATTGACCATTTTTATTTCTTCTTTTGTGATTTGTCTGTTCAAATTGTTGCCAATTTAAAAAGCGTGTCTCAGTATTGAGTTGCTAGAATTCCTGGGGCTGGCCCTGTGGCTGAGTGGTTAAGTTCTCCTATTCCGCTTCAGCGGCCCAGACTTTCGCCGGTTCGGATCCTGGCCACAGACGTGGCATGCTCATCAGGCCATGCTGAGGCAGCGTCCCACATAGCACAGCCAGAGGCACTCACAACTAGAATATACAACTATGTACTGGGGAGCTTTGGGGAGAAGAATAAAAAAAAAATTTTTAAAAGAAGATTAGCAATACTTGTTAGCTCAGGTGCCAATCCTCAAAAAAATAAAAAAAAAGAATTCCTTATGTATTCTGAATACAAGTTTAGATGTATGTATTGTATTTAGATATATATAGTGTGAATATTTTCTCCCAGTCTGTGACTTTTCTTTTCATTCATTTTTCTAACAATGTCTTTTGAAGAGTGAAAGCTTTACTTTTGATGAAGTTCAATTTGTGATTTTATCCTTTTATGGTTTATGCTTTTTGTTTTGTATCTAAGAATTCTCAAGGTTGTGAAGATTTTGTCACATTTTGTTTCATCTTTAGTTTTAGCTTTTATGTCTTTGGTTCATTTTGAATTATTTTTTGTGTATGGTATGAGATAAGGTTGCAGTTTATTTTTTTCCGTATAGATGTCCAGTTTCTCCAGCAACATTTGTTGAAAATACTGTCATTGAGATACCTTAACACTTTATCAAAAATCAATTGACCATATATGTGCGGATCATTTTTGGACTCTGTTTTGTTCCATTGAGCTATATGTCTATCCTTACATCAATACCATGCTACCTTGATTATTGTAGTCTTAAAATGAAGTAGTATAAGTCCTTTAACTTTGTTCTTTCTCAAAATTGCTTTGGCATTCTTAGTTCTTTGCATTTCCATAAAAATTTTAGAATGGGGATATGTTTTATTATCCTGGTTATAGGATTTGGTACACTAATCTTATGTTAGTCATTGTGCATCCAGACATGAGACATACTTTAAGGAAAAATTTTACTGAATGTGAGTAAAAGTACATGTGGCTACAAAATGCTGACCCCAATTGACTGGAGTAATGATGAGGTCACTGAGGAAGACAGAAAAGTTGATATGGAGAGCTTTTTTCAAATATAAGAAGGGTAGACGTTTAGTTTGCTTTTGAAAATATAAAATTTACTATGTAAGACCCACAAGTAGAAAAGTCCAAAGGGAGGTACATCATAGACTTGGAGAAAAGACTGGTGATAGAAATAGAGATTTGAGAGCAATCAACCTTGAAATTATAACTGAAAAAATTGAGCAGAGTGTGGAGAGAAAAAAGCAAGGGCCAAGGATTGACCAGAGAACAGTATTTACAATTACAATGTAGGTGGAATGAACAGCTTCATGGAAGGTAACTAAATGAGTGCTGAAAAGAGAGAAAAATAGTGTAGTGTTATGGAAACCAATGTCAAAAAATGTTTTTAGGAGGCAGGGTTTTCACAAGTGTCAAATGAATCAGAGACGGACACAAAAAAGAGGAAAAAGTAAAGTCTAACAGTTTTAGCAATGGAGACTTTGGTGACATTTGAGAGAACAGTTCCATGGGAGTGAACATGATAAAGCCAACTTTCAGGGATTATGGGGGATGAGAGAGGAAGCTGATTTCAGTAATTCTGAAGATGAAAAGAGGGAGAACAATTAATAGCCAGTATAAAGAACCACGGAATCAATCAGCTGTATGCTCTCCATGCAGATTGTGTGTTCTCACCCTTTGACAGAGGGGACCAGTGTGCTCTGTTTCTCATAATTATATCAAATTCTGCATTCACCAGATTTTTAAAAATTGATAAGCTAGTTCAACTCTGAGTAGCTAGTAGAATTCTTCCTCCTCCTCTCTCAACTCTGGCACTTACATTCCCTTATCCATTCCTGGAATTGTCCTAACGCTTTCCTATTTCAGTGGAAACTAAGTAATGTTTTCTCAACCACAGTTCTCTCTTCCTGACTGCAATTCTTAAAAGGACTACTGGAGTCAGCAAGAAGATTCCTTGGTGAGACTTGTGTGAACAAATTCAGTGGAATGATCACGGCAGAAGTTGTTCTGTAGTTGTTCTGCTTTGAGAGTATGATAAGTTTAGACCATGTTATCTCTTTGAAATTAGGTTTCTAGATTCATAACTAAACTGAGATACTGTATAAAAGTCTTTGGTGATCCTGTCACCAAATCCAGTGACCACTTCTCAAAGTTTGTCCTTCCTGACTCCTTCATTCTGCTATATCATTTCCCCCGAAACTCTTATCTTTATGGTTTTCTTGACACACACTTTACTAGTATTCCCCCTTGGGAACAGAGTTTGTTTTAAGTGGTGGATATCATTACTGATTGCGGCATAGAGCCTGACTTTCTCCTTGCTGCCCTCTTCCTCTTCCTAATATCAGTATGACATGCGTGAGGTGAGCATTTGCTCAGAAGTATTCTCCATGCATGGGAAATAGTTTGCTCCATAGTGATAATGTTCACATGTATAAGCCCCAAAGAGACATAAGTCATTTTCTCTCTTCATATGCAAGGCCCCTAAGCATGAGCTTGCTGATCATAAAAGAGGGAATTGGGTTCACTCAGTTCAGCTATCATTGTCCCTTGTTATACAGTCCAATTGCTGATGGTGTTTCCCCTTTATGACTCCCTTTATTGCTTTCAGACACTGATATAGCAGAATGCAGAGAAAAAACTTCACAGGAGTTACAGAATTCGTCTTCCTGGGATTCTCCATCTTTGGAAAGCACCAGATAACCCTCTTTGTGGTTTTCCTAACTATCTACATTTTAACACTGGCTGGTAACATCATCATTGTGGCTATCATCTGCATCGACCATCATCTCCACACTCCCATGTACTTCTTCCTGAGCATGCTGGCTAGTTCAGAGACAGTGTACACCCTGGTCATTGTCCCACGAATGCTTTCCAGTCTCATTTTCCATAACCAGCCCATCTCTTTGGCAGGCTGTGCAACCCAGATGTTCTTTTTTGCCATCTTGGCTGCTAATAATTGCTTCTTGCTTACAGTCATGGGCTATGACCGCTACGTGGCCATCTGCAAGCCCCTGAGGTACACAGTCATCATGAGCAAAAGAATGAGTGCTCAGTTGGTATGTGGGTCCTTTGGCACTGGTCTGGTTATGGCAGTTCTCCATGTGACAGCCATGTTTAATTTGCCCTTCTGTGGCACAGTGGTGAACCACTTCTTCTGTGACATTTACCCAGTCATGAAACTTTCTTGCATTGATACCACTATCAATGAGATAATCAATTATGGTGTAAGTTCATTTGTGATTCTTGTGCCTGCGGGCCTCATCTCCATCTCCTACATCCTCATTATCTCCTCTATCCTTAAGATCACCTCTGCCAAGGGCCGGAAGAAGACCTTTGCCACCTGTGCCTCCCACCTTACTGTGGTCATTGTCCACTATGGCTGTGCCTCCATTGCCTACCTGAAGCCCAAATCAGAAAACTCAATAGAAAAAGACCTTCTTCTCTCTGTGACTTACACTATCATTACTCCCCTGCTGAACCCTGTTGTTTATAGTCTAAGGAACAAGGAGGTCAAGGATGCCATACACAGAGCTATGGGCAAAAGCATTTCTTAACAGATTGAATCATTTTGTCATGAGACCTTTAGCCCAGTGTAATGTGTGTCTACTCACAAACACACCACAATACACATGTTCATCAAATACAATGTCTGTCAAGAATAATGTCAAACAGTAGAAATGCTTTTCCTTTTCAAGCTCTAGGGACAAGGCAGAAAGCAAGGTTTCTGTTCTAGTGAATTTTGTTACCAGATATAAGAATCATTCCAAGCCAGATTAAGACTAGTTGTTTCTGTGCCTAAGGATTTTGGTTTTGAAACCTCTTCTGGTCCCCACTTTACCTGGTTCCCCTGAGACAGTCAAATCCTTGACCTAGTCTGCTAAGGAGATGTGGTGAGGAGGCAGTTGAAACATATGTGGAAGGGGACTTAGGAAAATAAGCTGCCGAGACAGCTTGAGGATGGCTTTCACTCTCAGGAGTTAAAACACTTGCCCTGTAATAGTCATTTCAGAAAGGTTTTCCTAAATTCTTGCTGACTGAAAAATGAACAGCTTCAGCAAAAAAAGGGTCACTTCTTCCATTATCCAGCCATTTTAGCTCCTTAAATAGTATTCATTTCTATGTGTATTTCTTCCTTCTGTGCAATCAAGGCAAAACTCTCTGTTTCTTAGAGTCTAAGCAAGGAGAAAACATATTCGTGGTTTTTCTCTGTAACTGCACTTTTATCCAGATGCAGTTTTCTTAAAGACTCTTCTGTTTTCAACCTATGGGAGCTTTTTAGATTTTTAATTTATATGTAGTAGCTGCCGAGGCATTGAAGTAGTTGTCTTAGGTATTGGCTGTACTGATTCCAGAGTCTAAAGCAAATGCCATTAAATTTCCTTCTCTCAGTAAACAGTGTGAATTTCATACTTCTCCTTGTACTTATCTATATCAAAGTAAGGATAACCATGACACATCCTCAATGAGGAAGGTTGTCGGAATTTTTGTTTTGTGAATCTTTCCTCCAGAGTTTATCTCTACTCTGAGACAGAGCTGGAAGATACTAAGAGACACAGATATGGAAACACATTTTTTTCACATGCTTCTGGCACCTGTTGTTATTCCATCTCCAGGTCAGTTCCTATCCTTTACTTTCCAGTTTTATTTTTCTGTTCTGAACCATAGAAATAGTACTGATGCATCTTCTAGGTGACCTGTAATTCTATGTGAGGAGGTCAACGGCTGAGGGCTGAGGGTTCTTTGTGAAGTGTCGTCCCTTGTGGCAGGCTGTCACAGTTGGGTGACATCATAACTGATGTCAGTGTCTCCCTGATAACAAGCACCTGATATCCCTCCAGAGGAGGTGTCTCAATCTGAGATTCATAGTTCCTTAAGGGGTGCTTGGATGGGCTTCAGAGGGTTTTTGAACCTTTTTGGGAATTATTCGTTAAATTTTGAGCACAAGTATGAATGTACCTTTTCCGTCGTATTCTTAAAGATTTTCTCCAATATAAGTATTTCTTCCCTCAAATCCAAGCAGAAATATGACACAGGTCCAACTTCCTTCTTTTATAGATCATTTGCTTCCACAATTTCCTTAAACTCTCTTAGAGGAGCACTCTTTACCTGTCCATTTTTGCCCATGTGGGCACTGTTATTTTTTATTAAGTTGGGGAAATGGAAGATATGAGTGTTTCTTAGATGGGAGGTTAAGGGATAATGAATGGATGGTGGATGGATGTCAGAAGGCAAATATGGTCTTTGTTGAGAGCTTTTTTGCCTTCTCCCATCCCTTCCCTCACCATTCCCTAAGCGTTTAAACATCTTTCCTGCCCTTCACCCTTACACTTCATTGATGGGTGAATTCCCCACTAGCATTAGTTGTTTTCATACTTTGTGTGACTTTAGACTTGATGGAGGAAAGAGCTCCTTCAAGAGAAGTGCAACAAACAGTACTAAAGGGGGTAGGCCTATGAGGTCACAGATCCTCAGGAACCGGGAATCACCTTATTGCTGCCTTCTATAATCTATTCATAATACCTAGATTGCTGGCTCATGTAGGCGCTATCTTCATTATATTCATTGTTTTTGTTATTATCATCAGCATCATCATTCTCCAAAATCACACCCTACCCATGCTCCTTCATCTTTCTTCCCTTGCACACTGCAAATACCTCTCTTCTTTTACTGCTTCTAGTTCAGCTATTTTATTCATCAGAAGAATACCCATAATATCATTTATTTATTCAATCTATGTATATTTCTCAAGCACTATGTGTCAAGCAGTTGACTAGCATCACAGTTACAATAATGAGTAATGCAGGGACTCTATTTCACGTGATTCACAGTCCAATGGCGAAGACAGACAAAGAGCAAAAAGAACAAAAAGTTGCTATAGGCACGTACATGAGATTGTTGTTTGGGGTCAGGGGTCTTGTACAAAAAAGAGAACTGGTCAAATCTATTTAGAAGGTCAGAAAGGAATTCATAGAGAGATGATACTTAATTAACTTTTTGTAGCATTGGGTCAATTGAAGTCTGAGAGGGCTGAGGGAGGGCACTCAAAGGAATGAGAAGTAAAGACATAGAGCCTGAAAAAGCTAGAAGTGCTAGGAAGGTAGGTATTTTATTCATTGCTCAATGCCCATTGCTATGTTGAGTATTAGCCTGGCAAATAGTATGAGCTTCATATATCTTTGGATAGATGAATGCGTCAACAAATATTAAGTATAAGGTCTTGTCCAAGGATTTCCAGGGATCGTTTTTGGATAGATATACCCTGTCATATTTTCTTTGTCTGCCGTATAGATTTCCTTCACCTAAAGTAGAGTAACACAGAAAATAACTGAGTAGAGGTGACAATCCTGGGAGCATACTTGAAATTAGTTTTCCCCATTGCTGGATTGCCTAGAAGCAATTCTCACTTGCTCCATTAACTCAATCGACATTTATAAATTTATGTTAATTAGTCACTTAAAACTGAGCTAGAAAGAAATCTTTCTTTTGAATGAAACTGGATTAATATTGGCTTAATATGTTTTAGCTGTAACCAGAACAAAAACAAGCTTAAAAATGGTTGCTTGAGAGCTTGACACATAAAAACAAGAGTTGAGATATTTTAAAAGTTAGCTTTTAGAAAAAATTATGAAACACACTATTATATATCTTAAAACTTCTGAAATATGATTTTCACAGTGTTGACTTTGTAGCTTCTCTAGAGAAAGACCAGTTTCACTTGATATCTTTCCATATTCCCTACTTGCAACATATAATGGATTAGAGGAGAAAATAGTTCAGCAATCCCAACAATAAGTAGAATAAAACATTTTCTAATAAGTACAAATGTTTCTGGGAGAAGAGATAAAATTAGGTCAAAAGGCAAACAGGTAGTATGTGGCACACAGGGAATAACTTTTAAAAAGGCATGTTTAAAGCGTGTAAGAACCCAAATCAGTTTTGTTGTTGCTGAAGTGTGTACACATATGTGATAGTGTGTGTGTGAGCATATGTATATGTTCATGTACATGTGTATTTTTGCGGGGAGAGAGATAGCATTTGGGAGTTTTAGATGTGATGAGTGCCATGGTAAGTGGTAACAAAGCATTATTTGAATGATGTTGCTTAATAATGATCCCTAGTATTTATGTAGCTCTTTACAGTTCACAAAGGTCTTTCATATTTGTGACCTTATTTTCTTTTCACAGCGCTTCTGTAAGATAAATATTACCGCCCCACTTTACAGATAAATATACTGAGGGCAGATTAAGTGAGCTTCCCAAGGTCATACACACCTTTAGAGATAGAAGTAGGGCTAAAACATAAGTGAGCATCGATTACAAATCTGTTAATCCTAAATACGATGTTCTTTCTATTACTCAAATCATATGGTACAGACACATACACACACACAATTTATTAATTCTTATCAGGAAATGAAGTATGATGAATGAGTAAACTTTATGTTTTAGACGTTAAAGCTTGATTTCAATCAGTACTGATAGAGTCTTTCTGAAGTGTCCTATTTCCTTCCCTGCCTTTGTAAACAATGTATATTGAAGCCCATGAATGTATTTCTTTAAGTGTTTATTACTATGGGCGCTTAAATTTACCTTGTGTTGTGATTCATTGATATCTTCAGTTGGAACTGAACTTATATTAGAGTCTTTGCTTCTGAAATGACCCACATATTCCAGTATTTTATGAATTTTGTGTTAGCATTGTATGATCCTTGACTTTTTTTTAATGATTCAGTTTGTTACATCAACAAATAAGACATGCATGTCCACTGTGACTATCAGGCACTCGATTAGGCAGTAGGGATGCAGATAAATAAGACCTGAGGCTTGCTCTTGAGTAGCTCACAGTCTACTTGCAACTCATTTCCATACAGTGTGATTAGTACTATACACAGAGTACCATGGAACCCCACAGAAGAAAATGGCCTAACTCAGTTGGTGACCTTCATCCTTGCATGTATTGGTAGGAGCAGGTCAATGTGAATGAGTTTGGCAAGTCCAACCACTGCACTCTGGAGAAGTTTTCTGACATTGTGCCTACTCAGAGATAGCAAGTGCACTAAGATTAAGGAATCCAGAATTTCTATAACTTGTCATCCACGATGTCCAGTATACAATTACAAAATGCTCAACATATGAATAAACAGGAAAATGTGACCCATAGTCAAGAGAAAAGCAGTCTATAAAAATTAACCTTAAGATAGCCCAAATTAGTAGTCAGGGACTTAAAAGCAGCCAGTATATATAGGTTCAAAGATTTATAGAAAAATATGCTCATAATGAACAAATAGATGTGGAACCTCAGTTAAGAAATAAGAGCTGTATTAAGGAAGAAACAGAATTTATAGAAGCCATGCTGGTGGTCTAGTGGTTAAGATTTGGTGCTCTCATCATATGACCTGGGTTTGTTTCCCAGTCAGGGAACCACACCACCCATCTGTCAGTTGCTGTACTTGCCATATTGTGGTGGCTGCGTGTTGCTATGATGCTGAAAGCTATGCCACTGGTATTTCAAATACCAGCAGTCATCCATGGTGGACATGTTTCAGTGGAGCTTCCATACTAGACAGACTAGGAAGGACCTGGCCACCCACTTCCAAAATAATTGGCCATGAAAACCTATGAATAACAGTGAAGCATTGTCTGATATAGTGCCAGAAGGTGAAAGGATGGCACAAAAAGACTGGGCAAGGTTCTGCTCTGCTGTACACAGGCTTGCTAGGAGTCAAAATCAACTTCATGGCACTAACGATACGAAGAATTTATAGAACTGATAATTAAAATATTTAAAATGAAAAATTTACTAACCTGCTCAACAGCAGATTGGAGTTGGTAGAAGAAAAGGTCAATTACCTTGAAGCTAGAGCAATAGAAACTATTGAATAGGAAGAATAGAGAAAAAAATGAATGAAAAAAAGAGAAAAATCTCAATGATCTATGCAGCAATACAAGAAGTTCAATCTCCATGTAATTGGAGTCTCAAAAAGAGAGAATAGAATGTATCACAAAAATATTTGGAGACATATTGGCCCCAAATTTCCCAAATTAGTGAGAAATATGAACTTATAGATCCAAGAATCTCAGTGGATCCGAAGCAAAATAAATAAAGAGTACATCAAACATATGTATATCAGAGTCAAATATTTAAAACCAAATATAAAGAAAAAATCTTGACAGTCACCAGGTTAAAGTTACATATTACATATCATGGAAAAATGATTCACATGACTTCTAATCAGAAGCAATGGAGGCCAGAAAACAATTGAATGACATTTTTAGTGTTAAGCCAGAAATCTAATCCAGCAAAAATATCATTCAAAAATGTAGGTGAAATAAATGTATTTTTAGATAATGAAAATTGAGATAATTTATACACTACAAGAAATGCTAAAGAACTTCTTCAGGTTGAATGGATATGACACCAAATGCAAGCTATAGATTTACAGAAAGAAGTGAAGATCACTGGAATTGGTAAATATGTGGGTAAATCTAAAAAGATATGTTTTTCTTCTCTCAGTTGTATTAAAGAATATATTATCATTTAAAAGATATTATGACATAGTATTGTGAGGCTTATAACATATGTAGATGTCATACATATGACAACTATAGCACAAAGAAAGAGGTAAACAACTGTACTGTTATGAGATGCCTTGTTTAATGGGAAGTGGTACAATTTTAACTCTAAGAAAGATTGTAATAAGAATGCATATGTTAATTCATAGAGCAACAATGAGAAGAATAATGCAATGAAGTATAGCTAAGAAGGCAATAGAAAAATACAATAGAGTACTAAAAAATATTTATTTAATACAAAAGAAGGAATAAAGGGAGGAACAGAGAAACAACAAATGGGACAAATAGAAAAAAGTAGCAAAATAGACTTAAATGCAACAATATTAATAATTATCTTCAACCTAAATATACTAAACATGTTAATGAAAAGGGAGACATTGTTAGAGTGCATGAAAACAAGCAAGTCTCAACTATATTTCTATTTACAAGAGGCAAACTTCTAATAAAAATACTTAGACAAATTGAAAGAAAAGAAATGGGGAAAGATAATACCATGCAAGCTCTAAATGTACTGGTGTGCTTATACCTTCCAGAACTTCCTTTAGCATTTCTGGTAATGTAGACATTATCCAAATTTTCACTTTTATCTAAAAATGTCTTTATCTTGTCTTCATTTTAAAATTAATATCAGGCAAAGTAAATATCAAAACAAGAAATATTACCGTAAATAAAAGAGAGAGATTTCGTTTAAATAAAGGGCTAATTCATCAGTAGGACACAACACTCTGAAGTGCACGTGTTCCTAATGATAGAACTATAAAATATGTAAAACACAACCTAAATTAAATAAAGAGAAAGAGACAAGTCTACAGTTTTGATTGGAGATTTCAACACTCTCAGCAATTGATTGAATGAATAGACAGAAAACAAGCATGAAAAACAGCTGTTCCACCATTTCAGTCAACTTAACCTATTGATATTTTTAAAACATTTCAACAACAACAGCAGAATATACTTTATTTTCAAGTGCATGTGGAACCAAAAAAACACATGTGATGAATCATAAAACAAAATTCAATGAACTTATAAGGATTGAAATAATACAAACTGGAATTCAATTATAAATCAAGCAAAAATTCTGGAAAGAAATCCCTAAACACTTGGTATTAAATGACACACAGCCTGATAACTGATGGGTTAAGGAATGAATTATAAAGGAAATTGGAAAATGAATAGAAATTAAAGCATAAGGTATTCAAACATGAGATTCAGCTAAAGCAGTGCTTAGAGAGATTATAGTTTGAATGCTTAGTGTAGGAACAGTAGTATATCAGTTATGGTCCATTGAGGAGACAGAAATCACACAGTAATTTGAACAATGAAAGTTTAGTATAAATAATTAATTGTAACGGGATTGCCTGTTGGTTCAGTGACACATGGGGCCACAAATAGTCAGGGGCAATCTCGTCTTCTAATTAAAAGGAATGGTTTTTGTTGTATTCCCTGCTGGAAGTATTTTTCCCCTGGGGACTAAGACCAGTGGAGCTCAAGGATGCTGGGACAGGAAGAAAATTCTGCAAGTGAGTTATTAGGTATAATAGGAGTGAAAGAAGCCACTCTCACTTTCACTCCTTAACTCCTGCACCTATGAATTCTGGCTATATAATTGTCTGATTCAGAACATACACTGCCTGCTTTAAAAGAGAACCCTATCATTTCAAGATATCTCTCAACTAGTGATCTGAGTCATTAGTAAGCCATTCATCTTTCAAATACATCAGCTATTTCTGGATGATGGAATTGCTGTACTTCCTTTACTGTGAAATGAATTCCCTGATCAGATGCAATGCTGTGCGGAATGCTGTGTTAGTGGTTAAGGCATCTGAGTGTCCATAGATAGTGGTGCTAGCAGAAGCATTGTGGGCAGGAAAAGCAAATCCAATTCTAGAATATGTGTCTATCCCAGCAAAGAAAAATTTGTGACCCTTCCGTGATGAAAGAGGTCCAACATAATCAACCTGCCACAAGGCTGCTTCTTACAAGGTATGATGCCATATTTAGAGCTTATTATCGGTCCTTTGCTCTTGGTAGATTAGGTACTCAACAACATTAGCCAGATCAGCCTTGGTAAGGGGAAGTCCATATTTTGAGCCCATATATAGTCTCCATCCCTGCTAAAATGGCCAGTTTGTACATGGGACTTTTGAACAAATGCTGGGATAGCTGGGGAAGGAAGCTGACTGACATCCACAGAACATGTCATTTTGTCCACCTGATGACTGTAAGCCCTCACTTCGATTGGTGGGCCACAGTGAGATTTTGGGTCTCAAGATATTAGCATCAATTAAAGGCCCACATCAAGTAATCCTCAAAAATTCTGGGTATTTTCTATTCCTCATTGTAGTCACTCTAGTATATGGGCATATGTTCCTTTGGGGAAAGGCTCGGTGGAAGATTTACAGCATGTGTTTGCATTAATGATGTAGGATACTTCCTCAAGGAGACCTGGCATCCTTTTTAATCAAGGGGCTCTGGATCTGTGAATTGACATAGGTCTGGAAACTCCTTGAAAGATTGCGATGCTCCACTGTGTTGACTCAAGTCAGGTGATAGACATGGTGTTAGCTCAGCTCTGACACACAGTGGGTCAGTTGGTTCAAGGACCCACCCTATGGTGATTTCCTCAGTTCTTGAATGTAAAATTAGAATGGACATACTTAGCAACTGGCAGAGTCCCCATAGTGGCTCTCTGACACATCGGCCATTATGGTAGGAAGTATTCTTCTCCCTACCAAGATATTAAATGAGAAGCAATATCACATTACTATGGGAATTGTAGAGGTTAATGGCACCATAAAAGATTTGAAAGAAGCAGGGGTGGTAATACCTGATGTGGATTAAGGCTGCCCCAGCTAGAGAAACCCAAGGTGACCTGGCCTACATGCCAAACTGTACGAACCAGTGGACTTTTTTTATGGTATGAATTAGGACTGCCGCAGGGAGAGAAGCCCAGGGCATCCTCACCTACATACCGATCTATATGGCCAGATTTGTATCTAAAGTTATATGACCGCACAATAACCAGACCCCATCTGCACTGAAATCATTTAATGACTTTTTACATCATCTTTTCTTTTTTCCAGTAAAAATAAGTCGCATATCCATGCCTTATAAAATTAGCCCTAACCCTCAACTCAGGGCAGCAGCAGGAGCTCTGACTGCCCGTGGGTCCTGTCCCCACGCACCAGCTCTGCCTGCCCATGGGTCCTGTCCCTATGCCAGTGGGGGCAGCAGCAGCTGCTCTGCCTGCCCATGGGCCCTGTCCCCATGCCAGCAGGGGCAGCAGAAGTGGCGGCAGCAGAAGCTCTGACTGACCATGGGTCCTGTGCCCATGCAGCAGCAGCAGCAGCTCTTGACTGCCAATGGGTCCTGTCCCCAGGCAGCAGAAGCTCTGACTGCCCATGGGTCCTGTCCCCATGCTATTCCACACTATTCTCTAAATAAAAAGAGCACTACTGCCAGATCTTGAGAGTCCAAGAAATCTTTCTTTCGACTCCTCGGCTCACCGACCCCGCATCAATACCCATCATATCCCTACTTAATTCCTCTAATTTGGCCTGTGAAGTCAGATGTACATTAGAGAATGACTATGGGCTGTTGTAAACTTACTCAGCTTGTGACACCAATTTCAGTGCTGCCCAGATGGAGCATCTCTACTGGAGTAAGTCAATACCACACATGGGGTTTAGTATGAAGCCATTGACCTGGATAAGGACTTTTTCTCCATACCAATTTTAAGGACAACCAGAGCTGTTGCTTTTACCTGGCAGGGCCAATAGTATATTTTCACAGTCTTTCTTTAGGGTTATGACAATTCTGCTGCTTTTTTTTTTCATAATATAGACACAGAAATCTTGCTTGTCATGACATTTCATTAAAAAAAATTCACACTTATCTGCTATATTGATGAAATCACGCAAATTGGATTTATTGAACAGAAAGTGGCAATTACTTTAGATTCCTTAGTAAGACAAATATGACTGAGAAGATTAGTTCTAATTCTATATCAGTCAGGGTCCAATTAGAAGACAAAAATCACAAAGTAATTCGAATAAGGGGTTTAATATAAAGAATCCTTGACTATAATAAGGAACTGGAGAAATGTGTTGGATAGCAATTAGTAAAGATAATTCTTTAGAATATAGGAATGGGAAAAATAAGAAAGAGCCACTATCCCTAAGGCCAAGACAGAGTAGTGTGGAAAACAAATTTTCTCTGGATTTTTCAGTGTTCTGTAAAAAACCTTAGTCTCCTCAGCCATGGGAATGTATACACTATAAGAGAAAAATGTTTGCTTTCATTTCCCCTAGAAACATTTTTCTTTTTACATACAAGGAGTTTTAGATCTGTAGCCATTTGTTTTTATAATGGTGGAGCTAATTGCTTTCCTACAATAAAGCTTCTCTTATCTCCCTCAAAGCCAAATTACAGTTACATTTTTGGTTAGCATCTAAGAGCATTATCTCCTTGCTTGTTTACCTTTCAAAATGGGTGGAACCTGGAGCCATGTAGAAATTCTTAGGTTGTAAAAGCCGCAGACACTGAGTTTATCTTCCCCTTGAGAGATTTATTTACATACCAAAGGACTAGAGTAAGGATCCATTGCATCTTGTCTCCAAGGAGACTCTCTCAGAAGGAGGAGAAAGATAAACTCTTTCCTCTTTATAAATGGAGGACATTCATATTTCTCTATCTCTTGCCTACAGAGTGATCCTCTCACTGGTGCAGGATATATTTTTCATCTGCCTCTTATCACATCACTCTGCAGGGTTGCAAATGTGGAGAGACTATGCTCCAATGTTATTCTGACTGTTGACTGTGTGATGAGCATGATAAGAAATCTACTGTGATTGAGAAAACTCATGGGTGCATTAGGAAAATTTAATAAAGATGATTATTTAAAACCTGACAACTACCCAAGACAGAGGTAACCCTTTCCCTCTAAGACCCAGATGGCTAAGATCCAGACCTTGTTGGAGAAGGCACAGCATTGACCCTCTCTATGACAGAGACTTTGCAATGTGCTGTGCTGGGAGAACTTGCTGGAAATACACACTTTGGAACTTGCCAGAAATTTGCCCTATAGTGTGCTGGGGAAACCTATTCCGAGGGTGGTATCTTGCCGGAGGCATTCCACTATGCAAAGAGGGATGCTGAGGGAAACTGCTTGTTTCTGGGTGCAATTGATTCCCATGCACTGCAGGGGCTGGATGCTGGAGAAGCTGCCCATGTTTCAAGAACTTGGTGCTGGTGAAGCCAACCTATGCTGAAGAAACCTGCCAAGTGCAATACACTGGCACCAGGAAGGGAAGTCCTTTCCTCCTGCAGTGCATCGGCAGTGTCCTGTACTGACAAAGTTTAACATTGTGCCAGCTGTCAAGGGCTCATCTTGATTTCTTCAGAGCAAACAATGAAGGGAAATTTGAAGTTGAAGGGCAATAAATTGATAAATGGCACAAACAGAAAGGTATAAAATCAATTATATTTTGCTCCTTCCAGTGAGGTGGGAGTGACCACTACTTGGTGAGTCCTTTCACCATAAAAAATTATAATATGAGGAAAATATATGAGTCAATTGTTTTCAGATTTTGGACAATACGTGGTGACAGATTCTTGAAAGGAGGAAAACACAAAAGTTAAGCTCCATGATTGTCCTGACCTTTTACCTAAAGGCGCTTTGCAAAACATGCATAGGGAAGTGGAGTCTAAGCAGAAGACAGGGTCTTGCTGAGCCATGGAGAGAACAAATGAAATTTAGAGCTGGCAATGTGGCTGGAAATTGTGGGGCAGAATATGGGAGAAGAGGAAGCTGCATAAAATAAGAGCTCCAGAAATATGTGTAAGCATCTCTTGGTCTTGAACAGAATACTAAGCTATGCAAACACTGGGCCAGACACTATCAGGGTCACAGAGAACAGTTATGGGGAAATGAAAGCTAAACAGAGATTCTGAAGTTTACACTTGGCTATGAGACATTGGTGTCTGACCAGCTGGAGTAGACAAGCTTAACTGAACACCTTGGACCTTCAACTGAGACCCCAGTAAGACGATACCTTAAGAATAGGGCTCCTCTAACCCTAAAGTGAAGACCAATGAGACATACCCTATCAAACAGAGACAGAGAACCCAATAGGGTCAACCTTAGTAGAAACCACAAATAACCTATTCACAAAATAAAACAAAGTTCAATGCTCATTAAAGGAATAAAAAAAAAAATGCAGCACTCTACACATAAAAGTTAAATCTCTAGAATTCACTAAAAAAACTAATAGAGGGGCTGGCCCTGTGGCCGAGTGGTTAAGTTCGTGCGCTCCGCTGCAGGCGGCCCAGTGTTTCGTTGGTTCGAATCCTGGGCGTGGACATGGCACTGCTCGTCAAACCCGCTGAGGCAGCGTCCCACATGCCACAACTAGAAGGACCCACAACGAAGAATCTACAACTATATACCAGGGGGCTTTGGGGAGAAAAAGGAAAAAGTAAAATCTTAAAAAAATAAAAATAAAAAAAATTAAAAAACTACTAGATACATGAAGAAGTAGAAAAATATCACTTATAATCATAAGAAAAATCAGCCAAAAGAAAGAGACATAGACATGAGAGAAATGACGGAATTAGCAGATAAGGATGTTAAAACTATTATAAATATTATAAATGTATTCAAGGATTAAAAGAAAATATGAATGTAATGAGGAGAGGAATGGAAGATACAAAAGAACCAATGTGTCTTCTAGACATAAAAGGAATACATTATCTGCAATGAAAATTTCAGTGGATAAGATTAATAGCAGATTAAGAACTGTAGAAGAAAAGATTATTGAATTTGAGGAAAAACCAATAGAAATTACCCCAAAAGGAGGACATGAATAAAAGATTGGAAAGAAATAAAGCTTCAGTAACCTGTTGAAAAAATCAAACAGCTCAACATAAAAGAAATTAGAGTCCCAGAAGGGGAAGAATAGAGAGTGAGGAGTACAGTAAAAATATTTGGATAAATAGGAGCGATACCATTTTAAAATTTGATGAAAATTATAAACCCACATAACAAGAAGCTCAATGAAATACAAGTAAGAGAAACACACAACACATACTAAGGCACATCCAAATCACATTGCTGAAATGAATAATGAAGAGAAAAACATCACAAAAGCAGCCAGAGAAAAAAGAAATTATGTACATAGGCATATAGAAAAAATCCAGACTTGCTAAAAACAACGCAATTCAGAAGACAATGGAACAATATATTTTAAATGCTGAACAACGAGGTCTGTAAATTTATAATTTTATATTCAGAGAAAGTATGACTAAAAAATGAGGCTAAATAATTTGTTAGACAAACCAGAACTAAGAGACTTGAGCTACAAGAAATATTGAAAATTCTTCAGACAGAAGGAAAATGATACCAAATGGAAATGTGGATGTATAGAAAGGAATGAAGAAAGAAATAGTAAACATTTGGGTAAATATAATACACACTTTTTATCATTTTAAAATTTCTCTGTAAAATGTTTAGTGGAGTTTAAAACATGTAGAAATAAAACATAAGAAAACAGTAGCAGTAGCCCAAAAGATAGGAGAGGGGAATGGAAGCCCACTGTTGCAGTCCTCTTACATTATATATGAAGAGGTATAATGCTTTATGAAAGTGTACTCTGATAAGTTAAGGAAGCGTGGTATAAACTCCTGAGCAACCACTCAAAAGTAAAACAAAGAAGTATGGTTAGTAAGCCAATATTGGAGATAAGATGGAATCATAAAACACACTTGATTAATCCAAATAAGTCAGAAAAAGAGGGAAAAAATGGAACAATGAGATGAGTCAAATAGAATAAACAACAAAATGGTAGATCAAGCCCACCTGTATCAGTAATCACATCAAATCTAATTGATCCAATTAACGAGTTTTTCAGGTAGAAAAAAGTATGACTTAACTCTATGCTTTCTATATGAAGCGCATTTCAAATATAAAGAAACATAGATAAAAAGTAAAGGGATGGAAAATTATATACCACGCAAACAATAAACGTAAGAACACTACAGTGCCTATATTAACTCAAGACATAAGAAATTCATTACCAGACATAGAGCGATATTTCACAGTGATGGTTGGACAATCTAATCAAGAAGATGTAACAATCTTAAGTGCATACACACCTAATGACAGAGCTTTAAAACCCATGATCCAAAAACTGACAGAACTGAAGGTAGACAAATCTGCAATTATAGTTGAAGATTGCAACAGTTCTCTCACAATAATTCTTGTAACAAATAGACGAAAATCAGTAAAAATACAGAATACTTGAACTATAGTTTCAACCAATTTGACCTAATTGCTACTTATAGGACACTTCATCTCAGAACAGCAGAATGCACATTCTTTTCAAGTGTTCATGAAGCATTCACCAAGATAGACCATTTTCTGGGCTTGAAAACAAGTCTTAATAAATTTAAAAGGATTAAAATCATACAATGTGTCTTCCATGGCAATAATGGAGATAAATTAGAAATAAATAACAGAAATGTATACAGAAAATCCACAAATAGTTGGAAATTAAACAATACACTTTTGAATATCTCATAGGTCAAAGAAAAAATTACAAGGATAATTGAGTTTAATTAGATAAAATTAAAAATATTTTGAACTGAATGAAAAAATGCAAGATATAAAAACTTGTGTGATAGAGCTAAAGCAGTTCTTAGAATTTTATAGTTTTGAATGCTTATCTTGGTAAGGAAGAAAGTCCAAATTCAATGATCTAAGCTTCCACTTTAAGAAACTAAAAAGGAAGAGGAAAAGCCAAATTAAATGGAAGAAAATACACAAGATGAAAAATGAAATGAATGAAATAGAAAACAAACAAAACTAAAATCAATAAAACCAAAACCTTTTTAAAAAGTAAATAAATTTGATAAACTTCTAGTCAGACTAACTAGGAAAGCAAAGAAGATGGAATTAAAGAGGAAACATTACTATAGATCTTGTAAATTAATAAGATTCAGAAAGGAACATTATGAGAAACTTTGTGTCAATCAATTCAACCTCATACATGAAGTTGATAAAATCTTTGAAAGTTACAGATGATCAAATTTGACCCAAGAAAAAATAGAAAATCTGAATGGTCCTAGATCTATTAAATTAATTAAAATAAATTAAATTTCCCCACAAAGAATAGTCCATACCTCAATGGCATCTCTGGTAAATTCTAACAACAGTTTAAGAAAGAACTGGTACAAATACTTCACAAACCTCCAGATTAGAGAGGAAGTGAGAATATTTGCCACTTTATTTTGTGCGGCCAACTTTAATCAGATGCAAAATTAGATAAAGTCTTTACACATAACACACACACAAAACTAAAGAAAAATATCCTTCATAAATATACATGCAAAACTATTAAGGAAATGCTAGTAAATGAAATCCAACAATATATAAAATGGATCATACACCATGAACAAGTAAGTTTTCTTCCAGTAATAAAAGGTTGGCTTAAAAAAAAAAGTTTGACAAAGTTTAGCCCCCATCATGAAAGCACTTTTGGCAACCTAGCAAAGAAGGAAATTTTCTCAGCTGACAACTATCACCATAATTAATGGTGAAAGATTGAATGTTTAGTCTCTCAGAATAAGCATAAGGCAAAGATAACTTCTTTGTCACTTGTATTCAACATTGACCTGCTATTTCTAACCAGTGCAACAAAGTAAGTAAAAGAAATTAAAGGCATTAAGATTGTAAAGGAATAAATGTAAATTGTCTTTATTCATATATGATCTGCTTGTGTATGTAAAAAAGCCTAAGAAATCAATAGAAAATGTACTAGAGTTCAAAAGTGAATTTAT
This sequence comes from Equus przewalskii, assembly GCF_037783145.1. Taxonomy (NCBI): domain Eukaryota; kingdom Metazoa; phylum Chordata; class Mammalia; order Perissodactyla; family Equidae; genus Equus; species Equus przewalskii. The sequence continues at coordinate 2,203,350 of NW_027228754.1, forward strand.
CAAGTTTTCAGAATACAGGACAAATATATACAAATCAATTGCATTCCAAATATTAGTAACAAATAATTAAAAATGGAAACAATTTATAATACATTAAATTTCATTAAAAATAATAAAATAATTACTAACTTTTACACATATGTGAAGACTCTCCACAGAAAACTATAAAGTATTTCTGAGAGAAATTAAAGAAGGTATGAATACATGAAGATGTATATACATACATGGATTGGAAGACTAAATACTGTTAAGATGTCAATTCTCCCTAAGTTAGTGTATAAATTCGAACAATCTCAACCAAAATTCCAGTAGGCTTTTTAAAACAGAAAGTGACAAGTCACATTAAAATTTATATGTAACTGCAAAAGACCTAGAACCGAAACAATTTTTAAAAAGAAGAAAGGAGAATATCAAGGTTTACTATAAATCTACATTAATCTAGATACTATGGCTATGGAATAATAGCATATATATATATAAATCAATGTAACAGAATGGAGAGTACAGAAATCGATCCATGCCTATATAGTAAATTATTTTTCAACAACAAAGCTAAAATATTTCAATATAAAAATGATACTTTTAAATTTTTTAATTGGGTTATTTGTCTTTTTATTGTTGAATTGTAAGAGTTCTTTACATATTCTGGATACTAGACCCTTATCAGATATGTGATTTGCAGACACTTTTTTCCATTCTGTAGCTGTCGTCTTTTTATGAAGGCTTAACTTTTCGAATAGTTTCAGGTTCATAGCAAATTTGAGGAGAAGGTACAGAAATTTCCCATATATCTTCTGCCTCAACACATGCAGAGCTTCCCCCAACAGAGTGTACATTTGTTACAATTGATAAACCTACATTGACCATCTGGGCCTGGGGCTTTCTGTTTTGGAAGGTTATTAATTACTGATTCAATTTTTTAAGTAGATGCAGACCTATTCAGATTGTCTATTTCATTTTTTGTGAATTTTGGCAGGTTCGTCTTTCAAAGAATTGGTCCATCTCATCTAGGTTATCCAATTTGTGGGCATAGAGTTGTTCATAATATTTCTTTATTATCCTTTTAGCATCCATAGGTTATGTAGTGATGTCTTTTCTTTCATCTGATATTAGTAATTTGTATCCTGTCTCTTTTTTTAATTGGTTAGCTTGGCTAGAGACGTATCAATTTTATTGATCTTTTCAAAGAAGCACCTTTTGGTTTCCTTGATTTTCTTTATTGATTTCCTGTTTTCAATTTCATTGATTTCTGCTTGAATTGTTATTTCTTTTCTTCTGCTTATTTTGGATTTAATTTGCTCTTCTTTATCTAGTTTCCTTAGACGGAAACTTAGATTATTGATTTTATATCTTTCTTCTTTTCTAATATATGCACTCAGTTCTATAATTTTCCCTCTAAACACTGCTTTCACTGAATGTCACAAATTTTGGTGAGTTGTGTTTTCATTTTCTTTTAGTTCAAAATATTTTAAAATTTCTCTTGAGATTTCTTCTTTGACCCATGTATTATTTACAAGCATGTTGTTTAACTTCCATATTTGTTGGGATTTTCCAGTTATCTTTCTGTTATTGATTTCTAATTTAATTTCATTGTGGCCTAAGAGCAGACATTGTGTGACTTCTGTCCTTTTAAATTCATTGTGTTTCATGGCCTAGAATGTGGTCTATCTTGGTGACTATTTTATGTGAGCCTAAGAAGAATGTTTAGTCTGCTGTTTGTTGGATGAAGTAGTTGATAGATGTCAAGAATATCCAGTTGTCCCAGAACCATTTGATGAAAAGATTATTCTTTCCCCACTGAATTTGTCTTAGCACCCTTGTTTCAAATCAGTTACCCAAAAGGTATATGGGCTTATTTCTGGACCCTCAACTCTATTCCATTGATCTATATGCCTATCTTTATGCCAGTAGCACATAGTCTTGATTACTCTAGCTTTGTAGTAAGTTTTTGAAATTGGGAAATGTGAGTTCTCCAACTGTGTTCGTCTTTTTCAAGATTATTTTTGCTATTCATTAACATTTAATGAAAAGATAACTGATTGTGTAATGCTAAAAGAAAACCAATGTATTTTGGGGTTTATAATAAATGTAGAAGTAAAATGAATTACAAAAATCACAAAGAAGAGGAAGGAGTAAATGAAATTATGCCATTTAGTTTTCTTGTATTATATGTAAAAGTGATTTGATGTTAATTCTGGGTAGACTTTGGTAATTTAACTGTCCATATTGTAAACCTTAGGGCAATGAAGAAGAAGAAGAAGAAGAAGAACAAAGAGAAGGAGATAAATAGTCAATATAGTAGATTAAATAGAATACTAAAAGTGCATGATTATTGCAACATAAAGTAGGAAGGAAGGAACAAAGGAATAATGAACAGATAAAACAAATAGAAAATAACTAGCCACAGGGGAGACCACTGTTTTAATATAAATGGATTAAACATCCCAATTAAAAGACAAAGCTTGTCAACATGGATAAAAAAGCAAGACCTTTTATATGATGTTTATATGAAATGCATTTTAAATATAAATACCAGATAGATTAGAAGTAAACTGACGGAGAAACATGCCATATGAACACTAAGCATAATAGGCTACAGAGGATAAATTATATTTGAGAAAGTAGACTTCAGGATAAGGAATATTACCTTAGATAAACAGGAACAGTTCAAAATGATGTATATCAGTTTGTCAAGGAAACAAAACAATCTTAAATGTCTATGCACCTAATCAGAGTTTCAAAATGAATGGAACAGAAACTGACATAACTGAAAGGAGAACTAGACAAATCCACAATTATAGTTGGAGCTTTCAACACTTCTTTCTCAATAACTGATGTAACAAGTAGACATAAAATCAGTGTACATATAGAAAAAAAGAAGAAATATATAAGAAATACAGGAGAAAAAGAAAAGAAATATATTGAAGAATAGAAAAAGACAGCCTACAGTTTCAACTAACTTGACCTAATTGCCATTTATCTAAGAACAGCAGAATACACACATTCTTTTCAAGTGTTCATAGGACATTCACCAAGATAGACTATTTGCTGGGATTTAAAAAAAGTCTGAGTACGTTTAAAAGGATTAAAATGACACAGAGTATCTTCTAACATCATAATGGAATTAAATTAGAAATCAATAATAGAAATATATGTGGAAAATACCTGAATACTTAGAAGTTAAACACCACACTACTCTTAAATACTCCATGGATCAAAGGAGAAATCACCAGGAAAATTGGAACATATTTTGAATGGAATGAAAATGAAAACAAAACATCAAAATTTGTGTGATGCAGCTAAAGCAGTGCTTAGGGAGAATTCATAGCATTAAATGTATATATAAGATTAGAAAAATGAGGTAAAGTCAATGATCTGCCTTTCCATCTTAAAAAGCTAAATAAAGAAGGACAATTAAACTCAATATAAGTAGACCCAACCAAGTTGTTGCACGTATCAATAGCTTATTCTTTTGTTTTTCTTTAATTGCTGAGCAGCATTCCATGGTATGGATATATTTTTGGTTTATTTTCAGTTGGATCATTTGTTTTCTTACTGTTGGATTTTGAGAGGTCTTAAAAACTTCCTAGGAATCCACTGCAATTACCTTCTAAATTTTCACCAAAATTACAGATTGTTATGGCAGTAGTAGACGGAACAAGATGCAGTGAGATGAGGAAGAAGCAATAATCTCTAAGTAAGAACCATGTGAATTTAGTCATATAATTATGATTGCATTTTCAATGTAAAAATTTTTATTAGAAAAGAAGCAAAATGTGATTGCACTTGGGAAATAAATTTTCCTAAGAAATTTTTTGAGCATCTACCATATGCAAATTTGTACTAGGCACTAAGTCTTTATTGGTTTATTAGTAGCAAGATTTTAAACTTGGGCAGAAATTTACTAAATTTAAGCTATTAAATTTATTGAAGTTAAGCTATAAAAGTTTAAGATAATAGAGTATACTACTTGCATAATTAGCAACTTACTGAGTGCATTTTTCCCCAGACATGATGCTGACTCCACAGTCTCATTTATGAAATATTAGCAATTTCCATGTCCTGCTCTGACTACACTCCGTGAAGCAGAAATTATTTGTAGGGCTATTGGTTCTTAGCTCTGGGTTTTGGGTAGCAGTAAGGATACTTTTTCTCCAAAGAAGACTAGGTTCCAAGTAGAGACTACTTAAGCCTTCTCTGTAAAATAGGAAGTGATATAATCTGCTGAGTGTGAGGGTTCTGAATGAAGTTGGGGGCCTGATTTTAGGAGATCCTGGGAGATCCTCCATGGATGATGCAATGGAGGGGAGGAGATGGTGTGTGAAAACAAAAAAATGAATCAAAGGATGACATCCAGCATACTGAGGACAGGGCTGTCCAAGTCTCTCCCTGGGATGAGTGACATGGGAAAGGGAGACCTATCATGCATTTCCACCCTGTGATCCAGTGTAGTCTAACTCCTCAGCATCACAATTTAGATGTAGTGAATCAGAGTTCATAGCTAATGATGCTACAACAAGCCTGGCACAGAGGAAAAAGACTCTGAATCAGATGTTTTAGCTCTTAGGAAAGGAGGGAGAGGTTCTTGGATGTCTGTAAAGACTGTGATGAGAAGGGAGTGAGTGCAATGAAGGGCATGACAGGAACTTTAAAAGGGAATTTCGAGTTAACTGACAGCAGCAGAGGAATGGTAAGCTTCTGGAGCAGAGATTTCTTTGTATCCCCCTCTGTATTGAGCAATGCTTAGATACATAGTGAGTACTCAAAAAGCACTGGGAAGGAGGGAAGGAAGATGGAAGGCATTATTCTGGGGAGAGACTGCTCCAAGCAGGATAAGAGAAGCAAACATGTCCCATAGGCTACAGGCCAGAATTCAAGGAAACCTTTCCACATCTAAAGAGAACCTGGCAGTGACAATGGGAAGGTCAGGCAGAGCTGTCCTTTGAGAGTGAATAGCTGTATCCATTCTTTCTCTATTCTGGCTATTTCCTGGACTTGAATGCTTTCAAATGATTCTGATCTTCCCATTACTGGAATCTGGGCCACAGAAGTTGGGATGCATGCAGTAACTGGTATTTTTAATAATTAACTACCATTGATTTCTTAGCCAAGGGTCATTCCCTTCTCCCCTTTCAGGAACTCAGACTCTTGGCACTTGCACGCAGAAGGGAAAAATCATTCACAGATTATTGACACTCTGAAATCCCCTCCACTTCCCATTCTGTGTATGTAAACCCTGAAAAGTCTGAGCTCTGTGACAGAAGCTCCTACTAACTGGTGAGAAGCCTAATACTTTGTGAAGGTGCTGTGTCACATATGCCCCCACTGTGTTGGCCTTAGACTTTGCTCAGACAGGTAGGAGAGTTAGTGGGGTGGGCTGAGGACGTGCAGTAAAAGAATGAAAGCAGTTGCTAATCAAAGGATTCCATCTGTTCTTTTCCTACCTGACATTTTATTGGGTATTTTTCTGCTTTTCTCTTTCTTGGACAGATGACAATAAGGAGGGGATTTTATTCCCTAGAGAATCTACTACTTGCTATGTGAACTTGGTTCTATAGCTGGAGAAACTTGTGCAGACATTTATTCTTTGTTGTTGAGCATTAATTGACTTCTTCCTTAACTGCAAGCTCCTTTTCTCTAGTAGTTAGAGCAAGGACAGTGAATGAGTTCTCATTGGACTTAGAATTGGAGAATACAGTTAGTACAATGGGGCTACGATATTTCCTCCAATATCATTGAAGACTTAACCACTCCAGTGCTCATCAGTGCTAGTGTTGGGAGTCCTCCTGGGGCTTTGAGGGGCTCTGGGCCAACCCAACGGGAGGGTCTTGACAAGGAAGAGTCTATGGCAGAGATACTTTGTTGGGGCTCATCCTAAGATGGTCCTGGAACAGGAGCAGGATTCTTATGGTAATGGGTTCCATAAGAGCAACAAATGTTCTTATGGAAGTAATTAGAGATTTGACTCTCTGGGATTCTGTGTCTTGTGTGTATATGAGATACATTTCCAGTCCTGATATTTGAGGGTAGTACAAAAGAGTTTATCCTTTGAACTCTGGGTGAAATGTTTTATGTCACCAAACCCTAGCCATAAACTGGGAAATAAACATGACTGGCATTGAAAGGCATTGTTACTAGAATCTCTTCCTTATATTTCTAATACTTCTTTTGGAGTGCCTCTGTTTCAAGCTGCCCATTAAACTTGGTTAATTTCTTAAATACCTTGTCAAGCTTGTGCAGTGCTTTTTTCCAAACAGAGGGCTTTCATGTGTAGTTATTAAGCTCTTCATTAATCAGCTTTTTATTACCATGAGCAAAAGAGAATTAAGGAGTAACCCAAAATATATTTTGTACAGCCAGAATAATGTCACAAAATAAATCTATGCTTAACAATGTATCTGTATATTCTTGTCTGATATTAGTTTGCTAAGAGTTTCATCATGATTGGATGCTGAATTTTGTGAAAGGCTTTTCTGCCTCCATCAAGATGATGATACAGTTTTTCTCTTTATTTCTGTAATTGTGGTGAAATAAATTGATGGATTTTAAAGTGTCAACCCAATCTTGTATTCCTGGAATAAGTCTCACATGATTTTGACGTATTACCGGTTCTAAATATTGCTGCTGTCCTCAGGTTTTGATATCAGGTTATGCTCTTACAAAATAAGTTGGGACATCAGCAAGATGGCTGAATAAGACATCCCTCATTCATATCCCCCACTCAACAACAATAATTTGGCATCCATATCAGACAAAAGTGCCTTTGTGGGAGCTTTGGGATTCAGACGGGAGACTGTGAAACCCCAGTGCAGTTCAAAACTGAGAGAGCTGTCTTGAGAAGGCAGGCTCCTACTCAGGTGGCTGACTCTCTGACCATGGTCTAAACTATAGACCTGGAAACAGCTCTGTACACCTGAGAACTTGGCTACAGCCCTGTTTGGCTTTGATTCTGTCACCAACACCACATGCCAAGGGACCCAGGAGGAGTCATCCCTACCCACGTATCTGATAATAGGCATACAGACCTCGGTCCTGGCTGTGGACCTGAAAGTGGACCGTTAGCTGGCTCCAGCCCCTCTTGGCCATGATCTGGGAGCCCCTGGAGGTGACATCATCTAGATGGCAATCTAGGTCATTCCCAATTTCAGTCACCCTCACAAGAAGACCATCTAGCAACTATCCATAGGCAAGACAGCATTGTAAAAATCCCAGAACCTGGAAGTGAGGCTCAAGCACCCCGCTGGAACACAGAGACCGAGAAGGACTGCATTGGAAGGGTAAGAAGAGAGGTCTCACTTTGATGGCATTGCCTCTCCCCTAGGCCGTCACAGTCCCACACGGGGAGAGGACCCCCCAGGGCCTACAGTTTTCCCAGTGGGAAAAGAGAGAGAAAGATGGACATCTAGCTTACCCTCCTCTGCTGTAGGTACACTTTCCAGGAGGCCCACTCAGGTGTTGCCTCATGGGAGTCATCAGGGAATCTGTGGGATTCCATCTCTGGGGACCAGATAGAGATGGAGAAGGAGGGGTGGGGATTACAGCAACCAGCACGCAGATCTTGGTGGATCATGTTCCTGCTTGCAGCAGGGCCCAAGCAGAGATCCTAGCCAGTGGCTCTGCCCATCTCCAGAGCAGAGCCAGTGGCCCCGGCTGTCCAGAGAGCTCAGCTGGCGGTTCTGCCTGATTTGGTTCCTTAGCTAATGGATTCTACTGACCATGGAGTCTGTTCTACAGCCACACCTGGGCAGGGAAGCAAATTTGTAGTCCTGCCGAACTGCTGAGCATAGCCTCTAGTCCTGCCAAACTAGGAAGCCTGGCCAGAGAACCCCGGGCAGCCATGAAGCCTATCTTACAACCTCGCTCAGGCAGAGAGCCAAGCCAGCAGCCCTACTCAACTGTAGAGCGTAATCTCTGGCCCTGAACACCAAGGATCTTCAACAGCAACCCTTGGTAGCCTAGGAGTCCAGCCTACAGCCCTGCCTGATTGCTGAACACAGCTTGTGGCCTCATCCAGGCAGGAAGCCCAGCCAGTGAACCCACCCGATTGTGGAATATAACCTGTGGGCTTACCTGACTAGGAAGCCCAGACAGCAACCTGCCCAACTATAGAGAATAGTCTCTAGCCCCATCCAACAGCAGGATACAACTGGAGGCCCTGCCTGACCAGAGAGCCTAGCCAGAGACCTTGCCCAATAGCAGAATACAGCTGGTGAGCTACTTGATTGCAAAGCCCAGCCTGTGGCCCTACTCAATTTCAGGGCAGAGCCTGTGGCCCTGCTTGATTGCAGAGCTCAGCCCGAGGCCCTGTCTGACCATGAAGCCCTGGCTGCGGTCCCACCAGAACGTGGAGTCCAACCTGAGGCACCACGTGACTGGGGAGCACAGCCTGAGGCCCCTGGGAGCCACCTCCACCACATCTTTCTATTACAGGAGGAACCTAACTTTCTCTTAAAAGTGTATTGGAAGGTTTAAGTATTTTATAAACACCACAGAGGTCTTGAGGGAGGGTGGGATCAATAGGTGAAGCACAGGTGATTTTATTTAGGGCAATGAAACTGTTTTGTATGATTCTATAATGGTGGATACATGTTATTACAAATTTGTCAAAATTTTGTGTACAACACAAAGAGAGAACCCTAACGTAAACTATAGACTTTGGTTGATAACGATGTACCAATGTTGGTTCGTAGGTTGTAACAAATGTTGATAGTGGGGGAGAGAATGTGGGAAGTTTGTGTATTATCTGCTCAACTTTGCTGTGAACCTAAAACTGCTCTAAAAACTAAAGCTTATTGGGGCCGGCTCCGTGGCCGAGTGGTTAAGTTCATGTGCTCCATGGCGGCTCAGGGTTCTGATCCTGGGCACGGACGTGGCACCGCTCATCAGGCCACATCGAGGTGGCATCCCACATCCCACAAGTAGAAGGACCTGCAACTAGGATATACAACTATGTACCGGGGGGAGTTTGGGAAATAAAGCAGGAAAAAAAAAAAGATTGGCAACAGTTGTTAGCCCAGGTGCCAATCTTTAAAAAAAAAAAACAAAAAAAAGTAAAGCTTATTAATTTAAAAATGCAAAAAAACAAAACAAAAAAAACCCCCAAAACATCCGTCTTCTCTTGCTATCTCTTTCAGAAAATTTTGTGAAGACAAAAAGAATGGCCAATGTCCCAAAACGCAAAGATACTGAACATGACTAATAGGGAACTGCAAGTCAAAAGAGCATGGGGATACCATTTTCACCCCAAATTGCAGAATTTTATAACTCTTTAGCCCTGTCAAGAACATGGAGAAACAGGAAGTCCTATACATTGGTGGTACAGTTGTGAAAGGCTACAAACATTTTTAACAATTAGCTGGAACATTATTATAAAACTTAAAAAAAAATTTACCTATTAACTAATAAATCACTGAAGAATAAGGTCTAAAGACATATAGGTACCAGTAGATAAAAATATATTTGAAAGAATGGTTATTATACTATATTTTTAATCATAAGTATTTTATTTTTGGTGAGGAAGATTTGCCCTGAGCTAACATCTGTTGCCAATCTTCCTCTTTTTTTCGTGTGTGTGCTTGAGGAAGATTAGCCCTGAGCTAACATCTGTGACAGTCTTCTTCCATTTTCCATGTAGGATGCCTCCACAGCATGGCAGCATGGCAGATGAGTGGAGTAGGTCCCAACCAGCAAACCCAGGCAGCCGAACTTTAACCTGGACAGGTATAAAGTGTGGAACTTGAACCACTCGGCCACAGGGCAAGCCCCTAATCATAAGTATTTTTATTCATCAATAGAATGGTTGAATAAACTGTAGTCTGTCCATATCATGAAATATTATGCAGCTATACAAAATGATGAGTTAGATCTATTTGTATTAGTATGAAGTGACACCTGTAATTTATTTTAAGTGAAAAAAATGCATATTGCAGAGTAATGCAGATAGAGTGGGACAGGGAAAAATAAAAGAAACAAAGGAAAACATGTATCTCATATTTGTCCATGAGCCTTGACAAAGGGGTAAAAGGATACAAAACAAACTTAACACCAATTGCCTTGGGAATGGGGAAAAAGGAGAAGATTGTTGACTTTTTCTTTATACACTAGTTTTTTTGTTGTTGCAACAAGTAGGCACTGCATTTGTAGCTTGACAGGAAAATTCAATAAGTTGTAGTAGAAATTAAACAAAACAACAAAAGAGAAGCCCTGGATGATATGGACTCAGGCAAACATCTATAGACAATCAGACCTTTTATACTGCCAAGAATGACTGCCTCTTAGTTTAACTCCTGAGCATTATTATACTAAGAAATCCATTTCTTTTTTTTTTTTTTTAAGATTTTATTTTTTCCTCTTTCTCCCCAAAGCCCCCCAGTACATAGTTGTATATTCTTCGTTGTGGATCCTTCTAGTTGTGGCATGTGGGACGCTGCCTCAGCGTGGTTTGATGAGCAGTGCCATGTCCGCGCCCAGGATTCGAACCAACGAAACACTGGACCGCCTGCAGCGGAGCGCACGAACTTAACCACTCGGCCACTGGGGCCAGCCCCAGAAATCCATTTCTTTTCTGTGCTTTCAGGGATGTTATTAAAAAAAAAAAGCAACAAACAAAAAACCTGCTGCTCTCTGAGCTTGGTGCACAGCTTACTTCAGAATGAGATGTCTGTTAGTCAAAGCTCAGTAGCTGTGTGAAGAGAAAGATCTCTGCTCCCCCCCGTCTCCATTCTGTTTCTAAATTGGGATGCATCCAGCTTAAGAAGGGTGTAGGGGATGTGTTATGTCCCTAAAAGTGAATAAGGACATGAGGAAAAATTTCTATTAAAAAATATGTAAGTCCAGTCTAACGTCAAAGCTCAAAGGTAACAAATGACTCCAAAATTTATCAGCCTCAAACAACAATAAACATTTATTATCTCAAACAGTTTCTGTGAGTCAGGACCCTGGATGTAGCTTTGCTGTGTGGTTCTGCCTCAGAGTCTCTCATGAGGTCAAGGTGTGGCCTGGGCTCCTCTGAAGACTTGACTAGGGCTGAAGGATCTGCTTCCACGTTGGCTGACTCACATGGCTGATCAGTAAGAGCTGGTCATTGGAGAAAGGCCTCAGTTTCTCCCATGTGTGCTACTACATAGGGCTGCTTAGTGGCCTCAGGACATGCCGGTTGGATTCCCCCAGAGCTAGTGGTCCAAGAAGAGCAAGGAGAAAGCCAAAATGTCTTTTATGACCAAGTCTCAGAAGTCATGTGCATCACTTTTGTACGTTCTGTTCCATTAGAACTAAGTAACTAGGCATAGGCTGTCTTTGGAAGGGAGGAGTATCAGAGAATGTGTAAACATAAGTTACAATCACCACCCAGTACTCACTCCTGACCTGTTGTTTTCTAGCTTTCAGGAATGCCTAACAATTTCAGGTCCACTGAAGGCATTCTTTTTCTCCAGAGGTTTATGGATTTTTTTTTTCTTAATAGCTTTTCTTAAATTTTATAGGATTTTGGTGATCCAGTGTTCTGCATTCCCTTTTCTGTACTTCTGTTTATACAACCCCAGAACTCCACATGGTTTTATAAAGATCTCTATCCTTATCTTTTCGCCCCGAATTGTAGATTCATCAGTACAATCATCCCAAAAGTCTGTTAGGACTAATGCCTTTGTGACCTTCCTCCCTGTTCACATCAGTCACCATAGTATTAATAATAGCTGACATTTATACAGCAACTACTCTGTAACAGGCACTGTTTGAAAGGCTCTCCACATATACATGTCAAGTACACCAAGTCATCTCCCATAACTCAGATCTTCATTCACAATCTAACTTACCCTCTCCCACCTCTCTCAACTCTCAAGCCTTTCCTGTGGGGAGCCCATGACCCATCACTGACAAAACCCTCAATACTTTTAATCTCTTCTCTTGAATATCTCCTTTACCTTCTTGCTCACACTGAAGCTTGGTTCTCCCATAATGGCACTCACTGCTTCTTCCACAGCCTTAGATAGCAGACGTTTTCTCTCCTGCTGCCTTTGTATAATTGGGCTTGGGGATGGGATAGCTCTTTGCTCCTCATCGCTGCTTCCAGTCCATTTTCCCTTCTTCTGCCTTAAAAACCTTTCAGCTTTGAAACTCCGACTATCACACTCCACTGTCTGGACTCCTCTTTGTTGTAGTCATTTGTAGACACCCCTTGTTACTCCCTTCTGTTCCTTGAACATTTTTAACTCCTAGATTACTATCATTCTCTATAATGCTACTGTCACAATCTCAGTGATTTTGGTAACCATGTAGACTATCCTTCCAAAACTCCAGCCCCTCATTTTTTGTCTTAACCCCCAATGATTTTTGTTTTCACTTTACCTTGATCACCTACTGCTATGATCATACACTAGATATTTCCATCATCAAGAAACGTATCCCTTCTGTAATCTCTAAGACCACCACTGCCTTCCTTTCCAACTCTCACTTCAGTACCCAAGGGAAAAAAATCTTCAGGAAAATAGGACTTGGGTTCTATGATATTGTGACTTACAGTAAGAAATATATATTCGGTCTTTTCCTTGTTCCTAGCACGGAGCTTTCAAAACCCTTGGAATTTCCTGTGATGAGAGCATAAATGTGCCTTTTGTTATGTTAATGAGATGACTTTTGGAATGCACCTAAGTATGGGGCCTGGTAGTCAGTAGTATGGTAATATGGTAGAGCCATCCATGTGATTAGAAGGTTGGAACTTTTAGTCCCATCCCCCACCTCCAGGGAGGGGAGAGGGATTGGAGATTGAGTTCAATCACCAACAGCCAATGATTTAATCAATCATGCCAATATAACGAAGCCTCCATAAAAACCCAAAAGGAAAGGGTTCTGAGAGCTTCCAGGTTGATGAACACGTGGAGATTTGAGGAGAGTGGTGTAGCTAGTGAGAGCATGGAAACTCCTTGCCCTTTCCCCCTATCTTGCCCTACACATCTCTTCCATCTGGCTGTTACCTAGTAAGTAAACTGTTTTCTTGAGTTCTGTGAGCTGCTCTAGCATATTAATTGAACCCAAGAAGGCAGGGTGTGGGAACTTCTGATTTATAGTCAGTCTGTCAGAAGCACAGGCGATAACCTGGATTTACTATTGGCATCTGAAGTGGAGGGCTTCTTGTAGAACTGAGCCTTTAACCTGTGGAATCTTATCCATCTCCTGGTAGATAGTGTCAGAATTGAGTTGAATTGTAGCACACCCAGCTGGTGATGGAGAGTTGCTTGGTGGTGTGGGGAAAACCCACACATCACAGTTTGGAGAAGATGAGTAAGTTTACTGATCATAATACTGTTTCTTACTCTCTCTCCTTCAGTCCTAACTTCTCCCCTTACCCCACTTAGACTCCTTGGTTCCTTATTGTAATCACTCTCTTGCACAGTCTCAACTCACTTGTTTCTCTGGTTCTCTATTGCACTCACCTGGTAAACCTCCAAACCTAGTTAAATCCAACTTTCCAACTATGTTACATCCACTAGAAGCATCAGAACTGGTTGGAGAAAAATACACAACCACTCTGACTGATCTCACTCCATGTTTATGACACTGGCCCTCTGTGGGCTAAAGTGACTGATAGTCAACCTTACCATATTTCCATAGTCCAAACTTTCTTGCACATTAAAATCTCATGGATATGCTTTTTAAAAATCCTGATGTCAGGTCATGCACCCAGACCAGTTAAATCACAGTCTCAAGGGGAGGACCCAGGCATCAGTTTGTTTTTCAACTCCCCAGGTGATTACAAGTGCAGCCATGTTTAAGGACCACTGCCCTGGTTCATTCACTCCTCTCGTCTTTGAGATGACACAGTTTCATCCACACTGATGTCTTTGCTATTCCTCCAACATGCCAAGTCCAGTTCTGCCACAAAGTCTTTGAAATGATTCTCTCTATCTTCTGGAATTGTTTATCCCCAGAAAGTTGCCTGGTTGGCTTCCTTATTCCTTCAAGTTTCTGCTGCAAGTATCTATTAGTAACGCCTTTCTGAACTCATATAAAACAGGTCCCAGCCCCACCTTACCACTTCCTATTCCCTTTGCCTTACTTTGTTTTTCTCATTAGTATTTGTTACCACCTAACATATTATATATTTATTTGTTAATTATGTATTGTCTATTCCCACCTACTAGAAAAACAGCAGGGACTTTGCACATTTTGTTCATTGCCCTTAACAAAATGTGCACAGTAAATTTATTTTACTAACAGATCAATAGATGCTCAAGAAATATATTTTTTTTAAAGGCTAGGCAGCAGAAACTTCTCAAGACTTTAGTGTGTTCAAAGGTACCAGTGGATTTTCTTTTCTAATTTGGTGACTAAGGAAATATGTATTCCACATGTGCTTTTAGAAGATCTAATGCTGAAGAAAATTTGCAGACTAATGGTAGACCACATTTTTTAAAGCTGTGGACAGATCATGTGGAGTTTAATTTTTCTCTGTTAAGTATGATAAGTAAATCATTACAAGAGACCAAAAGATGAGTCTTTGGTTAACATTGTTCAACTGTGCTCAAATGTTTTTTGAGTAATAAACACATGAACCCTTCTTAAGCATAGATTCTCCACATGCAACAAGAATAGACGAATTAATTCACAGATGATAAATCTCTATGGACAATAAATGTCACATTTCTTTATTTTTCTAAATCAAATTCAGTTTGTCACCAAATTACCACTCATCAAAGCCCATGAGAAGTTCGCAGTGTTGGTTCTCTTCCCTCTACCTGATCCTACTGGGACTCAGGTCTTATGAAGTTCCAGAAATTGTGGGCAGGCTGAATGTTGGAGAGCAATGAAGATGTCTCATGCCTACGTCTGGGAGTCAATTTGAAGTTGTTTTCCTTCTGTACCAGCTTGGCCCAGGGGAGCCCTATTGGTTAGTGCTGTAGGTAGACATTATAATCTTAAAATCTTTCATTCAGCCACAATCAAAAATTTTAAAAAAGTTGTGACTCATAATGAAAAACCCCAGGAATAAAGATACCTAATCTGTCAGGTTGTTTGTATTTTCAACACATGGAGCTGGTTATTTCTTTCCCTAGTAAAGTGAGATGGTAGAACTTCTATAATCCAGTAACTTTATGAGCACAAAGTACTGAAACAGCAGGGAATTTAAATGTGTAGAAGCTCTGTTTTTGATGCTGTTAGTTAGGAAGAAGCTTCCTGAGATATTCACAGGTTCTTCTGGAGCTATTTGTCACAAATTCCTCCTAGAATATTCTTTCATTAAATACCTAACATCTACGTAAGTTATGTAAGTTCCCCTGAGATGTAACCATTACCTGGGGAGCACATAAAACATATACTGTTCATTTTGTATGTAAAAATATGTTATACATTAAACGTGGCAGGAAACTGAATTTTTCATTAAAATTGTAAATGAACTAATCAGCCATATGCTAATCTGACTCATCACTCTGTAAATCATATAGGTTATTCTTTTTTAGTGAAGGAAGAAGAGAAGGGAAAGAAAACTTCATGTCCCATGGTCTACTTTTTCTCCTTTCAGCAGGCAAAAAATAAAGGATGCCCTTAGATATTCTAATTTCAAAATAACATGAAACTGGTTCTTTTCATAGAGTTTAGTCTCCATAGGTATTCATACAATTGTTTTCCCTCTGAGATCTTTCTATTTATGGGCTGCTGTGAATGAGGAGCGTGCAGATTTCCATGACATCAAGCCCTTTCAATCTGCCAAATCCTCTCCTGTTTCTAGGGAACTAAACTCACTTGGAGCTGTGCCACCCACTTCTTCCCTTAAAGCCACAGTGTCTGTCATTCCCACTTGTGGGCAAACCATCCTAAGCACTCTGATAGCTCCATTCTTTTGAAACACAAAATTTTCTAGTTCTGAAACTTATTCAAAAAGCACTGTTTACCTCTCTCCTGCTTTAAGGAGCTTCCAAAGTGAGAAACATCTCACTCTTTCTTTTTTGGGGTTATGGGAGTGGTGGAGCAGCAGATAGTAAATATGATGGTGTTAATGAAGAAAGGAAAAGGAAGATTTTTTATTCCTTCTCTGATAACGCCATAGCAGAAAAAAGAAAAAACTCATTAATTATTTACAAATTTTTTTTTTTTAAACTTTAGAATAATAGTTAATCTTTAGTAGTCTGGACCTCAACAACTCAACTCCAACACAGGCTCACAAATTGTGAGCTCCTTAAGGCCAAATGCCTTCTCCTAGCTCTGTATCCTCAACAGGTGCTCTTCACCTGGCACTTAATAAGTGTTAAATTAAGGTTGAATGACTAAAACAGAGTCAAGTGACTATTAACCCCTAGCCTTCTCATGTGGACATTGTAGTTTAAATATCCCAGGCTATCATAATTTATTCTTATATTCTAATTTCTTTCCCTTTGTTATATTTATTTATACTTTTAATCATTGTATTAGTTTCCTGTGGCTACTGTGGGGGCCTGGTCTTGGCCACGCCAAGATACGTCTCTTTGGCATGAGGATTATTTGAGGCTGATTGCTTTTGATAAACTGGGACAGGGAAGGAGGCTCTGAGGGGTGGAACTTGCTTGCCCTTTGTTGGGAGATGTTTACGTTGTGAAGGAAAGCTCTACCTATAAAGGTGCCTCCCTCTCTGTACCAGGAAGAAGAAAGGGGATGACCTTCTCTCTAGAAACTCTTAATCAATGCAAAAGGCAAGGACTTAAATCTGCATAATAATCTTATTCCTGTTTCTGGTAACCGCCTGTAATTGACCTCCCTCCCCCTCCCAACACTGGCATTTCTTTAAGGATTAGGCATCTTTCCTTAGGCTAGGAACTGATTGCTGCACTCACCTGTGACCACCCAGATTGAGACAACAGACTTGCCTCCTGCTACGCCCTCTGAGATAGCAGACCCACTACCTGCTGTGTCCATCAAGCACTGTGCCAACAGGTCAATCTTGTGACTATTGTGGGAGGGACATTTCAATCATATGTGAAACACCCTGTTTAGGGGTATATAACCATTCTGTGCACCCCACTTCTTTGGTGCCCTTTCTTCTTTTGGGAAGAAAGGCCCCAGGCCATGGTCCTCATAAAGCTTTGTTAAATTTTCTTTATTTAATTTTCTATTCTGTCTCATGTGAATTTAATTCATTCTCTGGCCAGATGAACCCAGAGAAGGTAGAGGGAAATGTCTTTTTCCCCTACACTACCATAACAAATTACCGCAAACTTGTTGACTTAAAACGATAGAAATTTATTCTTTCACTGTTCCAGAGGCTAGAAGTCTGAAATCCAGGCATCCACAGTGTTGGTCCATTCCATGCCTCTCTTCTAGCTTCTAGTAGCTTACTGGCTGCTGGCAATCCTTGGTGTTTGTTGACTTGTAGATACATCACTACAGTCTCTGCCTTTGTCTTTACTTGACTTCTTCTCTTTATGTCTTCTTTCATGTTCTCTTCTTATAAAGTCACTTGTCATTGGATTTAAGGACCACCCTAATCCAGGATGATCTCATCTCCAGATCCTTAACTTAATTATACCTGCAAAGACTCTTTCCAAATAAAGTCACATTTACAGGGTCCAAGTAGACATATCTTTTGGAGGACGCCATTCAATTTACTACAATCATCTTAGCTCTTTCAATTTTGGGGCTATCTCTCTCCTTCTGAATTTAATGCAAAATTCTTTCTATATTCACTATCTCTTGATCTAAGTAGATGTCTCTAGGATAGAATAACTCTTCATAATTAATTGACAAGTCAGATTTGGACTTTGAATTATTCAATCATTACCCAACAATGTGATCTTGGATAAGTTTAATCACTTTGAATCTTATTTTTCATGTTGGTTGCAAATATAGAAATCAATTAGGCCTAGCTTAAGGAAAGGAAAAATTCATTGTAAGTTACAGCAATGTCTCATAAAACTCATGGAGAAGAATATAGCCAGACCTTAGGAAGAAATTAGATCATGGAATTGAAGTTTTAGCACTCTTTCTCAATTTTTTGTCTTTGTTTTTCTCTGCAATCTACATACTTCTTTTTTTCCCAGATGAGTATGTGGGTGATCAAAATTTGCCAGCCCAAAATGTATCTCTTTGGCTTGGTTATTTCTGAGGATGAAAGACTCTGAAGGAAACTTTGACCTTCCCTCTAACGGCCTAAAAGAATTTAAGATGGAAGACCTGTCCCCAGGACAGGCTATCACCATAGATAACTCTGGGTGTGATAGACTGGGAAGATCCTTGCTAAGCTGATTTTTATCAAAGTTCTCTCTCTCTCTCTCTCTCTCTCTCTCTCTCACTTATCATGTCTCTGTAGATGGCCCAGCAAACATTTGTTTACCAAACATTTTCTTTTCTGTCTCCACATAAATTGCTTTCCTCCCCTTTGAAGTCCAAAACCACTATCCTCAACAGACTCCTCTGTCTTTAGCTGAAGATGGTATTTAAGGTGGTGGCTTCCACCATTTTGGTGAGTTACTCAATTTTCCTGGGTTTCTCCCATGTATACATGTTATTAAACTTTGTTTTATTTTCTCCTGTTATTCTGTTTCATGTCAGTTTAATTCTTAGACCAGCCAGAAGGACCTAGAGGGTAGAGGAATTGTCTTCCTCCCCTACAACTGTTTTTCTGACAAAAGCTCTCATATTTCATGTTATATTTCCATCTACATGGACAGCTTCTTTTCATCTTTCCTCATCACTTCTTGTCTCTTTCTCCTATCTCCATTTCCACTGTACATTTCTCTTCCCAATCTCTATTTCTATCCCAATTCCAGCTTCCTAATTAAGGAAATAAGAGTGATCTACTTGGGATCTTTCCTGATTCAAACAACTTTGACCAGAGATGGGGCCGTATTATACAAAGATGGCTTTTGAGGATCAGACTATATAGATTGGGGATAAAGGAAGTTACACTGAAGAAAGAATTTGGAGTTTGGCAGATTCACAGAAATGTATACCACATTTCTCTTCCTTAAAATGGAGTTAGTTCCTGCTGTGCTCACTTTACAAGTTTTTTGAGAATCAGAGTAGACATTGTGCCTAGGAACACATTGCAAATTGTATATTATTGTACACTTTAAGAAATTCTTTTAAAGTTTATAGTGCTAGATTTGGGTTCTGGAGAAGTAGCAGACTTGATCTTTTTTGTGTGTGAGTGAGAGAAAGAGAATAACTCATTCAGTTGTGAAGTGGATAAAGATTTTCTAAGAGTTCATCATATGGCTCCCAAAATTTTCATTGTTTCCACAATGGCAGGAAATCACAATTTCAGAGATAGGGATGAAGTTGCTGTGGGATAGAGGAAGAAACAAGCTGCAAGTTTTAAGTGGGTGATGTTTGTAAGTGGAGGCAACTCTTCAGAGTTACCAGACAGCAATGGCAAGAATACTAACTGAATTTAAATTCTGGTATGCTTGGACATAGAAAAATGCTGGACTTTATGTAATATTGATTTCTCAATTATTTATTATACATTTATTTATTTTATGACAGGTCATAAAAGCAGGGTAAATACTTGGTAACAGAAGTAACTATCAGCACTAGAATACAACAAAAGAAGTTCTTAAGTTTCTTGAGGGTCTATCATTCTGTGCTGGTGTAGGTGAGAGAAGAGAGGGAGAAGCAAGTTTGTCTTTCAGCAGATGGATCAAAGAGGTTAGATGTGTTTTGTCAAGATGGTTGTCAGTTGAGATTATTACTGCTTCTCCTCTCTCTCGTTTCCAATGGTGTTGGAACATCAAGTAACATCTACTTCCTCTGTCTTTGGAGCATCCTTGCACAGGAAAGGCCAATAGCACTGGAATAGGCAGAGGGAAAGCCTGGAGAGAGCTGCTTGGGTCATTTTAGTCTGGGCCTTAGGAAGACCAGTTCTTACTCTTAAGATCATCTTTCTGTCCCTTCTTTTACTTTTTCATTAAAAAAAAATCATCTGGTCAAATTCCTGGTAGACCTGGTAGAAAAAGCCAAGAGGTCATCCTAAGGCTTTAAGTTGAGACTTTAAGTTAGACTGGCTGAAGGACATTGCAGGCAGCACATGTGAAGCAGCCAGGTCATCAAAGGAAGACGCTGTACTTTATTTTGGGATAAGTATGCATTTTCCTAGACTGTCATCTGTAGAAAATATGCCCTATTAAGAATCTATAAAAATATGCCCTATTATGAATTCTTAATACACTCTATTAAGAATCTATAGCAGGAGACAGCTGGTCAAAGATTTGGGGTCTTGGCTATCTTTCTATTATCACTGCTAATACCACGCACATAAGCAGGTGCTCACTAAGTGATGAATTAATGAACACTTTACTGAACATGTCCTTTTGCAATGTGGCACTGAGATTCATCTGTCTTGTTTTATGAAGCATCAGCAGTTTCTGATTCATACTCTGAAAATGGCAGTGTTCCCTGGAGGCAGAAATGCATAATTTTTTCCTGGCAGTTGAGAACACCACTACGTTGCTTGTCTTCAGTTACAAATGGAGAGATTAGCATTGGCCATCAGAGCAAACTCTTCTTCCCCGGAGAGAGGGTCACAGGCAAAGAAAGGGAGATTGAAGATATAGAGAGATATTTGGGTTAAGAGAAGAGATTTGAAGGAATCCATGTCAAAATGCCTTAATAGTCTTTTTTTTTTTTTTTTTTTTTGAGGAAGATTAGTCCTGAGCAAACTGCTGCCAATCCTCTTCATTTTGCTGAGGAAGACTGGCCCTGAACTAATATCCATGCTCATCTTCCTCTACTTTATATGTGGGATGCCTACCGCAGCATGGCATGCCAAGGGGTGCCATGTTAACACCCGGGATCCGAACCTGTGAACCCCTGGCCACCGAAGTGGAAAGTGTGAACTTAACAGCTGTACCACCAGGCTGGCCCATGCCTTGATATTCTTGGTAATGTAGAATACCAGTTCATTGGCTAAGAGTGGAATGAACAGGGCTACGGTTGATTTGGAAAATTCACTGTAGTGAATATGGCAGAAGACAAAAACTTACTCCTTCTATCTTCAAATATTTATTTGTATATCTCATATATTTGTGCTTTATTCTGATTCTAGTCACATGCTATCTTCTCGGAGAAACCTTAAAAGCCCAGCCCATTAGTAATAATACACTCTATTACTTACAATCCCCTTGCCCTATATTATTTCACTAGAAATCATGTTTTAACATTGTATTTTTATATTTGTGTATTTATTTATAATCTTTATTCCCACCGAGAAGTAAACCATGAAAAACATAACCCTTTGTTTTAACTGGGTCGTCTAGGAAACAGAATCTGAGTTGGAGATAGGAAGGCAAAAGG
Source organism: Equus przewalskii (assembly GCF_037783145.1). Taxonomy (NCBI): domain Eukaryota; kingdom Metazoa; phylum Chordata; class Mammalia; order Perissodactyla; family Equidae; genus Equus; species Equus przewalskii. The sequence goes on from NW_027228754.1 coordinate 2,224,605, forward strand.
TTTATTGTGGAGAAACACCTATGACAGGAAAAAGAAGGAAGCAAGGATAGGGAGAGTGATGGGGCCGGCCCAGTGGTGCAGTGGTTAATTGTGCACATTCTGCTTCTTGGTGGCCAGGGTTCCCCAGTTCGGATCCCGGGTGCAGACATGGCACTGCTTGGCAAAAGCCATGCTGTGGTAGGCATCCCACGTATAAAGTAGAGGAAGATGGGCATGGATGTTAGCTCAGGGCCAGTCTTCATCAGCAAAAAGAGGAGGATTGGCAGTAGTTAGCTCAGTGCTAATCTTCCTTAAAAAAAAAAAAAAGGATAGGGAGAGTGAGTCATCAGACCATGCAACTCAATGGGAAACACTGGAGAAATTACTGCTTGTTAAAAGAATCCCATATTTGTAGAAATGGTTGGGCCATTGTACCACAACTTTGCTCAGTTATTGACTGGGGGCAACTCCCACAAGCCCGTGACCTTGACTCAAAAGCCCAGATGGATCTGAAGGATTTAACACCTTGAGGCCCTCAGCTATCTGTATTCCTCACATGTAGGTAACAAATCCTTTCTTGAAGGGGAATCTGAGCAGTACATCTCCATGTCTGCCACAGTCCACTACTTATATTGCACAGATTCATTTTCAATATACATTCAGGAGGTAGCTCACCAAGAGTTCTGTTCAGCCTCTCTTCCTGAAGGGAAACCTGGAAGATGGAGGCTAGTGGGATAAATTACAACCTTCATCACTGCGGTTGGTCTTGGGGCCACAACTGATACTAATCATTTATCTCCTCAATTATCAATTCTAAATTCCCCTCATCCTCAGCTATCACTTCTAAAGGTCTCAAAGGCTTACTTGTGATGTCACCAAACCTCCAGACCTGAGATGTCTGAGACCTGGTAATCATTTCCTTGACAAGTAGGAGTTGTTGCACTTGTCCATTCACAGTCACAATTGGACAAGGGAGAAGCAAGAGGTGTCCAAGTGGATCACAAATTTCCACACATATTCTACCCTGTCCCCATTGTGTAAAAACATCCCTACTTCCTCCTGCTGATTAGGAATTAACCACACCAGGATGATGGCTCCTTTTGTCTCCTGCTGGTCTCTAGACACAAGGTGTCCAAAGTGCCTAGGTGGTAGTCATAGGTTGTAATTCAATAGTGCCCTTGCTGTGTCCTCTGCAGAATGTGCCCCTTTTGAGGACCAGGGCTTCCAACCCTGCACAGCCCAGAACAAAACAGACTGTAAGCACAAATTCTTCCAAGGAGTCACTGGGAATGATGATAAGTAGGGTTATTCCTGCTTTTGCTTCTTGGTCTTGGACCTATATATTCTTCCCACTGGAGACACAGCACCATATAGAAGTCTACCCAGTGCACATGCTGCATTCCGGAGGAAGGCACTCTATCCTTGCAGAGTATTGTTTCTGATTTAGAACTTCAGCTATATCTTTGGCTGGCCATTTCAGTGCTCTATCAGGTAGGCTGCTTCTGAATTGTACAGTATGTGATAGAGTTAGAGGATCTCATGGTCATGGGCCCACTCCTGTACCTCCTTTGCAGTGAGATAGGTCTAATAGTTGGATGCTTTATAGAGCAGGATTCCATGCTTGTGGATTTAGTACTCTGTAAACCACCTGATAGTGGTGGAGGTTGAGGCTCTTAAGGCAGGAAAAGCAAACCCTTATCTTGAGTAAGCTTCTATTCTTGTGAGAACAAACCACTGGCCCTTTCAGGAAGGAAGGAGCCCAATATATATAAGTAATCAACTTATTACTAATTAGCTGATTTGCCTCATTGAGAAATAATGCCATACTGGGGGCTCATTTTTGGTCCCTGTTACTGGCAATTAGATAACCAGAGGTGGCAGTAGTTATAGAAGGCTTGGTAAGTATCAATGCATATTGTTGGGGCCATCATAACCTCTACATCAGCCAAGGTGGCAGATGTGCCCATCAAGCCAAGACTAAGGTAACCACTGACAGATGTTGGCTAATACAAACTGATTGAGTTATTTTGTTTACTTGGTTGTTTAGTGGTTGATGCTTCTTGGTGGGCATAAATGTGTGCTGAAAAGATCTTCGCACTTCATGCCCAGTCTCATATATCCGTCCATATGCCTCTACCCAAGACTAGCTTGTCTCTAATCTTTTTCCTTTTAGGTACCTGACCAACTAGTCAAGTTATTTGCTATGCTCATGAGTTCATATACATTCTAATGTTGGGACATTTCTCATTTAGCACAAAGTGAATGACCAGGTGCACCATCCAAAGCTCCACCACCTGGGAAAATTTTTCTTCTTCACTTCCTTTGAGGCCACCTCTGAGTGATGCTATAATGAAGTCACCACATATTTTTGCTTTGCACTCACATATTGATCCAAGCCATCCATAAATCAAATTTGGGCTTCCCCCTGTCTTTTAGTTGGCTATAAAGAACCCCGCTAGAACTGGGGTGAGTTGAGGGAGGGGGATGCTGATGCAACCATGGTGGATGACATTGGAATCTAGGCTATGTACTTTTGCAGCTTGCTTGTGCCTTCTGATCCTGCTTGTGCTCTATCTCAGATGTACCATTGAATCTTATAACGAATTGTTACTGGGTCTCACTGATTTTTTGACTTTGGAGGTCAAAGAGGATTCAACTTATGAAGGACATTTCTGAAAGCATGGTCACCTGGAGTCCTATTGTCAAACATTCCATCTCTATTAGGGCCCAGTAGCATGGCAGGAGCTGATTTTCCAAAAGTGTGGAATTCTCTGCTCTAGGTGGTAGGACCTTGCTCCAGAACCTAAGAGACCTGTGTTGTGATCCTCCTCCTGGAGTTTGCTGTGAACTCTATACTGCATTTTTCCCTGCCATTGACACCTCCAGCACAATACAGTCTGCCAAACAATATGGCCCAAATGACAAGGCTGATTGTTCTCCAAACTGGATATGCAGCAGAGCCCTTTCCTATTCTAGACCATGCTCAAAGTTGGAAGCTTCTTATGTAATATAAGAGCCAGAATATTATACCTAGGTGTGGATTGTATTGCCTCCAGAACCCTAAGGGGCATATCATGTGGTGATGCTTCCTACTGTGTGGTAAGGGATGCAAGATGCAGTAATTTGTTAATTACTTTGGAGGGGATGTCATGACATACCTCTGACCACTGGAACTCTGAAAATAAAATGGCAAATTTCTCAATGTTCATGGTTTATTTCTCACTGTCTATAGTACATGTGTTTTATAAAGCCCTCTAATATGCTAGCCATCTTGAACTCACCCTGCTCAATCATCATAATATCATTGATGCTACGGGTCAGTGTGGTACTCTGTGGTAACCGCTTATGGAAGCATTGGGAGAAAAGAATACAATCTAGCATGAGCATTGAGGAATAACTTTTGCATTCACACTGCAGAAATGACTTATCAAGGAAACTTCTTTTTCTTTTACAATCAGGATGCAGAGTGTTCTAGAGTACACCATTATGACCATCAGTGGGAATCCACACATCCAAAAGTCCACATAATGAGAAAGACACTGCCACTATTGCCACTGCCTCCAGAGCCACACTGTATTTGCTCTGATCTGCCCCAGAAACATGGATGCCCAGGACCCTGCTTCTCAATATCCACAAGTAGAGACAGGATAATGGTATCTCTCTTTAATTCTACTCTGAAAAATCAGTCCCTATGCCAGTAGAAATGGCAAAAATGGCAGATATGCAGACTCTGGCTGACTTCCAGTCTCCAAATCTCACACACGTATATCTGATTGGCCGAATCTAAATCACATTGAGAACCCTAGTTTCAAGGGACTCTAGGAAATACAGTATTTAGCACTCCAACCTCTGCTCTTCAGAAAGGCAAACTAGAAGAATGATGAAGTGGATGTTGGGCACAGGTCTACCATTTCCATCTCTATAATGATCCTTCATCAGATGTTTTTTGAAAGGATTAAATGTGATAATGTATGGAAGTGCCATTTCAGTAGCTGCACGTAGTAATACTCAATAATAGTTGGGTTTGCTTGCTTAAACCATTTATTTATAATCGAAGAATAAATCATCCATATCCAAATGCTATACAATTAATATTTCAAACATAGATTCACTGTCAATTTGTCCATGGATTCAGTTGGAAATTACCTCTACTTGCCTGTGATTGTAACTATGTATAGGATTCACACCTTAAATCAATTCTGTCCAGAATGGTGGTCACTAGCCACATGTGGCTACAGAGCACGTGAAATGTGGCCAGTCTGAATTGAGCTGTGCTGTAAGGATCAAATACACACTGGATTTCAAAGACATAGTATAAAAAATGTAAAATACCTCATTAATAATTTTTATGCTGATTACACGGTGAAATGTGAATATTTTAGAAATATTGGGTTAAATAAAATATATTATTAAAATTAATTTTACTTCTTTACTTTTACATTTTTCAGTTTGGCTCCTAGAAAAGTTAAAATTACATATGTGGCTTGCCTTATATTTCTTCTGGACAGTGCTGTCTTAGATAAAGAAAGTACAAAATTCTCCAAGGGATGAGACGGATATTGTTGGGAAGGCTGCAGACGCTATTCCTTGATCTCTGCCTTCTAAGTTTGTGTCTCCTCCTTGGGAGGGTCTTCCTATCATGCTTTGAGTTCTCTTGTCTCTCTGGCCTTAATTTTCCATGTAATAGTATAGATGAGGTAATTTTTAAAAATATCATTAAAATATTATGAGAAACCATGGGGAAATACGATTATGCCGGACTCAGACATTAGCTCTCCCTCCGCCATTCCCATTGTTCTCTAAGTTATGATTCCTTGGAACGTTCTGTTTTCTCCCTGTACTAACTTGAACACAGAACTCAGCATTTCTTCAGGTCCACAAAATAATCCATAAAAGCACAGGTGAGCAATAAAAGTGGCCTTCTTGAAGATCTCTTAAGGGGGAACAGAGGAAGGGATCTACATTGCACACTCAAAGCAAACAACCTAACACCCCCTGCAATTAGACATTTCTAATCTTTTCCTAAATCCCTTCTCTCCCACTCAACCAATAGGGGTTCTCTCTCCCTCCTACTCCTTTCTCCTACTCCTCAGCATCTTCCTGCCTTTCTGGCCCCTTTCTCCCTCTCCAGGGTTCTCTCTTTGTTAAAATTCCTCATCCTTTTATTAGGCGGAACAGTTTAATTGCTGTATTGTTACTTGAGCATTTCCTTAGGGTCTCATATGCCAAAGAAAGTAGAAAGTAATTTCTTTTGAATAAATACAAAGTCTTCCTAAGAGGAATTTTGGGGAATATGATTTTCTTCATTTCATTACACAGAATAAATTGGATAAGTTTAGAAAGTAAAGGTTTTCAACGTTAAGAAATTTGGTAAATATAATAAGGAGCTTTTCTAAGTCCCAAGTCTCCTTAGCATAAGATAGCCACTCTCTATCCACATTTGGGCTGATACAGCCTACCTACAACTTCACCTTCCCTTCTAAATCTGAGCTTTAATAAGGCAGGTTCCTCTTGTTTTACATTATCAGGAGCAGTCCATCAGTTAAAGGACAAAGGCCAACTTAAGTTTTTCTAACTTTACCCCCACCCCTACCCAGGGATCCTTAACAGTCTCCTTTGAGAACAGTTTCTTGACTTCAGGTCAAAAATAGATCGTAGTTTACTTGTGGAGCTGTGTTAATTAACCCCCTGAATTCTGCTACATGACCTAGTCCTTGTCTGCTCATATTATCAAGTCAATTCCCAGGTCTTCCAGTTCTCTGGAAATTTACTGCTAGTATGTCTCACCACCTCTCTAAGATAACAGTTTCATAAAAATATAACCAATGTAATATTCAGTATCATATTACCATAAATTTATTGAGACTAGAGCGTATTAGAAAAATAACAATGAAAATAGTTTCCATTTATTAGCAAGGTACAGCTCTAAGTGCTTTATATACAATTAGCGCATTCTAATTCTCATAACCACAGAAGAGGTAGGTATTACTATTTCCGTATTATACTCAGGCAACTGAGGCTTGTGAAAGATTAAGGAGTTTTCCACAATCCACACAACACTGTAACTCCCATCAATGTGACCTCAATGTGACAGTCCTTACACTTCTACACTGCCCTAAAGTCTCTGGCAGTCATTTAGAAGCTCAGGTTCTTGTAATTGAAGAGACTTAGAGATCGTCTAATCCTTTATCCTCAGTTTACAGATTTGTAAATTGATTGCAAATATCTCAATTAGTTAGAGCCATTCTGATCCCAAGCAGGAATTATTGGACAGTATATTACACATTCAGGGACATCCTGGAGGTAAAGTTGGTAAGTTGGCTTACCAAAGGATTTGAAATACCTTGTTTCTTAATGACCATCTAGATGAAGGCAATTGGCTTTCTGAGACAGGTGTTCCGTCAGGGAGGGGCAACACATGAGCTGATTTATTACCAGCTCTTTATTTACCTGATGAGTGTATTACTATATCAACTTTCAGTAGCAGACGAAAGTCTTTAATGAAGGGGCCTCAAGATGAGTAAACTTTAAAAGGAAAAGAATGTCACAGCATGGGGCGCTGTCTTGCTTGTGGCTTTGAACTGGGTGTCTTGGATACACCACGATTAATCAACAAGAGGACAGCAATTGCATCAATGGAAGGAGGCGATGCTGTAAGGAGAAAAACAAAGTTACTGAGCTTGAAAGACAAACTGCTTACTTTGAAGGGTTTTCTAGGACTCACTCAGGACAAAATCATCTCCACATGGAAAACTTCCAGATGCTTTTGCCTGGTTGTTACAGACAGATCTGTGCTATGGCACTGCCAGTTAAGTTGGAGTGCACTCTACAAATGTGTACTCTGCATTTCATAGACTTTATGGTTTTCCTGAGGGCGGTGTGATGTTTATCTCTACTGAATCTGCAAGAGATCTGCAGAACTGAGCAAAATTTGTTTAATTATATGTTGTTCTTTCCTATGGCTAGACCATTCTTTTGTTGTTGGAAAATATAAGATAGTGGAAAATATTGAGTCTTGGAATAATAAAAACCAAGGTTTCCATCTTGTATTCATTTATTAAAAATATTTATCATGCTATTATTTTGTGTTAATAACTGGCAAATGTTGTAAATAAAACTTTAGAATGTCACAACTCCCCTGGAGCACATGTTCTAGAGAGAGGAGTTTGATAATAAATAAAAAATAAAGGAGTAAAATAAGAATTATAAGGACAATAATACAGGATAATATGATTTGTGGCAAGGAGCTACCCTAAACTGGGTGGTCAAGGAAGGCCTCTTTTTGAAAGTGACCTGTGAGATGGAAACTTCATCTGAGTGACAAGATAGAACCAACCAGGCCACAATCTAGGGCAAGGGTTGGCAAATTTTTTTTTCTGAAAAAGACCAGAAAGTAAATATTTCAGGCTTTGCAGCCCATGTGGTCTCTGTCTTAACTATTCAACTCTAATGTTGTAGTGTAAAAGCAGCAATAGGTCAAACGAATGGATGTGGCTGTGTTCAAATAAAACTATTTACGAAAAATGGCAGAGGTCGGGGAGGAGTTGAATTTGGCCTGTAGGCCATGATTTGCCATCCTTTGATCTAAGGGCAAGAGTGCTGCAGGCAGGGGGAATAGCAAGCTGAAAGAAGCAAAGCTAGACCTAGGTTTTGTGTTGTTGGGACAAAAGGAAGGCGGTGTGGCTGGAGGGTAGTAAATGAGAGTGAGAGTGTGAGGTTGGAGATACAGGTAAAGGTCAAGTCAGGTCTTTGCAGATCTGGGAGAGACATTTGCATTTTATTCCAAGTACAAAGGGAAGCCACCGGAATGATTTAAACAGGGGACAGGGACACAATCTGATTTTCATTATATAAAGGCTCTGGTTGCTGAGTAGTTACTATTTTGAGTGTGGAAGAGTGGAAGCAAGATCTCTTAGGAAGCTGTTAAAATAATCCATGCAAAACAGGGTAGGGAAGACAGGGAAAACTGTAGGGATAGCAGTTTGACTCTCACCCTCCATGGTACCTTAACTATATATGAACTTTGAGCTTCATTTCCTTCAACAGCTCAGTACAGATGAAAATCCTATTTTATTTGTTAGGCTAAAATAAGACTATAAGTCAAATGTCCAACACATGGTTAGCTTTCAATTACGTTGGTTCTTTTTCCCTTCTTTGTCTGTAAATCGAATACTTTCTCTTTCCTTCTCTCCTTCCTTTTTTCCTTCTTTCTATAGATATTTCTTCCTTTCCATAGATACTTAATGGTGAACTGGTTTGTGCACAATATGATTACGTGGTAGTTAATCACACTGGAAGAGACAGAGGTATCTTATTTTTAAACATTCATTGACTTGTGTAGTTGGGTGCCCAAAAAAACAGAACCTAACATTTTCCCTTTTGTTTTTATTTCTTCAATAAAACATGCCACTATTTTAAAGTTCCAGCTATTTACATAAATAATAATGGAAAAAAGCCACCTTGGGAAGATCTCTCTTGTACTGGGAAGAATCACTTAAGGGATCACATTGATTCTGAAAATATATTGGAAGCTTTATCCTGGGATAAGAGTGAATATGTACAAGTATTTTATGGCTTGATAAAAATGCCTTAACCTGTGACCCTTGCAAGTATCCAGCACAAGAAGATTGCTGGGAAGGACAAGATTATTAAAATATTCACAATAAATGAAATGTAAGCAGGATTCAAGATCCTTTCCTTCCGTCCATCACCATGGCTGGGGTGGGCAGATGAATCATGAGTCAGCCTTATGTTCTGGCTCTTACTCTTCTTATTCATGCCTTTGCATTTGTAGTTTCAAAATATTTAAAAATTAAAGCCTGAAGTCATCCCACACTTTCCCAGTGAATGATTTACCCTCCCAGGAGAAATACATTTTCAGCTAACTTTTAATAATCCATCTCTATGATGTAGCATAGTGTTTTAGAAAATATACTAATTTCAAATCAGCCATGGACTAGCTAGCTGCATGGTGTTGGACAGGTCCCTTAAAATTTTCAATACTCAGCCACCTAATTTATAAAATAAGATCATTCCCATGCCTCTTCTAGCCCAGCGATTCCACAAAAGGGCCAAACTGCAGATCTGCGCTGTAATTTTGGAGGTAAAGAGAAATAAGGGAGGCAAAAGTAGAACTCTAATAGGGTATAGACAGAGAAGCAGGAGGAATTGTTTGTAGAGAAAACATTCTATAGTGCTGTTTTAAAACTATGTTATACTCAGATTATATGTTTTTAAAAATTGCCTTGGTTGAAAAAATTTTTATAAGCTATTGTCAACAAATTTTTAACCCGCAGTCATAACTATCTGCCTAGGATTGCACGTACTCCAGCTCCAGTGTACACATTTCATTAGAATCAAGTCCCAGAAGAAAACATCAGAAAAGCCTTAAGAGAATATCTTAGGCAACACGCACATTGATCTGGACGCTTGAATACAATAAAGATAGACATCCTTCTGTAATCATTATAGGAAACCTGTAAATAACCAAAACCCAGTGAACTTTATGGCAGCAAATGATTGAAAGAAACTAGGATTTTTTCTTAAGGGAAAGGAAATAGAGTTATTAGAAGAGAGATTTGGGGTTAATACACTGAAGGAGAAGAATTAACTCTAGGTTTGTATTCATTACCTAGAAAAAATTCCTTAGACCACTTTCATACACTGTGGGTATTTCCCTTGCAGAGAGGACCTGAACATATTAGAAACCAGTGAAACATCACCTTTTTTGCATTTGACTAAAATTGGTATTCATCTTAAATGTTTAATGTGAGAATGAGTCAAAATGGATTATTCGAAAAATTAGAAGCCACAATTTCCTACATTTTTTCATGCTGAAGAAAAATGAGATGGCAATCCGGATGCTAAAAACTAATTAATGACTAAAGAAAATATGGGGTATCTATATGATGGGATATTTTGAAGCTTTTAAATATTATGCTTATGAAGAGTCTGTAATAGTATAGAAAAAAGCTTTTACTGCATTAAGTGAAAGAGCAAAATGTGACATTTTATATAAAATATGATCTCAATAATGTAAAAAAAAGGACTATAGGAAATGTACTTACTATAATATCCCGTTAGTTGGATTTTGGAATCATAGTCTTCTTTATGTTTTTTTTTTTTTTTTAAAGATTGGCCCCTGAGCTAACATCTGTTCCCAATCTTCCCTTTTTTTCCTTCTTCTCCCCAAAGCCCCCCAGGACATAGTTGTATATTCTAGTTATGAGTGCCTCTGGTTGTGCTATGTGGGACGCCGCCCTAGCATGGCTTGATGAGCAGTGCCATGTCTGCGCCCAGGATCCCAACTGATGAAACCCTGGGCCGCCAAAGGGGAGTGTGCGAACTTAACCACTCGGCCATGGGGCCAGCCCTGTATTTTTATATTATCTTAATTTTTCCAGAATGGACATATATTCCTTGATAATTGGAAAACTAAATACTTATTTTGAAAACCTTGCTTTGAAAACCTTGTGCTTAATCTGTGGAATTCCTGGATATATAAGGAATTATTAGGATTGTTTTGAAAGAACAGTTGTGTGTAGATGCACACGACGAATCAGAAAATATCTGGTAGCAATAAAAACGATGAAAGCAGGCATGATCTCTTTTTTGAAAGGATGAAATTGGAAAGTGATTATTACAGGGTATCACATTGTTGGTGTTTGTGTAAAATTTCAGTCTCTGGCTTCCCCAGACCACAGATACCAGAAAGTTCTTTCTTCCTTATTTATGAGGATAAGACAAGGCAAGGTAGGTAGATAGTAATGCTACTCAACATCAGTTAGCAGAGCAAATGCATAACAACAACAACAATAGCAAACAAAACAGAACAAATAAAAAATTGCTTACCTTAAAGCCAAGATTAATTTAATGCCTGCAGCAGAGGAAAGCTCTTTGCCCCTTTTCAATTAACCCTTTCTGTTTACATTGACACATTTTGCCACCTGTTCTTTACAGTCAGCCACCTGAATGAAACACATTAATTTCGAAGCTCAATCCTCAGTCTTTTGTTTTTCTATCTAGATGACCTCGCCCTCAGAGAAACCATTCACTCTCAAAGCTTACCTTTTTAATCTTATATTGATAGTTCTCAATTTTATATTCTCAGAGGTTCTCACCCACATTTCCGACTTTCTGCTAAGTGTTTCCACTTACAGTCTTTATAATCATCTTAAACTCAACCTGTGTTTACCACTGAACTCAACGATATTTCGTAATTTTATGAATCACTTCATGTCTTTTCCACTGAGAATGGTAAGAGTGATCTTTCATTCCACCTTCCTCCTCATGCTCCGTATTAATCTGGGACCAGAGTCTGATTTATCCTTTGTAATAACATTTTCTCTCCATTCTTGCTTTCATCACATCTCATTATTGATGACATTTTGGAAACATGGAAAAATATTCTGAATATGGTCTCAGGGTCTCAGTTTGAGGCTAAGTTGTGCTTCCACTGGGATTCAGGTATGTCAGGTCAGGCTCACGGGAATCATTGGCACAAAATAATTTGTATGTGAAAGAACTTCTGTGAAGGGATTCGTATTGGGGGAGTAGAGATGAAGGATGAAGTTGCAGAGGGAAGGCATATTTTCTGTTTCCTGGTGTGATGTCTGGAAGAGGGGCTGCAGGGCACGCTGTTTTCATGAGGGGCACTGTTATGCATAAGCAAGTCTGTCTCTGCTCTCAGGTAATAAGGAGCAATACAGGTTGGGGAAATTTCTCCACTCTTTTGAGAAGACTGCACAGACAGAGTGGAAGTTAGCATAGGGCCTGTTTGTCACTAAAATTCCTAGAAATAATTGAACCAAGTGAAGTCACAATGAATCAATACACAGAAGATGTATGTGTGTGGTGGGTGGGTGGGTCGGGGAGGGGGGTTGGATCTTAAAAGGGACATATCATATTCCTGAATGGGAATAGTCAACATTACACAAATATGTAGAATTGATTTTTGACAAAGATGAAAAAGCAATTCAGTGGAGAAAGGATAATCTTTTCAACAAAGGATTTTGAAACAATTGGATATCCATATGTAAAAAAAATGAGCCTTGACTTAAACCTCACATCTTATACAAAAATCAATCAAATGTATCTGGATCTGTATGTAAAAGCTAAAACTATGAAACTTTTAGGAGAAAGTCTTCATTAACTGGAGTTAGGCAACAAGTTTTCAGACATGATACCAAAAACATAATCATTAAAAACAAAATTGATAAACTTTATCAAAATTTTAAAAATTTGCCTTGTGAAAGTGACTATAAAGAGAATGAAAAGACAAGCAACAGACTGGTATAAAATATTTGCAAATAACATATCTGGCAATAGAATTGTATCCAGAATATATAAAGAACTCTTGAAATTTAACAATGGGAAGACAAACAATCCAATTAAAAATGGCAAAATGTTTCAACAGATACTCTACCAAAAAGATATAAGAATGACAAATATATGGAAAGCTGTTCAACACTACTAGCCACTAGAGAAATATAAAGTAAAACCACTATAATACAACTGCATACTTAGAATGGCTACAAGAAAAAATACTCACAATACCAACAGCTCACAAGGATGCAGAGCAACTGGAATTCTCATATTGGGAAAGCAAATTGGTACCACCACTCTGGAAAACAGTTTGGCACTTTCTTATTAAGTTAAACATACATTTACCATATGACCCAGCAACTCCATTCCTTGTCATTTATTCAAATGAGCAACCACTAAAAAGGCTATACAAGGAGACACACTCAAAATGCTATGGAAAAATCAAAATAGAATTCTAAAATATATTCAAGTAACTCACAGGAAAGCATGAAAAAGAAAAACGAGCAATAAAGACCAGATAAAATAGAAAGGAAAATATAAAATCGTGTACTTAAGCTCTAACGTATCAATAATTACATTAAATATAAAAGTCTAAATATACCATGTTAAAACAGAAATTGGTAGAGTAGATTTAATAACATGACCCAACTATGTGCTGTCTAGAAGAAATTAACTTATTAGCTAGTAGAAAATAAAAGGATGAAAAATAATAATCATGCAAACATCAATCAAAAGAAAGTAGGAGTTGCTATTAATATATCAGTTAAGTAGACTTCAGAGAAAAGAAAATTATAGAGGTTATAGATTTTGGGAGGAAGACCACAGAGGAAAAGTGCCACACTCATCACAACATATTTAGGGAACATGCTATCAACGTGACTTATCGTCATTGATGTTTACCTGGATGAGGTGGTGTTTTACAAGTTTATGATCAGTTAATGTTACTCTTTTTATCCCACGACTCTACTGTACTCTTTGGAAGGAAGTCATTATGTGCAGTTTACTCTTAAAAAGATAGTTATGCTCCACCTCCTTGAGGGTGGAGTATGTGTAAAAATTATTTGGAATTCTTCTGATCAGGATATTTGTCTATTCTCCCCCATTTATTTATTTATTCAGTAATTTGTATCATATCAGTATAGACTTGTGGATATTTATTTTATCTTTTTTTTTGTTTGTTTTAGGAAGATTAGCCCTGAGCTAACATCTGCTGCTAACCCTCTTCTTTTTTGCTGAGGAAGACTGGCCTTGAGCTAACATCTGTGCCCATCTTCCTCTACTTTATATGTGGGATGCCTGCTACAGCATGGCTTGACAAGTGGTGCGTAGGTCCACACCGGAGATCCAAAGGGGCAAACCCTGGGCTGCCGAAGCAGAGCGTGTGAATTTAACTGCTGTGTCACCAGGCTGGCCCCATTTATTTTATCTTTTGCTTTATAATCCAATACTACTTTACATGTTGCTCAAATTGTTCCAGCTTTGGCTATTGGAAACTCTTTCAGTTGTCTCCTGTGTCCCTTTGACATACCCAAATCATTGAGTCATTTGAGCATTTTCTTACTTTCAGGTACTACAAGATGCTCCAGGCTCGTCTTGTATATTTCCTGCTCTAGTCCTAGGATCAGCCATTTATCCAGGGAGCTAGTTTCTTTTATTGGAGGATGGTATTAGAAACCAAAATCTGGGTTTCTACAATCCATTACCACATAAATCATTCCAGCCTTTTCTTGCTTGTCTGTAACTTCCAACCCTAACAGTGAAACACCTGGCTTTTACCATCTGCCATTCATTTTTCAATTGTTCAATTCCAGTATACCTTTTTCTTTTTTTAAAGATTGGCACCTGAGCTAACAATTGTTGCCAATCTCTTTTTTTTTCTCCTCCTTCTCCCCAAAGCCCCCTAATACATAACTGTATATTATAGTTGTAGGTCCTTCTGGTTGTGTTATGTGGGACCCTGCCTCAGCATGGCCTGATGATCGGTGCCATGTCTGCGCCCAGGATCCCAACCCTCGAAACCCCGGGCACCAAAGCAGAGCATGCAAACTTAACCACTCGACCACAGGCCAGCCTCTCCAGTATACCTTTATAGCACTTTAAGAATTCTTAACCTAAACCCCTGTGGGAAACAATTTTAAAAATTAGAAGACCATGCTTATATATAGTTCCTTTTGCCTTTAGTCTTACAGACTTCATTCATTTCCAAACTTACTTACGTCAGCACCTTTCCCTTAGCCCCTTCAGTGAGGTTGTTTTGTACATTTGTAATACAGTTAGATTCTTTTGCCTGTTTTCTATTCTGGGATCTCAATCTCCTAAATGATTTCTCTTTCATTTGCATACATTAAGGTTCACTCTACTGCAAAGTTCTATGAGTTTTGACGAATGCATAGTGTCATGTATCCACTATTATAGTATTGTACAGAGCAGTTTCACTGCTCTAAGAGAATTTCCTGTGCTTCCTCTATTCAACCTTTCTTCCTTCTCAAACCCCTGGGAACCACTGATCTGTTTACAGTTTCCTCAGTTTTGTTTTTCCAAGAATGTCATATAAATGGAATCATATAATATGTAGTCATTTCAGACTGGGTTCTTTCAGTTGGCAATATACCTTTAAGATATGTCCCTGTCTTTGAATGGTTTGATAGCTCATTAATTTATATCACTGAATAGTATTACATTATATGGCTGTACAACTATTTATCCATTCACCCACTGAAGGACATCATGGTTGCCTTCAGTTTTTGAGCAATTATGAAGAAAGCTGCTGTAAACCTTTGTGTGCAAGTTTTTGCGTGGTTTTAATTCATTTGGGTAAATACCTGCTAGTGTGGTTGCTCGATCATATGGTGAGAATATATTCACCTTTATATGAAACTGCCAAATTCTGTTCCAGAGTGGCTATATCGATCATATGGTGAGAATATATTCACCTTTATATGAAACTGCCAAATTCTGTTCCAGAGTGGCTATACCATTTTGCTGTCCAACCCTCAATGCATTCGAGTTCCTGCTGCACTGCATCCTCACCAGCGATTGTTGCCAGTGTTTTGGATTTCAGCCATTCTAATAGGTTTGTAATGGTATCTCATTGCTGTTTTAATTTGCATTTCCCCAATGCAAAATGAGGTTGAGCATCTTTTCATATGCTTATTTACCATCTGTAGATCTTCTTTTATGAGCTGTCAGCTCTTTTGCCCATTTTTAAATTGGATTATTTGTTTTCTTAATGTTGGGTTTTGAGAGTTCTTTGTATATTTTGGATACAAGTCCTTTATCAGATATATGTTTTGGAAATATTTTCTCCCAGTCTGTGACTTGTTTTATCATCTCTTAATAGTATTTTTCGCAGGAAGAAGTTTTTAATTTTAATAAAGTCCAATTCACCACATTTTTTTCATGGATCATAATTTTGGGGGTGTATCTTTAAAGTTATCACCAAACCCAAGGTCACAAAGATTTTCTCATACATTTTCTTGCAAAAGTTTTATAGTTTTGCATTTTATATTTAAAGTCTCTGATCCATTTTGAGTTAATTTTTGTGTAAGGTGTAACATCTGCATCTAGGTTGTTTCTGTTGTTGTTTTTGATATATGGATGTTTCAGCACCATTTGTTGAAAATATTATCCTTTTGCCACTGAATTGCCTTTGCAAAAAAAAGCATTGACTATATTTTTCTGGGACTACTTCTAGGCTTTATTTTCTGTTCCGTTAATCTATACATCTATCCTTTCACCAATATCACTCAGTCTTGACTATTGGACCTTTACAGTAAGTCTTGAAATTTGGTAGTTTTCAAATCTCCAAATTTGTTTTCAGTATTGTGTTGGTTATTCTAGATCTTTTACATTTCCATATAAACTTTAGAATAAATTTGTTGATATTTATAAAATAGCTTACTGAGATTTTGATTGGGATTGTGTGAATCTATAGATCAAGTTGGACAGAATTGACGTCTTAACACTGTCTTTCAATCCAGGAATATGGGCTATCTCTGCATTTGTTCAGATCATTTTGATTTCTCTTATCAGTGTTATATAGTCTTCTAGGTAAAGATCCTATACATTTTTGTTAGATTTGTACCTAGGTATTTTATTATTTTTGGCATTTTTTGTAAATATTTTTTAAATTTCAAATTTCAATTTTTCATTGCTGTATATAAGCAAACAATTGACTTTTGTATATTGACCTCATCTTCTGTGACATTGCTGTACTCACTCATTAGTTCTGGAAGTTTTTGCAGATTCTTTGGGGTTTTCTAAATAAAGAATCCTATCAATTGTGAATAAAGACAGTCCTATTTCTTCCTGCCAATCTGTATACCTTTGATTTCTTTTTCTTGTCTTATTGCACAGGGTAGGACTTCCAGTATGATGTTGAATCTGAGTGGTGAGAGGGGGCACCCTTGCCTTGTTCTTGATCTAGGGGGACAGCATCCAGGCTCTTCGTTAAGTATGAAGTTAGCTGTAAGTTTTTAAAAATATTCTTTATCAAGGTAAAAAAGTTCCTTTCTATTCATGGGTCAGTAATTATGACTTTTGTTTCATTTATGATATTGTTAATATGTGTCTTTTCTTTGTTTTCTTGGTTGGCCTAGCTAAAAGTTTATCAATTTTATTGATCTTTTCAAAGAACCAGCTTTTGGTTTTGTTGATTTTCTCTGTTATTTTTCTATTTTCTATTTTTATTGATTTCTGCTCTAATATTTATTATTTTTTCTTCTGCTAGTGTTAGGCTTAATTTGCTGTTCTTTCTCTAGTTTACCAAGACAAGGCTTAGGTTATTGATGCTTGATGTTTCTTCTTTTCTAATGTATGCATTTAATCCTACAAACTTCCCTTGAAAGCACTGCTTTCTCTGCAGCTCACAAATCTTGATAAATTGCATTTTCATTTTCACTAATTTCAAAACATATTAAAAAAATTTCTCTTCCAACTTCTTTGATTCATGGGTTATTTAGAAATTTCCAAATATTTGGGGGATTTTCCAGCTATCCTCCTGTTATTGATTTTTTGGTTTAATTCCATTGTGGTCTGAGAATACACTGTGTGATTTATATTCTTTTAAATTTGTTAAGGTGTGTTTTATGGCCCAGAATGTGATCTATCTTGATGAATGTGCATGTGAGCTTGAGAAGAATTTGTATTCTATTTTTGGATGGAGTACTCTATAAATGTCAATTAGATAAAGTTGATTTATAGTTCTGTTTAGTTCCTATATATCCTTACTGATATTTTACCTCCTTAATCTATCAATTATTGACAGAAAGGTGAAGTCTTTAACTATAGTAGTAGATTTGTCTCTTTCTCCTTTTTGTTCTAACAATTTTTCCTCATGTATTTTGATGCCCTTTTGTTAGGTACATACACATTTAAGATTGTTATGTCTTCTTGTAGAATCGATCCCTTTGTTACATGGTAATGCCCTTTATCCTTGATAATCATCTTGGTTCTGAATTCTACTTTGTCTGAAATTAATACTGTTATTGCAGCTTTATTTTGATTAGCGTTGGCATAGCATATCTTTCTCCATCTCTTTACTTTTAGGCTATCTGAATGGGTTTCTTGTAAACAATCTATAGGTTAGTCTTATTTTTTTTTATCCACTCTGACAATCTATCTTTTATTTGATATATTTAGACCATTCATATTTAAAGTGAATTGATATTTTTTGGTTAATATCTACCATTTTTATAACTATTTTCTTTTCATTGCGTTTGTTCTTTGTTTCTTTTTTCTTTCTTTTTGTGTTCTGTGATTTTAATTGAATGTTTTATGTGATTCAATTTTGCCTTTTCTCTTAACATACCAATTTTTCTTCTTAAAAAAACTTTTTATATAATTAACCTGAGGTTTATAACATATATTTTAAACTGATCTAAGTCTACTTGCAAATAGCACTATATTGCTTCACATGTAGTGCAGACACTAGAATAGAATATTTCGAATTTCTCCCTTCTGTCCCTTATGACATTGCTGTCATTCATTTCCCTTACTTAGTACATTGCTACTATTTTTGTTTTTAGATAGTTATCTTTTAGATTAAGAATAAGAAAAACAAAAATTTTTATTTTATGTAAATTTATTTCTCACTTTCTTTATGTTGATCCTTTCTTTATGCTGACCTATATCATTTTTCTTCTTCATGAAGAACTTTTAACGTTTCTTATAGGGCAAGTCTGTTGGCAATGAACTCTTTCAGTTTTTGTTTATCTGAGAAAGTTTTAATTCTCTTTCACTTTTGGAAAATAATTTTTCTCTCTACACGTTTCTAGGTAGATTAATTTTTTTCTTTGAACGCTTTAAATTTTTCACTCTACTTCTTGGTTGCATGGTTTCTGACAAGAAATCTGCATTAATTCTTATCCTTGTTCCTCTGTAAGTAAGGTGTTTGTTTTTTCCTCTGGCTTCTTTTGAGATTTTTTCTTTGTCCTTAATTTTCTGCAGTTGGAATATAATACGCCTAAGTAATTGTTTTTTCGAAGATTGGCACCTGAGCTAATAACTGTTGCCAATCTTCTTTTTTTCCCCCGCTTTTACTCCCCAAATCCCCCCAGTACATAGTTGTATATTATTTAGTTGTGGGTCCTTCTAATTGTGGCATGTGGGATGCTGCCTCAGCATAGCCTGATGAGCAGTGCCATGTCTGCACCTAGGATCTGAACAAGGGAAACCCTGGGCTGTAGCGGAGTGCACGAACTTAACCACTCGGCCATGGAGACAGCCCCGTAATTTTTGTTTTTTTAGAGGGTGTGGTATTGTGGTGATAAGGTATGGGGGAAAGAGGTGTTCTATTATCTTCCTATTAAATCTCAATCTTTTACTCTGCCTGTGTCTCAGGGCCATGACATTTACCTGTGTTTCTCCAGTAGTGTAGTTATTTTCCTCAGGTCCCTCCTCCCTTCCCTATCTGCAGAATTTATTATCTATTTCCTTGAGGTCCTGACCTCTGTTAACTAGGAATTTTTCCTGCCTTAGTTGAGACAGGTAGGCTCAAGGTGATTGGATGAAAGGAATTTGCTTCCTCAAGGAAAGATAAGGCTCTGGCAAAGTTGTTTATCCTGAAATGTAGGTCTTTATTATGGAGAAGTTTCTGAGTATATTTCACAATGATTACTCATCTTTTCCCTCTGCCAGAATCACAAGGGAATTGGTCTTGAATCTTCAGCATGAGAATCTGGTGGGGTTCCTGGAGGCAAGACTCATGAAAGTATGGAGGCTCCCCTAAGATTGTAGACCCCAAGAGTTGCTGACTCTCGCATTAGTCCATGTTCAGCCTTCAGCAATTCGTTGAAATTACCATTTAATTTAACAGTTCTGGTTTATGGCTTCAGTGGCTTCTGCTCCAGGTAAGAAGATCTCAGCTGTGTCTCTCTGGATCCACCTGTCTCTTCAGATATCTAGGTGGCAGTTTGACCTGCAACCTCAATTCTCTAATGGGTTCAAGATAAGTTGCTGACTTTCAGTTTGTCCAGCTTTTTCTTGTTGTAAAGATGGAATGGCAACTTCAAAGTTCTTCTTCCTCTGGTTGAGTCTTCAAGGAATTTGTACAGAGTGAATACTAACTGTAGCATCCATTCATCCCTAGTTTGATTAGAAATAAGAAATAAATTTAGCTGTTCTACTTCAAGATGGTGATGTAAGAAGATCCTGAACTCACCTCCTTCCACAAACACACTAAGTCTATGGCTACATATGGAAAAATTTTCTCTTAAAAAATCTAAAGGCTGGCTGAGTGACAACTACACATTGAGCAAACAAGAAGAAAATCACATAGAAGCATGTAGGAGAGGCTGGGACACAATCTCACCTTAAACTACCCCTTGGAATGGTGACCCATAACTGGGAGAAAACTCAAAACCCAGGGCTTCTTCTCAACGAGCAAAGGGCTTGAACCCCACATCGGGCACCTTAACTTTTAGGACCTGCACCTAAGAAATGATCCCCAAATCATCTAATTTTGAAAATCAGCAGGACTTACATCTTGAGACCCACATTACTGTAGCGATCTGGGAGACAGCTCTTAAAGGGCTCATGCACTCAGTCTTACCTGCTTCAGGGCCCAGCTCCGAGGCAACCGATAGCACCAGACTTAAAGTGAAAGAGGCTCACCTATTTTTATTAAAGCATTTGTCTGAGAGGCAGGCATCTAATTTAATACTCATATCTAGGATCCTGATGGAACACTCACTGGGGGCACCAAGACTGGCAGGTGCCATCTTTGTGCTCTCTCTTTGGCATACTTCAGAGCACCAGTATCTCCTAGAAGGGAGGTTTTACATGTGTCTGGTGCCCTGATCTTTGTGGCTGCTGCCCAGGGGATACCTTTTGACTGCTTAGCTCTGAAGGCCAGGGCTGCCACCCGGGGACACCTCTTGACTGCCTGGGTCTGGAGGCCAGGGAAGCTTGTGTTCCTGGTCCCATGGGACTGTAATAATTGGTGTCACCCAGAAAGGAGCTCATACTCCTCTCTGGCACCCCAATTTTTGCAGCTGCTGCCAGGGGACACCTCTATATTTCCTGGCTGTTGGAGGTCAGTGGGGCTTATGTCGTGGGTTCCACACGACTGTAACCAATGGAGAAAGAGTTCTTAAACAGCTACCACCCCCAGGGCACAGCAAGAGGCAACAGACTCAGTAGCTCAATCTTACTGTGCAGGTGGCCTGTTAGCTAATCATCATGGCAGTGGCAGACTTCTAATTAAATATACTTCTAGGGGCTGACTGTAATTCTTTCCAGAGACTTCAGAGGGTAGACACAATCTTTGAGCTCTCCCTCTGCTACAATCTTGAGCACCAATGTCTCCTGGAGAGGAGCTTATATGTGGCTGGTACCCTGGTTTTTACATCTGGCACCCTGGTTTTTGCAGCTGCTGCCTAGGAGACGCCTCTTGATCTCATGGCTCTGGTGGCTAGAGGGGCTTGCATTCTTGGGTCCCAGGACTGTGGCAATCAGAAAGATGCTTCTTGAAGGCTGCCATCTCCAGGGCACTGTGCAAACAGCAGACCGAAGCACACCCCCAGTCTTTCTGTGAAGGAGGCCTCTTGGGGCAGACTTCAGTTTTGGCACATATCTAGTGGACTACAGAGCTGCTCTCAATTAATGTAGGCTGTGCATCCATCTTGGCGCTCTCCCTCTGCCTTGCTCCAGCTCACCAATATCTCCTAGAAAAGAGCTTATGCACTCATCTGGAGCCCCAAGTTTTGTGACTGCCACCCAAATGACATCACCAGAACACCTGGCCAGTGGGGCTTATGCTTGTCGTTCTGCAGGACTGTGTATATTTGCATACTTTTAAAAGCTGCTGCCTGAAGGTCTGGTTTCTAAACAACCTGAATATAGGTACTGAGATCCTCCCCTTAGGGACACTGACAGGTCTTGGCACATCCTCAACTACCGGGAGCTATTAAAAATGTAATAAGTTGTTGGAAAAGCACAAAGGTTTGAGAGACAACAAAGATCTGGGGCAGGGTTGAACAACAATGTTTATCTCCTACACAAGGCACTCTTTCAAGACTGAGATGGGTGGTTGTTTCATCTACTGTATAGACACCCACACAGATAGTTAAGCAAAATGAAGAAATAGAGGAATATGTTCCAAATGGAAGAATAAGATAAAACTTCAGAAAAAAACCTTAATGAAATGGAGATAAGTAATTTACCTGATAAAAAGTTCAAAGTAATGGTCATAAAGATGCTCTCTGAACTGGGGAAACAATGGATGCACATAGTGGAACTTCACCAAAGAGGTGGAAAATATAACAAAGTATGAAATAGACATAACAGAGCTGAAAAATACAATAACTGAACTGAAAAATACACAAGAGGGATTCAACAATAAACTAGATGAAACAGAGGAAAGGGTCAGTCAACTCAAAGACAAGGCAGTGGAACTCACCTAATCAGGGCAGCAAAAATTTAAAAAAATGAAAAAAAATGAAGATATCTTAAGGGACTTATGGGACAATATCAAATGGACTAACATTCACAATATACGGTTCCCAGTAAAAGAAGAGAGAAAGGGGCAGAAATCTTGTGTGAAGAAATAACAGACGAAAACTTGTCTAATTTTGGGAACAAAACAGACATCCAGATCCAGGAAGCCCAAGGAGTTCCAGATAAGATGAACTTAAAGAGACCAACACCAAGACATATTATAATTAACACATTGAAAGTTAAAGATGAAGAGAGAATATTAAAAGCAATAAGAGAAAAAAAACTTGTTATATACAAGAAAGCCCCCATAGGATGGTCAGCAGATCTTTCAGCAGGAACTTTGGAGGCCAGAAGGGCCTGATATATTCAATGTACTGAAAGAAAAAACTTCGAACCAAGAATACTCCACCTGGCAAAATTATCATTTAGAACTGAAGGAGAGATAAAGAGTTTTCCAGATGAGCAAAAGCTAAAGGAGTTCATCACTGCTAAACTGGCCTTAGAAGAAACATTAAAGGGACTTCTTTAAGCTAAAAAGAAAGGGCACTAATTGGTAGTAAGAAAAGATATGAAAGAATAAATCTCAGGGCCGGCCCCATGGCTGAGTGGGTAGTTCACGTGCTCTGCTTTGGCAGCCCAGGGTTTCAGTGGTTTGGATCCTAGGCATGGACATGGCACCACTCATCAGGCCATGCTGAGGCAGAATCTCATATAGCACAACCAGAGGCACTCACAACTAGAAGATACAACTATGTACTGGTGGGCTTTAGGAAGAAGAAGAAAGAAAAGGAAAAAAAAAGAAGATTGGCAATAGTTGTTAGCTCAGGTGCCAATTTTTAAAAGAAAGAAAAGAATAAATCTCACTGGAAAGGTAAATATTTAATAAAGATAATGGGTTAATCACTATAAAGCTAATGTGAAGGTTAAAAGACAAAAGTAGTAAAAATAACTGATTACAATAATTCATTAAGGGATGAACAAGTAAAATGTGACATCAAAAACATAAAACATGGAGGGGGGGAGAGTAAAAATGGTGAGCTTTAGAATGGGACCAGACTTAAGTTGTTACCAATGTAAAATACAGCTATAGATATAAGTCATTATATGTAAGCCTCTTGGTAACCAGAAAGCAAAAACCTATAGTAAATACATAAAAGATAAAGAGAAGGGAATATAAATGTACTACTAAAGAAAGTCATCAAATGTAAATGGACTAAATGCTCCAATCAAAAGACATAGAGTGGCTGAATGGATAAGAAACCAAGACCCATTTATATGCTGCGTACAAGAGACTCACTTTACATGTAAATACACACAGACTGAAAGTAAAGGGATGGAAAAACATATTAGATGCAAATGGAAATGGAAAGAAAGCTGGAGTAGCTATACTTATATCAGACAAGATACACTTTAAAACAAAGACTGTAATAAGAGAAAAAGATGGGCATTACATAATGATAAAGGAGTAAGTCCAACAAGAGGTTATAACATTCATAAATATTTATGCACCCAACATAGGAGCATCTAAATATATACAGCAAATATTAACAGACTTAAAAGGGGAAATAGAGACGAATATAATAAGAGTAGGGGATTATAATACCCAATTTACATCAACTTACATCAATAGATAGGTTATCCAGCCAGAATACCAGTAAGAAAACATCAGCCTTAAACAGCACATTAGACCAGATGGATTTAACAGATATACACAACACATTCCATCTAAAAGCAACAGAATATACATTCTTCTCAAGTGCACATGGAACATTTTTCAGGATAGGTCATTTGTTAGGCCACAAAACAAGTTTGAATAAATTTAAGAGGCTTGAAATCATATCAGTCATCTTTTCTGACCACAATGGTACCAAACTAGCAATTAATTACATGAAGAAAACTGGAAAATTCACAATTATATGGAGATCAAACAACATTGGCTACTAAACAACCAATGAGTCAAAGAAGAAATCAAAAGAGAATTTAAAGAATACCTTGAGACAAACAAAAATGGAAATAAACCAAAATTTGTGAGATGCAGCTCTAGGAGGGAAGTTCATAGTGATAAATGCCTACCTCAAGAAATAAAAATAGTCTCAAATAAATAAACTAACTTTACACCTCAAGGAACTAGAAAAAGAACAAACAAAGCCCAAAGTTAGTAGAAACAAAGAAATAACAAACATTAGAGCAGAAATAAGCAAAATATAACATAAATAATAATAAATAAAACAGCATCCAGAACTAGGTGGCTTCATTGGGAATTCTACCAAACATTCTAAGAAGAATTAATACTAATCCATCTCAAAGTCTTCCAAAAAATAGTTTAGGAGAGAACTCTTCCAAACTTATTTTATAAGGCTAGAATTACCCAGATACCAAAATCAGACAAGGATGCCACAAGAAAAGAAAATTACAGGCCAATATTCCTGATGAACATAGATTCAAAAATTCTCAACAAAATATTATTACACTAAATTCAACAATATATTAAAAGGATCATACACCATGATCAAGTGGGATTTGTCCCAGGGATGCAAGGATAGCTCAATATCCACAAATCAATAAACTTGATACATCATGTTAACGAAGTGAAAGATAAAAATCCTATGATCATCTCAATAAATGCAGAAAAAGCACTTGAGAAAATTCAACATCCATTTATGATAAAAACTCTCAACAAAGGGGGTATAGAGGGAACGTACCTCAGCATAATAAAGGCTGTATATGACAAGCCCACAGCTAAAATCATATTCAACAGTGAAAAGCTGAAAGCCTTTCCTCTAAGATCAAGACAAGGATGCCCACTCTCACACTTCTTTTCAACATAGTATTGAAAGTCCTTGTCAGAGCAATTATGCAAGAAAAGGAAATAAAAGGCATCTAAACTGGAAAGGAAGAAGTAAAACTGTTACTCTGTGCTGATGACATGATATTACATATAGAAAACCCTAAAGACTCCATCAAAAAACTGTTAGAACTAAGAAAGGAATTCAGTAAACTTGCAGGGTACAAAATCAATATACAAAAATATGTTGCATTTCTACACACTAGTAACAAACTATCAGAAAGAGAAATAGAGAAAGTCTCATTTATAATTGCATCAAAAAGAGTAAAATAACTGGGAATAAATTTAACTAAGGAGGTGAAATACCTGTATATTGAAAACTATAAGACATTAACAAAAGAAATTGAAGAAGACACAAATAATTGGAAAGATATTCCATGCTCATGAATTGGAAGAATCAATATTGTTAAAATGTCCATACTGTCCAAAACAATCAACAGATTCAGTGCAATCACTATCAAAATTCCAATAGCATTTTTCAAAGAAATAGTATAAGTAATCCTAAAATTCGTACAGAACCACAAACCTGAATAGCCAAAACAATCTTGAGAAAGAACAAAGCTGGAAGGCATGTGCTCCCTGATTTCAAACTATATTACAAAGCTATAGTAATTAAAACAGTATGGTATTGTCATAAAAACAGGCACATAGATCAAAGGAACAGAATAGAGAGCCCATAAGTAAACCCATGCATATATGATCAATTAATTTATGTCAAAAGAGTCAAGAATATACAACGGGGAAAGGACAGTCTCTTCAATAGATCATGTTGGGAAAACTGGACAGACACATGCAAAAGAATGAAACTTGATCACCATCTTACACCATACACAAAAATTAACTCAAAATATATTAAAGACTTGAATGTAAGACCTGAAACCATAAAGCTCCTAGAAGAAAACATAGATGGTAAGCTCCTTGACATAAGGTCTCTGTGATAATTTTTTTAATCTGAAACCAAAAGCAAAAGCAAAAAAAGCAAAAATAAGTAAGAGGGACTATATTATACTAAAAAGCTTCTGTACAGCAAAGGAAATTATCAACAAAATGTAAAGGCAACCTAGTGAATGGGAGAAAATATTTGCAAATAATATATCAGATAAAAGGCTGATATCCAAAATATATAAAGAACTCATACAACTCAATACTAGAAAAAAAAAAAAGAAAAAACCCCAAACAATCCAATTAAAAAATGGTCAAAAGATCTGAATAGACATTTTTCCAAAGAAGACATACAGATGGCCAACAGATACATGAAAAGATACTCAACATCATTAGCGATCAGGGAAATGCAAATCAAAACCACAATGAGATATCATCTCATACCTGTTAGAATGGCTATTATCAAAAAGACAAGAAATAACAAGTGTTGGTCAGGATAGGCAGAAAAGAGAACCCTTGTGCAGTGTTGGTGGGAATGTAAACTGGCACAGTCACTATAGAAAACAGTATGGAAGTTCCTCAAAAAATTAAAAACAGAATTACCATATGGTCCAGCAATTCCACTTTTGGTTATTTATTTGAAGAAAACAAAAGCACTAATTCAAAAAGATATATACACCCCCATGTTCGTTGCGGCATTATTTACAATAGGTAAGATATGGAAACAACCTAAATGTCCTTCGATGGATAAACAGATTAAGAAATTGTGGTATACATATATAGTGGAATATTATTCAGGTATAAAAAAGAGTGAAATCTTGCCATTTGTGCTAACATGGATAGACTTTAAAGGTATTATGCTAAGAGAAATAAGTGAGAAAAAGAAAGGCAAATACTGTATGATATCTCTTAGATATGGAGTCTAAATAAAACAAGCTGATGGATACACAGATGAGATTGGTGGTTGCTAGAAGTGGTGGGGAGAAAATAGATTAAACAAAAAGAAATTTAGCTAAAATTTCCCAGAAAGAAAGTCTAGAGTCTAAGTTGTTCTGTGCTATAAACACACTAAATCAAGAAGTTACAAATCAAGTGAAAGGCTAGAGTAATGAGTTAGAAAAATATTTCAGTATTTTCTCCTGCATTTTACTTTCACCCTAAACATCATTCCTCTCCCTACATTTCCCTGAATGAGCATGGAGGATGGTGGTTAATGACTCACCCATAAGACCTTGTGAAATTGAGAGCCCGAAAATTTAAGTGACTCAACCTAGAATACAGAGCTGGTAAGTGAGAGAGCCAAGGCTTGGACCCTGTCTGCTGACTTCATGCCTTCTTCTTTCTCACGTTGCAGCTGCAATATGTGACTGGTAAAATTGGGCTCCAAACCCAAGCCCACAGCAGGACCCTAGCATTCAGAAAGAGAACACTCCTCCTTTAAGGGAGGTAGATTTGGCTAAATAGGATTCGCTCAGTAGGGTTGGGAAAATAAAGATACAAAGAATACTTATTTTTCTTTGGAGATGGAACTGAGTTTCTTACCAAACTTACAGCTTGAGCTTCTGGGGGTTTTCTTCCAAATAAAGAGAGTTACGGAGCACTGTAGATACCTCAGGTTTCTCCACTATATGGTCTCACTCTCTGCTGCTGACAGAGTGTGATATGCGATTGAGGAGAAGTGAACTGAATGACTGGCTGAGCACCTGAATTTGTTTTCCTTTATCTATAATTTAAAAACATTAATTAGAGCTAAATCTTTCTTACCCATGTGCTCCCATTGCCTGTTTAAAGTTCTCATGTAGCACTCCACAGTCTGCCAAATATTAGTAATATATGTATAAATTACTAATTGTGTGTGTGTGTGTGCATATATATATATATATACATATATATATATAAAATCTTCTAGAGGCCAGAAATTTAGCATAATTCACCACTATACTCCCAGCACCTAGCACCAGACATAATACCTTTAAATCACAGTCAGGTTTGCTTGTGGAGAATTAAATCCTTTTCTCTGATTTGTTTTAATATTGAAGAAAGTGGACACTCATTTTCCCCCAAATCTTAGCTGGTTCTACATGAATAAGACTTTAAGCTTTAACTGCTGCTAGAGATGCTCTTCCTCTGGGGTGTCCATTGGCTACAGTGAGGATCCAAGGTGGCCCTTTCATACAAAACACAGATTCTTCTCTCTTAGAAAAGGTTCAGGGATGAGGTTTTGTTTCACATGGGAAGTCTGAGGCCCTGGGGAATTTGAATTTTGCTTAGCTTAATTTTTCTAGTACATCACTATGCCTACTGTGAGTTGCCTTAGGGTGGTGATATGTTCTGGGTAAACACAAAATGCGAGTCAACTCGTGCAAGTTCAAGTTCTGCCTCCACCCCTTTTTCTATCTTAGCCTAATTATCTGTACAATGGAGAGCCTCATCCCTGCCTCCCTCCTAGGATTGTTCTGAGGACCCAATGAGATAGTGGCTGGAAAATTGTCATGCGCCACTTTATGGAAGAGGTTTTTGCCATAACATGATACTGAGCATGAGTAGTGACCAAAATAATTCCAGGGAACATGAAGGATTCCTCTCAGGTTGTTTAATCCAGCCAAATATTCTGTGAGATGCTGCAACCATTCAGCAGATCACAGGAAAACTTCTGTGGCCAGTTGTTTGATGGAGTAAGAAGAGCTGTTGAAAACATCTGATTCTATAATGTCTGACTGTGAATCTATTCTGTTCAAACAAGATTTCTGAAAAACCCGGGTGATAAATGTTCTAGAAGTCCACAATGATAAGGTTTTCTGAGTGTTGCTGGTCAGGAGCTGCATAGTCCTTGGCCACAGGAGATGGCCCCACACATAGATCACAAAAGCCTTATTGCCCAGAAAACACACATTTATTTCACTGAATTCCAGTAGGCAGGGCCTTTTCTCAGTTTGATGAGGTTTAGCTTTATATAGATCACAAAGAAATATCTCAAGGTTTACAGCTTTGACTTAGATATTAAGCATACTTTGTCCATTTCTCTAAAACATTGCACTATGGTGAATTCTGCATAAGACTATCTCCT
Source organism: Equus przewalskii (assembly GCF_037783145.1). Taxonomy (NCBI): domain Eukaryota; kingdom Metazoa; phylum Chordata; class Mammalia; order Perissodactyla; family Equidae; genus Equus; species Equus przewalskii. Next base: position 2,253,638 of record NW_027228754.1, read on the forward strand.
CTGCAAGACTAGGAACTCCTTTATTCAGGGAACAGTGCAGGGCTTATTTTGGTATTTTCCATGTCTAGCACAGTATCTGGTATTTAGTAAAGACTTCTTGAATGTTTATTGAATGACCGTCAAACTCATTGCCTGCATTACTTTGCTTTTAATAATTCCATCTTTTCCTTTATCAGTTACCAAATTCTCTTAGTTACTTCTAGTCACCTTATATCCTTGGAGAACTTTAGGTATAGTTTGATTTTTGCCATTTCCTCTATTATCCCTGAGAGAGGGCCTGTTAGTCCTGTTATGGTCTGGAGAGCAGATACGTTTGGGTCTCTTTACCTTCTTTTGAAGGCTTTTCTGAGAAATGGGCCCACCGTTTGATTCTAGTGGAAGGTGTGACTGTGAGGTCCAGCCTAGTCCTTGACTTAATGGGAAGACCTTGTTCTCCTTCACTGGGCACTCATTTGAACCACACACTCCAAATCTACATCATGATCCTCGATCAGCCTCTGCTCCATGCTCTCTCTGATTGTTTGGTTCAGCCTCATCAGACGTAAGTCATTATTTCTATGTTATTACCTCCAAATATTCTAGTCACATTCCCTTTTCCTCCATGATTTTTTGGTCTTAGAGTCGGTAGATCCATACAACTTCTTATATGTCTCAGTGGAGCTAAGTAAGGATATTAAGGATGCCAAAAGTTTAGATAGATGCCTCATAAACTCAATCTTACTTTTCCTGAATCTTGAGTGATTCTCTCTGTTTAAAAGATAAAGCCAAAATTCCTTAGTTCAGTACATGAGGCATTCATAATATAACCCCAAACTACCCTTCCGGTTTTATCTCCCTCCCTTTCCTCCTCTTACGCCCTGGAGTCGGCAGACTGAATCACTTTTCATTTCCTGAGCATTCTTCTTACTTTCATGCCTGTGAATATACTGTTTCTTCTCTTTGGAATTCTTTTCCTCCAACAGCTTGTCCATCAGACAATCTCCTATAAGTGTTTTAAAACCAGTCCAGATTACAGATCACCTCCTCTCTCAGACTTCCTGACATCTTCAACAGAGTTCCTCTTCCTATCTTTTTCCTTCCCTCTCATTCTCCTTTAATCTTTTATATATACCACTTATTATAAAGAATTGAAATCACAACTTTAAATGCTTGTCTTTGCTATTAGACTTGAAGCTTCTTGAAGCCAGGTAATTAGGATTTTTTCATCTTTCATTCCCGAGGATCCAGCAGCCAGCCTAGCTCATCACTATTGCCCATTACATGCTTTCTGAATTAACAACAGCTGAACTCACCCAGGAGGATTCTGGAATGAGCCTTCAAAAGTCTGTCCTTATGACTAACAAGATCTGGAATTGTCTGGATCTCTAATTAAACCATCTATGGTTACCATCTTCGATAAGCAGTTTTGCTAAAAATTGGGATGAATTAAAATAACAAAGAGAGGAAATCTATTTTCCCTGGGCTAGCCCATCCTGAGACCACTCTTTCTGTCCATACAGTCACTTATTACTCGATATGTCATATATAAACAAATTCCAACAGGGACTCCAGTTTGAGAAATCCTCATGCTCTGAGGTAGGAAGGAAGGGAATATAGGGAAAAATATATGTCCTAGATTCTGTTTTCCTTCTGTTGCTTTTATTAAGTGGAGAGCCACAAAAAACCCAAAAGGTCAATGATAGACCCTTGGACAACGCCGCTTCCTAACTCTTCTTCAGGCAAATCTTATTCTCATTTATCTGTTTATCCACAAAAACAGAGCTAGCAATTCATGTAGGGGTTCTATTTAAAGGTTTCAGACAGCTGGATGCTGCTGCTTTTCTCTTTGTCTTCTCCTTATGGGGCAGATCTCTGAGGCCAAGGGAGTGTGGCTCTACTCATATTTCTGCTGAGTGGATGCTAAGAGCCTCAGGAGAACTCTTCCCCAGTCATCAGGAAAGCTTCCTGCCAATGACCCGGAGCAGAGCATCCTTGACTTCTTTGTTCCTCAGGGTGTACACTACAGGGTTCAGTAGGGGGGTGATGACTGTGTAGGTCACTGAAATCAGCTGATCCTGATCCCTGGTGTTCTCTGACTTGGGCTTGAGGTAGGCAATGGAAGCACAGCCATAGTGGACAATGACCACAGTGAGATGAGAAACACAGGTGGCAAAAGCTTTCTTTCGGCCCTCAGCAGAGGCGATCTTGAGGATGGTAGAGATGATGAGGACATAAGAGATGAAAACCAGACCCATAGGTACAACAAGCACCAGCACACTGATGATCAAAGTCAAGATCTCATTAACAGTGGTATCAATGCAGGAGAGCTTCATCACAGGTCGGATGTCACAGAAGAAGTGTGCCACTTTGGCAGCACAGAAAGGTAACCTGAATACAGATATCACCTGTGTCGTTGCTACAATCAGCCCAATGCTCCAGGCTCCCCACACCAGTTGGACACACACCCTCTTGTTCATAATAACTGTGTATCTCAGGGGGTTGCAGATAGCTACATAGCGGTCATAACCCATTGCTGTGAGCAGGAAGCAGTTAGTGATACCAAAGGTTATGAAAAAGAACATCTGAGTGGCACAACCTGCCAATGAGATGGACTCATTCACACACACAAGGCTGGAGAGCATCCTTGGGAGAATGACCAATGTATATACAGTCTCTGAAGTAGACAGCATGCTCAGGAAGAAGTACATGGGAGTGTGGAGATGATGATCAATTCGGATAATGGTCACAATGATTACATTGCCTGCTAAGGTTAAGATGTAGAATGCAAGGAACACCACAAAAAGGGTGAGCTGGTGCTCATGGAAGCTTGAGAAACCCTGGAAAACAAACTCAGTTATGAGGGTATGGTTTTCTCCCTTCATTGAGTGGTGACTAAATCTGAAACATAGGAGAATAAAAGGTAAAAATTTCAGTAAAGCAGTTTAAGCACATTTCTGAAATTGATTGAGTTTAATTCTCAGCTATAAACCTGGGGATACACTTACCAGTGGATTAAAGTTAATCTCTGTGTTTACTTAACTTAAAATATTTTTACCCTGTAACTGTCTATTACAATTTCCTATGCATCCTAGAATCATATAAGTTTTCCCCCCACTGTATAATCATGCACATTCCCACTTCACTCTACTCTTCCTCTTTTTCTTCTCTTATTTAAATCTTCCTCATTCTTCAAAGACTAAATCAAGTTTTCAGTCCTCCATTAACACATATATTCTGAAGTTCTCATGCTTATTTGGATTATTGTCTACCCCCATCAGTACAGCACTGTCCTCATTCAAACACTGTGACCTTATACCTTTTGCATCTGTGTATCTCTCCAGCTCAGGATTATGCATGAATTTGATGCTTGAAAACAATTTGTTTAAGGATTCACTGGAGACTTCTTTTCTTTCAAGACTGAATCATCCCCTTGCACATCCTTTAGGAAGCAGAAGCAAAGCAGGCTCAGAAAGGTTCATCTTGTTTTCAAGAAGGAAAAGGCGGATCTTAACCAACTACCATCCTCTCCCCACTGCTGTCTGAATGATGGAAGTCTGCTGACGATTCACAGCACTGACTCACGTATGTTATAAACTATGCTACATCTTCACTTTCCCTAAACTAGAAGACAAATTTATAGCCAACACAACTTTGTGAGTAGGCATACACCTACTCTGCAAAAGGAAACAATGGTACCAGGGAAGATGCAGCAAATTTATCTAAAGCAAAGGCAGACCCTGGACATAAAAAACAGAGTTACACTAAAGATACATCATTTTGTTGAAGGATGGGGCTCAGTCCAATTTATGTAATATTTCATGTTTTTGTCTCATTAGACAGTAAGCTCCTGTAAGGTATTTAAATTATATTCTAGTTTGCTTATGCATATTCAGAAAAAGACTTCTTGCATAAAGTAAATCACATCAGTGGTGAAGGTTAGTAGGCATGGAGACCTCCTTCAAGTTTATAAAAATTTATTTAAAAGAAGTTGGTGACCAGCTGTGAATCATTTACATTAAGAATGCTAAAAGAAAGTAAGGCTGCAACAGAAAATATTTCCCAACAGGGAAAATCATTTGACATTAAAATATGTGGCTAAAGACATTTATCTTCTGTGAGGCTGCTGGGTATCAACTAGGCAGTGGTCCAGCCAGGGAGTGGTATGGTACCTCTACTGAGAAATCAGAAATATGTGTCAGAGCTTTTGATTATTATAATGTTGGGCACAGGTGCTGCTAGCAATTAACGATGCTAAATGTCCTGCAATACATGTGACCATCTCACCCGAGGAAGAATTGTTCTATTCCAAATACCAGTAGGGTGTTTACTGAGAAATCCTGGGCCTGAGCGTCATCTGATCTGGCTGAAGTCTATCTGTCTTGAGATAGAAGAATGGCTGCTATGACCTGCTTAGCATCCTCCACTCTTAGGAGCCTATAATTCTTCCAAAGAAATCAAAGGAAGGAAGAGCAAACACAGCCTTATGAATACCTCCTCCAGCTGTGATAAGAGCTGTTATATTACAATAAATTAAAGTCAGTCCATGGGCAATAAGCCCCATTTCAGGTCCTTTTCTAGAGGACACTTACATGTGTCTGTCTAGTACTGAGTCACAACAAGAAAGCTGGGCTGGAGGAAGACAAGGACTGAAGATTGAAATGTTGGGCTCCCATAGCCACAGTGTGCAGGCACAAGGAAGAGCAAGGTGACCATGCAGGCCGATGGCAGGGGCTGAGGCTGAGCAGACAGTGCACAGCACACTCTAGCAGGAATGTGGTCAGGCTTGGGAGTTGCAGTCATCCTTGCTAGTACCTCTGTGGAGAATTCTCCAAAGCCAGAGAAGACGCTCTCCAAGGAGCAGCCAGTGGGGGTCCTGGAGCTCACTCCCTGAGGACATCCTGAGAGCCACCAAGGGGCTGGGAGGATGCAGACAGCAGATACCTGGAGGCCTCATTATGTGTGGGGCTCATTTACTCAATCCCAGGGTTAGCGATTTGGGAGCCTGGGGGAAGTTTTGGCTTCAAGTAGGAACAGCCTTAGAGGAAGCTGGTTTATTTAGTTGGATTGTACTTGTTCAAATAAGCACATTGTGCCTTGGAAATGTGTAGTTTACAAATCTAGGCAGCTCAAGCTTAGAGCCATATCATCTTGGATCTCAGGAAATTTAGGCTTTTTTCCTTATAAGCAGGAACTCTACCCAGTTAAAAATCTGGTTTTGTTTTTGGAATAAAAGTAGTCCAATATGGCCATGATTCTGCAGAGGACAGTTCGCTCCCTGTCTTCCTGCCCCATGCCATTCTGAATTGGAAGTACACAGTCTTGAGAGCTGAGGATGCTCTCTTGGGGGCTGGGAAACAGAGATGAGCTGCTGAACACTCTGTTCTCTTTACCCAGAACTACCTCTCTTCCTCCATTTGGCAAACTTCTACCAGTCTGTCAAGACCTAACTCCAAATTTACTTCCCCCTGAAGAAGTTCTATGAGTTAATTTATTGCTTCTTTAGCATTTTCTTACTCTAACATGTGGCGCTTACCTGTGCCCATTCATTCTTCAAGCACTAAGCATATGCCAGGCCCCGTGCTAGTTGCTAGTTGCTGGGAATGCAGAAATGAATGAGATGCTTCATCAACCTTTGGGGAGCTCACTGTTTAGTTGCAGGTGATAGACAATTATAATAAACTGAAATGGATACCACATGTAAGTGGGACAGGGAGGAGACGGTCCTGGATTAGACTCAGGTTGAATACAGAAAAAAAACTATGTAGGTAAAGCAAGACGGGCTACAAAAGGTTTTAGAGTATTTAAACTGCCACTTTTAAGGGCCTCTCCAGTGATTTCAATTATTCTTCCTTTTCGTGAGCTCCAAAGTCCTGTAGCAACTGGCCTCTTAAGGACCATAAGCCTTTACCACCAGCTTCCCTGCACCCTCTTCCTATCCATCTGGTGATTTTGCTTCTTTTCTAGAAAAGGACATACTTCAGCACTGGGATCTCGTAGGCTGATCTGGCAGCAGTGTGAAGGTGGATTTGGGGTTGGTGACAAGAGGCAGGGAGCTCAACTGGCTTGCTGATATAACAGGTCAGGCCAGGACGTGGGAGAAATTTGAGATGAATCAACAGGGCTTGTATCTGAATCAATGTGTGGATTAGAGGAGAGTAAAGAACTAATCATTTCATTAACTACTCTTGCCAGGTTCATTTATGCCAACTCCATGATTATTTACAAATATGCATGGCTTCCTATTGTAACAGGTAAACCAAACAAAAAATATTTCCATATTAATGGCACATCAATAGATATGATTGGTGGCTATGGGGTCTCAAGAGGAAAGGAGTAGAGTTAGGCAAAATAGCTCAATGCTTTATGATGCCATTGCTTTGGGACAAATTAGGAAGATTTTGGAAATGAGGCGCTGGGTAGATGGTGTAAAAATGTGATGCCTGGGTAAAAGAAGAGGTATTCAGCTTCAGAATCAACTAATGTTTATTAAACTGATTCACAAGTTTTTGTCTCACTTCATCCTCCAAATGACCCTATGACGTCAGTGGTACTATCTCCATTTTACAGTTGGGACATTATGAGGAGCACACTTTGCCATCAACAGTACATCTACTAGAATTTGGTTCTGGACAGAAATGAACATGTGGGGTGACTATAGAAACAAAACTGGAAAAACAGACAAGAGAATCTGCTATCAACTCCCTTAGTTCTGCAGACTGCTTTATTTGGGGGCCAGATTCAAGCAGTTTTTTATTTTATTTTTTTAAGATTGGCACCTGAGCTAACACCTGTTGCCAATCTTTTTGTTTTTTTCTGCTTTTTCTACCGATATCGCTCCCAGTACATAGTTGCATATTTTTCGGTTGTGGGTTCTTCTAGTTGTGGCATGTGGGATGCTGCCTCAATATGGCCTGGTGAGTGGTGCCATGTCCGTGCCCAGGATCCAAACCAGCAAAACCGTGGGCCACTGAGGCAGAGCACGTGAACTTAACCACTTGGCCATGGGGCTGGCCCCCTCAAGTAGTTCTTATTATAGTTCATTCATGACATTCACATTAGTTTAGCATCCCAGGTCTAGACCTGCTAATGATGCTTTAGAATTGTCAATGGAAATCTTTTAGAGCCCTGAATAAGGCTCACACAGATTTAATTGAGGGCAACATTGTTCCTGACTGTCTAGTCAGCTTGGGCTACTATAACAAAATATCACAGATGTGGTGGCTTAACCAACAGACATTTATTTCTCACAGTTCTGGAAGCTGGGAATCCAAGATCAAGGTGGTGGAAGATTCAGTTCCTGGTGAGAGCTTTCTTTCTGGATTTCAGATGGCTGCTTTCTCTCTGTTGCCTCATATGATGGACAAAGAGTGAGAGGGTCCTAATCTCATCATGAGGACCCCACCCTTGAGACCTCATCTAAACTTAATTACTTCCCAAAGGCCTCACCTCCAAATGCCGTCGCATAGAAGGTTAGGGTTTCAACATACGAACTTTGGAGGGACACAATTCAGCCCACAGCACTGAAGTCATGTTTACTCTCACACTGTCCCCTACTCTATCCCTGTCACCTAGAGCTATAGTCTCCAAATTTTTTTTGCATGAGAAAACTCCTTTTGAATTTCAAAATATTTTGTGAATCTCCAATTTGAAAATAGTTGGATAATAATATACTATTTGTACATTTGGTAGAAAAAAATAAATTCTGAAAAAGAGAACTATGAATTCAGTATTGGTACTTTCAAATGAGTTATGGCACATTCAAATATAGTTGCATATGTTTTTATGTGTTTATTCAATCTATATATGAAGACTGATGTACACATGAATCCTGAGATTTCTTGCAGTGACTCTCAGGCAACTAGGAGAGAAGAGGGAATGATGTTATGAGAAGTAGTTGGTAGGCTAATAAGTGGGTTGAGCAAAGGGAGGGGAATCTGGGGCAGAAATGCAGAGAGGCAGCTGAGTGGTTTACTAACACATGGCAGGTGTATTCAGGAAACAATTCTTAGAAGGCTCTGAGAGAATAGTTAAGTTTCTTTTACTGGAAAATGGAATCAGAGACTATAGGGGAAGCCAACTTACAAAGTCAGTACTTTGTGGGAAGAGGGTATTCACTCTGTTGTTAAAACTTGAACTCTATGTCCCTATCAAGGGTGACATGATGTTGACCTCAGAGCGACCTTGAGAGCAATGTGTGTGAGAGGTGGTGGAGGAGGTGCTTCCACTGCATCCCATGTGCCAGGAAATGTTATGCCCATAACATTTTTGACTCCTCACAATAACCCTGGGAGGTTGATATTGTCAGTCCTACTGTGCAAACAGGAAACGAAAGCCAGAGAGGTTGAGTAACTTTCACTAGATCACGTGCTTGTAATGGTGGGCCTGGGATTGGGATACATGACTCTCTGGCCCCAAAGCCTGGGCTCCATCTGTAAAATCACACTGCTTAAGAATCTCCTACTTCAGGTCATCAGCTCTTGGAGGGAGTCAGAGTGAACAATAACTGTGGGAAAGAAGATAGGAACAGAGGTTTTTAATCTGATGGCCCTGAGCCCTACCATTCTCCAGTGGTCTTTGGTCTACTTTTGACTTCCTTTCTCCTTTCATCTTTGGAGTTGTGCTGAGTGGAAAAAAGATGCACCAAGATATTCAAGGATAAAGTATATTATAATACATAATTTCTGAACTTCCAGACTGACTTCCAAGACCCAAGGGCATTTTGATAAGATTTGAGCTATGTATAAATCCACAATGTTCAGAGCTCCTTCTTTTCCTGGTCCTTAATTATTATAAAGAGAAGGCTGGTTAAAATAATTATCATGAGCTTATAATGCAGGTATGGACTCTGGAGCTGGATGGCCTGTGTTTAAATTTTGATTCTGCAGCATATTAGCTATACGACCTTCAGGAATTTACTTCATCTATTCAGGTCTCAGGTTTCTCATCTGTAAAATAAGTTTAATAAAATACTTACCTCATAGATTTACAGTGAAGATTAAATGAATAAAGTGCTTAAATTAATGCCTGCTATCTAGGATGCATTCAATAAATGTTCCAAAAGAGGATGTTACAAAGTGGGTCAAACAGCCTGAAAGTAATAACATAATAAAAGGAAGAGAGGGAGAAGAGCTCCCTGCTGATGCTAACTATATTTTATCTGCACACCACTATCTTCCTTCCTTTCGTCTTTCCTTCCATCATTCTTTATTTTAATAAATAATTATTGAGAAGCTACTATGTGCCAGGCACTTTACTAAGTGCAACAGATGCAGAGAGAATGCTCAAAGAGTTGAGGCTAAGTGATTGCCCAATAGATATAGATGCCACCTGACTTAGGTCAGATTCCCTTGAAGCAGAGACTGAAACAGGGACCCAGGATTGGAAGTGACTGATGGAGGGCATATTTTCAGAGAAAAGAGAGTGAGAGACACAGACTGAGTGGGGAAAAATCTAAGCAAGGATGTGGTCTCATTTTGAGTCTGACTTCAGCCTGATCTAATGGAGGACTCTAGAATTGCACACTGGAGTTGGTCCCATCTTGAAGCAAGGTGAGTGGTGTTTTGTTCTTTCTGTGTCATTCAGGTATTGGCTGTGGACTGCCCTTTGTGAAGGATGGGAGCGGGGTATGTATCACCTCTAAGAAAGCCCCCTTTCAGCTAATGGCAATTCTTCAGAGTGGAGGGCAGCTATGAGTAGTTGGCACTCCAACATTCACATCAGCTGGGGATGGGGGAGCCAGCTCAGCAAAGGTGGTCTGGGTAGAGCACCAGCAGAGTCTGTTATACTACCCAGCGTGTCTGGGGAGAGAGGATGGGATGGAATCTGAAAGATGAGGCATCTGAAACATGAGGGTTCTTCTTTTGCAATTCTGCAATATATATAATAAGTCATTTTTAATGGTTTTTGCTTAAGCTGCTCAAAATTTAAACTTAACCTGTTGTAAACTGGCTATTAGAGCCTGTGCCTGACATAGTTGTCTAGGGTTCATGTATGTAGTAATAGGCATAAGATAAATAATTAATGGAATGATTTTTTTTAAAGATTTTATTTTTTTCCTTTTTCTCCCCAAAGCCCCCTGGTACATAGTTGTATATTCTTCGTTGTGGGTCAACCTAGTTATGGCATGTGGGATGCTGCCTCACCGTGGCCTGATGAGCAGTGCCATGTCCACACCTAGGACTCGAACCAACGAAACACTGGGCTGCCTGCAGCGGAGCACATGAACTTAACCACTCGGCTACGGGGCCAGCCCCCAATGGAATGATGTTTTAAAAAATTTTAGTTTAAAATGTAGCATAGGAAGTGTTATGTATAAATAATGAAAAAGTTGTTATTTTAGCACCCTTGATTTTTATACTGAGGCAAGGTTCAGATTACATAAATTCCTGTGATGTGATACCATATATTCTTCCCACCCTCACTGCTGGTTTGCAGTACTTTATGCCAAGGATAACAGTACTAACATTGTAATACAACACTTTGATACGCTTTATTTTATTCGATTTTCATCTAGTTTGGTAAGCCCACCTATCAGTCTTGGAATATCCATTCATCTCTTCTTTCATTAGTCTTTTTACTCTTTGTTTCACTATATCCCTCTCATTCCTGGATGCTGCCAAGATCAGGTACCTGGTGCTCTCATACTAGCTCTTATGTGACTGGCTCCCTCATTGTGACACCTCACCAAACTCTTCTAATTTTATTGTTATTGAGACTGACCAACACCTAAGAAAGGGGCTTTCTGCCCAAAGCTCTGAGCAAGGCATCCTTGACCTCTTTGTTCCTCAGGCTGTACACAACAGGGTTCAGTAGAGGGGTGATGACAGTGTAGGTCACAGAGATAAGTCTGTCCTGCAGGGAATTGTGGGATTTGGGTTTTAGGTAGATGAAGGAGGTACAGCCATAGTGGACAATGACCACTGTGAGGTGTGAGGCACAAGTGGCAAAGGCCTTTTTCCGACCCTCAGCAGATGCAATCTTCAGGATGGTGGTGACAATCAGGACATAGGAGATAAAGATCAAGACCATAGGCAGAACAAGGACACACAGACTGATGAGCAAGGTGATAAATTCTTTGATGGTAGTGTCAGCACAGGAAAGCTTCATTAGAGGCCGGATGTCACAAAAGAAGTGAGAGATGATGTTGGTACCACAGAAGGGCAGGCTGAACACAGAAGACACCTGAATGATGGCTGTGCTCAGGCCAATGCTCCAGGATCCACTTGCCAACTGTATACAAGTCTTTTTGCCCATGATGACTGAATACCGTAGGGGGTTGCAGATGGCCACATAACGATCATATCCCATGGCTGTGAGCAGGAAGCAGTTGTTGATACCAAAAGTGAGATAGAAGAAGAGCTGGGTGGCACAATCTGGAATGGAGATGACTCGTTGGGAATTAAGGAGACTGGACAGCATTCGGGGGATGATGGCTACTGTATAACAGGTCTCAGATATGGACAGCACACTCAGAAAGAAGTACATGGGTGTGTGAAGTTGACGGTTGAGGTGGATAACTGTCAAGATGATAGCATTGCTGGCAAGGGTCAACAGGTACAAGACCAAAAAGACTCCAAAGAGGAAGAGTCTGTGCTGCCACCCAAAAATGGAAAAACTTTCAAAGATAAACTCTGTCACAGCTGTGAAATTGAGTCTTGGCATTGAGGAGAATCTGGGTCTGAAAGAGATGAGGTGGAAAGGTTGAATATCCATGTTGGAAACAGTAGGCTGGTCCAGGGTCATCATCAGCCACATGCAGGGACTCAAAATGGGTGTAGCTCTGCGTTTCAGAAGCTCTCTGGATTCAGACACTGGCCAAGTTCTCAAAGAACTCTCAAGTTCTCAGAGGCCTGGCACGGGGGGGCAGATGTCATGGGGAGGAAGAGAGTAGATATGTAAAGGGAGTAGTGGAAACATCTAACAAGTTGGCTAGAAGTAGATAGACCAGAGAAGGCACTAGTCTGAGTGTGCCCTGAAACTCCACCCACACTCACCTGGTTTAGACCAGCAATGGCCCATCTTGTGTCAGAGACTCAGTGCAAAGGGATGTGCATGAAGAGATAATTTAAGCCAGTGAAGGAACTCTATTAGAGGCACACTTCTGGGAGATAAGAGGCCAGCTCCAGCTCTGGTCAGAAGGGCTTGGTGAGTCAAGGTACATAACACTGCCCCCTCTCATGTTCTCATTCAAAGTGCCTAATATCTAGAATAGAGTGGTGAGAGGAGACACTGCTTTTATTTTTTTTCTTGAGGAGAGTCTACTGTGTGGACCCAGGACATTCTGTGATCCACAGCCAACTCTGTTTTTAGCCCTGCTTCCTTCCTGTGTTCCCCCAAATACCACTAGTTTTAATACCAGAGTCTCTCTCCATCTGTGTGGAAGGTAGTTTCTGCTTCTATTTTCTAGTCTGTAAACAGTAAAAATCTGAAACTTCTTAAGGGTTTGAAGTACTATAAAAAATAGTGATAAAAACAACAAAATATTTAAGTTTATAGAAATCTCTGGCTTTAACCCCAGTGTAAGTAGAGGATGCTTGATTTTCTTTGCTCACTTCATTTGTCTCCATTTGCTCATCTATAAAATAGAGAGAATAATATCTGCTCATAGTGTTACTATGGAGATTATGTGAATTCCTTTATGTAAATAGCCAAGCACAGTTCCTGTTACATAACAGGCAAACAATACAGTTAATTTCTGCTTCCCTCCTTTCATCTGTCCTCCCCATCCCCACTCGACATAGCTCTGGCTTCTACTTGTATGTTAGACCCACCCAAACACGTGCATACACACACACACATACACACACGCACGCGCACACACGCACAGATTCTCTCTTTTTCATGTTCATGGATGGTTCTTATCATTAATTTCTCTCATCTCTATTGATTGGAAAGCCCAGTCCTCACTTTCCACCTCCTTTCCAACTCTAGATTCTGAAATGTATGCGGATGGGGTGGGGGTGGCCTGGAATCAAACGCCTCCGTGATCAAACTCTGGCTCTACTTACTTTACATGTGGCCTTAGAAACATTTCGTCATCTCTTTGAGCCTGTAAGATGAAGACGGTACCAATATCTACCTCAGAGGACTGATGGAAAGATTACATGAGAAGATGCCTGTAAGGCACTTAGTAGAGGGCCTGGTGTAGAGTATGCCATCAATAAATGGTAACCACTGATAAAGACGAGCATAGATTTCAAAATGTGAGTATTTGAGGTCATTGTTTCAACTTCACTTCTCCTCTCCCAAGCCTGCCCTCAAGGTCAGAAAGTGGTCAGTCTTCATCTACCTACCACTTGTATAGCAGCTTGCAGTTTAGAGGATGCTTTTCTATTTTTTGGAGACACAAGGAGAAAGAGGCGGCAGGGAAGGAAACAATATTCAAGCAGGGAAGAGAATTCCGGGGATGGGGGGAGGGTCTGGATGTGGGTTGGAATGGGGAGGCCATTCCCAGTGCAGCAAATCTGCAGGCAGGCCTGCGTCTAGGACCTTCTACTTGAACACCTGCACTCACAAAACCCTGATATTTCAGCCAGCCATTCATTGACCCCAGCTTCCCAGCCTCTGGTTGATACTTGGGGCTGGAAACAGGAGCATATGGCGGGGACTTCCATGTTCAGGGAATAGGCCTTTTCTAGTATAAAGGGGGGAATTCAGGTCCATTCAACCAGAGTCAGATGTTCTGTTTCTTGCCTCCAGGCCCCACATCCTGGGAGTGTGATAGAGGATGGTAGGGACAGGACTGGATGTTCACAATTCTCCTGGCTCACTCAATGTGACACCCTAAATACTATATTTTGGGCTAAATTGACCAGCTAAGCACTTTGAAAGTTCTACCTGAGATTTTCTTTCTTTCCTTTTTTTTTTTTTTGAGGAAGATTAGCCCTGAGCTAACTATTGTAAATCCTCCCCTTTTTGCTGAGGAAGACTGGCCCTGAGCTAACATCCATGCCCATCTTGCTCTACTTTATATGTGGGACGCCTACCACAGCATGGTTTTTGCCAAGTGGTGCCATGTCCACACCCGGCATCCAAACCAGTGAACCCCAGATCGCCGAGAAGCAGAATGTGTGCTCTTAACTGCTGTGCCACCGGGCTGATCCCAGAGATTTTCTAAGGCCAATGCCCAGATAACCCTTTCTGAGAGATTTTTTTTCAGTATTTATAATGCTTTTTATCCACTAAATTTTGTGGAACAGCTTTGCATTCATTTTTCCACTTGAAAATATTCCCATGAGAGAAGGAAAAGAGAAAGTGGCATCCCATGACGCAAGGATCATAAGGCCACATCAAGTCAGAGACAAGAATCATGCTTTGTTGAGTCATGAAGTGTGACTTACATGTCACCGGGTAGGTCTGAGGCTCATTTCACTTCAGGACAGTGAGACTTGAGAGCATAGAACCACGATTGCCAGGATTCCTGCTGTGCCATGGCAGATACAGTACCCAGAGAATCTTCTGAAGGGGAGGACTAGAAGAAAAACTTAGAACCCAACAGGGTCTGTCAGTTAATTCCTCTCCAGGATTGGGCAGATCTAGGCGTAACAGACAGAAAGCAGCACTGGGCTTGCCTGTATCTCCCCATAGCCCCAACCCTTTAAGTCTGCATTGCACGCTGTCACAGAGGACCATTCTCCTGGGCCACAGGACTCTGGGGCCCCTCTCCCCAAAGCCACAGTGACTATCCCTAAGGCAGCAGTAGCAAGATCCAAACACCATGTTGTCTGGGGATCTCATTAGAAAAGGGGCTGTTTAATTCAATCCCATACATAGCATGTAGGCAATCTGGGGCTTCCCACAGGAACAAAACCCTTGCCTTAGGACACGGTCCTACTCTGCTCAGCAGATGAAAAACATGAAGGAGAGCTCTTGCCTCATGACCACCATGGCAGAGAGGACCTCAGAACCCAGCCATGTTTAAGGGTGCAGCTTCTTTGGACAAGTCCCTCACTCTGGGGTCTCTGTACCCTAAGAGCTGAAGGCTCTCTCTTGGAAGTCCCTTCCAATTCTAATATTCCAGGAACTGTGACTCATTCATTCACTGATTCCTTCAACAAATACTTATTGAGTGCCTCTCAAATGCCAGGTACATAGAATATAACAGAAAGTGGGGACATAGCATCTGTACTGCATGCCCGTTCTGCTGGCTTTGAACATCAGACTCCAAGCATCACTGTGTATTGTGTAGGAAAAACTGAGAACCTTCTCCTTGAGGAAGATCAGAAGGAAGGTCCTCATTGGACTTGCTTCTGCATCTCCCCTCGTTCTCACTCCCAGCGTTAGGAGTCAGCTGATCCAGCCTTGTCTGCCTTTCATAATGTAAGACCAAGATGGGCCTTTCCAAAGGTTGAAGGAGAATCAGACATCAAGTCTACCAGGTTACCCAGGAACTTGGGTTCTTCAGTAATTCTTAGTTTTGGTACTCAATTTGTGCCTTTCTCTTAGAGACTTCAAAAGTAGGAGAGTCTCCCTTTCTAAGAATGAGCATACTGAGAAATGAAAGCAAGGCAATTTATGGTGGTATCTTTGATAAGCCAAGTAAACTGAGAGAGACTGATAAACATGGAATAGTTGCCAGGCATTTGGTTCAGATCCACATAATCTCTTCTAAGGCCCTTTACCCAAGAGAACACTTACCCAAGAGAAAATGGACATACTGGGGCTCATAAGCTGTTAGGATGCAGAGACCCACAGCTAAGAGATAGACGTATAGTATATACTGCTTGGGAACAGCCAGTGCATCACCTCATTAGAACTGTCTGAAATCCTTTAGGGAGCAGCTAAAGGAAGCCTTGAAGTTGAGCAGCAGGTCTTATCAAGACTTTAAAATAGGGACTGGCCCATGGCCAAGTGGTTAAGTTCATGCTCTCTGCTTCGGCAGCCTGGGGTTGGCAGGTTTGGATCCTGAGTGTGGACCTACATACTGCTCATCAAGCCATGCTGTGGCAGCATCCTACATAGAAGAACTAGAATGACTTACAAGTAAGATATACAACTATGTAGTGGGGCTTTGGGGAGAAAAAAAAGACGAAGATTGGCAACAGATTTTAGCTCAGGACCAATCTTCCTCACCTTAAAAAAAAAAAAAGACCTTAAAATAATCTGTTAACATTTGGCCCTACTTGCCAATGTCCCTTCTTCACAGTTTTTCTGGTAGCTCTATTTAAATATATAGTTCTTTGAAATAAAAAATAGAATGGAGTTGAAACCCATGAGAAGGGGAAAGAAACCCTGATACTGAAATTATGAACTAGAAAATGACTGAATTTAAAAAAAATATCATTCTTATTGTATATTTTTCTGAAAAAGACTGAAAAAATCTGGAGTGCATGGAGGTTTTTGCTGAAAATGGAGAAAATAAATTGCTGATGACATCATTATCATCTGTATGTTTTGGCAGTTTTGTCTTTTCCATTCCGTTTTTTTATATCTCTTATTTCTCTTGACTTACTGCATTTAGTTACGAACTATAATACGATATCGAATGCTAGCAGTTATAGGGGCATTTTTGTCTTTTTCTAAATTTTAATTTAATGCTTTGCATGTTTCAGTCACCATTAAATGTGAGGCTTGCTGAAGATCTCTGGCAGATACACTTTTTCAGATTAAGGAAGTTCCCTTTTATTTCTGGTTTATTTGCAAGTTTGTCGTGGATAGTCCGTTAAATTTTCAGCTAGTTCCTTTTCTGTATCCACTGAAATAATTATATGCTTTTTATTCTTTAATTGGTTAGGGTGGTGAATTATATTAATAGATCTTTGTTGACTCATACGTTTTTAAGGAAAACCCTACTTGGTCTTTTTATACACTATTGAATTCAGTTTGCTATTTTTTCATCCATCCATTATTGGTCAATAATTTCCTTTTTCTACTGTATCTATTTTTGGTACCAAAGGTTTGCAATTAGCAACCTCTTCAAATGCTGGGGAAATTTCACACCTTTTCTATGCTCTGAGCCTGGTGTCTTTTTCTGTTGTTGCTTGTTAGTTTTTTGAAAGAACAGGTTTCTCACTACTATCATTTCCATTTTTTAGGGTTATTATTCTAGTAAAATTTCCATTTCTTCTTGGTATAATTATGGTAATTTATATATTTCTCTGAATTTTCCCATTTTATATACTGTTTCAAATAGTTTAATATAAAGTTATTCAAGGTGTGCTTTTATAATTATTTTGTTCGTCTGTCTCTGCAGTTATATCCTTTTTTCCTCATTTTGTTTATTGTATCTCTCTGATTTATCATAGTTTTGAGAGGTTTTGTTTTTAAACCTTTTGGATCTCTGGAAAGAATAATTTCCAAAGATCCAAAATTTTAAAACATAACATTTCTATTATTTTATATTTACTTTGTATTTTAATTAATTTCTATTTCTTTATTATTTGTTTCTACTTTCTTTGAGTTTCTTTTTCAAGCTTTTTTTTTTCTTTTTTCTTTTCCTGAGGAAGATTAGCCCTGAGCTAACATCCACCACCAATCCTCCTCTTTTATTTGCTGAAGAAGACTGGCCCTGAGCTAACATCCATGCCCATCTTCCTCTACTCTATATGTGGAATGCCTGCCACAGCATGGCTTGATAAGCGGTGCGTAGGTCTGCACCTGGCATCCAAGCTGGTGAGCCCTGGGCCCCCGAAGTGGAGTGAGGGAACTCAACCACAGTCCCACTGGGCTGGCCCCTCTTTTTCAAGCTTTTCGAATTAAAACCATTTATTTATTTCCCCTCCTGTTTTACAATAAATATATAAAGCTATAAATTTTTTTTCTGAGAATTGCTCCAGATGTACCTCATTTGTTTTCATGTGTAGTTCTCTTACATTGTACTGTATATTTTTAATTTTTATTTCTTTAACTCACAGTTTATTTGGATGCTTAATAAGCTTAATACAAAAGTCAAGAGCTCAGATCCTGGAGTCAGGGTGTCTGAGCTTCTGTCCTACTCTGCCACTCACTATACGTGACCTTGGGCAAGTTGCTCAATCTTTCTGCACCTCAACTTCCTTATTTGTAAAATGTGGAGAATAATAGTACTGACTTCAAACAGTTGTTGTAAAGATTGAATGAGTAAACATTTGAAAGTACTTAAAATAATGACTGTCATATAGTAAGCACATAGCACAGGCTTATGAAGTAAATCTTCAGTACTAGGAGGAGTGATCATGGAGGGCTTAGCTGCTTCTTTTTTGTTTTTGGTTGATTTCTTATTTTATTGCATTGTGGTCCATGAACATTATTTATATAACATCAATATTTCAGAATTTGTTGAGGTATCGTTTGGGGTCAAAATAGTGAACATTATATAAAGGTTAGAATTTTAGATTAGGTTTGTTACTTGTCATTATAACCTTTTTAGCCTTATTAATCCATGGATTATTTTATTAGTCAGTTTCCAAGAGAAATCTATTAATATATCATACTATGACTGTTTGTCAATTTCTCCCTGTATTTTTTTAATCAATTTTTGCATAATGCAATTTGAAGCTATCCTGTTAGGACCTTATAAATTCGTGAATGGAATACATTCCTGGTGAATTGTTTTGTTTATCAATATTATAAGTCACTTAGAATAATACTTTGATATTAGTAATATTACCAATTTTATTTTTTGTCAGCATTTTCCTGGATACCATTTCAACCTCTTCATTTTCAAGTTTTCTGTGTCATATCATTTTAATAGTGTAGTGTCAGATGATTAAAATTCAGTCTGAAAGCCTTTGTGTTTGAATTGATTAGCTTACTTCGTTCACATTATTATAATTAGAGAAATTGTTGGATATTACTGTCATCGTATTTTATATTTTCCATTTGCTAAGATTTCTATTTGTTTCTTAACCAGTCTTTTGTTGACTAATTCATTTGTTCCATTTTCTGGCTAGAAATTTGTGTGTACACCATTTCTATTCATCCAACAGTTAACCTTCATTCTTACAATTCAATTTTATTTTTGATAAATAACCCAAGTGTAGAGTTAAAAATACAAAATAGTACTACATTGTTAAAACATTTAATTTTCTATTCACCTATGGCATGTAAATTCCTTGAAGTATTACTTCTTTGAAAATATCTTTATTATATTCATACATGTTATGAATAGTTTGTTGGATATATTAATTTTGCTTAGAAATAATTTCCCTTCATAATATTGAAGACATTGCTTCATTGTTTTCTAGCTTTTTTTTTTTTTTTGAGGAAGATTAGCCCTGAGCTAACATCCATGCCCATCTTCCTCTATATGTGGGACGCCTACCACGGCATGGCTTGCCAAACGGTGCCATGTCCGCACCTAGGATCCGAACTGGTGAACACCAGGCCACGGAAGCGGAACGTGCAAACTTAACTGCTGCGCCACAGGGCCAGCCCCTGTTTTCTAGCTTTTATTGTAGGTGTTAAAAAGTCTGGTTTCATTTGTATTATCAATCTTTTTAATATGATTTTTTCCCTCTCTTTCTTTTTTTTGGAAACAGAATTTTCCTTTTTCCCTAGAGTTTTGGTATTATAAGATGATACTCTTCAATGTGTGTACTCTTGCTATTTTTTCCACTACGCTAGTCACTCAATCTGAAATTCATGATCTTCAAATTTTGAAATATTCTTTTCATGATGCCGTCTTTCTTCTATTTTCTCTATTTACTCATTCTGGAACTCATATTTGTTGAACATTAAACCTTCTCTATCAATCCTCACATTTTCTATTCTGTTTCTTCTATTATCTAACTTTTTTTCTTTTTACTACATTTTCTACAAGACTTCCTCAACATTCTCTTTCAATTTCTGAATTCATTGATGGAAGAAATTATCTTATTTTCTAATTTTTCTTGTTATAGAAGCCTACTCTTATTTCTCCTGTACACTCTATTCTCTCATCTCTTTGAGAATATTAAATATATATATAGAAATACACATGCATATATATTTTAAAATTTTTATCCTCTCTATGTATTATCTCTCATTTTGCCAATTTTCTTATTTTTTCGGTTTGTTTGTTCCTATGTTGTCTTCCATGTTAGAAAACACCTTGATTTCTCATTTATATCTAAGAAAGAGGCTCTAATAAGCCAATTGGAACTTCTGGATATATATCTGCATACACAAGGCAATAAAGTGACAAGTCAGTTTTCACTGGGAAGAACCCAGGTGTTAGTATCTATAGATATATTCTCTTGGGACTCTCCATTTTCCCAGGGAGGATTCCTCTAATGTTCTTTCCAGTGGCAGTACACCCTGTTGCCAGGGTTGTGGAAGTGAAAGGAGGAGAAGGCTGGGGGGAATGTCTCTCTGCTTGGTATGTGGAATTTCTCCTAATCCACTTATTTTCTACATAGTGTTTCCCCTCAGTCTTCAAATATCTCTGGAAAATGTAAATCTCCAGTATTTCGCTTGAATGTGGAAGGGGCATTGACCTTGCTACACAGAGTGGGGAAGGAACCCCCACTCTACATATTCTGGAAGAACCACATTTAGAGAATTAAGGAAGTTAGAATGAAGCCATTATCAAGAACTATGAAGGGTCTGAGATTTACCTTATTTGCAAGCTTACCAGTTAGCCTGCCACAGTTTCATGGATGCAGGCCAAAGACAGAAGATTCCTGGCTCTGAGACAAAAGACAGTATTACTCACAGCAATAGTATTGACATTTGCACTTATTCTTTGAGCCCCAGTTCCTACAGAGCAACGCAAAGAGAGCCAGGAAATACCTGAACATGCAGTGAGTTGCATTGGAAAAGTGGAACTCTGAGCTTGGCGAACTTGAATCTGCTCTAAAATGCCTGCCTCCCCTATGCTCTAGAGGGAGGCACTATCTCTGTCTTCTAAAGCTGTTCATTATACAAATGTCCTTGAAATAATAATCTGGGACAAAGACAGTTAGTGCCTCTGCTCACAAAAAGTGCAGAAATGCAAGAGACCTAAGGAGAATCATCACAGTTCAAATAGGTACAGCAAAACCTAAAATGGAAGGAAGATGCATTGTGTGTAACAGTGGGTGGGGCTAAATGTTGGCTTCTATAATAAGGTGTAAAAACATTGAGTATCACTGATGAGGGGAAAAGCAGCATGGCTTTTAGAAAAGAAGTGTATTTTATAAAAAAGAAACGTAAGAGGTTAGATGAACTATTTGCCGTATAAGTAAAAGAAACAATATATTTTTGGTTTCAAAAATTGAAAGGCTCTCTCTAACATTTGAGCCACTAAAATAGTAAAGAATCTTTATCTATTATGGTTAGGTTAGAGGTAGATAGTAAAGGTCAAGGTAAATGGTTATTGATCTTAATGAAAATGTGTATACTCCTCAAAGGTGTGAAGATATGAAGTCAATGAAAATGAATGGCAGGAATTTCTTTGCAGCTGGCAGGAAGAGGCAGGTAAATCTCAGTGAGAAAATGCAAAATAATGCATTAGAAAAAGAGGGCATAGAGTGTGACTAAAGCACAAAGTGCTCTGAGTTATTAACGTAAAAGAAAGCAGAATTTGAAGCCACTATGGGCTCTTCCTAAGTATATAGATGTACAAGATTAAAAACAACAACAACAGATGGGTTTAATCAGGGAGTAGGAAAAAACAAAAGTGAGAACTCTTGTGCAAATTCTTGGTTCACCTTTACTTAGTGAAGGTGATGCCCCTTCTATGCTACTAGAGAAGGTTCAGAGGAGAACCAGGAAATACCCTCATGAGAGTGGCAAGAGCTCCCATATGCAAGTAGCCTGATAAGACAGAGACTCTGAAGTCTGCAGTGGCAGAAGCAAGGAAGGGATGTGATTCACTTCAAAACATTATGAATGGTGTGAACAGAGCTAATACAGGCTCATTCAACTCACACAATACTAGGAAGTACATGATGACATATTCAGTTCAATCAAATTCAACTTTTGTATTTCGGAAAATCCCACACACCAGGACAATGTTCAAGCCCAGGGTCTCAGCTGGGTTTCTCTTTCTTCCTTATAGTAGGCCCCAAGAACTCAGCCTCTTTAAAGCTGCTACAGAGCACACAGCCCTAGACCCATTCAGAACTACTCTTTATTCCATAAACATGGCATGATCATCCCTAATAATGATAACAGTAATTATGGCCAATGTTTTTTGAGATCTTGCTATGTGTCAGTCATTTTGCTCAATGTTTTATGCATTAACCCATTTGAGCCTTCCAGTATTCTTCTGAGTTAAGTACTAATACTGTTCATTGTATAGATGAGGAAAGTGTGTGACAGAGAGGACCAGACCTTGCTCAAGGGCCCTTTGGCTCTGGAGGCTCTGTACTTAACCACTGAGCTGTAGGGATTCTCTTGCTGCTCCATCTACATCTTTATAAATGCCGGTCTCTCTAACTAGATGCCCCCTGTGACATATGAATCATTCACCTTTCTCTTACCAGCTTGGATAACCTCTTTTTTTTTTTTTTTTTTTTTAAGATTTTATTTTTTCCTTTTTCTCCCCAAAGCCCCCCGGTACATAGTTGTGTATTCTTCGTTGTGGGTTCTTCTAGTTGTGGCATGTGGGACGCTGCCTCAGCGTGGTCTAGATGAGCAGTGCCATGTCCGCGCCCAGGACTCGAACCAACGAAACACTGGGCCGCCTGCTGCGGAGCGCGCGAACTTAACCACTCGGCCACGGGGCCAGCCCCTTGGATAACCTCTTTTATAGTATACTGTGAATCTAAAACTGAGTTAGGGGCCTCTGCTTTATACTTCCATAGCATCCTATACTAATCTCCATCATAGCACTCATTACTCTGGACTGTCGTTCCCATTTACCTTTCTCTCCTAGTGATGTTCTGAGTTCTTTAACTTCAGGGACTCTTTCCAATTCATTTTTCATTCAATAAATATTTATTGAGAAACTGGTATGTACAAGCCATTGAATCCATAGACCCTAACACTTGGTAGCGGAATAAGAAATATTTGATAAACAAATAAATAAGTTAATGTTCTTCTTTGGGATTCCTCACCCCTTAAGATCAACTGTGAATTTTATTGCTAATCTCACAGGGAAAGACAGGGGTTAATTGCATAATCACATTGAATAAGTTATAAAATTTATTGCATTCGTGCATTCATCCTATAATTACTGCTTTTTATCTTTAGCTTCCAATTCCCACTCTAAAATGATCATTGGAAGTCTTCCTGGTTAAGCACTCCATGTTTAGTATCTCTGCTTGTGGGAAGCCTCAAACCTCATATATACTTAGAGTTTACTTATATAACATTTACTAAGTGCCAGATACTTTTCTGACTACTTTGCATATATTAACTAATTTAATCCTGACAACTCTGTGAAGAAAGTGCTATCATTAAGCCCACATTAGAGATAAAGAAACTGAGACACAGAGAATTTAAGTAACTTGCCTATGGTTATATAGTTAAAAGTTGGAGGAAACAGGTTTCAATCCTGGGCAGCGTGGCTCCAGAGTCCATGCTTTTAATCACTGAGCCCTATTACATCTCATTATACTCTATTTCTTCTTTGAGGCATAATGATGCGAAACTGCATTTTGGCACATTCTTTGTGAGAGAGCACTTGGTAAAAATTTTATGGAGAAAAATATGACATGCTGTCAAAGTTTAGGATGCTCATGGCCTTTGACTTTGCATTTTCACTTCCTGGTATTCACCTTTGTGTGAAATGGTATGTTTACAAAATTTTCTGTTATAGAATTGTTTATAATGGCAACAGTTGGAAAAAAAGTAATATACCAAGTTAATAAATTACATATTTATAAAATGGAAAAGTATGCCACCATCAAAAAAAATTCATATAAGTCTTTAAGTACTCTATGGAAAGATATCCAAGGTAGTGTTAAATGTAGTGGGCAAAGTATTGATGTGCTTATGAGCTTATGATCACATGTGTGCTTGTATATTAGCTTGTATATGTAAGGCATATCTGTGAATTTATAGACTACGTATTTTCTGGAAGGAGTATGGGGCAGAGAGGTGGAAGGAAGGTATTAACATGACTCTGCTATTCTATTGTTTTCAATAATATGACTTTACTTCATCAACATGTCATTATTATTCCAAAAAATTCTTGCCTAGGAAGACGAAAAGCAGTATATGACTTTATTGTTCTTCTTATGAACCTCCACAAAATAATTCACATCAGTAACTACCAAACTGTTCAGCTCTTTATTAAAGAGCCTCAAATTACTATTCACTCTCTAAGGCACTTGAGACCCTCAACTCAAAAGTTTTACTTTGTTGAGTCCACCAATCCTAAACTATTACATCATGATCCTTACCAAATCCTAATTAAGTCCCTGAATTGAAAAACTGACCATAAAGCAGACTCCAAAACTTCATAAATAGGCTAACTTTGCACTGCCCTCCGTCAGATACTACTAACACTCTGTCGAAGTGGTATTCTTGTTTATCAATGTAAGAATAAACTTAGCTTTTTATCAACAGGTTATTTTGGTGGTATTTTCAGGGAGTCAATATTCCAAAAGGGACAGGAAGGAAGTTGAAGGAAGACTAATGTTTAACTATGAACCTGTATTACCTTTGGATTTTGCACAGTGTCATTGTATTACTTATTCAACAAAAGGATTTGGAAGGAAAGAAGGAAGGAAAGAAAGAAAGGAAAATGGGAAAGAAAGAAAGGAAAGGAAAGAAAGAGAAGGAAGAAGGAAGGAAGAAAAGAAGGAGCAAGCCAAGGTACTGGACAGACACACTTCAGGATAGGATATAAAAGAAAAATCCCAGATCTAAGTCCTTTGCCATTTCAATATGTAGAGGCAAAATAGAAGAGATCAATAGAGAAGAACATCTGTGATGAGATTGAGTTTAAAAAAACAAACAACTTCAGAATGCTTTAAATTTCTTAGGTAGAAGCAGGGTTACTTGTAGAAGAAAGAGAGAGAGGAGGAATGCAGTTTATGTTTGTGGATGTGATTAAATTCCATGAATTCTAGAAGAACTGGGAAGCAAGAGACAAATAAACTTTAATACCCTGTATTAAACTCATTTCTTAAAAAAACTGCCATTCTTTGGAAGGCAGGAAAGATACCAGCTGCACCAATTCGGGTCAGCAAGACAGAGTAGAGTTACCTTGCCACACTGGCATGCCATTTCTTCCTCAATAAATCTAGTAGATCCTTTATGGAGAGAAAGTGCTGTGCAGAAGGAGAGAAGAGCTGTAGATGAAGCTGGAGATCCAGCACACATTGCCTTTTCCTAAGAAAAGATTTGCTTATATCTTCCTTTGTCAGTTTCTACTGTGGGTTGAGTGGCCAATCTCCCTTCTAAATTTGATGAAAAACATTAATCTATCCATCCAAAGAACTCCAAAAAAAGAGAAACACAAAGAAAGCCACATGCAGAAACATTATAGTCAAAGCGTTAAAAGACAAAGTCATGAGGGGCTGGCCCCGTGGCCGAGTGGTTAAGTTCGCACGCTCCGCTGCAGGTGGCCCAGTGTTTCGTCGGTTCGAATCCTGGGCGCGGACATGGCACTGCTCGTCAGACCACGCTGAGGCAGCGTCCCACATGCCACAACTAGAAGAACCCACAACGAAGAATACACAACTATGTACCGGGGGGCTTTGGGGAGAAAAAGGAAAAAATAAAATCTTTAAAAAAAAAAGAAAAAGACAAAGTCATGAAATCAACAAGAGATACACAACTCATCACACACAAAGGAGCCAACCAAAATAAGATTAACAGCTGACTTCTTATCAGACAGTGGAGTCCAGAGTCAACAGGATGACACACGTAAATTACTAGGAAAAAACCTGTTGATCAAGAATTCCTTTCTTCCCCCTCCCCAAGTTTTCTTTTCGTTTTTTTTAAAGATTTTTTTTTCCCTTTTTCTCCCCAAAGCCCCCCAGTACATAGTTGTATATTCTTCGTTGTGGGTTCTTCTAGTAGCTGCATGTGGGACGCTGCCTCAGCGTGGTTTGATGAGCAGTGTCATGTCCACGCCCAGGATTTGAACCAACGAAACACTGGGCCATCTGCAGCGGAGCACGTGAGCTTAACCACTTGGCTACAGGGCCAGCCTCCCCCAAGTTTTCTTTTAAAGGAGATGTTTAAAGTACCCAAACAGAAAAAGTGACTTCAAGGAAAAAAATGCAAATAACTGCAGAGCTCCAGGTTGTCTGTAGGAAGGATGATCCATAGCCTCCTCTTCAATACAATCTAAAGCTTTCAAGGAATAATGCCCAAGATCCTAAGTTCAAGAATTCTATATTTAGCAGAACTCTTATTCAAAAATGAAGGTGAGATAAAGAGATTCCCAACAAATCAAAGTCTTGTGAGTATTTGTTGCTAGCAGACCTGCCTTACAAGAGTACAAAAGGAAGTTCTTCAGGCTGAAAGGAGGTGACACTGGACAACAACCAAAGTCCATACAAAAAAATTAAAAGCACCAATTATAGTAATTACATAAAATAGAATGTAAATGTATGCATTTATTTAGATAAATTTTGATATCAAAAGTGATTATACATATTTTTGCTTTTCCAATGAAGTAGAGATTATACACTACTAACATATCACAAAAATAGCGTGTTGACTTTTAAGCATTTTGAGTTAGTTAACTTTTTCCTCACTATTGTACCTGGATTGTTAAGGGAAGAGCCTTTCCTAAGCTTATTTTGGCTGCTCTTGTCCTCCTTCTCCCCTCCGTTTTCTCTATTCTCCTATCACTAGAAGCTCCAACTTTGATCTACTTCTTATTTTTCTATCTTCATAGATCAGTTTCATAGCATTTTTCAAGAATCAGCTCCACGAGCATTCTCTTCTTCTTCTGACCCTGTTGTTTATCCTGTGGATGAAAGAGGCATTTCTTTCAGCTCCACGTGGCCTTCTGCTTCAAGTAGCTTTTTTCCAGCCAGAAGCAATCATATGAATCATATAAATCAGGCCAAATCATATGATGCTGTCGACATGGCCAGAGTCCCAAATCTGTCTCATTTAGTGAGAAGTCTTTCCTCGGTTTCTACTCTCTGTGATCCTGTACTTTTGGAGATATACATGTGAATAAAAGGCAATTTGATTTGGATTGATAGAAAGTAGCCATTGAAGAAAACTTATGGCTTACTCCAACTCATTCTAAAAGTTTATATCTTACTATTATCATCACACTAAAACTGTGTGCAATTAGTTTTTTTAAAAGACTTTATTTTTTAAGAGAAGTTTTAAGTTCACAGCAAAATTGAGAGGAAGGTACAGAGATTTCTCATACACTCTCTGCCTGCACACATGCATATCATCCCGTATTATCAACATCTTCCGCCAGAGTGGTACATCTGTTACAACTGATGAGCCTACATTAAGTCAAAGTCCACAGTTTACATTAGAGTTTACTCGTTTGGACAAATGTAAAATGACATGTATCCATTGTAGTGTCATAAGAGTATTATTGCTGCCCTAAAAATCCTCTGTACTCTGCCTGTTCATTCCTTTCTCCCCCTGAACCCCTGGTAACCAGCGATCTTTTTACTGTCTCCATAGATTTACCTTTTCCAGAATGTTATATAGTTGGAATCATCCAGTGCATAGCCTTTTCAGACTGGCTTCTTTCACCTAGTAATATGCATTTAAGTTTCTCCCATGTCTTCTCATGACTTGATAGCTCGTTTGTTTTTAGTGCAAATAATATTCTGTTGCCTGGATGTACCAGTTTATTTATCTCTTCTCCTAGTGAAGGGCATCTTGGTTGTGTCCAAATTTTGGCAAATATGAATAAAGCTGCTGTAGACATGCCTGTGAAAGTTTTTGAGTGAATATAAGTTTTCAACTCCTTTAGGTAAATAACAAGGAGCACAGCTGATGGATCATGCAATAGGAGTAAGTTTAGTTTTATAAGAAACTGACACAGTGTCTAACAAAGTGCCTGTGTCACCAGCAATGAATGAGAGTTCCTGTTGCTCCACGTCCTCAACAGCATTTGGTATTGTCACTGTTCCAGATTTTGACTGTTCTAGTAGGTTTTGTAGTGGTATCTTGTTTTAATTTGCATTTCCCTGATGACATATGATGTGGAGCATCTTTTCGTATGCTTATTTTCCATCTGTATATCTTTGGTGGGGTGTCTTAGGCCCATTTTTAATTAAATTTAACTTTTTGTTTTTGCTGAGGAAGATTAACCCTGAGCGAATATCTGTTGCCAATCTTCCTCTTTTTTTGCTTGAGGAAGATTAGCCCTATGGGCTGGTCTAGTGGCATAGTTTGTATGCTCTACTTTGATGGCCCAGAGTTCATGAGTTCAGACCCCAGGTGTGGACCTGCACATTGCTTGTTAAGCCGTGCTAGGGCAGCATCCCACATACAAAGTAGAGGGAGACTGATACAGCTGTTAGCTCAGTGACAATCTTCCTCAGGCAAAAAGAGGGAGATTGGCAACAGATGTCAGCTCAGGGCCAGTCTTGCTCCCCACCACCACCAACAACAACAAAAGATTAGCCCTGACATAACAGCTGTGCCAATCTTCATCTATTTTATATGTGGGTCACTGCCACAGCCGTGGGGCTGGCCCCAGCCCATTTTTAAATGGGTTGTTTGTTTTCTTATTGTTGAGTTTTAAGAGTTCTTTGTATATTTTCAACACTAGTCTTTTACCAGATGTGTCTTTTGCAAATATTTTCTCCCAATTTATGGCTTGTCTTTTCATTCTCCTGATATGGTCTTCCACAGAGCAGAATTTTTTAATTTCAATGAAGTCCAGCTTAGTAATTCTTTCTTTAATGGATTGTGCCTTTGGTGTGGTATCTAAAGCATCGTTGCCATATCCAAAGTCATCTAGGTTTTCTCCTATGTTATCTTCTAGGACTTTTATAGTTTTGCATTTTCCATTTTGTTCTGTGAGGCATTTTGAGTTAATTTTTGTAACGTTGTTAGGTCTGTGTCTAGATTGATTTTTGCATCTGGATGTCTAGTTGTTCCAGTACCATTTGTTGAAAAGGCTATCTTTGGCCCCACTGTATTGCATTTGCTCCTTTGTTGAATATCACTTGACTAGCTATATGTGGGTCTGTTTCTGAACTTTGTATTCTGTTCCACTAATCTGTTTGTCTTTTCTTTCACCAACACCACACCATCTTGATTACTGTGGCTTTATAGTAAGTCTTAAAGTTAGGTAGTGTCAGTACTTCAACGTTGTTCTTCTCTTTCAATATTGTGGCTCTTTTTCCTGTCCAAGTAAACTTAGAGTCAGTTTGTTGATATCTACAAAAGAACTTTCTGGGATTTTGATTGTGATTGCCTTGAATCATTGGGAAGAACTGACTTCTTGACAATAATAATCTTTCTATTTGTGAACATGGGATCTCTCTCCATTTATTTAGTTCTTTAATTTCATTCATCAGAGTTTTATAGTTTTCCTCATATAGATCATGTACATGTTTTGTTAGATTTATACCTAAGTATTTAATGTTTGGGGAGTGCTAATGTAAATTTTATTGTGTTTTTAATTGCAAATTCTACTTGTTCATTGCTGGTATATAAAAAAGCAATTGACTTTTATATATTAAACTTGTATCTTGCAATCTTGCTATAATTGATTATTAGTTACAAGAGTTTGTTGATTCTTTTGGATTTTCTACATAGATGATCATGTCATCTGTGAACAAATAGATTTTTTCCTTCCCAATTTATATAATTTATTTCCTTTTATTGTTTTATTACAGTAGTGAAGATTTTCAATACCAGTTGAAAAGGAGTGGTGAGACAGGACATCATTATCTTGTACCTGATCTTAGTGGGAAAGTTTTGAGTTTCTCACCATTAAGCATGATGCTAGCTATAGATTTGTTATGGATATTCTTTATCAAGTTGAGGAAATTCTCCGCTATTCCTTGTTTACTGAGAGTTTTTATCATGACTAGGTGTTGATTTTGACAAATACTTTTTCTATGTCTATTGATATGATCATGTGATTTTTCTGCTTTAGACCTTTGATGTGATGGATTGCATTAATTCATTTTCAAATGTTGAACCAGCCTCACATACCTGGGATAAATCCCAGCTGGTCATAGTATATAATACTTGTTATACATTGTTGGACTCAATTTGCTAATATTTTGTTGAGGATTTTTACATCTAACTTCGTGTAGTTTTTTTCTGTTTTCTTTTTGGTATTAGGGTAATGGTGGCCTTGTAGAAGGAGTTAGGAAGTATTCCCTCTGCTTCTATTCTCTAAAAGAGATAGTAAAGAATTAGTATAATTTCTTCCTTAAATGTTGGGTGGAATTCACCATTTAACCCATCTGGGCTTGATGCTTTCTGACCTTGTATTGTTTGTCTTTTCTCTAAAGAATTTATTTTAACATTTCTTGGAAGGCAGGTCTACCAGCAACAAACTCCCTGAGTTTTTGTTCATCTGAGGAAGTCTTTATTTCTCCTCCACTTTTGAAAGATAATTTTGTGGAGTACAGAATTCTGGGATGGTGCTTTTCTTTTTCCCCTCTCAACACTAAATATTTCACTCCACTGTCTTCTTGTTTGCATGATTACTGAGAAGTCAGATGTAATTCTTATTGTTGCTCCTCTGTAGGCGAGATGTTTTTTATCTCTGGCTTCTTTCAGGATTTTTAATTTACCTTTGTAGTTTGAAAATGCTATGCCTAGGTATAGTGGGTATTTTTTTTTTTTTTTTTTTTTTTTTTTTTTAGCATTTATCCTGCTTGATGTTCTCTAAGCTTCCTTGATTTGTGGTTTGGTGTCTGACACATTTGGAAGAAATTCTCAGTCATTATTGTGTCAAGTGTTTCTTAGATTCCATTCTCTCTTTCTTCCCCTTCTGGTATTCCCATGATGCATATATTACACCTTTTGTAGCTATTCCACTGTCCTTGGATATTCTGTTCTATTTTTTTTCAGTCTTTTTTCTCTTTGCTTTTCAGTTTTGGACCTTTCCATTGATATAGCCTCAAGCTCAGAGATTTTTTCCTCCACCATATCTAGCCTGCTAATACGTCCATAAAGGCATTCTTCCTTTCCATTAGTGTTTTTGATTCCTTATATCTGTTTTTGGTTCTTTATTATGATTTCTCTCTCTCTCTCTTTACGTTGCTCATGTTTTCTTTCATGATATCTACTTTATCCATGAGAGCCCTTTGCATATTAATCATAGTTATTTTAAATTCTCAGTCTGATAATTTCAATATACCTGCCATGTCTGGTTCCGATGCTTGCTCTGTCTCTTCAAATTACGGGTTTTCTGCCTTTTAGTATGCCTTGTAATTTTTCCTTGATAGCTGGACATTATGCACTGGGTAAAAGGAACTGAGGTAATTAGGCCTTTAGTAATTTGGTGGCAAGATGTGGGGAGAGAAGGGGAAGAGTTCTATAGTCCTATGATTAGGTCTCAGTCTTTCAGTGAGCCTATGCATCTGGACTGCAAACTTCACAAATGTTTATCAGTTTTTTTCTTTCCCTTTAGGTGTGAGAGGTTGGCTAGAAGGAGCTAGAATTGGTGTTTCCCTTCTCCCATGTGAAAGGCTTGAGCTTGTTGGAATTGAGTATTTCCCCTCTCTCAGGTTAGTTAGGCTTTGATAATAACCCAGATGGTTAAGCTATGGTTAACTAGTTTCTCATGAAGGCAGGCCTTATTAAGAAAGAGTGCTTTGGTATATTTTAAAATGGTTCCTTTTCCTTTCCTTCTACTGGAAGTGCAAGGGAATTTTTTTCCAATACTTACTGTGAGACTCTGATAGAGCCCCTGGAGGTAAAACTCGCAAATGGGGGCCCCTCTACAATGAGGTCTCCCTGGAGTTTTTAACTCTCAGACTTGTCCATGCTGATCTTCCAAGATTTATCAATTACAATTCAGGTTGCCCTACTCAGCACTAGTTCCCACAGTGGTTTAACCTGTGGCACTGGTAAGCCATGACTCCCTGTATTTGCCAGTCTACCTCTCGAAACTTGGTGTGACCTGTATCCTCACCTTTTTATGGACCCAAGAAGAGTTGTTGATTTTTTTGATATGTTCAGGTTTTACTTTTTGTTAGGATAGAGTAGTGACTTCGAAGCTCTTTATATGTGGAACTAGGAACAAGAATTCCCAATCGGATTTTCTTCAGAAATATCCTTTCTAATAAATCCCCTTTTAAATATCAAAATTGGATTAATAATTCTAGATTTAGTTAACTATATATTTTGTTATAGTTTATGCTTAAGTGGTATAAACTGAACATTATAAGCTTGAATTTATGCTACAGTCTCTATTTTGACCTTGTAGAAATCTCAAGGACTAGAATCAGTGGATGTCAGTTTAGAGGCCTGTGGGGTAATTTATATATATTTATAATGGTAATGATAGGCTGAGGTTGTGAGAAATGGTTTTTCTGAGGTTTGTATTTGAATCTAACTTTTGTACTGGCCCTCATTGTGTTGCATGATATGTCACCAGTCATCTGAAACCTTGGCACCAGAGACTTTACTCCAGATATTTCTATATGGAAAATTTGTAAAACTGTTTGATAAGAGATTTTAGTATCCTTTCAATAATCCTGGGAAAGAGCTTTATTATCTAAAACTTATCTCAAGACATTCTTGACATCTTTATTAAGTGTTACAGACTCTGATGATAGTTAGTCATTGAGTCTGACTAATCCTAACCTTTGCTCATCTCACTGTCATGTTTGAGGTAAACTCTAAAGGTACAGCTTTAACAGATGACCACCATGATGAGATAAGAAGCACAGAAGGCAATGTCTTCTTCAGGCTCTTGGCTAATGCTATCTTGAAAATGGTAGAAATAATGAAGATATAAGAGGCAAAGTGGACAGTGGCAAGGGTGATAATAACCAGAAGATTGTCAGTGACAAGATCAATGAAGGGACTAGCAGAAACCAGGTCCAACATAGCTTAGACCAAATAGAGAAAGTGATCAATGAATGCATCATAAAATGTCAGCTAGAGAATGGCCACAGCCTGCACCAGTGATGGAAGCAATCCTGTGTTACACGCTGAGGATGCCAGCAGGATACAGGTTCTTCAGTTCTTGAATTGAGTAAGGGTGGGTTGCAGGCGACTGTATGGTGTTATTACCTTATTACTGCTATGAGTTGTTTACAGGAAAGCAAAGATTGTGATGATCTGTGCCCCACAGTTCTCCAGGGAGATGGACTGATTCTTGCCTACAAGAACTGAAAACCAAAGTGAGATAATGTCTATGCAGTACATCTTTGAAGGAAACATGACACTAAGAAAGAAACATAAGGAGTATGGAAGCGATAGTCACTGAAGATTATAGTCCCATTGATGACATTATTAGCCATCGTTATGAAGTATAGGCTTAGGTACAGGAAAAAAAAATCCTTGAAAAATAACTCATTCATCTCTATGTGTATCTTTTCATTGAAAAAAATTCACATCAGAAAGAGATTTAGAGAAATTCAACATCATTTATTAACACCAAGTACTGCTCTTTTCTCTAGGGAGGATACTGTAGAGCAAGAAAGAGACATACCAAAACTTAGTTTAAGACACCATTGACCTCCATTTCTGGAAACATGGCCAGTATGGTAGCCCAAATGGCCCTCCCACAACCTGGCCTTGTACTATCATCTCCTCTACACAAAGGAGCAGGGTGGAGAAAAGGAAAGTCCAGGATTCAGGATATTTGTGAAGAACACCTATTCTGAGACCCTCCCAGGGCACTCAACACATACTGACAGAGATAAATGGATCAATATCTTTCATCCTTTACTGTCTTGCTGCCTCCTCATTGTGTCATCAAAGGCCAAGATCAAGGATGAGTACAGAAGGAGTTGAAGTGCCAGGCCCACTCAACATCCCACTCAACACCTGCTTTCTCTTTGACCTGGACCCACCTCTTTAATAGTCAAGTAGGGTAATTGCTTTTGTATTTATGCTGTTCATTTTATGTTGAAACTTTCCCTCCCTCTGAACCCTGCCCTAAATCCAGTAAATCATGAGAAACTTCTCGATTTGTTCTCAAGGATGCTGAGTTCTGACGGAAGTGGAAGGGCACTGATGACTCCTCAGCCTGGGACATTATTCAAGAGTGTGCTCAGAGCACTGTGTAATGTGTTATATAGTTAGAGCCTCACCCCTCCCTTTCCTTTGTCCAGCTCATGCAGATCCAGATCTACCTCAGTGTTGAGGACACACTCCACTGCTGTGGCTGAACTCCTCTTTAAAGACTTTTCCAGGTTTGGGTGGTGGCAGAAGCTTGTCCTTTTCTGTTGTTGTTCTTCTAATTTTGTAACTGATGACCGTTTTTGGCAATGTCATCATAGTGGTTATTATTTGCCTGGACCATCAGCTTCATACACCTTTATACTTCTTCCTGAGTATGCTGTCTATCTCTGAGACATACTACACTGTGGCCACTATTCCTTGCATTCAGTCTGGCCTCCTGAGTCCTTTCCAGCCCATTGCCATTCAGGACTGCCACCCAGCTCTTCTTCTGTCTCATCTCTTCAGCCAACAACTGTTTCCTGCTCACGGATATGCAGGATGATCAGTATGTGGCCCTCTGCAACTATGGTATTCAGTCATTATATTAGTCAGGGTTCTCAAAAGAAACAGAACTAGTAGGATATATATTGATATATGCAAGAAGAGATTTATTATAGGAAATGGCTCATGCAGTTATAAAGGCAAAGAAGTCCTACAATCTGCCAACTGTAAGATGAAGAAATAGGAAAGTTGGTAGTGTAATTCAGTCTGAGTCCAAAGGCCTGAGAATCAGGGGACTGATGGTGTAAATCCCAGTCTGATTCTGAAAACCTGAGAACCAACAGCACTGGTGTCTGAGGACAGGAGAGGATGGATGTCTTGGCTCAAGCAGAGAGAGAGAATTTGCCCTTTGTCTGCCTTTTTGTTCTATTCAGGCTCTCAGTGAATACAGTGCCCACCCAATTTGGTAAGGGTAATCTTCTTTACTCAGTCTACTGATTCAAACGCTAATCTCTTTTGGAGACATTTTCATAGACACACCCAGAATTAATGTCTTACCAACTACCATTCCTTAGCTCAGTCAAGTTGACACATAAAATTCCCCATCACAGTCATCAAAGGTAAGAGATCTGTGTCAAGTTTGCATCTGAGTTACTGAGAATTGGCCTGAACATGACCATTGTCCAGGTGACATCGGTGTTTGGCCTCTTCATCTGTGACGGCTTTGTCATCTCTCACTTCTGTGACATGAGACCCCTGCTGAAGCTGGCCTGCACAGACAACACTGTCAATGAGATCATCAACTTTGTTGTCAGTGTCTGTGTCCTTGTTCTACCTATGGGCCTGGTCTTCATCTCCTATGTCCTCATCATCTCCACCATCCTTAGGATTGCTTCAGTTGAGGGTTGGAAGAAGGCCTTTGCCACCTGTGCTTCCCACCTCATGGTAATCATCATCCACTGGCTGTGCCATCATCATCTATCTCAAACCTAAGTTGTAGACTTCCCTGGGGTAGTCAGACTCATCTCAGTGACCTACACTGTCATCACTGCTCTGCTGAACCTGTTCGTGAACAGCCTGAGGAAGAAGGAGGTCAAAGATACTCTGCAGAACAATGGTGAAGATACTACCCAACCCTTAGTGTGTCAAGATTGTGACAGCTTCTTTTTCTGTACTGATTCCTCCAAAGTATTGACAGTCAGGAGCCTTGCAGTTCTCCACAACACCAGGAAGTCTTCTATGGGTTCTGCTCCTGAAATGTTCTCTTAAGAGATGTCTCCTCCCAGATTTCAGACATATTCCTATGAATCTAGTAAAAGACCCTGAGAGTCTGGCCAGTTTTTACATCTGCCAAATAATATACACACCTACAAAAGGAAAATTCATGTTAAACACCTTGGAAAAAGCTCCAGAAATTTTATTCTTCAGAAGGGAAACTTCAGAAAGGAAGATGGGATTTGTCAAATTAGCTGTCCATTATATAATTTCCCTACATGTTTTTGTTTGTTTACAAACTTTGGTACAAGTGCACTGGTCCCTCTATCACTGGTCTCTTTTCCATCCGCACCCGGTGGAACCCATGCTGAGCCTTGCCTATATGCTGTTTCTCCTCAGTGCTGTCATGCCCTGTTCCACCATTACCATGGTGTGTAAAGACTGGGACTTATTATCGTACTGATGGTAAAGTTCCTTATAGTTTTACACTTATAGTTTACATTTTATAAGGAACTTCTACACACAAGATTTCACTTGATCTTCAATGAACTCTGTAAGGTAGGCAGGACATTTATCATCCCTGTTTTGCAAATGAAGAAACTAAGGCTCCTATAGGTGGGGTTGATTTGCCCAAGCATACTAAACCAGAGAGCTGTAGAGTCAGGATTTGGATCTAGTTCTTCTATCATTGTCTCTTGCTCTTTGTAATGAATGGGTTCACAGGAAGCAGAAACTTCATGAGCAAAGTTAGGACTTTCAGTGAATAATGTAGTTAGGGCGCCACTGGTCTATACAGTGCTTTTGTGCATTTTAGAAAAAAGCATTCCCTCCTCTAGACAGTTC
Source organism: Equus przewalskii (assembly GCF_037783145.1). Lineage (NCBI taxonomy): Eukaryota > Metazoa > Chordata > Mammalia > Perissodactyla > Equidae > Equus > Equus przewalskii. The sequence goes on from NW_027228754.1 coordinate 2,290,031, forward strand.
TGTCAGAAATTTCCATAATTATTTTACTGCCCTCTCTTGGAAAGTTACATATCTATGATGGCTAAAATGTCAATGGCACTCCATTAGATGTGGCACTGTCATTTGCTGCCCAACCTGCAGAATCCTACACTGCAGTTTTCACTATAGGAATAAAAAAGGAGCTTGCAAACAAACAGATGTCTAGTTTTTTCCCCAGACCCCTTTATTCATTCCTGGATTGTCTTAAAGTCTGACAACACTGACTACTATTATTGTCTGGAATATCTCCAGTTTTCTCTAACTCAGATCTGGTCAAGAGAGTGTTTAAGATTTATAAGTTCTGGAGTTTCTACAAAGGTAGGACACAACACAGGGGATCCTAGCTGAGCCAGCCTTTCTGGGTCCAGTGAACAAGAACCATCCCAAATTCTTCCAAGAGCTGGAGGAACAAATTCACATGCATTGGGGTGGAGGTGATGGTTATCACCATGCCAGCATCCTAGGATGTCTTCCTATTTAAAACTCACTCATACAGGGACATGATGTTAAATTCCACTTCTGAGTCTGATGGTTCTTGTTTTGGTATCAAGGAAGAAAACACTCATGCATTAAGTATTTACTGTGTAACAAGAATTGTGTTAGAAATTTATACACGTTATCTAATTCAAACTGTGTTTGTATCCTTCAAAACCAATTCTTTTATTCACTCATTTATTCAAGTGATGTTTATTGAGGGCTTCATGACGTGTTTATGTTGATAAGCTGAAGCTGGCTCTTAGAAGGCTGGTGCCATCCTAAACTTTTTGATCATGAGAACCCTTTAAACTCTTAAAAATCATTGAAGACCCTAAGAGCTTTTGTTTACATTATTTTCCCATAGTAGAAATTAAAACAAACATTTTGAAGATGTTTTTTATGAATTTATTTAAAAATAACAGTAATAAATCTATTATATGCTAACATAGATAACATTGTCGTGAGAAATAACTATAAAAAAAAGGATTTGGAAGAGCAGCACTGGTTTACATTTTTGCAAATCTCTCTGTGTCTGACTCAATGAAAGATAGCTGGATTCTCATGTGTGCTTCTGTATAGGATCTGATAAATCACATAATCTCTGTATAGAATCTGATATATCACATAATGTCTGTATAGGATCTGATATATCACATAATGTCTGTATAGGATCTGATATATCACATAATCTGTATATCACATGTTATGTAGCCTCTGGAAAACTCTCTCAGAAGAGAATCGGTGAAAAAGATAAATAACTGAAGTATTCTCATGAAAATAGTTTTGATCTGACAGGCACTCTGCAAGGGATCCCATGACCACTCTTTGAACATGCCTGAGCTAGTGTATGGAACGTTGTCTGCCTGTTGTGAGCTTTATCTGCTAATATTCCCCCTCCCCACACTGACCACACTGGCTTTAGAATCAAAAAACTAGAAGTGGGAGTGGGGAAGCATCTCTTCGTGGGAGGAGTGAGCAAAGGAACCAACGAGGAGCTCACAGGCCTCCCTTATCTTTGAACATTTCTTTGGTCCATTGGAAGGGGCATCAGAGAGAACGGCTGGGTGGGAGAGGGGAGGAAATGAGAAGTAGAGCTGGGGTCAATATGTTCTATGAGGGGCTAACCACCCATTAGTGCTTGGTATGTGGGTGAGAGATGGGCTTTCCAAAACTTATCGATTTTCTCTTATTCCTGGACCTCAGTCAGCAAATTAGTCTATATTGTGTCTGACAGCATCAGCTGAGACTCGAGTAAGATGCTTTCTTTGGACTGTTAATATCAACCATGAAGAGAAACAACTGGATTTTTTTTTAATAGTTGTTTGCTCTAAGTACACTAAAATTCAGAGGCAGGAAGTGCAGGATTTTAAAGAATCTAATGAAAAATTGTTTCATGTTTGCACTGATCTAAGGGGTGTCTATTCAATCATATTTCTTTCTTTATCATATGCCAAATTAGTATATGTGCACACATCTGGTTTTGGATTCTGTTCTGTTATATGGATCTATTTTGGCTATTTTTGTGCTAATTTTATGCTGTTTTAATTAATATAGATTTATGATACAGCTTGATATCTGCTAGATCAAGAAACTCATTATGAGTTTTTTCTAAAATGGCCTTATCTATTTTAGCACATTGCAAAATATAAGCCACATGAAGGAGGTGATGTTTCTTATCATTTTAATGCTGTACCCCTAGCAGTTTTAATAATTCTTGACATAGTGTAAGCACTCAATAAATTTGTTAAATAAAGGAATGAACTTATACTTCTGAACTAATTTTAGAGTGAGCTTGTCAGTATGCCTGCAACATCATACCGGGATTTTTATGGGATTGCATTGAGCTTGCATATTGATTTGGGAACAGTTGACATCTTTGCGTCTTTGAATCTTCCCATCAAGGGATATGGTCCCACTTACACGGTTCTTCCCTGTGTCCTTCAGTGAAGTTACATAATACTCTCCAGAAGGATCTTGTATACTTTTGCTATGTTTTTGTAAGGTGCTCAGTTGTGTTTGTTATTATTGTAAATGGATATTTTTATATAGCAGCTTTATTGAGATATAATTCACATAGCATAAAATTCACCCTTTTATAATGTGCAATTCAGTGGTGTTTAGTAAATTCACAGAATTGTTCAGCTGTCACCACTGTCTAATTTCAGAACATTTCCATCACCCCAAAGACACCCTGTACCCAATAGCAGCCACTGTTCATTTCTCCCCTCCTCCCAGCCACTCACAAACACTAATCTACTTGCTATCTCTATGGATTTGTCTATTCTGGACATTTCATATAAATGGAATCATACAATATGTGACCTTTTGTGATTAGCTTCTTTTGCATAGTGTAATGTTTTCAAGGTTCATCCATGTTGTAACATCTATCAATATTTCATTCCTTTTGATTGCTGAATAATATTCCAATATATTGATACACCATATTTGTTTATCCATTCACCAGTTGGTGGAAATTGGGGCTGTTCTGAATATAATACTGCTATGAACATTATCTGCAAGTTTTGGTGTAGATGTGTGTTTTCATTTCCTTTAGCTATATGCCTAGGAACAGGATTCTTGCTGGATTCCATTTTGTTGAGGAGTTTTGCATTTATATTCCTAAAGAGTGTTGGTTTATAGTTTTCTTTCTCATGTGACATTATTGTCTGATTTTGGTATCAAGATAAAGCTGGCCTCATGGAATGAATTGGAAAGTGTTTCCTCCTTTTTTATTTTTTGGAAAAGTTTGTGAAGGATTGGTATTAATTCCTTACTGTTGTGTAGACATCACGAGTGAAGCCATCTGGTCCTGGGCTATTCTTTGTGGGAAGTTTGTTCATTACTAATGCAAACTGTACTTGTTATAGGTCTATTCAGATTTTTCTATTCTTTAAGTCGATTTTGATAATTTGTGTCTTTCTGGGAATTTGTCCGTTTCATATAATTTACCTAATTTGTTGGGACACAGTTGTTCATAGTATTCCCTTATAATCTGTCTTTAAAAAATTCTTGTAAAGTTAATGGTAATATCTCCTCTTTAGCTCCTGATTTTAGGAATTTATGTTTTCTCCCTTTTTCTCTTGGTCAGTCTAGCTAAAGGTTTATCAACTTCACTGATCTTTAAAGAACTAACTTTTGGTTTTGTTGATTTTTCTATTGTTTTCTATTATCTATGTCATTTATTACTCCTCCAATCTTTTTATGTTTTCCTTCTGTTTGCTTTGGATTTAATTTGCTCTTCTTTTTCTAGGTTTTTAAGGAGAGTCATAGATTAACGACATGAGAACATTCTTCTTTTTTAATATACACACTTACATCTATAAATTTCTCCCTAAGCACTGCTTTTGCTGTGTTCCATATAAATTTGGGGACGTGTTTTCATTTTTATGCTTCTTAAAGTACTTTCTAATTTTCTTTATGATTTCTTCTTTGACACATTTATTATTAGTTAGAAGTGTGTTAATATCCACATATTTGTGAATTTCCAAAATTTCCTTTTGTTAATGATTTCTAATTAATTCCATTGCAGTCTGGGAACATACTTCATTTGATTTTAGTTCTTTTAAATTTATTAAGGTTTGATTAATGGTCTAACGTATGGTCTGTCTTGAAGAATGTTCTTTGTGTACTTGAGGAGAATGTGTATTTTGATATTTTGGGGTAGAATGTTCTATGGATGTCTGTTCTAGTTGGTTCATAGTGTTGTTGAAGTCTTCTATTTCCATGTTGATCTTACGCATCGTTGTTCTATCCATTAGTGAATATGGAGTATTAAAGTATCTAACTACCATGATTGAATTGTCTATTTCTCCCTTCAAATTTGTCAGTTTTTGCTCCATGTATTTTGGGACTCTCTCGTTAGGTACGTGTTCAATTTATAATTGTTACGTCTTCCTGATAGATTGAACTTTTACCAGTATAAAACGTCCTTCTTTTCCCCTGCACCAATTTTGGTCTTAAAGTCAATTTTGTCTGATATTAATATAGCCATTCCAGATGTGTTTTGGTTCCTGTTTGCATGACATGTCTTATTATACCCTTTTACTTTCAACCTATTTGCGTCTTTGAATCTATAGTCTGTCTCTTGTAGGCAGCATATAGTTGTATCACATTTTTTTAAGCCATTCTGCCAATCTCTGCCTCTTGATTCCATTGTTTAATTTATTTCATTTTAAGGTACTTAGCGATGAGGTAGGATCTACATTTCCTATTTTAGTATTGGTTTTCTATCTGGCATGTTTTTTTCCCCTCTAGTCATCCATTATTGCCTTCTTTTCTGTTAAATAAATATTTTCTAGTGTAACATTTTAGTTTCTTGTTTTTTCTTTACTAGGTTTTTTGAGTTATTTTGTTAGTGGTTGCCCTAAGGAGAATTACAATTAATTTTTTTACCAAAAAACATCTAATTCTTATTAATCCCAACTTAATTTGCATAGGACACAGAAACTTTTCTCCCATATAGCGCCATTCTCTCACCTCTCCTTGTGCTATTTTATTCTTATATGTATTTCATCCTTATATATTTTTATACAATACAAGTCCATCAGCACATTTTTGTAGTTATCGCTTTATGCAGTTCTATTTTAAATCAGATAGGAGAACAAGAGTTGCAAACAAAATATATCTATATTGTCTTTTATGTTTACCTATGTGTATATATTTTTGTCTTTTTCCTGACTTTAGTTGGAATGCTCAAATATTTTGTCATGAAATATGATGTTTGATGTAGACTTCTGATAGATGCTCATAGGTAAAGGAAAGTCCTTTTTAGTCTTAGTTTGATAAGAATGTTTATGATCAACTGGATGTTGGATTTATGTCTGTTTTTATGTTTTTCATCTTTTGAGAAAGTCACATGAATTTTATCTTTTAATTTGTTAATACAGTAAATTATTTTGATAGATTCTTTTAATATTCAATCATCCTAGCATTCCTAGTGAAAACTCGTCTTGGACATGCTGTTTTATTTAAATTATGGATTCCTGTAGTTAAGATTTTATTTAGAATATTTGCTCCTATCTCTAGGAGACATTGGTGTTTAATTTTGTATTTTTAACTGCCTATTTCTGGTTTGACATAAAGTTTTTGAGTCTAGTGGCCTCGTGATTCAAGTAGGAGAGATTCCCCTCTTTTTATAAGACCTGAAAGAATGTTCATGTATTCTCTTACAGGTTGGTCTCAGGTGTTTCTCTTAACTAGGAGTGGAAAAGATATTTTGACTACCATTTTCATTCTTCTTCTTTATTTCTTTTTTGAGGAAGATTAGCCCCGAGCTAACATCTGCTGCCAATCCTCCTCTTTTTGCTTAGGAAGATTGGCCCTGAGCTAACATCTGTGCCCATCTTCCTCTACTTTATATGTCGGACGCCTGCCACAGTATGGCTTCATAAGTGGTGCGTGGGTCTGCTCCCGGAATCCAAACAGGTGAACCCTGGGCTGCTGAAGCGGAATGTGTGAATTTAACCACTACACCACTGGGCCAGCCCCTCATTTTCATTATTCTTGATTATTGGTTGTTCATTTTCTAATTATTCTGAGGCCAATATTATAAGAGTTTATTTTTATTAAAATTGTACATTTAATCTATGTTTTCAAATTTATTGATCTAAAGTTTTTCATGCTATTATCACATAATTTTAACAATGTTATTTGCATCGCTAATTATATCCTTATTTGTAGTTTTATTTAGGTGGTCCTTTTCTCCTTTGCTCTTGATCATACCTACCAAAACTTTATATTTTAATATTTCAAGTTCTAATTTTTATTGTGATTTTTACTTGACTCATTTTAAGCTCTGTTTATTTTACTTTTTATTTAATTATCTTTGGATTAATTTATATTTGTCATTATAAATGATATTATTAGTTTTTTCACTTTCTTTGGATTTATTTTGCTCTTCTTCTAGGCTCTTGAATTAAAAATTTACTTTGCTTTTATATGTTTTTCTAAGAAGTCCATCTTCGATTATAAATTTATCTCTGGATTGATTTGAATGCACTGCTCTGATTTTGCTAGCCTGAATTGTCTTTTAATTCCAAATGGTTAATACTTTTAACATTTTTATTTCCTCTTTTACTCATGATTTTTTTCAAAGTATATTTTTATATTTGCAGATGTAGGGGGAGTGGTGGGGAGGGAATAGCAAGAGGGAGGATTGGGCAGTTTTTGTGGCTACTTTCCTAAATTTATTGCACTTATTGTGAAATCAGGATGTATGTGTTGAAATTCGTTGAGATCCCTTTGGTCAAATTTTTGTGAAAAATTCATATGTCTATGAAAATAATTTTAAATCAAGCTTGTTAATTGTGTTGTTAACACTTGTTGATGTTTTATTTTCTTGCATTTTGTCTGCTTTACCGGCTTCCAGAAAATGTTTATTAATGTCACTTAAATAATTATACAATACCTGTTTCTCCTTGTGGTCTGTTTGTGTTTGCCTGATCTGTTTTGAACCTTGGCTGTTAGGTCCACATCAGTTGATGGCAGCTGTATATTCCTGGTGGATTATTCCTTTTAGCAGAACTAAATGTGCTCTTTGTTCCTTTTAGTGTTTTTTCCTTCAAGAATTTTGTTTAACTGATTTTGTATACTTATTATAAGCTTATTTTTGCCTTCTTCTCTTGAGTTTTCCTTTTATCATGTTCCTCCTTGTTGTTTGTTTCTCCTCCTCAGCTTTTAATTTGCTTGACCGGTATCTCTATTTTATATGCTGTCTACTGGTTTGAAGTTTTACATTCTCTGCCTTTTTACCTAGTAATTACCCTTAAATTTTTTTATGTGTTGCCTTTCAGTTTTAGAAATAGTACATGTACAGAGTTTAAAATTTCAAATATTAAAAAGGAAAAAATTTCTCTACCCTTTTCTCCTATTCCCTAGAGGCTGCCTGTATTGGTGAGGTATGTCCAGAGAAACAGAACCAATTGTGTGTGTGTGTGTGTATATGAAGATTTATTTTCATGAATCATCTCGCATGATTATGGAGGTTGGCAAATCTCACATCTATAGGGTGGGTCTGCAGGATGAAGATCCAGGGAAGAGCCAGTTCATATCTGAAAGCCATCTGCTGCTGCATTGCCTCTTGCTCCTGGAAGGTTAGGCTTTTATTCAATTCTCTCCTTCAACTGATTGGATGAGGCCCACCCACATTAAGGAGGACAACTTACCTTACTCAAAATCCACCAATTTAAGTGTTAATCTCATCTAAAACCCCCCTCATGGAAACATCCAGAATAATGTTTGATCAAATATATGGGCTCCATGGCCCAGTCAAATTGACACACAATTAATCATCACATTATTTTCAAAAACTTTATGTAACTCCATTTTCACTTTCCAGCTCACTTACAAACACACACACACACACACACACACACTTCCTCTTACCTCTTTCACAAAATATGTTTATATTCTGATTTTGGGTGTCATTATTTAGTGTTTAAATAATAATGATTGAATGAATACTATTCACAGCTGATTCATGTCATACACTGTAATTATATGTCTCTTGAGCAAGAAAGCCAGTTTCTCTTGTATGGTCTACAATATCAGGAACCTCTTCATTTCCTGTTCTTTCTCTTTTCATGGAGCAGGTCCTCCCTGAGCTCTCTGCCTTTGTTCTCCAGTTTTGCTCAGTTGCTCTTTAGCTGATGGGGTGGCTATGAACATGGCGCCTCCCTTCGATTCCAGCCTGGGAGTTCCTCTTACCTCTCCTCTCCCACGTTTCCTGTCTCCCTCTCCCTTTATCTTCTTTCTTGTGTACTTTCATTTTAATGGTCTCCTGAGAAAGAGAGTAGAGGCAAAAATTTCTTGAGATCTTACATGTTTTAAAATATTATTTTATTCTCACATTTGATTGATAATTTGCTGAATTCAGAATTCTAGTTTGGGAATAATTTTCCTTACAATTTTTAGATCACTGGTTCAATCCTTCCAGCTTCTGGTGTAAAGTCCAAAGCCATTTTGATTCTTAATCCATTGCTTAGTACTATATTTGGGTTTTTTTTATCTTGAAGCTTTAAGGTCATCTTTTTAACCTAGTTTTCAGGTACTTTATCAAGATGCATTTTCCTGTGAGGTCATGATTGTTCGTTTTTAATGTGATAGTCATTTGGTCTGGAAGTTCATGTACTTTTGCTCTTTGAAATTTTCTTTTACTGTTTCTTTGAAACTTTCACCCTCTCTACTTGCTCTGTTTTTATTTTTGAGTCCTATAAGGTCAAATATTGGACATCTTATATTTATCTCCAGTATTCATATATTGTTCTTTTACTTCACTCCTATTCATCTTTTTGTTTTGCTATTCAAGTCATTTCATCAAATTTCTCTTGCAACTCTCATATTTAATTTTTATTTAATAAATAAATGTATTTTTAATTTGTAAAATTATTGTATTTTAAGTAAAAATACATTAAAAATAACATATTTTTAATTTGTAAAAACTCTTTCTGCTTTTCAGAACACACATTTTATGTAACACTGCTTTTATTTTACCAATACAGCATCTTGTCTTATGCTTCTGAAAATGTTAAATATATATCTTTTGAAAGCTTTTAATGTACTTCCTGCACTATATCTGATTCTTCCATATTTGTTATCTATTTGTTAGGTTGATATCTCTTTTCATGTTGGTGATTGTCCTCAAACGCTTAGTGATCCTTGTTTGTCCACTCATAACTAAGAGTAATGTACTAACAGGCTGTTTGGAAACTGTGTGTGTGTGTGTGTATGTGGTGGGGTGGAATATGTTGAATGGCGGGCTTTATTTACTGGGGTAATAACGCTGGGTAATGTGATAAAGATGGCTTTATTAGGGCAAGCTTACTTTTTCAACATAAGACATTGAACTGTCTATATCTATGAATTTTGCTTTTGAAATGCTCAGTTCCCTGGGGGGAAATCCTTCAGTTTCCTGATTGGGAGCTGTGAGCCTTATTGTCAATATACTGACAGGTTTGCTGGTGTTGTTTTACCTCTTCCCCACTTTTTTTTTTATATCACCTCATCTCCGTAAGTCTCTCCAGAAAGTCACTCTTCAGCCTTCTGCTCAGGTGGGGAAGAGGTTCTGATTGTATAACATCTCTTAAAAATTTTAAAGCAACTCCATTTTCCGGGCTAATCATACACTCCTATGTTCAGAAGTACTTACTTCCTCCTTCTCCTGAATGCTTCTGACATTCTAATTGCTAAAACATTGGCATTTTTGCTGTGTTCTCTGCCTCAGACATCCCCTGAGTGTTCTACATCAGCATTCTCCTAGGTGCTAAGTCACACAGGAGTCAAGAACAACTTATTAATCTGCTTTTCAGATCCCAAAATTTTGTTTCACACTCTTTTGCTGTCATCTCCTTTCTTTCTTTTGCTATGGAGGTAAGCCTATTCTTAACACAAATTTAGTAGGGTTTTGGGAAAAAGCCACAAATAATGCACATGTAAAATCTGTGTTTCATCGGAATTCCCTCTACTCTTAAATAATATTTAACAGATTCCTATAACTTTTGTTTTTTTGTTCTAAATGACTAGTATTAGCCAATATCATAGCTTCACATTGAGCAAGAGAAGTGAATTTAATTTTCTTATAATAGTTTTACAAAAAATAAAATAATACTGCTTTTTAGCTCAGCGCTTCTAGTATCAGTTCCTTCTGTATTTATGTCCTATTTCCCCCCCTCCCATCTTTGTTATTGCTAGATTCCTGCATCACTGTCATATCTCTTTCTCTCTCCAAGCTTTGCTTTTGTCTAGAAACCACCAAAACCATTCTAATGCTTCCCTTGGGGCAAGAAGTGATGGGGTAGGCTGCTTTTTATGGACAATAGCCTCTGTTGCTTTCCCCTGGGGTTTCTTATTGTTCTTGTTTCCCTCCACCTCTGGGTCTGAATTAACTTTTGTGTTGCTCCCAATTTTTGTGACTGGACTCTCTTTTTCACTCCCACATATGTCTGAGATATCTTATCAATCTAATTACATTTATTTTGAGTCTCTATTTCATGCCTCATATTTGCTCAACGTGCCTCATAGTTTCTGTCCACCAAAAATTCCATTTTTGTTTTTAAACACTGGCTATAATCCTACTTAAAAATTTTTCCTATCACTTCTAGAGTTTGGGAGGGATGGATTTGGGGAGTTTGGAGAGGAGAAATGCTATATATACTCATATATGTCATAGTGAACATTGGAAGAACAGAGATTCCATTTTCTTCTTTATAATATTCTGAAGCTTTTTTCAAAGAGTGAGTTTTGCTTTTATGATTATGAAAAATACCAACTAACATACTGCTATTTCAGAATACAAGAAGAAATAAGTTGCCTCCTTCTCAGGTGCTCTCCTACCATTTCAGCCAGCTTGGTGTGTGACTCTTACATGACACATTCCTTGTGGCATCGATATCTTCTCATCTTTTCCCCAAGTTTAACCAATCACACTATGGGTACATCAAAGTTTGACTTTGCATTTGGTATTTCGCCAAGATCTGCTATTTGCTTGCTGCTTGGCTAGAGCCTTTACAACATCAATGGCTAAAACCCTTGTATGCCATTTTTTTGGTATCCCTGAATTTGTAAGCAAACAGTGATCATGTGATAGCATAGGTTGTTATCTCTAATCAGTCTAACAACATCAGCAATCTGAATAAAGCAAGTCATTTGGATTCTTAAAAAATATTCAAGTATGCATTTTCAAATGTAGTTAATCATTCTGTGACTTAGACTGCAATAGCTTTATATAATTTACATGTTAAAATTCTCTCAATCTATCAAAGTATACATTATATTTATTATTACAAGAGTAAAATGTAAGAATAATTGATGAGGGGGCCAGCCCCATGGCTGAGTGGTTACAGTCGTGTGCTCTGCTTTGGTGGTCCAGGGTTTCGCTGGTTCAGGTCTTGGGCTCGAACCTAGCACCACTCATCAGGTCATGCTGAGGTGGTATCCCACATAGCAGAAGTAGAAGGACCTACAACTAGAATATACAACTATGTACGGGGGCTTTGGGAAGAAGAAGAAAAAAAATGGCAACAGATGTTAGCTTTGGGCCAATCTTAAAAAAAAAACAAGGAATAATTGATGATCATTGTGAGAGTTAATTTTCTGGACAAATTTAAGAGTTTTAAATAATTAAATAAATAGGAAAATAAGTCAATATTTCATATAAATATTAAGAGATAGTGTGTTAATTATTAGATAGCTTTAGAAAGAGTATAGCTTTGTAAAACCAATAAATATTTATAAAATTTAAATATACAAAGCAGAATAATAAAAATTAGATATCAGAATTTAATCTTTATAAAGTTGTCTGGTGTTCTCTATTTACATTAAATAAAACAACTTTTAAGCACTGTATTTTTAGCTTCCTAATTCCATTTAAGTCGTGAATCTTATCAATTTTACAGATGAATTTACAGCAGGATTTCAATTTTGCCATCAAAATCAGGTATGACAGTATCCAGGATAAATTATTTTCACTCCATATCTAATAAAGAATATGAAGAAAAGAAGAATGTGTTAGAGAAAAATGAGGTATTTCTCCCAAGATATTTTGCTTCTCTACCAATCTCAGTTTCTCATTTGAAAAGTGAGCCATTTACCTAGATTTCAAATGTGTGTTTTAGTGACTACTGGAACAATCTAGCAGCTACAATGAAGACTAAATTTCCCTCCTCTGAGGTGTCAACCCTTTAAATATGATTACCGAATGTTTAATAATGAAATTTCAATGTTAGGAAGTTTTTTATAAGATTTTAATTTTATTTCAGTCTACCAGAAATACAGTATGAAGGTCTTTGGTTTCAACATTGACTTCAGTTGAATATTTTAACTCTCAACTATTGAGTATGTAGTCAAAATACGTATTAGGTGCACCTCTATTCATTAACTTTACTTAAATAAAATTAAATATACAACAGAATAGACTAGAATGAAAAACATGAGAATGCATTGCCTGTCATAAGGCTAAGTACTGTTTTGTGAATGTTTTGTTTCAGTTTCTATATGTATGTACACACAGATGTACACATGCCTATCGGGTTATGTTACAACATACATTCTTATTGAGGGCTGTGGGTCGTGGTAAAGAATTTGAAATCCACTGAACTAGAAGGAGGGAGAGTGCTTGATGTGGAGCAGGAGGACTGGCGTTAACTGCTGAACTTGCTAACAAAAGATAGTAATGTAAAGTTCGGAAATGTTTTTCTGTAAGAGACTACAAATATATGACTTCCAGACTTAATGAAGGATCCAACAGCAATTAGAACTTAAAAGTATGTAGGAGGAAGGTAGGAGTCAAAAATTAATTAGTGAAATAATATAAAATGGCCAAGAAAAATTGGATAGGTAAGAACATAGGGATCATGCTAGTTAATAATAACAGTAGTGATGATGATGATACGTTATGTTTCTTAACAATTCCTGTGGTTACCACAGCAGTTTCTACTCTATTTATTCTAGAGTAAGTTGATTCTTTCAACAGCTTAATGGGAAAGACAGAGCAGGCATTGGTAACCCCATTTTGCAGATGAGGAAAGAGTCAGTACTTTCTGAGGGATACACAGCTGGGAAGGACCAAAGATGTGTCTTAAATTCAAGTCTTCTTGTGATTTTGTATTCTCCCTAACAAAAGAAACCAGCAGAAACATGAAGAATGGAGCCCACATGTCTAGGGGAAATAAGCGCAACAATCACTTTCTGTTGCCGTGAGCTCACTGAAGCAGTGTCAGCTAAACGACTGAGCTGTGTCTGGAGGATCACCCAGAAGCGAACTTCCCCTCCTCATTCTCCAGGATGTCTGAGGAAAAAGACTATCTTGAACCAGGTGTAGAAATAAGAGTGATGGCAGGCAGACAAAAAAGCAGAATCAGAAACTCTGAGGCAGCAGTCCCCTCAGATGGATGAGATTGAGCTCTCTGGGTTTGGTAGACATAATTAGAAGTTTACAGAGATTATAACACTTTCCTTACTGTAGTAACAATAAAGAATACTTGTCCCTATTTTGTCATTTGCAAAGGATTTTTACACTTATTGTCTCATGTGTTTGCCATAATAAACTTTTAATATAAGTTTTATAGTTGGGGAAATTGCAAGCTTAGAGAAGTAAATAACCATTCAAGTATGTATGGTGAATAAGAAGTAGAACCAGGACTCAAAATAGAGTCTTTTTCTTACAATGCTTATGTTATATCCACTTTGCTCTGCTGACCTCCAAAAACTGCTACATAACATTTTAAATAGTTAAGTTTGTAAATATAGATTATTATTGAGAAGGTTGACCAGAAAGGACAACACTTTCAAGGCTACAGTCTAAAGCAAATTTTTAAAAAACACTTTTTATTTACAGAGAAAAAGTAAAAGTGACCATTGACAAACATGAGGTAACTTTACTTTGTGTTCTCTTGGATTTCACCAAAAATCTCCAAAGAAAACCTTGAATTTATGTAAGACTGAATCATAACGGGCTATTTATGAAATTAAATTATTTGGACTCAGCCCTAACTTTTGAAATTAACATAAAAGAGAACACAGCCTGTGAAAAACGCATCACTTGGTACAAGTGAGACATTAAACGGTAGGTGGAACTGCCCACCTAGCTAAGACTTGATGTAGTCACAACATCACTCACTGCCCATTTCACAGTTTCGTTCATAAAGACATCACGGAAAATGTTCACTATAGTAATGTATGAGTTTGGAGGTTGGAGTGTGAGGGAATAATTTCTTCTTCATTAGAGGGTACATAAAAAGAGAGATGCTTCAGTTTGTGTTCCAAAATGAATAGAAGAGCACCCTGGCTGAATGGGCAGTGAGGGTGGCAGTAAGCGATTTCCATTAAGTGGCAATAAGCTATAGGAAGGTATGAGTATACGAAATGGGAAGTGGGAAACCACAAGTCACTAGGTATTACTGGATTGTAGGCTGTGTGGAGCTGGATGATAGGCTAAAGGGAGGGTTCCTGGAAATGGAGGTGACTAGGGAAAGATGACATATTAATTCAGGTCCTGGATGGTCTTAAATGATGGGATTGATGGTCTGAGTCTTTTTCTTTTGTTGAGTCACTGAGTTACCACATGGCTACATTCTCCATACCCACCCTAATCCTCCCAATCCTCTTACCCGGATAATCCTTGGTGTAGATTCTCCTTTACTCCCATCCACTGGTAACTTCTGTCCATTCCACAAACATCTCCAAAGGCAATACCGATTTTTTTTACAAGGTGAGTCAGTCACAAATAATATCACCAACAACTGTTGTATATTCTCATAATATAAATGCCAATATGATTACTTGATGCTACTGCCTTCTTTGACTAGATCACCAAGGGATTTTAATTAACCTTCCAAAAATGTTTCTCTTACATGATTCTGAAAACTTAGGCCTCCATTTTCCCATATGGCCAAGCTGGAACTTATGTGAAAAAGATATAGAATTCAAGGGCTGATGAATTTTACAGATGGTTATTTATCTCTCATGTCCATTTATTTATGGTGTCTAAGATGCAAGGCATTTGAATTGTCCATAAAGGTATGACTTCACTTAGGTGATAAACATGTGTAGCTCTAAATGAGTAAGGAGAAACCCCATGCCCAAAAAAGAGTGTTATAGCATATGTTTAAAACTTTAGCCCTGCCCTGGGGCGGCCTCCACTTATTAATTCTTTCTACTTCCTTGATCTCATTCTGTTCCAGGCTGCCCAGGGAGCCCATCTACTTCCCAGCGTCATTGAATTCTTTCTCCTATATTTGATGTCCCATACCATCCATGTTCTCTTGTGAGATGCAGGATTGCTTGTGCTTTGGAAAACCTTGTCCATTTCTCCAGCAGCTGAATTTGTAATCCTTTTGTTCTCTCCTCCTTTCACTTAATCACTGCTCGTGACTGTGGGCGCTGCTCTGCTTTTCCCTCTCTAGAGAATCTTCTAAGACTCTCATTGAAATAGACCCATCTTGTCAGGAAAGCTTCTTGCTAATGACCCGGAGCAGAGCATCCTTGACCTCTTTGTTCCTCAGGGTGTATACCACAGGGTTCAGTAAGGGGGTGATGACGGTGTAGGTCACTGAAATCAGCTGATCCTGATCCCTGGTGTTCTCTGACTTGGGCTTGAGGTAGGCAATGGAAGCACAGCCATAGTGGACAACGACCACAGTGAGATGAGAAGCACAGGTGGCAAAGGCCTTCTTCCGGCCCTCAGCAGAGGTGATCTTGAGGATGGTGGAGATGATGAGGATGTAGGAAATGAAAACCAATCCCATGGGAACCAGGATCACTAGCACACTGATGATCAAAGTTAGGATCTCATTGACAGTTGTGTCAATGCAAGACAGCTTCATCACAGGTCGGATGTCACAGAAGAAGTGGGCCACCTTCGTGGTACAGAAGGGCAGCCTGAACACAGCAGACACCTGTGTCATAGCTACAATTAGGCCAATGCTGCAGGCCCCCCATACCAACTGAGTGCACACCTTCTTGTTCATGATGACAGAGTACCTCAAGGGGTTGCAAATAGCCACATAACGGTCATAACCCATCGCCGTGAGTAGGAAGCAATTGTTGATGGCCAGAGTGGTGAAGAAGAACATCTGAGTGGCACAACCTGCCAAGGAAATGGGCTGACTCAGGCCTATGAGGTTACAGAGCATCTTGGGAATAATGACAAGTGTGTACATGGTCTCTGAAGCTGAAAGCATGTTGAGGAAGAAGTACATGGGGGTGTGGAGGTGATGATCAAGGCTAATGATGGTCACAATGATGATATTGCCTGCCAGGGTTAATATGTACAGTACAAGAAATACAACAAAGAGGGTGAGCTGGTGCTCATGGAAGCTGGAGAAACCCTGGAACGTAAACTCACTCACCAAAGTACGATTCTCTTTCTTCATTAAATCATATATAGTGTCTAAGAAAGAAAAAATTATATAAGGAACCTAGGTGGATGGTTTCCGTCAAACAGTAAGCTGGGTAAATTCTCTTGGTTAATCTGCCTCAGGTCTCTGCTTATTTATATTCCCATCCCTGCTTATTTCTTTGGGAAATAAAGAATGGAGAAATATTCTCTTCTCACTAAAAAGAAAGTACATGGCTTTTAGAGTCAAATGCTATAAACTTATATCCTAGTTCTACCAGGTGCTAACTTATCTTGGGTAAGGAATTAACATCGCTAAGACCAGTTTCCTCATCATTATATGAGAAACTATATGATCACAACTATATGATTACAACATCTATCCAACATCTATAAACAAACCAAATGATTACAACATCATAGAATTATTCATAGAAACATTTTGAAATAAGTATCATACTTACAGCAGAATTCAGAAAATTATTGAATCCATTCATGTTCAGTGTGTCATTCAGAACTCTAGGCTCTGTGGCCACCTATTCATACCTGAGCTTCTAGGGTTTGGGTAGAGTTCTTGTTACTATGGTTTACACGCTGTATTCTCATTCCAATCTTTTAACTCTGATGGTGCTGATGCTCTCTTCTGTCCTCCACTCCTCTTCCCCAGATACCACTCATTTTCCAAGCCACACAAAGCCCATGACCTCTGAAAAAATCTCTCCCGCCCCTGCTCTGGCCTACATGTCCTTGCCCTTGTAGGTAGCATAGAACTGTTTACTGGCTCTTTTGTATTGAAAGCACCTTATAGTGCATTGTGATTACAAACCATGTTCACATACATTATTTAATTTCATTATCATCCAGTGGAGCAGGGAGGACAACGATTTCTGTTTCTCTCCAGATGCAGAAACTGTGCATCGGCTCTGTTTAGGGAATTGCCCACAGGCATACAGAAATCAAGACTAGAATCCATGTCTTCTGATCCTGTGTCCATTGTTCTTCCTACTACACAAAACAGCATAATAGAACTGCCCCCACCACAGCTAAACTGTATAGTGTTTGAGAATAGGGACCACATATGCCAACTCTTTATGACCCCAATGCGACCACTGCAGTGTAGGGCATAAATATCTGCTAGTAGAATCATTACAGGTCATTGCTCCATCAAAGAAATTGTCCATTAGGAAGCAGAATGCTGGGACACCACTGTGAGGTTTTCTTCAGAGAAGAAGAGTAGTAAGTGTTTTTAACCTCTATCTCCTTTTCCCTGCTGTCTAGACCTGTGACGGCAATAAACACCTAAAGAATTAAGCTAAATTTTAACATTGGAATTATAACACTAGAAGAAAGCATGACACTATTAATATCTAATTGGAAAATATACAAGTAGTGCAACTTTTGTAGTAGCCTTTATCCTATTAATAAACAACATATAATTATGTAACAGGTTAGCTATAAAAATATATTCAGTAATAGAATAGATGGAATTGTCTAAAAAGTGCATTTTTCTGGAAGTGAAGCAAATTAGCCACATTGCAAAATGATTTACTATAGAGTAAATTTCAAAGGTAGGCTTCTTTAGTGTTTTTACAATTAAAATAATCTATTTTTCAGAAATCTACCATTTTTAATAAAAAGACTACAAAATGTTATTTGTAAGGGATTGGGGCACAGGTACGCTTCAGCTTCTCGGAGCATGCTATGAAGAGAAATGATATGAGGTTGCAGACAACCAAAGCGTATGTTAGATGCCAGGGACCATTTCCTAACAGGGAAAGTTGTTTGGCCTTGATGTGTGTGCCATGGTAAGTAACTATAAATATGCTCCATGGGGCTTTATAAACAATGTCTCTGTGGATTATGCTTTTTCTGAAGACAAGAATATAGACAAGGAAGCATAGCTGATAAGTGGCAGAACTACATTCTTTTTTTTTTGAGGAAGATTAGCCCTGAGCTAACTGCTGCTGCCAATCCTCCTCTTTTTGCTGAGGAGGACTGGCCCTGAGTCAACATCGGTGCCTGTCTTCCTCCACTTTATATGTGGGACGCCTGCCACAGCATGACCCACCAAACGGTGCCATGTTCACACCCAGAATCTGAACCAGCAAACCCCGGGCCGCCGAAGCCGAACATGCGAATTTAACTGCTGCGCCACCGGGCTGGCCCCAGAACCACATTCTTTATCACCATATTAGTCAAGATATTCTTTATCCTGGGAAGTCATGATTCCTTAGGATTAGCAGGGGATCTTTGAAAGTGGTCAATCAAGGATAAAGGAAAACCAGCATTCATAGACACCAGGACCCTTTCCAGCTTAATATAATTTGACCCTTTAACAACAATAAAACCCATGCTTGTATTTTATCCCTCATATGGCTCTTTCTGTAAATCATTGAAGGCTTTTTCCAAATCTCACTTACTTTTCTCCCTGCAAATCTGTGGCTCAACAGAAAAATAGAGGTAGAGGTCAGAGGTGTGGCCCATTGGTGGCAAATATTCACAAATAAAGGTCATGAAGAAGAGACACTTCAGTGTGTTCCTTCCACCTGCCCTCAGGCCAGTCCAGGGAGGGAGGTAGAAGGAAAGTTGCAGGGGGCTCCTTGAATACGAGTTATTTCCTCCAGCTGCAAGAGGAGATTTTGACGCCCAAGAAAGGCTCTCTGAGGATCATCCCTCAACGTTTCTGGGTGCCATTTCCTGGGCACCCTGGAGAGTCACCCTGGGGCTGGAAGGAAGCAGACAGCTGGTGCCAGGGGACCTCGTTATGTGTAGGGCACATTTACCAGATTACATGGGTTTATGCTTTGGGCACTTTTCGCTGCGTGTAGAAACAGCAGTGGCTTATTTGTCAGATTTTATTTTTTAAATAAACATTCTATTTTTATACAGTTGGGCCTTGAAAAACCATGGTTACAAAGCCCAAGTGAGCTCTAGCTCAGCCACTGTCTTGGGATTCCGGGAAATCATGCAGCTCTCCCTGTAGTCAACCCTACTCAATATTAGAAGCTGTTTTTCTTCTGCTGCTTCTTTTCTGGAATTAAAACAGCCAAGTCTGGCTACAGTTTTTGTCCTTTGGGATTCAGAAAGGGAGACCAAATCTCAATAGACGATCCAGATGTCTCTCGAAGGCCAGGAGACTACTGTGTGTCCTACAAACCTGAGCCAGGGTTTCATCCTAGGGGACCATCAGGCACATGGTTAAATGCACTGGGCTTCATGAGGCCAGTCTGGTGTTATCTCAACACTCGTTTCCCTGCCCTAACCACAGGCACTTTCCCCCACCAAGAGAATCTTATTCTCGCTATTGTTTTCCTTTTATATGCATCCTTATCCACCTCTGCCAGATCCCAACAATTCTTCTCCAAATTATTTTTTCCACACTTGGCACAAAAAAATGAAATGCCTGTATTTCTATATTGATGAACTCAAAAAATGCCCGTTGTACTTCTTACTTATTTTTTGTATTCCCTCCTCTTTCTTCCTTCTCTACTGAATTTTTTATGGTAACTTTAAACTTTAGAAAACTATAAAAGGAAAAGTTTACAGGAGTATAAAAATGTTAATGTTTGCTCTTATCTCTATCAGTTTCAAGACATAAGAAGAGGAAATATTGGCCAAATTAGAGTTTCTTAAAAAACTAAAATTTTTTTTAATTAAATTATCATTGATAAATTTAGCATCTCAACTTCTTTCCTTGTTGTTTATGGCTGAATAGTATCTTCACAGGCATTAAAGCCTTCAATGGTTTGGGGTCCAAGTGTGATTGGATAGTCCCCCATTTTTGAGTCCCCGTGCTGATTAAACCTGTGTTTTTCTTTGTCTGCTCTAGTGAGAGAAGAGCCATATAGTCACCCTAGTTCTCACAGGAAACACAAATCAGCATTGAGGCATAAAGAAGCTCCCTCCTCCAAATGGGAAGGGGCTATAAATCCTCTTTCACCGGAGACAATCAGCACAGCTCTATCAACATACGATCAGCGTAGGGACATCTTTGTATTGATACAGTCTGAGATCTCTGTCAAAAATTAGGAGGCCATGTAGGAGGAGGATGCTCTAGGAACCTCATTTTCCAGTACAGAAGGTGCCCTTTGACGTTTTAAAGGTTGAAAAATGAAATCCTGAAGAATCCTAGGTTTATGAATAACCAGGAAGGGAAGGAGGACAGTGGTTAGGGGACTGTTAGGAGGTGGATGGCCAAGCAACCTCTGACTCCTGGTCAGCAGGTTTCTCAATGTATGGCTGGGTAAACAAGAGAAAGGGCTAAGCTCTAGGAAGTGCTATGTTCCTGGGAACTGTGCTCTGTGACTTTACCCCAGCCTAGCATTGAGTGGGTAGGACAACCATAGTTGTCCACCTGCATAGTTGCTGAACTGAAACTCAGATGTTCCAGTTTGTGGTCTAACAAATTACCCTGAACTTCGTGTCATGAAGCAGTAACGATCCTTTATCATTCATCTCTGTGGTGACTGGTCTCAGGCTGTTCTTACACAGGGTTTCTCATGTAGTTGTGGTCAGAAGTAGCTGTGGTTTGCTCACTTACATGACAGTCAGTTGATAGTGGCTGTTGACTGCAAATACCTACTCACAGCCCCTCTATTTGGCCTGGGCTTCCTCATAGCCTGGTCCTCTGGGTTCCAAGAACAAGCACCCCAAGAGACACAGCCTCACAGAAGCTGTATGATCGTTTATGATCTAGTCTCAGAAGTCACACAGCAGCGCTTTCACCGCACTGCATTGGTCCAGGCAGTCACAAGGCCCGCCCAGTCTCAAGTGGAGGAGATATAGATTTCACCTTTTAATCGGGGTGTGACACACGGTAAGGAGAGCATGTGGAATGGGGGATATTGTGTCCATTTTTTGAAAATACACTCAACAGATGACCAGTGTCTTCTCGTGAACAGTTTAGGCTAGTTGTCCTCAAAGGGAAACAGGAAACAAAATCAAAATTAAAATAACCGAACTCCAGACTCTCCTTACCCAGGTGTTTATGTAAATCTGATCACTGTTTTGGAATGCTTAACTTCCAGGGATTCTTGGAAGAATAAAGGGAAAATGTGAACCCCCCAAAAAGGAAGATTTTAGATCTCCTGCTAATCTAACATTAGAAACTTGAGATGACATTAATGTGAGTTAGAACATAAAAGAGCTATACCTTGACCGCATTAGATGCTAACTGTAGAAGGCAAACAAAAGTTCTAAACAATTTCAAAATTAACAAAACTCTGGTTGACAAGATTCTGAAGCCACTAGTTGCAATTTGGCTGTAGGTTTTTGTGACCACCTGCAGGCTTGGGACATGTTCGGATCTTTATTACAAAGTATATTTTTTCTTTACCATTTTTAATATAACACTTTATACTTACAAACCACTATGTTTAAAACATGTAAGTTGTGAAGCATAACAATAAAATAAACAATTTGTCAGTTCATCATTCAACTCAAGAACTATACGCACTATTGTATTTCTTGTTTTTCCCACCTCCTCTTTCATCACACTGCCCCTCCCTCCTGGTGGTTACTACTATCCTGATTTTTATGTTTATTTTTGTCTTTTTTTATACCTTCTTACATATCTATGTA
Organism: Equus przewalskii; assembly: GCF_037783145.1. Lineage (NCBI taxonomy): Eukaryota > Metazoa > Chordata > Mammalia > Perissodactyla > Equidae > Equus > Equus przewalskii. The sequence goes on from NW_027228754.1 coordinate 2,311,935, forward strand.
TGTTTAAACAGTAAACTATTTAGTTATATCTATAGTTGAGCTTTATAAAAAAGATATACTATATATAGTTTTCTGAGACTTGCTTTTCAAAAAATTAAATGTTACATTTCTAAAATCCAGAGTAGAGCTGCAGTTTATTAATTTAACTACCTTACACTATTCCATCATGTAAATATAGCACAATATTTTTTACCCATTCTACTGGTGAGGGATAATGGGGTTATTTTCAGATTTTTGTTATTATAAATGGCAATCTTTTAAATATTTTAATACATGCTTTCTTGAGCAAATGTGCAAAAGTTTCTCTAAGGTCTATATCCTTTAGAAGAATTACTAGGTTGTGGAATATACAAATTTCCAACTTTACGAGAAAATACCAAATTAAATATTGAAGTGGTTGTACCAGTTCACACCATGACAAGGAAAGAATAAGAGGAGTTTTGGGTTGATCTACATGCTTTCAAATACTGTGTTATCAGACCGCCTAATTTCTGTCAAACTAGTGGGAGTGAAATGGTATCTCATTGTGGTTTTAATTTACATGTTCTTAAATAGTAAAGAAGTTGAACATCTTTTCAAAGTTTATTGGCCTTGAATGTTTTATATTCTGTAAAATATTTGTCCATGTCTTTGCCTATTCTTCTATGGGGTTGTCTGGTTTTCTTATTCAATTGTAGTAGCCTTTTATGTACTCTGGGAACCAAACTCTTGTCTTTAATATGTTATGCAAATATTTTCTACCATTTTGTGGCTTGTCTTTTCATTTTCTTTGTGGTAATTTTTATTGAACAAAAATTATTTTAATGTAGTCAAATGTATTATTCTTGTCTTTCGTAGTTAGCATTTTTTGCATCTGAAAAAAGAAATTCCTACCTCAATGTCAGAATGATCTTCTTTATTTCCTTGTAAGCACATTAGTATATTTTCCATATTTCAATCCATCTGGAATTGATTTTTGTATATGTGGTAAGACAGATGTCCAAATTCATTTTTATTCTTTTAAATGGATAACCAACTATCCTAGCACCTTTGTTTGAAGAGACCTCCTTTCCCCACTGGTGTACAATCTATTCGCCATATAACAAGATTCTATATGAGCATGGGTCAGTGTGGGCACTTTCTAGTCTGCTCCATTAGTTGGTTTAACTCCCTGTAGCAAAATTATACTGTCTTAACAACTGTAACTTTACAAGAAATCTTAGCTGTCAGGGAGATCAACTCCCCTTACTTTAATTTATTTTTAGGTAGTTGGACCTTTGATTTTCCACACAAATTTTAGATCAAGTTTTTGGAATTGCATTAAATTAAAAGATCATCAGGGATGAATTGATATAGGCTATGTCTCCATTTATTTAAATGTCTTTAATTTTTGTTGGAGGTCTTTAAGATCACCATCAAGCTAGATGATTCCCTTAGAAGGACTCACAGGATACAGAAAAACTTTTGTAGTCATGGTTATGGTTTCTTACAGTGAAAAGATACCGATTAAAATCAACAAAGGGAAAAGGCGCATGGGGCACAGTCCAGGAGAAACCGAGGATGAGCTTCCGAGTATTCTCTCCCAATGGAGTCACAATGCAAAGTGACAGTAGGTGCAAAGTGTTGCCAACCAGGGAAGCTCAGCTGAGGCTTGGTGTCAGGGTTTTTAGTAGGGGTCAGTCATGTAGGCATGCAACACCTGCATTAATAACCTCAGGTACTCAGACTTCAGTCCTCCAGAGCAAAAACAGGTGTTCGCCATAAACCACATTGTTTGCATAAATTATCTGATCAAATAGGTATCAGATGGGTCAAGGCCTCCCGCATACAAAACACTTATGAAAAACAGAATAATTCGAGGGCTCAGAACTCATCTCCCAGGAGCTGGCCAAAGGCCAGTCTTAAAGACAAGCCTTTCTTGGAATGTGCAGAGTTTGAGCAGCCCAGTCCTGCTGCATTAACCCTTCATAAATATTTTTAAAGAAACTTTACAAATGTTTTCTTATATGCTTTTTTAAAGTTTTTTTGAAACTTTTTAAAGATACAATTTCAAACTTATTGAAAAGTTGCAAGAAGTACAAAAACTCCTAAACATCTTTTATCCAGGTACCCTAATTATTTATATTTTGTCCCACTTGCTTCACCATTCTTTTTCTTCCTTCCTTCCTTCTTATCTATCACTTTTCTTTCAAATCCCTTGAGGGTAAGTTGAAGCCATTGTATCACTTTACCTGTAAATATTTTAGTGTGTATTCCCTAAGATCATTCTCTAACATAACCACAGCGTAGCTATTAAAAATCAGTGTATGTAAACAAGAGAGATACATACACATGTATATTAATTCAAATACAACAGTAATATTATCTAGTCCACAAGTCATATTTAAATTACCCCAATTATCTCAATAGTATCCTTTTATAGCTCACATTTTGCAATGTAGAATTCAATCCAAGATTACCCATTGCATTTTGTTGTCCTTTTTCTTTAACGTCCTCTTAGCTGAAACAGTACCTTGGTTTTCTTTGTCTTTCTTGACCTTGATACTTTTGAAAACTGCAAGCTAGATATTTTGTAGAATGTTTCTTAGTTTGGGTTTATCTGAAGAGTGCCTTGTAATTTTTCCCTTATATTCATCTTCAGTTCTTTTTCAGTTCTTTCTCTTCTTTCTTTGTACTTCCTTTGGTTTAATCTCCTTCATGATTAGATTCGGATTATGAATTTTTAACAAGAATATCACAAAAGTGATGTATCATTCTCAATGCATCATACCAGGGGCCACAAGATGTCAATTTGTACCATTACTAGTGATGTTAACTGTAATCTTTTGTTTAAGGAGGTGTCTATAAGTTTTCTCCATTGTAAAGTTATTCCTTTCTCTTTTTTAGAGGGCAATATATTGAGATTAATATCCTGTTCCTCATCAAACTTTCATCCTCCAGCTTTATGGTTCATTGATGATTTCCTAACTCCATCTTTCCTCCTATAGGTTGGCATTCTACTGTAAGAAAGAGATATTATTCAGACACTACTAGATTTTGATGGTATAGCTACTATATAATGTTAGATACTACAAACATTATTTACGCTGATGTTCAAATTATCACAGAATCGGCCAGTAGGAACTGCTTTAGTTAGGCTCCTATGTTCTTTTAACATGCCTCCATTATTCTTTAGGCACTTCTTCTTCTTTTTTTTTTTTTTAGGAAGATCAGCCTTGAGGTAACATCTTCAGCCGATCCTCCTCTTTTTTTTTGCTGAGGAATACTGTCCCTGAGCTAACATCAGTGCCCATCTTCCTCTCCTTTATATGTGGGACGCCTTCCACTGCATGGCTTGTCCAGCGGTGTCTGCACCCGGGATCTGGACTGGTGAACCCCAGGCCACCTAAGCGGAACATGTGAACTTAACTGCTGCGCCACCGGCCGTCCCCTTTAAGCACTTCTTTATGCTCTAGACCAACAAGGTGTTTCAGGCTTGTCTTGTACTTTCCCTGAACTGGCCTTGGAATCAACCATTTCTCCAGGGAGCTCTGGTACGTTTTAGAGGATAATTGTATTTAGAAACTAAGACCTGTGTGCTAGATGTACTTATTGCCGCTGTCATATAATTACTTTCAAACTTTCTCAGTGAAAAAACTAGAAAGTGGTGTGTGTGAGTGTATGTGCATCTCTGTGTGTATTAATATCTATATCTTAAAAACCATGATTTCATAATGATATCTCCAATTCTAAAATAATATCTCAGAGCATATTTTAGTATTCTCCTTTGCATGTTTATAACTCCTTTCTCCAACAGTAAGAAAACTGGTTCTAATTATTCTCAATATATTTACACATTTGTGCAAGTCTAATATACATACAAAGTTGTTTCTAAATTCCTACCCTTGCTACATGAAAAATCAAACCTGCTATGTTCTACACATGCACCTGTGTGTGTGTCCTGTTTTTATAATCCAAATGGACTGTAAAGAGTATTGTAAAGAGAATCTCTGTTCATATATAATTGTACACTCCTGGGAGCCTATCTATAGGATGCATTCCTGAAAGTAGAATTCCTTGGTCAGTGATACGTGCTTTTAAAAACTGAATAGCTATTGACAAACTGAAACCAAAATAGGACGTGTAAATTTACACACTCAGCATACTGTTTGAGACTGCTTCCTTTCCCATATTTCCATCAGCCACGAGCACTGACCAATTCTTTTGATGTTTGGCAAGCTGATAGGTAAAAATGGTATATTATTTTTTCCTTTGAATTTTTATTTCTTCAATTATGAGTGGGGCAGAGTATCTTTTTATATGTTGATTAGCCATTTGTACTTCATTTGCTGTGCATGTCCATTTACATATCTTGCTTATTTTTCATATTGTATTGTCGTTTTCTTATAGAGTTCTATAATAAGGAAATATGCATTTTATCATACATGTTGCAAATATTTTTCTTCCATTTATCATTTTTACTAAGTTTGTAATTTTATTAGTATCACATTTATGTGTTTACCAGGGCCTTCCTAACTCCAAGATTATTTTTATTTTTTATTTTTTTATTTTTTTGAGGAAGATTAGCCCTGAGCTAACTGCTGCCAATCCTCCTCTTTTTGCTGAGGAGGCCTGGCCCTGGGCTAACATCCATGCCCATCTTCCTCTACTTTATATGTGGGACGCCTACCACAGCATGGCATGCCAAGTGGTGCCATGTCCACACCCAGGATCCCAATCAGTGAACCCTGGGCCGCCAAAGTGGAACATGCGCAGTTAACTGCTGTGCCACCGGGCTGGCCCATCCAAAATTATTTTTAAAAGTACCTATGTTTTTCTTCTTTACTTCTTATGTTTCAATATTTGATTCATTGGGAATTTAATTGGTTGGGAGAAATAAAGTTAGGTATACTTCTTAAAATCAAATCAGATGTACCTTTTATTGCTCCCAATAACTATGCCATTGTCTCACCACCATAGATGAATAATAAAGACATCTTATGTTGATACTACATTATGTTACCATATGGTAAACTCCTCCCTCAATTATTCTTCTTTGGAATTTCCCTAGTTATTCTCACATTTAACAGTTAATGGTATTTTTATTGATTTCTCATTATATTCATAGAAATATAAGGAGAATAAACATCTTTAGTCTTTACAACACTGAGGCTTTCTATCCAAAGTGAGAATTAAAAGGAAATGTTTGTCTTCTTTTATGTGTTTCAGTAGTTTTAGATATTCTTCATATAGAAAATGCACATTTCCTATTCCCATGTATTTGATTATTTTTGTTTTATTTAGGAATTAGATATCTCCTTCCATTGTATTTTCAGAAGAATCATTGTTTTCATTGCTTATCTTTCCAACTCATTCTCACTGGTACCATAATCCAAATAATTCCTCAATTTATAAAGTATTTATAAAGTCCTACATTATATATCTACGTTTGTTTCTATCATTTTCAGGGTCTTATGCTGTTGCCCCATCTGTCTTCACTTTGCTCCCTACCTTGTTAAGATTTCATAGACTATCATTTTAATTATTGCCTTGCATTCATCTTTAATTCACGTGCCCCTATCTTACTTGACATAATTACAACCTTGGTTAAATCAAATTTTCTTCTAGTGCAGAGCACTCATGCAGCTGAACTTCACTGGTGAAAAATATAGTCCTATGATAACAGGTCTTACTTAAAATTCATGACATTTAACACTAAGTGGGGTATTGATATTACTGGGCAACCCCAACATATTCTTGACTACCACTCTCTCTCACCCTCTTTGGCATCTTTTCTATCCTCCAACTTCCAAAAGTTCTTTCTTATTCTTTTTTTTTTTAGCAGATGACCTTATTTTCTATTTCATTAGGAATTCAAAGCAATTAGAAGAGAGCTTCTACCCATTCCCGCTACTACACCTACCCAGCCGTGTGCATCTGTGCTTGCTGCTAAGCCTGGTGCACTCTTACTGCGGGGAGCGCTCTGTGCACTTCTACTAAGGCTCTTGTGCACTGCATCCTAGTCCCTCTGGTTTACTCAGGACCTTGCTTCAGCAGTTCTCCCCATCTCCTTTGAATCATCAAATTTGTATCAGATCACTTTCCTTTACAATCATATTTGTTTGTAAATTGCCTCATGCTAAAAGAACAAAAAACCAATCTTTTTGGATCCCACATTCTTTCCAGCTACAAGCCCATTTATTTGCTCCCTTTTACAGCAAAACTCTCAACGAACTGTATTGTCTTCAATTTCTCTTCTTCTATTCTATCTTGAATTCACACTAAATAGACTTTTATCACTATCACTCTACTAAGACAGACTTTTTTCAAAGAGGCTAACCACCCGTATTGTCAATTCTAACAGTAAATTCTAATTCATCATTCTTGGCATATTGGCAGCATTGGGCCCAACTGATTAACTTCTCTTTCTTGGAAACTTTTTTCATGTGGCTTCTAGTAGTACACACCCTCTCGTAGTTTTCATTTTTCACTTTGGCTTTTCCTTCCCAGTGTCCTTTCTCTTTCCTCTTTTTCTCAGTCTTGTGACGTTGGTATACCTCAAAGTTCAGCCACAGACCACTTCTGTATTTGTACTTACAACCTAGTGATCTCTTCCTCTTCTGGCTTTAAACAACTTTTAAACCTCCAGTCCATACTTCTTTTCAAACTCCAAAGTTATATGTTCAACAATCAGTCCATTAACTCTACTTGAATGTCTACTTGGAATCTCAGATAGAACATGCCCACACTGATCAGCTCCTCACTCAAAGATACATTTTGTTCCAAGCTGCCATCACCTCTTACTTGGACTGGAACAAGTTTCTGACTGGTCTCTCCTGCTTCACTTTTGGCTCTGGGAGTTGGTTTTTCATACAGTAATAGCCAAAGTAAAGATTTTAAAGTATAATCAAATCAAGTAGTGCCCTCATTCAGTGTACCTCCAATGACTTTCTATTCTTCTCAGAATAAAACTCAAGTCCTTACCATAGCTTATAAGACCAAAATTTCAATCTTCCTCTTGGTCCCCTTGGTCATTACTCTCCAGCCACATTGGCCTGATTGTTATTCCTCACACATGCCAAGGTTAACCCTTCCTCAGGAATTTTCCCTTGATCTTATCTTAGCCTGGAGCACTCTTACCCCAGGTTCTTGTACAGCTCACTCATTCCTTGACTTCACTTGTTCTTCTGCTCAAACGTTACTTTCTTAGAAAAGCCTTTCTTGACCTCGCAACCTAAACAAGCTACCATTCCCTGCTGCCAGGGATGACTATCCTTTTGTCCTTCTCTGCTTTTGCTTTTTCTTCAAAAACTGATCACTTCCCCAAATAAGTTATGTATTACTTAAATACTTTTTAAATCATCTATGTTCCTTTTTGAATATAAGTTCCATGACAGTAGGAACATTGCTTTGTTCACTGCTTGTTTGTTTTTATTAGTACTTTTTGCCTTCTTCTATTTAGTATTTTTCCACCCCTTATTCTCAACCTTGTTATTTAGTTTCAGATAGTGATCAGTGCTATAAAAACCATAAAATACCTAGTGGAGAATATCACCTAATGGAGAATGACATTGATGAGCATGACTGTAGATGAAGTGGTCAGGGAAAGATTGAGGCCTGAATGACAGAGAATGAACAAACATGAATGAAAGAGTGAGAATCTGGAGAAAGAACCCTCTAGACTGAAGGAATAGCAAGTATAAAGATCCTAAGTGGGAATAAACCTGCTACATAGATACTGGACTAGTAAATAAGGGGTTAGCCATAAGAGATGAGGTCATTCTTAATGGCATGGGGTGGCAAGGACAGGTGTGGCCTTAGAGGCCACCAGGAAGAAAGTGGATTTTATTTCAAGTGTTATGGAAATCCATTGGACAGTTTTATTTAGGGGAAGGGCACGATCTGATTTTCATTTGTGAAAGATTAACTTTGCTGTTATGTAGAGAATTGAGTGGAAAAGAAGAAGAAGAAACAAGGAGAGTAGATAGTGAGAGAAGATTGTTTCTGGATAAGAGTAGTTTCAGTCGAGATAGAAGGACATGGATAAATTCACATAGAGCTGACAAAACTTGTCAGGAAATACTAGTCAAGGTGACCCCAAAAGTCTTGTTTTTCTCTCTCCTTCAGTGGTTTGGAAACAGCTGACACCACAGTTCTAAGGTACCCTAAGGGAAGTATAGGGTGACACCAGCTGTGAGTTCTTGATGCTCCCTTTTGTCTAAAAAGACTATTTCAATCTGGAAGCACCTGTTATGACTTAGTCACCTAGATGTTCCCTGCACCTTCTTTTTCTTTATAAATATGCCATTCTTATGGTATAACCAGCCAACTTACACACAACCTAAGCTCCAGGTTAATGAGAGTTTGGGAGATGGTGTGCACTTGGCCACTTCTCTACTTGAAGATTTTCTCCATATCACCTTATTTTGCTTTACACCTTGTGGTGCTAGTAGTATCTGTATCTTTTGTTCTTTTCTGCATAAAAATGTACTGTCAGATTCAATGCTGTGGAGAGGGGATGAGGAGAAAATCAGATCCGAATCAGATTCACTGGCTTTTGGATTAAGCAACTGGGTAGAGAAGGTGCCATTTAATAGTTTGAGGAATGTATGCTAATATTTTTTCACGTGTTTTATTTGGGGATGATCCTAGGCATCTAAATGGAAATGTCATAAGGAGGCAAATAGTTAAACAAGACTGGATCCAGAGAGGATAAGAGCTGGAATTATAAATTGGGGATTTCCCTTTATTCCTCTCAGCAATCAGCTTAAGGCAATAAGACCCAATCTAAATGACCTTTTCTTTAGAAGAAGTCATAGAGAAAGTTGTCAAGGAGCTACCCCTCCAGAACAAGAGTCTCAGCTCTAGATAATTCCAGGCTATAAAATGATATGATATAAAGCCAGAGGATAATTCTACCAAAACTTTAAGGAATAAATAACTTCAATGGTCTTTAAAAAAGGGTCAGGCCTAGCTGGATCATGTGGTAGATCTATTCTTCATTTTCTGAGGATACTCCATACTGCTTTCCATAGTGGCTGCACCAATTTGCACTCCCACCAGCAGTGGACAAGGATTCCCTTCTCTCCACATCCTCTCCAACATTTGTTGTTTGCTGTCTTGTTAATTATAGCCATTCTGACTGGAGTGAGGTGATACCTCATTGTAGTTTTGATTTGCATTTCCCTGATAGCTAATGATGTTGAACACCTTTTCATATGCCTGTTGGCCATCCGTATATCTTCTTTGGAGAAATCTCTGCTCAGATCTTTTGCCCATTTTTAAATTGGGTTGTTGGCTTTTTTGTTGTTGAGCTGTATGAGTTCTTTGTATCTATCCAAAGAACTTGAAAACGCATAAAGATACATGCACCCATATGTTCATTGCAACATTATACACAATAGCCAAGACTTGGAAGCAACCTAGGTGCCCATCAAGGGATGAATGGATAAAGAAGATGTGGTATTTATACACAATGGAATACTAGTCAGCCATAAGAAATTATGAAATACTGCCATTTGTGACAACATGGATGGTCCTTGGGGGTATTATTAGTCAGAGGGAGAAAGTCAAATACCATATGATCTCACTCATAAGTAGAAGATAAAAACAACGACAAACAAACACATAGCAATGGAGGTTGGATTGGTGGTTACCATAGGGGAAGCGGGGGGAGGGCAAAAGGTGTGATTAGGCTCACATGTGAGGGGATAGACTACAATTAGTTCTTGGGTGGTGAACATGATGTAATCTACACAGAATTTGAAATATATTATGATGTACATCTGAAAGCCATATAATGTTATAATCTAATGTTACTGCAATTTAAAAAAAGGGGGGCAAAACCTAGAAAAAAGGAAACCCTTCAAATTATTTTGTGAAGTGAACAACTTTGAAAAGAAAGCCTGATTTGATTAGTGCACGCACACACACACACACACACACAAAATACTGACAAATTTCATTAAAGTAAATAAAGAGAAACTAGCAGTAGACCAAAATAACAATATAGCATGACAAAGTGTAATGCAGTATTGCATGTGATCAAGAGCAAAAATCTTGAATCCAAGACTCTTGGAGTTCGAATCCTTGTTTTACTACTTATGAGCTGTGTGATCTTAAGCCTGTTATTTAACTTCCAGGTGCCTCTGTTTCCTTTTTTATAAAGTGGATATAATAATAGTATCCATATTATAAAGTAGAGATAATAATAGTTTCTAAATAATAGGATTATTCTAAGATGAAAAGAGTTAATTAATATACATCCTTAGAAAAATGCCTGACACATAATAAGAATTCAATATATGTTAGCTATTATTGCAGTAATACAAGAAGGGTTCTGAATTTTTTAATCCATTAATAAATTTCACCATATAAATAGGAAAAAAGAGATAAATTATATGCCTTTCTTTTCAGATGCTGAAAGGATATATGATAAAATGTAACATCCGTTCTTCATTTAAAATATCCAGTTAAATAGGATTAGATGAATAACTTCTTAATATTAGAAAAATGTATATATTTCAATTAAAAATCTAGCATCACACTTTACAGTGGGAAATGAGAAACACTCCTATTAAATAGAATAACAAAACAAAATGAGCATTATAACCTTTATTGTTTATCCTTTTATGCTTATAATGACCAACATAAGTAAATCAAGGGAAAGAATTAAAAGGTATGAAAACTGGAAAGGAAGAGGTAGAATTATAATCATTTCCAGGTGATATAATGGAATACTTGGAAAACCCAAAAGAATCCACTGAAAAATTATTATACACATTAAAATGATTCCATAACAGGTCTGGGTTCAAATTCATCATTATCCCAGCTACAAAGAAATAAAGCCAATTAATAATATAATGGAAGAAAGGATATCATTTTCAATTGCAAAATAAGAAATGTCAAAGAATGAACTTAAGAAATGTGTGAAATTTATAGTAATTTCTGGTACAGATAAGATTGTATAGACTATTTCTCCTCCTTAAGTACAGCTATAACCCCTAGAAATAATCCAAGAGACAACTAAAGGAGATCTCTAAGAGATGGTAAGATGAAGGCAAACCTGTTTTAGACTCCAGGACTAGAGAAACAGCACAGTGGCAGGGAATCTTAACCTCTCTCATGTCAACATAAGGCCACCTAGGCCCCTGTGTTTCCTGACCCCCAACCTAGCAACAGAAAGAAGCCCAGGTAGGCTCATTTCTATCCTGGAGCAAACAGGAGTTCCTCCCACAACACCAGGTGATCCCAGTATGGCTAGCAAGGGGAATTGGTCAAGGAGCCCTAACAATAAGTAGCCAGGGAAAGTGTTCTTCCTCCCTACAGGGCCTGTAACCCCCCTACCCCCACCCCCCCAGAGATACTCAGATTCTCCTCCCCCATCAGAAACACCAGGGCTACTGATCCCACAGACAAACATAGTTCTAGAAGCTTCTTTGACCCTGTGAGCTTGATACTTCTCTTCACCCTCCAGAGAAGCGGGGTGGGGGGTGGGGGGCGAGTTGATGAGGGAATACTAGTAGGAAAGGCTCTCCATCCCTACATGCAAAGGGAGTATTATCCTAACAAGCACCTAGGTAGGGAAGCCTCTGTCCCCACGGGCTGAGACTTCCCTTCACATCAGCGGCCCAGCTTGGGGAAACCCTTTCTAATCCTTAGGTAGCACCAACAGGAACTGGTGTCAATCCCAACAGCACCACAAAAACCAAGCACAACCATGTAACACAGAAAATGCTCTGAAAATTAAACTGTCAGTGGACACACAGCCCACAAAAGTAGGTCAGGTCTGCATTCTAACCCTAAACCGGGAGACTACCTGCTAAAGGAAAAGATTTAAATAGGCTCTAGAGAATTCTAGCATAATAGACAACATATCAAGGATATAAACTAAAAAATCAGTAACAGAAAGACATCAGGAAAACCTTTAAAAACATGAAAATTAAGCAGTGCACTTCTAATGAATCTGTGGGTCAAAGATAAAGTCTCAAAGGAAATAAAAGAATACATAGAAAAAAATGAAAATTAATATATAATATTATCATAATATGTGAATGCAGCTAAAGCAGTGCTGACAAGGAAAATTACAGCACTAAATGCTTACACTAGAGAGGAGGAAACATCTCAAATCAATAATCTAAGTTCCTACCTCAAGAAACTAGAAAAGAAGAGCAAAATAACCCCAAAGCAAGCAGGAAGAAAGAAATGATAAAGATAAGAGCAGAAGTCAATAAAATTGAAAAGAGGAAAATAATAAAATTAATGTAACAAAATTGGTTCTTTGAAAAAAATCAATAAAATTGATAAATCTCCAGCAAAACCGACAAAAATTAAAGAGAGAAGACACAAGTCACCAATATCAGGAATGAAATAGAGGCTATCACCAGATTCTGCAGCTATTAAAAGGATAGTAGGAAATACTATGAGAAACCTTATGTTTATAAATCCAACAACTTGAAAGAAATGGATCAAGTCCTCAAAATAATCAAACTACAGAAACTCAACCAGATAACCTGAATAATTCTATAACTATTTGATAGATAATAATCTGAGTAGTCCTGTAACTATTAAAGAAACGGAATTTGTAATTTAAAAACTCCTGACATCTAAGAAACCTATAGATACCATCACACTTAATGATGAAAGACTAAAGTCTCCCCAAATAAGATCAGGAAGAGGAAAGGATGTCCGCTTTCACTACTCTTACTTAACATGGTAATGGAAGTTCTAGTCACTGCAATAACACAAGAAAAGGAAATAAAAGGTATATAGATCAGAAAGGAAGAAAAAAACTGTCCCTATTTACACAGATGACATAATTATCTATGTAGAAAGACCCAAGGTATGTATAAAAAAACACAAAAACTCCTAGAACTAGTGAGTTAAGCAAGGTCTCAACATACAATATCAACACACGGAAACCAATCTCATTTCTATATTCTAACAGAGAACGTGAGGAAACCAAAATTAAAAGCACAAAATCACTTACAATTTCTCCAAAGAAAATGAAATAGATATACACTTAACAAAACATATATAAGATTTGTATGCTGAAAATTAAAAAACGCTCATGAAAGAAATCAAAGGAGACTTAAATAAATGGAGAGACAAATTCTGTTCATGGATTGGAAGACTCAACGTAGTAGAGATGTCAGTTCTCCCTGAATTGACCTATAGATTTAGTGTACTTCCTACAAAATCCCAGCAAGGTTTTTTGTAGACAGGCTTATTCTAAAATTGATATGGAAATACGTAAGCCTTAGAATAACTAAAACAATATTGACAAAGAAGAATAAAGTGAGAGGCATCACTCTACCCAATATTAAGGCTTACTATATAGCTACATTAGTCAGGACAGTGTGGTATTGGTAGAGTAATAGACACATAGATCACTGGCACAGAATGGAAAATCCAGAAATTCATCCACAGAATTATGCTCAACTGACTTTTGACAAATGTGCAAATGCACTTCAATGGAGGAGGATAATCTTTAAAAAAGATTGGACTGGAGCAATTGTATATCCATTAGCAAAAATTAAATGACCTAAACCTCATACCTTGTACAAAACTAACTCAAAATGGATCATGGACTTAAATATAAAATGTAAAATTATAAAACTTTTAGAAAAAAAGCTGTAGAAAAATGTAAAAGTTCCTGATTCAACAGGAGACTTGAGTCAAAGGAAAATAACACTATGTTTTTGAATAGGGAGACTCAAGATCATGAAGATGTCAATTTTCTACAAATGAATCTATAAATTCAGTAGGATTCCAATAAAATAATATGAGAGTTTGATTTGCTTGTATGTGGGTAACTGTGTTGAGTATATTATGTGTGTTGGGGCTGGAAGGGGGCATGTAAATTAAACAAGCTGCTTCTAAAATTTATAGGAAAATTTAAACAAAGCAAAACATCCAAAAGCATTCTGAAGAAGAATAATGGCAAATAACTAGCTCTATTAGATAGCAAAACATAAAAAATATCTATGGTAAATAATGTTGTTGACACTTGGAATGAATATATAGAGACAACAGAATAAAAATTCTACCTTGTTCCCACATTCCACATTCTACATTGTTTCAGAGGACTTGCATTTGCCCCAAAGAAGGGACAATGCAAAAGAATCCAGAAAAAAAAGAAGTCCATTGAATTTCAAAAAAATTTTTAAAACTCATAACTAAAACATTTGTCTTAAAAGCTGAAACATTTTTTAACTTTAGCAAACTTTTCGGGAGAGACAAGCCTCTTCTAGTTTATTAAAAAATGATTTTGAATATCAAAAGCCTAAGTACTAAAGTAATTTGTATGTGAAATGTGTAATGTAAACTATAGAGTTAAGAAGAATTCAGGTTTTCCTGCCAAAATAAAATAAAGGCATCCAGCTTTGTGGAGAACACAGTAGAGTTATTGGATATTAGGGAAGGCCCAGTCTTGCACCTGCCAGCTAAACCCTTCTGTAGGGAAGGATCTGATAAAAGCAGGAGTCTGGCCCTTATTTCCCAGAGGAGGCTCTAAGAAAAGGCCTGAATCCTGGTGGAGCAGAAATGGGTGAGTGAGGCTTGGTGACACCTCACTGAGTCCTATTCACTCCCTTACAGGGTCCAGGATGCAGCTGAATGCCCAGGTGCTTGCAAGAATTGGCTAAGAGAAGGCCAGTGGACCTAGAGTAATCACAAGGAAGATGAAGTACAGGGACCACACTGATTAGAGAATGTGACAAGACCAGAGTCATCTCAATGGATGCCAACAAGAATAGGCACTGAGGGTAGTGTACCTCCATAGAATCCAACATGGGCAGGTGGATGTAACCATGGATCAGGTTCTCCCTCCTCAATGCTAAGAAAACTAGAAGCCCTGACCAGAATTTGATTCACCTCCTAGGATAATGGGGAAGAAGGAAGAGGAGCAGGACCTTGAATTTCATTGCGTTTACTCATAAAATTACTCAATCACTAAATTGCCTTAGTTTACATGAAAAAGACTAGATGGAAGACTTTTTCTCCACCAGGCAGATTGGGAGCTCTGAATTACAAAGTAGACTGAATTTGCAGAACTTTTTTGAAGCTAGATTTTTGTGTGCTTGCTTACATAGCCTATAAAATTCACAATCACTTTGTACATTTTATTTGATATTTTTGTATTTCAAAAATATTTTACAATGAAAATACTGTGTATTCATGTATTTCTTATGTATCTTTTTACAAATAGCTCAATATAGTAATTTTGATTTGCTCAGTAATTACAATTGGTAATCATTATAGTTTTATTCAACACATTTTGTGTCACAAATTGAGTCTAAAGTTCACTCTCATACCTTTTTATATTGTTGAGATGAAGAACAGTAAATAATCTTTTATTATTCCGTTTCTAACTCAGTTGCTTTAATTTTACGGATGTTTTCATGTCAAAATCTTTTATTGTTGACTTTTTTCAGCGTTTCAGGAGTAATAAAATTATCTAATTTATCAGAAAGGTGTTATACTGCCTCTTTTTCATATTTCCATTTAATTCTCTTTCCTTGCCTTTGTGACTTGGCTTACAAAGGGCAGGAGAGGACCCAGTCTGAAGAACGTTTTCTAAATTCTTTTTGGTTCCTCCTGACCCTTCCCCTGTTCTGCCTTCTACTCTCCTATCTCTGAAAGCTCCAATTTGGATCTTCTTTTAATTTTTCTTTCTTCTTAGCTAATTTCATAGCATTCTTTTGGCAGCCTGCTCCCTGAGCCATCAGTTTCCTCTTCCTCTGAGCCTGTTGTTCACCCTGTCCGTGAGGCAGACATTTCTTTCAGCCCCACAGGGGCTTCTTCCTGTGGCTTATCTTTAGCCAGAAGTGAAGGATCAGACCTAGTCATGTAAGCTCTGTTTACAAGGCCAGAGCTCCTTGTCTGTCATATGTGGTTAGGAGTCCTTTCCGCTTAACTCTCCTTCTCTCCCACCCCCAACTCCTAGTTCCCTTTCCTTTGGAGTCCCACATGTGCACGGCAGGAAACTTGCAGTGAGTTGCTTGAAAATATTCTCTCTAGAAGATTTTTAGCTCTTTCCAAATCCATTTCCTAAAATATATTTATACATATATTTGCTTTGCTTATATTATTAAAACAAAAGGCAACTAGATTTCTGCACAATATCCTTTCTAGTAACCACTTGTCCAAGCACCTAATTTATGATAAAAAAAAGATTCAGTTGAGTGGTGGTTTTAATGGGGTTTTTACTTCAGCAAATTGGACTGGTCACCTTAAATTTAAGCATGATAGAAACACGATCACACTCTGACCTTGTAATTATCTCCTGGAATGGAGCCAGTAGATGTCTGTTTACAAGTCTGCAGAGTGACTTGTGTTTTTATTATGTTACCAAAGAGGTTGAGGAAGAAAGAATCAATTATTAGAGGCTAGCTCACAGCTTCACTTTTGCCCTGGCTCTGGCTGTGATGTGTGAGACTTCACCAATCACTTGAAACCCAGGCTCTATAACTTTTCCTGTAATCTTCCATGTGGGAGACATGCACGCCTATCTGGGTAGAGATTTCATCTTAGGAAAAGGATTTCCTACCCACCACTCTCCGCAAAGCATCCTGGACTTCCTTGTTTCTCAGACTGTACACAACAGGGTTCAGTAAAGGTGTTATGACTGTGTAGGTCACTGAGATTAACTGATCCTGATCTTTGGTGTTCTCTGATTTGGGTTTGAAGTAGGCAATGGAGGCACAGCCATAGTGGACAATGACCACAGTGAGATGGGAGATACATGTGGCAAAGGTCTTCTTCCGGCCTTCAGCTGAGGCAATCTTGAGAATGGTAGAACTAATGAGGACATAGGAGATGAAGAGGAAGGTGGCAGGGGCTGTGATGGCCAAGAGGCTGATAATTAAGGTCAGAATGTCATTGATGATTGGGGTAGCACAGGCCAGGTCCAACAGCGGTCGAACATCACAGAAGAAATGCTCAATCAGTGTCTTGCAAAAGGGCAGTCTGAAAATGGCCACAGCCTGAAGTAGTGAGAGTGAGAACCCTGTGGCACAGACTGAGGAAGCCAGCACGGCACAGACCCTCCAATTCATGATGATTGAGTAATGAAGTGGGTTGCAGATGGCCACATAGCGATCATACCCCATTACTGCTAGCAGGAGGCAGTTGGTGATGGCAAAACCAAGGAAGAAAAAGAGCTGAGTCCCACAGCCCTCCAAGGAGATAGACTGGCTCAAGCCTACCAGGCTGGAAAGCATGCGTGGGATAATGACCAGGGAGTAGAAAGTCTCTGATGTGGAGAGGACACTTAGAAAGAAATACATGGGAGTGTGGAGGTGATAGTCAATACAGATAATAGTCACAATGATGACATTGCCAGTCAGAGTTAGGATGTACAGGGTAAGAAACACCACAAAAAGTGTGAGCTGATGTTCTTGGAAGGTGGAGAAACCTTGGAAAACAAACTGTCTCACCTCTGTGTAGTTGGCTGTCTTCATTCAGGATCTTGGGTCTGAAAGATAAAGAGAAAGTCAACAGCATCTCCTGGCACAAGAGACTGCCCTGACCTCTGGTGAGCACATGGTCCAGAGTAAAGATTCAATAACACAAGGACCCAGTTCAAAACTTCATGAATCAACTGCCTTTTACAGAGACATGGCAGATTAGGTGCTAGAACTTGAAGTAAAGATACAGAAAATTTGAGCAACAATATTGGAAAGTTTGAGGTAAAGCATGTTCAAGTATACCTGGGTTATTAAAAAAAAAATGACCACCTATGTATGGCCCATGAAGCGAGTCTCAAAAATTTCTTAAAACTGAATTTTCTTAAAATGTAGACCACGTTCTCAGGCCATAGTGTGGTTTAGTTAGAAATTGCTATGAAAAATAACTTGAGAAATTGCAAATGATTGATAATCATGTTAGAAGGTTCAAAGAAGGACTTATAATGGAAATTAAAAAATATTTAGAACTAAATAATAATAAAAGAATCACATACCAAAAAGTGTACAATGCATTTAGAACATTAGCATAAGGAAGTTTATAGTTTAAAATGTTTGTTTGTTATTTTAAAAAAGACACTGAAAATTAATGAATTGAGCATCCATTCTAAGAAGTTATGAAAACAAGATAGAAAAGAAAGTTGAAGGAAAAAAAACAATGATGATAAAATAGATGTTAATGATATATAAAATATAGATAAAATAGAGAAGATAACCTAAAGTAAAAGTTTATAAACTTCAGGTAAACTGCTAGTGAAACTGACCAAGAAAAACAAATGAGGACAGAAACTCTATTATGAATGAATAAAGGGACACAATTACAGAATTTTCAGACAGAAAAAGATGTAAAGTAACATATGAACAGCTTTATCTCAATGCATTTTTAAACTTTAGTGAAATGGACACATTTCTAGAAAAAAAAATTACTGACCAATATTGAAACAAGAAGTAGAAACCTGAAAACGATTCTAAGAAACAGAGACAGTTAGTGAAAAGTCTACAAATAAATCTCCAGAAAAATTTACCAATAAATGCTATAAAACATTCAAGAATAAATCAATTTCAATCTTACACAAACTATTTTGGGCAAAAGAAAAAGAGGGACTACTCCTCACCTCATTTTATGAAGCCAGAATTATCTTGACACCAAATTTAACAGACCAATCTTACTCGCAAATATAGATGTAAAATTCTTAAGCAAAATGTCATCAAACCAAATCCAGCAATGTATAAAATGGGTACACGACCAAGTTGGTTTTGTTTCTGAATGCAAAGTTTATTTAACATTAAAGCAGTCCAATTACATATTTCTTCAAATAAACTGTTTAAAGGAAAAAAGTCATATGAATATTTCAATAGCTACCAAAAAATTTTTTAAATTCATTATCTACTTATGAGAAGAACCTTTAGTACACTAAGAATAAAAGATTTTCTTTAAACTGATCAAAATGTGTATGGCAATTCTACAGCCAACGTATACTTAGTGGTGAGATACTGAAGGTTTCGCTTTAAGATTTGGAACAAGATAAGAGTGACTCCTTTATCCACTGCTCTCCAACATTGTACTGAACATTATAGCCAGCCCGGTAAGGCAAGAAAAAGAAATTAAAGATATAAGGATTGAGAAGGAAGAAATTCTTTACAGATGATGTGATTGTGTACATAGAAAATCCAGAAGAAAGTACTGATAAACTATTAGAAGTATTAAGAGAGTTTAGCAAACTTTCTGGTAAAAAATTTTATTTGTAAAAATTCATCACATTTCTGTACTTCAACAAACTGATAGCAAATTAAATTTCAAGGAACTACCATTTATAATAGCTTAAAATATAAAGTACTAAGGAATAAAGAGCTTTATCAAGAAAATTACAAAAGCTTAATGAAGAAAACTAAAGAAGACTGAAATAAATGGAGCAATACAGCATGCTTATGAATGAGATCTAATATTACGAAGATCCCAATTAATCCAAAATCTATGAATTTGTAGTCTATAAATTCAGTGCAATTCAATCAGAATCCCAAATGGGTTCTTTTGGTTTGTTTGTTTGTTGGATTGACAAATGACACTAAAATTTATATGGAAGTATAAAGATCCAAGAGAAGCCAAAATGCTCTTGAAGAACAAAAACAGGAAGAGAGGATTTGCCCTTCAAATATCGTGACTTATTATAAGGCTGTAATAAGTAAGAAGGTGTGGTATTGGCACAGGGATAAACAACCACACCAATGGAAAACAATGGAGCTCTGAAACCTGGAAACTCTCCACAACAGAGCTGGCAGTGCAAATTAGCGGAAGGCATGGAGTAGTCAATTAACAGTCCTGGAATAGTTGATTATTCATGTGAGAAAAAAAGAAATTAGATTAGCTTGCCCTATACAAAAAAATAAGTTTCAGATACATTAAAAACCTAGGACAAAACAAAGAAAACACCCTATGAAATGTTTAGAAGATAATATATGAGAATATTTTTAAAACTTGGGATAGTAAAAGTTATGAAACATAAAAGAAAATAATGATAAATTACATAAAAATTAACTTCTATTTTTCAAAGAAAATCACAACAAAGAAAAAGGCAGAAACAGGGGAAGATATTTACAACAAAAATGATAGAAAATACTAGTATCTAGAGTATCTACAGCTTCTAAAAATCAAAAAGAAGAAAAAAGATCAGCCTAAAATGGTAGATAAAAAATAAATAAATAGGAGTTCCATATGAGAGGAAGCACAAATGGTATGTGAACAGATTTTTAACATCATTAGTAGCCAGGGAAAAATAAGACCGCAGACCACAAGTTAAGACCAAAGACCATTTCACACCCATCAGACTGCAAAAAAACAAAACTTTCACAGACCTAGAGCAATGGAAGTTCCAGTTTCCTACTGGAGGGAGAGTCAACTGATACAATCATTTTGGAAAACAGTTAGGCATTACCTGCTAAAGTTGAAAACGAACATGTCCTATGAACCAGCAATTCCACCATTAGATATTTAACCCGGAAAAACTAAAGGGACACATGCAAGAAGTTTATATAGCAGCTTTGTTTATAATAGAACGAAACCCTGAAAACAAACCAAATGTTCTTCAAGAGCAGAAAGCATATTTAAATTGAAGTTAACTCTTATAATGAAGTATTATAGAGCATTGAATGAATTAATTACAAACCAGGGCGGGCAAACTACAGCCCACGGGCCGGCTATTTTTGTAAATGGAGCGTTCTTGGAACACAGTCACACACATTTGTTTATGTACTATTTATGACTATGTGCTACGCACGGCTGCCTTCGCACTGTAACAGTGGAGTTGAGTAGCTGCAACAGAGACTGTATGGCCTGCAAAGACTAAAATGTTTGCTAACTGATCTTTTACAGAAAAAGTTTGATGACTCCTGTTATAAGATCGTTAAAGGGACTAATTATGTTTTCACAAATCAATGTAGGTGGATCTCAAAATCATAATGTTGAATAATAGAAGCAAATCACAGATATATATATATATATTGTATTTGTGCGTACATGTATTCCATTTCTTTCATATTCAAAAAAAGGAACAATTAAATAATATATTTTTAAGGGAAAATATATTTCTTTAAAAGCATGGAAATGTTTTGACCTAAAATTCATGATAGTGACAATTTGGCCTATATTTGAAGTATTCGAAAGAAGCATATATGAGGCTTCTAGATTTATGGTGATGTTCCATTTCTTAGCCTGGGCAGAGAGTACCTCGGTGTTTGTTTCGTTATTTTTCTTAAAATGTACATTTGTTTTATGCACTCTTTTTAATGCCCACCATATTTTACAATAAATATTTATCATTATACATCAAGAAAAGTGTTCATGATATTGTTTAAATGAAAAAATATTGCAAAACAGTAAAGTTCATATGATCTCAATATCATAAAGAAAACAAAGATATATATCCACGTATATGTGAATATATATGTATAGAAAAAAGACAGGATATTAAGTGAATACATGTGACATTTGTAAGCAGAGACTAATGCAATATTATTTTTAAAATATATATTATGCAGATTGTAAATGATGCGTATGAAAATTTTGTAACTCAATGGAAAATAATGTCACAAAGCAGGATATGATATAGTATATACAAAATTATCTCAACTATGTGAAAACATGCAAAGAACAAAAGCTGAATGGAAATTATCTAAATGTTAGTAGTGCACAATTCTGCATGGTATAATTATGGGTAAATTTCTACTGTTTCCTGAATTTTCCAAAATGTCCATGATGAATATGTATTACTTATGCTGTGGGGTGGAGGAGAGGTTCAGTTTTTTAAAATTTTTCTTGAGGTCATTCTTACCACCATTTTTCCATCTACGTATCCCTCCCATCTTAGTTCTCTCAACATTTCATGCACTCCTATATGATAGTACTTGCCACATTCAATTGATGTAATTTATCATTTGACTTTTCAACTAGATTGTAAGCTTTCTGATGACAGAGATTATACTTAGTCATTTCCACATACCCAGAACTTAGCCCACTTTTTGCCATATGTTAAGCTTTTGGTAACCATGTGTTAAATGATCTGATAAATGAAAGAATACTCTTGAGGCCTAATCTGAAGGAGGAGACCCACACCTCTGAGAGATACATTCAACAGCATTGCCTCTGGCACATGGAAATCAGAACAAAGTATTGAAGTGAGAACCTAGACTTCAGAACTCTAGGGGAGTGAGAGGTGGAGAACATGGTCTCTTCCATGAGGGACACTTCAGGCAGATGGAGCATATGAAGCCCTCAGGCAAAAGAAAGAAAATCTGGCATACACATAGACAGGAAAGGATAAACTTTATAGAGCTCACTAAGTTGCAGAAGTTGAGAGACTGCCAGAGAACATGAAAGAACAATATAGAAAAACATGGGTAGATGAACTCAATATTGGTAAACCATTATCATTAAGAAGGGACACAGACAATTAATCTTGGATTAGTTTTCCAATCCTCAATCTACCTTTTGGTGAGTATCCCTTTTCTCTGAAAAGATGGTGGAAATGTATATGAATTTTCTGTATTCTACAGGTTCCTTCATTCTTCAAAGTAATGATACATCTACTATTCAAAAATAACTATGTATAGGAATGTGAGGAAACTTAATTCCAAAAAGGATAGAGGAGCTGCCTAATATCACATGTTGAGTTTATAGCAGAGATAACTCGGGAACCCAGCTCTCTTTACCCTGTACCCTGAATCCTTTGCTCTTGAAAGATCTCAACCCTGGAGGAGGATATTATTTCTGTCTCAGCTGAGATACTGACACGTGTAACAGTGATGCACAAAAGTTGATGAGCTTTCTTTAGGAAGACATTAAAAAGCAGAGGAAATCACTGTATCCTGTTCTGGGTTATTTTTCATGTCTCTGTGAAGAGGCAGGGTCATGGACTCAATAAGTATTACCCAATTTCCTTTTGTTCCTAACAAAGCTACCAATGTCTAAGGGGAAGGCAAGCTTCAGAGGAAAATTGTGTTCCCCCTTTTTTTTTATTCTGCTGAAGTCTAGCATCTATTTCCCAAAATCCCCAGCTCCAGCCCAATTCACAGCCATCTCTCTCTCTCTCTCTCTCTCTCACACCCACATACACACTCACACACACACAGACACACACACACATGCATATTTTTCTGAAAGTAGTGATCTGGATGCCCCTGTGTTACATTGCTGAATGGAAGCAGGGCAAAGAACCTGATCTGGAATTGAACATAATAAGTAAGGGGAGTCAAAGCAGCATATAGACCTTAAAAGCTGAAGGAACAATAAAGTTGGCTCTCATACTCTGAATGTCTGAAGTAATTAGTAAATGTAAATGTAGACACTCGCATTTGGGTAAAATATGATATATGCCAGCTTATTAAGACAGGCTATATAATTTAAAATTTAATAATTACCCTACAAGGAAGTAAAATACTCCCATTTTATAGATGGAGAATTTGAGGCTCAGAAGGATAAGCTACTTGTCAGACTCACATATCTAGTAACTGGCAAGAGCAGTTGTGAAACACAGGTATGACTGACTCCAAATCCCACACACTTCCATTGAATCCAAACTCTGCTGAATGCACATTAGACATGTGGTTCAGGTTACAGGGGAAGGAGACAGTAGCTGTGTGAAAAACGCCTGATCCTCAGCCCTATTCGCTCAAGAGATACCAGGGACATCAGTGGTAGATGACAACTCTGGGATTATAAAGTTTGTCTTATTTACTATCTCTCCTCCATGATTTTAAATAGATTCTTCCCTTATTTAAAAATGAAACTTATGAGAATACTCTAGTTCACTTTATAGGCACCTGGTCTCAATAAGCCATCATGAAAGATACAGGGAAAGTATGAAACTCTAATGTTCAAGAAAATCATCAGAAAAACCAGAACGGGAAAAGGAAGAAATGTAGAAAATTTAAAAAGAATTCTCCTTTTCCTTTGTTTTCCTACCAACAACCACTTACTTTTTGGCAAAGCTGGCAAAGGAGATGAGAGAAATTCTCTTAATTGCTGGTACATCTGAACTTCAGAAAAAAAGAACCAAGAGAGGACTCTTTCCCAGAGGAATGAATATAAGGGAGAAATTGACAATTCCAAGCCTAGAAGTTCGGCATTTGCAGAGTGACAGAAGGAAGCTCAGAGCATGGTGGCTAACTTGAGGCCCAAAGCATTGACCTCTCTGGTCTGAGAGGATCTTTCTGCAGAGTTGAAGCCTCTTGAAACCCCTAATCCAGGAGCTCTGTCTGTTTATTCCCAAATGAGGACCAGATCCATCTAATCAGGACTCTAGGGATTTCCCCTTGAGAATCACTCCAGGGCACAAGGGGCAGCAGAGACAGAGCTTGAGGCTCTACCCCAGGGGCTTGATTAGGAACTTGGGCAATTAGTAGGACAAAACTCTTTGCCTTTGGTTCCTGACTTACATGAGCAGCTTGCATTGTAGAAACTGGAATATGTTTTGTTAAAAAACCAATGAACCCAGAAGAAATATGCAAAATAAAATACATGTCTATTATTCTACGTCTGAGGCTCATTCCTTCATTTATTGAAGCAACAAATATTAATGAACATCTACTTATATACCATGCTGAGTACTAGAGGTACAAGTGTGACAAAAACAGTCACGGTGTTTGCTCTCACAGAGCTTATCAAGAAGGGAGGCGTTTAGAGCTGTAGCTAATCCACTGGGTATCTTGTCAGAATTAGAAAAAGGAGCATCTTCTGGGTAGATGCAGCCCATGTGCACACCACTTGGTGAATAGACAGTATATTTTTGCAATTAGTAAAAGGGCATCCCTTCACGTGGGCAGATGGAGCTCTATACCAAGATGTATGATTTGTCAAGTAGAATGTGGACTGGATTTTATCTCTTACTCTCCCCCTTGATTAGGTATCCTTGTGCAGCTCACAGCCTGCACACTAGGTAGGTTTCAAACAAATAATCTCACAAATAAATACATTATTACAAACAAAAATAAATGCTACAAGGAAAAATGCAGGGTCTTCTGAAAAGAATTAATAAAAGGAGGCAAGTTTTGCGAGTCTGGGAAGTCTAAATATTTTCCTGAGGAACGACGTTTGAACTGGGATCTGTAAGATGAATATGAGTGAATGATGTGAAGTTAGGGAAGAGAATTTAAGGCAGAGAGAAAAACGTGAGTGAAGGATTTGGTAGATTAATGATAATAACTCATTCCAAGAACTGAAAGAGAGCAAATTGTGCACAAAGAATCTGAGGGAGAGATGAAGTTAGAAGGTAATAGGGGATGAGATTGTGTAGGGTCTTATACCACTTCAAGCTTGCTGTAAGGCTAATATGGACCCAGCAAAGCTTTTAAGGAGCTAAATAGCACAACCAGATGTGCATTTCAAAATGTCTGGTTGAAATGTGGAAAAGAAATTGGAGAAGAGCAAGTGTGGAAGCAGATTCTCCAGTGGAAATGTGATGGCAGCTGGAACAAGGGTGATAGACATGAAGATAACTTTGGCTTATTCGCACACATAAGACCAACTCACTAGGATTTATGGTCAGGTGACCTGCCTTTACCAGGACTTACAAGTGACTCAGGAGTAATTTCTCAGAAGAATGCTTATTTAGAGAAAGAAAATATGGCTTTTTATATAAATCTGAGGAGTCTGCACTGTGATCCTCCCATGGGGGTCTGACAGAATCCTGACATAATTCATTAAACGGAGAATCATAGCCTCTCACCCAATTCTCTGACTAGAGCCCTTGAATGAAGGGTTGGCCTGTCCCTCGAGGACAGACCCTATAAACATATATTATAAATCTCAATCTCTATAAAAATTGACTCTCTTTGAGTACATTGTATCTACAGAGTCATAAGGCTTTAGTGGCAGAGTTGCCTGCACTGTATCCTAGGCTAACTTCAGAGCCTTCTCTTGTTCTAGGGCCTGCTCGAAATTCACAGTATCATGGCTAACTCAGGAAATGAGTTGAAGTAGCAGATGTGCAATATGTTGCCACGTGTGCCTATTTAAATAACACATTTGGAAATGGGGAAATAAACCAGACTGTGTTTGGAAATCCCTGGCCCCACTGTGAAATGAATTCAGGCCAAAATTGCATTTTTTACGTGACCTCCATAAGCTTCCATGCTAAATTGTGTTTGCCATCCAGGAGATAACTGCCTGTTCAGAGATAGTGTCCAATACTCTCCCCCAAATCATATACATACGATATATGTGATAATTATATATATATATAATTCCTTATATTCAGTCACCTTGGCAAATGGATTCAAATTCCCTTAGGGAAGGCTATAAAGAAAATTTACAGAATGTGTTTGCAGCAATGTCATAAGATGCCTTCAAGGGGATATGGCCATTCAAGGGATTCTGGAAATGTGAACTGGCTCTAGTCTGGGAATTGGGTGAGAGACCATGGTTCTCCATTATGGTGACTCAAGTGAGGATCATGTTCACCAATCCTAGAGATTTTTAAAATGTATTATTACTATTGTATAGATCCAGTTTCCATTCTATTTCTATTTCCATTCTATCTCCATTCTCTGGAACACCATAATCTATTAGATATACTGAAGAGCTCTGTAAGCAAGCAATTCTGATTACTACTGCTAGTAATAAAATGAGAGAGCTACTCTCATCTTGAGCGGATACTCTGAGTTCAGGATCTCTGGTTAAGTACACACATCAGTACATGCTGCCTATCTGAACATTATGTTTCTTTCTCCTCTAACAAATTTAGGATAAACTCCTACACACATTTCCTAGGTTCGTGATGTTATAAATTAGGAGTCTTCTGGGATCTGTCACCACTTATGGATCAAAAGGCAAAGAGAGAAAGTGGAGCAGACAGAACTTGTAGTAATGGTGGCAAGAAGAGACCAATAATTCCCTTCTATAGAAAACAAGTAGAAAACTGAATGATATATCATAAACAATTATTTTAGGGTACTGGAAATTGACCAAAGGCAGATAACAAATTAAGAAATATTTATGTTCAAAAAAATTGCTAGAGTTTCAGGTAAGGATAAGCAAGAGTCTGTGGCCTTTTTGTCTTGGGATGCTCCCATCATTATCCCCAAATCCCTCTCCTACTCCCAGTTCAGTGGGTAGGAACTTTAGTTTTATCTGCTTGAGCCTGGCTGCAAAAACCAGCAGCTTTGGTGTCAGAGGGGGTCAGTCTATATTTGCAGTAGAGGTTGTGCAAAATCCTGAAGCTTTGCTGGCTCGATGTGGCAGACTCATTTGGGAATGGACAGAGAAAATGCACAGCTCTGCTTCTGTGCCCTGTGATGTTGTGCTCCTGATTCTGGGCAAGCAGTAAATAAGCCAAGAATTTAATTGGGAGAACCTGAAAATAAGAGAGCCATAGAAAAGCTGAGATAAGTTCCTCACACACCTCTGGCTGCATAGGAACTATGAATGCACAAGGGAGAATTGAGAAAACATGACTGAAATTGAAAGCTAAGTGAGACTTGAAAACTGCCTGGAACTTTGAATGCATTCCACAACCTGCACACAGGTTGATTGGGAGAGGATAGAGCCTTATGGCCTCTAGATGTTTGCACACAATCTCTGCCCAAATCATTGGCTAACCATTAAGCTATGTACTCACAGGGAAATCCCTGGGAAGCCAGGCTAAAAAATAAAAATAATTGAGAAATTGAGGCGACATCAGATCCATACATAGTGGTTTCTGCATTGAAGTTGAAAAATGTAACTGAAAAAGGAAAACAACCATGATGGCATTTGAAAATATAAATTTTCCAGAGTTGCACAATATATTCAGTTATTGACTGAATATTGCAAGTCATGTAAAGAAACAGAAAAGTGTGATCCAAACTCAGGAAAAAAAAAACAGTTAATAGAAATTGGTTCTGAATGGGCAATTACTTTGGGTTTAGCAGAGTCATGAAAGCAGATTTTAAAAATATATTCAAAGAATTAAAAAATATGAAAAAGAAAAATAATGATGGCAGTGATTCCACAAGTAGGGAATTTCAAAAGAGAAATAGAAACTATAAAAAAAAGCAAATAGAAATTCTAGAGTTGAAAACTATAATAACTGAAATGGTGATATCAACAGTGGACTTGAGATGGCAGAAGAAAGAATCAATGAACTTGAAAATCAATCAATAGAAATTATCCAGTCTGAAGAACAGAGAAATAAAATAATGAAGAAAAATGAAGAATCTCAGAGAACTGTAGGACAAAGTAAACATTCCAAAATAGGTGTAGTGGGACTCCCAGAAAAAGAGGAATAAAGAGGCAGAAAAAATATTTGAATAAAATAATGGCTGAAAACTTTCCAAATTTGATGAAAAACACTAACTTAATAGATTCAAGAAGCTCAATGAATTTTGAGTAAGTTAACTGCAAAGAGAGCCATATGTAGACACATCAGAGTCAAACTGCTGAAAGCCAAATACAAAGACAAAATCTTGAAACCAGGGAAAAGTGACTTATCATATACAGAGGAGAAACGATGTGATTAACAGCTGACTTCTCAACAGAAAAACATTTGCCAGAAGACAGTGAAATGGCATTCAAATTACCAAAAGAAAAATAGAACATTTTAACAAA
Organism: Equus przewalskii; assembly: GCF_037783145.1. Taxonomy (NCBI): domain Eukaryota; kingdom Metazoa; phylum Chordata; class Mammalia; order Perissodactyla; family Equidae; genus Equus; species Equus przewalskii. The sequence goes on from NW_027228754.1 coordinate 2,340,435, forward strand.
AAATTCAATATCCAGCAACAATATCCTTCAAAAATCAAGGCAAAATAAAGACGTATCCAGATGAACAAAGATGAGGCAATTTGTTGTTAGCAGGCCTACCATATGAGAAATAGTTCTTCAGGCTAAGGAAATGACTATTGGCGGTAACTCATATCCACAGGAAATGATGAGGAAAACCAGAAATGTAACATATGTAGGTAATTATAAAGGAGTGTGTGTGTGTGTGTGTTACTTATGTATTTCTATTTTCTTCCCTTAATTTCTTTTAAAGAGCCATAATATTGCTTAAAATAGTTGCATAATTCCGATGCTGTATTTTTGGATTTATAAAAAATGAAGATGTAGTATACAGGATAATAGCACAAAGGAGAGAGAGGAGTAAATGGAGTTCTATTGGGGTAAATTTGCTATATTTCACTGAAATCAAATCAATATTAACCTGAACTAGATTGTAATAATTTAAATATGCATAGAACAAATGCTGAAAATCTAACTATAAAATCAACAGAAGAATTAATATTGTTCAATAAAAAATATTTCTTAAACAGAAAAGAAGGCAGTAAAGGGGGAACAGAGGAATGAAAAGGACCTAAAACGTAGAAAGCAAATAGAAAAATGGAAGACTTAATCCAATCATATCATTAATGACATTAAAAGTAAATGCATCAAGTCATCTGATCAAAAGGGGAAAATGGTCAGATTTGGTTTAAAAAAGCAATATTCAACTATATACTGTCTACAGGAGATACACTTTAGAATCAAGGATAAATAATTGTAAATAGATATACCATGCAAACCAGAGCTTAAGGGTCTATGTTAATATCAAACAAAATAGATTTTCAGATAAGAAATATTACAAGAGAGAAATATATTTAATTATCATAAAAGAATCAATATGTTAGGAAGACATAAAATTATAAATGTATATGCACCTGACAACAGAGCCCCAAAATCCACGAAGCAAAAAATGACAGAATTGAAAGGAGAACTAGACAATTCAACAATTATAGTTGGAGAGTTCCATAATTCTATTTTAATAATTTATAGAATAACGAGGCAGAGAATATGTAAGGATATAGAATACTTGAACAACACTGTCAGCCAACTTCACCTGACATATATGGAAAACACACAAAAAGAGCAGAATACATATTCTTTTCAAGTGTATATGAAACATTCTCCAGGCTAGATCATATGTCAGGTAACAAAATAGGCCTCAATAAATTTTTAAAAATTGATATTTTTTCTGTCTGATATTAACATAAAACAAATAACCTTCTTTTGGTTAGTGTTTGCATAATATATTTTTCCATTCTTTTATTTTCAATCTTTCTGTATGCTGGTAATTAAAGTGTGTCTCTTATAAACAGATTTTGGTTTTCCTATCCAGCCTGACAATCTTTGTCTACTAACTGAATTATTTTACATTTAATGAAATGTACATTTTACATTTAATGGAATTACTGATATATTTGGGTTTAAATATACCATGTTAGGATTTGTTTTCTATTTTTCTCATTTTATGTATGTGTACCATTCCTCTCATCTTTTTACCTTATTTTGGAGTAATCTGAGTATTTTTATTATTCCTTTCCCTTTTACTAGTTATTTACACATCATTTTACTGGTTATTTTAAAGATTACTTTTCAAGGACCATGCATAGACTATATGAAACCTTAATTTAACTTATTCCATTCTAATGTTATTATTGTTGTGTATTTTAATTCTGTAAATATTTAAAAACCCACAATATATTAATTTATTATTGCATAATATTAATTAAGTATAACATTAATTTACCCTTGCCCATGCAATTATCTTTTCTGTTATTTTTTAAATTCGTTTTGGTTATTTTTCATTTTTATTTTCATCTAGGATGGATTTTCCTTATACCTGAAGAACTCCATTTCACATTTCTTTAATGCAGGTCTGCTGGGGATGAATTCTCTTATTTTTTCCATTTCTGAAACTGTTTTTGTTTATTTTTTTTGAAAATTTTTGTTTGAGGAATATTAGCCCTGAGCTAACTACTGCCAATCTTCCTCTTTTCGCTAAGGAAGACTGGCCCTGAGCTAACATCCATGACCATCTTCCTCTATTTTACATGTGGGACGCCTACCACAACATTGCTTTTGCCAAGCAGTGCCATGTCTGCACCTGGGATCTGAACCGGCGAACCCCCAGGCCGCTGAGAAGTGGAACGTGCAAACTTAACTGCTGCGCCACCAGGCAGGCCCCTGAAACTGTTTTTCTTTTGCTTTTCTTAGTGAAGGGTATTTTCCCTGAGTTTAGAATTCTAATTTGGCAGTTATTTTCTTTCAGCTCTTTGAAGACATCATTCCACTGATTTCTCATTATTTTCCCATTACTGCTATTAGGAAGTCAGTTAATGGTCTTACTGTTATTCCTTGAAAATAATGTATCTCTTATACTCTACTTTTAAGACTTTTTCTTTTTATCTTTATTTTTCTGCTGTTTGACATGATATGCCTACATGCATTTTGTGTGAGAGGTATGTGTATATATCCTGCTTATAATTCAGAGTGATTCTTGAATCTGTATCTTGGTGTTTTCCTCATGTTTGGAAAACTTGTGGCTATTATTTCTTCATATATTGCTTCTGATACGTTCTATCCCTTCTATCAGTCTGGAACTCCAATTACACATGTGCTAGACCTTTTCATTGGCTTCTATATGCCTTGTATGCTTTTTTGTATATATCACATTTTTTTTCTTCTCTATGCTTCACTTGGGATATTTTCTACTCACGTGCTTCCAATTCACTGATTTTTATCTGTAGTTGTTTCTAATATGCTGTTGAAACATTCTAAGTTCCTAGTTACAGTTACTGTATTTTTTACTTTTGATTTTTTCCCTTTCTTTTTAAATTTTCTTATTGAAGTATAGTTGACATACAGTATTGTATTAGTTTCAGGTATACAACATAGTGATTCGATATTTACATACATTACAAAATGGTTAACCTGATAAGTTAGTAACCATCTGTCACTATACAAAGTTATTACAATATTGTTGACTATATTCCCTATGCTGTACATTGCATCCCCATGACTTACTTATTTTGTGACTAGATGCTTGTACCTCTTAATTCCCTTCACCTTCTTTTTAAAAAACATTTTCCAGGGGCTGGCCTGGTGATGCAGTGGTTAAGTTCGTGCACTCCACTTTGGCGACCTGGGGTTTGCTGGTTTGGATCCAGGCATGGACCTAGCCCCACTTGTCAAGCCACACTGTGCCGGCATAGCAGAGGAAGATTGGAAGAGAAGTTAGCTCAGCAACAATCTTCCTCAAGCAAAAAGAGGAAAATTGGAACAGATGTTAGCTCAGGGCCAATCTTCCTCACACACATAAAAAATATTTTCCAATTCTTTGTTGTGGTTCCACAATTTGTCATCTATTTTCTCCAATATAATAAAAATTGTATTAGTTTTCTATTGCTTCATAACACATCACCACAATATTTTTTTTACATGTAGCATATTTCCATTCATTTTCTCATGTAAAGTAAATCATCACAAATTTAATAGCCTAAAATAGCGCACACTTATTATCACTTGGTCTCCATGGATCAGGCATTCTTGGCATGGCTTGGCTGGATCTTCTGCTCAGGGTCTCACAAGGCTGAAATCAAAGTGTCAGGTGAGCTGTATTCCTTTCTGGAGCTTGGCGTCCTCTTCCAAACTCATGGTTGTGGCAGAATTAGTTCCTTGTGGTTATAGGAATGAGGTTGTATTTTCTTACTGGCTGTCAACTAAGATTCTCTCAGTTCCTAGAGCTCGTGCACATTCCTTGCCACATGGCCCTCTTACAAGCCTTCTGAAAACATGGCAGGTTACTTCTTCAGGGCCAGCAAGGGAGGATCTCTTGCTCTTGTCTGCTGAGATATATTTTTATATAATAGAATATAAGCAAGGGAGTGACATCCCATCACCTTTGCTGTTTTCTGTTGAGTAGCGGCAAGTCATAGTTCTGTCCACATTCAAGAGGAAAGGATTATACATAGATGTGACTCATTGAGGGTCACCTAGGGTGCATCTGTCAGAATCTATTTATCTTAAAGTTGTACCTGATAACTTACTACAGTGATTCTTTTTATGGGTCTGTTTTTATTGACTGCTTTTTTTCTTCTTAATTGTTAGACTTTTGCTTTTTTTTCCTCCTGTATGTTTGGTACACGTTTATTGCCTCCTGGACACTCTATATCAGGAATGCTCAAAATTTTCCTGAAGGGGGCCACATAGGAAATAATGTAGGATTTGTGGACCATAAGTCTCTGCTGCAACTATTAAATTCTGTCATAGTAGCACAAAAGCAGCCATAGGTAATACGTAAGTGAGTGAGTATGGCTATGATTTAGAAAAACTTTATTTGTGGTCACTGAAATTTGAATTCCATAGAATTTTCATGTTATAAAATATATTATTCTTTTGATTTTTTTCAACCATTCAAAAATGTAAAAAACATTATACAGCTTCTAGGCTGCGCAAAAGCAAATGGTAGGTTCACTGGCCAGCAGACTGTAGTTTGCCTACCCATGTTCTGTATGAAAAAATCGTAAAGATAAATTGAGGCTCTACATTATATTATCTTCCTCTAGAGCAGATTTTATTTTGCCTTATGACAGGTAGTTATATTAAGGGCAAGAGCATATTAATTCAAGGAGGGATTAAGTGAAATTGAAGCTGGTTTCAGTCTTTGTTAGTTTATATCCACTTTGCCCTTTCACCTAGGGTGTAGCCCTTAAGCATATAGAGACTGGCAGATGCTTTGCTCATTTTTTTTAGTCTTCTGATCAAAGCCAATAAACCACAAATCGAGGTCTTCGAGGAAACTGCAAAGACGTGGGGGGTCAGGCTAACATTTCTACATATCCTTTTTTTCTAGAATCTTGGCCCCTCAACAGTTCACTGAGTTAGAAGCTATATCCACATCTTATAGTCTTTACAACATCATTATATGGATGGAGGAGAACATTCTATCCTTCAGTTTTATAAGGATATGAAGACTAGCAGAGTGGAAAGAACCCTGGTAAGGGTCACTTATTCCAGTTCTCTTAATTGGTCTGTTTCTTCATTTGTAAAATGGGGTTAATAGTATTTAAATAAATATTTAGTTCATCATGTTATTATGAGATTACATAAAGCAATGTTCAGGATGCAGAGTGAGAGGCAAGATCTGATTAGACATTACTGTCATCATCATCATCATCATCACATTATCATATCATCACTCACAGGTAAATAAACAGAGGCCCAGACAAGATGTGTCTATCCAAACACTAATCAAGTTAGTGGCAGACATGGAAACGAATACCTGGATAAAGAGAATCACTAATATAATGCTTTTTTCACCATAACCAAGGTGTCTTCTTGGATTGCTATCACTAGCAATACCACCAATGAACACAAATTCAAGTTAAATTCAATCTAACCAATATTTATTGAGAATTATTTTGCATCCTGAATTATGCTAGTATGGCTTCTGAAGCTGGACTCCTGGGTTTAAGTTCTGGTTTCCCACTTATCAGCTCAGTCTCCTAGGGAGAGTTACATTTTGTCTTTGTGTCTGTTTTCTCTTCTGAAAACAAATATAATAATGCTGCCTTATAGATTTATTTTTAGGTTTAAATGAATTAATATATGTACATTGCATATTTTAGTACCTAGCATATGATAAGCACATGTAATAAGTGTCAGCATTTATTTTTATTACACTAGTGTCTGTAGTTGCACTGAGAGAGCAAATGATGAACGAAAGTCTCTATCTAAAGATGCTTAATTGAGTTAGGAATATAAGATCAATGCAAAGAAAATGATTACGAGATAAAAATATGTGACAATTGAGAGCAACTCATGCATATTTTAAGGCTATTAACACTCATTAACATCTATGTGGCCTACAGATAATGAGGTGGATGTAGTCTATGGAAGATGATCTAGCATAGCTGAAGCCTTGGGCATGAATGAGCTAGGGGATTCAAAATGATGGAGGATATGTGCAAGCGGGGCAGAGATGAGAAAGATTGGTTAAAAGTATAAAAATTTTTGGAATAGAATTCAGGAATTGGATTGATGATTCTACCCTGAGACTTTAAACTGGCTTCAAGTGTCAAAGTACCTGCAGGTCAGCCTTCTGTTTACCTGGCAGCAGGGGTCTGTGCCTAAGCCCTACTTGGCAATTTTTACTTCTTTTCTGCCACTTGCAAAGAGTCATTCTGTAGGATCTTAAACTCTGCTCCTTTGACATCAGAGAAATGGACAGAAAGTACGACATATATCTTTAGAAGAAGCATGACCCACCCTAACAAAGTTTGAAATCAGCCCTTTCACCCTAGAGATTTCTCCTAATAGCCAGGCCAACTCTACTCTCCAAAATGTTAATCTCTGGATTAGGAAATGCGCTGCTTGAGTAATGAGGTCTCCAGGCACTCTGCTGTTTGGATTGTCTTCTGCTATCTGTCACTTGGGAGTAGTCAGTGCAGTTTTGGGGAGAGACACCCAGGAGCCTGGGACAATTTGCACCTTATTAAGAAACCTCAAGCCAGAGTTGCTGCTTTGTAACCCAAAGAGGAGTTTCCTCCAGTGCCTGGGGCTGTGAGAATCTAGAGGTGACTAATGTGACTTTTTCTGTCCTTCATTTCTAGTCTCAGGCACTAGAAGACTGGGAGGGGCATTATTTCCTTCTTCTCTAGTTTATTTTAGGTATTGCATTCTGGATGGTGTCTAAAGATTTGCAGTGAAGCGAGAATTTCTATTAAATCAAAGCACTGCTCGGTAAGACGTTAGTGACCTTCAGATAAGAACATTCATAGACTGTTAGGTAAAATAGCAATATTTTTACAAAGTGATCTAAACTCAAATAACTGATGGATTTTTAAATAATTTCATGAAAGGCGTTACAAAACTCTCAGAAACATTTTATAGCTATTAGTAAAAATCCATATCTACTATTGTAGGCAGTCAAATTTCCAGAGCAGGGGATGTGATGCTCAGGCATGAGTACAGCTCTCCAGAAGACCAGAGAAACATATGACTTGGTAAGTTTCACTTCCTTATATGCTCATAGGCATGGTGAATGTTCATTATAGCATACAGTCAATTATCACATAGCCAGTGATAGTCTATAGAAGAGGGAATATGATCTCTCATAGAGAATATTGTGATGTCTATGATTTTAGAAATGTGGATGTGTAAACTAATGTACAGAAGAGGGACATAAGATTTCAAGGGGCTTTAATTGGGTCCTATAGAAAAAGCTATTCAAACATCTAAGCTCCGTGAGGGCAAGGACCATTTCCTTGTCATCTTTGTTTTCCTAGTACTACCACAGTACTTAATCTTTGAGACTAGTCAATACATTGGACTACTGAAGAAATGCTTTTGCTTGGATTTGAAGCAAAATTTTATTATTTGAAGGAGACTGAAAAAAAGGATCAGGGAACAGTGAGACAAGTTCTCTTCTGTGGTGAAAAAATATAAATAGTACACTCATCCAGGACTGGGTCAGGGACAGGCTTTATTAAACTCTTGTCTTTTTTTGGTCATTTGTTTGAAGGAAATAAAGGGTAGTAAAAACTGCACAGTCAGAGACATTATCTGAATTTCGAGGTTTCTGTCCATCTGTCTCTCATCTTTCCCTTCCTCACCTACATTTCTTACACCCTAGCTGAGTACTCCTACTCTTGCCAATGTTTCTTATTTCTCCATCCCACGCTGTACCCCTTTACTGATTGTTCTGTCTGTTAGAATCTCCCACATAATGGTGCTGGGATAGAGTTTTTTAGGGTGTTAGCAATTTAGAGCTGACTAATGGTCTGGAGGAGGAAGAAAACAGAAATATTCTAGGCTACATGCATGAGTAAGAGCTTCTGGCTAAGAAAGTGGAATTAAGTTATAAGAATAACCTGGATGAATTTCAATTTAAGTGTGCAAGTATAATGAAAACTGTGATTTTATATTGGTGGGTTCCAAACTATCAATTATAATCCAGGAACACAATCTAGATGTCACTGCAGATTGTTCCTAGATATATTAGCTGAATGGGCTACTATGATCTAAGGGAGGACTAAAATGATGGGCATCTTCAAGAAGGGGATTAGAAGCAACTTAAAATTTTATTCTAGCTAATGCATATCCATGTTGGGACAGTATATGTAGCGGTTCATGGTTCTGGTCAATGCACCTCAAAAAAGATTTTAAAAGAGCATGAAAAACAAGGAATTGGAAGAGAAATGATAAAATTTATGAAATTAAGGCTGGTATAATCACAGGCTTGTTTGCAAATCCTAGAATGCTGGGCTGAAGCCCCTCTAGCCCTACTCTACTTCTCATAGAAATTTAAACTGGCTCATTTTGGAAAATACAAAAGAAAAACTACTGATAAAACTACTGTTTATTAAGGGCTTCCTGTGTGTCAAGTGCCATGTCAAACTCTTCAAATGCATTAACCTATTTAATACCCTTAGTAACTCTATGGAGTATTAATATACTCAGTTTACAAGTGAGTTTAAATATTATGCTTAAAATTTGGAGGTGCTACTGAAGGACTTTATGCGAGAGATCCATTAGCAGATTTTTTAAAAGAATTTTGTGACAACATTCAGGAGGAAGAATTGGACTTGAACTAAGGTCAACTCAAATGAGGGAGATTAGTTAGGAGACCATTGCAGTCATCATAGAGAATGATGATGGTGGTGAGAAGTTGGTGTTGGTAGAAAGCATGGAAAGGAGGGGACACAGAGGAGAGTTTTCAGGATGGAAAAGGGAAGGGAAATATGTGGGATGATTCTCAGCTTTCTGAATGGAGGTAATGGTTAAACATGGTGGGTTTATCAGGAGTAGATATGAGTTTAAGGTGTGGGTTCAATCTGCCCCAGGACAGTCTTTAATTCTAAGCTCATGTGGGATAAGCTCCTTTCTATCCCCCAACACAACTTGGAATATGCAAAAGTAACAAACAGAACGTCTGGTCCCTCTCTGATTAAGTGAATTTTCTCTTTGCTCTCTCTCTAGGAAAATCCATTCCCTACTTGAAAGGATAGCCTCAGATTTATTCCACCCTCGTTTCTGCCTTTGGCTAGAATTCAAGGAGATAAGCTAAATACATGCAGTGCCTTTTCAAACCATTTTTCATGATCTTAGAGGATATGTGGTGCAGGGTTTCCAGGAGGAATATCTAGTAGAAGTGCTCTCTTTTCTAGTCTTTCGTGGTCACAGTGGATTTTAGGTACAGGGCTTGGGGAAGTGAAACCTAGGACCTAGGGTTCTGAGGAGAAGAAGTCACTCTAAGACCCTGATGGGCATTTGCTATTGACGGTACATTCTGATAGTGTTGAAAGGATATCAACCTCAGATATCTTTTATCTTTCACCTAGGTCACTATTCCTCATTGGATCCTTAGGGAGCTATTTCAAGAATATTTGAAGAGAAAATATAGGGCTGGGCTTCTTCCTTGACCTGGACTCACCTCTTCAATGGCTGGGTAATTATTTCCACAAATTTGTCTTTTAATTTGTCACTACTTTCCCTCTCAGATCTATCCTTGCCCTGAATCCCAGGGTCCTGGAGTAACACCTCTGTATCACCAAAGAAGAGAGTAGTAAAGGTGATGACTCTGAGCAACTGGCCAATAGCTGAACACTGATGGCCCTCAAGGTCTAGAGCATTGCTCAGAGGATGGACACACCCTTTACTGAAGGCTTTCATCCAGTCTACTCTTTCGTGGTTGACTCATCACACCTTTCTTTCCTTTGCCTAGCTCTTTCAGACCTAGACATCCCTCAATGCTAAAGCCAAATTCCACAGCTGTGACTGAGTTCCTCTTTGAAGGTTTCTCTAGCTTTGGGTGGCAACCCAGGCTTGTCTTCTTTGTTGTCTTTCTAATTTTGTACCTGCTGACTCTCTCTGGCAATGTCATCATTGTGACTATTATTCGCCTGGATCATCACCTCCATACTCCCATGTACTTTTTCCTGAGCATGCTGTCCATCTCTGAGACCTGCTACACTGTGGCCATCATTCCCCATATGCTTTATGGCCTCCTGAATCCTTACCAGCCCATTGCTATCCAAGGCTGTGCCACTCAGCTCTTCTTCTATCTCACCTTTGGTATCAACAACTGCTTCCTGCTCACTGCCATGGGATTTGATCGCTATGTGGCCATCTGCAAACCCCTACAGTATTCAATGATCATGGGTAAAGAGGCCTGTGTCCAGTTGGCATCTGGTTCTCTGGAAATTGGCCTGTGCATGGCCACTGTCCAGGTCACATCTGTATTTGGCCTGCCCTTTTGTGATGACTTTGTAATCTCTCACTTCTTCTGTGACGTGAGACCCCTGCTGAAGCTGGCCTGCACAGACACAACTGTCAATGAGATCATCAACTTTGTTGTCAGTGTCTGTGTCCTTGTTCTACCCATGGGCCTAGTCTTCATCTCCTATGTCCTCATCATCTCCACCATCCTTAAGATTGCTTCAACTGAGGGTCGAAAGAAGGCCTTTGCCACCTGTGCCTCCCACCTCACAGTGGTCATCATCCACTATGGCTGTGCCTCTATCATCTATCTCAAGCCTAAGTCCCAGAGTTCCCTGGGGCAGGACAGACTCATCTCAGTGACCTACACTGTCATCACTCCCCTGCTGAACCCCCTTGTGTACAGCCTGAGAAACAAGGAGGTCAAAGATGCTCTGTACAAAGCCATGGGACAAAAGCCTCTCTCCTCTTAATGAGGAAACGTTATTGAAGGACTTTTCTTTGATTTTATAAATGTGTATTAATTTTAATTCTGTTCCAATAATGCCTTTAAGTATGGGATCAACAAGAATAGACTATATTGAATTGGGTGCTAACATTAGAGGCTTCCATATGAGCCAGTCATGGTTCTCTATGCCCTCCTTCAGAGAGGACAGAAAACGACTTGGCATACACTTACAAACATAAGGGAAAGATTTACCTGCCTGGATCACTCATATCCATGTTCTGTCACACACATGCACACAGCTACACATACCCTCAGGATATATTGAATTATACAACTCCATTAAGACACAAAATCCAGCAGGGTCTAAACTGCTAATGAACAGGACAGACTCATCTCAGAGAGTTGAAGGTTTGGAAACCACCTCAGAAAGACTTGTTTTTGTTAAGGGTATAGGTTACTTTTTAACAAGTAAGTGAGGAGACACACATGCATATCCTTTTCTGTGGACATTGAAAGCGTTCTTGTAATCTGTTTTTGCCACTTGCTAATATCCCATCACAGTCTGAGGAATCTTCAACAGGTTGGATACACACTTTCCAAGGAGTAGAACTGCCCTAACTGATCATTCCTGGGAATGAGGAATGCAAACGTGGGAAAGCATGAAATCATCAGCTACCGAGAACCCAGAGGTTAGTTGTCCATAGTCCCGAGATGCCTCAGTGAGAAAACTCCAATTGTAAAGGAGAATATGCTGAAAAGTTCAACACTTTTCACACTTCCAACACAACAGTGAAAGAAGATTGAGATTAGAAGGAACCAAACAAAAGTATGGTTCCTTTTTCAGGGTAGACTTGAACTTTTTGAAATAGTGTTATAAATGTAAGCACTTTAAGTATAACTTCCGAAAATATTTATTAATGAACAGAAGTCAGAAGCTTGACTCAAATAAAAATTTTTCCAGTAATCTCCTAAGCCTGCAGAGGCTAATCTTCAGAAATTTTTTCTTAGATACTCCCAACTTAGAATCTGAGTTAAAAACAGCATTTCATGTGTGAGCGTCACAGAAGATGAAAGCATTTGCTCTGGTGCGGGGGAGGTACTCTGTCCCTCATCCTTCCACTCCACTCTGGCCTTCTATACTGAGGAACAAGCATAACCTGAGTTTCAAACACAGCTCCTGCAGGATTCCAGTCCAGCTGATCCCATGGGGTGACCCTGCAGAGACAAGATACCACTTGTGAGAGTGTCATGAAGTCAGCTGAGTGCTGAGGAGGGCAGAAGTCAGTGGAAATTAACTAATCTTCTAAATCAAGTTAACATGTTCTGCTTTGCAAAATACACTGGTGTGTGAAGTCTGACCAGAGATAAAAGATATCTTTGCCTTTGTGTCAAGACTTCTAGAAATGATAAAGTCAGTTCACTTCTGTGAGGATAGCCAAAAATAATTATAAAAAAATTTTTGCTTAGTAGTTCTGCTGATAAAGCTGTTAGGTAAAGCTCTGATGACCAGTGGCACATTCTCTTCCATGCCAAGTTGTGTTTAGTGGATGCTGTGGCACACTACCCAGCTTGTGCCCCTTCAAGACCCACACGTTCATTCCCCCAGCTGCTGGGAGTGTCCTGGGCTGACAGGTCTCAGTTGAGTCCCTCTTCAGGAATTGCCCTTCCTAAAGAGAGGCCTCCTCCAAAGTCACACCCAATCACCAGGGACAGATTGCTTCCAATGACTTGTCTATTTCAGGGTATAAAGGCTGGCCCCTTACCTCAATTTAAGACGATTACAAAGGGCTCTCCTGGCTCCAGGGCTCTCATCTGCGAGGTGGTTTGAACGGGGTCCTTTTTGTTTTTTTGAGGAAGATTAGCCCTGAGCTAAGTAACATCTACCACCAATCCTCTTTTTGCTGAGGAAGATTGGCCCTGAGCTAGGATCTGTGCCCATCTTCTTCTATTTTATGTGTGGGATGCCTGTCACAGCATGACTTGAGAAGCCGTGTGTATATCCACACCTGGGATCTGAACCAGCAAATCCCGGGCTGCCGGAGCGGATTGCATGCACTTAACTGCTAAAGAACCGGGGTGGCCCGTGGGGTGGTTTGAAGTTTCTGCTGCAACTGCATCACATTTCAACTTCTCCCTCTGCCAGATTTTGCTTCCTTCACTCCCACACATGTGTTGATGCCGAGAGCACTTCCCTAAGAAACATGTTACATTCAAATCTCTATTTCAGAGTCTGTTTCTGGGTATCCCAATCTGCAACATTTCAGGATCCCATTTCTAGAACAGCAGTTGGCAAGTGGAGAACCCAAACTTTCAGCCTTGACATATTCTAGCGAAGGCAGAAAGTCAGTGGATCCTACATTTTAATAAAAAAAAAATTTCATCCTATTAATTGAACAATATTTACTGTGCCTCAATTTAGTCGGTGGCAGTGCAGTACTGTCTTCTTGGAAACTGGTTTAAAAAGTAAAACTTTGAATTTTTCTCAGCATCCACAAGAAGTCATTCTTTTGTCTTCAAAAATTTTTCTACAAGCAATTTAAATTTCATTGTAGCCTGGTGCCCTTACCTTGCAGTAAAATTGCTCACCACTCTCAGTGATATTTTAAAAATTGCAAATAACAAGAAAGAACTAAAAGTGAGCATCTGTCCTTCTAATTTTCAAGAAGGGAAAAAGTGTAGGTGCTGTAAGTAATGTGTACATGTGAATTTGACAGTGATCTTGCGCACATTTATAGAGTAAAAGGACTGTGATGGGAAATGTTGTGGAGATTTGTGAAGCACCAGATGGAGACTTGAGCTTGGTAAGTAACTGTCCAGAACTGGACAGGCAACTTAAGGCAGGAGGACAGTATTACTCTCTGAGGTTATCTAGTGACCCAGGCTGGTAGGTAGCTCTGTCATTCTCAACATAAACTCCCATCTCTGGGCTCAAGGAGATGTTCCCATTTCCCAACAATGGTTCCATTTCATATTTAATGAGAAGAGAGGAAGAGCAGAGCCTTTCTTCAAGTACTCAATTCCCCAAAATACTGACAAGGTAGATCTTTTGTCTGAGTTTTCACTCTTGAGGTGGCCAAGGAAATTTGTCTTCCGTTGGCCACTGGTAGGAAGCTATTGACTTGATATTCAAAAAACTAGTCCTTAACTACTGGGAGTTCATGATGATTTGTGGCAGCCAAGTTGGATTAGCAATTATGGGAGAGAAAATATGCTTTATGGACTGGCCCCAAGGGTGAACTAGCGGGGAATTACTTCTATTCTACTTGTTTGTACAACAAATATACTCCCTCTCTGGCATAGGGAGATTTCATGTATATTACAATAAAAAGACTCTTTTATAAATGCCATACTTTGAGGGTCCATGAAATACTCAAGCCCTAATTCTGTGTTTCACATTCCCAATGGAACAGGAGACGTAAAAATATCAAGAAAAAATATTTAGAAATAAATGGTAGACGTAAGTCTGGGGAAAAACCTGAAATTCAGATACATGGAAAAGCACAGTAAAGGGAGAGAACAGTGTTTGAAGGATGAAGGGAAAACACACTGGAACTTCTTAGAGAATTCATTCTGAGTCTTTGTGCCTGGATAGGCACCACATAGAAACTGGGTTCTCAAGTAGTGAATGACAAAATGTCTGGTTCAAAGGGAGCTTAGAGACCACCTACTCCAAACCCCTCTTGTTACAAAGAAGAAACGGAATCTCAGAGAGTAGCAAGGAACTTGCCCCAATCACACAGCTAGTTAATAACAGCTTTAACTTCCAGGTTTGTGTTCTATCTATAGCCCTTGCAAGCTTGGAGCGAGGATAAAATGGGAGGTGAAAGTGAATTGTAACACTCAAGAAACCAGAAAATCCCTCAGAAGATATTTCTCGAGCTGATGAAGCCTGGACTTTCTATCTATGTTTAATATCTTTCAATTCTTAACTCTGCGTCATTTGGCCTCAGGCCAAATAAAGGAGTAAGTTTCTTCTCTCTAGCCTGATGTGTAGCTGTGTACAGAATACTGCGAAGCAAGATGTTAATGAGTGTTCTGCAAGGCTGTGGTACCACGGCTATATCCCATAGTAGACCTCCTATCTTTTCTTAAGGGCAGAGGAAGTGTCCAGGAACACCACCAAGGAACCTCCTATAGGGACATTTTCTGGTCTGCTGTTACAGGAAAAATCTCTTCTCTGCTTACCAGGCCTGTTTACATAAAGCCAAGTGACAAGGCTGTTCACTGGGAATCTGGTCATTTCTTACCTCTCTGATATGATTTAATGAAAAAAAAAAGTAGAGAGTGTTAAGGAGGTTCATACTATATGACTATATAAAAAAATAAAATCTCCAATAATTTCTCTCTGCTTTATGGCCCAAAAACATCCTTTCTAGAAAATGGGACTTAGTCTCATGGATATATACAAATTTTCCCCCTAGATTCACTTCCTCCTGATGTTATTAATTGTTGTGAAACATAAATAAACTATAGGTGCTCTGATCTCTCATTTGCCATTGTGAATTCATGATCAGCACTGACAATATGCCTCTTCTCTTCCTTAATGCTTTCCCCAAACCCCCAGTATAACTGTCACTATGAGTGGGGATGGTGTGGGGATGGGAGAACAAAGATTGGGTCTTTGCCTGAGATCGCATTCAGTCTTGGACTGTTTTCAGAGCTGAGAGTTCTGATTATTATTATTCATTGGAATTTCTCTAAGATGCTTCATATGGGTGTTGTAAGAGGATATTTGAGATTTAGGTTTGGGAGAGATTAAAGAGGTGAAACAATCACAGGGGAATCTTACACTGAGCCCTATTCCCTGAGTCCTATGGCTCAAGACTACCCCAAATTCTGCCAAGAACTAGAAACTCATAGATAATAAGTTAAAGAGAGAGCATAAAAATGATCAATCTCATTAGCATCCTACCATGTCTTCTTGTTCCTAGCTCAGACTTTTAATGGTCAAGAGAGAACATTTTTAATCTATAACTTCATGATTCTTGTCTCTAGAAGCAAAGAAGAAACGAGTTAGCCTTAAATACTTAGAAGCGTCATATTACGTGGTTTCATACTTCTTTTTTCAAATTGTACTTCTCTTTTACACATGCTAATAAATGAATCTATTCATTCTTATATTTATTTAAGTGATGTTTATTGAGCACTTACTATTACATGCCACTTAACCAGTTCTAGTTAGTTTAATGATGCAATTCTGCAAAGCCGTGGGCATAGACCTTTCTATGTACATTATGATCTGTGTTTGACAACTGAAAAGCAATTGCTGATGCCAGGAAGAAATTGCTGTTGCAAAGGTTTCTTGAGCAGTGACATCAGTTCTTTCTCGGGTCTCACTTAAGGATGGGGGTCCATAAGTTTTCTGCCTCTCCTGGTCCTCTTAATCTTCAAGAGAAATGTTAACTGCTGCTGGGTCGAGACAAACAATCCTGTGTCCACAGCAAACAGAATCACCACCAACAATGGAATAATAAATTGTAGCCAGTAGCGTTTGCTTTGCTCAGCTGTAGTGGAAGATAGATGCAACAAGAAACATAACTTATATTAGGAATCAAAGAATGAGGTTCAGGGTTTCATCCTCCCTAAGAGAAGGGCCCACCCTGGTCCTTCATCTTCTAACATGATATGGCATCCAGGAGCGGAGAGAAAACACTCACAAATTTGAGTTCCTAAGTCTGTGCTCTCTGAGCCCTAGGGAGTCCTGAGTATTTCCCCAACAGCCCCTGTATAACAGTTCCTCTAGCCAACGTGTCCAAGGGGAAGGTCATAGGAAAGAAGATCCCTTTCTTGGAGCTGACAAGACCAATGTCCACACATGGTATGGGGGGTGGAAAAGAGACAGAGTGAGGGCAGGGGATCAGCAGTGCCTTATTTCTCAATCATTCAATCACCATTTAGTCCATGCATGTTGGGTGAAATGAGGATACTGGACTAGATCCTCTTTAAGTTGCCTTCCAATTCCACTATTTTGTGATTCTGTTACTCTATTTATAAGGTATTGATTTTTGCTATTATTCTAGAATTGTAGAGCCCCGGAATATTATAGCCAGAAAACACTTAGAGATCACCTAGACTAGTGGCTCTCAACACGGGCTGCACATTACCATCAGTTAAAAGAGCTTTTGAAAATACTATGCCCCGGCCTCACTCCAAAACAATTAAATTGGAACTTTAAGGGATGAGATACAGCAATATTTTTTTAAAATTCCCCAAGTGATTCTAATGGAGTCTAGACCAAACCTTTTATTTTACAGATAAGGATCCAGTGACAATTAAATAGCACTTAGGTCTCAAATTAGTTAGCAGAGAACTGCCAGTAGAGCTTAATTCTGCTTTTTGGTCTCATGCTTTTCTAGACATTACTATGAACAAAAGCTCTAGTTTCCTCCTTCCAAGGCAAATATTTCAAAGACTCCCTCTCTTATGTGAGTTTGGAAAGAGTAGTCATTTTCATTGGCTATGGAGGCAGCCCACCTTCCTATCGTTTTCTCACAAGCCTTCTCTCTCACCTCCCAATACACAAGCACACAGCCTATTGACTTGTTGTTTTCCTTTCCTAGCCCTCTTAGGTTGGAATAGACACTTTCAGCTCTTTATAGCCTTTATTCCTTCAACTTTGAAACTCTCTTTCAATTGGATAAATAAATATAAGTGTTCTCCCCATGAGCAAAAGATGACTTTGAGGTCAAAACAGTAATTGCAATCTTTTATGCTTGGGTAGTGCTTAATGGTTTACTAATCCATTTCACAAATATGACCACATTTAATCTTCATAAAAATTCCATAATGTGAGCAGATATTACTATTGCCGTTAAACAAATAAGGAATCTAAGACAGAAATTGAGGGATATACTATACTCCAGGTCTCCTCATTGCAAGTCTAGGAGAATTTCCAGAGTATGGCAGCTGCCCTCATTCTACAAGCTGCAACCATGTCAGGCTTAGGTGTTCTCTCTCCCTTCCCCTGCTATGGACTCCCTCCCTTCCTTTACCAACTCACCTTTTTTTACAGTAATGTTGAGGTAATCAGAGGTATAGCGTTCACTTGTTCGCTTAAAGTTAAAAGCACCCTCGCAGTAATAGGTGCCACTGTTTTCTGTTGTGGCACTTTTAATGGAGAAGTTTTTGTTCTCATACAAGTACTTGAGGGGTTTGCCATCCTTGTAGTAGATCACCTTGAAGACGTCCCAATTCTTCCAGCCATGGCACCTGAGAACGAGGGTCTTACCCTCTATGACCTCCTCAGCAGAGGCCTGAAGGAGCAGCCAGTCTGAAGAGCATTCATTACATTATTTATTTAACAATGAACGAATAGATAGATACATAAAATAAACTAAAAAATGTCATGGATAGAGTGTGTATCAGAAACCATGGTTTATCATTAACTCATTTCTTGGCTCATAAGGTCAACAAAAAGTCAACACAAAATAATGCTTAGAGCTTGTCTTCTACATTGACAAATCCTCTCTGCTTATAAAAAGTAAGTCGGGGGACCATAAAATCTGACATTTCTGCTGATCTCATCCATGGAAGATCTGAAACCCGGTATTCCCTTCAGACTCATTGTTGCTAGTTCTAGTCAGTAAGGGGGAAATAAACCTACTCTACTTGGAGACCCTCAGCCTAGGAGAGTGTCTATTTTGTTCTCTCTTACCTTGTAGGAGCTTCCCAGTTCTGCTATTAACCATAGCTGGCCCCTAAACTTCCTCAAAACATGTATCATGTTTAAATTAATTATTTGTGTAATTATTTATTTAATATCCTCTTCCCCATTTGGCTCTATACTTCAAAAGGTCAGAGGCTATGTCTATTCCTTATATTATATCCTCAGTGCCTAACACAACACCTAGAAGTTGGTAGGTACTCAACAAATATTTGTCAATAATGACCCAGTAAAAGATAAGAGTCAAGTTCTATGGGTAATATCACTTTAAGAATTGAAAAGCATTTGCCAAAGGATAATTTTGAATGTAAATATGGCTAGGTTGTGCAAGCATATTTTATTTAGGAGCAATCCTTGAGGACTTTTCTAGAATCTACTCCAAAGAAATGAAGAAGCTATTCTACACTCCTTTAGGTTGTATTTGGAATTTGCATATTGATGTTGAAACATATTTTTTCACTCAAGAGAAAAATATAAAGTATGTTTATACTTTAAAATATATTTATATTTAAAAATATAAAGTAAAATATAACAATGACCAAGCCATTCAAATGAAATCATTAGTTTGTTGATTCAATATTTACTAACTAACCCACATATGCCTAAGCATGCTGCGCTAGTTGTTGGCAGTAGGGGAGTGATAAAGATGAAGCAAACATAAGACTTGTTCTTAAGTAAGAGTAGAGGACATGAGGAATGTACACAGATATCGTTCAAAATGAAGAGTACAACCTAATATTCAGATCATGGCACAAAGAAATTGCAGAGCAAATCTTTAAATTAAGCTTCTTGATCCTATTTCAGATACACAGCTCTTTACAAAGTTCACATATCCAACATGCCATTTGACCATACGATATACACCTATGTCGAAAAGACAGTCAGAGGTGAAATAAAGTAGAGGAATAACATTGGGAGATGGCCAGAATATTGAAAGAAGCCAGAAGGAGTAGATGTGGAAGAATGAGATGAACAGATCTTGAGTGAGAGATCCTGTGTCCCACCTTGGTACCCTAAGCCTTGAAATAACTTTCTTTCTCCTCATCTTCATGTGGCCCATTCATCTCATTGAAGAATCTATATTTGCATAACCCTGGAACTTACCACTGAAAACTTCTAGGTGCACAGCTTCACTCAGGTTCAAGTCATTGTTCCGACATCTGTATTCCCCACTGCTCCGGTGTGAGGCATTAGTGATGTTCAAACTTGAAGTTGTCACTTCTAAAGTGGTGTTGTTGTAGGTCCACTCAGTGGAGTTGCCTTTAAGGGGCTTGTTCTTATTACATGTAAGAGTCACATTCTCTCCTCGAAATATTCTATTCCATGGGGGATTCAAGGACACTGTAGATTTCCGGATGGCTTCAGAAGATCAAATTATGGAAAAAGATATAGAGGGAAAAAAATCATTGAAAACTGGCTAGACTCCAAAATACAGACATACAAATAGTGAGACAATCAATGGTCAATCTACCCTTATGCTGCTGGTGATAAGACCCTGTCCTGATTCCTAGGATTAAAGGAAGAAGGAAACAATGTTGTGGCCCCAGGGAGCTCCCAACCTTGGGAGGAAGACAGGATACTAATGCAAGATATTAAAAAACAAACAAATTTACTGTGTGATGCAGGATAACTCACTCTAATTCTCTTGATTTTGGTTTCAGGATCTGTCAATGAGGACTGCAATCTCTTTTCAGGCAGAACCAATATCTGTCCTGTTCAACCATAGCTCAGTACAGTAGCTGGTACATAGTAAGTGTTCATTAAATATTTATTGAGTGAATAATGAATGAATAAAGGTGTTGGACTAGATGAAATATAAGATCTCTGCCAGCTCTAAATTTTTATAACTATTTAATTGTGAGTGTATATGGAGTGAACAATTTGTGTCAATTCTGGAAGGTAGTGAGAAACACCAAGAGAATCAGTTTTAAAAGGCTTCTAAGAACAAACAGATGAGACCAATATTCAAACAGCAGCCAAGCAAGTGGCTAGGTGGTGATGAAGAAAAGGTGATACAGTCAAAAGAGAACCAGACTTGGATCCAAGGGACTTATGTTAGAATCTAGTCCTTTGTTGTCTACGCAACCTCCAGAAAATCACTTAATCTGAGTTTCAGCATCCTCAGTTATAAAATGGCAATAATAATAATAATGAAGGTGATGTAAGAATTGAATGAGATTATGTGATAGTGTTTGGAAGAGAGGCTGAGACTCAGATGTTCAACAGACATGGTTGTTGGCATAAAAAGAGGAGGAAGTGACTTAAAAAATGAAATGATATGTGAGAAGATTTTGAATGAGGGAAAAGAAGGAAGACAAAGCAAGGTAGAAATGAGAAGCAAGTTGGACAGGGAGGAGTAGATTCACAATCATTAGCAAACAGAGGTGACGGGATGAAGGGAAACAGTGAGGGAGAGCAACGCCCAGACACACTGAACTGCAGAGGGAACAAGGACAAAGGACTCACCTGCTGGCACGCCATCCAGAGCTGTAAAAGTCCAGAGAGGATAAGTTATTGTCTATCCCCAGCCTTCTGGGACTCCTGAAGACTGAGATCTGGGTATATGGTGGTGAGGTCTACATCCATGGAGTTTTACGGGCCAAGCCTCTTCTCAGGAATCTGACCCAGGGAAAGAAGGCGCTTCTGTCTTTCCTCTGTCCTCCCTCCCTTGCTCTCTGGGCAATAACAGAGCGATTTCAAGGACACAGCCTTTCAGTCTGGCTTCTGCCTTTGGCATTGCTCAGCTCAGTTTCCTCTGCTCTCCAGCTTGTCTCCACTACAGAATCCCTGGGAAATGCCCCATAATTTGCATATGTCCTAGAAAAAGTCACCACTAAAACCGTCAAAGTCCCCAGCTGTTCCCCAGATCCATTTTGGCCCCTCCAGGAATAGTAACTGAACCTCTACTTACAGAAGAGCAGAAAAGTTATCCACAGCAGGGCAGGGCTTCCCATGGGAGCAGGCATCTCCTCTGTGGCCTCTAGGTGCCAACTGGGCTGGAGAGGTCTAGAGACTTAAAACAGACCTGAAACCAAAAAGGGGAAGGAAATGTTTTCTGTATCATATCTGATTGACTCATTAGCTGTGCCTAGGTTTGCCATCTTCTCTGGAGATAATATTCAGAGTGGTGCCTAATTGGGCAATTTTATATAGACCCCCCCTTACTGCATTCCCCACCCCACTCCACATACAGATCTGAAATCTGGTGGAAGAGAGACAAAGGGCTATGCACACAGTCACAGGACTTTCTTAAAGTGTCAATCAATGCAATTTAGAAAAGTAGGGTGCAGGGGAGAGCAGAATAAAACAATAATAGTTAACTATTCAGTACCTAAAATATATAACAGACACTATGCTAAATGAAATTAACAAATAAAATAAATCTGATATTTCATTCATTTCTTACAATGATCCTATGAAATAAAGTACCATAGTTATCTACATTTTATAGACAGGAAAACTGGAGCTTAGAGAGGTTAAGTAACTTGTCTTAGGGTACTACCTACTAAATGGCTAATTTGGGATTCAAACGTATAAAAATCTTGCCCCAGAGTAAAAGTCTTAATCATGATGATATACTGTTTATGCATGTACACACATATGACTAGCAATTGCTGAAATTCTGTTGTGGTTCTCCGGAGCTACCAACCCTCCTGTTATCTAATTTCCTGCCAGTCCATTAGTGTGCAAATCAACAAATTGTCATCTGATTTCCTGATGATCCAGTATCTGACTAACCAAATTAGAGACATTTTCAGAGACTCCTTCTCTCCTACTGGCCCTGTTGGGGCTCACAATACAGGAAGGCAGATGTTAAACCATAACTTACAGGGAAATAGGTCATATAATTTATTTTCTTTTCTTTCCCAGCTTTTGTCCATTTTTCTCTTTCTAATCTTCCAGCATGATCAACCTTTCTCCTTTAAATCCACATTAGTTCTCTTTCCTCCAGGACTTTTTTTGACTAATTCATTTGTTTTTTAGCTCTAAGTCAGAGTTGGTCACCTTCTTCCAGGATTTGGTATTGGTAATGATAGTGGAGATGATAAGTCCATAAATATCTATGCTCTGCCATTTACAAAGATTCTCATATGCAGTATTATATTTGATCCTTTCCCAAACTCTGAAATAGGCAGGGGCAATATGGAGTAAGCGAGGCCGCATTCTATCACACCAGGATTTCCTCACAGACTGTTGAACTGTCTATTGAATTAAACATAAAGTTGGTCCACGTAAAGATCTGACCAAAGCTTCTAGCTTCTATCGAATATGGAGCTAAAAAGATTTATAAACAGAAAGTTTCAGATAAAAAAGATTAGTGACTGGTCCCAGGTCATGCAGTGTTTTAGTGACAAATATTTACAGAAAGAAGCAAGTTATTTTGAAAAGTGTAAGTTGTTTGTATTTAAAGATCTGAATTCAAATACTGCTACTATTTATGTGATCAAGGTTTATATGTAAAATAGGTGCAATAACATTGTCCAGATCACAGCTTTATTATGAGGTTTAATAAGATAATAAATACGTAAAGTGCATTGCACAGCATCTGGTATGTAAAAAATGCTCAATAAATATATCTTCCTCCTTCTTTATTACCATTATTTATTAAAAACTTTTAGGAGAAACATGCATTTCAACTGGATTAAGGCAATTGGCAACCTACATAGGATGCTTTATTTGATAACTAGTATCTTATGCCAGTATAATTTATGTAAGCAATCTCACTCCTCTCCATAGCCAGGAAGAAGAGAGCATGATAAGGAAAGAATAGAGGACAAAAAGTTCTTTGATGGAGAGGAGGAGAGGAGGAGAAAGAAGTAGGAAAAATAGTTTTTGAGGTGCTATTGGAAGGCAGTATCTGAACACCAAGCTCCTGGAAGAGACAGAGACAGATTCTATTTTACACCTTGTTGAGAGTTTGTCCAGGGAATCTATGGGGTATTCTTTTTTCCTAGGACAGTGATCTTACAATGAAATTGTCCTTCACAGACAATCACTTTACTGTGATTCCAATTATTTAAAGACTTCCTCTTAAGTCTCCATGCTGTCCAAATATCTCCTACTTGAGTGGGAAGTGGAGTGGAGCACATCAACAGGCACTATTTCCTCACTTGGAGAGTTAGAGACTACTTTCATTTGCTTCACCATCCTAAAGCTTTTGCTTCAGTGTCCAGAACTGAAATAAAGCTGGTGTTTTGGTAGCAGTGACAGAAACAATTTAGCAGATTCAACAAAAGCAGTTCATTAAAACTTAAAAAAAGAAACTCAAACCACTCATCTATCTACCCCTAAAAAGAAACCCCCAAAAACAACAAAGTCAACAACATCAAGAAGAATAAACCATACTCTAATTCCCATAGTATACAACTACAGGAACCCAAAGGAACAAAAGGAGAATTCAGAAGGAACATATGAACCCTAAGATTAAACAATAACCCTGGCATAACTGGTTGATGCACCAGTTGAAATCCACACATCTTTTATCTTATCGAAAAAAAAAAAAAGTCCTCCAAATTTTATATCCACTCTCTGGACAGAGTGTGCTGTTAATTTCTTGGACCCAGCCTGTCAATATCAGGGACATGTGCTCATTGAGATCAATAGAGTGTGTCTTAGCCTCACTTCTTACAACAAGCACTCATATGTTCAACACTCATATAAACAGCACCTCTATCCCCTAATTTCGACGTGTTCTTGATTCTCAGAAACCTTAAGCTCTATTTCACTTTGTAGCAGTGGGGAAATGAAACTCAATTGCATCAGTTATGCATGAACCATAGAAACTATCCACTGTGAGCTGTCCAGAGACACAGAGAGGCTTTTGACAGGAACTTTTATGATATGAGACATACTGGCAGAGTAGCTATCAGTTCACAGGGTGTCTGAGCTTTGGTGCCCTTGCCCAAAATTGGGAAACAGAAAGAAAAGCCAATCTATTGGCTTTTTTCCTCTCTACGTTCTTCAAAAACAGGCAAAGTCCATATAAAATTGGATGTGACATGATGAAAGAGCAAAATAACTGTATGCTTATGGTGTGTATGTACCTGATAAATACTGATCTCTCCTTGAGGAGTAGGTGCAAGGCTAAGCATGTAACATATCTTATCTATCTTGTTCCTCCCACTAACTTTATGTGGTTAAAGATTGAGGAAACTAATGCTCAAAGAGGTTAAGTGACTTGTCCACGAACACATGGTTGCTAAGTGAAAGAGTTAGGATGTGAAACTTGGCAAGCTGGCTGAAGAGCCTACACTCATGACCACTTCCATGTAATATATATCCTTATTCATCCAATCTACACATTGTGCTTGAAATGCACATGGATTCATGGTCCCCACACATAAAGTCACTGGATTCCCACAGATCCATAACCCACAAAAAAGAAAATCATTGATCTATTCCAACCTCTTGTTCTACATTTCTTTTTCTTGATTTTAGGAGATGCCTTCTCAATACACAGCCATACAATGCTATTGGCACTGTTGGCATATTAGTTATGTATAGTTCATAGATGTGCTGAAAAAAGAGAGAGAAGAGAGAGAGATTCTTGCCTTTTTACTCTAGATTCTTAGGGCCAGAAGGACATCAGCTCCTTCTGCCACCTTCAATAAGGGTCTGCTCAGAAAGAGTGGGTGCTGGCTGCCTGGTGAATTTTCACAATAAAGTTAGCGGCTTTAATACTTTTATAATTTGTTGTCTTGACCTGAATGGTTACCTGCTTTGAGTGGATCCAAAAGAAATAAATGGAGGCTCCCAGGACTCCCAAAGTAGACGCCACTCAGAAGGAGATGGAGACAGGGGTTATGCAAGCTACACCTTGGGTGTGGACAGAGATTCTTCTCCCAAGAAAAGAAAAATGAGATTTTAAGAAATAATCCCAAGGATGATTTTCTTTCCTCTCCATTTTTAGAGACCAACTTCTTTCTAATATGGAAGGCAGAATCGGTAGAATTTTTCATAGAAATAAGAATTTGAATGGACAGTGACTGCAAAAATATTTCCACACATGATTTTAATAACAAAATATGCTATGGCTCAAATTCAAAGGTGGCTATACTATTTGGATATTACAAATTGATATAGCCAGGGCTAAGGTCCTACAGACTGTTTTCAGGCCAGTCCTACCAGATAGCCAGTTAAAGGTTGTCAGTGGAAGCCCAGAGGTCAAAGGGCCTGAGTCAGGTACATGGCCATATTCTGAGTGCACATAAAAGTATGATAAACTGGGAAAAGATTTCCTAACCAGTGTTACAATTCTTGGCTATCACCTAACATTATAAAATATAGAGAAAGTCCTTCAATAGGTGTCCTAAAATTTCTCAGCTGGCTGGACCACTGACTGAGCCTAATTCACACTCTTTTATAGTGTGCATTGTGGGCATCTGTAATATCAAGCTGCTTGTCTTTGAGATGTGTAACTTACCATTCACTTTCCAGATGAGGCATCTTTGTGGCATCTTGTAGTTAGGGAGCAGTCTGAACCATAAGATGCACCTACACAAATTGACCACGACCTTTGCCTTATAAACACTACGTTCCAGTCAAGAGACCCCAAAGGCCTCAAACTTGCCTTCCTGCTTTCCAACAAATACAGATGTTAAGTGAGATGATCTTTCCCTCAGAATGCGGAGAAGAACAGGATTTTAACCCTACTGAGGAAGATTCCCAGGGGGAATGGTGGTGTAAAAAAAAAAATTTTTAGAATGCCAGACTATTGTATAAAAATTAAAAATTTAAAAGAATAAAAATAAATTATCCATGCATATTTTACTGAGATTAAGTGTAAGACTGATTAAGAGTCCAGGCTCTGAACAGGCAGTGGAATTTGACTCTCACTTCAGACCACTTATTGTCTGTGTGGCTCTTGGCATGTTACTCAGTCTCTGTGCCTCAGCCTCCTCTCCAATAAAAAAGAGAGAGTAATAGTACCTGTTGTTGTATTACATGAGTTAATAAAGTGAAAGGTTTGTGACAGAGGCTGGAAGATAGTAAATGCTGTAAATGTCAGTTATTACTCCTATTATAACTATTTGTAAGAAGCCTTTGGACTTTGGAGCAGCAGAGAAAGAGCCTTCTTCCTTTCTCCTGATGCATCCATAGGGAAAAAAAATGGAAAGGCCACTGGTGGGTTCAGAAGGCAAAACTGTGTCCTCAAAGGATGCAGCCTGGATCACACAAGAGCCCGTGGAGCAGACTCCACCTCACACTCACAGGCCAGCAAGTGGGTAGGGGTGAGGGAATTGCTATATGGGAATTCTGAGCCCATTCTCAGGTATGGTTCTAGACAGAGAAACTCATCTTGCCCTTAATCCAAATGTGGTGTAGCCCAGATTTATTTTATGATGGCTTACAGAATGACACAGTTAAAAAATGGAAACAGCCTTTTCTTAAAGGAATTTTAGGCTGTTAACAGATAAGAACAAGAGATCTTAGGGACGAATGGATAAAGAAGATGTCGTATATATACACAATGGAATACTACTCAGCCATAAGGAATGATGAAATCCGACCATTTGTGACAACGTGGATGGTCCTTGAGGGTATTACGCTGAGTGAAATTAGTCAGAGGGAGAAAGTCAAATACCGTGTGAGCTCACTCATAAGTAGAAGATAAAAACAACAGCAGAACAAACACATAGCAATGGAGATTGGATTGGTGGTTATCACAGGGGAAGGAGGGGGGCAAAACGAGTGAGGGAATGGACCATACTTAGTTTTTGGGTGGTAAACGTGATGTGGTCTACACAGAATTCGAAATATATTACGATGTACATCTGAAAGCTATATATTGTTATAATCCAATGTTACTGCAATTAAAAAAATTAAAAAGAAATAAAAGTTAAAAAAGGAAATTAAATACAAAAAATAAGTAATAAATCATTTCACAATATATGTATATCATCATTACGTGGTATACCTTACACTCATACAGAGCTGTGCGTCAATTATATCTCAATAAAACTAGAAAAAAATAAGTATATAGAAATTTAAAAAAAGAGAGAGATCTTAGCCCCGCCAAGGGCATTTGCATTTTAACAGGCAACTTTTGAAGCCCTAAGCCTTCAGGACTTGACTAAACAGTACTGTGACCAATGTATTTCTGGGGATGAGGGCGGGTATGAGTAGGGACTGGGAAATGAGGATGGGCAGGGACTCCTCTGAGCCTCTCGGATCATACTTCTTGAGTGTGTTATCACCTTCGATAGGCCATTAGGAAATGTGAGTGTGTGTGTCTATGTGTTTTGTTCTGGGGGTGGGGTGCGGTGGGCATTGCTTGTAGCTTGTCTCACTGACGGGTGTGCAGAATACATTTTTAACATTTAATAGGCAGCCAAACATCCTACAATACACAGAACAGCCTTGCATAATAAAGAACTGTCATGCTACGCACAACTTTTGGATGTCCAGCCAGATATTTTATAATTATTTGAGCCTTGAACCTGACTATTTGACAAATAAATGCAAAGTATTTTTTTGCACTTTTTCATATTTACTGGATTTTACAGGAAAGAAACTACTGTGTATACTGAGGGAGGATTATTCTTTGCTTTTCCTGGAACAGCATCTTTGAATTGCTTACTGTTTCAGAAAATCAGATCATCAACAGCTACACTCTTTGTGATATTTACATCCCCAATTCCTCACCCTCATATCAGGCTACATTTGTAGCAATCACATTCATCATGGGTATATTTTCTTATTATAAAGTTATTTAATTTTATTTCTTGATATTAAAACTGGAAATTATATTGATTTTTAAAATATATATGTATGTAGGAAGGAGAGGTGGATCCAGTTTCAGGTGCCTGAAATTTCCGCAATTTGGGGGATTTCCTTAAAAAGTTGAGTAGAAAATTATGAATACAATATTAGGTATTAGAATTATATTTATTTAGAAGAAAAAATCTCAAAAAATTTACAAAATATAAAAGCTAAAAAATGACATGAACATTATAGAATTCAGAAAAAAATAACAATTAATTTGCTGCTAGATACTCCAAAAAAAGAAAAGTAGTACTTTTCTTTTCCTACATATGTTTGCTACATACTCTTTGATCTCCTCTTCATCAGTGACATTATAATATCATTTTTTATAGAGAAACTAGAAGTATAGTTCATTCTTTCCTCTAACATTCCTGGTCAAAGACAAAAACATCTTGGTGTGTTTATAATTTTGTATTTTGCATTATTGAGTATATATTCTTGATAGGAGAGAACTTCCACTTTCACTAGACATAAAAATAAACCAAATCCTCTGCTTACAGTTTTACGCACACTTGATACCTGGAAAATCTTCTTGACAAGATTAGCTTCTGACTCTAGACATTTCCACCTTGGATTTCCTTCACTGTCCACAGATTTCCATTGCCGAGTGCCGGAGGATGTGTCCCTGCTACCTTGGCCCTGCACCTTTGTGTCTTGAAACCAGGAGAGCTGGCTCTTTGGTGAAGTCTTCCTGGAAGCCATTCCTGCACCAAGATGGCTTGCAGAACCTTACCATACTGAAGGGACCTCGAACCATACACAACTATTACACTAAACCACAACTAAGTATGTCCTCAACTCAAGTTCTCCTTGGCTGGATCCCAAAAGCTTCCTGCAGCTACTCTCATTCTGCTAATAGGAAAGGAAGTGTGACAGAGGGAAGTCTCAGGGGGAAAAGACAGTGGTTTTATCCAAATGTGGTTAAAATATCTTACTTTTGTAAATTTTACAAAAACATATGACCTCTTCCAGGACCTTGGAGGGGCCTATTCAAGTGAGCGGTCATAAAACTTAACTTTCATTAGCTTCAACCTAACTGCTTCTCTGCTAGGTGAGTTCATAATCTATGGATTTCTCATCAGGATAGCAAAGAAAATGTTACAAAATGTATGTCATTTGGAATACTACTCAGTCATAAGAAATGATGAAATCCGACCATTTGTGACAACATAGACGGAACTTGAGGGTATTATGCTGAGTGAAATTAGTCAGAGGGAGAAAGTCAAATACTATATGATCTCACTCATAAGTAGAAGATAAAAACAACAGCAAATAAACACATAGCAATGGAGATTGGATTGGTGGTTACCATAGGGGAAGGGGGGAGGGCAAATGGGGTGATTAGGCTCACATGTGAGGGGATGGACTATAATTAGTTTTTGGGGGGTGAACATGATGTAATCCACACAGAATTCGAAAGATATTACGACGTACATCTGAAAGCTATATATTGTTATAATCCAATGTTACTGCAATTAAAAAACAAAAACGTATGTCATAAAATGGAAACTGATAAGACTGAAAACTACTGGTCTAGATTTTGAAGAAGAGAAAAGGGCCAGACGGAGGTGAAATGGGGGCCTTCAACGTAGGCTTCCCAATGAACTTTTCCTTTCCTTCAAAACAGGCAAGACTACCATAGAGGTTCAGGAAAACATGAATATTGAGCGTCTGCCCAAAATTAAAATGTGTGGTCTAACATGACTTGAACATTGGACTGAACATTGGAAATAGATGTTAGAAAATTCAGGACAAGGGCTGGCCCAGTGGCACAGCAGTTAAGTTCACAAGTTCCACTCCGGCGGCCCAGGGTTTGCCAGTTCGGATGCCGGGTATGGACATGGCACCACTTGGCAAGCTGTGTTGTGGTAGGTGTCCCACATATAAAGTAGAGGAAGACGGGCACAGATGTGAGCTCAGGGCGGGCCTTCCTCAGCAAAAAGAGGATTGGCGGCAGATGTTAGCTAGGGTCTAATCTTCCTCAAAAAAAAAGAAAACTCAGGACATTTTGGTGGCCATTCCTACAGGTCAGTGTTTCTCATAATCAGAAATTTGCAAATTTTTTAATGTGAAAATATGTACATTTTTCATTGGTGATAATTTTAAAAAATTAACATAAATATCTTATGAATCATTCAGATGACCATTTCATAACCAAAAATTTCAGTGCCAACATTTGCATTTTTTGTTTACAATTTACAACTACCGCCAGTGACTGTTAAGTCTTGTTCCACCTACGAATATGAGTTAAAATAAAGAAAAGCAGAGTGAGGACTCAACCAACGCAAGGCACCACAAAATAGACCCCTAGGCACAAAACAACCCTCTTTATCACAGCTAATGTCACAGTCTTATTACAGAAAGATCTACGAAGAAAATCTTCTCTTTAGGTGGCAACAGTTAATTAGAAGGAAAGTATAATGGTAAATATGAAATAAATAATTTTTGATATTCTCAATTCCGAAATTGGATTTATACCAGTTTACCATATATTTCAATAACATCAAAATGCTAATCTTTAAGACAAAAAGAGAACTATATAGAATTATTAAGGGCTGCATCATTAAAGTTAGAATTTGAACATAGATTACTGGTAGAGTTTTGGTTAATTATATGCCCTGTTTTCCCAGAGGGAGCAAACTAAGTCTTGAATTCCATTAATATCATCTGGTACAACATACTACTCCAAACAGTCAATCTCTGAACTCGAATTATATGGCCAAATGTAGGAATGCCTTAAATATAGACGCAGGCCTGGTACTTGATCGTTCTACCATTAAACTCAACACACACAAAAAATTTTATTTCAGCACAAGAACATTATTTATCATATTTATTTATTTGTTTTCAACAAGGATTTATGTGTTAAGCATTCTGTTATTTGCTGGTAATACAAAAGAGATACTGATGGAAAGATCTTTTCCCTCAGGGAGTAAAACTCATAATGGACAAGATAGACAGTAAACAAGTAAACAAATAAAATAGTAACAACTTGTAAGTAAAGTTTGTAAAAAGTAAATAATGTTGTAGACAGTATCAGAGGGTAACTTAGTTTAGATAGGGTGGTTGATGAAGGCCTTTCAACAAAAATGACTTCAAGCATGGGCTAGAATGGACCAAGTAAAAAGCTACGGGGAGACTATTTCAAACAGTGGGAAGTTTAAAGTCCCCATAACAAGAAAGACTTTGGAGAATTCTAGGAATTAAGAGAAAAGAAATAAGACTGAAGCATAGTGAGCAAAGAGGACAATGGCATAAAATGAAGTTAGAGGTGTATCTAGGAGCCAAATGGTGAGGGTCCAGTAAAATATAATAAAGTGTTAGGGTTTTACTTGAAGGGTAATGAAAAGCCATCAAACTGTTTTAAGCATATAGACATGTATATATGTGTGTGTCTGTGTATGTGTATTCACAAAAATATATATTCCCTTGCTTTAAATGGTTTGATGGCTTTTCATGTATCTGTACATTATATGTGTATACGCATACATACATACGTACATGTATGCAAAAACTGCAACTATGTGGGATACAGAGTTTTTGAGTGGCCACTTGGAGATAGTTAGGGGACAATAAAACACATTGATAGATTGGCCTAGAGCAGTAGCAGTGGAGATATAGAGAAGTCGATGAGTTTGAGGTATGTATTGGAGATGGTATTAACAGAATTGCTGATAGATTGGAGCATGAGGAAAGCATAAAATATGGTTTCTAAGTTTCTGGCTTTTATGACTGTGTAGACAGTGATACTATTTATTATGTGGTGAAGACTGAGGAAGTCCTAGATTTAGGGGAAATACCAGATTTAGGGAGGAAATTCAAGTGTTCCAGTTTGGAGATGTTTTGGTTTGAAATGTCTTTGTGATATCTAAGTATTTATGTTAAATAGGCAATTACAAGAATTAGGACACCAGAAGAAAAGTCTAAACTGGAGACATAGATTTGGGAATCGTTGGTATATGTTTAAAGCCACTGGAGTAAGATGAGATCAGCTAAAGAGAGAGAAAGAGTAGCAAGAGAACAGAGAAGGTCCCAGGACAGAGCCGTAAGGAATTCCAGTAGTTAGAGAATGAGTAGAAAGGGCAGATAGAGAAGATACTAAAGGAAACAGCCAGAAGGTAGGAAGAATCCCAGGAAATTATGTTGTTAAAGCTGCGAAGAGAGTACAAATCTAGAGAAAATGATTGATTATATTGAATCTTGTTACGAGGTGAAGTAAGATAAGGGAATAAAATTGTTCTTTGGATTTAGTAATATGAAAATTTGGGGACAATGGCAATTTCAGTGGATTGGTACATGTCGAAGCCAGGTTGAAGTGGGCTGAAGAGTGAATAGGAAGTGAGAAAGTAGAGACAGCATGTGTAGACCATTTTTTGAGTTTTGTTATGGGACGGTGGTGTAGGAAGATGCAGGGTCAAGAAAGGGTTTGTATCTTATAGGAGATGCTACATCATATTTGTTAGCTGATAGGAATAATCCAGTAATCAGAGACAGAGAATGAGGGAAGACAAAGTTAGTTAAGGAGTTAAGTCCTTGAATAAGCAAAAAGGGAGAAATGGTTTTCACTCAGACAATTCAATTAATAGTTCCTGAACATAGCACAGGTGCTTCTGCTATAATGTCATTTGCATTTATTTTAAAAAGTCCTTGCATTCTGCAAAAACACACGCTAAAAATAAGTCTTCTGGGGAAAAAATATTGTGGCAAATCATGCAAAACCTATAACCAGGGTACTAACATAAACATTAGCATTTCTACTTAATAAATTAAACAATTAAAAAGATATGTTAAATTTCTAATAAACGAATAAAATCAATGCTAGATGTAGGTCTTGATATTCTTCAAAGGTAAAGGTATGTTGATGGAAGGAGGTGACGAAGACAAAATGCACAAAAGCTAGAGAAAACTGTGCAATAAACACTCTCAAGGCAGGTGTAGTAAAACTAAGCCATGAAGAAAATCTTGAAGTGAATGTTATTGTGTAAGGTATGCTCTTCCTTGCTGTGTTCCACTGTGCTGGTGAGATTTGTGTTCAGCTGCTATTACTCGGTAGTAAAAAACATTATCATGCTAGGAAAAATCTTGTATGAACTAACTTCCACATTATATTGCCATTATTTCTTGGTTTACCAATTGTATATGGAATATTTGCATTTCAGAAACACACATTTTATCAGAGAAACTGCAGCATATTTCTCAACTTGTTAAGCAGCTGCTATGTGCATAGCAATGTACTGAGTACTGTGTAGGATTCAAGGATGGAAAAAAGGAAGTTCCTCCTAACCACATCCGACCTTGCCAAAAACTTGATTCCTACAGGCAGAAATAATAAGGGAGAAACTGTTATGTGTTCCAATAAAAATAAACACATAACAGTAACAATAACAATTGAGCACTTACTGTTTATCAAAGTGCTTTATCCCATTTAATACTCAGAAGAATTCTGTGAAGTAGGTACTGTTAGCATCCTTGTTTTTCATGAAACAAAGAGATTAAGATCATACAAGTAGTGAAAGGCCGAGGTAAGATTTGAAGTTTAGTGGTCTAAATATACAGGCTCTTAAATATGTGGAAGTAAGGTATGCAACATGGTACCCCAACACTTTTCCCACAACATTTGGGATTATTGAACCAGTCTCTCGACCTTCAATAAGTTGAGAACTCATAGCAATCTTTTGCCTTAAGGTTTATGAAACATTATTCTGGAAAAGCATCTAATGCTGTCAGAGCTTGCAGGAAGAGTCAGGAAAGAAGTGATGGATCTGAGAGAGTCAGTGCTAGGAGTTAGTCTATATTGCCACCATTTTGTATGGCAAAGCTAAGCAAGTATCCCATGGGTTAAGTGAGCAAAACAGGGAGAAAATAGGGTCTTAAGCCATCTTTACTATCCCTTCAAAAGGGTCATTCTTTGGGTGATGGGTACTCTAATAACAAGAGCTTGTGGAGTGGGTTGCCTGCAGTGAAAGCTGAGGAAAGCAGAAATAGAGTGAGCTTTAGATGGATAGGCTAGAGCTGTACAGACAGATGAGACATAGGTTCCTCTGAAGAATCTATAAATGTACTCCTATGACAGTGTCTGTATTTAGATAACTGACAAATGAGAAAGAATGGTCAATAATTCTAAAGAAATGGTGACAAATAACAAGAAGGGGGCATCACCACAACTATACCCCCACTTATGAGGTGGTGTTCCTATACTGGAATAGCAATTACAACTAAACAAAGAGCTGACAGCTAATACACTGTGGATAATTGCTTTTCATTCTCCATTCTCTCTTCTCTCCTCCCAAAAAGGAAGGGGCTGATGTTGGAAAGAGAAAGGGGTATGGGTGATATGATCACTACCCTTCACCTCCCAACATGTATCAAACCACTGAAGCCATAAACTTGTTGTATGCTCAGAGGCAGGTGAAGGGGTAGTGGATAATGGAAAGTGGAATTTCAAATAGAACATAAAATTAAAATTTGAAATTATGGGATTGTGTTCAATAACTCTAATGACACTGTTTTAGTAACACAAAGTAATTAAAAGTTTATGAAATTGGTCTAAGATTTCATTAAGGGAGCATGCTGCCCAACAAGAGTGGAGTTACAGGAGTTACTAAAAAAAATTAACTATTTTATGTTTATACCTCACAAGTTGAGACTCCTTTCAAAATAGTTGTGTCTTTGAAATGGAAGGGTTGGACTATATGAGCTCCAAGGTCCTTTGCAGATCTAACATCCAAGCATTTTCACACAACGAGGATTATAGGAGTTCAAGGAGTAGGTTAGTTGGACAATGTGGCCCTGTGGTAGTTCCCAAAGGGCAGTGACTCCTGCTGCCTGGTTGATGAGTCCTTTATTCTCCTATCTGGTCTGCCATGTTGAAAGTGCAGGATATATAGTAACCTTCCCTTCTATGATTCTGTCTCAAAGCTGGAAGAGGTGAAAAGGAGAAGCAACAGGAGGTGGTGACAGATTTGAAAGTGGAAGTGGAAGAAAGAAAGAAGTTGAAAGCAGAATATTAGAAGGATGGTAGGATTGATGATAACCATGGGACATTTGTTAGAAGTGACTTGGAGAGAAACGGTATTTTGTTTCCTAATCAGTTTTTGTCTTAAGTCCTGAAGTAGAGAAAAATATCGTAAAATCTTAAAATAAGAAAGGACCTTAGAGATACTCAATTTAAATTCCTTCATTTTAAGGACTGAGAAGCCTGAGCCCCAGAGCTTGGTTTGTGAGTTTTATATCTAAGCAATTCATCAGTGGCAAATAAAGAACGAAATTATGAGATTCCTTTTGTTTGTTTTGGTCGAAGATTTAGGACTGAGGAAAGGATGAGACCAAGTGCTCTTAAGGACTATATAATCCAATATGGGGAGAAAGACAATAAAGAAATGGACAAATAAATGCACAAAAACATACAAGTAGTTTTTGTACTAACAAAGGAGATAATTAAATCAGATTGATGTGATAAAGAGTGAGTGGATGGTTAACTTAGATGTTTAGGTTAATCACATACTGAAATGATAACGGTGCAGTACGAGCTCCTTTAAGAACCTCAAGTTCACTGAATCGCCAGATTAAATGACAGTCACCATCCCCTGTGCAGGATAGACTGACAGATTCATACTGTATGTTAAATAACCGTGACTGGTAAGCTTCTCTCTAATAGAAACACCACATAGTGGTATCACAAAATCAAGACTGAGGAGAGGTTCAAGACAGAGAGTGATTAACACTGTTGAATGTATCAGAGTTATCAAGTAGGTGAAGAACCAAGAACAACCCAATGAATTTGATAATTAGCAGAATCTTGGTGTAGTGCTAATCACCCAGGGTCTGTGTCTCAGCCATGTGAGCCCCAAATCTAAATGGTAAACTTGCTAGACTCACCAGTCTCTGAGACATTATTCAAACTCACAAGATAACTCGAAATGCTAATTCATTCATTTTTAATGGTAAATATACCACACAGGTCATCTCTATGTGATTTTTGCTTCCCAGTGGATATAAGTAATTTAGTATATTAAAAATGAATGACAGAAGGTTATATGTTGTTCTCATATTTTTCCATTCTTACCCTGTCAAAGGGTAAGAAAATTGCATTTTTTCTTGTCTGGCTCCTCATCACATATGGTATGTGTTTGATCCATTGCTCTGTACCTGGTACTTAGCACAGTGCAGGGCATGTATAGATCTTCAATAATTTGTTTTTACAGATATAAATGAGCAGTTAACTCATTGATTATTTCTATCATGATGCTTCCTTAGAAAAGCATCCTTCTCTTCCTTAGAGACAATTTTCTAAAAAAAAAAAATAATAAATTTTCTCTTGAAGAGCACTAGAGACATGCTAGATGACTCTTTATCTCCAATTGTTCATCTTTTTTGGAAATCACAAATCTTTTCTTTGCATCTGTACTAAGAAAACTGGCACTAAAAAACACACTTTTCAATTAAATCTTATGGTACTTAGTGTCATAGAATACTTTCTTTATGCCTGACAGGCCTATTGAGATATGTAAAATGTTAGAAAGATATGGCTTTCTAATCCTCTTTCTAGTATTCTAACCAAAGGATATTTAACTATACATTTAATTAACTATAAATACAGTATAATCAAGTCAATAAATGAAAAGGAAGATGAAATTCCTTGTGTTGCCTAATTCTGATCTGTAGATACCCTTCACCCTGGTCACATGACTAAAGATGAGGGAGTCTCCTTTGACCTACCTTTGACAGTCTCTTTGGGGACAAAAAGTCTAATCTTTTCAGAAGTCACAAGCAATTTGATTCTCTATGACACATTCATGACTGTGTACTTGGCTGCATGGATTATTTTGAAATACGCTACTCAGAATTTCTGGCCAGAATAAAAGGAGAATGGAAAAAAGCTACAGATCCTTTAATTGTGCATCACTCTTTTCTCTTCTGGATGCCATAATTTACCCGTTATTTCTAGAGTTTTATTCTTCCTGCTTAGAGAATCACTTATGAATTTGCTTCAATTTGCAGGCACCACTTCTACCCCTATGCTATCTATATTCCTATCATCTTACATCCTTGTTAATTATAAGACATAGGCTTACTAGATTATGACTATGTATAGTCATGTATCATCAACAAGTCAAAAGTGAATAGTTTTTTTGGCTGGATGTAATAGAATGCACACTAGACTCACAATTATACAACCTAGGTTTGAATTCCAGTTCTACTCAGTACTGCCTTGCCCTCTTTTCCTACTTGATGAAAGAAACTTCTTCTATACAAAGGAAAATTCCTTGGAATAAATGTAGAAGAAATGACATGACTAGAAAAGCACTGTTTACAGCCTTTAACAAAAAAATTGATTTAGACAAAAGTCATCAAAGAGGAAATAATAAAAGATTGATGGGACCAATTTGAATATAGCATCAGGCTATTGCTACCTGAAATATTGATCAATTTAGCATTGCTTAGAGTGGGATAGCTAAACAATATGTGCCTCCTGATTAGGGTGGCCAAATAAAATACAGGATGCTTAATGACATTTGAATTTCAGATAAACAATGAATAATGTTCAGTTTAAGTGTGTCCCATGCAATATTTGGGACACACTTATCCTAAAAAATGTTTGTTGTTTACTTAAAATTTAAATTTAATTGGGTATCTTGTATTTTTATTTGTTAAATCTGACAACCCCACTTGATGTAATGCAAAATTTTTAATAGTTTAATATAGTTTATAGTATGTGTAGCTTAATATAGTTAATGTAATTTAATACTTGAATCTAATTAAGCTTTTAGAACCAACTTCCAATCCGTAGGAAATACAGGATCTAAAAGAATAAATTAAATGATACAATGAATAAACAGCTATCCAGAATTTGAGAATTTGGCCTGGTTTTTAAACATGTCAACAAAATGAAAAAAATGGGGGGGAGGGGATAGTGAAATTCTCTAGACCAGTGACGCTTAAAGGAGGGTGATTTTCCCCCTAAGGGGTATTTGGCAATATTTAGAGACATTTTTGGTTTTCTCCAGTATAGTGGGTCGGGGGAGAGGATGTTTCTGGCATCTAGTGTGTACAGGCGAGGATCCTGCTAAACCTTTTGTAACACAGTGGACGATCTCTTCTTCTCAACCCTTTCCCCACCTCCATATATACAACAAAGAATTATCAGCCCCAAAACATTAACAGTGCCACTGTTGAGAAATTTTGGTCTAGACTAAAAGACACTTTAGAGACTTAACAACCGGATGCAACCAAATGAAAATTCAAACAAACCATACTGTAAGGTAGAGCATTTCTACGAGAGAAGTCAAGGCAGCTATTTAAAAATGACAAGTAGAAGAATGTTTATTGATATGAGAAAAGTTCACAATACATTGCTAAGAGAAAAAACAAACTGGTATAAAGAAGTTTGTATAGCATGATCTCATATTATTAAAGAGGTGAAAAGACTACAAAAATCATCACCATCCCATCTTTGCCAAAAACATAAGTGTACGTGTATGTAAACAGATATACACATATGAATGCATGGGAAGAAAATAGAAAACAAGTCACCAAAATGTTAATAGTGTTGATATTTCTAAGTTGAAGATTATAAGTAATTTATGTTTTATTTTTCCTTTTCTGTGCTTTCTATCTATAATGAACATGTATTACTCTTTTAATCAGAGGGACAATATGATTATTTTAGGAAGAAAATTCTTATTCTGTGTTGAAGATCTTTATGGTAATCCCCTTTTGTATGGTAGAACTGAAATGGCTCCTCAAACATTTCCCATTGGTACAGAGACCATCCTGATAGAGCAGACTATGCTGAGTGAGAAACTAAACTTACTGGAGTAGAGATTTGCTATTTCATTCTCTCTCCAGCAAGATCAGAGAATGAACCAAAAGGAACACGAGGAATGGATCTGACAGCATCTTCTGACATTTTCAAGCATGGGAGATGGATCTCCCTAAATGAGAGAGTTAGACTGAGATGTACGTCCAGTGAGACCTAAGGATGTTGGCTATAGGCTGAAGCTGGACAGGAGAAGTCCTGGCTGCTATAAACTTCTGCTTGCCCTGATCTTATTTGAACAAGTTTCATGAAGCTGGTTTCTCTCTAATCCTGAGAAACTAAAATTTAGGGTTTTCTCTTTGTAAATGTATTCAGTATTCACATGATTTACTTGCTGAAAACTCAATGCAGTATTAGTTACTGAAACCCAACAATCCCCAACAGTAAGTAAACAAATGAAAGCATCTCCCTCATCTGCTACCCAAATTCCTAATGGAGCCCTTGAGACAAGATCTAAGGTTTTCTCTTTACTACTTCTTAGTACCCTGGAGAGATTTTCAAAGGGAGGCTTCCAGGAGACTTGGAACAGAGAGATTTACTCCTCTTGGGAAAAATAAGTATCCAAAGCTCCTGAAATCTGGAATTTAAGAGACTGTACTTTTTCCTGGGCCACTTCCCAAGCCAAAGGAACCAATGCCCCCAGCCTCAAGGAATATTGCAATAATTTGAGGTTCTCTCTAATACTAGAGAGAGTTGAATTTTACTTGCTTTGCGGGTTTTAGCTTCCTTTGTAATTACCTCTTGAATGCAAGATGTTTTCATCTGCTTCCTCTGAATAGACTCAGCCCCTTCGAAGAAATCTTTTAAAGATCACTATCTGGAAAGTGACTCCTTCTCCTTCCTATTATCAAGGTCAGAAGCAGTGAGTGGCTGTTGGCAGAAGTAAATGAAAATGAAATGCCATGTGTATTTTCCAAAATCTTATTATTTTCCCTCTATGGTCTTCAGTATTTGTTTGCTTGTATTGATTCTCATGTCCATTAATATTATATTTCTTTATGCTTATATTGCTGTGGTAATGGATTCAAGGACATGAAATTTAGCAGAGATGTGATAACGATCTTCAACTATTTTAAGTACTATCAGGTTGAAAAGGAAATAGAAGATGGGATAACATGGAAGATGGCAAGTTACAGGGAGACAGATATTGAGTCAACAGAAGTAAATTTTTCTAAGAATTAAAGCCATTCAAAAATAGAATTGATGATAGTGTATCTGTGTGGATATATATAATGGTATAGAATGAACCACTGGAAACGAAAAGAGTGAGCTAGATCTACAGTGCTGTTATGGAAAGTATTCAAGATATGGCACTAAAGGAAACAAGCTAGCTGTAAACTGGTATGTGCAGTCTAATTCTATTTGTGTAAAATTGAAGTGATATGGAAGTATGCATAATTGTACATAGAAAATTTCTAGACAGAAATAAACAAATTTAAAAAAAACCATGAATCATGTTTACCTCTGGACCAGAGAATGCAAAATAGAGAATGAGAAAACTAACTTTTCCATTTATACTATTCTGGATGGATGGCTATTTTTCCCTTAAGCATTTTTATAATATAAAAAGATTAGTTTTATTTTTTTAAGTAAACTTAGTATCTTCAAACAAAAGAGGGGATGCTAACTTGTAAGATAATGAATTCACAATGATTGGAAGCACTGAAGCAGAATTTGGGGGACTATTTGTGAGGAATGTTGTGCTTTTAAAGTTACCCCCTAACTCTAAGGTCCTGTGATTCAGTTATATTTAAAGGATTTAAGGCTACCAAGCACATGAGTTTTTACAGCTTGCTTCCAATTGGAAAGACTTGAATAATGAAATGTATACGATTAACCCCTTGCCCAGGATTGATTGTCAGGTCTAAGCAGAAAATGATTTCTGTAGAAGAACATTTTTTCACTTTTTTAGGGTACAAAAGATATTTTTGGCTAAAGATCCAGAATCCAAGGAAACAGAAAATGATGTACAGTGTTGCTTTTCTCAATGACACAGATTCCACAGAAAGTGGAAGATATCCGGTTTATAATTCTGAAGAAATCTGAAAAAGAATTCAGAGTCTGGTAGTGAGTCAGACTGCTTGTAAAAATTCACATCTAAACACAAGCTAGAAAACACACAGAAATACATACGTCCATGAGAACTAGTTACAGAGAAACAGTTAGCAATTGAAGTACACTATGGAGAGCTTGGATTGCTAGATTGTATCTAGTCCTGAGGAGAAGATTTTCCGAGCAAGAGGAGACTGGAGTTAAGTATTGAAGAAAGAGGAATATGGCTTGTTGAAAAAACAATGGAGGGGAGCAGTCAGGCTTGAAGCTATTGAATGATTTGTGAAAAGGGTTTATGAACAATGCAGATAAATGGAACAGGGAGAAAGCAAACACTGACATCTTGTTGGAGCAGAGAGCATTGACTTGCCTGGCAATTTAGAAGGGAAGATTTTTAAGAAGATGATCAAAATTGTGGCTTAAACAAAGTGGAAGAGGTTGGCAAATTTATTTTAGGTAAAGAAAACTATGAAACTGTAATCTATGAGAAAATTCTTTTCAAACTTAACTATGCATTTTCTATTTCTTTAACTTCAGTTTCCGCCTAACACCTATGTTCTAACTCACCTGGGAAATCTTTTCCAAACTTGCCCCCAGTGTCTTTCCTTCTATCTTATCCCATACCTGCTTGTTCCTTTGTACCTTTATGCATAATTCTCCGTACAAGAAATTGTTTCCTGATTGTGTTTTTCTATCTTTTACCTATAGGTGATCAGTAGTCCCCATCAACCTGGCATCCATCCAGGAGCAGATCCTTATTATCTCCTTTTCCTTGAGTTCTCCTGCTCAAAGCATTGGACAGAGTTATTCTGACTGGTTGGCCTAAGTCTTCATCTTTTAGACCTGGAATTTATCAATGAAGAGAGAGAACCACACAGTGGTGACTGAGTTTATTTTCCAAGGTTTCTTCAGCTTTCATGAACACAAGCTCACACTCTTTGTGGTATTTCTTACCCTTTACCTTTTAACCCTGGCTAGCAATGTCATCATTGTGACAATTATTGGCATTGATCGTCCCTTCACACACCCATGTACTTCTTTCTTAGTATGCTTTCCACTTCAGAGACCGTGTACACATTGGTCATTGTACCACGGATGCTCTCCAGCCTTATAGGTCTGAGCCAACCCATCTCTTTGGCTGGCTGTGCCACCCAGATGTTCCTTTTTATCACTTTGGCCATCAACAATTGCTTTCTGCTCACAGCAATGGGATATGACCGCTATGTAGCCATCTGCAATCCCTTGAGGTACACGGTCATCATGAACAGAAGAGTATGTACCCAGCTGGTGTGGGGAGCCTGCAGCATTGGGCTACTTGTGGCCATAATTCAGATTTCCTCTGTGTTCGGGCTGCCTTTTTGTGACAGAGAGGTGGCCCATTATTTCTGTGACATCCGCCCAGTTATGAAACTGTCCTGTGCTGACACCACTCTGCATGACATAATGAATTTTATCATCAGCTCACTTGTTATTGTGGTGCCCAAGGGTTTGGTCTTCATCTCCTACATCCTTATCATCTCCACCATCCTCAAGATTGCTTCTGCTGAAGGCCGGAAGAAGGCTTTTGCAACTTGTGCCTCCCACCTTACTGTAGTCATTGTCCACTATGGCTGTGCCTCCATTGCCTACCTCAAGCCCAAGTCAGAGAACATGAGAGATCAGGACCAGCTGATTTCGGTGACCTACACTGTTTTCACTCCTCTCCTTAATCCTGTGGTGTACACTTTGAGGAACAAGGAGGTCAAGGATGCCCTTCACCGTGCTATTGGCAAAAAACCTCTTGCCTAGAATCTTTGGTAATTTGACATATACCCTATCATGCTCTGGATATTTTTGTAATCTAAAAAAAATTTGATCTTATCCTTTATCCCCTACCCAGAAAGAGTTGCAGAATTTGGTGGTAAGCCTGCATTAATGAATCAAGAGTTTCCCTGACTTGAATTTTGTTTTTACCATCATTCTCCGATACCTTCTACTAATCTCGTAGGTTACCACTAGGGGAATGATTAGATGCTGCTCACAAGGTGAAAAACTGGTAGGAAATAGTAAGCAAGAGGGTAGTTGATTGTTATCAGTGTGTTGATGGCAGAAAAGTGGGCTGCAAATGCCTATTTGAAGTGTTGGGTTGAAAGATCAACCTAAATGTCAGGTAGACATTGAGCTCTAAAACTTCAAAGAGAGCACGGTTGGTGTACAGGATGTGTCAGAAATACAGTCGAAACCACCTTTCCCACTTATCATCACTTTCTCCTTTGGGCAGTGACAGGTGTAACAGATCCTGACATTCCAGAAGAAGTATTGTCAGCTTTAAACATCCTCACTTGCCTTGGAGACCCATGAAATTTTTTTTCAATTTTGTTGAAGCTTACATTACAGCTGTTTCCTTGGTGAATCTCGTATATTCACATGTTAGTAAGTAACTTGTCACATCCAGCAACTGTGTTTCACTGCAGTTATATGTGCTGTCTATGGGGTAATGCATATACTAGCTTGTATTCACATATGT
The DNA here is from genome assembly GCF_037783145.1 of Equus przewalskii. NCBI lineage: Eukaryota > Metazoa > Chordata > Mammalia > Perissodactyla > Equidae > Equus > Equus przewalskii. The sequence continues at coordinate 2,383,960 of NW_027228754.1, forward strand.
AGGGACATCTGAAGATCTTTTTTGAAATTAAAATTTATTAATCTCATCTCACAACTAACTCTAGCTGCCTCAGATCTGGAAATTAGCCCATAATTTTTATTCTTCTCTCTGTGGAGCCTGAGCTGATATCCATGTCTTTCCTTTACCCTCTTCATTTCTACATTATGAACTCATTTTCTGTGAACAGTTGGGTGCCTAGTTTAAACTCTAAGTTTAAACACTTGTCTAAACAAGACTCTGGGAGTCTTCCAATTCCCGTTGTCACCGCCTTCTAAATGGGAAAATTGCATTGATTTGTGAGAAAGGTTTAAGACTTTGGGATTATTTGGCCTGGACTAAAAAGGGGCAAAATTTGCCAAATGTCCTCCTGTCCATAAAGGGCTGATGCTAAAAAATAATAATAATATTAATAAGAAGAATAATCGTCATCATCATCTGTATCTCACATGCGCCATCCTTTTCATGCTTAAGGACAGTCCAAATGTCCCCACTGAAGATGCATTGAAAATGCATGTCAAACAAAGGATTTGGGGATCCCTAAGGGTAGAAGGGCCAAGACGATAAATCTTCGTATTTATGGAGCATTACCTGAAAGAACTAAAGCCTTCCCTCCTGGGAGCAGCTACTTCCAAGAGACAACCCAAGAGTGAGTGTCAAGAGGGCAGTTTATCTTTTCCTTTATTTGGGTTCGCTGAGAACACCTCCGAATCCATCTGGGCTACATTTAAGGGAAACACTCACAACCCTCCTTCTGAGACAGCCCCATTTGAGATTCTCTCTTTGGGGGTCCTGCTCACTATAGTAGCCCTTTGCTGAGAGCCTCTCCCAGCAGTTATGTCATTTTTATAAATTGCTTAATTTTTGCACACAGAACCCCCATAGGACCTCCCACAGCTGTACGGGACTATAAAATTGACACCCATACTAAAAGCATAGTGTTCCCCTGAGTTCCTATAGTTTGATGCTGCAGAAAATTACCGTGCAATTCACCCAAAGTAATGTTTGCAACAATAAAGAATGTATATTAAAGGCCTACCTATCCTTTGTCTTTTTTAAAAATGTAGCTTATACCATCTTAACAGAGCAAGAAAAATTTGAATCAATGCATTTAATTTCAGAGAGAATGAGTGAGTGCTTATCACTAAATACAAATCGTATCTGAAGAGAGTTAGGCTTAAGGCCATATCTTGGGCTTTGTCACCACATAGCCATTACTTCCATAAATCAGGGACTGCCAATTCAGGAGGTTGCCGCTGTAACATGAGGCACACATCTCCTTCAGGGAAAGCACATGATCCCACAAGGACACATCCCATATCTCCCCAACAAAGGATTGTTTTGCATCAAAACGTCCCCCAAAGGAATCCTGCTCTTGTCCTAGGATGATCTTTGCCTCTGCCCCCACAGAGTACCCCTTTCTCACACCCTTCCTTCCCATGGGCTTCCCATCCACCCAGAGTTCAGCAATCCCAGAGGCAGACTCCCAGCTGGCACAGACATGGATTGGGGCATAAGGAGATGGGGGGGCCTTGAAAGTGACCCCAGTATTCCCAATGTACAGTGTGTACTGTCCTATTTTGTTGACAAAGAGAAGCAGCTCATTGTCCTTGACCTTGGTGCTGTAGGAGAAGAGGCTGTAGGGGCGGGTGAGGTCTGTGAAGGCTTTCAGGCACAGTGTGAAGCTCTTCAGTGGCTTCTTCACCCTGGGGATCAGGGATACATAGGCTGTGGCTGATTCTTCAGGAAAAATAAACACCTTCCCTCTCAAGTCTGTGGAGAAAAGACAATGTGACAAAAATGCTGTTGATTCTCTTGTTTAATTCCCTCTCACTATGGACTATAGGCTGCCTCCTGATAAAGTATATAGCACTCTGGAGTTTACAAGCTGCCTGTAAGTGCGTTATCTCAGTGACCGTATAAACAAAATGCTAGTGTTCAAAGCAGGTTTTGGTACAGCTGTCATGTTAGAAAGAGAAATTAAAGATATTCTATATCAGCCCCCACTCCCATCTTCTTTGCAGATTTCATCCATATAGAACAGCAAACACCAGTCATAGAAAATGAAACACAGCTGACTCATTGAGTGAAATGGACAAAGTATGTAGCACCTCATATTCTCCCACCACTGATCATATTCTGATATGTCTCCCATGGGACACTTGTGGCTGGGGTTAGGTATAATTATAATGGCTCTCCTTAAACCATGGTTTGGCTATGCTAGACCAACACTCATAATGCCAAGTCTAAGGGATAGAGTAGTATGCAAATCATATGGCACTTTATATGTCCTCACCTTCCTCTCCACTCCCTTTTTGCATCTTTTATGTGCCTGCTTAGGATCCATTTCCCGCTGCTTGTTTCCCCATGGCTGCAACATCAGGATCATGGAATTACTTATCATTGACTTATTTCCTCTAAAGACCCATGAGAGAGGAGGACTTAATCGTTATAAAATCAACTTTTTTTTTTTTCTTGCTTAGGAAAGCAAATTTAACAAATAGTATGGTCTGGAAATAAATTAGAGAATAATGACTAACTGAATCAAGGGAGACACAGCCTAGAAGCACTATGAAGTCCTGAATTGAGTTAGTTTTGCTTTATAGAAGGAAATGGAGAAACAGCATGAGTTCCTTCTTCCTTATATACAAGGTTTCTCTAGGAAATGATCATCCTGGACCAAGAATAGGAACAGAGATAGGGAGAAGGAGCTAGGAAGGTATTACAGACTTAAATATTGAAAGAGAGAAAGAGAGAGAGAGAGAAAGAGAGAACGACAGAACTTCATTCAGTACAACAGGAATTAGGAGGATGGGAAAGTAAACCAAGAATTTATACCTTGTGATCAAATTATCTCCATGTGTGTGATTTGTGACTTTGCTGGTATACAAACCTCGAGCAAAATAGCATGGTTAGCCAGAGAGTGGTGTTTTGAATAGCTTATTGCTGATAGTGATATGATGGAGAAGTGTGTGTCTCAAACTTGAGAAGATGAGGTTGCGGTTAGCGGAAGTAGTAGAAAGGAAAAAAACAAAGTGTGGCAGAACATGAAAGCTTTTTTACTCCTAGTAAAAACTAACTTTTTGTAACATTTATGCATCACAAATTACATTTTGCCTTTAATTGATCTCACTCAATCTTCATCACAAGTGTTTGCAAGATTGATGCCACTTTTGTCCCCATTTTATAGATGAAGAAACTGAAGATCAGAGTTCAGCAGCTTCACAAAGGTAATTCAATCAGTTTGGGAGAAACTGGTTCTCTGAGTTAAAGTCCAAGATTCGTTGAAGATTTCATACTTCCTCTCATGTGACCCAGACTAAAGGATTGAGAAAGATCAGAGAGTGAACACCCCAAACTTTGCAATGACCTCTTCTTCTAATAAAAGCTGCACATCCCTTCTTATTCTCTCAGGTGGGAAATAACGGTGTTCCCATGTAGTAAGCAAAGCCAGCTCTTCTTTCTCTAGCCCTGGAGCTTCTTTAGGCCGGGCATATCCTTACTCATCAGCATCTGTGGTGGTTTTAAAAATATGTCCAAAAATAATTCTTTTCTCCTTGATTGTAGGCTAACTCATTGCTAATGAATAGAATACAGCAGAACTGAGGCATGTGATTTCTAAGATTAGATATGAAAAGACTATGACTTTTGTGCTGGCACTTTCTGTCTCTACCTTGGACCACTCACTATTGGAGAAGCTAGCTTCCATGTTGTGGGCTGCTCTATAGAAAGGCCCATGTGGAAAGGAACTAAGGGAAGCCTCTGGCCAATAGTCATTGAGGAACTTGGGCCCTCAATTCAACAGTCTGTAAAGAATCCTGACAGTAGTCATGTGTGGGAGCTTGGAAGCAGTTCCTCCCCTTGTCAAGCCTTCAGATGAGATAACAGACCTGGTTGATTGACTTAACCTTGTGAGAGAACTTGAATCAGCATCATCTAGCTAAGCTCCTCCCTGATTCCTGACTCACAGAAAGAATGGGATAACAAATGTTTGTTGTTTTCAGTGGCTAAGTTTTGAGGTTATGTTTCACAGAGCAATAGATAACTTACATACCGTCTTTCATTCACATCTTCCCCAAAACAACAGCAGCAAGAATGACAACAAAAGGTGCTGTCCTCCAGTTTCCCTGGGATTTGGAGAAAACTTTTTCCCAAGAAGGCTCAGTAACTACCTGATTGTGTTGCACCCTCTGAGAGAATGGTGAGGAGCAGGATAGTCAGAAGGAGCTTCTCCATGGCTCTCTTCTTCCGTCTTCAGGAGTAGTGGGAGGGATAGCAGCAGGCATAGCAATGTCAAGATGCTCACTGTTTGGCTCTTATATTGTGCTTTTAGGGGCAAAGCCTTTGTTCCAGCAACAGAAGGCAAAGTTATAAATGGTAAACATTAACTGAACCAGGATATGATTTAGAAACAAATTTGTTTGCTTTTTGGTCTATTGTTTCAGTTGTAGGGTCTTTCCCTTCTCTTTTAACTGTTCTATTTCCTGCTGAGCTGTCCTGTTCATGTCCTCACAAGGAAAGAGTCTCTCTCCTTCTAAAGGAACATTTTATTACCTAATGTGTGTAAGGAAATTGTGGCAGTTGATCGTTAGTTCTGTTAGATGAGCATACTTGCAGAGCTGCTGGAGGGACCATTTCCCCTCTGTGCTCAGGGGATGGGGTATTACCAGTAGACTAAGGACATTTGCTGATTCAGGTGGCTATGGACTTCAAATCAGTGCAAGATGGAAACTCCATGGCTCATGGCGGAGTGGAGATCTAGCTCTTGTGGTCTTGACAATGAAGTTGCCAGGTAGTCCATAAAGGAGCTCCTGGATGCCGAGTGTTAAGATGATGCTCTTCACCTGGAGTCAGGAATCTGCTAGGAAATTAGGAGCCCAAAGAAGGTGTCTGTGAAGTTGGGTAGACTGAGCTCATCTCAAGTGGGCATGGAATAGTGCTTGGATACTGGCAACAAGCTAGCTGTGTTAGGACCTAAGTCAATGACTTACAAACCTGACTATTTGTAAGCATTTTATCCTAGTATTTGTTTCTCTGACTCCAATAAAACTTTTTGTAAGTTGCTGTCTCAGTTCCTCCATTTTTATTCATCACACGTTATAAGACTTTTAAAGTCCAAGAACATACAGGTCATGCATCTTTTCCCCCATAGTTTAATCTTCAGCATCTATCACTGTGATTAACTTATCGCACTTGCCTTAAAACTACTTATCGAATGAACTAATCTGGGTATTTCCAAGTTGATGAAAGGAACTAAAGGAAGTTGTCTGAGTTAAGGCTCTCTCTTGTAAACAACAGAAGCCTCTGTGGTTAGTCGTGGCAGTCTATTTCTACTTAATTATTCTGTGCAACAAAACATCTCACAACTCAGTTTTTAAAACAATAAACGTTTATTTAGTTCATGAGTCTGTGGGTTGGTGATCTGGGCACAGTGATTATTCTGCTTGCAGCTGGATGATTAACAGTAAGTTAGCTAGTTGTTCGACAATAATATCATATGAGTCGGAAATTCAGTAGTGAGAATGTAAGCACTTTAAGATTTTTGTCCTGTTTGTATAATTTTAGATTGGTTTAAATCAATCTAACTCTCTATTAATTCTAAAACTACATTCATTGTAACATAACGTCAAGTTTTCCCTGAGGAAATTTTAAAATCATTTTTTTCACGGTATGTTTTTCCACAATACAAAATAAATAAGCTATTTTTCCATATAATATGTTACTTTAGATCAATATAGTATTACAATTAAAGGTTACATCATAAGTTAACTTTGTCTTTAATAATATCCATAATATATATCTAAAAAGACAAATTTGACTTATCCACATTTAATGAGTGCTCCACATTATTGAATTAACTTTAATTATGAAACAGCATAATTTATGGAGAGATTAAAAATGACATTTTATATACCACATTTCATTCAGGGATAAAAATATATTCATTTAAATGAATATTGAAATTTAATGACTTTTTGCTACATTAGAAATATACAAAGTTTTTGATGATTTTGATTTGTGTTTCTGACATTTAGAGCCTAAAAAGAAAACAATTAAAAAATAATAATATTTGTACTTACTTTCCAAGTACTTACTTCCAAGGATTTAATTAAGTGCTAAAGACATCTTGATGTGCTACAGAGTATTTATTAGATTAGCATCTTTTTGACAATCAAAATGGATGAATTTCAAAAATAGGATGCATATTTAAATTTTTAAAAATTATATATTTATGAATATGAACACGTACTAATGTATAAACATACAAAGGAATAATACACACACACTCAAGAGAGTGGTTACTTCTGAGGAAGGAGGAAGTAAGGAAGAGGAAAGGATGGGAGTGAGTTTCTGATTGCATCCACAAATGTTATTACCTTAAAAAAAAGAGATAAGAAAAAATTATGACAAATATGGCATGGTGAATACTTAGTATACATGGTATTTGATACATAATTTTATAACTTTTCTCTACTTTTTTGTAAATTTAAAATTTTCACAATTATTATTTTTTTCCTTTTTCTTCCCAAAGCCCCCCAGTACATAGTTGTATATTCTTCGTTGTGGGTTCTTCTAGTTGTGGCATGTGGGACGCTGCCTCAGCGTGGTTTGATGAGCAGTGCCATGTCCGCGCCCAGGATTCGAACCAACGAAACACTGGGCCGCCTGCAGCGGAGCGCGCAAACTTAACCACTCGGCCAAGGGGCCAGCCCCTCACAATTATTATTTTTAAAGATAATCCTCAGGTGAATTTTCTGAGTGATCACTTTTATGCTTCTCATTAATATATTTAGCTTGAATATTCCTTATGATCCATAACTTTAACCAATGATGACCTATGGATATAAGTGAAATGAATGTATGAGTAAGAAAAAAAATCCATGTAAAATGGTATAATGGTCAAAACCACCAACCCGTCTTGCAGTGATAAACTCTCAGAGTGGTTGAGTCATGAGCAGGCACTTCTAATCTCTATTAACTGCCAGACCTACCCTGTTGGATTTCCACTGGGGGGTCTTCAGTAGGTTCCATTTTAAAGGGCATACATCAAGAAATGGAAAGATTTCCTCTTGGCTTCCATTTCAAAGCCCACAGCTGATGTGTATAGTGAACGATGTCAGTTTTCTGATGAGATACCAGTTCTTCATATTTCCATGTTGTCCCAAGACCTGGAAACCCAGACAGTAAATGTCAGTGAGGCTGTAGCCTCATGAAGACATTGAGCCTGTTTCCTTGTCTGACATGCTCAGGCTTCCTCAGGAGATACAGGAAACAGGAAGTTACCAGAGATGGGGCAACACCTGAAAGAAACGATCAAGGAGAAAACACACATTTCTCCATATATTTATCATATAAACTTAACCCCAGTCAGCTGGAAAAAAGACTTTGTCCTTGAAAGAAGGGTGTATGAAGCCGCGTGGTAGGTGTCTCCCCATTGCTAGCACTGCTGCAGTCTCTGAGTGTCCTCTCAGCTCTCAGTATTCTCTTAGGAGGGAGGCATGGCCAGGTAGGTACTGAATCCAGTTGGGTGAAAGCTCTCAACCTAGAAAAACAAGGAGAGGCCAGAGGGTCTTAATGCAGGGAGAGAGTTGGAGTGGAGACAGGAAGGGGTGGCAGAAAAATGTGAGAAATGATTTTTTGAGTACCAGGGATCCCCAGGGCTGGAGAAAGGAGAGGCAGCTTGGCTACTAGATGAGAACTTACCTTTAGTTCAAGAGAATGAGAAATGGTCTGGGGCCCATTTGCTAGAAGGAGAGAAGGGGCTGCAGGAGAATCAGGCTTGACTCTCCTCAAGGCCCTGGTTTAGGTTATTTCCAGGTGAAAAGCACTACATCAAGGAAAGAGTACCAGCTTTAGTTCAGAGTTCCAGTTCTCCCTTCTTCATGTGACCTTCAGGCAGTTGTACATTTCTTGTGCCTCAGTTTTCTCATTTATAAAATAGGAATTAAAAAACAAAAACAGCTCCCTCATACAGTTGTTAGGAAGATTGAATGAGATTAGTTAGGTGGTTAGACATTTAAAGTGTTGTAAAAGTATTAGTAGCTAAAAAAATAAAAAATAAAAGCTTTCTCCTGTCTCATAGAAAGTTTCCCCAAACAACCACATTTTCTGGTTTCCCTTCAAATTTGAGTTCTGACCAGAGCACAAACTCTATAGAGAAACAATTGGCAACATAGAAAAATAATTAGGATATTCTGAAAATTCCCTTCACGATGATCTTGTCTTGGGAGATAAGAAAAAGAAGAGCTGGTTTCATCTTTATGTGAGAAATATCCTTAAAAATCCTGTTATGGGGGCCGGCTCCGTGGCCGAGTGGTTAAGTTTGCGAGCTCCTCTGCAGTGGCCCAGGGTTCGGATCCTGGGCGCGGACATGGCACCGCTCGTCAGGCCACATTGAGGCGGCGTCCCACATCCCACAACTGGGGGGATATGCGACTAAGATATGCAACTGTGTACAGGGGGGGTTGGGGGAGATAAAGCAGGAAAAAAAAAAAAAAAGATTGGCAACAGTTGTTAGTCCAGGTGCCAATCTTTAAAAAAAAAAAAAAAAAATCTTGTTATGATGATCTCCTCTTAGGGAAGAGAGAAACAAAAATCTCACTGGGTATGCTTTGTTTGAAAAGTAACATTTTGATTTAGTAAATTATAGATAAATGTATACCTGGCCAGAAGGCTTATTCCTTATATTCCTCTACAAAAAAGTAAAGCAGATAAGTATTGTAGGGGAGGAGGACGTTTCCTCTCCCCAAATGGGGGTTCGTCTGGCCGGAGAACGAATTCAAATTCACATGAGACAGAATAGCAAGAGAAAATTAAACAAAGCTTTATGAGGAACCATGGCCCGGGGCCTTTCTTCCCGAAGGAAGAAAGGGCACCGAAGAAGTGGGGTGCACACAGTGGTTATATACCCCCAAACGGGGTGTTTCACATGTGATTGAAATGTCCCTCCCACAATAGTCACAAGATTGCCCCGTCAGCACAGCGCTTGATGGACACAGCAGGTAGTGGTCTGCTGTCTCGGAGGGCGTAGCCGGAGGCAAGTCGATTGTCTGGAGCTGGGCCGTCACAGGTGAGCTCAGCAGCAATCGGTTCCTAGCCTAAGGAAAGATGCTTAATCCTTAAGGAATGCCAACATTGGGAGGGGGAGGGAAATCAGTTACAGGAGGTTACCAGACTAGCACAATAAAATGCAGATTTTAAGTCCTTGCCTTTGGTATTGATTAAGAGTTTTTGGAGAGTAGGTCATCGCCTTTCTTCTTCCTGGTACAGAGAGGGAGGCACCTTTTACAGATAGAGATTTACCTTACAAATGTAAACGTGTCCTAACAAAGGGCAAGTTCCATTCCTCCTTCCCTGTCCCAGTTTATCAAAAGCAATCAACCTCAAATAATCCTGATGCCAAAGAGACATATCTTGGGGTGGCCAATTCCAGGTCCCCACAGTATACAATGATTAAACTCCCATCTCTGTCTTAAAAGGAGGTAAGTTCATAAGACTCAAATGTCAGCATCTGAGACGACAGATTTAGGGACATTGAACTGATGGAAATTTGGCCCTTTTCTTATGAACAGGTGACTGGAGATTGGGAAGGATGTGACATAAAAAGTGATAATTACATCAATCAATTCATTTTCTACTTCTTATCCAAGGAGGAATTATGATAGAGACTCAGGAAAACCAAGTCATAGTCCAACAGGAATACTTAACACCACATTTATTTATCATCAGCACATTCAGTTCTACAGGGAGAGTTTTCTGACTTGGATGTTGAACCACCCAGAGACCAAGTATGAGAGAAAAAAGAGATAGGTAGGGTTCCACAACCTCTGTTCATTGCACTCAATAAATCAAACTTTTTTTATTTTCCTGGAATTGAGTTGACGAAACCAAATAAGTAAGTTAGGGAAAACAATACCTTATGTGATCTTTAATTCCTCTATCACGTATAAATAGTACAACTTATATTTGAAAGCCCTGTGTAAACTCCAGTATGCAATAAGCTGTATGTGGAGATAGAACATATGATAAACATAAGTCAACATGAAGTGGATAGGACAATTTTTATCTTATCTCTTGCAGACATTGCTGACTGATTCTAAAGAAATCCTACACGCCAACCTCCCCTGTGGCTAAAGCCTCTTGCTCTACAGCACCCAGACCAAGGCAGAAAGCTTTATCTATACCCGCCTAAAGTCAAGGAGCACAGGCTATCAATTAGGCATAGAGAGGGCATTGTCAAGCCACTCTAAGACAATCTTGCCCCAATCCATTTGTGCCAACTGGAGTCAACTTCTGGCATGGTAGAACTCCTGTGTAGAAGAAAAACCCCCAGGGAGAAAGACACACTTAATTGGAAGGAAGGAATGATTACCCTGGGGCGGAAGCAGGATTCCTTTGGGGTCAAATTTGATAGAGCCGGTCCTTTGATGGGGAGATTTGGAATTAATCCCATAGGATTATCTGCTCTTCTCAAAGGAGCTATGTACCATCTGTTGTGATGACATCATCAAAAACTGGGAGGTCCTGAGGTTTTCCTTTTATTCTTGTAACTTTTTATTTTGACATAATTTTGGACCTCTAGAAAAGTTGTAGGAATAGTCCAAAAAGATTTCCATATACTTAAAAGGAATTTCATTGTGGTGAAATATATATAATATAAAATTTGCATTAGCCATTTTTAAGTGTACATTAGTGGTATTAAGTACATTTCCAATGTTGTCTAATCATCACCACTATGCGTTTCCAGAACTTTTTCATCATTCCAAACAAAAACTCGGTACCCATTAAACAATAACTCTTCATTTCCCCCTCACCTAAGTCTGTGATAACCTCTATTTACTTTCTCTGTCTATAAATTTGCCCATTCTAGTTACCTTGTAAAAGTGGAATCACATAATATTTGTCCTTTTGTGTCTGGCTTACTTCACTTAGCACAATGTTTTTAAGGTTTATCCATGTTGTAGCATGAATTGGAATTTCATTTCTTTTTTAAGAATGAACAATATTTCACTGTATGTATATACTACTTTTTGTTTATCCGTTCGTCTGTTGATGGACGTTTGGATTGTTTCCACCTTTTGGCTATTGTGAATATGTTATGAATGCTGGTGTACAAGGATGTGCTTGAGTCCCTAACTTCTATTCCGTTGACTATATATACCTAAAAGTAGAATTGTTGGATCATACAATAGTTCTGTGTTTAACTTTTTGAGAAGCCACCAAATTGTTTTTCACTGCTGCTGCACCATTTTACATTCCCACCAGCAGTAAATAAGGGTTCCAATTTCTCTACTTTCTCATCAATACTTGTTATTTTCCATTTTTTAAAAATATATAATAGTCCTATTAATGAGCGTGAACTGGTATCTCATTGTGGTTTTAATTAGCATTTCCCTGACAGCTAGCTAGTAATGTTGAACATCTTTCATGTGCTTATAGTGGCCATTTGTTTATCTTCCTTGGAGAAATATCTATTCAAATCCTTTGCCCGTTTTTGAATTTTTTTTTTTTTTAGTTGTAGGAGTTCTTTTTGTATTCTGGATATGAGTACCCTATCAGACATATCACTTGCAAATATTTTCTGGGTTGTCTTTTCACACTCTTGATGTTGTCCTTTAATGCACAAAAGTTTTTAATGTTGATGAAGTCTAATTTATCTATTTTCTCTTTTGTTGCCTGTGTTTCTGGTGCAAATCCAGTGTCATAAGATTTTCCCTATGTCTTTTAGGCGTTTTATAGTTTTAGCTCTTACACTTAGGTCTTTGATTCATTTTAAGTTAACTTTTGCATATGGTGTAAAGTAATACCGTCATTCTTTTGTATGTGGATATCCAGCTTTCCCAATACAATTTGTTGACAAGACTGTCCTTTCCCCATGGAATGATCTTGGTACTCTTGTTGAAAGTCAATTAACCATATGTGCAAGGGTTTATTTCTGGGATCGCTAATCTATTCCACTGGTCTATGTGTTTGTCCTTATGTCCCATATATTTTCCACTTGGATTTCCCAAATGTTAACATTTTACCATGTTTGCTTAATAGTCCCCCTCCATTCACACACACACACATATGTGCATATATATATGTATATTTTTTACCTACGTCTTTTTTCTGAACTGCTGAGAGTCAGTTGCAGACATGGTGCTTGTTTAACACTAAATACTTTAGTGTGCATTTACTAACAAGGATATTCTCTTATATAATGCCTTCTCAGTAGGGGTGATATTACCTTCAAAGGGGTAAAAATTGATCCTATGGATGTAAAAATCTGAGATATTATAAATAAACTCTGGCCCTCCAAAGCTCAACCCTACCCAGCAAAATCTTATTTCTTAGTATTTAATCTTTCTGATTAGGGAGAAATAAGTTAAATTTAAATATCACTTAACTAATTAATTAATTTTTCTCCCTGAAAGGGTACATTAAAGAAAAAAGAAAAGGTTGAGAAACATTAACCTACATAATCACACAATTAACAAAATCAGGAAATTAACATTGATACAATAATCTAATCTACAGATCTTGTTTTGTTTTTACATTTCACCAGTTATTCTCTTAATATCTAAGGCAAAAGAAAATCCCAGATCATCCATTGCATGTCATTGCCATGTCTCTTTAGTCTTTTTTTTACTCAGAACAGTTTCTCAGTCTTTCCTTATATTTCATGGCATTGACATTTTGAAGAGGATAGGCCAATTATTTTGTAGAATGTCCCTGGGCTTAAGTTTATCTGATGTGTCCTTATGATCAGATTCAGGTCATGTGCTTTTGTCAGGAACAGCACAGAAGTCACGTTGTGTTCTTTGCATACAACGTGTTCTTTTCAGTCCTCCCTCTTTCAGAGTGAAACACTATTCCAGGCCACGAGAACACAGCAGACAACAAGATAAGGTGTCTGCCCTCAGGGCGCTGACATTCTAGAGAGGAGTTTACAAAGCGTTAAGAAAAGATTGCCTGCAGGAGAAAATACTTAGCTGTAACACTGGAAAAGGGCTAGCCTTATTCTTTACAGCCCCTTTTGTTTGGAAAACAGATTTAATCCCAATGGAAAGAGCTGTTTCTCACACATAGAGTACTAGAGACAGAAGTGGGCTTCTCAGGGAGATGCTGAATTTCCTGTCACTCAAAGGGTGGTATTGTGTAATGGTCAACATTTGATCTCCGCCATAATGGACCCCTTTGTTTGGGAATTGACCTAGTCTCTATGCCCTTGGAAAAATAAAAACTCTATCAGCCTCAATATTCTTATCTGTAAAGTGGAGAATAAAAATAGGGCATACTTCAAGGAGTTATTTTAAAGATTAAATGTGGTGATGTATGAAAAGCTTTTAGCTCAGTGACTAGCATTTACTAAGAGCTTAATAATTATTGCCTATCATTATAACTTAAAAAAAGACTATTTACTTAAGTTATTACTTTTCAAGGTTGCTCAGTAAACAAGGCTTTTAAAAGCAAGGCCAGCATAGAGAGGAATCTTGCACTAATATTAATAAGTTGTATTCAACTACATCAATTTTCAATTTTAATTTTTAATCACTGGACATCAAGGTTGCATACACAGTAGTTTCTGTATGTACAATAGAGCATCTAGGTGCCCTGAGTCAGGCCTGGTTGGAGGAAGTCTTATTTCTATTGTAGTTAAGTTTGTGTACCTGGCTGAGCTTTAGGTGAACTGGGAAGAGGTTATAGCATTACAGTTCTGTTTAGGCTCAGACATGTATTTACTGAGAAGCTAATGAAACTAGAGTTTCTCCCTCATTTTCACAGACTTCTTATGAGAAACCATCTTTTCTCCTTCAAATAAACATTAATTTTCTTGTATTCAGGGCCTGAATCTTCCCCTTGTTAGACGTCTATATAGAGAACTGAGGTCAAGTTCTGACCATTTGTTTTATTTGATGGGAAAAATCCTAGTTTTAGGATCTCATCTCAGACGCGTTTCCCAGAATTTCATGATGTGACATATAGCAAATAAAACATAATATGCATAAAAAAATACCATTTAAAGTAATTTCTTTCTTCAGCCACTTGTCCCTTCTCTCTTGAGGAGAGGGTCTTTTAAATAACAAAATGCCTTTTTAGGCCACTTGTGTCACAATGCTGAGCTCCCACTTTCTCTTCCTTCCTGGACAGCCCAGGCTATTGTTTAGAGAGGGAAAAATAAGCAAAGAGATTTAAAACTGCTGTGCATAACAAATGACATGAATTTTGGTGGCCCTCTGGAAACAGAACATAGAAGAGAAGATGTAGAGAAAAGCGGAGCAATATGGCATAGATGATGACCTATAATGAAATGTGATAAAATGAGAGATTGTAGTGAGTGGAGATTATTGAAGAATTTTGAGAAGAGTCATCAGATATTAACATTGAAACAGTTTACAGAGTGGTGATATAATGTAACCTTTTTCCATCCCCTCCTGCTATTAGTTCTGCTACAAAAACAAGTATCTGGCTGACTGCTAATTTGTGGTAAATAAGAGAAATGAGCTAGATTCCTCTTCTATGTCAGTGTGGGATCAAGAAAAGACAATAGCCGTAGGAAGTAAGAGCAAGGAGATAAATGGAATCAAGAAGTCAGAATTAGGAGCAAGCATAAAAATAAAAATCCTAGTGAATTTACAGAAATTGCAAGAGGTTTTTGGGCTTCCTATGAGACATAGAATGGTAGATTTAATCAATTTTAAGCAATTATATGTGTTTGTCAAAGGACGGATTGACCCTAACTGACATCTGGGATAACTATGTATGTGAAAATATCAGCAAACATTTGACAACTGGCATATACTTAGTAAGTATTGAGATTATTTTACCTGGGGTGCTAGGGGGAAAACCAATGACTATTTGAAGGAGGAAAAGTTTGCAATCCTTAATCCATGTGTGCCTCCAATTGGTTTTTCTTTTGGGAAAGACAGAAATAGACCTACAGCATGAAGAAACAGAATGGTCATTGGAAGGAATGCCATATTTAGAGCTGGGGGCACTTTGACTCAAGTAACTTTGGTTCAATGAATTCTCTGTAACTCTAGGCAAGCAGTTCACTGTTTAATTTCTTTGCACACCAACCATCCAAACCACCATCTCTCAAATGCTGGCCAGCTTCTTAGGACTGAACTCTTCCACTTCTCTTTCTTATAGGACAACTGTTTTTGTTTTATTTCATTTTGCTTTGGGCAGATGGTCTATTATCTCGGTCATCAACTAGTGCTTTTGATCATAACTATGGCTTACTGACTATACATAACACGCAGGTTTCCATTGTCATTCATGAAGCTTTGCCTTTTTTTCTTCGCCTAAAGAGTTGTCCTTGATTACTTTCAATATGACCTTCTCCTCTACCCAGACAGAATAGTCATTCTTCAGGGTCTTCCTGATTCTTCATCCTAATTAAGTTCTAATCAATGATGCCTATTGCCACCAACTCCCATTGGCAGAGAGGCATACCTAACTTTAGAGACAGCTCAAATATCCAGAAACTCCAACTCAAATTTTTGTTTCAAATGAATTTATTGGCTTTGGGGGCAGGGGAGTAAGGATCAGGAACTATTCAAAATGAGGTTGCTGTAGGCTGGCAAACACGCTGCTGATGGCTTCCCATCTGTTAGAAGAAAATTCATAGGCATTGCTGATTAAACAAACAATTTCCCATTTGGGTTTGCAGTTAAGATGAAACGGTTCCAATTGTGTGAAGTGGCTGGTTTTATTTTAGTGGGAGTTCCCTTGTGTTTGTTTATACTGATAAGAAGACTTAGATTTTAAGTGCTGGTGGTGTAATAAATACAGCGTGCTGATCAGAAGAGTGTATATCGATAGCAAGCTTCTCAGATTAGGATCTTAAGTTTATTTCCTTTAGAAAGAGCCCTTTTTATTATTTTCTCCTGGAATTGCATATTTTTAAAGCTTTTGGTTTCTTGCCAAATGAATTGTTTCTTAAATACCTCACATTCTCATTTCAAAAAAGAAACGAAAGGCTTCTGAACAAGTACTACCAAACTTAATTGAAGTAATTCTAAGCAAAAGCAATCAAAGTTGACATGTGGTTAACCT